>NC_139021.1:184531016-185731016 GCF_964662115.1 Mustela nivalis
GGCCCGCAGAGTCTGGCCCGAAACAATCAGGCTTTCTTTGGGGAGGCTGAGAAAGGAAATGATATAGAAATGACCTGAGAGAGCCAGTAACAATAGGACGGTGATGGGCTATTGTTAGAGGGAGTCTGAATTCCTGCCCTTGTCCAGGGGGTGCTGGGAGGGAGGCCTGGGGGCTGCCCCCCACAAAGGGACGGCCCCCCCTCCCCCAGGGTTCCAGAGCACCAGAGCTCCCGGGGGCACCCCTACCCCCTACCCCCGGCCGCGGCCCCGGGCCCCCAGCCCGACGTTGAGGACGTTGCAAACCGACTCTGGGAAAGTAGCATTTATTTAAAACTAAACTGTTGGGGTGGGCTCTCCGTCGAGTCATTAATGTGCAGTTTGATGTTTCTGTCAGTTTATTCATCTCTGTCTTTCCTTGCTGAGGTATTTGCATATTTAATTGATCAATATGGTCCCTGTTCCTCTCGCACATCTGCCAAGCTGGTCCCAGCCTCTTCCACTCCTCATTTCTCAAACTGACAGCTCGCTGCCCGCCGCCTCCTCCCGGCGCCCAGGAGCCGGGGCACCTCCAGGCCGGCAGCCGGGCCGCGGCCACAGCCGGCACGCCCGCTCGCTCCCCGCCCGCGGATCACGGATCGCCCCGAGTGAGGGGGGGAGCATTTTCGGCGTCTGAGCTGCCGAAAGTTGCTCAGACAGATCTTCCACACGGCTCCGCGTCCCAGCGCCGGGAGCAACACGTGCTCCCTGCCTCCCGCTCAGCGTCTGTCCCTGCCGAGCTGCCGCCTCCTCACAGCCTTGAACTGGGGCTTCTTATCAGCAGCGTGTCAGAAATCCGCGCCGCCTTCTCCTCCTCGTTTAATCTTTTATTAAGAGCTACATTGTGAGCTTCTGATAGCGGATGTCCTCCGCTTCATCATTCATAAATCGGAGTCGGCATCAGTAAGGTGGGGACGCGGCGCGATCGGCTGCCAATGAAAACGTCTTAAATTTTCTCAACCATCCTCTGGCATTTCTTGATGCCAACAGAGTGCCACAAAGCCCCATTATGTGTGTCGGATGGCTAAGAACATAAGGAAAGTGCTGTCCTCACGTCCCGGCCTCACAATGGACTCTGCAGCAGGACAATGAGGCCCGGGCCTTCCCCCAAACCGTGCCCCCAGCCCCCAGCACAGTCGGGTCATTTCAAGCGGGCGAACAGAACCGCCAAGCGTTCGGTTAGAACATAAATAAATAAAACCCTCCCGACGTGCCTTGCGGAGGCAGGGGTGGCTCGCAAGGGAGACCCCGGAGTGCAGACACGGGGTCCCCATCCTCCAGGCCGGCCAGACCACAGCTGCAGGCGGGAGCGAAGTGGGGAGTCAGACCTGCTCGTCCTCCGGGCTCCCAGGGCGGCGCGAACGCACCTGCTAGACAGAGGGGGCCGGGGGCATCGGCACCGCGCAGAAAAAAATTTTAAGGCGCGGACGGGGGAGAAGTTCCTACGAGGAATCCGGTCCTCTGTCCGCACGCTCCTTCCTTCAGTGATTGCCATGTTATTTCTCTCCTCTTTTGATTGATGTTTTAGTCTGAGCTGTCATTAGTTAAATTAATTTTCTCTCAAAGACAGTGGAATAAGGTCCACAAAGGCAAATCTTAGGAGACTATAAAAGTAGACCATAATTTGGAGGAAATTCAGATGTGTTCCCTGTTCTTGTCGCCGCTGCAGAGAAACACTTTAATTTGATATGAATTCCTCAAGAGAAACTTTAAATTAACTTAGATTTAGCTGTGTTTGAGGGATAGCAATTCAAAGCAACAAAATAAAATACTATTTGCTGACTCCGGTGTTTCTATGTTCGTGCTTCTATATGTTCCTTTTTATTTTCTGCTCAGGCTAAATAAATGCCAATATTCACCTTGAAAGAGTCATCATAAAGTAACTCCCTTGGGATATAAAAATATACTTCTCTCATCTTCCATCCAAACAGCGTCAGATGAAGTTAAAAGGCCTGGTAAATGTGCTAAAATCTGCTTCGGTGAATTACTTTTTTCCAGGATAACTGAGCAGCCGCCACCTGAGCTGTCAGGAAGCCAACGGAAGTGCAGCTTTTAGAACCCAAGAGGGGGCACCGATGTCGAGGGGTGGGAGGTGGGGGGCCAGCTGGGGACAGGCGTGGTCGACGGTTGGGATGGGGCTGGGGGAGACAAAGACCCAAATGCACACGCGGACGCTGCAACGCTCAGAAGTGGAAAGGTCCTTGAAGACATCTGGTCCAGCCCCCAGGGAGGTGAAAGCTTCGCCAGGCCGGGACCCCCACCTCATCCCAAAGGGCTTCTAGTTCTTATCACTTCCAAGAAGTTCCAGACACATCTGTTTGTTTCCCAAACAGACACCAGATCGGCCATCCTATGTCCGCACTCTGCGCCTATGAGCCCGCAGAGGGTGTATGGCGTGTGGTGGCTCCAAGCTTCCCTGTTCACGATGGCCACGCTTATCCATTTCCTTGATTCACGTGATTTGCTCCCATGGTCCACAGGATGGCCAACTCCAAGGGGAACTGAGGCCACACCTGTGACCATCTCTGGTCAGGGTAACGGAGCCCAGTGAGGTCCTAATGCAAACCTAGAGGTTGGGGGAGGTACGGGCATCACCCACCAACCCAACAGCCACGAGGACCAAGTTCAAGGACCAGGTAGCCAAGGAGACCGTGCATGACCCCACACCCATGTGGGCCAAGTTCAAGGGCAAGATCTGTGCCTCATTCATTCAGCTGGGAAGCCTCTTTGTGGTACGCCCTCCAGTAAGAACCACTCTGAAATGTAGGGTGCTCTTGACATCTAAGTAAGTGGGTCCTTCCAGGTCATACAGTCAAGTACATTTGGAGTGTCTCCTCCAAGTGGCTGTGGCCCTCTCTGCTGGGAACGAGCCAGAGGCCGCTAACGCACAGCTGCCATTTTCACATGACTTACCGCCACTCCGGCAATGTCATAATTATGACGCCTAAACTTACCCTGTTTATTTGCAGGCTAGAGGAATGCATGATTGTTTATTTTTATTACAAATATTGATGGTAACTCACAGGCATTTACTTCATTGCCATTTCAAGTGAAATTGCCCATCATAAAGTATCTCTAGAATTCTTATCCTGATGAGCTTCCTGAGCTGGTCCGGGGTGCGAGCCTCCCATTTGTCTTAATTTTATTTCGCTCTCCCTAACTGCACACACCACTTCAGGAATATCTGGAATTTTGTTTTAATTGTACAGCTTTCAACTCGTGCCACATTTCTCTTTGTGTTGAAAGCATCCCGGTGATTTATCCTCATTATTGTGTAAATAGGTTTCGGCAGTTCTCAGTAAATAAAACAGAGACTGACAGGAGGAGAAGAGGGAATTTGCTTTCCTACCAATTAGAGTAGCCTTAGGCAGTACTTTTAAGAGGAGATAAATCCTGCAAATCACTAAAATGATCCTGTCACATGCACCAAATATTAAAATCGCACAGCGGCGCCCTCGGTACGGTTTGCTGTGGTTTAATGAGTTGGGGTGGGCGCAGTTGGGGACCCTTGACTGACAGCAGAGCTCACGCCCAAACGCGGCTCCCCAGCCAGCGTGGCCAGATGGAAAATCACAATCCAGTGGAAGAGGCAGCTTCTCAGCTCAAGAATATTCTCAGATTGTCTTTTCACCTCCTACCTGTGAAATCCTCCCCCTGCCCCCGGGGATAGATGCAAACTCTGCGTCACCTTGGCCGAAGCCAGGCCTGCGACGCCCAACACGCTATCCATCCACAGACTCCAGACTCGGAACCACTAAGGGAGCAACCTGTTCACACCGCGGTCGAGTCTGGGGGACATTCGGCTCCCTTCCCCTGCTATCACACCCCGTCCCCTACAACGGGGTGCCAGGTACTGGTCCCCTGCAATGAGATCGTTGGGGAGACATCAGGAACTTCCAGAGAATTTTTTTTTTTTTTTTAAACTCTGGTTTTATCTCGTGTATTTTCTCCCGCTTTGCAAACGGTCAACCCAACCCCGAGAATGCCAGCTCGGAGGCAACCACCAGCACTTTAAATAAGACTCACGGGGTTACCCAGGCCAACGGGACTTGGGGAGCCAAGCACGCAGCCTTTCCTCATGGGGCCCTCCATGGGAGCCACACCTGCCAGGCATCATTTAGCACGATGTGACAATGGCCAACAAGAAGTTCATCATGGAACCCAGAGCCACGGAAAGCCCTGGAACATACAGCCCAACACGGAGACCAGCTGTTCCGTATTTCTCAATAGCTGCCTTTACTCTGTCCACCACGGTCAAGTCTTACCTGGTGACACTCACACTTCGTGTTTTGAGCAATGACTGTTCGCTTGTTACGGCGTTTTTGTGGGGATCTTTACAAGAGTGTAACTAACTGTGTGACAAGAACTTCTGTAACCGGGGACCCTGGGTCAGGAGCACATTAAAACCAAACAAGGCACACAGGACTTGTGCACGGTGAGAAGCAGGACAGGAAGAAACACCAGGACAGGGGAGGCAGGGAGGGGCTAGACTTGTCTCTCCCCACCAGCTGCCCCTGCCCTGTACGCAGGCAGACCGAGCCCTGAAGGGCAGGCCACACCTAAGGGAGTGGGGCTGACACGGGACTCGGGAGAGCTGAAGAGTCCAGGTCCTTCTCCAGGAACTCATCACCTTAGCCTTCCAGGACACGGGCCGAAAAACATGTCCTGAGTCACAGAAGCAGCACAAGCGAAAGAAAAGACATGGTCCCGGGACTTGGCCAACGTCAGGGGGGCCCGGCCCCACTTCCTGGAGAGCTCGGATGGCAGCCGCCCCAAGGTCCACCAGCACGTTCACAGGTTGAGAACGATCACGTGCTGGCCATCCCAGGTGGTCCGACTTAGCATCTTAGGCAAAGGCAATACCAAAGCCATACAGTCAGTTTCCAAGGTCATTATTTTTGCACCAATAGGTGTTTGGAAGGCCCGAGGTGCCTGGGCCCCTGCACAGAGCGTCCCTTGGGAGGGGCCACCAGACTGTTAGTATCTGGTTGCTGTGGCGATTCTACTGGATTCTTTTCACTCACATGCCCATCTACCATCCCCTAAACATGTGCTCTGGGCTAAGGTCCATGAGTGAGGAGATCACAAAGACAGCATCTCGCCCTCAGCCAGTTCGGGCGCAGTCCCCGTACACACCGTCGGACCTACTCTAAGAAGAAACGCATGCCAGAGATTCTGGTGCTTATTTTAAAAGCGTTTATTGGGCTGCTTCCCAATGGGCTGCTTCCCAATGGCCCCCCAGATGGATAAACACCCACAAACCCCCACAAAAAGGGAGAGGAAGGGGAGCTAGAGGACACGATGTCTGGGGACAGTCAAGTCCATGTCCTTGTGTGGGCCCCAAGAGATACCTTCTGCCGTGATTGGGAGACCATGGGTAGCAGGAGGACCCCAGGGACGGAGTTCAGGGCAATATTAGCTGCTGTGAAGGGCACCCTAGGGACCACAGCATTTTGTTACCAGGAGGGGACTCTGAGCTCAAGTTCAATCCTGAGCTGAGAAAGAGAGGCAAGAGGGAGGCGACCAGCCAGCAAGGCCCCAACCTGCCTCCCTCTGCTCGCTCTGTGCCCGCATCCTGCACACAGTCCCAAAGGTCGCCCAGCAGTGTCACCATCACTGTTGGAAGAGGGGACCCCATGCCTCAGGGCCAGGACACGAGGTCTCCCTCTGTGGCTGAGGGGGACAGTCCGTGGAAGGGATTCAGGCAGTCGACTTCTCCCGACCTGGAACTGGTCCTCCCCAGGTCCTCTCGGATGGTCTGCCAGCCCCCCCTTCGCAGTCGAGGTGCCAGAGCCCCAGCACCTCTGCACTGCCCCCGACCACCCAGTCAGCACCTCTGCACTGCCCCCGACCACCCAGTCACGCCTCCTGGTGCTTTCCCTCCCACAGTCACCCTGCACGGCCTGCAGACACACCCAGGGTCTGGCAGGCTGGAGATCCGTACGCGGATGGGCGGATGGGCAGACACAGAGCTAGCCGTCCACGTGCAGACATGAATGGCGGCATTCTGCACTTTACCTGTCTGCAGCTCTACAACCCACCTGGATACTTACTCCCATCTGCACCCATCCCCACGTAGGTGTGAGGACAGCTCCGTCTCCACACCCACCTGTGCGTCCGTCCATCCTCTAGAGCAGAAGCAGCATTTCACCACTTCCCTCAAACTAACAGACCTTCAGTAGGGATTTCCTGCGTGAATACATGAGTGTGTAATTAGCTGGTCCTAAAGGCACAGAAGTAACTCCCTCCATAGCTCCCTGCACGGTCACATGTTCCCTGAGCAGGGAACAGCCTACGTGGGGAACAGAAAAAACGAAGTATTTCTGAAGAAAATATAGACCCATTCCTATGAGAAGACTCCCACCAGCAGATGAGTGAGACAGAAAGACCAAGCCGGGGCCTCGCAGGGGTGAGGCCATGTCCCCGCCGGACAGTGCCCTCCAGGACGACGCCTGAGACCCCAGGGGCCCCACCGTCCACTCCTTCCATTCTTGTACTTTAGTCCATTTGGGGGTGGAGACTGGGGAGAGGCTAGTAACTCTGTCATGGCCTTGGTGGCTCCCAGAAGGCCACTGTGGGACCCCGGAGCACGCCATCCAGTGTGGAAGTCACAGCCAACGTGGTAACAGATCATAGATATGGGGCTGGTCCTGGGGGACACATAGGCGTGCCCAGTGCACAGCGGATTTCCAAACTCAGCATCGAGGAGAAATTTAAAACAGCTCAGCCCTTTCTTGTACTGACGACATAATGAAACAACACTGTTTTGGGTCCACTGAGTTACACTGAAAAATATAAAAATGACTTCACTTGCTTCTTTCTACGTCGTTAACGCGGCCAGTAGAGAATTTTAAATGGCATCTGTGGCTCGCGCTCCCCACCCGCTGGCCAGTCCTCGCCGGAGGTGGGCTGCCTTCCCCAGGGGCAGCTCCTGACCTGGCCTCGCGCTCCCACAAGGAAGCAAGAGGCGGGGGGTCTGAAGGATGGCGGGGGCCCTCACACACCGCCCCTGGAGGACGGGGGCCCCCGCCCACACTGCCACGCCCGGAGACCACACAGCTCGGGGAGAACAGGACACTGGCCTAGGACCCCAGGAGGCCCCCAAACCCAGAGAACTGGCCTCGTCTACACCCCGTGTGGCGAGTTGCCTTCAGACACTGCGGGAGCCCCGCCAGCCACCCCTGCAGGTCGGGCCCCCGAGGTGATATTTGTTTCATTAATGCAATGCTCAGACACTCAAACACTGCTTCACATTCTAGAGTGATTCCAAAAGTGATTTCCACAATATGATTTACATACTCGCCGAGTGTAAATTTAGAATAATTTGGCCTGAATGGTCCTTGCTAAAATAGATGGCCACGAGAAAAGAATGGCGAGTAAAAGCAGCTTTACTCAGAATCCAAGCAATTTGCTGGTGAACACATGCAGCATTTCCCCAGATTATAATTTACACTGTATTAACTGTCAAGAGCGCTTTTGAGAAATATAGATAACAATTCAGATGCAATCGATAGGGAGTGACAGTTGATTTTAAAGCTTAATGCAAGACAAGAAAGAAATGACTGGGCATCAGCTTGGAAGAATAAATTTGTTTTGTATTTGATTTTTGTGTTAAATTTATTACTGCCAAGAAGAGCTCTCTTTCAATGATATTAAGAACAAGATTGAGAAATTGCAACGCGCCCGCCTCTCCCGGTTTTTGGAGCATTTCCAGTGCACGCTGGTGCCCCTACTCGGTACGGGGGTACACAGCCCGCTGGGCCCCCACGGTTCCTCCGGGTCTGCACCCCCAGCGTGCCCCATGCCTGCTCCCCACCCCTGGGGACCAGCCCTCCCTGGGGTGCAGGTGCACCTCCTCCTGGCCAGGGGAGGACAGGACAGCCCCCAGAGCAGGCTCCTTCCTCCAAAGTGTTCCCACGGCCCTGCTCCCGCAAGCAGAATCCAGTGAAAACAAAAATCGGAAAAAACGTCAGGTCGGCATGCGATTGATTGAGAAGGGTTGGGATATCCTCGTCATAGTCAATAGAAGCTTTTTTTCCATTCTGTCAAAACGTCCAGTGTCTATAATCTTAGGGTTTGATGTTCCTTCTGTGCAATACCACAAGAAACTTCCTTGACAAATACCAGGGAAAAAAATTTCCCTTTGGCCCAACTCTATTATACGCAGTGTTCTCTCCCTCCAGCTGGGGTTGCTTCAGCGGAGCCCGTGCGCTCGGAAACCCACCAGCGCGGCCAGAAATGAAATGATGAAAGTTGCCACAGTTCAAACTTATCCATACTTCTCACTTATGACATGATTGATTTTCCTTCAGAGCGCTCAAATACGGGGTTGTCTGCCTTCTTTTCTCACTGTGGAAACGGCTAATGTATACAGCCGTGGCCCGCCAGCGAGGGGGAGCCGCTGACACATTGCAGAACAACTGAAATGAATACGGATGAAATTTGAAAGTGCAATTTTCCATCTGTCAATCACCTTTCAAAGGGACCCGTGAACCACCAATCGGGAGACCCTTGGCGAGGGCGTCCCCGCGCGCGGCCCGCCACGCCACGAGGCCCTTGGCCTCATTAATCAAGATATTAGCGACTGATCAAAGTTTCGCCCAGGTACACGGCACCAGCTCACGCTGCTCCAAGCACGCCTCTTCACGTTGTTCTCCGTGTTATTGATAATTTATATTTTGAATTAAAACGAATGGTCTCCTCCTCGACAGAATTTGATTAGGTGACGACAAGATCTATTTCGCTCACTCCGGCGACGGCACGCGGCAGGTCCCTCCCTGCGCTGCCTCGGAAGAAAACGTGAGGTGCTCCCGAATTAATAATGAATGGTCACCCCAACCCTTCCTGGCCGCAGTGCCGAGATGCCTCGAAATACAGCCAATTAAGGTTTATTTAATTATTAAGGTTGAATAAATAACAGCGAAACATGTTAAAAATCTTTCAGTTTCAGTCAATCATAATAAAAAATTAATGAGACTGGATAGAGAGCCATAAAAACTGATAGACTGCGATCGTGAATTATAAATTGGTATTGATTTTTTCCTTTGCAATAACACTCCCAGGTAATCGTATGTTGTCACATGTAAAGTGCACTTTCCTGGTCGAGACTAATATTAACTATCAAATATAGATGAGACGGAGACATTTATGACACTTTGGATTTCACAAACAAAAAGCAAAAAATACCGTCCGTGGAATAACAGCGGCACCGAGCCGAGAACCCCAGGGTGTTTATGGGAGCCGGCCGGGACCCCACTGAGCCGCGAACTCATAAGACACAGTTACCTTATTCTTCTCCTGCCATTTCTCCTCTGATATGTTACCTTGTTAGTATCACTAAGAAAAGCATAAATATTTTTTATTATTTGTGAGGCTCATCCTGTCTTGCTTAATAGACAGGCCACATGGAGTTAAAGCCATATTATATGACCTGGTGCAGAAGTGATCATTCAAAAACCCAAAGCACATATTTTATACCGCCTGGCTTTATTAATTCTAAGCCCCCAAGAAATAGCGGGAGGATTTTCCGGCTTTCTGTTTATTGAAGTAACATGGAAACAAACAAGACATTTCCCTCGGCTAGCTCCGATAAAGTGGACAATTACTATTGGCATTCTACATGTAAATATTCAACACTTCACAGCTAGTTTGTACCTAAATACCCATTAGATGTTGCTACAAGCCTGGACACCATTTCCCAGCAGAGCTACATGGGCCGTCCTGGGCAATGGTTATTGGATTAGTGCAAACACAAATCTCGTTCTAAATAGCGCTGGGAG
Source organism: Mustela nivalis (assembly GCF_964662115.1). Lineage (NCBI taxonomy): Eukaryota > Metazoa > Chordata > Mammalia > Carnivora > Mustelidae > Mustela > Mustela nivalis. The sequence continues at coordinate 184,540,832 of NC_139021.1, forward strand.
GGCCTCAGCCTGGACGAGAGGGGCTGCCCCTGAACGGGAAGCTTCCTTGAGTGACACAAACCAACTCCTCCAAGAAAACCCAGACAAAGCCCGTGCTGGCAAGCCCACCGCCGCTGGCCAGGCTAATTGATAACCCGTCGCTTCAGTTCGTTACCGCTGATCGGACTTCCCTCGTTTGGGAAGAAAGCACAGAGGAGATGCCGTGGGCATGGGCCAGCTCCGAGCACACGCGGGTGGCTGTTGGAGCACCTCCGTCCCCATCTCCCGCCCGTGTTGCCCGGTCTGGGGCAAACGCCGAGTGGCACGGAGCCACCAACCTTGTGGGACAGAGCCCTCCAGGGCGTGATCAGTACCACGACACCCGAGCCAAGCGCTGGCCAGCTCTACAGGAAAGGACTGCCTCTTTACGTAATGTCTTCGGTTTCTTAAAGATAAACCGAAAGTCTGTTTTTTATGTAATCTGAGTTTAAAATGCAGATGTGACGTGCCCACCCTGATCATGAGCCCTGCCTGCCGAGGTTTTCTCTCTGAACTGAAGTGTTCTATCCCTTTCCAGGCACTTGGGACTTGGAAAAAAGATGGGCCAGGAGTACTCCGCCTGCTACGGTGGTTCTCTCGTCCATTCGCCTTCCCAGGACTAGAAAAAGCCACTGCTCAGAAGGCTGTGCCCCTCCACACTGATGCCCTGGACAGACGCAGCTGGAGGTCTGGGGACTGGCTCGCTGCTTTGGTCTGTCCTGGGAGTAAGACAGTCCCATGTCCAGGAGAGCTCCTGAGCCTCTCACCTTTCAGACCAGCGGCTCCCAGCACCCTTGGTCTCCAAAGATGCCACCAACCAGCATCCGTTCCCTGGGAAACTCCAGCCAGCCCTGCTGGCCCAAGAGGGGCCACCTCCCCACCATGTCCCTGCACTCTCAGAAAAGGAGGTGACCTTCCCCAGAAAGAGAAGCCACTGGGCAGGGCAACAATAGTCACCCTGGCTCTGAGGAGAGGCCACAGCCTCTCACTCCCCTGTCCCGGACAGCGGCTAAGCCTTACAGTCAGCCCAGGAACAACTCTGATAAGCTCCGGAATCCAGTGGCCCGCACTGGGCACCAGCCCGCACCTCAGCCTCGCCTGTGTGCCCTCCTGCACTGGCCGTGGATCCGCCACAGACATCACGGGCTGCCAGGGACCCAGGTGTCCAACGGCAGCCCCGAGACTTTGCAGGGGTCCCCCAGAACGGTGGCGCCCACCCCAGGCCTCTCCGCCTCTGAGGGCCCAGCTCCCAACCTTCCCTCGCCACACTGACCTCCGCGCTCTGGAAACAATTACTCCGGGAAGGCCTGTCAATATCATTATTTTTACAAGAAATCAATACGCCTCACAAAGTTAATGGGGGATTCAGGCAGGGAGCGTTTACCTCCTCACTGTCAGGGCTCAGCTCCACTCGGCACCGATGACAGATCCGCCGACACCCAGCAGACAGACAGCGAGCGAGCGTGGAGAGGAGGCCGGCCGCCGCAGGCAGGCGTGGAGACCGCGGGCAGGCGGGGAGGCCTCCAGCCCGCCACGCTAACGAGCCCGCCCAGGGTCTGCGGAGCGGAGACCCCCGAGCCCTGCTGGTGGGTACGAGCACAGCTAGCCCAGTAAGGCCTGGGTGCCCCTGTAAAGGGATTACTTGACAAGTTTCCTTAAGCACCGACTGTGTAAACACCAGGTCCCCTAGGCCAGGACGGGGCCTGGAAGAATTAAGAGCATCCAGCACACCTAACAAAAGAAACAGCCTCCCCCCCCGCCCCCCGCCTAGCCACCCCCGTCATGTGCTTCACAGGGAAAAAAACCTGAAGTAACATTAACACACACACATGCATACTATGCACACATATGTTCATACGTGTGTAATCCAAATCAGAAATAACTACACTCAGAATCCCAGAATCCAGACCGGAGGAGCCAGAGAGCCCTCCCTACCACCAGTCTGGCAGATGTACATCAAATCTCAATGAAAATATTTTAATACCTCCACTCAAGAACCTGTTTTTTGCATCAAAGCCAGCAGGTTCACCAACCGCCCCCATGTCTCCTACCTCCCCTATACCACAGCCCGAAGGTACACGATCAAAGTGACAGAGAGGGGCACCTGGGTGGCTCAGTCGGTTAGGCATATGCCTTTGGCTCAGGTCATAATCCTGGGTCCTGGGATCAAGCCCTGCATCAGGGTCCCTGCTTCTACCGGGAACCTGCTTCTCCCTCGGCCCCCCTCTCTCTCACTAATAAATAAATTCTTTAAAAAAATAAATAAAAGGAATGCCATCCTTGTGACACCTGGGTGGCTCAGTCAGTTAAGCGTCTGCCTCTGGCTCAGGTCAGGGTCCTGGGATCGAGCCCCGCGTGGAGCTCCCTCCTCAGTGGGGAGCCTGCAGCTCCCCCATTGTGCTCACTCTCTCTGACAAGTAAGTCAATAAAATCTTTAAAAACTAAATAATATTAAAAAGTAAAGTGACAAAGAGGGGCATCCATGGGGCTCAGTCACTTGGGCGTCCGACTCTTGATTTGAGCTCAGGTCATGCTCTTAGGGTCATGAGACGGAGGCCGCCTCAGGCCCCGAGCCGTCTGCCTGCCGTGCTCTCGGCCCCTCCCCTGCTCACGCTCATGCACGCACACTCTCTCCCCCAAATAAATTAATAAAATCTTTAAAAAAATAAAGTGACAAAGACAGCCCAAGTATGGGACTTCATACTCTAGTCTACCCTGAGACGTGGCCCTAAGAGACTTGCAGACCCAGGTCTCCCCACTCGGCTGGGTCCACACACCCAGCCACCGTGTGATCACGGGGTTAACATGGGGCTCAGAACTGCCCCCTTACTGTTGCAACTCAGCACAGCCGAGCCTGTGAGGCACAGGTGCAGTGAGACCATGGCCACTAACAGAAGATCCACCACACGAATCACGGCTCAGAGACTTGGGACCCAGCATCAGAGCCCAAGGCACCATCACAGGTGTTGTGGTCCACAGGCCACTCCCACCTCCCCGGCACCTGCCTTCTAGGCGGCTCCCCACCCTGTGGCCCAGGAGAGCGGGATCCTCCACAGAGCAGGGCAAAGGCTGCCCCACCCCCATACGGAACGCGGCCATGACCACAGCCACAGGGCACTTGGGCCTCCAGCCCTGGAAACCGCAGGACACAACTCTGGGTGAGGTCAGAGGGAAACACCTACGGCCCTTCCAAAAAATCCTCTGCTATTACAGAACTGGCTTCGAGGACTGTCCTCAGTTCACCTGACGGGCCCTTCCTCCGTAGACCCTGTCCCGGATGTCCCTCCCGCTCCTGCGTGGCCGCGGCAGCCCTCCCAGGATCCACCACGTCCCACTCCTAAATCTCTGTGCCCACCCAGGAGCCCAAGCCTGGAGGAGTGGCCGCTGGGCCTCCAGGAAAGGGCCTCCATGTCCACAAGCTGCTCCCCCCAGGGTAGAGGGCGCAGAGTGGGGGTGGGGGAGGCAGGGCGAGAAGGCGGGCTTCGCAGAAGAGCAGGGGCAGACGGGGAGCAAACCTGTCGTTCAGAACCCAGAAGGCCAAAACCCCACCAGGGAAGATGGAGGGAGGTGGCTTCCACGGTGGATCTGGGGACACAGTGACCACCGGCTCCTACAGCAAAATGCACCGGCGGGGCACCCAGACCCAGACCCAGACCCACACGGGGACATCTACACCCTGGGAGCACAGCCCCGCGGTCTCGCGGGAACGTGGCCAACCAAGACCAAAGCGCACGTGGGCAGGAGTTCCGATCGGGCCGCACCGGGCACACGCGTTCCCGGCTCCCGCTGGGCTCCCGCTCCCGTGACCGCAGCACACGCGACGGCCGCGCGTCCACTCACAGCGCCTGGTGCGCTGCCCGCGAGGCGAGGTGGCTCAGGGGGCGTCCCCGTGGGTCCGCAGGAGGCCCGGGGCGCGCTGCGCTGCTGGGAAAGCCCGCACAAAGCACGCACGGGGGCGGGAGAGGGAGGGGGGGGTCGCACCGAGAATTCGAACTATGCGGGGCTCTTCCTGCGAGCGGAAAGCGCCCTCCACGCGGCGGCTCCCAGGCGGGGGGACGCACAGGGCCCGACGCTGGAAAGGGGCTCGGGAACCCTAAGAGCGTCTCGGAAGCTCCTCTCCCCGCTATGGGCAGTCTGGAATGCACCCCGGCCCCTTCTGCGCCTTCTCCCCGCTCTTCACAGCTCCTGAGGCCTTAATGCGAACCATATGCAGAGCCGCCCGCTCGCCAGGCCCGGGCAGCCGCCGCCATGGGCTCCTGCAGGATGGGAACGAGAGGTCTCCGAGGGGAAAGACAACAAACAGATCTCTTGTCTACAAAGCAGAACTCAAAACATTTTTCATGCATTCTAGGCTTCTCGAGAGCAGCAGGCTGTTTAAAAAAAATACCTGGCCCAAATTGAGCATTTGCCTGACATGATGGAAAAGTGAGCGCTATTTTCTGTTATATTGCCCCTATTCTACATCGACAAGAATATATTTTTTCCCTGTTCCCAACTGATTTCACAGCAGTGAACTCCGTTTATGAATTATCTGACACATTTCTTGCAATTCTTCTGACAACAGTGCTCAGTGGAAATTTCAAGGCCCCTCTCTTCTGACAAGTAGAAATATCAATATTTGAATAAATTGTGGATTTTAAACTTCTCACTCTGATGCGCCACAGTGAGGAAGACTGAATTCTTCTCTTACTGGGTCTAATCCCCCTGAGCCTCGGGAGGAAATCTGTGCGCGGCGCTTCATTACGAGAACGCGGTGCTGAGTGACACTTGAAACACAGGCGCGGCCGGATGAAGTTTACTTCCTTCCGACGACACCCGGCGGCCCCGCGCTGTCCCGTCTCGGGAAGATCGGCACCAGCGCGGCGTCAGAGCAAAAAGCCGAAATGCTGATTCACAAATTGACAGGCCAATCTTTACACAGATGCGCTTGCCGGGGGGGCGCGTCTCCGCTGGCGCTGAGCTCTCGCGCCGGCCAGCCGCGGCCCGGCCTGATTAGGAGGCGCTTGTTAGGGCCGCGGCGGACACTCCAGCCCCGCGTTCTAACAAGCGCGCGAGGAAATGGCGCAAAGAGAACAACATGGTCGTTACCATCTCCGGCGTCTCCGTGCGCCTGGAACGCCCGCACGCGTCTTCCCCGGCGACTCCCGCGCCGCCACCGGCGCTCAGGTCCCTCCGCGGGCGCTCTCGGGGCTCCAGGGCGGGCGGGAGCCGCGTCCCCTTCCCTTCCCGGAGGAGGAGCGCACCCCATCCCGAGCACGACGACCGACGGGGTGTATCTCCCGGGGAGCGGTCGGCAGAGTCACCTCCTCCAAGGGGGCCTCACCGTCCCGGTCCTGCGACCTCACGGCCCCCGCGGCCAAGGCCCCCGAAGCACATCAAGCCCGAGGAGGGGCCTGGGTTCTCTGGGGGTGTCCGGGAGGCCGGCTGGGACAGGGACGGCCTCAGTTTCTTCATCTGCTCAGGAGACGGCCGTGCCCACCTTTGGGTGTGTCCGCACACGGCCGGCCCTCACGGAGGGCTGGCTGCCATTTTCACACCTAAATCCCAGATGCTCTTTTCCAGAAAGCGTAAGCCAGAGCTCTTCCAGCCAAACCCTTTATTCATTCATCTCATTTCTGTCCTTCATGGAAATTCAGCCAGAGAACTCCGGATTTGTTGTCTCAATTTCCCACCTTACAGATAACACCACCAGGCCTGGCCACTCAGGAGCTCGCGTCTTGTCTCACCAAAGCCATGCACGACACAGGGCACTGTCAAGGTCCCAGGGTGAGACACTGTCCCAGGAGAGGAAGGCTGCTCACAGGGTCCCCCAGCCAGCAGGGACGCAGGGAGCCGAGGGCCACCCCACCCTGGCACTCATACCCCACTTTGCCAAGTGCCAAGGCCAACCGTCGCCCAGTCTGCACAAAGAGCATCTGCAACCAGCCCTGGCTGAGGGATGGCACTGGGTGTGGATGTGCCTTCAGGCCTCTGGGTGGGGAATGGCTTGGACCACTTCCCACCAGCCGGGCACGGGTGAAGACAGGGTCCTCGGCTCTGGACCTCACCCCTGTTCAGAGGACAGTCTCCCGTGCCGAGTGCTTTCTAAATACCAGACGTAAATGCAGACAGACTGGAAACAGATACCCACGTGGGGACAAGGCGTGTGGAGGGTAACACAGAAGAGTGAAAAGTGCCTCGGCAGGACACAGTGGCAGCTCTTGTCCCTCCCGCCCCCTGGTGTGGGCGTCTCTGGTGGGTGCTTTACCCGGGGCGCAGGGCAGGGCTGCGTTGATACTAATAGGGTCTCCATCTACCCTCACCAAGGAGGTGAAGCCCTCATGGAAATGGAGACCCTCTCCCTAGGTCCCCAAGGGCAGGGGCAGACCAGTGGGGAGGCCCCCCCGGGCACCGGTCCATCCAAAAGGCAGCAGAGGACCCTCACACAGGTGGACACCCCACCGTGAGATCCCAGGGGAAGACGGAGGCCACCAACTGACCCCGGCTTCCACCCACCAGCCCCCCGACCCCAAGCATGTTGTCCCATGATGAGGGCAGGACCAAAAGGGAGGAAAAAGACCAAAAAAGTCCTTTAGTGTCACTGGAGCATCGCTTCAGGTCTGGGGAAGGCAGAGGCTGAGACCCAGAGGGCCTGGCAAGTAGAGGGAGCCCAGGGTCTGGGGCAGGGGCTCAACCTCGGCACCTGTGAGCAGGGGCGTCCCCGCGGGGCAGTTGGAACAGCCGAACAACAGGCCCAGTCCACGCCGGTGAGCAACGGGCCTCCACCTGCGTGTTTGCCACTCCTCCGTTGCCTCCGTGGCCTCAAGAAGGCAGGGGTGCGTACAGCTCTGGGTCAGCTCTAGCCTCATCCGCAGAACTAGGGCAGAGGGAGGGAGGGAGAGGACAGAGCAGGAGACGTTCGTTTATCCAGTCAACAAACATCCTCCGATGCCGGGACGGCCGCCAGCGCCTGCGGACCAGGCGGCCTCGCTGAAGGAGAAGGGCCGGCACCCAGCGCCCGGCCTGGGAGCAGGGACCCCCCACCATGAGGGCTGGAGAGCCATCTTCTTGGCCTCCGGGACAGGGAAGGGGGGACCGTGGGTGCGCACGTGCACGCACATGCGCACGGGGGAGAACCAGAAGGAGCGGGGACCCCGGGAGTCAGTCCGGGAGCGGAGCCCGTCGGTACACGGTGGGACGCCGCGCTGGGTCTGTTCTCCCGAGCGCGAGTGCAGACAGACACCAGCAGCCGAGGGAGCGGGAAAGCTGTGCCCACAGATGGCCACGCATTTGGAGGAAAGCACAATATTTTATCTAAGTATCCAAATGAAACACATCACCACAAAACACCAAACACACATCCACCCGAAAATGCCCAATGACAACTCACGTTTTCCTGCTTTTTCTAGAAATTTGGGTTCAGTTCTCAGGTGAATACAGACAAGGGAGGGACCCTCAGAAGGGGCGGCCTCCAGCCGCGGAGGGCAGGGCTCCTTCTCCTGCAGGCAGGGGGACGGGCACTGGGGGGGCCTTCCCAACGCCCACACAAGGATTCTCTAATGGAGGAATCGCAACTTTTTATGCAGAGAGAGTAAAAAGCACCCCCGTTCTTTAGACAGGGCTGAGGTCCAGGGAAGAGGAAAGGGGTGAGGGGGTGAGGCTGAGAAATGGCACACAGCGGGCACAGGCCCGAGACAAGACCAGGCCTCACGTACCCTCCTGTGAGAGGGGGGCAGTGGGTGTGGAAAAGCGCCATCAAGAGCGACAAGACCCCGGTCCCCGTTCGCCACACATCGCTCGCTCCGTGGCCCTTTCCCTCTGTGAGCCTCAGACTCCGTTACCTTTAAAATGGGAATAACCTCTCACGTCTGTTGTCTCCCGGGACTCAGTCACAAGTCAGGTGCCGTACAGGGAATGCTTCACGGTTCTGCCTGGTGTGGTTTAAGAACCTGATCTTGAAGTGCTTTGCAAGGACACAGAGGACCCCCAGGGCGGGACACCTGGCGCTGTCCGGGCAAAGAGACATGCAGCCCAGCACAGGTGGGCACAGCCCGCAAAGAAGACTCCATGCTAGGGGTGGTGGCCTGGGTCTGCCACAGCCCAGGGGACCACCAGGATGACAAGGATGGTGACATGCATCATCTTGAGTCTTGGGCAGGGCTCAGGACCTGGCCACAGGGGCCCCCAGTAATAAACCAGTGCCCATGTGGGGTACCCCCTGTACTCACGGGGCTCCTGCTTGTTCCGGGGTCCGAGGCCACACTGGGGACAGAAGTCAGCTGGACCCCAGGGAGCTCCTCCCAGAGGCAGCATGAGCAGGACCAAGACGGTTGCCCAAGGCAAGAACTTCCTGCGACAGGAGCAGCCCCTCCAGTTGGGGGCTCTGGGGGCCTGAGTGAGGGCCTGGCCCTGAAGGTCAGATAAAACATCTCCAAGTCCTGGAGAGAAACCCATTGACAAGAAGTACCACGGATTTGTAAGGACCAAACCCACAACAGAAGCGTGGCTGGTCTGTGGCTCATGCTCTCAGCAGGGCGCCCATCGTGTGTCTGTCTCATGCAGGCGATGACATCGTAAAAATGATGGGTTTTCATGTCGAGAAACCCAGCAAGGGAGGAAAACAACTAAGTTTACACAATAAAAAATGAAACGGGCTGGGATTCCCCGACTTACACGAGAGGTTTTAATCGGGGGCTTTTTCAGGCGAGGCCAAAGCGTCAGCCCCGTGAGGGTCTCCTGGTGGCGGACCCCGCCGAAACTGAGGGCCCACTATCCTGATCGGTGCCTGCTGTGCTCCGTGCTCGGTTTCTCACCCCCATCCGTCCTACCAGTGGAGGCCTCCATCTGCTCCGCGTTGCAGATGCAGAAACTCCGAGGGGGTTACATCACGTGTCCGTCCACGGTCAGGGGGGCCTATGCAGCTCTCATGGCACCCTCCTACCCTGGGTCCCCGGAGCCGAGGACACCAGCCTAGTGTTGTAGAGACGGCTCAGCATGGATTCTTTGGGCACTCACTATAAGCCCTCAAAAGACCAACCGGGTCTCGGGACTCAGTCCCGGCCCCACATACCTTTATTAAGGAAGAAATGGGGTTGAGAGAGAAGCCTAGTTCTCACAAAGGCTCCTGTCTAGTCTAACCTGGGGAAAATCGAAGAAAACACGTTAGCTCTAGAGGAAGATCTGAAGTCCGAGTGGACCACCAGACAAAGGGGAGGGCTTGAGGAAACGCCACAGCTGCTGTTTCCCCTTCTCCCTGGGCGGCCTGTCTGGTCCGCCTCCTGGCAGGGCCCCAGAGGAAACCCCAGGGGCCCATGTGGTTGTCCAATGATGATCAGGGGACCCCAGGACAGAGATGTCAAGTGGGGCCCAGATGCATGAGATTCCTGTGCCCACCCCTGGCCGGGAGCAGGGACTGCTGCCACGGTGACCTCACGGGGCAGGTGGGGTGGAACAGAGGCTCCGGGCCAGCGCACACGGAGGCCTCTTCCTCCCTTCGGCCCACAGGGCCCGCAGCATCTTCCTCCTCAATCCCTGTGACACGGCAGCGGACACCGTGCTGTTGGGAAGGGCTGGGACCTGGGGCTGGCAGAGGCGGGAGACGACCCCCACCCCAATCCACGCTCAGGAGCAGCTTGTGCCGGGCTCTCACAGGCACCTCTGTCCTGGCCACGGGGAGGGGGGGACCCAGGTACAACCCCCATACCGGGGCACAGGGAGGTGGACGGACACGCTACAGGCAAGTCCTGGAGCAGACAGGAGGTCCCGATCAGCGTCGGCAATCAGACTGTGGCAGGCGTCAGCTTCTTCATGATTTGGGAGGACGAGGAGGCCTGTGACATCTGAACTGAGCTTGCGAGTGAGGGTCCCAGGTTTGACGAGCCCAGGAGAAGGTGTTCAGGGTAGAGCAAGCAGCACAGGCAAGGCTAGGGTGTCTGGGACCAGTGGGCTGTGTGGTGGGGGGACAGTCCCAGCCGTGAGGTGGGGAGAGTGGATGAGAAAGGCAGAAGGCAGCTTTCGCTCTACATTCCTGAGAGCCACTCCGGGAGCCTGTGGAACATGCTAGTAGCACAAACCGCCTGTGTTTATGGGGCCGACAACTTCCACCACACTCCAGCGGCAGGAAGGCCGTGTGGCACCCCAGGTGCTGGTTTGGGAACCGAGCCCTAGAAACTCTGGACCCTGCCCCAAGGGGCTCCCAGGCCTGGTACTACGGGAGGGCAGCGTGCCCCGTGTGGGGCCAGCACAGCCTGCGAGTCACCCAGGGTCGGGCATGGGCAGGCGTTCGGTAAATGCCACGTAAGGGTGACAGCCCCGGGAGTGCTCCCAAGCCCTCCCGGGCCTGCCATTTTGGGGGCAAACGTCTGGAGGAGGGACTGTCCTTGCAGCCCCCAAGGGCAGGGTGCACACACGTCTGGGGCGTTCGGAATTACCGGGAGACCTGTCGGCTCCTTACCACCCAGCACGGGTGCCGTGGCGCCCCAGGTGGGAACGGACATCCCGAGGCCTCCCGGGAGCACGACCCGTTTTACGGAAGAAACAAGGAATAGAAGAGAAAGCAGGGCCCAGGTGACTGCAGCTCAGAAGAGCCACGGGGTGTCCGGACTAAGGACCCTCCCCGAGGGCTGAGACCTCCCACTGCTGTGCGCGGGATCGGACGTGCTGCCAGGGGGGACGGACCGGGCAAACTGCACAGGGCCTGGTCGGCTGGTGGGCGCACAGCCCCATTGTCACTGTCCTCTGGGCTCCAAGAGGGTCGCTGGGCTGTGGCACACGGAGCTCTGGGCTCAGGGCCGGAGGTCAGGGGTCCCGGCTCTCCTCTCTGAGCCTCGGTGTCCTCTTCTTCTAAAGGCGACCCCAGTGGCCCCCAGAAGCCTGCCTTGCTACTCGGAGGACAGGGACTGTCTGGGCAGAGCCAGAGAAGTGCCAGCAAACATGACGGGATCCGGCATCACCGGGGAAGAGAACACAGACGCGCGCGCAAGCCCGGCGGGTTCTGTCTGAGCACCGAACGGGCATCACCTTCCAGGGTCAGGAACAAATGTGGCGAGACCACAAGGAAAGGGGCGCCCCAGACAAGGGTACGGGGTCATGCCGCGCGGTGGGGGCCTCAGGGGACGCGGGGCACACCAGCCCGAACCCCCCACGGTGGGGGCCTCAGGGGACGCGGAGCACACCGGCCCGAACCCCCCACTCCAGTCGTCCCAGCCAAGGACGGCTCTGCACATGGCCAGTGTCTCCGGGGGGGCAGAGTCGCCCTGGGTCGGGAACAGCGGAGGAGACCATCTGCCAGCTGGCCCCTTCATGGCCAGGGATGCCTGGGACAGGACCCCACGGAGCTCTGCAGGGAGAAGCCATGAGGCCCCAAACCTGCCGTTCTTGGGAAAGGCCACTGACTCCTCTTCCAAAGGCTGCCGTCAACTCCACCTTGGTCTCCTCGCAAGATCTGGCTCCCCTGGGCTCCGGTTCCCATGAGAACCCGTTCCGCGCTGGCCTCCCACCCCGAAGGTGACGGCCACCGCCGGGTGTGCCCTGGTAGAGAACCTGGGCTGACCACGTCAAGGGGCCTTGGCAGCATCCTCGAGAGCCTGGCGTGCCCCCGCATCTGGCCCTCCCAGCCCCCACACCTGCTATTCCCACCCCCCCCCGCTACCCTGGCTAGCCGCAGATGGCCACACCCCTGCACTCCCCCTCGCCACGCTCTGCTCACCCCCAACGTGGCTCTCCCTGTCCTCGGCAGACACCCCGAAGACGGGCAGCCCAGCTCCCCAAGCAGGTGGGCCCACAAGGGCTAAGGCAATGCTTCCTGGTCCACAGAGACACTCTGCCCACTCTCTCCGGAGGCCTACACCAACCCCGCATCGCGTTCTCTGCCTGCACACGGCTGTGGAGCCCGTGCCCGCCACCTGGCTGTGGCCTCCAGCCCCTCCCCCCGGTTGGCCCACCCTGGCTCCTTGGCGCCCCCAGGAGGCGGGACACCACGCCCAGAACCAGGGCACAGAGGGCAGAGGGACGTTCATCCAAGACCATACGGCTGCCGCCGGCGGGCCCGGGAGCCAACCAGGCCACTCTGGCCCCAGCGCCGGACCCTAGGAGGTCACACCGGTCTGCTTCCGGTTACCCTGTTTGCTGTTTGTGCACAAACATAAACTTCCCCACCCACTGCAGCTCCCAGAGGGCAGGCCTGGTCCTGGGCAGATCTAGAAGCATCTGTGGGGGAAGGTGAACCCCTCAGAGCCGGCTGCAGACACAGGGCGCTGACCCCCCGCCGAGTCCCGAGCCCAGCATCCATGATTGGGTGGGAACCATGTGTCTTGCACTTCGGCTCCATGCGGGGCAACCCCAGCGCAGGGCCGGGGCTGCTGGGTGACCAGCAGCGGCACACGCATCTCACAGATGGGAAGGCCGAGGCCCAGGAGGGGACGGCCCCGTTCCCATGGGGGCAGGAGCCCAGGAAGGAAGGGGCTGAGGGGCTCCTCTCTGCAGACAGGGTCCCGGGGAGGGTCCCGGGGAGGCTCGAGGGGAGGCCACAGCCCACCACGTGCCCACAGGAGCTGCTCAGCACAGGGAACTTTCTCCCAAACTTTTCCAGGGCCCTGGGCTCCAGCTGTGTCCTTCCCTTCTCTGGATCTCAGCGCACAGAATGGGCTGGAAGAGATGCCTGGACGTGTCCACCCTCGGGCCACACAGGAGGGGCCGCGTTCGGGGGAAGGCCACGGCAGCAGCGAGCGTCAATAACGCATCCTCAACGTGACTACTACTGTCTGACTCTCCGCGGCACCAACGGCTGCGGGTTCCCCGACAGCTGTCTGCGCAGGGCCCGTGGCCCTGTGCCTCCACATCACACAGAGAACTCCTGCCCCCAAATAACTACACGGTCAGGCGCATCATCATAGAGGCTCAGAGACTGAACTGCCCCAGATCGCACAGCAAGGAAAGCATGGAGCAGCTCGAGTCCCGGGCCAGCAGCCTCCAGTGCCGTCCCCTGGTCACCCCGCACACAGCCCCGGGCAGGTGCACGGAGGCCAGCCTGCCGCTGGGTCAGAGCGACAGCGCCCAGCCCCGGCCCCCAGCCCCTAGGCCACGCCAGTCCCATCTTGTAGGGCAACAGGAGCAAGCAGGATGTTTCCCAGAAGAGAAAGTGTGGCAAACTCATGAACCTGAGGACAAAGTAGATGCTCAACAAAACACATTCCACCCTGCATCTGGCTCCAAGCAGTTATTTCCTGCGTGGGAGCTCCTTCCCCACTGACCACCTGTGTTAGAACTTGGAAAAGCACACCTTCGAGAACTCGAGGCAGAGGCACTCCCGGGTGCCTCCATTGGTTAAGCGTCTCCTTTGGCTCAGGCCATGATCCCAGGGTCCTGGGATCCAGTCCCTGCTTCCCCCCTGCCTGCCGCTCCCCCTGCTTGAGCTCTCTCTCCCTCTGACAAATAAATAAGTAAAATCTTAAAAAGATAATAATAACTTGAGAGCGATCTCTGGCTGGCTGGCATTAGACACGGTGAATATGTGAAGATGTATTCGCGTCACTGGTACGTTCGGAGCCTCCTGCACGGCTGAAGTCTGTAACCCGGGGAGGCAGGCTGGTGGCGGGCAGGGGACGTGACTGGACCCATTCCCTGGTTTGAATCGGGGAATGTCCGTTCCTTAGACAGCCCTTCCCTGCTTCCTGCTTGCTGAGTTCCAACTAGTCATTCATTCAAAACGGACAGAGGCTGGGGCTGTGCGCGGGGGCGACCGCACACACTAGCGGTCCACACACGCTCCAGCAGGGGCCACACTCGGAGAGGCTGCAGGGCTGCAGAGGGACGCCTAGAACAGGGGCTGAGGCCCGCCTGCCTGAAAGCCAGGGCTGTGAGCAGTGGGGCAGGAGCTGTCCCGGAGGGGGAGGCGGTGGGCACCGCCTGTGGCGCTGCCCACGAAGAACTACGGGGCACGGGAGTGTTCATACAGCCCAAAGGTGCTGCCTGGGGACAAGGAAGGGGACGCAGAGCCTGGGCTGCAAGACAACAGACGATCCAGCCAGAGACATACTCGGCCTGGACCACACCAGTGCTCACCTCGGGGGATGGAGGGAGCCTGAGCACAAGCCAGGCCTTCAGGAGCAGGTGGAACAGGCTCCCTTACAAAATCAGAAAGTCACAGAACAGAAGAGAATGACCATGTCTTGCAGACATGGGGTGGAGGGGATGTGGGGGGGGGGGAGCAAACCTGGGGAGCACTGGAAAGGGCATACTCAAGGAAATGGTGAGGCCACCTTACTGGAGGAGGCAGGCGAGGCCCTGAATGACATGGCGAAGGACTAGGACAGTTGCCCACGGCCAGCGCTGACCAAACCTGCCACGTGGAAGCCAGCACATCCTGGGAAGGAGCTCAAGAGCCAACTCCAGGGAGGGCCCAGTGCCAGGTGAAAGGCCCCGGCAGATGCAGGACCCCTCGGCACCCCTGAGAGGCAGGTGAGGACCATTCCCCTGGAGCAGCCGCATCTGTCACCCTCAGCCCTGACAATCCCTGGGACCACACCCCTCAGAGCACTCTGGAGCCCGTCAGAGACCAGAGGAAGCTGGGTCCTGTTTGTCCTGTTCCGTTTTTAACAAAGCCTCGAAAGCTGAACCGCCAGCAACACTAAATTCAGGAGCTGGTCGCCCGATCAGCAGAACCTAATGGGCTCTCCAAGGGGTGGGGTGCGAAGAAATGCCGCCCGCCCAGCATCGCGCCGCTCCCGGCTGCGGCAGCCGGCACAGAGCCGAGGAGGGCGGCCTCGCTCTAACCGCACTTTGTCCGCATGGGGTCCGTCCTGGAGTCACAAGTCATTAGGTACAAAGTGGACTAAACTTATGTTTCTAAATTCAGTTAAGCAAATAAAAGTTGTTGGCTTTCGCATAAACACTCCGAGGTCTAGAGCATTAAGATCCAGAACGTGCTCCAAGCAATTTTAATCAATTAAACCAAAACCTGACTTCATGGCGGGGGGGGGGGGGCACAAGCACTCAGAGGCTTTGGAACCACAGACGTGAGGTCCTCTCTGCTGCACCAAAAAGCAGCCCTTCTGGAGGGACCCCAACAGTGTCTCTGGTGGACCGCCTGGCCTCGAACATACTCTGCATGACGGAGAGCTCACCACCTCGTGGGACGCCATGCTCTGTATGCCACCAGCTCCAACCATAAGTCAGTGGCTCTGGATTCTGCGGAGTTCGCACTTCTTCATCTATGTCTTCTACTTCCGGCTGTCACTCTGCCCCCAGACTTCCCAAGGCCCCTGAGGACGGTGGCACACGCTGCCACCAGGTCAGGGCCCCTGAGTTTGTCAGTCAGGAATGAGGGTCCGGACACCAGGAGCTGCCGGGCCCTTATGCCCAGGACATCTAGCACTGGCTCCTTGTCGAGTGGGCTGTGCCAGGAAGGACACAGAGGCAGGCGAGCTGGAGCTTTTAGTGTCAACTCTGCTTCCACCTGTTTTTTACACACGTGAGTGCTGTCCCCTGCTTGGGGGAGAACTCACCAACCCCAGCCCCACCCTGCCGCGCCCCGGCGTCTGCAGCAGCCCCTGCTTCTGCTCTCAGCACCACAGGGAGCGGGGGACCGAGCTCTACAGGAGCTGCCAGCGTCCACGGCCGTTCAGCCTCGCCCTGGAAACACACCACATCCCACCCAGGAAGGGGCGCCACAAGTGCACTGCAGAGGCGAGACACTTCCTCGGAGACCCAACGGGTGCATAATGCATGTCAGGCCCTGAGAAAGGCTCATAAAAATAATTCATGCACATTGTAAAAATTGGGGAAAAAATACCTAAAAGTATACAAAGAATGTAAAAATGACCTATAAACTCAGCACCCTGCGCTTAGCTACAAAGACGGCTCTATTTCTTGATAGTACTTTTTCCACTTTATTTTTTAACTGGGATCATACAATACTTACATTTTTATATCCTTATCACTTTGTTTCATGTAATAAAAAATGTTTCCAACTTATCCACACACTTTTTGTCATGTTCGTGGCTACTCCTAGGAAAAGGAACAGAGTGGTCTCACGTTTGGGGAGCCCCTGCAGGTTGAGCCCCTAGAGTGTCCTAAGCAAGGGCCCCGGGGCTGTGCCCAGACACTGCAGTCCTTGAAAGGACTCCCTTTAGCATAAACTCAGCCAGTAGAGAGCTAGAAGGCAGAAGGAGGTACTCAGTGCTCTGTGAACATCTGTGGGAGGACCGCCCTCTGGACAATGCATTGGGAGGACTTGGGGATGAGGGTTAACAGACAGGAGGAGGGAACTGAATTTGAAGCAAACACATTCAAATCAGTAGTGTGGCTGGACCCTAGACCCGTCCCCAGGTGGGCCTGCCAGACCCGCAGCACCATGTCTTACCCCACAAAGCAGGGTCACCAAGCACAGTGACAGCAGTCCATGTGGCTTCCTTAAAACACACGAAGAAACCAGAGCAAGTTCTTTCTGCCACAAGAAGAGGCTTTCCCCGACTCAGAGTTTACTAACATATCATCAAAATCAGAGCCCATGCAACTATGGGTTCGTGTTTTCTTTGCCTTGGACAGAAGGGCATTTAAAGAAAACCCAAAAAGGTAATATCTTAGGGATATTTTTTGATATAAGGTCATTATGGGCCCCTAATGCTCCCCTGGAACCCAAGTGCACTCTGGCACCGTCCCCTGGAAAGCGAGGTGGGGGTCTAAGCGTGGCTACGGGACTCTGCCATGCACACTGCAGATCCCGACGGCCAGAGTGGACCCCAGCACTACACACCAAAATGCCTTGGATGTGGTGGCTTTATCAGCTGCCTCTTTGAGAAGGGGGCCCCTAAATGGCATGTACCAAATACCCCCTTATGCTGAGTTATCTGTCTTGGGCTGGGAGTGGCTGGAGGGCAGGGCTATGGTCTGAGCCTACCTCACTCCTAATAGCTACTCTGATGCCTGACACAGAACAATCAGTAACACGGGCTGAATTTTGTTAAGTGGGAGACGCTGAGGACTCCCTTCCTCACCCTTGCTCTACCAGTCTTGGTAACAGAACCGACCGGGCCACGGGTGACACCGGCCACTGACACCAGGCAAACCGAATACATTCCGCTCCTTTCACAAAGCCACACTTGCTGGCCACAGGCCACTTGAATGGCTCTGTACTCTGCTCTTCCCCGACCCACCCCACAGGACAGGAGGGGAGCTCCTCCCTTGAGCTGTGCTGCCACAAGGTCCCGAGCAGGGCTTGGCTGGTCTCTGGGGCCCCCAGGGGTCTGGGGCCAGGGTGCGCCCCTCTCCACAGCCCAAGAAGCGGTCTTCAGAGGTGACCAAGAGAAGACTCAGGGGCCCTCTGCGGTGGACAGACCTGTGTCCACCAGGGAAGAAAAGCTCAGTGTCCCCTCTCCCGGTACCAGAAGGATGAGGGGCTGGTCTGCGCTGGGGGCAGAGGAGAGGGCCACGTGGAAGGAAGCTGGCTACCCCAGCAGGCGGGAACTGGCAGCCGGGCAGACGCACCCCGTCCATCCCTGGAAAGCCATTGGACTTTGTAAGCAATGCCTCGGAAGCAGAAGGCATTACTGTCGCTTTTATAACTAAAACGGATAGGATGCTAAGACGGAGGCCTTAGTGGATAACCCACTTCTCACTTTGGGGCATTCGCTGCTGAACAGACAGAACCAAGGAGAAAAGCCCCATCGTTTGGGAGCAATCCCTGAGCAGCTGGCCCTCATCCCTGTCTCAGCCCCCGGCCCCCGGGGAGCCCCCAGGAGAGCCCCTTGCTGCTGTGTCGGGAAGGACGCACCCTCCACGCCCCGGAGCCCGGCTCTGCGAGTGCCGCTCTGTGGTCGATCGCTCCCTCTTGGAGAAACTAAAGGAGCGCTTCTGAAGCTTGTCATGATCTGTCACCTCCACAGTTTACTCCCATTGCCTACAAGATCAATACGTCACCGTTCCCCGGCGGCTAACAGTGAGTGGGCACGGCCACGCGGCCCTGCAAAGTCTCCCCAGGAAGAACACATTTCCCACTGCACACTTCGTGCACTTGCAAATTTCACATCTCCAAGCACAGAGACCAAGTACAATCAGGTCAGTCATTTGCCCAACACCGAGTTAAAGAAACCGGGTAACTAGATCATCCAGCCGGGATGTTCCCACTCCAGGCAGGAGGCCCGGCTACCACCCCGGCGTACGAGGACAACTAAAAACAGCCGCCCTCCTCAAACGCCACCGCCCTCGCCATAACCAAGATCAACAAACTTCACCTATTTCGGGTTTTTTCTTTTTTTCCTTTTTTTTCAATTTCAGAATGCGCAGTGTACCAACAGGGCTGGGATGCATTTCACTCTTGACTGGGTACAGTAAGATTGCTAATCAGGATTACTTGATTCAGTCAACACTGATTTCAATAAAAAGACCCAAAAAATTATCATAAATATAGAGAAAGTGCGGGCGGCGGTGACAGGTGATTAAAATCTCATTCGCTTGGTATCAGCCTGCTTCATGGAGGCAAAGACGGGTCAGTCCCGATTCTGTCGCCGTGATCGTTATCAGTGTGTCGGCAAGTACACCTCTGAGCACGGGCATTCGCGGGCACAAGAGGAACCACAGAAGGCATCACCGGGGCCCTGCAGGGGTGCAGAGCGACACGGGACAGAGCGCCGGCGCCGAAAACTCAGGCTGACAGCGTTTAGGGCTGTTTCAGTGGCGGAGACCGGCCTGCTTACCAGTACAGATGGCATTTGATTACAGAGTCAAAGCAACTCCTTTACACACAAAAGAAGGAGAAAGGGCCTTGAGCCCCTCAGAAGCCACAGCGGGTCAAGCAGGCCTGGTGAGAAAGCGGGGATCCTGTTCCCAGCCCCAACGGAACTCTGCCGGCCCCACTGGGGGAGCGTGCGAAGCAGTCTAAGACCCCGATGTCTCAAGGTATTTCCTCTGCTCACATCACCACCCAGACCCCCGTGGGGCCCTACTGGGTCCTCCAGCAGGGTCAGAGCCTTCCGGGAAAGAGCCAGGGTGTGGACAAGGACAGTGCTATGGACAGCTGGGCACCCCCTCTCACCCCTGCCCTGCCGATGTCAACCGCTGGCATGATCTGCCCAGGGGGCCCGTAGCAGACTTTCTGACCCAACCCCTTCCCTCCTTCCCTCCCTACTCCACCTCTCCTGCAGTTCCATGGTTCCGGGGAGCACCATCCCCGGGGCGCAGAGCCCTCTGCTCCGGAGCCCTACCCAGAGCAGGATTACCAGACTCATGAGGGAAACCATAGGACACCTGGCGGAATCTGCCTTTTGGACAAGCAAGGACTAAAGCTTTTGGATAAGTATATCCCAAATATTGCATGAGATATACTTATCCTAAAACCCTGGCCCTTGCTTGTCTGAAAAGCAGATTGCACCCGGCGTTCTGTGTTTTGCAGGGCAGTCCCAGCCCTGACTGTGAATCACACCCTCCTCTCCAACCACTGTGCCTAAAGGCCCATCTGTCTGTCTGCCTTGTAGCATCACCTCCATCCCTCAAGACCTGAGAGGCCTTCCCGCTCTCCAGACTGCAACATCCCTTCCTCCTGGGCTCACCAAGGGGCTCAGGGCAGACCCCCGTCCTGTGCTTGGTGCAGCTGCAGCCAAAACGGAGGAGGCCTTGGGTTCCTTGGGGGCACTTGTCCCTTGTCCACAGTAGGTGCTCAGTAAGTCACCAGGGACTCTAACTGAGGCCCCTTGCAGCACACAAGGCATTCGTGCTTCTTACTGGATCAGGCCCTCCCAGGCACTCCCTGCTCCTCTCTGGGTAATTGTTTGAGGCTGGCTCATTTGCATACTATTAAATCGCACACTTAGTGCGGGGCGGGGAGTTTCTAAGTTCACTCCCCCTCGTTTCCCTCCAATTTCCGCCTGTTCCCTCACCAGCTCCTTCTGCTCCTGCTGGGAGAAGCCGGGAGGCTGCGAGCAAGGTGAGTGCTTCCACAGGCGCCAAATCAGCTGACACCACTAGTTCCACACTCGGTTCTTAGTGTCCCTCCTGTGGCCAGACCTGAGGTCAGCAGGATGCACAGCTGGCACCGTGGAGCCTCAGGCCCGCCCTCACAGAAGTCCGAGTTCATTCTGCATGCAAAGCCAAGTCTCTGGAACCTTCTAGAACCTTCTAGAGCCCTCTGGATCTCAGCACATCATGTCTGGATCAGAAGGCATACCATTCTTGCCTTCAACAGCTCCCTGTTTGTGTGCCTGGCGGTGATCTAGTCAGACTGTGGGAGCCCCAGGAATCCCTACTGTCCTCATCAGACAGCCCAACCTAGGGAGCAGGAACAGGAAACAGCACCCGGCGCTGCTTTCTTACAGGGGAGATTCAGGAGGGCTGCCTCGCACTGCCAATACCAGCACCCAGAGTGGAGTCTGCTTTGGGCCACCTGAGACCTTCTCAGCCATGCGATGGGGATGACAGGTCACACTGTGCCTGGCGTGGTGTGAGAGGGAGGACCCCGGGCCATCATCCCAGACGCAGGTGAGTCCTTCTGCCTCTCCTATGAACACCAGCCAACAAGGATCTCCTTGAAGGCACAGGAGGGGCCCACACCCATGGGGTTCTGAACCAAGAACAAGCTTCACAACTAAATACAAGGCCAGGGGCTCAAGGGGAAGGCTTAGACACATACCCCCGGCGAGGCTGACATGCTGAAGGCTGGCGGCACCTCCTAAACAGGCCGTGGTGCCTGGCACCAAGTCTTCACAGCCACCGTTCCTAGCAAGAGCCCGGCCACGGTAGGTCATCATCGGTGCAGACAAGCCCAGAGACCTGACCCACACACAGAGGGTCACTGTCACAGGGGACTCAGAGGCCTGTCCAGCCCAGACCACAGTCCTCGCTTCACTATGCGAGCCACGGCAAGGGAGCACGGGGAGAGAGGAGAGCTCAAGACCCAGGCAGATGATGGGAGAGGCCAAGATCAGCCCTCGGCAGGGCAGGCCCCACAGAACCCCAAGTGCTCCAGGGGCCCCTCCTCCACCATCCGCCCCCCAGAGGGCAAGGCTTCCTAGAGCCCCACCCCCACACAGCCTGTGCCCAAGGCTGGCTGGACGGCAGGGGCCCCAGGGACGGTGCAGCACAGTCTCCAACAGCACCGACTGGAGTTACAAACCACAGAACCGTTATGGAATTAAACACGTCGCAGACCCACGACTGCAGCCCCAGCGTATAAAGTCCTCTCCTGCCGCTGAGGCTACACGACAGCCCAGACGGGTCCCCCTCCCTGGAGGCGAGGCCAGGACTTGGCCCAGGTCACCAGCTCGCACCAGGTGGGCTCTGCCCACTCTCCCGCCACTGCGCATACCTCCGATCTGTCCCGAGGAGCAGGGAGGGCCAGGAGGCGGCCTCCCTAGTGACGAGGTCTAGAGCTCAGAGCACAGAGCAGCAGGAGAAGGGCGGCCCGGGGTCTAGCTGAGAGCGGGAGGGCACACGTGGGCCGGGGGCAGGGGGGCACTGACGCAGCAAGGTCGGGGTTGCAGACGTCCACAGGAGCAGACGGGACTGGGGGGTGCCCGCTTTGCCAAGGAAATCCCTAACTCTGTAGAAGGTTGTGCCCTGGGACCTGCCAAGTGCTGGGCTGCACGTGGCTAAGCCCCACAGGTGCACGTGGAGGGCTAGGACAGGAGACCTAAGGTCAGCTGCACCAGAGCGCAGACGGGATCCCTGGAAACCGGAGATGGTGGAACACACCCATGCCTCGGACCCAGTGGGAGCCCGAACCTGCGCTCGGGATCCCACAGCTCAGAAGTTCTGAGTGGCAAGGAGCTCACAGCCGGGACAGGACGGGGCCTGGAGTCCCAAAGCTGGGGAGAGCCTCGAGTCTGGGCAGCAGGTGGGGCATGTCCCACGGCCTGAACAGTGGAAGGATGAGCGGTTGGGTATCCCAAGGTTCAGAGAAGCTTCCTCCCTGCCCCGGAGAGGTGCCAGGGGATCCGAAGCAGAAGAGGTCAATGGACCCCAGTAAGAAAAATGAGCCTTGTGTCCCATTTCCCCGCTCTCAGACACATCGGCCGTGTTGCAAACCCAGGCTCCCACTGGAGGCCCCTATGCGCCCATCCGCACGGGTGCGTGTGTGCCAAGGGGCTCCCCGTGAGCTTGGGGCAGCCCACAACTGGGGATGCTGAGGAGGAGAAAGACCACCCATCCCTCACCTTCCGGGGGGCCCTTGGCCTAGTCTGTCCCCGCATGAAATCTGGGTCCCAGGTGGGATCCAGCAGACACCCTCTCCCCGCACCATGGCCCACCTCCAGGCCAGCCAACAGGAGCCACTTCAAGGAAGCCCCAAGTCCGTCCCCAAAGCCAGCAATCCCCCAGAACGCCATACCGGGCCATTGCTGAAGGATTTCCAGGTGAACCCCTCCTTCCGGCCTCTTTTACCGTCTCAGCCTCTAAAAGGTGAAGCAGGATGAAAAATCACCCCTTTCCTAAATAATGTTGTTTTCTCTTAAGTGGGCACAGGGACCAATTTTGACAAAACATGGGAGTCAGAAGACTTGAAAGCCGCACGAGTTCGTTGCCTTTGCACCACATACACAGTCTGTCCCCAAATCGGGCAAACTGTGCAGAAGCCCCACATAAGCCTCCTCCGGGAAACCCAGGGAGAACCTTTCTACCACTCGGGCATGTTTTCTGCTGGAGGCCGCTCCAAGAGGGTGCCCTGGTGCCCTGCGTGTGGCTTTCCCAGGGAAGTCCCCTGGTAAATATCCAGCATTCTCTTCTAGAATGAAAACCCGCGGGTCTTTTTTATTTGAAGTTGGGGGGTGAAAAAAGGGCATGATGAGACTTTGGACAGGCAGGACAAGCCGGCAGGAGTGCGGCCACCTGGCGGGGGCAAGGGGCCATCCTCAGCAGGGGCCACCTGAGAGGGAGGACTCGTGTCTGGAGGACCAGAGCA
Organism: Mustela nivalis; assembly: GCF_964662115.1. NCBI lineage: Eukaryota > Metazoa > Chordata > Mammalia > Carnivora > Mustelidae > Mustela > Mustela nivalis. Next base: position 184,563,714 of record NC_139021.1, read on the forward strand.
CTCACACTCGTGAAGCACTTAGAGACCACTGAGTCAGGGAGGAGAAGGCACGATGCTCTCCAGGACCTTCATGGCTCCCCAAACCAATCTGGGGAGACGGCAGAGCTCTGGGAGGCTGGGGGAAGCAGGGCGCCCCCACGGGCCAGCCTTCTGGATCCCATCACGCTGACAGAGGATGAAGACGTGGGCTCACAGAAGTGGACAGTTGGCATCTGATAACTCAATTATCCCAACTTGATCCTTTCAAAGCCTCCTTGAACCTCTGACCTGTCCCGCACAAACAAGGCCTCTTTGTGTTCCTCTCCTTCACATGGAACATGCCACAGTCACCCCATTGCACAAGATAACTGGACACTCACGGTCACTCCGTTTCTGAAACGGACCGTCTCACCCAACCCAAAGGCAGCGCTGACGCCTGGTAATGGCACAGACAGTTTTCTAAAACTGTTCTTTGCCGGAGCAGAGGGGACAGAACAAAGCCACGTTAAAGCCGGCTTCTTGGGGAAGGAAGCCAGCATCTGATTGGCAGCCTCATTGTCCTCCACCACTGTCCCTGCTGCCACTCACCCCTCCCCCTGTTCAGTGGCCTCCCTGTCACTTCACAAGGGACTGACAACATGCTGAGAACTGGTTAAGATCTGAAAACAGGGGCGCCTGGGTGGCTCAGTTGGTTAAGTGACTGCCTTCGGCTCAGGTCATGATCCCAGAGTCCTGCGATGGAGTCCTGCGTCAGGCTCCCAGCTCCACGGGGAGTCTGCTTCTCCCTCTGACCTTCTCCCTCTCACGCTCTCTCACTATCTCTCAAATAAATAAATAAAAATATTTTTTTAATATTTAAAAAATATTTAAAATATTTAAAAATATATATATTTTTTAAATCCTGAAAACAGGTGTGCGTGGGTGGCTCAGTGGGTTAAGCCTCTGCCTTCGGGTCAGGTTATGGTCCCAGGGTCCTGGGACGGAGCCCCACATCGGGCTCTCTGCTCAGCGGGGAGCCTGCTTTCTCCTCTCTCTCTGACTGCCTGTCTACTTGTGATCTCTGTCTGTCAGATAAATAAAATCTTTAAAAAAAAAAAAACCAAAAACAGTAACAGGACTTAAACCTACATTAACAATTCCAGGCTTCATCAAGAGTAGAAATAAGGAGCAAAGACACGGAGCGTCCTCACCACAGCCGTTCCCCTTCAAGGCAGGGGAAGCTCCCCGCGCATTAAGTTTCCTGCTCTTTTGTTGTCCTCTCGTTTTGTTTCTGTTTGACCAAATTCAGGGGAAAGTGGTTCACAGGAAACCGGGTCAGCGCCGGCCAACGACGGACGCCGCAGCATTCGCATTCGCTACGAGAGACGCCCGCGACGCCCGCCCTGCACCTCTGCCTCTCCCTCGTCGTGGGGCTTTGGCAGACGGAAGCCCTTCCAGGACTTCTCACCATGAATGGCATCAGAATTCCACGTAGAACTAGAAACCCAAGTGTGTCCGCAGCAAACTCGGGTCACACACAAGCTGACGCCGGACGACGTGTGCATTTCCGCAGGGCCGAGGACAGTACCGGCTCCGTCGCCGCACGTGTGCAGAGACCTCGGATGACTGCCCTCCGACGCCTCCATCAGGGCCCGTAGGCGTGGGGTCTCCTGTGTCCTGCCCGCCTGCAGCCCCCGCCGGAGAGACGCCCCCCCCCCCCCCGGCGCCTCTCCTTGGACGGGGATGCTCTCGGCCAGCAGCACTTCGGAGTGCAGAGCTCCAGAGGCATGACAGGAGCCCAAGCGCTCAAGTGCGCCCATCGGACCCAAGTCCACACCCACCCGCAGACCCACGGCTCTGTCCACACTAACTCTCCACAGGGACACCGGGGCCACGCTGCGGACACGTGTGCACACATACGACCGCACGTCGCACACTGCCCTCGCCCTGCTTCGTCTTCCTTGGACCCCAGCCTCTGCGGCGTCATCACAAATCCCCTCTGAGAGCAGGGCCCCCCCAGGTCCTACCAGCAGCTCAGACTCGAGCGCCCTCAGGCCACCAGGACGCGAGCGCCCCAGGCCTCCCTGGGCTGCAAAGTCAGAGTGCCCTGACGAGAAGGGGCAAACGGATGAAGAGGCCCGGCATTTGGGGTTCAGATCCCTGCCGTACCCCTCCCAGCTGAGCGACCTCAGATAAGCTTCTCAAGGTCCCCGGACCTGAGGGGTTACCATATTATCATCGGATCTGGGCTGTTGGAGGCCTATCCCTTGGTAAGCGCACAGAACACATGAGCCACTCTTGCTTTACTAGTTACGGTGTCCGAATTGTCACAATGGGGTTGCCGCCCACTCGCCTCCTCACACTCGCTGAGAAGGGGCAGCAGGCGAGGGAGTGAGAGACACGGCCTCGCCCTGTCCTGCTGGCAACCGGGAAGGTCTCGGAGCCTCCTCCCCAACGAGGGGTGGCCCAGGAAGGACCAAGGTGCACACCCACCCCAGAAACCTATCACCAGGGCCTTCTCTGACACCCACCCCTCACCCCTGCTGGCCTGGGCGCCCAAGGCAGGCCACGAGCAGCTGCGGGCCTGGGGCCTCGGTCTAGAGCTGCCGCAGGAGGAGCAGGGCCATCCACCTGTCAGGAGACAGGTCTGCCCGCTCCCTGGAATGTCTCTTGGAAATGGGGTGACAGAGCAGGAAACAGAAACCAGCCTACCTCGATAGGTAGGTCGGGCGGAGAGAAGTCACCACTAAGTTCGGCTGCTGGCAGGCGTCACATGGAGGGAGGAAAGGACCTTGTGGCGGCTTAGTGAGACTTAGCAGGGATCTCAGCTTACGCGATGGCGGAGGGTGTCAGGACGAGCCAGGCTGGGGCTCCGGGCCCTCGCTCTGCGGCCAGAGGCAGGGCAGCCTCAGAACATGCGACAGGACCCACGCACACTTTGTTCTGCCTGGGTCAGCACATGCGGGCTGCCAAGCACAGAAGGCCCACGGAAGGAGCCCAGCAGCCTCTCCTGAGGCCCGAGGGGGCCTCGGCTTCTAGAACATCCACACCCAGGAACCGTGCCGGCCCCCAGGCACAGAGGGGAATGCGCTGCGGGAGGGGTGGTTTGGGTCCACAGCCATGGGGCTTTGGGGATGCAGAGCCTGCACCAGGCCTGGCTTTCAGAAAGCAGACACAGGGAGGGACCTCCACATCCAAAGGGCCATGCAACTCCAGTGGCTGAAGCCATGCCCGGGGCAGAGGGAAACGAGAGGTAAAGCAGGAGCGGGACCCGGGGGGGCCCCACCCGCAGGAGCAGCAGTGAGCACACAGCAGACCTCAGAGCACCCTGACGTGGGGCAACAGGGTCAGGCTGCCCTGCAGGAGGATTTCTGGATGGGGACAGGGACGGGCCCCGGTAAAGGCACCACGGAGCGGCTCTGCAGAAGTGGAAACTCCCACAGGCTGGGGCGGGGGGCGGGGGAGGGTGGGCAGACCCTGGCTGGGTCATACCCTGGCTGTGCAGAGCGGGGTCCCATCCAGACACAGGGGAGCAGGGAAGGTTCCCGGAGGCAGCTATGCAGGGAGGGAGGCCACTGATGCAAAACCAGCGTCCCAGGCCTGCTCTCAAGACCCTCCAGCCATGAGAGGAACGCTTCGCGTCCTTAGAGCCTGGCCCCACAGTCAGGGCACCGAGACCTGTCCAGCTTCCAGCTGCTAACGATGGTTTCTGACTCACGGATGGCTTTTCGTTCACAACAACTTTTAGGAGGATAAACCTGTGGTGGTATTTGGAGGGGGGATCTACACCTCTGCGGATGGTCAGTGACTTTAAGAACGGCCCCCCAACGGGGAACACAGCGACTGGGATGGCCAGGCCTCTTCTTCAGCCTCATGGGTCTCTGCCCCAGGATAACAATCTAAGACGCACAAATATAAGGCCTCCGAAATCACAGAAACAGGAAAGGCATTCATTTATCACTGGTCCCGGTGGGAAATGCTGTAGTTAGGTAAATTCCAAACAAAACAAAACACATCTCATTGGCTACCGCATCCCTTCCAGAGCTCCCAACCGCCCTAGGCCTGTAAGGATGCCCCACAGAACGCAGGACAGCAGCCAGGAGTTCCAGAACCCACAGGTCAAGTCAACCTGCAAAGCAGGTAATTCAGGCCCTGGGGACATTGGGAGAAATGAGGAGCCCTGGAGAGATGGCATCACTGCTTTGTTGTTGTTGTTGTTGTTGTTGTTTAATTAAACTCAGCGAGACACACAGATCACAGGTAGGTAGAGAGGCAGAGAGTGGGGGGAGGAAGCAGACTCCCCGCTGAGCGGAGAGCCCAATGTCGGGCTCTATCCCAGGACCCCAGGATCATGACCTGAGCTGGAGGCAGAGGCTTAACCCACTGGGCCCCCCAGGTGTCCCGGCATCACTGGTTTTGGAAGTGTGAAAAATAACATTTACTTCTTCTAAACAATGCCTGACTGTTGACAAAGTTAATGACTGCATTGGAATACTTCTCCAGTAAGATCTCATTTTTAAATGAAATCAATGAAACACTGTATTAAATATTTACAAACAACTCTCCTCCCAAACAAATTTAAATGGGTGGGGGGTCAGGGGAGCGTGTTTTTGTGCGGAAAGCTCAGGTAACAGGCTTTCGTCCTGAAACCCGCTACCCTCATGCTCCACGGACGCCAGACCACGCTGCAACGTTAAGTCAGGGGACTTTAGTGCAAGACACAGTCTAACTCAAGGTACTTACTTATTTGGTGCTTTCTAATGGAGATTCTCCTCCAGATTCCTACAGGAAGGTTGCAGACAGGACAGATTCCAGACTCCATGATTCTCAACCGCTCGGCCTGCAGGACGGAGGCGGCGGTGTGACCCCTCCCCCACCCAGCTGCTCAGAAAGCCGAGTCTTTCTTGCACACAAACAAGGCCAGCCCGGGTGTCCACGCCGCCAGGCGGCCCCTTCATTACAGCGAGGCCTGACCCGCGTTCCTAGTCGGAGGGGAATCCAGCGGCTCTCCACAGACAAATAAACAGCAAATACTTCCAGGGGACAGCCTTGTAGAACTGATTCCTTAATCAACAGTTAAAGAAGCAAATTGGATTTGCTCTATCACAAAAAAAATTAATCCCAGATTGTCGTTTTTGTCTTAAGTACAAGAAGGTTGTCTTATAGGCTTGGTTGGATAATTTCATTTTAAAAGTATCTCTAAAATTTGACATCCCTTGGGATTTGTGGTTTTCTCCATCATTATATAACTGTAAACTTCTGGATGTTAGAGATTGGATAATTTCTTTCAGCTGGACCTGGCCTCCAGTGCACTTGGACGCAAAAGATGAGCCCCAAACGCCCGCCAGCGTTACCAGTCGGGCTCAGGAACGAGACGGGTCCCTAGCATCCACACCGAAAGTTTCGGCGGGCAAGACGTCTCTTGTTTCTTTTCCTTACTACATTTTCTTCTCCCTCTGCCATTAGTTAAAAGAACTGTCAGGAATTCCTCCGACAGGCTGCGTCTACTCTAGCTAGTAACAACAAAACAGAAACCAAGTCTCTTTAAGGCTTTTGGGTTCGATCCCGTGGAGCAGTATTTCCGTCTGTGCTCTCTGGAACCATATGCTCACACGACATTATGGAGGGAAGCTGGCCTTCAGCACACAACAGTCGTGGGCTCGCAGACCAGCCGAAACTGTAAAACGCTCAGTAAAACCAGCGGCATGCAAAATGCGGCGTGTGTCTCCACGGGTGAAATATTCCCCCAGACTCTCCCGCCCCGCGCGTGATTTCTGAGTTGATTAACACCGCACCTCTAGTGTTGTGTTATAATGGCTTTTATGTTTTAATCCATTTTTTACACTGTGGGAGAAGGGAAAAATATCACTATTCTAGTAATCAAGTTATTCCTGTAAAATCCTAAATAAAATGAGAATTTTATTAAAGATATTTATCTTATACAACAAGAATAAAATCAATTTGCGTGGCCAGTCCGGCATCCAGTTACAATAACGTTAAAATATACTGTTTACGTGCGGGCGGGGCTGTTTCTCTTCTCGGATTGGTCAATGCAGAGAACACCCCAGTGCACTTCTTTCAGAATATTGGCTTGGTGGCTGGACATGGAGGAGAGCATTTTTATTGTTAATCAATGCCAATCAATTCTGAGCCTTGATGTTAAATAGGGATCAATATCACTGGGCTGCAGATGAGATCTGATTTCAATTGGTGAGCAAACCTGCACAAGTTTTTAATCATAAGGTAAATCAAGACCTGGAACATAAGTCAGATGAATTAATATCGGCCGTGCAGGACCTCTCTTGCCACTGATCCAGCACAAGGAAATTTCTGTCATATTTCATTATCACTCTTAGGGCGAGCTGAAGGCAGCGTTTGGGGAGCGTTTTCCTAGCGGAAGCTGGAGCGCCCCTCACACCGCGCAGCGAGTCCTTCCCGCAAGTGCAGCCCGCCGGTCCGCCGAGTATAGTTATACGTATGCCCCATGAATCTCATTTTATGCGATTAAGATCCATAAAAATTCAATAGCTTTTCTTCTGCAATTCACATTTTACCTGGTGAAATATCATAAGAATTTCATTATCTTTGCAGCTGTTGCCTAGGATCAAGCAAAGGTTATTACCCTCTTCGAAAACACTATAGAATATGTACGAAAATGTCAGGAGAACTGGGCATTTAAAGCTTGATTTTTTAAAAGAAAAACACTGTCTGAAGTTTAGAATAAACTGTGCTTGACATTTATGTGCCATGATGCATTTCTTGGTAAACTGATTTTGCAAGGAAATTCTTTGAATTCGACTCTGTGACTGGATTGTAAAAGGAAAAGGGAGAATGGGGAGGGGAGGCAGGCGGGTGGGGGCCGAGGAGGGGAGGCAGGTGGGAGGGAGATGCTGGAGCCGTCCGAAACCGAAGCTCTGCCCACGTCAGACCGTATAGGATTTCTTAACCTTTCAGATAACCATCACAGGAAAGATAACTCCGGAGAACCCTAACCGATTGCCACGGCCTAATCCTATGGATCACTCAGGCCCGTTTAAAGCATTTGAAGAAAAATGGCCAGTGCAAAGGACGTGATTGATCAGAAAGCTCCGTAAATCATGTGGATCCGGTACAGTCCTCTGGCCTCCACTGCTAGGGTCCCATCTATGATGATAAATTAGCATTAGATGGAACCTAATGAGTTTACTAAACATTTGGGATTTGTGCTAATAAACTGGCTGGCTGTGAACTAGCAGAAGCGATGAGCAATCCCGGGGCTCCCTCTTATCTCTGTACATGACAGTTAAACCACGCTTCCAATCTGCGATCAATTCATCATCCGACATCATTGTACATTCTTCACAAAAAGATAATTACTGCTTCCCTGGATCAGAACACTCATATTTCCTTGCAATTGCTGGTCTTGATAGCAGGCACTGTCACCACTTCCTCCGAGCCTCACTGTACAGCTCTATTTATGATCATTATTTTCGCCTAAACAAGCCTTTTTCCCCGACTTGATAACGAAACCTGCTATGATGAGAAGGGAACAGTTACGGCATTGTTTCCTCTGCGGAGTGCTTTTACGTTTAGTGGAGGCCGCTGACAAATATTTTATTCAGGGCATTAGTAAAAGTTTCCACTCGTTAGAAGATATCGCTTCCATTTCCTTAAAAAAAAAAAAAAAAAAATCCTGTTCCCAGCTCTGATTTGTTAAAAAACAGAAAGGGAACAAGAGTCAAAGCAAGTAATGTAACAGAGAATAAATCAAAACATGATTAAAAAGACCGTAGCAGGTCTCTAATCACGTGCCCCCCGCTCCGCCGCCTTCAGGTTACTAGACCCTCCGTCCTTGCCTTGCGAGGGTCTGCCCTGTCGAGTGGTCAACTCTGTTTGACCCCCAGCACACGCAATAAATTACCGTAACACGCAACTCTGAAACAATGTAAATTAGTTACTGCTCACAGTCTAATAAATGGGAACAAATGTGTTTGGGGCTGGCAGGGGGTTCTGGATGCTCTAATTGCTGGGGATAATTATAATGGGGTCTCGGGGAACGTAAGCAGGAGCCACTTGTCATGACGGACACCCCCAGCCCAGCAAATCGCTCCTGACCACAAGACTCGTAACAGTCCCCTCTTCTTTTGCTTGAAGTTAAATATACTTATAGACCTTGCTTCGTTCACAATCACGTACGAAAGCCTGTCCTGCAGAGCTTTTTCTCGGATTGTCGTGGGCACGTGACACTTGAGGAGAGCAGAAAGTCCGACACAAAAGCTTTGGTGACCAGCAGAAACGGGAGAGGATCAGCCCTTCGGGAGGGCAGCAGGAGAGGGCAGGGTCTATTTCTGAGCTGCACAAAGGCACACCTCTGGATGGGGAACCTGGCCGTTTATTAACTTGCATAGCTCATTTATTTGTTCAAAGTAATGATCTTTGGGAAAAGGGCTGTTATATTTAGAACCTGCTTGTCAAATTTAATAAATGATAGTTATTGCCATTTTTTCCCCTGAAAGCACTTTCCCAGATCCTTCTCACCTTCCCTGGGGTCCCCGCCGGCCAAGGACCGATGGGCAGCCGCATCTCGGTAACTGATGGCTGCTGCCCGGTGGCCGGATCAGGCCGATGACCTCGGACGGTGGGGATGAGCATCACGTCTAATCCAATCCCCCACTTATTTCCTGACCCAATCTTCCTGATGTCAGAGGACGAATCGCTTCATTGAGAAAATGGAAATGGACGGGGGAGCTCCCTTTGGCAGCGATTCCAATAACCAAATATCAGGATGGAGAGACAGGAGAGAGCCTGCTGGGGGCCAGCCCACCCCGCGCACTGATCTGATTTACAAACCTCTCCTAATGCGAACCAAATGCTCTGGGTGTGAATTCATACTTAGCCATAAAACCCTTTCGTTGCTCTGTCTCGTATTAAATACCACATATAACTCTCAGCAGGTTTTATGCTGTGTTTCACTGTCAGCAATGGCTAAAGCTGGCCTAACATTTTGTTTGGCAATTAGGAAAATTTGTAGTTTAATTTATTAAACCAAAAAAGCCAACAACTATGCTGAATGCCGAATTCATGCCATTTTTAGGCCACAGTGTAGCACACTTGCCTTCCAATAATTTAATCATTCTCCTTCTATGGCCTATGCTATTTAAATAACCCAAAGAAGTATTACTTGGGTAGAGAGAGAACCCTGATAATAAGCAAAATGGAGTCATACCACTTAAACAAATTCTTGGTAAAAGGTGTGCATTTCTTTGCAAAGGAGCCGACTGCTTTAAAAAAAAAAAAAAAAATGAGGAGCTCCAGTGGCGCAATCGGTTAGCGCACAGTACTTATTTCTAAATAAATAAATAAATAATGGGCAGGGTATGTACATTTCTAAAATCCACGAGAAACCCAGACAGTATCCAAAGATCCAAACAGCATGTCACTGTGTGCAGTGATAAGCGCACAAGTAAGGGAGTTTATTACAAAAACACAAAGACATTAAATGAAAGGGAAAATATCACCCAGAAACCTTTAAAAAAGGGAAAAAAATAGAAATTCCAAATATATTATCCGTGGCTATAAAGCCACAAAAATACACAGAAGTTCTTAAATGTGGACTTGTAAGTGAAAGAAACTAATCTGAGAAGGCTGCCTTCTGTAGGATTCCAAATATATGCCATTCTGGAAAGGCAAATCTATGGAGACAGGAGAAAGAGGAGTATTGGTCAGGGACGATGGGTGCGGAGGCCGAACAGTGGACTGATACATAATATGACATAAACTGTGGACTTTGTTTTATGTACAACGTATCAGTGTTGGTTCATCGATTTGTAACAATGTGCCCACTCGCACAAGACCTTACCAAAAGGGACTGTGGCAACTTTGTACTTCCTGTTCCTGTTTCTATAAACCTTGAACTGCTCTAAAAATATACAGTCTAGGGGCCCCTGGCTGGCTCAGTCAGCAGAGCATGGGACTCCTGACAGGGTTGTGAGTTCGAGCCCCACACTGGGCCTACTTTAAAAAAAAAAAATCTATTGATTTTTCTAAAAAGCAGCCTCAGACCATCTTGGAATCTGTCTCAGATGCAGAGAAAGGATGTGCCAAGTTGGGGTGGTTGTCTCTGGTGTGGGTGTGGAATCTGTGGCCCCGCTCCCTGACCACCCGTGCCACGGCATCAGTTTATACCTCAGGGTCTTTCTTCCTCACCGACCATGGGATGTCACTTACAGAGCTATATGGCTCGGTGACGCTGAGCCATGACACTAGGGAAGGACAGCTGTGTGGAAATTGGACAGAAAAGGGTTTAGGTACCTACAGACCATACCCCTGGCACTGAAGGTCTTAGAAGACTTAGGAGATTGTCAGGAAGAAGTATCCCTGACCACTCCCCAATGCCAAGTTGGTTTTGCTAGGTGTTATTTGAAATAAAAGGGGCACCTTCCCTAACGGGCCAACCCCGCCCAGAGTTGGTGGGACCTGACCGCCTCGGGCCCAGACACACCCCTGTGCCGCACATAGGTCACCCTCCGAAGGCCCCATACCAGGGGTGGCCTCCAGACCCCTTTTTCAGGGACTTCATCCCATCCAGATTGGCCACTCCTGCGAAGGCTTTCCATTTCTGTGAAAACGGACATCCAGGTGTGAGGCTGTGCAGCCTTTACTGGGACGGTGGGCCTCAGGTCAAGGCTGGTCTTGCCCCTTCTGGAATCTCATCATGAGAAGGGCAAATGTTTTCAGGGCCTTCAACACCGCCCAAGTTTCGTCTTGTTTTAACAGGGCACCCTGCCCCCAACTGCTTTCTGCTGAGAGACAGGGAAAAGGAAAAATATAGGCGAGGAGGGAGGAGGGGCGGGGGCGGGGGAGGGGACGGAGAAGAGGGAGGCGGAGGCAGGGGCGCGGCTGGGGCTGCCTGTCTGGGCGAAGCTCGGCCTCCTCCCCAGATGTGTGAGCGGCTCCCTCCACACCCAGCAGAGACAAGCTGGAGCCGACTCCTTCCGTCCGTGGGGCCTGGGCTCTGCGTCCTACAACAACACCAACTCGAGCCCTTCCTTTCCGCACATGTTAAACTCATTTCCTAGTGAATTACTGGGGCAGCGCGGCGCTGCTGCCTTCGGATGCCACGAGGGCGTCCGCGGCTCCCCCCGCACGGCCCCCGCCGCCCCCCGTGCATGCGGAGTGTTCTCTAGCCGAGAAACTTCCAGCGAAGGAATTAGAGGGATATTTTTCATGTGTTTTGTTTTGAAAGGGAAAGGGAAATGAGAGATTCGAAAACCAACCAAAGTAAGAGTTTCCGGGCAGCAGCTTCCACGGTGCTCTCCACCGGACTGGTGGCAAATTTATAGCATTTATTCACTCAGAGATAGGACAGACTGTTTTCTGAATAAATAGTTTAGAAAACAGTTTCTCATGAAGCGCCTGCGATTTAATGAACCCTGGTTACCCCCAAAACTAAGAAGCTTATAAAATGCAACCCAAAAAACCCACACACACAAAAAAAAACCCTTAACACATAAAATGCCTCTGCTTATTTCTCTCAATTAGAGCCATATTTTTTTTATTTTAAAGCATTAATAACACCAGCATAATGTCTCATTATGCGGACTTTCGACCACAAACATTTTTGGGAGATTTGCTACGAAGATAAACAAACAAGAGGAGCTTGTGTTCTGGCCGGCTAACCGGAGTGCATGGTTTTCATTTTCTCCTGAGTCTAAGCCCCAGAAGCCAGGCCAAGCGCAGGCTTAAGCTCCCTGAGTTTTCACTTCCTGTACCCCTACTTGTCAATCACTTCCTGTCTGCCACGGCAATTTCCATCATGAGTGCGTGGGGTTTTTATCTCCTCCACCGCGCCTCCCCACGCCACTGTCGGTCTGAATTCCGGTAAATTATTCACCATCGCTGAAAAGTAGCCGAAAGCACGGCGTCGATGCGAGCCACCGACACGCAGCGAGGACCAGCGTCCTCCGGTTTGTCTCCTAAACGCTCTGATGAGGCCAGCGCCTCCTGCTTTCTCCAGCGGCAGGAGAAGGCCTCTGGCCAGCCCCAATTATCTTCTGGTGCACAGAGAGTAATTATTTGCTTCCTGTAAGCATGCGTAACAGAACCCCGAGTTTGGACGGCTTTCCATAAGGTAATCCAATTCATCCAAGCCATCCTAACACAATTACAGGCACTGGCAATATCTTTGCTTTTCACCTGATAAGGCTGCCGCAGAGGCGCGGGATGGCTTGCGTCAACATACCTCGTGGAGTATAGCTTCTGACAGCCCTGCCTGCAGCCCCTCCCCTCCGCCCCCTGCATTTTCATGCCCTGCCTGCTGCCCTGGGCTCCCGGCTTACAGCGGCAGCCGGGAGGAGGCCTCTCCCTTGCACAGGAGGAGGAGAATCAGAGTTGTTTGAGAGCCTTGCGGAAGTCATTACGGGTGTGTGGCTTGTTGTAAAACCCAGCCTTTGCCGGCCTTGGCCAGGGAGTCCTTACCCAGGCCAGGCAGCCATAAATCTCTGCAGGGCTCCCGGCCCCAACCAGAGGCGCGGGCCCTGGGCCTGGTGGGGGCCCTGAACCGCGGTGGCAGCCGGCTACCCTCCCCGTGGCACGCGGTGGCAGTGAGCACGCGGGCTTAGCGTGTGTGACGGAGAGCCGCGAGTCCTGGGGCTCCCAGGGAGGGAAACACACAAAGTGGGAACTGTTTCTGGTGTCCCCCTATTTAAGTGAAAGCCTGTCATTGTGACTCAGTAATGTAGTGCTTCCTCTCCTGTTTATTTTCAGAAGTTTATGAAAAAAAAATTTTTTTTAAGGCTGAATGAGCACGGTGAACTTTTTGCCTCTCCCCACCGGCGTGCCAGGGCATAAAACAGCCATTCACACCTGAGTGTGCGAAGCCAGATGGGGCTGGTGCCAGGCAGAGTCAGACTCTTTGTAGCCACATCCATTCATCCAAAGTGTGCCTTCGTATTGCCAAATTCTAGCCAGTATCTGCCCTTCACTCAAGTCCCAGTGCATTAAAACAGCCCCTGAGCCGAACCGTGTCTCAGACGCACAGCCAGCGCGGAGAGAAAGGCTCCAGGACCTGCAGGCCTATTCGCTGATAATTATATTCACATCTTGAAGAGAACCGAGAAGGAAAAATTAACACCAAACTGTACTGTTTTCATCGCGTTATGCAGATGAAATGACACGTTGTCGTTTAAGAAGTTAATAAACAGTCTCCGTTTTGCAGGTTCTCCAAATGCTACTGAATAGAAAACCCTGGGTCCCTAAATGATGTGTAATTAAAATTATTTTTAAAATCCTCCTTGACAGGCCGGGGCTTAGCCAAAATGTAAATGACATTAAAGAAGACAATGAATTTAATTTTATTTAATGTCCCTTTTTGCAGATCCTCATTTACATAGCATTTTTAACAAAAGCGTTGACCTTATAAATGCTGGCATTTGTACAGCTCCCTCGGAGCTGGATTTAATCACGCTCGTGCAAAGCCGTGAGGGAGGAAGCTTTAAGTTCTCTGCTTGGAGACGGAGTAGGAATAAAAACAGTGGGACTGGTCAAATGTTTATCCTCCCCGCTTCTGAAAACAACCTGACAAGAAGATGTAAGGGCTGGGGAATAGCCCAGTGCTGTTTGTAAGGCTTGGTAATAATCATACATAATCGTTTGGAAATATAGCTAATAAAAAATATAATGAGTGTTCAGCAAAATCGGCATTAGGCCCAAATTACATGATATTAATACTTGAACAGGTGCAGAAAGGCGCTTTAAATGAGGTAAATGAATAAAATGTCCCAGAGCACAACTGTGTGTGCTGACAAAAAGTCAATGCCATGAATAATTCAGTGAGGAGGACTGCCAGCAAAGGTCGGCTCTCTTTGACCTTTGTGACAGGAAGTGAAAGGAAACACTGTTGACTAAAAAAAAAAAAAGAAGAAGAAGAAGAAGAAGAAGAAGTAGAAGAAGAAAGAAAGGGGAGAAAAAGAAAGAAAGAAAATATCCAATCGGACTTCAGCTACCCTTCTGCAATCACTTTAAAGGTGTAAACTTAAAAAGCGCAAATGAATCAAAGTGAGGCTTTGGAGGGGCGGGGGGCGGGTGGGTTCGAGTTAAAATGGTTGGTAGTTAGCACATCTGACTAAGGACAATGTGAAATCGCAGACAATGAAAGGTTAAGTAAATAATATTTTTCTACAACCCCATGTCAATTATGTATAAAAATCTGAGGTCAGCTGAAAAGTATTTTCAGAGCCCACAGGGTTGAAATTTTGTAACAGCTGTTAAATATGACCAAACTCCCACCCCCCCAAACTAGAGCTATTCCAAACTCTGTATGAGAGAAAATGGGATAAACAGATGTCTGGCTTCCAGACAGGAAAGTAGGACAGACTCGGAATGATAAGTCTCCCAAACTCTATAGACCAATGCCAGATTTATTGGGGAGGGGGCACTGCCTGCCGCAGCGGTGCCAGCAAGCAGGACGCCGGAGACGGTGCCATCTGGAACCGCCCCGCCGCGCACGCTCCCGGCACCGGGCGGGCACACGGTGTGCGACCCGGCCTGCTTGGACGGTCACGGCACCCGGGCTCCGGCCACCTCGCAGGTTGCAACAGTTGGACCGTGCGCCTCCCGTCCGCGTGGGCCAGGCAAGGAAGGGAGGTGAGAGCACGGACCTTCCTGGGCACTTCCAGAAGGCCTCAGGGAGCACACCAGGCTGGCACGGGAGGAGGACGAGAGCCAAAGTGTGGTTCTGGTTTAGCAGCTACACCGACATCCTGTAATCATTTACAGCCCTTGGAATGTACGGGTGAAACAAGAGAGATTTATCTGTTCATAGTTGGGATATGCGGACAATGGGTGTTCCTAATGAAGACCATCTGCTTTTGTGTTTTCCCAGAAAACATTACTCCACGAGGACAATGATACTCCCATCCCTTTCAGGAATCCCGTGAAAATTACGCATACATATGCAGATGCGCGCACACACAGATATACATACATGTGGGGGGGTGTGCCTGGGTGTGTACACACACTCACACACACACACTCACACACACACACCCTTCCCCTCCTTGCATCCGGCTCTCCACAGGTCCCTGCAACGCCCCATGAATGCTCTCTTACGGACCACGCTTTTTACTTTACAATGTTACGTTTCCCCGTTCCTTTACCCCCATAAGTTGTTACATTATCTTACCTAAACTCCAGTGTAATTATATTTGTGGAGCTATAAAAAATGGTTTCTCCGGCATTGTGTTATGAGGAAGAAAACAGTTAACGTAAGTGAAACCCTCGCAATAAATTAAAAGGGTTCGGTTATGCTTTCCCCCTCTTTTTGACTCTGAAGGGTTTTCTGTGTTGTTCATGAGTATTTAATGCTTCTGAAAGATAACCAAATTGTGTAATTAATTGATTTAAGGCCTCGGAGTCTATAGAATGTGATTTCCCTGCCAGAGCGGAAAGCTTACTCCTCTGTTCTCATAACACAGAAAAGCAGTCTCGGCGTGCCGGAAAAGGCTCAGTGTGGGTTAGAACAAATGGGGGCCCATTGATCTCAATTCAGGTTGGAATTATTGGTTTATATCCTCAGGACAAATATGCCTTATCTGGTCAGAACCTGCTAAATGTATCCAAAGGCCACAAGGAGCTGGCGAAGCACATTGTATATAATTCTTTTTTAAGCCAACTAACCAAGTGATGACATTGCTGATGGGGACCTGTAGACTGACTCACCAACCTGATGGGGTATTTTATCCTGCAATACTCAAGAGGGAACGCAGGCTAGAAACTCAACATAAGCAACTAATTTTAGGAGGCAACACACACCCCACAGAAATGACTATCATTACAAAATTGAAACACATCTCAGTTCGCCAAACACTGCCTCTCTCTAAAGATATTCCCCTCCTGTAGGTGTTTTTCTTTCTCTGATTAACACAACTTGCCCTAGTGAACAGGAGAGTCTTCATTTTTCCTCTTGAAATACGCCTACAACTGGAGATTGGGCCAATACAGCAACCATGTCAGGAGGATTTACATCAAGCAGCAAAATGCAAATAGTATTTATCCATTATAAGTGACAACTCTCTTAAGAATGCTAAAAATGTACCTTCTATTTGTCCTGCGTAGAAAACTGTCCTTACCTTAAAATTCCTAACATGGTAGGCGATTAAAATTCCTATAAAATTGTCGTATCTTTGAATTTAGAAGCAGAGCAGATTTTTCATCAATAATTAAGACCTCCAAAGCATTTACGCCAGGCGTGAAAGGAGCTGCAATCCTCCTTATTCAAATAAACTTGGTAAACCCATTAACCAAATGTTTTTACATTTTTCCCCTCCTCTCATGCTTCTAGAATATCAAACGATCACACACTTCTCTTACTTAGATGAGGAAGGTATCAGTAATCTTAGGATACACTTTAATTAACCAAATATAAGAGAGAATTCAGACATGAATTACAGTGTACATTTCTGCATATCAAGGGAAGCTATTTGCCATTGTGGGATTACAACCGAGTATTAAAAGTTGCTGGCTATCAATAGTCAATAAATGACGGACTGTCACACAAACCCAAAATGATTCTGAAGGGGAAACACAGCCTCCAAAACGTTAGTTGGATCAGCCTGAGTACTCCTCTATCGTGCCATGCTGAAAACCGCACAATTTGAAAGCAAGTCATCTTTTCAGAATGTACCAACATCACAAATCGAGGACAGCTCAAAAGATGAAACACTTGGCAGTCCTGGATCCCGAGCAAACAGGCACTGCCTTTTCAAGCATCTCCCACTCAGACAAGATTCCAAGAGCTGCTCAAACACTTTCAGCCAATCAAAAATAAAATAAAATAAATTCAGTTACAAGACGACAATCCGAGGCTGTGTGATTTCCATAGCCACAACACTAAAGACAAATATAATTATATTGATTTTTGTAGCTGGAGTTCCATAAAGTGTTGAACTTGTTCTCAATTGAGTGACGGCCACAACTGGCCAGCCCTATTTGATTACTAATAAGAGAGCTGTCCCTTCTGTCAGATACCGAACATTCTCCACTAAGCAAACAGCTATTCCAGTTAGTTAAACATTAGCATTGCTCGCCACTGGTGGCGCATATTTCTTTAGGCTTAACTCATAGAGTTTTCCGGGTTTAATTTTTCAGACACTGGACAGCAAAGTTCACGATCAAAAGATAACTTTGTAATGAAAGCTGCTGAAACTCAACCCCTTTTCCAAACAGTCTAAACCTGCTTCACAAAACCGGTGTCATATGTACACGCCTAACATTTATTCGGTTTGGGTACCAATTGCAAAATCTGCAGTCAATCACACCCTGGGCCTTCTGCTGTTCCCCATTGTTGGGAAGAAAGCAACCCTCGTCCCCTCCAGGTCACCGAAAGCCAGCGATTTGGGTGAGTGCTCGAAGAGGAGGGTGGGAGGAAGTGTTTTTGTTGTTTCAACTAAAGCAATGCCAAGCGCACATTAGCACTATTAGGACTAATGATTAGTATCTTAAAAGGATGCAACATTGCCCAAGGAGTGTGATAGATAGCCAGCTGAGGAGCAGCAAATGTAAAGAATGCATACAGCTAATCTAGTCATGGAAATTAATGCTGGAAAATGTAACCAGCATGTGTAATTAGTTTCAATTATAACAACTTTGGTTTGTTAGTTACATATTTGCTACTTGACATAAAACGACAGCCACAATTGGAAAAAAATTAGGAGACATTTTGCAACTAATTGAGAGCAGATTAAATTCATTCTAACACTGGGCAACAATTACAACAGGCACACCACCCAAGCCTCAACTTCAGCTATCATCCGAGATAAAAATAATGCAAAAATGAAATACTTGTTAACAAATTAGCAAAAAGCATTTTATGACATATCTCTGGGTTTAAAGCCAGAAACTCTCTAGGCATAAAGTGCTCCTCACAGTGAGAGCAGTGGCAGATGAAACCGCTTCCCCTGACAACTCGCAAGCAATTACCGAATCCCCACAGAGCGAGCCACCAGGTTTCCAAGTCAACCCACCTGTGCACGGTAACACACGCGGACAAGAAATGGTGCGACGCGCACGAGGGGCTCCACACCAGACTCGGAAATATGGAGCAACCGGAAACCGAGCAAAGCAAAAGGTTTGGTTGCTGCCGCGGTTTTGTTTGGAGAAATAAAGAAGTCATCCTTACCTGTCAATGATTACAGGGTCTGAGGGCGTTTCATTTCTGTTGCCACAACTTTTCTTGTCACAGCACCGGCTGTGGAGGAATTGTGAACAGTGGTTTTAATATGCATTGTGTCCGTTTATGCCTGACTGGTCTTTTTTTTTTTTTTCTTTTTTTTGGAAGTTTGACACGGAAGAGGCTGGAGTCAAGAAAACACAGTCTCCTACCCCAGCACTTGGGCAGACAGAGACCCAGAGAGCTCATGGGCTCTGCGGCTAAACTTCCGATGCAAGTTTCTACCGGAAGGAGCAAAGCTGAACACATCTCTCGCCCTAGGAGGGTAACCTAGCTACAATATAAATTCTGATGCTAAAATATGGAAAACATGTTGTCGGTGTTTGTCTTTGCAGTGAACTGAGGAGAAGGGGAGGCAGGAGGCTTGGGAATAACTTTTCACAGCTCCGGCTTTTGTTTACCTCTAATTGTCAAGCTGTTATTTCTGGAAAAGATGCAAGATGCCACCTTCCACCAATATTTCTTTTGGGCATTTATTAATCATAACCACAAAAGCATGCATCAATCCTTCAGAAACTTCTATTGTTCCTTCTTTAAGCCCACCTTAACTCCGTTATTGAAACTTTAATTAAAGCAGAAATGAAACAAAAATGTTATGCTTCTTGCATTTTAAAAAAGCATACTTGTATAATGGTTACATGTCTAAATTAGCTAAATTAACACCATATGGTAGGCAAAGTATATAAAGCCTTTTAAAGCTGACAGCTAAAGTGATTAAAGAAAGTCTACAGTCTTCCACTCAGAGCTTAAATCACATCTGTGCGCTTTCTATGTTAATTGCAGTACATGCAGAAGTGGATAATAAAGAAATTCCACTTTATTGGTTGTAATTTATATTTATTACCTGATATGAGAAAAAGTCAGCTTTTGTATATTAGTGCTGTAACAATATGTCTGCTCAGAAATGGCATTTAGGCAACAGGCCCCGTAGCCAGGCAGAGGATGCCCCTCAGAGTCCGCGGCCTGCTACTGTAGCCTGGAAGCCCGAGAAGCAGGTCCTTGCTCCTCGCAACAGCATTTCACATGCCGCACATACAAAGTCAATGATGCATTTTTATTTGCCATGTAGGGGTGAAACTCTTGTGGTAGTTAGAAAAAAACAGGTGGGAAATTGCTCTTCTGACAGAGATCTCGAGGAAGGCGCACACAGTCTAACAACAATCGGAGCGATGCCTGGCTGCTCTGGGGAAGAGGTTAACTGACAGAATCGCGATCCAATTCTCACATGCACGAGCTCTATAATAAGCACAAAAGAGTTTCCTTTTTATCAACAGCAGACAATTGTATATCTCCGGATGCGAGGGCTTGAGAAGGAAGTAGTAAAACCATTCCGAGCGCTGCTGACTCCTCCCGCATCGGGGACAGAGGCACCACGCAGGACCTGTTTTCGGTTTTTGACTACACCGCTGCGACACGGCCAACATACTAATCCGCTCTGCTGAGCAGCCGGTCGCGCTGGGCGTCCTCACGGGGGGAGAGGAGACCCGGCCCCTCGGTGGCCCGGCGCAGACTGGGGCCGATCACATTTCAATCGATGCCCTACCCGAGGTCGGGCGGGGTGGTGGCGCCTGGATGCAGCGTCCTTTGTAGACGCAGCTGGCGCCGAGGCCGCCCGCGCCCCCGCTGCCCGCGCCCGCCGCTCACCTGCACATTATCTCGTGGGTCAGCAGCACGCGACACATCTCTGGGTTCTTGTCCTGGCCCTCGTACACGATGGCCTGCGCGGGGGGGACAAGCAGAGGCGGGGGTTACGCGGCGTCCGCGGCTTTGGCGCCCGGTCGCCCCGGGTGCTGCGGGTCTGGCAGGCGGCAGGTGCACGGCGGACAAGGGGAGGCGTCAGGGCCCGGCCAGGCCACCCTCCCGGCAGAGTCACCCTGGAGCGGGGCTGGGCCAAGGCAGCCTCCCTCCGTTGCGGGCGCCCGCCGGGCCTGCGTGGGGGGCCTTGGGGTCTGGAGGATGCCAGCCGTGCTGGGTCTGGGGCTGGGAAGAGGAGGGGGGAGGGGACAGGGAGGCCCAGGCCGGGGCGCGGGAAGCGAAGGGGCTGGGGCGCCCCGGCCCCCTCGGCTGCCCGCGCCAGGCCGCGTCCTTGGGCCATTGTCTGCCCGGAGTTCCAGTCTGCGTGTTGGAAGCAGCCGGCCAGAAGGCGCCGCGGCCGTAGAAGCGGGGAGGAGCCGCCCGGGCAGCAGTGTGCTCGAGCTGAGGCCCGCGCGCCCCGGCCGCTGCCGGCCTCCCGAAGCCAGGTGCCCAGGGTGCGCCTCCCGCCCCGGCGCCGCGCGAGCCCGCCGGCCGCCCCGCCAGGCCCTCGGCGGCCGGGCTCCCATCGCGGCCCGCGGCCCGGGGCGCTGCAGCCGCACGTGGCCGCGCCGGGCGCCCGCAGGAGTGCTCAGGGCCCCGGGGCGCCGGGCCCGCGCGGCCACGTGCTCGCCGCCGGATGATATTTGGAAAGAAAGTGCTAATGGCCAATCTGGTGTTTATTTTGAAACTGCTAACAATGATTTTTCTCGGGTAAAAAGGCAGTGTCTGCGCACACGCTCGGGTGGGTTTTGAGCAGAGGCTCCGCCAGATGGTGCGAAGCCCTAGGTGCGCTCACGACCGCGCTCGGCCCGGCTCCGCCGCCCGGAACCTGAGCCGGGGGCCTGGGGGCCGCCCGCTCCGCCGCCAGCGCCAGCCCCACCGCCGGCCTCGCCGAAAAAGAAAAAAAAGTGGGGGGGGAGGTTACTGGGGGAGGGGCCGGGGGCGGGGAGCCACTAGTTCCCGGCAGAAAATTCCACGGAAGGGGGAGGGGAGTCCTCCTCTCCAGTCCCCTCCCCCCACCGAAAATTATCTGGAAATTACTTCCAATCTCCTCGGGCACTTCTAACACTTTCCTCCCCTTCCAGGCGGACAAAGCCCTTTCTCGAGAAAGCCCGAGGCCGACCTCTGGGAACAGGGAAGGGTCCCAGCGAGCCCCTCTCCCCCAGACTCCCTCCGGATCTGCTCGGAACCACAGAAGTGATGGGTGTCACCTCAGGCCAAGGGGCCGCCTGGGGCTGCAGGGCGCCTGGCCGAGGCGGGCACCAGCACTTCTGAGAGCTCGGCTTGTCCTCCGATGGATCCCCCGTATTTATATTTGATTTATTTTTTATTTTGTAGCACAAACAGAAATCCATAAACTGTCGGTTCAGCGCCATTGACTCTTTGATCAGTTACTGGGCTATTTCTCCCCCCCCCCCACCTCCCCGTCAGTGAGAGGAGATTAAATGCCTTTATTTTCAGCCCTGTTTATGCTGCAAAGGTACCAGGCTAAACGGACAATAAGAGTACACTAAAAACGAAGCCTCCTGCTGTAAGCAACAGAGAAACTTAGCACTGCCTACATCAACCTCTTAATTAGACCACTGCGGTTTCTGACAACATTTAGCCCTTATATACAAAGGAAATAAAAGCACCCTGTCAAGGAGCAGCCCTAGTTCCAGAGGCTTCTCTGGATCCGAGTGGAATAATTACCGAAGGGCACACTGCCTCCATCTTTGTCAGAAACAGGGTAGTTTACCTGGAAGATCTGTTTTACTCTAAAAGAAAACCACACTGTTTTACGTGGCAGACATTAAAATCCAACCCGCTTGTTGCCTAGGTAAGGACTAACTTTTTAAAGGGGAAGTAAAACCCAAAAACCAATTACTGAGAGTAGGAAGCAAGCGTGCTGGGCTGCAGGAAACCCCAAGGAGTTCTTTTTCACTTGGCTCCCAATTCTTAAAGTTAGCATCAAAAATGAAGGTGCTACTTTCATTTCTAAGCTGAAGCCCACCTTGGAAGTATATGTTAAATCAATCTGTTCCCAGTGAGTTTACTATACACATTAAACTTTCTCCTCCCCCAACACTATTTTAAGAAAATGGGGGGGGGGTGTCTTTACAAGGACTACACAACAACGTACCACCCAGCACAAAACCAGCCAGAGATTGCACAACATCAAAAAGCAATGAAGCGCTTTTTCTGCAGTTAATCACATTCCTGATAGCCAATAGTTATCATCGGAAAAGTTGACCAAGACAGGTTAAATAATTTAATAAGGAACTGCTTGTAATTATGTTATTTACAAGGTATGACAGAGGGTGGAAGAGGGAGCAGAAGCTGCTCCCAGAGCAGTGGACGGATGTGTGTGACCTCTGGAGCTGGGAGTTTGAATTATGGAGAGGGGAGGCTGAGAGGTGAAGACGCACTAGCGGAGAACAAGGTGACTTTTCACCCCAACACATTTCACTTTTAAATCCAAATCAACGTCTCACGTTACTAGACCATCACACTGGAAAGGAGAAAAAAATGAACTAATCAAGTCCAACTCAATGGGCTTTAGAAAGGAGTTAGTTGCCTTTGTTAGAGGGGGGAAAAAAATCAATGAAATGATCCCAAGCAGAGAGAGAAACGTTTAAAAAATATACAATAGGAGAAGCATCCTGAAATTTTTCTGTCAAATATTAATCACCATAACTAATTAAGACAGAATTTTATCCCAATCACATGCCATCTGATGAAACCATAGATGTCCTGTTCTAACGACAACATAAACCGTTTTACCAATCGCATCATTTATTCCAATAAATATGGAATTCTCATTAGTATGTCAAGGAAACTAGACGGAAAACAACTCCACCAGATCCATCTGTCACGACCCTCCTCTCAACCCCAGGACAAGCCCACCGAGCAGCGCAAACTAGTGCGAAGGCTTAAACTTTCTCACCTGTTTGGTCATTGAATCTATGAGGCGAACATACAGGTCCTGTTCCGTTCTGACTCCTGCAAAAAACAGGGACAAATTCTCATCAGGATTTTGGCGAGGGCACCTGAGGCCCAGGAAGTCGGTAACTCAGAACTGCTGCCCGCGGTGATGCAGCAAAACTCAGGCATGCCATTTGAAAGACAAGAATACAACCCCAACCACTTCTTCTCTTGCTCTCTTCCCTTAATTAAGAACCTCGAGAGGCTTAGGGTTTGCACTGAAAGGTGTAACAAATTTGCCGGACTGCGAGCAGGCCTGGTGGCCACACTGGGGGGGGGGGCCCATGTGGTCATTTATTTTTAGAAAACAGAAAGCACCAAATGAGTGAGAGTTTGAACTCTTTCTAATGTCTCTCGAGGATTTTTTAAAAACTCGTGTACAGGAAGTAAGTTATGCTCGGCTTATGGAGCTACCCCCATCTCAAGAATTAACATTAATTTGCAAAATTGAAAAAAGTCACGTTAAAGCGACGCCCTGCGGAAGCCCCTATTGATCCACTCTTCACTTTCTGCTTCAAGCCTCACCGGTTAATCATGTGAAGTGCCATCGACTTATTGATCGTTTATGTTTTGTTTTCCTTCTATGCCATGAGAAGATTTCGTGTTTACATCCATGTCATTTTAATCTCAAAATCTTTACGTCCTTGAGCCGGCTCGGGAAGGGAGCGCGCGCCCGGGCTGGGGCGGGCAGGCGGCGGGCGGCCACTTACCGTTGCTGTACAGTAACTGGAGTTTATAGTGGATGCCGTTGTTGGTTTTCTCGTTGTTGGGCTCCTGAAAGTAACGGTAAATTGCATTTAGTGGGATCGGCGTCCGGCGCGGCGGCCGCGCCCGGTGCCCCTCCGCGACCGAGGCCCTGGGGCCTCACACAGGGCAGGACTCCTAGCTCGGGGCGGCGCGGTGATGTCACTTGCCCGCTGGAAGCCCGGCGTCCTCCTCGCCCCGAGCGAGTCCGCGGCCGCGGAGAAGTTGCGCAGCCCTCGCCGGGCCCGGGCGGCCGCACGTGGCGGCGGCGGGGGCGCCTCGCGGAGCGGACCCCGCCGCCGAGGGGGGCACTCGGGGCCACCGCGCGCGGGCACCGCCTGCCTCCCGCTTCCAGAAAGGCGGAGGGTGTGACTGCAGGTTTGCACTTACTTTCTCTTTCTCCACAAAGTCCACAAAAGCGGTCCTCTCGATCTCCACCGGCTGCCCCTGCCTGTCGTAGAGCGCCAGCACGAAGTGGAAGAAATTGGACTTCCGGAGGTTGGAGGGCGGCTGCTTCTCGAAGTGCGCCCGCGCCAGCCCCACGCCGCTGCGGGAGCAAACAGACAGCGGCCCGGTGAGGCGCGCGGCGCCGGCCGGCGGCGGGGACCCGGCCGGGCCGGGGCCGGGGCGCGCGGGGGCGGCCGGTACGTACCTCTGGGCGGCCGTGTTGGCGTCCACCACCCCCGCCGTGTGCATCCACGAGCGCACCGGGTTCATGCCGCTGCCCAGCGGCTCCTCCTTCATGGTCGTCCCCCCGCGCGGAATATTCTCCTGGATCCCAAACATGAACCCTGCTGGCGGCGGCCGCAGCTCCCGGCCGAAAGCGCTTCCGCGAGCAGCGGCGCTCGGGGCTCGGCGGCAGGCGGCTGCCCTGGCCGCGCTCGCCCTGCTCGGCGCCTGCGGTCCGGCCGGCCGCCGGCTTCAGCCCGTCCCGGGCAGGCGCGACATGCACCAGCGGCCGGGCGCTCCGGGCGGCCGGGGGCGCGGGAGCGGCGGCCCCGGCGGCGGCGGCGGCGGCGGCGGCGCTTCGGAGGAGCGGGACGCGGCGGCCGCGGAGGCGGTGGTGGTGGTTGTTTGCGCGCTCAACGTGCTGTCATCCTAGCCGGGCGGCGTCCGCGGCTGCAGGACACTGCGGGATCGCCCGCTTCTGGCGCGGCCCGCCTGCTCCAAAGACAAATAAACGGGGCAGTGAGTGCCGCGGCGCAGTCCCGGGCGCAGGCGGGGCGCGGCGGGGCCTGGAGCGGCGCGCGCAGCGGACGGAGGCGCACAAAACTCAGCCCTCTCTCCCCGAGGAATGGACCCTTTCCCGGGAGCCAAAACTCGAAGCCCCCGGGAGCGGCGCTGTCAGAGGGTGACGTCGGGGGGCGGCGCCTGCGCCATATATGGGAGCGGCCGCCCCTCGCCGCGCCCCTCGCCGCCGCCGCCGCCGCCGCGCTCGCTGACTGACTGCCTGACGGCGCCGCGAGCCGGCCCGAGCCCCGCGAGCCCCGCGAGCCCCGCCGCCGCCGAGCGCCGCCGAGCGCCGCCGCCGCCGCCCCCAGCCACGCTGCGCGGCTCCCCGCGCCCACCCGCAGCCCAGGAAGTTACTCCTCGCCCCAATAAATCTCCAAGTGAAACAAACAGCCACTGCACCATTGCTGCTCGGCCCCCCGAACACCTCCGCCCCAAATCAGCCACCCAGTCGAAACGCTGTAGGGAGGAGGGGGTAAAATGCCGAGCGAAGCGCCCCCAACTTGCCCAAACGCAGGCACTAAACGCGAAGGGCCTCGGCTCGCCCTGGGGCCGCCCAACAGGAAAAGCGGGAAGAAGCAGGCAGGCCGCAGGGAGGGGGCTGCAGGGGCAAGCGACCGACCGGGGATGGGGATGGGGATGGGGATGGGGCGGGGGGCGGGCGGGGGGGAGGGCAGGGCTCCCTCGCCAAGGCGGGGCGCGCAGCCCACTCTGGTTTCTAAACAGACCTAAGGCGGCTGGGGGGCCAGTCTGCCCCCGCCTGGGCCTCGCCGGGCGCCGGTGCCTTCTGCCCTGGCGGAGGCTGCTGAGTGCCGGGCTGAGGACCCACGTCGGAGGCGGGCTCTGCCAGATGCTCTGTCTTTCCCGCTGGCCACGGGAGCCCCCGTCCCCCGGCCTGGGCTTAAACGCCGCGAGTGACAAAGAAGGCTCCGGGCTCTCCGGACCGACAGGAAGCGCGCCCGGCCTCTCCGGCGACCCGGAGCCGGGTGTCCGGCTGCGCGCCCTGCGCGGTAGCTAGACCTCCCCGGCGCCGGCCTCTCTAAAAGCCGAGCGGACTTCGCGGGCGCCGGGGTCCTGCCCTCAGGGCCGCCGGGCCCGGGTGAGCGCGCATCTTCCCGACCTGGTTTCGAGGAATCGGGAGGGCAGCGGGGCACGGGCAACGCGTGGGCCCGGCGGCCGAGCTCCTGCCGCGGGGACTCCGCACCTAGGCGCACTGTTCCCCCCCCACCCAAGGACGTCTGCACGACATGGAGCAGAGACCCAGGGGACAACCAGGAGCTGTCCTGGCACTTCCCTGCCGAGAGAAATCAGGCCCTTTCGATTAAAACAAAACCAAAGCAGGTTTCAGGGTTGCAAGTGTGTCGCAGGGCACCCCTTCCCCGCCCGCTATGGGGTGGGACTCCCTTTTCCCATGAATTGGCAGTGTGTGTACGTTAATATTTTAATTAATCGGGAAAAAGCGAAGTCCGATTTACGTTATCTGGGGACCCCCACGCCTCTTGGAAGGGGTGAGAAAAAAAAAAAGGTGTGTTGGAAAGCAATCTATTTTGCTGGTGTTGGGGGTTAATGACTATTGCCAAAGATAAGTGAATTATCAAAGCTGTTGCGCCAGTCCCATCTCAAAATCCATTACGGTGCCGGCCGTCTAATTAAATACGTAAGTATAATAAAATCATATTTTATGACTATTTGAGGGTAATGAGATTAGTCTTTAGAAGCGATCGCCACATATTAAAGATGCCACTGTCTATAGAATGTTAATAACCTTAAATCAAAGTGTATGGAAACTATTCACGATAAATTAAAAGAAAATTTCTGTATTCCTAATAAGCCCAGAGCTTTCCACCCACCTCAGACTGAGTGGGGAAAGGAACACTTTCTTCGTGGACGGAGGATGCAAAATAAAGTTAGCCATAGGTGTAGGGTGGGGTTGAGAAATTGCTTTGTCTCTGCGCGTTTAGCTGCTTCGGGGGCTCACGAAGGGCCAGCGGCCAGGCAAGCGCTATTGTCAGAATATGCAAAGTGCCTTTTCGGGAAAGATGAAGTTGGAAATAGGAAACAATGCTTCCTTTGTAGCACACTTCCTAAAATGCCCAGCCCGCCTTGGAGGTGCCCCTTCCTTGCACTAACGAAAGTATCATGCTTAAAATCATTTACAGTATCTTTAATTCAGATTACACGCGCCAAGGCGATTTAAATCTGATTACCAAATTAGAAGGTTTAAAAACAAATCCTTCTAAATCTGATACTGTTGACTAAAGAGGGGAAAGAAGTTGTATAAGCCCATCACATAAGGTAACGATCCTGCCCCAGAAAGAAAAGGGGTTTTAAACCTTTTTGACAACAAATGCAGCTGCCCCACTATTTTGGACGATATTAAGCGAAAATGAATGCAAATCTGTGTTCAGCAGCCATCTGGCCCGAAATGGGGGAATCAGCTGCTCTCACAACAGGCTCGGAGGCTGAATCCATTTCAGCTCATTTTCTAGATCATCTGGTCCCGCACCCAAAGCGTGGAAAATACGGTCTTTATCATTCACCAACTTTATCTTTTTTGTCACTCCACTTCTGGCTCCGAGCTGTGGGCACAAGGACTGCCCGACCGGGCTGGGTCTCCACCCGGGCCTGCTGGGGAGCCTCCTGGAAAGGCAGCCCCTTACCCCCCCCCCCCACCTCACCCTACCCTAGATTTTCGCTTTAAAGCAGGGGGAGCAGCAGCGGAGAGGAGCAACGGACTGAGCACCCAGGCTGGGGAGGAAGAGGGGGCCTGCAGGGTAATTCCTGGATGCCCTGAGAGACGCTGGAGCTCAGCCCTGCGCCGGCCTCCTCCCTCTGGAGTGGGCCCCCGCCTCTCTCCGTTTCTCGGGAACTAGGGGAGCTAAACGCCCAGGAAGGGGAACCATGGGGGTGGGGAGTGGGGAGGAGGGGCGGAGAAGCAGAGAGACAGGCTGACACTTTGGAAGTTAGGCAGGCCCGGCCGCTCGTCCAGCCTCGGTTCACATAGCGCTCCCAGGGGCCAGACAGACGCCCAGGGGCCGGTCCGGGCGGGGCCTGACCTTCGTCGGGAACCCCGCGGGCCGCGACGGCGGCGGCGACCGCTCAGGGCCCCGCGCTCAACGCGATTTGCACGGGTGGCCCTTGCGCCGCCGCCGCCTCTCCGCCGCCGCCTCCTCCTCCTCGGAGGGTGGGAAGTATTCCTTTTGTGCGGATTTACGGGGAGAGGCTTCAATGAGCCCCCTCACATTTGCATTTAAATAGCGGCATCAAGCGCTTCGCGTGCCACACACCAGTGGGCTCCCAGATGTCACGCCGGAGTCAGTCAGATGGCCAGTGCCCAGCTGTCCTCCCCACGTCGTGGCGGAGCAGGCAGTGACCTTAAAGAGACAGCGCCCGCCGCCCCTGGAGCCCTGTTCGCGGGGAGCGGCGTGCGGAGCGCGGGGCAGAGGCGGCGCTTGGCCGCTGACCCGCAGCACTACCGAGGCCCAGCCAGGCGGTACGACCGACCGGGCAGCGTCCGCGCCCAGGCCCAGCCCGGCTTCCCTGCGGGCCGTGCAGCGCCCCGTGCCCCGCCGTCGCGCGCGTCAAGCCCCTCCGCCCGCGGCCGCTACCCACTCGGGGAAGGCGAGGGGCCGCTCCGCCAGTGCCGGACGTAACCGCCCCCTTGTACCTCCCCAGTCCCGGGGCCTCCACTGCTGCGGGATGCAAGGCCTGGAGAGCCGGCGGCGGGCTGGTGCCAGTCTCAGAGGCATCCTGAAACTTGGACCAAGTTAGAGTCCCAGGGAGTGAGGCCAGCTGCAGAGCCCGCCTCAGCCCGACGTTCAGGGTACTTTGTGAACGCCCCACCTCACTTGCGGCCCACTCCGGGGAGCCAGACGACCTCCCTACCAGCCTTCCAAAGAGTAATAAACTGCATTTCCGGCGTTGAGAAGCCCGGGCAGGGTGTTCCTGGAAGCCAGCTGAGCCCCCTGAGAGATCCGGGGGCGCGTCGGTGCGCGGTGCCCTTGAAGAGCTGGTGGTCTCAGGCCCAAGGCTGCCTGCCGTACTCCTCGGCCCTCAAGAAAGGGTGAGAAGCCAGGGGCGCCCAAGGCCCCCAGTTCGGGTTCCTGAGGCCAGTGCCGAACTGCCAGCACGGCCGCCCACACGGCCTCCCCGCCTGGAGGTCACGCTCAGCCGGCACCGGCCACCGGCCCTCCACCCTCCTTCCGCTCCTGCTTAGGACCCTGCACAGAGCACCGGCACCGGCCTGAGAATGAACCCAAAATTGGGAGAGTCAAACAGACCTTGGGTCCCAGCGGGAAGGAGGCCACAGGGCCAGAAGGGCCAGAGAATAGGGAAATCCCAGCAAGACACACCTAGAAAGTCCCGTGAACTGTGGGACAGGGTAGAACAGTCACACACGGGCAAACCCTGGCCACCGCGAGTCACTGTATTGTGGGCCCCTGAGAGCATCCAGGGCTCAGACTTGCGCTGTGGGGTCACGCTCACCCCGGGGCTGTGAGAGGCTGGGGAGGCAAGGGCTGCGGTCTCAGGCCACCCCAACCTATTAAACTGGGCACAAAGAGGGCCAGGCCAGGTTCGGGTGGGTTTTCCAGGGCCAGAGAGCATGCCTTCACCATCTCCGGGCAGGAAGGAAGCCACGGGGCCCTCAGGAGTCATGTGGAGAACTGAATCCGAGCCAGGTCGTGGGTCCCGCCTGCCCTCAGAGGCAAGGAACTGGGCACCTCGCCCAGGACACCCGGGCGCCTCAGCGGGCTCCTCTCGCCTCTGCTAGAAGGGCTGGGGGAGGCCTGGCTGGAGTCACAGGTAAAAAGTGAACACTGAAGGGTGTCAGTCCCCGATTCTCTGCATCACCCTCCACCCCACCCCAAACCCGTCATCCTGTAAGGTTAAGGTTGGTGAAGCCCGACTCCTCAGTACCGAAAAAGGCTCAATTCTGCAAGCTGGAACATGCAGGCGCCTCCTGTCTAAGCAGCCAAGTTTGACAAACAGCGCCTCCTGGGGTGGGGAGAGCAGTGTGGCGGGCAGCCCAGAGCCAAGCCGCCGAGGCTTCCACCTACCCCAGGGCAGGTGGCTGCCGAGGCTCCCTGCCCGGCCTACCAGCTGCGCCGCGACTCCGACGCGCCCTGCGCATCCTGCGCACCTAGGCCCCGCTGACCCCCTGACCCCAGAAGCGCGAAGAAACACCCACCCAACGCCCGGTCCTGACTGCCGCCCACATGTGTCTGCAAAATCCAGGCCGAGCCCGGCACCCACAACAAGGCCAGGGCGTTGAGCGCTGCGCCCACGCCCTTGCTGGCGAGAAGCGTGCGCTCCAAGGGCCCGGCTCCTGGGGGGACAAGCGGTGGCGACCCGGAATTCTCTCGACCCTGGAAAACCCAGGGCTCTCCTAGCTGGGCGGGAAATGCCGGGGCGCTCCTCGGTTCCTGCTGCCTGAGAAATTAGAAAGGAAACAATTACTGTCTCCTTGTCCTGACTTTTCTCTGGTTCCTTCGGTCACTTTGGCTGACCCCACCATTCTGAATCTGCCCTGGGGGCTCTTCAGCCACAGCGAGAATCCCAAATCAAACCCTTGCATTCTGCAAGCTGGGCTTCTACCAACGCACCTTGCAACCTTACAGACTGCCTCTCCGCCAAAAGCTTGAGAGGAGCACCTGAGCTAGGAAAGACAGCTGGTGCGTGGCGGGGTCCCTCGGACCCAAAAAGGTGCAGCGGTTTCACAATGAACTGGAGTTCCGGAGCTGCGTTCAGCGGCGCCCTAAGGCAGTCGGGCGCACGCACCAGAGTCAGCGCCTGGTACGCGGACCCGCCCCCGCCAGTTTACAAAGCAAACTTTCCCCTGAGTAGTTTCTAGATCGAACAGTGCACGGAGTGCGCCAATCAACACCTAAACAGACCCAAAACGTAGAAACACGGATCGATCAGATAATTTCAAATATTATAATTGGCTTTAATTAAACACACTGCATTCTAATTAACTCTGAAATTTTAGCATGCTTTGGGACACTGGTGTCTGATTTGATATTGTCAGTCCAGATGTCCTAATAAAATTCAATCTTCCACTCAAGACTTCAATATTCACTAAGAACAAAATGCAAATTAAATGTAAAACCTAAAGTGTCGCCAAAGGTATAATCAAGAAAGGTGTCTCAAAACTTCTCACTTTTTATTACGCAGTAGTTAAAAAATGCAGATTACATCCTAACAAGACCTCTCCAGCACACCATAAATCTTAACTCTTTCCTGGGAGGGGGCCGAGTGCCCTGCCACCGGCTCAAAAGTAAAGGAGGGGATAACCAGACCCTAGGCAAGAAGGAAGCACCCTCATCTGAAAGCTCACGGAGCCCCAAACTTTGCCAATGACGTTCTGGCTTGAAACGGGTTTGCCAAAACTGCAAAGGAGTTGAGGTGGTAGAGAGCCAAGGGGGTGGGGTGGGCGGATTGGCAGGGGATTGACGTCGTCCTCTGCAGGGCCACTCACCCCCTCCTCCTTAACGGGGTGCGTACACATCCGTTCCTGTGCGCAAAAATGGGTTGGTGGTGACAGCTGCCTAGCCTGGTCAGTCCGCCAGGGTAATTATCTCAGCTGTAGGGACCGTGGCCACGAGGCTGGGAGGGACGGGAGAGCTCACTACCCTTGGTCAGAAATGTGTCAAACCCTCCTCCCTTTCCGCCGACACAAACCCTTTCACCCTCGTTCTCGGAGCTTCTAAGGGATCCAAGCTGGCGGACGGTATCAGGCGGCGCGTGGCGGCGGGACGGCCCCTCCCGGTAAGCCGGGCGCAGGCCATGCGACGGGTGCGCCTTTGGTGACACACTTGGTCGCGACGTGATTCTTTACCAATCCGAGGGTCTGCTAGATTTACAGCCCAGAACGAGCCCTGTTAAAAGGAAGCTATTCCCACATTAAGCATGTGTATGTTTTCCATACTAATGGAGTCACTTAAAGCTGTTGCTAATTTAACTTTTTAAAAAGGCCACACTGGAAATTTGCATTTTCTTTAGGATATTGAAATGAAGAGAAAACTGCTGGGCGGCGAGGCTGCCCAGGGCATAGCTAGGGGCCATGCAGAAATAAAAACAGATAAAGAAAAGAAGAAAGAAAGAAACCCGCTTCTCTCCTAGACTATTAATAAGCAATTTGTCCCGCTGAAATTTACATGGCAAAGCCGAGCGCGCCGGCAGCCGAGGCGGTGGAGCCGGCGCGGGCGCGGGCCCTGCACCCTGCGCGGGGCGGGGGCGGCCTCCCGGCCGTCCCGGCCGCCCCCGGGGGTGATCTGTGGGCGGCTCTGAACTTGCGGTCCTTGCCGCCGCTCAACGGACCCTCGCCCGCGCCCACGCGTGTCTGCGCGCCAGGGCCCTGCCTGGGCCGCGCGCCGGGACAGCGAGGGCTGGGGTGCGCGGTCGCCGCCAGGCGCGCCGCGGCCGGGCCGGGGTCTGTCTGAGAAGCCCCTCGGCTCGCACCGACGCCCCGGGCTCACGGACCCCCGCCCGCCCCCCCACACGCTGCCCTGGCCTTACACGTAAAAGGCCAGCATAAGCTTAACTCCCTTCCTGCCGAGCCGCGCGGCCCTGGCCCACGTCCACTGCGAGTGCGGAGCCCCGCGCCCCGCGCCCGCCCCGCGCCCCCGCCGGCTCCCCCGCCCGCGCGCGCCCGGCGCCGGCGGCTCCCGAGCCTAGCGTGGGGCCAGGGCGCCATCTACGGGCGCCGCGCGGCTGCCGGCGCCGCCGCCTCCCGCTCGCCCGCCGGGGCCGCTCCTCCGCCCGCGCCGCCCGCTCGCCCCGCGCCCGCGCCGCGCCCGCTCCGCCGGGCCCGCCACTCACCGCGATCGCGCGACGCTCCCCGCGCCGTGCCGCTCACGAGGCGCCGCTGCGACCCAACTTTGCGTTAAAACTTCCGAGATGGAGGCGCCCTCCCGCCTCGGACTTGGAGGCGGCCCGGAGCCCCCGGAGCGCGCAGATAACGCGGCGTGATTTGTTAGTCTAACTCTGCGGTCTGAGACTTGACGTCCCCGAAGACCCGGCGAGTTTTCCCCTTTATTTATTTTTATTAAAACATCAATCTACGCCGGAGCTGGTGAACTCGGTTTCACCTGGAGAACATAAAATGCTCCACACCGGAGAAGTAAGCACCTTTCATAAATCAGCGGTATTCCTGACACCTCGATCAATTTTTGGTTGTTAATCCGAGAGGCGGGGTTTTAATTGCTTCCTGCGCTCTCTTCCAGGCACCTTTCCCTCCCTCGCTCCAAGGGTCTCACTTCGGTACGGAGGGGAGGGGCGGGATTGAAAACCCGGGTCCTGCCACCAAACCCCGGAACCCCCAATCTCCGCCTGCGCCCGCGCGCGCCTCCCCAGCGCCGAGGGCCCTCCGCCCGCGCTCACCTCCGCGCTGTCCGGCCGGGAGGAGCCGACAGAACCGCCGGAGCCCGCGGGGCTGCCCAGGCACTGCTCGCCCGCCGCCAAAACGCCGCCAGGACGCGGCGCAAAAGTTCACTGCGAGGCCGGAGCCGGATCGCCGCCCAAGGTCCCGGGGTCCCGCAGCCCCAACCCCGCGGCGCGCGCCCCCGGAGGCGAGCAGAGCGCACCCCGGCGGCGGGTGGCGCAGTCCGCGCAGCCTGGGTCCCAGCGCCCAGCGCCCCGCCCTCGACGCGGCAAGTTCAACTTTAGGGGCCGGTGGCCTCTGGGGGCCGCAGGCTGGGGCGGGGAGCGCGAGCAGTCCCCGCGCGCTTACCTGCGCGGCTCGTTCGACGGGCGTCGCGGGGCGCGCTGGCCGCGAGGTGGCGGCGGCGCCAGCGGCGGGCCGGGAGGGTGTGCGGCCCGGCGCCTTCCCACGTTCCCACTTCCCGCTCTCCCGGGAGAGCCCACGGGCCGGGCCGCGAGCGCGTCAGTGCGCACGCGCCGCGCTGCCTTCCACCGCGGGAGGCGGCGGCGCGGCGGGCTGGGGGCCGGGCGGGGGCGCAAGAAGGTGTCCGCAGGCGGCCCCGCGGCCGGCCCGCCGCCGTGCCCCCGGGTCTCAGCTGCGCCCCGCTCTCGTCGCCTTGGGGAGGGACCTCAAAGGCGCCCCCCTGGGCCGGGCGAGGGGCCTCCAAGAGGGAGGCCTTTCGCTAGGACCGGAGCCCCGCTCCTTCCTCCGGACCCCGAAGGCTTTGGTGACCTCTGGCGAGACAGCGCGCCAAACCCGGGGAGTCCCGAGGGAGGCCCGTGTCCCAGGCGTGGGGTGGCCCAAAGCCGTCGGGTGTAGACTTGTGCACGCTCCCAAGGAGAGGATGTCGCGGGTGGAAATGCCAGGTGAGAGGACAGCTACCCTGGAGTCTGGATGCGAAGAATCTAGTGGGAAGCTCAACGCCAGGCAGTTCCAGTGAAATGGGGCGAGGCAAGAGCTCTCCCGCAAAGAGAAGGACTGGGATTCTCCGGATCAGGCCGCTGTGCTGGACAATACAGTGCAGTCCTAGGAGCAGAGCGCTGCGTTCAGGGCAACGTTAGCAGGAGGGGCTTCTGCTGCCCCCAGGAGAGAACGAGGCCAAACGGCCCTGACCACCCCACTCCTACCTTGGGTGTCACCTAGGAAATGATCAAATGTGGGAACTTTGCCATTAACATCTGGAGCTGCTGCTGAAGGCAAGAACAGGGTTCCTGCCAGGGCGTCCACATCCTTGACCTGCTGGCTGGCCCTTGGGTTAAAGAAGCTGACTTCTAACCAGGGTGCCTGGCTCCAGTGCCTGCTTATTTCTGTAGTATGCCCCTTGGCTAAGAACCTAGTACTATCTCCTACTAATTCTTATAGTCCTGCTTCCTCAAGACCCAGGTGCACTGTAGATGCCTGGGAAAACATGACTTCCCCGCAGCCAAATTTCTTCTTCAAAAACAGAAAGCGTCACCATGTCAGAACTGGCCTCTCACCATCAACCATGTTTTGCTTTTTTTCGCTTGTTTCTTGCTTCTAGATTTGTTTTGTTCTCTTTATTTCAACCTTTTGTAGTGAATGTTGAATGTGCTGAATCATGAAATCTTACTGGAAGGGAACAGATATTTTTGGCCATTTATTTAGTAAAAAGCACTCTAGAGAATGCAACCCAGAAATGTACTTTATTATGATAGCTTAATGTAAGAAAAGAACTAAATAAGGAATATTTCCCCTTTGTCATCTTCACTTGGGAATCATTTTTAATGTGAGCCGGCATGAAACCATTTAAGCAAGATGCAATATTTTAAGATACAAAATTACCCATGTTTTTAATAGCAGCTCGCATGTGTTGAATGTTACATCCTGGGCACTCAGGCCAGGCACAAGCTTGGGAAAGTCAAAGGACATGTCCCCGGTTACACTGCCAGGAAGCTGGGACTCCAAGCTGGACACCGGCACTCCAGCCCTTACGTGGCTCCACAACATGTAGCTTCAGAGGTGAACAATGGGAGGTTCAGTGTCTTAAAGTCACTTTGCATGCACGGAGCCCTGAAATGGCCCTTGCTACGTGTGCCCAGATGGGCTGTGGAATGACAAGAAAGAGGCTAGGGGATGGGTAGGATCCCACTGACGCTGGGTTGGTGACCCTGAAGCTAGGGGATGGGTAGGATCCCACTGACGCTGGGTTGGTGACCCTGAAGCTAGGGGATGGGTAGAATCCCACTGACGCTGGGTTGGTGACCCTTCCCTCCCGACGCTCCTCTGCAATCTTACCTGTCCTCCAAAGAGGCCATCCTGGGCCTCCTTCCTCCAAACACTCCTAGAGCATGGAGGCCTGGCCTTAGTCTTGGTAGGTCCTCAAGGACTTGTTTTTGTTTTTGTTTTACAGGAATGAGAAATAAATGGAGAACACTTAGTTATGTAGGTAATTGTTCCTGATCAGCAGCCTGGGAAAGAAATGGTACTCGTCACATAAGTTCCTGAAGGAAATGATGTAATCCTTTGGGACAGTTTGAGGAAACCCATCACTTTTATGGGAAAGAGCTTGGCCATTGACAGGAGACCCGTGACCTCACCTTCATATACAAGTAACAGCACAGAGTAAAACTTAAGTAGGAATAATCGCTGACTTTCTCCATGCCTCACTTATGAGATACAGGGATTGCTGTCCCCTTCACTGTCCGCCTTTGTCCCACAAATATTCCTGTGGTCTGTCAGGCCGTGCTCAGCAGTGAGCAAGGCCCTGCTTCGTGGTGCTTGAGGTCCACCCCGCAGTGTGAGGACTCAGCTCGGAGATGTTTGCAGCAGGAAAGGCTTTAGTACATCTAACAGGCACAGAAAAATCAATGTCCATGTCATCATCTGTCATTGTCACGTGTGTGCTTTGTCACTGGCCTCTGTACCCAGAAACAAATTCTCAAACATCAATATTCAAACATGTTTCAATATTTACTTTTATCTCTTTGTCCATAAGAAGCAATGTGCCTTGTGACCCCTGCTAACCAGCCAACATTTCAAGTGTGAGACTTAGGGTGGGACTTCACCAATGCCAAATCAGCACTATCCAAGGGCGCAGAGGGTTAGAGGGGCGCCACTGCAGAAATTCGGCAGAGGCAAAGCTTCGTCACCTAATCCAGAAGTCACAACTAAATGCTGTGCATTTTCAGAGGACAAAAGTGTTCAGCAATTGTTTGCTTTATTTGCTGACCTATCAGTATGGTCGGAAACCCATCCATACGCGGATTCCTCCTGTAGGAGACTCCCGAACTTGGTACCCACCTGTTCTCTTCATCTAGTGGGTGAGTTCCTGGCGCAGAGCTGCATGGGGCACGCGGGATCAGCAAACAGCTGTTGAATTAATACGGATGTGATTCCGCCTCAGAGACGTGGCACCGTGGAAAGTTTTAGACACACACCCAAGTTGATAGACCGGGAAGAAAAAAGGGGCTCTTCTGCTTGGAATGTTGTCGTCTGTCCACAACTCTTCCTGCCTCTAAGGAAAAAAATACTTTAATTAAAATGGCAGTGGATTTGGTCAAATGTGCTGTGACCTGCTTTGTGACATTTTGTCCCAGTGGCGTAACCTGGGTGAGAGTAACAAACCCACCCGCTGTCCATGGAAAACAGCCAGGAAAAGGCCACCTGTGGGAGTCAGGTGGGCAATGAGACCCGCCGGCCTGGGCCATGTGGTGGGCAACCAGCCATGTGATGACAAGCCTGGCCAGGGATGGTGGGTACCAGCTTCCTAGGGCCCTTCTGTTGGCCCTGGGATGGTGGTTCCAGGATGAGACCCACTTGCCAGTTCATAGAGATGGCAGACTGACTGCTTTCCCATGTAAACTGCTTTCCCAAGACTAGATTCAAGCAACTCCACTCAAGACTGTTTTCAAGGTGTGAAGGGAGGCACTCGGGGTGACTCCGCGAGGCACCCTGGCCCTCCATGGCCCCCACTCTTGGCATTCGAGCGAATGATGACGGTTCCTCCCTACAATCATTCATGAAGGGAAATCCTAGGACTGGAAGCTCTAGCTGTGTTCGAGGTCCGTGAAACATCATATTTGAGAAAGACTGAGATGCATGCATTGATGGGGGAGGGGGACGTCCTGGGGTCACTGATGCTGGTTTTCGCCCTGACATAAGTATATTCGACTCCTTGTTTTTTCAGCATAGGCCTGAACATTTTCATTTCTCATTCTTCTATTTACCTAAAGCCTTGAAAGTCAACTCTTTTAGACCTATGGCATGTGAATTACACCTCACTTCAGAACAGTTTAACCTAAATACAACAGTCGGGGCACACAACGGTTTCCTGAGGCAGGGACTTGCCTCCAGGTGGCTCGCCCAGAAGGGCTAGGCAGGGGCTAGGGAGGCAGGCAGGATGTGGAGGCTCAGCAGAGGGTGGCCTGACTTCGAGACCCTGCAGACCTTCCCATCACACGACAGAGCCAATCCCCTGGCCCACCCTTTGATTCTGAGCTGGGGGCATGACTTGCCTGGGCCTCTGGATGTTAGCCGCCGTGCGGGACGTCCCATTCCTGCTTTTTGCATCTCTGTCTTCACTGTAGGAACAGACCCAACCAGCGACCAGTATGGAATGGACAGGTGGCGCGGAATCCAGTGGCCCCGCCAAGGCCATCCTGGACCAGCTGGCAGCCAGCTGACCCACAATGGGGGAGAGATCCCACCAGGACCAGCAGAGCCGCCCAGCCAAACCACAGCGGGTGGCAGGTGCATGAGCCCACACCAGCCACCTCTCTGCGTGGGTGTGAGCTGGCCAGTTAGCAGCATTAGTGTCACGTCACTTGTAAGATGGGCTTCAGTCTGGTCCCTCGAGACGCTCAGAGTGTAAGTTTGCCTTACGGTTCTCCTGCCCAAGGTGAGAAGTGGGCCTTTCCGGTTCCTGCAGCCAGTTGTCCCCGGCTGAAGGGCTACCTGGGGAGACATGACTTCTCTGGCCCTTCTAGACTGCACAGCCTATAGCAAAACTTCATATTCTTTTACAATCTGGAACCCGTTGTAAAATCTACCTGGTAAGGAAGCTCAGATGCTCCCCGCCTAGGAAATGAATAGGAATTCTAGTATCTGGCGATCGTGCAGACTGGAGAGGTGGAGACAAGCAGCGTTCTAGCTTCTATTCCCACACCCGTCAAGAGGAGGCAGCAAGCCGTGTGCCCATGACTCAAAAAAAGTGACACCAGGGGTGTTCTGGCAAGGACCTGGTCAAGCCCACCCTATTGTCTGCAATGCGGAGCTCTGAGATAGGAAACGAGTGTTGTTTGAAGCTGCTACATTTGTGCCAATTTATCACAGCAACAGCAGACCAGGAGCGCACCCACCTTTGCCGCCTGGAGGCCAATGCCCATCACTCACACTGTAGATCGGTCAGTTTGGCCACGGGGGTGCTGCTAACCTTCCCAGGGCGGCCACTGTACAGCAGCTGAGCTTCCCCGCACATGCCCTGCCCGTTGGCTGCAGCGGCTGTGTGGATCTGGGCCCTGCTGGTTGTGAATGGTGAGGTGCGGCCTCGGACCACAGGTCCCATTTAGGTCAGTTCTGCATGTCCCTCACCTTCTGGGATCAGCCAGCCCCGGGCATATGCTTCTCGTGGCAATAGCAGCAGCTCAGCGGGACGGGCACATTCGAGATTCTGTGTCCCATGTACGCGCTCTTTGCCGATTCGTGACGCAGAGCGTGTCCATGCAGGAGGAGCAACTGGGACAGGACCGGGCGGAAGTAGCCTGAGAAGCGTGTGTGGTCTCCCCAAGTCCTTCGGTGCTGGAACCCTGAGAAGGAGAGACACGTTCTCCTCGGTCTTCGGCTCCTTTGTTCCCTTATCCCATACCCTCCGGCAGGCATACAAAGCCAGCTACGACCTTCCAAGGGGCCAGCTGCCCCCAAATGGCAGATCTCTAGAGCCAGAGGACCCTCCTCGGTCCCGCCTGGCCTTGTACTCTGCTTGCTGCCCGTGGCTTCACCGCAGACTTCCTGCTCCTGCCCGCAGAGGCCCCCTCCCAGCTTCTAGGAAGGCCCCATAGAAGAGAGAAGGGCCAGCACGTGGGCTCGGGGCCAAGACAGGATACCCTGCAAAGGATGGGCCCCAGAGAAAGCCTGCAGAGCAAAGAACTTGGCCTCCAAAGAAAGGTGTGGATTTGGTCTTGCTGATAGGAATGTTTGTTGCTTATGAGCCCTCACCACATCTGATAGTTTGTGCTAATGGGACGACCAGGGCAGGTGCTGGCTGTGCCAGAAAAAGCAGCCATGGGATTAAAGGATGGGGACCACAGGCCACAGGGTGCGGGGCCAGCCTCCTGGCGGAGGGGAGCTGGATCTGGAGTTCAACCGCATGGGCCAGTACAACCAATGGAGCCCTTGGCTGTAGTGAGGCCTCAATGGCAGCTCTGCACACTGAAGTTGCGGGGGCTTCCCTGCTTGCCAGTGCCCAGTGCCCAAGGTGTGTGGTCACACCTTGTGACAGAGGGGTGACACCGTCCAGGACTCCACAGAGAAAGGAAGACCGAAGCTCTGCGTTTGGATGCCACCCCGATTCCACCATATGCATCTCCCCCTTTTGCTGTTTCCACTTTCATGCTTTGCCTGTAATAACTACAGGGGTGATGGAGCTACCGTGAAATGAGCAGCATCTCCCACCATAAGGGGCCCTCCCTCCTGATCACAACCCGGGCAGGAGCCAGAGACCATCTCAGCAGAACTATGGATGGGCCAGCTAGTTTTCTGGGAGCTCCCTAGCTCCACGTTGGCCATAGGCTGCAGCAGACCTGGTCTTGAGCTCGGCAGGCCAGATGGACACTGCGGGTACCTGGGGAAAGGCTACCCAGATGCTGAGCCCTACAGTGGGGGAGGAGACGCCCATCAGCCCTATCAGGATGTTATAAATGCTGAAGAGGTTGCAAAGTTCAAAAGGAAAGAGTCCTCAGTACTCGCCCCCACATGTCCCCCCGGCTGGAGAAGGGATCCCGACAGGCCCCATTGAGTCTTGTCCTTACTGCCTCCAGCTCCCCAGTACCCAGCGCAGTGCTGATGGCCTCCAATTCACATGCCTTCATTTAGCAACTCCTGACTGCCTTAAAAATCCCAGAGAGCTCGGATTTGTCTGGGTTGGCTCACATAACTGGTCACAAACCAAGTATGGTGATGCCAGGAGTAGGGGTTCTTTGCTAGGTCAGCATCTATCCCAAAACTGCCTGGTGAGGAGTGGACCCAAGGGAAAGAATGCAGGGCAATGAGATGAGTCCACCACAGCAACCAGAGGCCGCATCCCTTGATGAGCCATGCAGTATCTTTCAATACAATTCTGTCATTCAATTCTGGCTGCAGCAGCTGCCATGGGGGCATCCTGAGTTGTATTTCTAAGAGAGACTCTCCCCTTGCGTCCTGATGTGACCCTGTCCCTCCATGGTGTATAGTAGAGGTGCTATGTCTGTCCTCTGGGTTGAGCTTGGAAGATGATGTAGGCCTTCTCCAATCTCTTTGACCTTCCTCTGGCTGGAATGCAGGTCTCCGTGGCCCAGGGGACAGCAGAGCCACAAGCTGGAAGGAGCCTGGGACCCTAGGTCACCATATGGAGGAAGGTTCCCCACCAAGCAAACCTTCATTGGACTATTACGTGTGTGAACACTAAACTATTTTCAGCTGTTGAAAGTGCGAAGCTTACTCATTTATAGCAACTAACTCATGCAATATTCATGGTGATCAGCTTTAAATGGCCTAGAGAAAAATGTGCTACTCTGGGCTGGAAAAGTTATGTTCTGCAAACCATAATAGCTATCAGCACACTGGGAGTGATCCTGTATGTAACATTACAGTGGTCCCAATCCATGGGACATAAGGAAAGACTCAGGAATGTGCAACTCTGTCTATTGGGGGTGGTAGCACAAAGAACAGCAGCTTGTTTTTAAAAGTGGACATTTTTAATGTTTACTTAAAATTACAAAGAGTACCTGCTTATAATAAACAATTTGGGAATTAGACAAAGGCAGAGAGATAAAATAAATGAGTCACTGGTTAACTTTTTGGAGTATTTCCATCCAGTCTTTTCAAAAAGACATTGGAAATACACACTTTCCCATGACCAAGTGCATTTTGTGCACCTAAATTTTTTCTTTAAAAATATTAAAAATAAGAGATTTCTGCTTCTGAGAAGATGAAGTAGATGAACTTTTTTCTTTTCCTCCTGCTAGATACAACAGAAAACCCTGGACCTTACACATAAAACACATGAAAAGACTGAAAAGTGTCCAGAAGAAGAAAGACTAGTTAGGGATCTTGAGACCCAGGAAACTACACAATGATGATTTTCCTGGATTTTCTTTTAGCATCATACATCCCAGCCTTGGAGCTGACAATGTTGTCAGTCCAGAAGTGTCAATCATACAGATTTAAATTAAAAAAAAAATCCCTGCTATCTCTAGCCAAAGGACCAGGAAGGAGCATCCTGGTAAGACAGAGAACTTGTAGACTATAATTGCTCTATACCAACCAAGCACCACAGAAATCTTGTGGCCCAACCCTACTCATGCCACCAAAGACCAAGTGAGGAGACTATACTCCTATCCCCAAGGGGCTGTAAGGGAGTGCTCCAACAGGATGGCATCAGAGAAGGCCTAGTGGGGATTGGGGGACTTTACTACAATTCACAGTGTCAGTAGAGGCCATGTGGGGAGTAGTAATGAAGCACTCTCTCCCAGGCCAGGAGGTAGTAGTGGAAGTTTCACAGGCAGCCAGAACTCCCAACTGCTATCCAGCAATAATAAGGAGTC
The DNA here is from genome assembly GCF_964662115.1 of Mustela nivalis. NCBI lineage: Eukaryota > Metazoa > Chordata > Mammalia > Carnivora > Mustelidae > Mustela > Mustela nivalis. Next base: position 184,605,790 of record NC_139021.1, read on the forward strand.
CCCCCACTGGCTGTGAATGTGGGCTGAGTGGGAAACAAAGACTTCTACCCTGTACTTGGTAGCAATGAAGTATACTTCCCTTTTCCCATGCCAGAGCAATGCCAGAGAAACCCAACTGGAACAGAAAGTTTAAATCAGATGCTTAGAACATAGTAGCCAAAATGTCCAAGCTTCAACTGAAAGTCACTTGTCAAATAAAGAATAAGGAATTTCTCAAACTGAATGAAAAAAGCTCACCAGTAGATGCCAACATTGAGATATGAACAGGTTAGAATTATCTGACAGGTATTTTTAAAGCAGCCAAAATAAGAATGCTTCAACAGCTAATTATAAATATGCGTAAAACAAATGAGAAGATAGAAAGTATCAAGAAGTAAGATAGACGGTTTCAGCAAAGAAATAGAAGATATAAAGAAGAACCAAATGGAAATTTTAAAAATGAAAATATAACCAATATAAAACACTCAGTGGAGGAGCTTTACTGAAGTATGGAAGATCGGAGGAAGTAATCCATGAACTTGAAGACAGAACAATGAAAACTACTCAATCTAAACAGAAAAAATTTTAAATGAACAGAGCTTGAGGAACATGTGGAATTATAACAAAAGATCTAACATTATGATTTTGGAGTCTCAGGAAGAAGAGAATAAGGACACTGCTGAAAAAGTACTAAGAAAAATAATGGCTGAAAACTCCCCAAATTTAACAAAACATATAAACATAGATTCAACAAACTTAGTGAATCTCAAACAGGATAAGCTGAAAGAAATCCACGCCAAGGCTCAACACAGTCAACCCTCTGAAAATTAAAGACTACATATATACATAGTATTTTAGTAGATAAAAAGCTTTCATACAGCAAAGGAAACAGTCAAAAAACCTAAAGGCAACCTACAGAATGCGAGAAGATATTTGCAAATGATGTATCAGATAAAGGGCTAGTATCAAGATCTATAAAGAACTTACCAAATTCCACACCCAAGAAGAAACAAAGAATCCAGTCAAGAAATGGGGAGAAGAAATGAACAGATGTTTCTCCAAAAGAAGACATACACATGTGTATGTGTCAACAGACACATGAATAAATGCTCCATATCACTTGGCATCAGGGAAGCAGAAATCAAAACCACAATGAGAGACCACATTATGCCAGTCAGAATGGCTAAAATTAACAAGTCAGGAAATGACAGATGCTGGCAAGGATGCAGAGAAAGGGGAACCCTCCTACACTGTTGGTGAGAATGCAAGCTGGTGCTACCACTCAGGAAAACAGTATGGAGTTTCCTCAAAAAGTTGAAAATAGAGCTACCCTATGACCCAGCAGTTGCACTACTGGGTATTTACCCCAAAGACACACTACAAATGTAGTGATTTGAAGGGGCACCTGAACCCCAATGTTCATAGCAGCAATGTCCACGATAACCAAACCGTGGAAAGAGCTGAGATGTCCATTGACAGATGAATGGATAAGGAAGATGTGGCTCATATATACAATGGAATATTACTCGGCCACCAGAAAGGATGAATATTTACCATTTGCATAGATGTGGATGGAACTGGAGGGCATTATGCCGAGTGAATTCAGTAAGTCAGTCAGAGAAGGACGGTTATCATACGGCTTCACTCATACGTGGAATATAGGAAACCGCACAGAGGATCAGAGGAGAAGCGAGGAAAAACTGAATGGGAAGTCATCAAGAGGGAGAAAAACCACGAGAGACTCTTAACTATAGGAAAGAAACTGAGGGTTGCTGGAGGAGAGGTGGGTGGGGGCATGGGGTAATTGGGTGATGGGCATTAAGAAGAGCACACGATATGAGGAGCACCAGATATTATACAAAACTGATAAACTGCCGAACACTACATCTGAGACCAATGATGTTTTATATGTTCGCTAAATTAATTTAAATTAAAAAGTAACAAAAAAAAAGATTATGGTGTTCCAATAACCCACAAGAAGACAGAAGTTATAAAAAAGAGAAATAAAAAGCAGAGGGGATAAATTGAAAACACAACATAAAATGACAGACCCAACCCCTTACATATAAAAAACTACATTAAATGTAAATGCTCTAAATACACCAATAAAAAGATCGACATATTATCAAAGTGGATTAAAAAAATTATACTCAGTAATACATTATCTACAAGAAACTCATTTCAAATGAGTAATGATACAGGAAGTTTGAAAGTAAAAGGATAGTAAAAGTTATACCATGTAAACATGAATTTTTAAAAAGCAGATTTTGTTTCACCGAAGTCAGATAAAGTAGACCTCAGAGCAAAGAAAATTATCAGAGACAGAGAGAAACAATATATAATGACAAAAGAAAACATAACCACACCAAATGTGTTTGTACCAAAACAGCCAAAAATAGGTGAAGCCAAGAGTGATAGAACTGAGGGACACCTGGGTGACTCAGGCATTAAGCATCTGCCTTTGGCTCAGGTCATCATCCTGGGGTCCTGGGATCAAGCCCCAAGTTGTGCTCCCTGCTCAGCTCTCCCTCACCCTCTCCCACTGAGCCTGCTTATGTTCCCCCTCTCGCTCTCTCTGTCAAATAAATAAATAAAATCTTTTTTTTTAAAGTGATAGAACTGAGAGGAAAAATGGAAAAAAAAAAAAAAAAAAAACCAAAACCCTGTAATCCCTTTCTCAACAATTGTTGGAACTCTTAGAAAACCAGCAAAAATTCAGAACTCAGTCACACAATTAACCAAAAATTCAGTCCAATTAGGATCTGACTGCCACTTCTAGCACATTCCATGCAACAATGTCATTATACACATTCTTTTCAAATATCCATGAAACACATGCCAATATAGGCCATATAATCTAGGACATAAAAACAGATCTCCAAAGAATCAAAATCATACAGAATATGTTGTCTGACCACAATGGAATCAATCTAGTGTCCAGTAACAGAAAAATCTTCAAACACTTGGAAATTAAACAAGGCTCTTCTAAATAATCCTATCAATCAAGGAAGTCTTGAATGAAATAAAAAAGAAATAAACGGAATGAGGATAAAAAGACAACATACCAAATTTGGGGACAGAGCTAATGCCATGCTCAGGAAAAAATCGTAACATTAAAATGCTTAGGGGCGCCTGGGTGGCTCAGTGGTTAAGCCGCTGCCTTCGGCTTGGGTCATGATCTCAGGGTCCTGGGATCGAGCCCCGCATCGGGCTCTCTGCTCAGCGGGGAGCCTGCTTCCCTTCCTCTCTCTCTGCCTGCCTCTCTGCCTACTTGTGATCTCTGTCTATCAAATAAATAAATAAAATCTTTAAAAAAATGCTTAGAGAATAATGCTTTTCACAGACAACCAAGCCTCACATCTTATATAAAAATTAGTTCAAAATCAATCATGGACTCCGTGTGAAATGTAAAACTACAAAACCTTAAGAAAAAAATGAAGGAGAATATCTTGGGGTTCTGTGGTTAGTCAAAAAATTCTTAGACTTGACATAAAAGCACAATCCATAAAAGGAAACACAGATAAACTGGGTTTAGTCAAAATATGTTGGGAAAAACATCTCCCACTTGGAGTCTTTTGATCCCTGCACTCAGCTGCATAAGCAGGGGCACTGGGCTTGGAACATTTCCCTATCAAGAGGTAAAGAGCCCACACCGCCTGTGCTGACTTGTCTCCTGTGTTGTGTTTTCCTTGGTCCCTCTGATACCTAGACACAGCAGGCAGCCGTGGTCAGACTTCTGCTCCTGGTAGTAGGCAATAGATCTCACTGGCTTGACAAAAAGATTAAAAAAAAAAAAAAACACTTAGTTTAAGCACTTCCCTGTTGAAAAACATTTGGACTGTTTCTTGCTTAGGGCTATTATATGAATAAAATTGCAACAAACATTTGTGTATATGTTTTTGTGTGTACATAAATTTTTGGTTTGCCAAAGATCCTGTAAGGAGATCCAATGATAAGCCGCAGACTAGGAGAAAGTGTTTGTAAGTTGAAAATCTGACAGAGGACTAGTATCTAGACTACATAAAGAACTCACAAAATTCAACTGTAAGAAGACAAATAATCTAATTACGAGGCAAACTGATGACATGAAGAACCATCTCAGCAGAGTGTACACCGATGGCAATTAATCACATAAAAAGATGAAAAACATACTCATTAGAGAAATGCAGATTAAAGTCACAGTGAGATCCCACTACGCTCCTATCAAAATGACAATAAAAAATAGTGCCACCACCAAAGGTTGACGCAGACTTGGGGAAAATGGATCCTTCAGGCACTGTTGGTGGGAAGACAAAACGGTGCAGCCGACTAAACACGCGGCCACTACACAGCCCGGCAACCCCACCCCTGGCCGTTATCCCGGAGAAGAACCTTGTGTGCATGAGGGAGTCTGCACACGTCCACCACGTCTACCAAGCTCCTCCCGGGGCTGGCAGTCTCTTTAGGAGTGTCCTTGGGCTGCCCCGACACATGAGCACACCTGGGAGGCTTACAGCAACTCGAACGTCTTCTCTCGCAGTCCGGAGGCCGGATTCCAGCATCAGTATCCCTGGGCTGAAGTCACAGCATCAGCCACGCTGCCCCTCTGGGCGCTCCAGGAACGGACCGGCTCCTCGCCTCCTTCTGGAGGCCCCCGGCTTCTCCGCCTCCATCCTCAGCCTCTAGCTCGTCTCCTTCTTCCTCCCTCCAGTGAAGACACATTTAGGGTCCTCCAGGACCCTCTCCCCTTCTCCAGAGCCTTCCACGTGTGGTTCCACGTGCGAATTCTTCCTTACAGGGAAAGACCGTTGGTTGCCGGGGTGAGGGCCTGGCGTCTCTGGCGCAGCTGTCAGTCAGAGTCCCCTAACCTCCTCCCTGGCGTCTGTCCTGTCCAGACCTGCGCTCATCACTCCCGCCCTCCTGCTGAGCTGCCTTGGGCGTTGTAGCCTCGGCTGAACGCCCCGTTCTGCCCAACAAGCCAGGAACCGGGGCCCCTCCCCCTGCCACCACCTTCACATTGGGCTGGCCCCCAGGCCCGCCCAATCTGGCCCAGAGACCCTGGCACACATTCGGGGTGGGAGGTCAGTCAGGATCATTTTTCGTGTTCAATTTGCGGACCTAGGACTGCCCACTGCAGCCAGGACTCCACGCTCTCCAGAGGCTCCCACTAGGGCTCCTTCGCTGTGGGTTCCCTTCTCTTGGGCTCTTCTCCTGAAAAGCCAGTGGCCTCCAGGCCTCTGCCCCGATGCCTCCCCCTCTCCTCTGTCCGGGCACCTGCATCTGAAGCCACCTCCAAAGTATTCTCTTGTCCCCAAGGACTTGATCCCTGTCTGGGGACCGCAGCAGGTCCTGGGCCAATTCTGAACTGACCAAAGGGCTTTTGTCCTGGATGTCACTTGTCGCTGGGCTTGTCCAAGAGTATAGCTTCAGTCCCCATCATAGCCTTATTGGTCCTTCTGCTTGCTCTCGGTTCTCTTCACGTGCTGACCAGCGGCCGTGTCTGTTGCAGGTCTGGACCTTCTCTCCACTTAGAGTCTGTCTGCCTTCTCCACTGGGACCTGCACCATGGTAGGGAGTCGAGGCTGTCCCCAGTCTAAGATGCTGCATAATGTGTAACGGACACTTAATAATACCCACTGACTTTTTCCTTTAATGTTTTGTGGGTGTTTTGATAATCCACGTGTCTTTATATGAGACCGTTTGCCTAGGTCCGCAAATTGAACATGAAAAATGATCCTGACTGACCTCCCACCCCGAATGTGTGCCAGGGTCTCTGGGCCAGATTGGGCGGGCCTGGGGGCCAGCCCAATGTGAAGGTGGTGGCAGGGGGAGGGGCCCCGGTTCCTGGCTTGTTGGGCAGACGTGCTCTCGGCAAACTCTCCGAGGGCGCCTCGGTTTCTAGCTGCCCACGAAGCTGTGAGGGGAGCCCAGCTTACGCATTGCTGACCACACCACCTCGGCTTGCCTCCTTCGGCTAGGCTTCTGGAAAGGCAAATCTTGGCCTGGAGGGCTTTTGGTTCAAAGCAGGAGCAGCTCCTTCACTAGCTCAACCCAGGATGCAAAGAGCTGCCCGTCTGGCGGAGCCTCTGGCCCCTGCGCTGCGGGCCTGTCCTTCCTCTGGCCCGGCAGGACGGATGTGGGCCCCTGGGGTCTCGGCCCCACTCAGCCTGAGCAGCGCCCCGAAGCGTGGCACTGAAGCGCGTGTCCAGGGACGCAGCAGCTGGCCCCTGGCCCCTCATGAAGACGCAGGCGGCAGCTCTGAGGGTAAGACGGTTGGTCCACAGGCCTCAATGGTGCCTCTCCCCAAGGCTGTAGGACCCAGGTGTGCTGGCTACTTGGGCCTTATCTGAAAGCTGCTGTCCCCCTCCACTGTCATGCCCAGTGTCCAGAGACCCTGAGGCCAAGTCCCTGAGGCCCTGAGGTTTGTTCCAAGTCCATGGTTGGTTTATTGAGATTTTTTTTTTAATTGTGGCAGACTTCACAAGCAGAAAGTTAACCACTTTGCCTTTCAAAGCACCCAATCCAGTGCATTTAGTCAGGCCAGTGCATCCACACAGCCGTGCCACCACCTTGTCCATCTGTTTCCAAGCATCCCAAAAGGAAACCCTGAGCCCACAGAGCAAATGCCCCCATCTTCCTGTCACAGCATTGACACAAGGAGGCTGCTAGGCTGATGTGGCTGACGTGTCTCCGCGGCCCACGCCGGCCCAAGTCCCGCACTCGAACCTGCGAAGATGGAACTTGAACACAACCAACCGCAAACGGCCAGCCAGGCTCTCCCAGAGAAGGCAGCGGCTCCCACTACGGCCAGTGCAGTCCTTGCCTGGCCTGGCTTCCCCGACTCCTCTCCAGACACCCCTCCCCGGGCTCCTGTCAGGGGAGAGCTCCCGGCCACCCCTGGTCTGCTGCTTCCCAATACGAATCCATGTTTGCTCAAACAAACCCGGGGAAAGCTGCTCGGGCCTCACCTTACCTGTTCACGCCCCTCCCATCAGCTCCTTGCCAGGCCAGTCTGCTTTCTCCATGGACTCCCCTGTTCAGGACGAGTCGAACAGATGAACTCCTCCACTGTGTACCCTTGGTGTCTGGTGTCTTCCCCGAACATCCCGTTTTCAAAGCTCATCCGCATCACGGATGGCTGAGGACTGCTCCGGGGTCTAGACTGTGGCCCCAGATGGGAGGGCCCCTCCCTCCCCTCAGGAAACAGCAGACTCAGCTCGGGCCCTGAGCCTGCTCTGAAGGTGCTGTCACCAATATGACACCCAGAGGCCTGGGCCCTGGGGAGGACACAAGACAAGCTTCTTTCATTCCGACAGGAATAGCTGTCAAACACTCACGAACACATGCCCAGCGAGGACACATCCCCTGGCCTATGGGGCAGTGAAGGTAATGGTCACTGTCACAGAAACCACAAGCCCAGGGCTTTGTCCCTGCCTGGGGCTGGCTCCTCTCCTGCTATGAGCCCTGACAGCCTCTCCCTGTGACCTCGATCTGGGACAAGGCCTTCACCTAGGTATAGGTGCAGAGGGGAACAGCTTTCCTGCCAAGAGGTGGTGGCCACACGTCCGAGCTGGGACCTCCGGGGCATCAGCCCATCCAGAAGCCCCATGACTGGTCGAGAGGTGGGCATCCCTGCCCTCTGTTGGGGAGAGGCTCGTACAGGAAGGGGGCCAGTCGTGCAGGCTGTGCCACCGGGTGCGCCAGGCACTGCCAGCACCTGGCTCAGACTCTCGGGCACAAGCCGGACTCTGAGGCTGGGCTGGCCTCCAGACACCTGTGGTGGGCAGCTCCGAGCCAGGCAGCTTCGCTGCCGGCAGAGACGGGGCCGGGGCCTGGCCCTCCACTGGAGTGTGTGGGAATTTCTCGTCTGCCCTTCAGCCAGGTGGGGCTGGTGCCACAAGACAAGGTGTCCAGCCCATGCCCAGATCCCAGGGGTGACTGGATCCTGTCACACGTGCATGCAGACACGGGCCTGACTTCACAGCTGCACGTGTGATGTCATGGGCTTGACCTCGTGGTCTGAGCTCCTCCTTTGCAACAGGCTGTGTTAATCCGTGGCTGGATGGCTGCCTTGAGAACTTGGGTGCCAGAGCGCTGGCTCTCATCCTGTGAGTGACCAGGAGAGGGTGCTGAGAGCAGAGGAGGGGAGGGGTAGGGTGAAAGGAGGGGTCCCGACTCAGATGAGCATCACACAGGTACAAAAACAGCAACAACAAAACCAAACAAGCCAACCAAAAAACTGGTTTCCTTAAACTTGACAACTGTCCTTTTACCACAGATAGTACCTCCTTCCTCCCCTCCTGGGAACTGCCAGCCTATCAGACATTCACACCTTAGTATGAAATTGCTGAACCTATACACAGCTTCTCTCCCAGCACGGCAGTCAAAGCAAGTCGTGTTTCAGGCCCACCCAACCCTGTTGGTCCTGTAAGACCCCAATTCCTCCACCCAGAAGGAAACTCAGACTCAGTACCAGCCTTGTGCAATTCTAAGATATCCAGGATTAAAGAGAGATCCTTGGGCATTTAGAGAAGGAAAAGACAAATTAACCATAGAGAAATGATGATACAGTTAGCAACAAGCTCATCGGCCAAAATAAATGCCAGAGAACAGTGGGGCTGAGCTTCCGAGTGGGGAGGAAAGCATTTTGAATCCAGAATCCAGGCCAGACAAACCAATTATATTTGGGGGTGAATTTTCAGATATGCAAGTTGGGGGGACATTTACCTCTTGCATTGCCGTTGTGCTTTCTCCAAGAAAAATTGCTTGCGGGTGTACTCTAATTTAGCCAACCACAATAACAAAAGAACTTTAAGAAAAAGGAAAAGCTGGGATCCAAAAAGCGGTTGCATTAACCCAAGAGTGCAGTACGAAAAGAAATTCTCGTCTGAGAGTTTAGAAGGCAGTGGTATGAATTAGACATTCAGAAGAGGGTAATGAAGAAGCTGAATGGTCTTCCTAATGTGGTGAGGAAAGCACACTTACACCATCAGTATGAAAACATGAAGGCAATTAGCAATCCCAGGACAAACAGAGTTATAGAAGATTGTCATGGACCCAGATAAAACATCACGACATGATGTGAGCAACAGATAGAAGGTACGAAGTGCATCTGCATTCTAACAGTGGCTCCTGGACCATCACCCCTGCTGGCAGCTATACCTAGCAGTATAAAGTTTCATTTCCTTCCTGAGTACAGAAAGGAATAATATTTATGAAGTCATACTATATGTTTACTAGCTTTAGACTTATAGACTAAACATATTGGCATTTACAGAGCAGACGGAGTTACAGATTTGGAACAGAGAATAAATGCTATAAATTCTTCTGGCCATTTATTGAATTGCAGCTCCTCATCGCCCTCTGTTTTCCTCCATGGCTTTTACCCTCCGATACATTGTAGGTTTTATGCATGGCCTTTGTTCACTGCCTGTGTCTCGGATAGGAAGCGAGCTCCGTAAGGCCGGGGACCCGTCAGTGTTGTCGCAGCCTACAGCAGGGCTCGCTATGTTCTGTGGAGAGACAACATCGAAACAATCTAGATGTAAAGGAGTCGTTGACACAGGTGGGTGTGAGGGAAAGGACGCAGAGCAGGGGAGCCCTCACCTCAGCACCTGACGTGGAAGGGGGTGGTGAGATCACGTTCAAGGCCACTCACAGAAATCGAGATCTGTGCACCATTTTAAGCCATTAATGACAAATGGGAGAATGAAAAATAAGGTAATAAAATTAAAGGGAGACTATAGAAAGTAGAAATGACTTAAACTTCTCTATCATACTGGAAAGTCAAATAGAAATTGCTTAAAACTGACAAAAGCAGAAACAGAAGTAGAAGCATTTTATTTAGAATTACGGTGGTAACAACAAGATCTGAAAACATAAACTGTTAAAATGGTTCTCTCCCGAGAGTGGTAATGGTGTGGAAAACTTTTCTTTTTTATTTAATACCGGTCTACACTGCTTTAATATTTTTGCTTTTTGTCTATTACTTTTATAATTTTAAAAAATGTGGGGAAAAAAGCCATGTACACAGACTTCAATGTCCTTGTTTCCAGTAAAAATGTCTTCACTTATTTATGACTCAGTCTTATGCCACTGGACTTCATAGAGGGTCAACATAAAAAAATGGCCATCTGAAGAGTATATCTATACTGTTTGAAAACCGCAATAAAAGACATTATGTCTATTATGTCACCTAATGTCCCCAATACAAGGATTCATGCCACAAACTTCTCCTGGAATTTCACACCTGAAAAAAGTTTGTCTCAACTAGGGAAAAATACCGACAACAGACATGAAGGACAAAGGAACTGACATTCTTTATACAGAGAGACATTCCCAAATTAATAAAAAAAAAAAAAAAAACAACTTCTTAAATGCCTCAACAGGGAAAAAAGGGATAAAGGATACAAAGTATCTCACCAAAGAAGAAATAAAAAGTAGCCAAATAAAAGAGTGAATTAATATTTTTACCTCTCAGGCTTGTGAAATTGAAGAAGAGGAGGAGGAGGAGAAGCCGAAGGAAGAGGAAGGAGCAGGAGGGGGCAGGGAGGAAGGAGGGGGAGGGGGACGAGGAGCTCGGAACGATGTGGGGGGCTGTGCGTGGGGACTCGGCCCCGCTAGGCTCTGCCGTTGGAGACACAGCTTCCCACGGGCCAACTGGGTAACATGATCAGAAGCCCAGCAGTTTCACTTCTGGAATTCAGACTAAGGACATGGTTGGGTGAGTGGGTAAAGCTCTATTTCAAATCAATGACTAGTGTCATTATCAGAAGAGAAACCAGGGGCGCCTGGGTGGCTCAGTGGGGTAAAGCCTCTGCCTTCGGCTCAGGTCATGATCCCAAGGTCCTGGGTTCGAGCCCCGCATTGGGCTCTCTGCTCAGCGGGGAGCCTGCTTCTCTTCCTCTCTCTCTGCCTGCCTCTCCATCTACTTGTGTCCACTACTACTATCTGTCCAATGGATAAATAAAAAATCTAAAAAAAAAAAGAGAGAGAGAGAGAGAGAAACCAAAGGCAGAAATGGGAGAGATGCAACTGTAAGCCTCAGAAAAAGCAGGTCACATCAGCACCAGAAGGAGCTGGGACAGAGGCCACATGGGATGTCCACACAGAGCCTTCAGAGGGCCAGTGGCCCTGCCGACCGGAGCTGCAAAAGGGCACGTCTCTGTTACTGGAAGCCATCAGTTTGAGACACCTGGTCCCACAGGCCTAGGAAATGCTCTTCTGCAATGGCCTTGAGGCTGAGACAGGCCGACAGTCTTGGGCTGAACAAGGACACCCAAGTACCACCCTGGTCCAGACCAGCAGCCAACAGGCCATCTCCCTGATCGAGAGCAGCTGCCACCAATGTCCCTGTTTCTGGGTCACAGGATGATGGACAAGGATGGCTGAGGGGCTGCTTTGTCCATAAGGAGCCTACTCATTGGTGACACATTGTCATGGCTGCCCAGGCCAGGCGACCGGGCCCCAACCACCCCTGAGGCTCGGGGCCGTGCAAGGCAGACTCTGCCAGGTGACAGGGTCCCCACTGGGACTCCCTGGCTTCCGGGGATCTGAAAGAGGGAACCAGGGGTGGTTTGAGTCATCTTGATTGCTCCCCTCCCTGTTCTAGTCACCTGTGGCCCAGATCATGGCTCCTGGGGACCGCCCATGATGTGGGGCTCAGGTCCTTGGAGGAAGGAGGGTTTCCCAGGTCAGCGGCGCAAGTGAGAGGGGAGAAGCCCAGCAGACGGTGATGCTTCAGACTGTTCCTGGCATAGCTTAAGGCCACCACATCTCTTTTCTTCCTTCCTTTCTTTTTTTTTTTAAGATTTTATTTATTTACTGAGTGGGGGGAGCATGGCCAGGGGGAGACGGAGAAGGAGGAGCAGACTCCCCATTGAGCTGGGACCCCCCCACCTCGACGCGGGGCTCTATCCCAGGATCCTAGGATCCTGACTTGAGCCGAAGTCAGACGCTTCACTGACAGAGCCACCCAGGCGCCCCTCTTTTCTTACTTTCTCTTAAAAATGGGTCACATAGGAACTTTATACCATATTTAGAAAGTGATGCATTTCCTCTTAGCTCTGCTGAGAAAGGCAAAATAAGACCGTCTAGCTGTGTCTAACCAGAAGGCATCAAGAAGGCCTGTCCTGGGGTGTCACCACAGCCCAAATGATACCCAAGGGAGCCCTGGGTGCCATCTGGCAAATCTTCCAGGCTCAGAGGGGAGCACATCTCTCTGACCCTTGTTGTGGCCGTGTGAGGGTTAACGGCCCGTTTCTCTCCCTGATGATCAAGCTCCAGCGTCACAGGCCATTTGCTTCTCTCTCTGAGCACTGCAGCGCCTGTTGCAGGAGGCGGGCGGGCCTGGGGCCCTCTGGAGGATCTGGGTTCGCCTGGACTCTGTGTGAGCAAGAGAAAATCGGGTCATTTTAAGCCACTATGATTTGGGTGTTGGAGTTATTACCTGGCTCAGCCTGATGACCGATGGAGACATCTACACATGGACCAGGTGATGAGTATCTCAGTCAAGATTGCAGCCCTTCGGGGCGCCTGGGTGCCTCAGTGGGTTAAAGCCTCTGCCTTCGGCTCAGGTCATGATCCCAGGGTCCTGGGCTGGAGCCCCACATCGGGCTCTCTGCTCTGCGGGGAGCCTGCTTCCTCCTCTTTCTCTCTCTCTGCCTACTTGTGATCTCTGTCAAAAAAAAAAAAAGATTGCAGCCCTGCACAGATGGGGCCAGGTGTCCCACACTGGGCAGCAGGTGGAAGGGTGACCTGATCAGGACCGTGGCCACCAAGGTGATGGGCCACGAGCCCTTCAGAGCCGCAGCGCAGTGTCCACGGCCACATGGCCAGGGCACACGCAGCGGCCACGTCGTGACGTTCCTTCCCGTAGCCAGGCTGCAGACCCAATGTGCTTTCCGACCACCGGGTGGACAGAATGATACATGGTGGGGTCAGATGGGGCACACAGGCCACCAGCTGGACTCGGAGCATCACAGAAAGGACGGTGCATGTCTGCGGGGCGCTCCGGGGCCAGGAGAGAGAAGACACACCGCGGGTACCAGCCCTGCCCAGGACCCGCGCGCCGCAGGAGCGCAGGATCCCATCGAGAGCCCGCGTTCAGACGGAGAAGCGCGGGTGTTTGCACGCATGCGCGGCATCGACAAACTGGTCCTTCTGTACGGTGGGCTATCACTCGGCCACGAAGGGAGAGGAGCCCTGATACGCACTCTAACACGCACAAACCTCGGAACAGTGTGATCCCTGAAGGGGCCCGGCCCGGAAGGCCACACAGTGTATGATTCCTGTTACACGACGTGTCCGGAGCAGGGAGCTCTGTAGACAGAGTCATCAAACAATCGTTTGCTCAGGGATGGCAGCCCTGGGGGGCCGGATGGGGGCGGTGGCCGAGGGGCACAGGGTTGTCTCGGAGTTGGTAAGTGTTCTGTGTTTGATGGAGGGGAGGGTGGCCCATCTCTATGAACGAGCGAAAAACCATGGAATTGGACGCTGTCAGTGGGTGAATCGCATCTCAGAAAAACTAGCTAGAAAGAGAAATGTGTGTGTGTGTGTGCTGCCGTGGACAAGACCTGCTAATAGCATTCGCTCCAGGGAGTGGGACAGAGGTGGGAGGGAGGGGGTGGACGGGGAAGTTTTTGCTTCAAACCTTAACTCACAGTTATTTCTGAATTGCATGAATTTTTGCAAGAAGAATAGTTATTTAGGAATCCAATAAAGAGGAGGTGGAGGAGGAAAAAAAAAAAGGAGAGCCCGGGCCGTTCTTGACTAGCTCAGCGTCCCGCAAATCCAGAAACGCTGTTCCTGCTGTTTAAAAAAGCTTTGCTGCCGTGAGTAACCTCCGTGTCTTCAGGCCTGGCTGGAAAGGGCAGGGCTTAAATGCGCTCGCGCGCACCCGGAAAAACACACATACGTTCCCCTAAGTCAACATGGCGAGCTCATCACCTCCGAAGGGCCCCATACCAACGCTGTCACTACTGAGAGCTCTGGTTATAAACCTTGTCCTCGGAGAGGATAATTAAAAGATGGATTAGACAGAGAGCACGTGGCCTGCTCCTGCCACAGAGAACCCAGGGCGGGCCTGCGGCTGGTGGGCTCGTCCTCATCATCATGACGTGTGGGTCTAGCTTAGTGTCTTAGGCAAGATTGAACACGGTAACACCACTTCCCATGGACAGGTTCAGGAGCTCTCTGGCTCTGTGAAGCCCGTCACGATGGCCACGGGGAGCTGGCGGGCAGGGGCAGGCCTGGAAGTGCCAGGCCGCGCTCGCACCTTCACACTCTCCCTCGAGCTGGGGCAGCTCCTTTCTAAGACTCGGCGTCTGGTCCTCACGGCGAGCCGACCTGTGGTGGGCTCCCTGGATGATGGGGAACGCGCCGTCGCCATGTCACTGGCCATGTCACGCATCTGTCCTCCACCGGCCACAGAGAGCAGGCAGCATCCAGGGGCCACAATTCCAGGCACACGGTAGGCGTTTCAGGCTGGGCTCTTTTAGCTGCTAGAAAATGGCACATCTGCAGATTTCTGGGTGGCTCCGTAGGCTGAACGTCCGACCCTTGATTTCGGTGCAGGTCATGATCTCAGGTCGTGGGATCCAGCCCTGCGGCAGGCTCCCCACTCAGCGGGCGGCTGCTTGAGATTCTCTCTGCACCTCCCCCACCCGCTCCCTAAATAAACTCTTTTGAAAAAGAGGTCACTCTCCTCCAACTCGGGCACTTCATGTACAGGGGTTGCTGCACTGCTTCCAGGCGGGGTTTGTTGCAAGACACAGGTCCTGGGGGGCCACTTACTGACTGGCTGGATGTCAGGAGCTCACAGGCCTGATGGGCAAAGGGGACACCACGGCCACTGCAGGCATCTTACGAGGGGGGGGCAGATAAACATGTGTCTGCTGAGATGCCAAGGGCTTACCCATCGTGCGGGACACAGCTCTGAGACCCAGAGCTGAAGGGAACAGTGGCTTTGGGGACAGAGAGTGGCCCAAACCAGACCTCCTCCTGGCCAGGGGCAGCCTTAGGGGCTGGCTTGTCTGGGGGCCGGTGCCCATGGACCCAGGAGAGTGGCCACTCTGGGTGACTGGTGCACGTGGGCCTGGGAGAGTGGTCACACCAGGTCCCACATGGCTTCACTGGGGTACCACCTCGGATGTCCGCAGTCACTGCCCCGTGAGGGCCGAAGGTACGGTGGCTGCGTTGAGCACCCCAGGCAGCAGGCGTTGAGAAGTTGAGAGGCAGTGCTGACAGCTTTCTGGCATGACCAACGCAGCCGAGCCGGCCCCAAGGACAGGAGAAGGGACCCTGCCACCAGGGCATGTCCGGGCTCTGAGCCTGGCATAGGGTAAGCAGCAGCGTCCCTGGGAGGTCACACCCAGGCTGGAAGGCTCGGCCTCACGCGCCCACGCAACAGTGAGGACCGTGGATCTGACCAGGAGCCAGGTGCACTGAGTCTAATGCCCACTGCACTCTGAGAGGTGGGGACAGGTGGAAGGCTGCCCCCAACAATGTGTCCTTATCCTAACCTCCAGATCCTCAAATGGGGCCTCATGTGGCAAACCAGTGACCATTACCTTTATGGCAAAAGGTCCTGACTTACCATACGTTCAGGTTCTTGAAGCAAGTTTGTCCTGGAGTATCCAGGTGGGCCCTCCAGGCCATTGTCCTCTAGAGGGACACAGCGGGGGACAGCGACAGATGCCCCGAGGAGGCAGCCTGTGACGTGGCCACAAGCCAAGGAACTGCGGGGATTGCCAGTCACCTCCTGAAGCTCCAGGAGGCAGGAAGGACCCACTCTGGGGCACCCTGGTGTCACAAGAACAAGGACAAAATACTGCTTGATGTCACACCCCCAGCCTCCAGAACTGTGCGGAAAGAAACCTCTGTTGATCCAAACTCGATTTCAGCGAAGTGTGTGGTGGGTTGTTAGCGCAGCCGCAGGAAGCCGTGCAGGGGCGTGGCCCACCCGGCCATGAGGGTCCGGCCCGCGGACACTGAGCACCTGCTGAGACCGCGGAGCAGGCACCAGGGGAACCAGGACCCCCCCACAGGCCTTCTGGAGACTGTCTGGCTTCGCGGTCCCTGCCAGTCACCATGTGCAGCCGCCGAAACTTAGCTCCGGGGCTGGGTTCCTGAGTGATGACGACCAGAGGGCCCCAGGGACCACGAGAGCAGGAGGTGAAGGCGGCCTTGGACCATGATGTGCTGAGGCTCGTGCAAGGACAGATGCCACCAAGGAGAGCGTCACCTGTTCCCCGGTAGAGTCACTTCCAGGACCGGGTCGGGGGCGACGTGGTCGACGGGGTTTCAGGTTGCAACAACCACAGCTGGTGCCTTCGAGATTTCTGTGCGGCTTCCCTGGGGTGCTTTGGAACAGGCAGAAGAAGCGAGAATTTAGGAACCAGACAGTCCTCATGAAAAAGAACAATGAATTCATCCCAAGTAGGAGCTCCTGACAGAGACTCACCTGCGAAGTCATCCTAACGCTCCGTGAAGAGTTATGTGTGCAGTTCTGAACTCGTCCAACGGCTGCGTCAATTTTATCCGGCTTTTCCCCATTGGGTCTAAATCTTCCCTTCGGACTGCGTGCGGCTGCGACGGGCGCGGACATCGCGACAGGTGGGGGGTGACATCGCGACAGGTGGGGGGTGACATCGCGACAGGTGGGGGGTGACATCGCGACAGGTGGGGGGTGACATCGCGACAGGTGGGGGGTCGGGAGCCCGTTTCCTTCCTCCAAATGAGCCCGTGCGCTGAGGCCGCAGCCGGCCTGCCTCTTTCCAGGCGGGTGAGTGTGAAGTGGGGGGGGGGTGGGGGGGGGCTCCATGAGGGAGGGGACCCCACGGCGGGACCCCGATGTCACGATGGCCCGGGTGTCATCCCGCAACGCACCATCATGTTTTCTGTGTTTGTGAGGATGCTGCTCTTTCTGGCATTAATTGTGCGTGAGGAACCCGAGGCCCGGGGAGAGCCCGGCAGTGACTTGCCCCGCAGTAGCCACACGCGCCTCCGTGATGTTCCCACGACGTCCACGCCGCTCCCAGGCTGCGCAGCTCCGAGGCCGCCGCTTCCCTCAGGGGGCCCGGGCTCCAGCCTCCCACAGGCCAGACACCTTCCTGGCAGAAGGCTGCTGGCGGACTCCTGCCCTCCCTGGGTTCCCAACTCTCCCCCTGCCGCCCAGGTGGCTGCCCAGCTGACGAGGCTGGTCCCACCACACACGGGCCCCACTGAGGCCAGAGACCATCCCCGGGCGGGGTCCAGCTGCCACACAGCTGGGTCCAGGCTGGCTTTGGTCTCCACGACCTCCAGTCAGAGAGCCGGCGGTCCCGGGGGCAGGGGATCTGGGGGTCGGGGTGGGGGGAGCAGGTGTATGCCATCCCCGTCAAGGCCACTTGGCAACAACAGGGGTGAAACTCCATGTTTTTCATCACATGGGCCACCTGGTGGGGACTTTTATTGGTTTTGTGGACCTGCTATGTGAGATTTTCCCCAGAACTCCACCATGATAATGTTTTCTAGTCAGCCTGATGATGTTTCCCCCAAGAGGTATTAATATTTGAATAAACTGTTCTTAGGGTGCGTCTACTTATGAAACAGACTCTAACAAGCGCACCAGTGGTCCATGGGGGCACAGTAGACGTCGTGATACACAGAAGGCAAGGCTGCTAGAGATCTGTAACCTTCTTTTAACTTCTGGGATCAGTCTGCAAGGGTTGGGTGCCTTTCAGAGCAATCTCTGCTGGAGAGGAAAACGGACCCAATGCCTCACCTGAAGGAGGCAGGGGTCGCTGGGAGCAGCCTTGGCAGTCCGTTGGGGCAGAGGCGACTCGCAGAGCCCTTCAGGAGCCCCTGGGGACAGCCCAGGAAGCCAGGGTGCTGGGGGGGGGCATCTCCTTTGAGATGGGCCCTCCGGAGAGTTCACTGCCTAGACCCCAAAACCACTGCTTGAGGAGGACTTCGCTGCATTTGAAGCTCTCTTCTTTAATGGTAGGTGTCAAATGCGTCTCCGTATCTAAATATTCAATTCATTAAGTATTAAACATCTGTTCTAAATAGCGCTGTGAAATGCTAATGAAAGCAGCTGTGTTATATCTTAATACAAAATTCATTAAATGCGTAGCCCCAAACTTTCCAACCTCATTATAAAGCCATGGGCTCAACCCGTGCTACCGAGGACGTGCCGTAGCTCTTCAGCCTCTTCTGGAAGCCGCAGCACCCGGGCTGCGGGCATGGGAGAAAGATGCCGGGGGCGAGCGAGCGTTCACCGCTGCGACCAGGAGAAACAGGAAATAACGCTTTGCCGGCTCTCCTGTGTGTCCCCAGGAGAAACTGTGTTCGGTTCAAAGAACTTTCAGGCTTTGCTACCAAAGTCAGCCCAGAACGGGCATGCCTGGAGTCCCAGTGGCTCCCACAGCACAGAGCAGGGCACGGTGGACCACGGGCCCAGACTGGGAGCTCCCCAAGCCGTCAGCACCCTGCAGGGCCAACTGGCTACGTGCGGGGAGAACCTGCAGACAGCAGAGCCGCCCCCCACCCCGGGGCGCGGGGAGATGAGTCCCACCGGAGAGAGGAGCCCCAGGATTGTGTGAGGACAAACTAAAGAGGACAGGGGTCTGGTCGGTCTCAGAGCCTTCCCGGTCACTGCACAGATACTCAGAACGCTTCCCACAAACCTCTGCGACTCGGGATGAGGAGCCCCTGGGCAGGGAGGGGGTGGCGAGGGGCCCACAGGGCTTCTGATGGCACCTGGTGCTGATAAGCTGGCTGGCTGGTTGGTTGGTTGGTTGGCCGGTTGGTCAATGAATCCGTTGTACGTTCCCTCCTCCCTCTGCCCAGCATGCTTCCTCCCCCGGTATCTCTCTGGCAGTGATCTCTACTCACTGGGGTGCCTTCAGCCCAGTGATGCTCTTCAATCCCCAGGCCTGGCAGAACATTCCAGAATTGGCAGCTTCCCTTTGGGCTTCTCCTTCTCCCCACGCCCCGTGCTGCCCTCTTCTCCGGGCCGAGCCCGTGTGTGCCTCCCATGTGGGAGCTGCTCCGTGACTACCTCCTGAACGATGAAAAGAACAAATGAACGTACGACACGGCCTATGGGGTGAAGAAGGAGCATGCGGCCCACTTTCCTCCCAGCCAAGGTTAGGGCGAAGTGGGAACAGGGCAGGACAGAAGGTGTAGGCCTGACATCCACGTGGCCCCCCAGGAGGTGTCTGCCCGGCCCCGGGCTCAGCACCCCAGCGGCTACGTCAGCTCTGGGCCCCAGGCGGTGTGGGTCCCACTGACCTCAGGGGAATGTCCGTGGGACTCGGCCCCAGCCCATGGAGGTCAGAGCCCCGGAGGCCTGCGGACGGACGGCCTTCCTCACGGGAGCACTCCGCATGTTTGGTGCTTCTCAACGCTTTTCACAACCCACGGCGGGAAATGCAGTTTGCGTCGGAGCACTACTCACGTATTTACACACAACTCGCCGTCTCTCCCACCAGGCACAGCCTTCCAGCAACTCTAAAAATGTCATCTTGCCATCAAAACTCCCTGGGCCCTCCACACCTCACCAGCACTGTCCGTCTTACCGGGACTGCATGGGCTGAATGTCATTTTCGTTAGAAGGTCTTTGCGGGGAGTTCTAGGATTCCTCACTGAAAGGAAAGGATTTGGGGTTTTCGGAAAAATAGCAAAGCTGGGCACGAGTTCACATTCAGTCACCAAAGCCAGGTGCACTACCAGGACAGCACACATTCGTCGTCAGGAGAATGACCCGGAGGCCCGTGCTTGTTGTTTCCAAAGCAAGTGCTTTCTGAGCCTTAAGAAGGGGCATCTCCTGCACGTAGAAGAAGTCGGGTTGTGACCGAGACACAAGCAAAAGGATGGACTAGGACACAGTCAGCCACGCAGCCAAAGGCAGAGCCTGGTGTTTTGAGAGTCTGCGCTTTAACACCATTCATTGTGGTATGACTGCATTTTCGTCTTATTCACGAACATCACAGTATAAATGCAGATCCAGGCACCCACCGATTACCAAAGAACGCACAACTGAAACACCTGCGCACCAACGCTCGTCTGTAGTGTGCGAGGCACGGCAGACGCTTTCTATCCTGTTCTCCTTCATTCTTCCACAACTCTGGCCGTGACCTACTCCATGGATTTCCTGGCCCACTGAACGGACTGTGACCTACAACTTGCAAGCATGGCGCTGGGAGCCATCTCCCAGCCACGTGCAGGAAGCCCCGGAGAGGCGGACGGGAGGCGTGATGCCGACCTGTGTCTAACTCGGTGCCACGGGACAGAAACCCAACGGGAGCCTCAGAGGCCGCTGAGACTTTTCCAGTCGCCACGTGAGAAGTGTAAGAAGCAGAAGGTGAAATTAATCTTTATAGCATGGTTTTTTTTTTAGATTTTTAGTTTTTATTTATTTAACGGAGAAAGAGATCACAAGTAGGCAGAGAGGCAGAAAGAGGGGGAAGCAGGCTCCCCACTGAGCAGAGAGCCTGATGCGGGGCTCGGTTCCAGGACCCTGAGATCATGACCTGAGCCGAAGGCAGAGGCTTAACCCACTGAGCCACCCAGGCGCCCTTGTATTATTTATTTAAAAATATCATCTTGGGGCACCTGGGTGGCTCAGATGGTTGGGCATCTGCCTTCAGCTCCGGTCCTGAACTCCAGGTCCCGGGAAGCAGCCCCGTGTCAGGCTCCCAGCTCGGCAGGGAGTCTGCTCCTCCATCTCCTCTGCTTCTCCCCTTGCCTGTGCCCTCTCTGTGCCCTCCTCCCTCTCAAATGAATAAATAAAATCTTTAAAGAAATAAATTAAATTACCATCTTAAGCCATCAGTGTGTGAAAATTCTCAGTGAGCTACTTTACATCCTTTTCTTCCTACTGTCTCTGAGATTGTGTCACGTACCCTTACGGCCCATCCTGGTGCGGACTAGACCCGTCTCACGCATCTGAAGGACGAGAGCCACGTGCAGCCCGTGGCCACCCTATTGAGCAACACAGCCCCAGAGCCGGGGTCAGCAAACCTTTTGTGGGAAGGGCCAGAGGCTGACTATCTTAGGTTCTGCCGGCCTCCTCGAGTCTGCCGTTGTGGGAGCGCAGACGCAGATACAGCTTAAACGAATGTCTGTGGTTATGTTTGGATAAAAATGCATGTACCAGAACAGGCGGCAGGATGGATCTGGCCCTCAGGCTGGAGTGCGCCGCCCTCTGATGTGGGGCATTCCGTGCCCGAAGTCATCAACACCTCCCAACCCTCTGGTTCAAGCCACAAACGCTCCTCAGTTCACTGATGATCCAATTAGGACGGCAGCCATCTGCGTCTCCTGCCCCACGGAGGGGCACTGGGCAGCTCTCGAGGTCCCTCTGCGTCCGTCCCCACCCAGCCTGCGCCGCCCGTTCCTCCCGAGAGCCTGGCACCTCTGCCCACTGCCCGTCCTCTTCTCGGAGGCATCGGCGGGGTCCTCATGCATTTGAAAAGCATGGAGGGACGCCAGGTTGACTTCCGTGAGAGCCAGGGTTGTCGCCCACAGGTTTGGAACCCCGATCCTGGGAGCAGGGAGAATTGTCAGCTGGCTCAGGGTGAGCTGGCCGGACCGGCGGGAGGGCCCTCCAAGTGCAGAGGCTTCCAGGATCTACAGAGAAGCCTCTACTCCTGTCATCGCCAGTCACTCCTGCCCTGAGGCCCCAGGAGGAGCTGGTAAACCCAGGGCCACGGCATCTCCCACAGACAGCACTGAGTCAGCCAGATGGCTCCGGCCTCTGACTTCAGCTCCAGGACAGAGACTTGCCCAGCCCTGCACAGGAAATGATTTCCAAATGACAAACATTAGCCTAGTGGTTTCCCAATGCCGTTCTCGGAGCCAAGTGATCATCATGGAGTCAAGGCATTCAGCGGGCCGCTGTGGGTGCGTCTGTCTGACCCCTCCCTTTCCTGAAGGGGGTTCCTGGTCCCCGGTTGGGCTCCAATGACTGGGGGACACCAGACCAATGAGTCATTGCCGTGAGGATTCTGGACTTGGAGAAAGCCAGTTCGCAGGGAGAGTGAAGGAAGCCAGTGGCTGAAATGCCGAGTGAGGCTGGTGGGGACACAGCCAGGGGACCTGTGGGCACGCACGTCCCTGGATCTCATATCCAGATCGGGCCCACTCTTGCTTTTCTAGTGGCTAAGTGGCTCCTGGGGACGCCTCCAAGTCTCTCAATCAGCCCTTTCGCTTGGGCAGTTCCCAGTTTGTTCCAACTGAGACAAGCAGATGAGTCCTGCCGAGTCCCACTGCTCCAGCCCGGGCTAACGCGGCGGTCAGGAGTCACCGTGGAGAGAACAGCAAGGAGCACCGCTGGGGGCTCAGCCCTGTCTGCGGCCGGAGGCCCCGTGCCTCCCTTGCCTCCAGTGGCCCCGTGGACTCCGGGCTTCGTGCAGCTACGGGCAGCACCTGTGCTGTCCAGGGAAGAAGCATGTGTTTGCTCACGGTCCTGGGTAGGCGGCTCTACCTGCCCGCCGCGGGACGCCGAGGAAGGTCACCAGCCGCGGGAGGGGGGAGGCAGGAGGCGCTGTCGGGAGCAGCGCGTCCTGGACTCTGAGGGCTGGGCAGCTGGAGCTCTGCCCGGAGAGATGTTCACCTGGAGAGAAGGCCCTTCCCCAGCCCTTTCCTCCAGAACACTTGGGAGTTTGTAATATCACCTGCTGCTCGGGGATTGCAGCATGACCTGGGGAATGAGCCACAGGGTCCCAACAAGCCGGGACAAGTTTCTGGGTGGGTTGACCAGTCTCCCCGCACCGTGGACGGGGCGTTATTTGGACTTAGATCTGTGCAGCTGTACTAAGTGAAAACGAGGTTATGCAGCTTAGTGAGGGCCCCGGATCTGGGGACTGGTGTCCTTACAGGAGAGGGGAGGACAACACACAGGGACGATGGTAGACACAGAGGTCGGAGGCGTGCAGCTACAGCCAAGGCCCACCAGCAAACCCCATAAACCACCCCCCCGCCCCGAGCCTGCAGAGCAAGCGCCCTGCCAACACTTTGATCTCCGACTTTCAGCCTCTGAAAAGAATACATTTCTGTTGCTTTAATTCATCCAAATTTGTGGTAATTTGTTACGGCAGCTCCAAGAAACTAATGCAGCGGGTCACCCAATGAAAAGAAACTCCTTGGTTGGGTGGTCACCCCTGTGGGCCCCAGTGCCCATGTGCACTCTGGTCAGCCCCTTCCTAGCGGCCAGCCACTCCCTCAGCACAAAAGCCTCTCTCTGCCTCATGCTCCACGGGCCCCCGTCCCTCCTGGAGAATCCGCTCTGGTCCTGAGGGGCCATTCTGCCGGCACCCACGGGCCCGAAGAGCTCCTTCCTCGGGGCTCCCCGTGCCCCACAGAAGGCCTGGCACGATGATCTCAGAGGATGGCGACCCCAGTGTCTGCACCTGCGCCCTCTCCTGCAGCAAGCTCCTGGAGGCCGCCCGGGGCCCTGGCCAACCCCCCAGCAGCCCGAGAGGCACTTCGTGAACGGGGTGCCAAGTCCAACCCCTCAGCAGGGACAAACCTTGCACGTTCATGAAGACGCAGCAGCTGGGGCTCTGCTGGAGGAGCAGGGATTTGCGAAACGATCGCTTCGGCTGCCCGTGAGTGTGATGGACAGAAGCGCCAGGCCAGACTCTGGCTGCCTGAACGGATGAATCCTGTTCTCCTTCCAGCGTCCGTGGAGGATAAGCTCGGGTCCCCTTGCATGGGTGAGGTGACTGGGGGGGGTGCTGTGTCCAAGGGCGGCCGGCTTCCCCGAACCACCCGTGGCCCTCCAGCTGCAACCCGGCCCTCCTGGCTATCTCCCTTACACATGCGGGACGAAGCCCATGGTGGTCTCTCCGAAGCCCCCAGCCCCAGCCGCACTGTGGTCACCAGCAGCTGGTGATAGCCACTTGCATCTGTGACTTCTCCAAATCCAAACACTCATGGATTATATTTCTGGAGCCTACTTAGCTCATAGTAGGACCAACTTGTGGCCCCTCTGGAAGCTCTTGCTCCTGGTGCTGGAGGACACGTGGCAGAGGCGGCTGGAAGTCTACGGCCTTTCACGGCCGCCGCATAAAGGCTGCCAGCTGTCTGCCACAGACCGGGGACAAAGGCAAACGGAGACGTGGGGTGTTCACAAAGCACCAAGACACCTCATACCTCCTGACACGGTCCCTTAATGCCACCACCAGGGCTGGGAGAGAGCCTCACGCATCTGTCTCCTGCTGCCAGGCCAGGAGGGCCTGTGCCCATCGTCTCCCGGCCTGGCACACACCAGCCAGTGCCAGGCAGATGGCCTTTCTCCCCGATCCCCGGCCACCCTCTGTGAGCAGAAGCTTCCCACGATCTTGCAAGAGGCTGTGAGGGTGTAAGACGGGCGGGCACATAGGCGTCCCTCAGGACGGGGTCATCGGTTCCGCTTCCTGTTTCAGAGGGACGAGGGAAGGCTCTCTTCTAGGGACCTGTGACCAAACCAAAGCACACACCATGAGCCAACGTCCAGCCAGCAGGAACAGTGGGTTATGGATGGGAATGCGGCCCCTTGTGTTGCCCAGGGGGAAGCCCGAGCCCTCACGAGGCTGTCTTTGGAGATGGGGTGACTAAGGTTCCAGGTGGTCAGTGGGACCAGAGTCCTTACAGGAGAGACACCAGGGATGCCCGGAGCACACGCCCCGTGAGGACACGGTGAGCAGGCGGCCATTCGCAAAGCAAGGAGAGAAGCCTCGGAAGAAACCAGCCACACTGATGCCTGCACCTTGGGCTTCCAGCCTCCGGACCCGGGAGAAGATCAGTCTCTGTGGAAGACCACCAGGGGGTGGCACGTCGCTCAGCCGCCCTCGCCGACAAACACAGCAAGCATCCCTGGTCTTCCTTCCTGGTCTGTAAAATTCAGGTTTTCAAATCAGCCCCTTGGTTGGTACCCTGCTGTGTTCCGAGACGGACACAAGGGTTTCAGAATCTGCGTTTCCAGGGCAGTGGTCCCCGTGGACGTTTTCAGGAGCTGCTGCACATCTGTGAAGATGAGCCTTTCATGTTCGCAGGTGCGTGGTTCCACGGGGCCTCGGAGCTAGGGGCGCCGGCCAGCAGTGCTGCTGATGGGGTTGCTGCTGGGGTGATGCGTGGGGTCTTTGGCGGGGGCACTGCGCTGTGTCCAGAGCCTGGTCCGGGCTTCCTCACTGCAAACTGCGTGGACAACACTACATAGAGGGTGCCAGCCTCGGAGCTCCTCAAACCCTCAGGAAAGCATCGGGGACACGTCCACAGGCCCTCACAGAGCCCTCTCCTCTGGGCAACTCCAGGCCGTGTTCAGAGATGTTTTCCTCTTTTAAAAGGCACTTAGAAAGGGCTGTGCTGGTAAGCTAAGGGTTCCAAGTGCTCCCAATTACTGGAATGTTCTACCCAATTTGAAATGTTTTCCTCTCACAGCTCCCAACACTTTGCACAAACGATCCCACTGTTCAGGTCTGGGTCAGGCTCCAGCTCCGGCTGTTGCAGCAAGATGTGGGCGGGCAATCCAGACGCCCCATTAAGGTGATAAACCCTCTTTCTGCACATTGAAATACACAAAAGGAACAGGGAACTGGCAGTCAGCAGCACACAAGCATTTCCTTGTGGGGCACCAATGAGAATCGGCCTGTTGGTCCAGTGGCTGCGCCAGAGGGGCTGGGCAAGTGACCCAGGGAGCCTGGCCTGGGTTCGAGATCCACCGGGCCCCCCACCTCTCCGGCCAACCTCCCGGGCACGGAGAACAGAGCCTGGGGCCTTGCCCACTGCTGGTCTTGTTGGCCGTGAAGAAGGTGCTATGAACCCTGAGAGCACTGAGTAGGAACAGGTGCCCGTGGCCAGGAACCCAGGCCCACGGTGCTCTGAGCCCTCCGTGAGCAGCCACCCGGGGGTGTGACATGAACCAAACACAGCTCGCAGGCTGTGCCTCAGAGCAGCAGAGGGAAAGGCGTGAGCATTCGGTGATGGCTCACAATCCCCCGGGGTCCCAAATCAGGGGGAACCCCACACCCCTCCCAGCATGCTTCCAGACCCTGAGGATCCCGAGTCAGGTGGAAACCCCATGCCCCTCCGTGCAGGATCCCCAACCCTGAGGGTCCCGAGTCGGGGGGATGCCCAACGCCCCAGACTCAGGATCCTGAGTTCTGAGAACAACTGCATTTTCCCGACGGCCGCTGTCTCCTCCCAGGTCCCGAGACTTGAGGCTGCACTGCTCACCTGCCGCCATGCGCCTTGACAAGAAATTGAAACAATAGTGATCCAAAGGGGCATGTGCCCCTGAATGTTTATAGCAGCAATGTCCACAATAGCCAAACTATGGGAAGAACCTAGATGTCCATCCACAGATGAATGGATCAAGAAGATGTGGTCTATATACACAATGGAGTACTATGCAGCCATCAAAAGAAATGAAATCTTGCCATTTGCAACAACATGGATGGAACTAGAGCGTATCATGCTTAGCGAAATAAGTCAAGCAGAGAAAGACAACTATCATATGATGTCCCTATATGAGGAAGTGGTGATGCAACATGGGGGGTTAAATGGGTAGGAGAAGAATGAATGAAACAAGATGGGATTGGGAGGGAGACAAACCATAAGTGACTCTTAATCTCACAAAACAAACTGAGGGTTGCCAGTGGGAGGGGTGTAGGGATAGGGTGGTGGGGTTATGGATGTTGGGGAGGGTATGTGCTATGGTGAGTGCTGTGAAGCGTGTAAACCTGGCAATTCACGGACCTGTACCCCTGGGGATAAAAATACATTATATGTTCATAAAATTAATTAATTGATTAATTAATTAATTAATTTTAAAAAAGAAACCGAAATAAGGACCAAAGACTGGGACTCTACCTCCCAGCCAGGAACTCCCTTCCTCAGGGTGCTGCGCCCTCCACTGGCTGTGCTGTGAGTGTGGGCCAAGCGCCGGGCATGCAGGCTGGTCAGCCCTGCTGAGGAGCAGCTCCACAGCTGGCTGGCATCACCCTCTGTCCCTCCCAGACACACCGTCTGGCCACAGTGAGAGGCGAGCCCTGGGCAATTCCTTGCCGGCCACTGCATGGGTCCAGAGTCCACACGGCCATGTCCTGAGGCCTGGGTGACTGCAGGGCTCTGACGGGACGTGGCCATGATGGTATTTATCATAGCAGGTGGGACACCCCTGGAGGAGTAGCTCTCTGGGCCTGAGCGGTGGCCGAGGCAGGAGGCCAGGCCAGCTCTCCGGAGGTTGAGGGGAGAGCACTGGTGGCTCAGGAGTCTCACCGGGCAGAACAAGTCCAGAGAAGCTCAAGAAGGAAGCAAGCCTGACTCCTGGGGCCCAACTCCTGCCCACTGGTCCTTTTGCCAGGTGCTCCCTGGAGTCCTTGAGCACCTACTTCTGGTTGTAATGGTTCAAAGGACGACACTCTGGGTGTTTTTGTGACCTGGAGCTGCTGCCACAAACTATTACCAACTGGGTGACTTAAACCGAACAAAAGGACCCTTCCCTCTCTGGAGGTCCGAAGTCCAAAACCAAGGGTCAGCAGGGTTGGCCCCTTCTGGACCCTCCAGGGGACAATCCCCCTCTGGCTCCCTCCCGGCTTCTGGCGGCCGCTCAGAATCCGTGGCGTCCTACGTTGGCAGATTCTTGGCAGATTTTTCCCTCCGATGTCGGCCTCCATCTTCAGATGGTCTTCTCTGAGTCCCTGCTTGGGTCTTCCAACAACCCTCATGGAACTTAGAGCCTGCCTTGGTCCGGTCGGCTCTCTTCATCCTTGATTACATCTGCAAAGACCCCCTTTCCAAAGAAGGCTGAATTCTGAGGTTCGGAGCGCAAATAAATTTTTAGGGGAGTGCTCTTCAACCTGCCAGAGTGGGTGTGGGGATTGCTTGTCCTGTCCACTGTGGACATACGGACGATGTGTCTACACCTATCCAGGGCTGGGGAAGGAAGGCCCAAAAGGACACGGATCCAGCATTCCTCCAAGGCAGACTCCCTTCATTGTATAACCCCCTTAACTTTTATTTTAATTAAGTCCAGGAACTGTAACAACCTGGTGAAGTGAAATCAATGTTCTATTAGTTCTCTACTGCTGTGGTAATCGTGACCCCAAATGTGGTGCTTTTAAACAACCCAAGCTAGTCTAGAGTTCTCTAAGTCAGAAGGCCAATGTGGGTCTCAATGGACGACAGTCAGAGTATGACTGCAGGGCTGGGCTCCTTTCCAGAGGCTCAAGGGGAGAATCCACGTGTGTCTTCTCTGGCTTCTCCAGGCTGCCTGTGATCCTCGGCCATGGCTTCCTTCCTCCATCCTCAAGGCCAGACACGGCAGATAGAGTCCCCCCCCACGTCACATCACTCTTACTTCCTCTCAGCCTCTCTTTTCCACTTAGCAGGACCTCGGTGAGAATACCAGACCAACTCAGACAATCCAGGATCATCTCCCCTCCTAAGGGAGGCAGATTAGCAACCGTAATTCCATCTGTAATCTGATTTCTCTTTTCACATAACTTGACATATTCATGGGTTCCAAGGATTAGGACATAGACACCTGGTGGTGGCAGGTTTATTCATTGTTCTATCTACCACAGGTGGTTTTCCTAGATCTCTTCCTGCTCTTGGGTCCTAATCTCACTCCATACTTGTCAGTGAAAATCTTCTGCACTAGTTCAGTTCCTTAAATTTAGTAAGACTTGTCATGTCATGTGGCCCAGCGTGTGGCCATCCATCTTGCAGAACACAACATGTACTGTGAAGTTGCACATATGGTAGAAATATCAGTTACGTCAAGGTAGTTGATAATGTTTTCATATCACCCAGGTTTTAGCTGAATTTTTTCTCTGTTTCTATCAAGTGCTGAGAAATGGCTGTTAAAATTGCTAAGATTAGAGAATTTCTACTTCTTATCTTATTAGGTACCTGTACACTTATAATTATTATGTTTTCCTAATTGACCTTTTGTCACTATGAAATATCCCTCTTTATCTCTTTCAATGCTCTCTGTCAGAAGGTTTATTTTGTCTGATATTAATGTAGCCATGCCAGTATTCTTATGCTTATTGGTTGCATGATATACCTTTTTCCATGTAATTGCTCAACCTTTCTGGGTTTTCATATTAAAGTAATCATTTTAAAGTAATATATTTAAAATAACTATTTCAGCTGTGCCTTACTATTTTTAATTTTTATTTTTAATTGTGGTAAAATACACATAACATAAAATTTATCACCTTAAATGTACCATTATGATCTTTAAGTGTAATTTACCACTTTTAAGTGGTAAATATATCCACATTGTTGAGTAACTGACCTCTAGAATGTTTTCATCTTGCAAAACTGAAATTCTATACCCAGCACATAACTCCTATTTCTCCACCCCAACACCACTTCCAATCCCGTGAAACTGCCATTTTACTTTTATCTCTATGAGTTTGACTCTTCTAGATATCCCATGTAAGTGAAATCATCCAGTATTTGTCTTTTCATGATGGGCTGACCTATCTCACTTGGCAAATGTCTTCAAGGTTCATGCATATTGTAGCCTGCTTCAGAATTCCTCCCTTCTAAGGCTCATATTCCATTGTATGGATTTACCACATTTCCTTTATCTGTTCATCCACGGATGGACATCTGGGTCGTGCTGCCATGTTATGGCTACTGTGAACAGTGCTTTAATGAACAGATGTAGATACAAATGTCTCTTTGTGTCCATACTTTCTTTTTTGCTTATTTTTGTTCTCTTGGGTATGTTCTCAGAAATGGACTTGCTGGACCATATAGTAATTTTATTTTTTTAAGGAATTGTCATACTGGTTTACATACCTGCTGTACTATTTTACATTTCCACTAATAGTGTGCAAAGAGTTCCAACTTCTCCACACTTTTGCCAACACATTATTTTTGGTTTGTCCTTATTTTTTTAATTGTAGTGCCCTAATGAGTATAAGGTGTGGGTTTTACTTTTCAAAATCCATGCTTACAATCTGTGCCTTGTAAGTGGCATACTCAATTTGCTGATATTTGATGTAATTTGTGATATGGTTGAATTTAGGTATGCTAATTTATTATTTGTTTTCTGTTTATTCCCTCTACTTCCTATCCCTCTGTTCTTCATTTTATGTCTTCTTCTGGATTATCTGAATATTTTTTAAAATTCCATTTTAATTAATCTACTATGTTTTAGCTCTATCTCTTTCCATTACACTGTTACCAGTTGCTTAGGGATTAAGATATCCATAACAAAAAACCTTAGCCTTTCAGTCTACCTGGAGTTGATACTGTTCCATCATATGTAAAATGTAGAAAACTTGTAAATATATAGGTCCATATGCTTCCAGTCCTTTATGTTATAGTTGTCGTGGGTCTGAAATCCACATACATAATAAACTCCAGAAGACAATGATGTAATTTTTTTGTTTTAAACCGTCTTGTGTGTTTTAAAGAAATTAAGATTTTAAAATTCTTTTATGATTACCCACATATTTCCCAGTTATGATACTCTTCACTTATTCCCTAAAACCTGAATTTCCAACTATTATTACTTCCCTTCAAGTAATTTCTTTTAGCACTTCTCATGAATAGCAACACATTTTCTATGTGTTCTTTAATCTGAAAATATTTTCATTCTTGAAGGATACTGTCCCAGATCATAGAATCCTATGTGGACAGGCTTTTCTCTATGCACTTTGGAGATATTGTTCCACTGCCCTCTGGCCCCCATAGTTTAGGATTAGAAGTCTGCCGTATTTCCGTATTTCTCCTCCAAGTACAATGTGTATAGTTTTTTCTGTCTATCTTAAAGGTTTTCTCTTTTTTTTAATTTTCAGCAGTTTGATTATGAGGCTTAGGTGTGGTTTTATATACATTTATCCTGTTTAGGGTTTGCTGAGCTTTTGAAACTCACATGTATGTGTTTGCCAAATTTAGGTAATTTCTTGGCCTCTAGATCTTTAGATACTTCTTCTGCTACATTCTCTAGCACTTCTCTTGGTACTCAAATTAAATATATAGTAGACTTTCTGATAGTGTTCCTGACACTCTGTTCATTATTTCCAATCTATTTTCTCTCTCTTCTTCAGGTTGGACACTGATACTTTTTATATTCAGGTCTGTTCACTCTTTTATCCATGATCTCCATTCTAGTAATAAGCCAATTTTCTACTTTTAGATACTGCATTAGAATTTTTAGTTTTAGATACTGCATTTTTTTTCAGTAGAATTTCTATTTGATTTTTCCATAATTTCTATTTTTAGCTGTGATTCCTTCTCTTCTTTCACTGCCAGCATATTTTATTTCATTGAATACAATTATAATAGCCTTTTAAAAAATACTTGTCTTCTAATTCCAACATCTTCGCATCATCCAGCATCACTCTCAGTTGACTGACTTTTCTCTTGAGGCTAGATCACATTTTCAAGTAAGTTTAGTTTGTATCTTGGAATGTCATGTATTGGGAATGTTATGTTGCAAAGATTCTGGGCTGTTTTAATCCCAGAGAATGTTGATTGTGTTTTGTTTTTGTTTTTGTTTTTGTTTTGACTGAACTTAAACTGCAAACTCTGTCTCTTTCATGTCAGGTCAAATCATAGTTCAGATCTGCTTTTATTTTAATGCTCTGAGTCTGCATACAAGGATGCATATTTCGGGGGTTGACCAGAGACTTGGATAGAGTTGGTTTTTCCTTGGTTGTATGCTTTGCTCCAGTGTTTTTATTTACAAGAGGGTTAGGTTCATGGGAGTTTACTTGGCCATACCCTTATGCTTGTTTCTAACACACCAGTGTTTTGCCCACCAGTCACAAAGCTAGGAGGCCTCTGAGCAGGAATAAAAGGCCAACTCTCTAGGCTGAAGCCAGAGGCATCTGTGAGAAAACCTGCCTTCATTAGTTTGCTCTGGCTACCTTAACAAAATACCACATACTATATGGCTTAAACAACAGAAATCTATTTTCTCACAATTCTGGAAGATAGAAGTCCAAAATCAAGGCATCAGTGCATTTGGTTTCTCCTGAGGCATCTCTCCTTGGTGTGTAGATGGCCACTGTTTTCCTGCATCTTCACAGTTTTCCCTCTGTGCCTGTGTCCTGATTTCCTATTCTTAAAGGATAAGAGTAATATTGGATTAGGGCCCATCCTATGACCTCATTTAACCTTAATTACCTTTAAAGACTCTGTCTCCAAATACAGTCACATTCAGAGGTACTGGAGGTTAGGACTCCAACATATGAATTTGGGAGGAAAACAATCCTGTAACACTTCCCTGTAAAGGCTGAGGACCACTCTTTCTTAAACAGCTGTGATTAATTCAGTTGATAAGCCCAATGGCACCCATGTCATTATCATACTCTGTTGAGAAACCCAAGGGTCAGGAAGATACCGTCACAGAGTGAGTGAGGATTGTGTCTAATACCAGCCTCCTACCTCAGGCCCATATGACCAGGAACTCAACCCACTTTGGGTCTTGGGCTCTGGTCTTCCAAAATCAATAGGTCATGGGTACCACCCACAGACGCCAGCACCTCCTGTCACAGGACCACAGGACCACAATGGATGGAGAGTGCCAGACGGTTTTGGTGGGGCTGGTCTGTGGCTAAGCATCAGCTGTTGGCATTCCCAAGAGCCGGCCCTGAGGTAGGCAGTTTCCTCCCAGGGCCCCCTGACACCTCATCCAGCACTTCGTATGGGGTGCAGCCCCTTTCCCCTCATCAGTCTCCCCAAGGCATTGTGTTGCTGTGAATATGTCACATTTCAATGGTCTTTGATTTGACAATCAAAGGGGGAAGCAGACATGGCTCCATGATTGGTGTAAATCACTCCAGAAAGTGTTCTGAGTTCCCAAAGTATGGCACGGCTGCACATAGGTATGTGGCTACCTTAGCATGTGTTTCCCTGTGTCGTCCTTCTCCACGTGGACTAGGGCAGGGTTCCCAGAGAAGGAGGGCGCCAAGCAGAGTCTACAGTCCTCTCCTAGAGCATCCGGCATCCCATACTTGCCTCTCCCCCACTGGGGACCACCCCACAAATGAAAACTTCTGCAGAGCTGTGTCCCATTTGGAAGGGGTGGGCTCTTCTGAGACTAAAGCAGCAAATGGGACTGAGATGTTCTGGAATACTTGGCCTCAATGTCATTTTAAGTGCAGATGATACTGCAGAGCATGGCATGGACCTGCCCTGGGGCCACCAGAAAGTCTGGGTGGAAAGGGGTGGGGTGGGGTCAGGGCAATGCCATCTACACTGTGGGAGAGGATGGACAGCCAGAAGTCTGCTGGCTATTCCAATTCTCCACAGCTCCATTGCTGGCTCAGCGGCATTTTATGTGTCAAAGACTTTTAACCAGGCTCCGCGCTATCCCTCGGCTTCATTCACGTGATTATATTCATGCGGTAGATTCACATGCGCTGCCTCAATTACACTGTCATGGGAACCACTTAACCCATTCATCCCCTGGCAGAGTGTTGGAGAGGCAAACAAATTCACAAAAGGATGGCTGACGATCCCGAATTTCCCCTGCTCTCTCCCGTGGAAGGTGTCAGAGTGCTCAAGCTCCCAGGGAGAACTGGGTGGCTCAGGTGGCTATGTCCTGTGCTCTACGAGCTTGCCCTTGCCACCATCCAGCTGCTGCCCATTCATCCCCCGACTCAGGGAGACGCCGTATCACGGTGGACAAACCCCAGGAAAAAGGGAGCGACATGCATGCAACATGCCGCCCAGTGTAGGGTCACAACAGGAAGATGTGCAATTACAGGGACAAAAATACCCCGAGGAAATCAACACGGGACTTATTAATATCAGATCCGTAGGTGACAACTGTCAGACAATCGGTCAACAAGGCCTCGTGTCTGCATGATCCCGGCTAACCCGTTACGATCTTTATGAAGTGTCCTTCTGGGGGGTCCGGATCTTCAGATATGAGGGGAAGCCCTGCCCTTTTATTAGGAGCTAAGCTCTTTATACTCTGACCATATTGCAGCAGGTTAGAAGTCTAAGCTTTATTGTCTTATGTTATTGAAAATCCAGATTCCGGCAGGCTTCTCCCTCAGGTCACGCTTTGTCTGCGAATACATTCTCATTTCTCCATGTACAGAGACCGTCTGGAGAGAGGCAGAAAAAGATTATGACTGTAATATACTTAAATCCAATTTATTTGCCTGGCCAGAAACTTCCACCCTCCACAATAGCTTCCTACCCAAGATGTTGTCTTTAATTCTTTGGTGACAGGGAGGAACATGTGGCCCGACTTCCAGCAGGTATGGGCAGAGCGGGATGGCGCGGGTCCCCAGGTGTCCGGGCCCGGAGGCTGGGGGAGCGCCCCGGGTGGAGGGCCCGCACAGACTTGGGTTCCTGGCTCAGAACTTCTCATTCGTTGACTGGGGGTAAATGCTCCGTCGCATGCCGCCCCAGGGAGAGAAATGCATTCCACTAGAGAGTCACAGGTCTAGGAAAGACCCCCGGCCCCTCGACTTTTGCCACAGGCCCCTGCTTTTGTTCTAAGTCAGCCAGGAGCGTCCGCCGGCTGGCTGCCAGCTCCTGCCCAGGCTTCTGCCCCGGCAGGGCCATCCTTTGAGTCACAGTCAAGGTCCTCATTACCCGTGTTAGCATTTCCTCCAGACTTTGCCTCCAGATGCAGGCATGTAGCCTGGGAGGAAAATGATTTGGGGGGATTATTTCTTAATTAGTATTTGGCCAATTTAAATGATGGGATGCAAAGACCAGCCAGGGCAGTGGGGAGGTATGGGCAGGGTCCACAGCCTGGAGGGGGCCCAGCAGCAGCCCTAGTCCTTCCCCACCTCCACCCTCCCCCTGGCCTCGGACTGCCCAGCTCACGAGGTTGGCACTAGGATGCCTCCTGGCTCTCCTCTGCAGGTCCTGCCCACTGCCCACTCAGTGCTCCAGGGGACACAACCGCCGAGCACCCACTGTGTGCACTCTCCCATGACCGGCCTTGATGGCATGGGGGTGGGGGTAGAGGAGGCAGGTACGGTCACCCAGAAGGAACTCATGAGCCACGGGGCTCTGAGCTTGGAGGCAGTGTCCCAGCTGGGACAGAGGACCCAGGAGCACCCTGGGAGAGGCTGGGCACAGTGAGTAACTGCTTCCAGGGTGCCTGGAATGTCTCCAGGTTAGCACCGAAAACCACATGTCCCCGGAGACCCTCCATCACAGACAGACTGGGAGTTTGTCCCCTGGCAGCCAGGAATGGAGACGGAAGCCCTACCTGGTGCTGCTCTGTCCCATCTGGCTGAGCCCTCGAGTCAGCTTACAACCTGGGCCGGTTTTCTCATTCATAAACCGCAGACGATAGGATGCCTCTTTACCTCTAGGAAACCTCTGGGCTTCTCATACGCTCTTTTGTTTGGGGACAGGCACTTTGGAGGTCCATGAACTACTGTCCCCATGGCATGATCCAGTGACAGACGTGGCAGAGTGCACAGCCTCGGGGCACGGGGTCTGGGGTAAGGAAGCGGCCTGCCTGGGCATGCTGGCTCCGCAGCCGGCAGCGGGCTGTGAGGGTGCTCCTGGAAGGAACCCCCGTCCTCTGCCCCTCTCCCTTCTCCTGGGATGAGCCTGAGAGCAGATGTACCCGTGGGGATGCCAGGAGCTGGGGTTGGAGCAGTCCAACCCTGGGTGCCAGCTCTGGGGGGGAATGCTGGGAAATTGGGCTACCAGCGGCACTAGCAGGCCTGGGGTCAGGGGCCCCAGACCTTACTCCCTCCTGGGCTAGAGATGCCCCTGTGCCAGCCAGCAGCTTGCCAAGCAGCCCACAGCGCTCTGGTAACTGCATCCCAACATCTGCTTGCCTGCCGTGCAAGGCACACGTGAGCACGTGGCTCTCTCCGAGGCGAAGGCCGTGTCCTTGGGCAAAGCCGCTGGGGCCGCGGGTCATTTGGTTTACGGACACTGGTTAGTGGTGTCCAGTTCTCGTAATTCATCTTCCAATGAGAGGTAAGACAGCAGTAAAAGCCTTCGGTGAGCCTCCCCTGCTCCACCCAACCCCACCCCGCGAGACCACGATGGTCAGCGCTTTACTCAATGGAACAGAATGGAGAGGCTGCTGTGGTGGGGCAGGAGGCACAGTGTTTGGGGGACACTGCGGGCTGGGAGGGCTCTGGGGAACCGCGTGGGCCCCTTGCTCAGGGGACCAGTCTTAGGCAGGAGCCAACATGAGAGGGACGCTGGGCCTTGATGAGGACCCCACAGCCACCCCCAGACCCCGGAGGTCCCGAATGGCATCACCTCCTTCCGACCCCTGAAGGGCAGTCTGCGACAGCGGTGGCACTTGGAAGGAGACGGCGTTCCTGAGCCGGCATCTTGCCCCGGAGAAGCCGTGTTGGACACAGAGTGCAGAGCGGCAAACTCCCTGAGCACACACGGCGCCGCGCGCTGAAACCTCTTGGGGCGCCAGTTTCCACATGCGGAGTCTGGGCTCGGAAGGTCCTTTCAGGAGGTCTGGAGAGCCGGGCTCACAAGGCACCTTTGGGCACAAATCTATGCACAGACTCACTTCCCAAGAAAGCCAGAATTAACCAAAGACCAGAAGCATTTTACACGTTAACAGATGTTGCCAAACTGCCATCCAAAATGACTGCGACACCGTTCCCGGCGACCGAGAGTGACCAATGCCTTTCCTACATTTCACCAGCACTAAGAATTGCACTTTTTAAAAATTCTTGCCAATTTGATAGTAAACTATCTAGATCAGATTTGCATACTCTAACCTATGAGTTTTAGCATGTTTGCTGTAGGCAAAGTTGAAGAGCAACCCAGTGTCCGTCAATAGTGCACGGGCTGCGGGAATTCTTCATCTTGAAATCACGAGCCAGATTTGTGCCAGTGCACACTCACACACAGACACACACATGCGCGCACACACACACACACACACCCGCCAGCAGTGTTGTGGGCATCGGGGAGGGGTTGGGGGAGGAAGACACGAGACAGAGCACGGCCTGGGTCTCCGGGCTGGACCAGGGTTTGTGCTAAGCCAGATGCTGCTTAGTCGCCAGGTGGACGGGAAGTTCGTTCTGCACGTGCTAGCCTCTCAGGACAGTCTGGACCAACTACGTTAACGACCAAGGAAATATATTAGAAGACAAAAACTCTGCTACTTGGATTGCATTTGCATTTTTAGGAGAGTTTATAAGTGGACGTGTGTTTTCTTCAGCTTATTTTTTCAGAAGTGATCCTGTGATCCACTTACTCTCTGTTTTCTCTTAGTCTTGGCCCTATGTGTCTCGGGGCTGGTGGGTCTCGGGCTGAAGCCTTGGAGCCACTTGGAGCTTCTCCTTGGAGCTCCCCAAGCCACCCAAATGAGCCTCTCCACGGAGATCCCTTCGGCGCCGGCGCTTTCCCCGCGGCCGTGCTGCCCCCTCGCCCCGAATGCCTGACCCCGTCTCTGTTCCGGATCTGCTCACTTCTCAGACCCTCCTCAGGCACACCGTCCTCATGGTTCCAGCCGAAGGTAGAACGCCCACGTCTAGCTGATGTGAGAGGCAGGAAACTGGCCACGGAAGAGCGGGAAGAAGGTCTAGGAGGAAGGCGGGCCGACCTTGTCACCTGGAGGAAGAGTGAGCGTTAGGTGATCCGGGGGAGTTGGCGTCTGGGGAGATACAGCGCCAGTGACAGCAACGGCCAAGGAAGCCTCCCCTGCGAAAGATACCTGGGGCCTTCGGGGGACACGTGAATGCCCTGGGTTTGCTTCATACACCCCAGGATGCACGTTCTCAAGGAGGGGGGAGCCGCAAGTCAGGCCGAGTCGGACCCTGACGACGTTGGACGTTGCACGGGGTGGCCAGGTCTCCGGCTCCGCTTGGGAGCACACCTGAACCTCCCGCAACAGAAGCTTCGGAAAGCACCTGCCAGGAGTAAAAAGTAAAAGCAGGTAAATAAGGGGATTGAGGTGCCGACACGCTTAACCCAATCAGTCATCACTATAAACTGTTGGTGTTCTTAGAAAATCTAGGAGAATTAACTTGTTAAAATACTAAAAACCCTTAAGAAGCTGTATCAGGCAGCCAGATCGAGCACATCTATAAAGACCTAAAACTTCTCCTACATACCAGCCACCGGAAGAACCAGTGGGAAACAGAGTTTTAAAAAGATGTCGTTTATAGCAAGTGCCAGGTCCCGTGTGCACGTGGGAGAAAGCCCGCTGCCCCGGGTCACCCTTTGCTTTCTGGGTCCCTGAGCAGCTGAGACACAGCACACCCCCACGGCGCCTGTGATCTCCCGGAAGACCCCGCACCTCCTCGCCTCTGCATAACCAGGGCATCGGTCTACCCACTGCTTAAACCAAAAGAAAGGACCGAGGCCCCGGGACAGCGTGGAGCACGGCCTCCTGCAGGAAAGACCTGCTTGCAGCTTGTCGACGATGGGCAGTTTACTAGTTTGCACATGACGGATTTGAAACTCTGAGGGTTGAGGCTCACGGGCAACCAGCCCCACGGGCCCTCGCAGTCCGCAGCTCCCAACAGTACATCAGCCATGTGAGGGGCAGAGCTCTGGGGCCTCCCGAGACCCACACCTCTCAGCCTGCACACGGCAGGCACCCGGCTCCGACGTG
Source organism: Mustela nivalis (assembly GCF_964662115.1). NCBI lineage: Eukaryota > Metazoa > Chordata > Mammalia > Carnivora > Mustelidae > Mustela > Mustela nivalis. Next base: position 184,644,269 of record NC_139021.1, read on the forward strand.
CAGCCCTCTCCCCTCGGGTGCTTCAGCTCAGCAGATGGTCACAGCCACTGCGAGGCAGCCCCCATGGAGCCACGGCCAAGGCCTGGGGCCCGGGGAAGTGAACAAGACTCACCCCTGAAGAAAGTTTGGGACGCGACCCAGGGACTTGGGTTTCCCTGGAGGGCAGAGACCAGCTTCATCCTCAGGCCAGGCCTGACCACGGGGGACCCTGAAGGTGTTTCCCAGCAGGGCAGGCTCTGGGGAAGGCCTGCCACCACGAAGCAGGCACTCCTGGCTTCTTCCCTCCTGCCTGGGGCTGGGCCTCGGCCTGCTCCTCGTGCTCATCGGAGGATGTCCAAACCAAATGACCACACCTGGTACGGGTGCCACAACTTCTGACAACAGAAAGGGACATCAGCACATGTCGCAGGTTGGCAGGCTGACACCAGCAGGTCATCAGAAAGGTACGGGTCCCACCTGAGTGGGCTCCGAGACGTGGCCGGCACCGTCTCCCACACTGCAGGGTGTTTCCACAGCCACGTCTGGGTCCGGCACCCTCGCACGTCTCTCTGCCTAGAAACCGCAGCACAGCGTTGCTGGTGCCAGGCTAAGACCTTTCGTCCAGAAACGCGGTTGCTCTGTGGCATTTTCGTCGGAGGCAGAGGTCTCAGAAAATGAGTGCAGACCCAAAATCGCCATTAGGCAGCCTCGGCATGTCCAGTCACAACCCCCGCCAATGGAGACGAAGTCGTGACTCAGAGTCACATCCCGTCACGCCAGCGGGGCGCGTGTCCGTCAGCTGCGGGGTCGGGGATCTGAACTCGAGGCGGCCACCCTCTACCCCTCGAAGGTGCTTCCCCGTGTTCCGAGGCAGAACCGACCAAGCCACCTGACACGGAGAAGCCGACCAGATCCGCAAAGCTTTCCCAGGAAATCCATCTGCGCGGACTTGAGAGACAGGACGCGACGCGAGCGCCGGCCTCCCAGGCGGGAGGAGCAGGTGCGCTCCGTGGCCGACGGGGGTGCGGTGGGGCGACCCCGGGTACCGGCAGGTGAAGGGCCCGGCTGGGCACTCAGAGGTCCCGTCTCTGCCAGCAGCCCCTTGTGTCCCCTCTGCCAGGTGCCTCCCCAGCCAGGGCCCGCTCTAGAAGCACCGGCCCGCGGTCCACACACCGGGGGAGGCATTTGCTGGTTCTCACTGCGGTTCACTTTAATTACGTGTGTCGTAAAACGACCACCCACGGCCGAGACAACGCTGCTGAGAGAGTCTCATGGTTCCTGTAGGGAACATTCATAACCGAAGTGTGTTTTCCCCAAGGAGTTCTACTATCATCTGATTTAATTTTTAATTTTTACATTTTAATCAAAAATAGATCAAATGGTGGTGGTCTCTCCGGGGACATCCTTCAGACGGAAGCCGGCCACGCTCTTCTTAAATCCGTAAAGCCGCCGTGCCCACGTGAGCCACAGAGCCCGCGGCCCGTGCCCCTGCCTGCCCGGGGCCGGGCGCGTTTCCGGAGGTGCCGGGCCCCACGCAGCCCCTCCTGCTCCCGCCCTTCTCGTGGGCTTGAAACCACGGCCCCGAGTGGCACCGCGTGTGGCCTGAGGTCTCCCCGAGAGGCGGTTCCCTCTCCCGGGGCGGGGGGGTCCCCTTAGCTCTGCAGGGGCGGGGCAGGTGGGCCGTGCGAGTCAGCGCTCGGTGCGCGCGTGCTCTGCCCTCGGAACAACAGGCACCACGGCCTTCCGACCGCAAGGACAGGGCTGCGCGTCCTGACCCGGGTGCTTGACAGAGGATGGCCGCTGGCTTGTCGCCACGGGACGCCGCCACCTGCCCAGCTACCCGCTGAGATCCGGGTGGGCCCCAGAAGCCAGTGCGTGTACCCACGGCTTCTCTGGGGGACAAGGCCGGGAGGGGGCCGTGGTGTCCTGAGGATCAGGAGCCGCCGCAGCGGTGTGCCGGGGGGTCCTGCCCGCGCCCAAGGGCTCACCACCGCGGTTCTGCCACCGTCGTCACTACCGCACACGGGGCAGAGGCAGGCCGCTCGCACGCCTCCCGTGTCGGCTCAGGATTTCTGAGGGCCTGTCAAGGCTCGAAGGGCCTGGGTGCGTGGCGGGGAGCGGCCAGGCCTGGGGGAGACCCGGGGTCTCCGGCAGCCCGGCCCTTCCAGAGACGGCCTTCGTGCCCCAGCAGGGCCCACAGCTCCGCAACCTATGGTCTTCCTCAAGGCCATGATCTCCCCTCACGGAGCAACCCCACGGCAAAGCCAGCAGACCCCGTGAAGCTGGGGGAAAGGCAGAGGGAGCGAGAGACGCGCACTTTCTCTAACTCCTGTCCCTACATCAGCTGAGACCGCGGACCCAGGGCCCGCCTCAGCCTCGCTCCTGGACCCATGCCGTCATGCTTTTATATTACAACACCATGGCCTTGGCCTCTGGTGCCACAAGTCAGGGATGTTCCCCACCTCCCGTCAGTGTCACTTATGTAAAAATCCCCCGGAAGTATTTTTTCTGATTTAGCTCGAGGGAAATAGAGCAAGAAAAACAAACAAAGAACAAGTACGCTTCTTTGTTCCCGGCCATCAGGTATCACCCGTCCTTGTGGTTGCCTTAGAAGCCAGAGGAATCCGTGCTCAGGCCGGTGGCTGGCTCTCTGGTCCCACCGGCTCCCCTCCAGTGCAACACGATTTGTAGGACAGTGGGGCTAGGTAAGGGCTGGAATGGCCGTGCCCCCTCCCTAGCCCCGCCAGCCAGCGGCCCCAGCGGCAGGAGGTCGAGGGTGGGAGCTCCCCTCCCTCCACGCCGGCGCGGTCTTTGCTGCTTGCTTCCTCCCCACGTGCGCCCCCCTCCAGGCCAGCAGTGACCCCGCACTTGGTGTGCGACCCAGCAGGCAGGTCCACATCTCTCCCTGCCGGGGTCAGGGACCCTGCCTGGGGACCTGCTTTTCCCCAGCTTCTGGAAGCGGCTCAGGGCAGGGAATCTGCAGGAGGACCCAGGCTTACACTCCAACCAAAAACCAAAGAGTTTATTATTTTTTTTTCCTTTCTTTTCTTTCGTTTTTTTTTCTTTTTTAAAAGATTTATCCCTCCATTTGTTACGTATTTATGCATCCGCTGATTTATCTCAATATCCGTTGAGGGGCGGGGGTGCGCACGCGGTCTGAGGAGGGGCAGAGGGAGAGAGAGCCTCTCAGGCAGACTCCAAGAGGGGCCCCATGCAGGGTCCGATCCCACAACCCCAAGATCGTGACCCGAACTGAAACCAAGAGTCGGGCACTAGCCAGCGGGGCCTCTCGGCCGTCCCAAAGACAGCTCCTGACTCAGCAGCTGACCCTGGTTGTTTGGGTCTTTTGCAGCCAGAGTGACAAGTCCTTCTTGGGCCACATGAGGGACGTGCCCCTTCCAGTTCTGGGGACAGCATTCCCCCGGCCAGGCTGAATCTGAGTTTTTCAACTTTGAGGACTTGGCTCAGGAGCAGCGCTGAGGAAGAGGCAAGCACAGCAGCACTCAGACAGGGGCTGACGTGGTCAGATTAGGGGTGAAGTGAGTTCTGATCTCACAGCAAGTGTTCTTTCTTCCTTGGCCCGCTGGGCTGTCACCCAGGAGAGGGTCACCCAGACACCAGGGACACAGCTCAGGGCGCAGTGCAGGACCAGGCGGCGGGTGGTGGACTTGGAGCTGGGAAAGATGGACCCTCGGGAGCTGTGGGCATAGGGCCCAGGAGCAGGAAGGGGACCTCAGTGGCCCCCCAGCCCCTTGGCACACGCACCCGCCTCACAGAGCCCGGCTGGCCAAGCACACGGCAGGCCTCGTGGTGGCTGGAGCTCCGGAGGCTCTCAAAGGTCAATAAAATCAGTTCAAGCTGACCCTGTGGATGTGCCCCAAACCCGTCTGGGTGCGAGGGAGCTCTGCCCAGCTCCGGGCCCCTCCCCGTGACAATCCTTCCTGCGTCCCATGCAAGCCCGGGACAACCCTTGCTCGGCTTCGCCCCTGGGTTTTACGACCCACTTCCTCATCTCCAGAATGGATGATGGCACCTGCCTTAGTGCCCCGGTGGGGAACGGAGCTACCAGCCCCTCATGCAGGGTGTTGAGGAAGAGGACCTGTGTAGACGGGACCGGGGCTGTCACAGGCTGACGGCTGAGTCGGTGTGACTGGTACAGGACAACGGCACGGTGACCTTGTCATCATCCTTGAAACACTGAAGTCTTCACCCACAGAATGAAGTCAAACTACAGAAAAGAAAAATGCAATCCTAGGAAAGCTTTATAACATGCTTTAAAGACACTTGAAAATCCACACATGACATCGTCCATCTCAAATAACACAGGGGACATCGGAATTAAGTTCCAAAAAGCCACCAAAGAAACAGGGGTTAGCATCCAGGTTTCATTTTAAAAATCATTCTGAGAGATTGTTCTCGGCATAGAGAACATGAGGCAAGCAGAACCGCGCGGGCACCGCCGGGGGCTTCGGAGCCCCTCAGCTGGGGCCATCCCTGCTTCCAGCACCGACCTGCCCCGTGGCCTCAGCCAGGCACCTGCCCTCCCTGTCTCCAGAGCAGATGACCCTTCCTGTCTCGGGGGACCATGTGGGGACTCCCCAAGCTGCTCTGCTCAAAGCACCCAGTACGTGCACGGACAGAGCCAGGCGCAGCTGTCCCCGCAGACCCTGGGCTGTGCTACGAAGCCAACGTGCTCCTTATTCCACGTTAGTTTCTGAGGGAACATCTTAAATACAAAAAGACAAAAGAAAAATACAGATGCATGCTCTCACACACATGCATGCTCTCCCCAGAATTAAGTGTGAGTCCTGGGTCATATTTGTGTTAGACTTTTAACCTAGTTAGTGACAGCAGCAGCAGATGTTCCTTCAGTCACCGGTGCTTGTCCCTGCAGCCCACCCTCTCTTTGCCTGGCCGCCAGCATCCTTCCCACCCTGCAAAATATGCTCTGCCCTGAACTCTGGCCAGGTCCGCTGGGAGGGAGCCCGAAGGAGGGGCACCTGTGCCAGGAAGCGTGGATGGGCCCCTTAAGAGGAAGGAGCAGGATGGGAGAAGCAGGGGCAAGGCAGCTTCAGGAGACGTCTGATCAAGCAGGGGCCGATCCCCCTCGGAGCGGTCCGAGCACCTGCAGCTGAGGGGGCAGGGGCCCGTGGACCCCACATAGGCCAGTCGGTGGCTCTGAGCCCCGGTGGGAGGCAAGAGTACCAGCCACAGCCCCCGGACCTTCTGGGCATCCCCAGGTCAGGCAGCCCAAGGCGACCACACCCCAGAGGAAGCCACCAGGAACCCGAGCCCCAGGCCTGGCCTCGGGTCTGCACGGTCTCATCAGGCCGGCGTCATCCCAGATACCCCCGCCTATTCCCATGTTACAAGCATTCTTACGAGAATACAGGGTTGACGTAGGAGTTTAGACCAGGACACTGTCAGAGGAGCCCAACAGTGTCCTAGATAAATTAAGTATCAGACGAGCGTTTGGAAATCTTGCATTGACTTTGAGGAAAGAACACATGTCCTTAGAACGTTTCCCAAGCATGTCTGCTTAAAATGCCGTTCGGGTGTTGGTGGCGATCGCTTGTGCAATAAACATTTCTCACCTTCCAAATTCCACATCGAACAATCTCGTGATTTATATAAATTGTGCCAAAATGTCATTTTTTGTTACGACCCAAAGGTTCTCGGACGGGCACAGAGTAAGACAGCTTGTCGATACCGCTCAGCTGCTGTGGGACTTATGGAGTCTGCGGAGGCCACAACTGCTGTTCTTGGGGTTTTGCGGAACACTGGGTCAGAACTTCCAGGTCTAGCCTCTATGTCCAGGGAGGTGTTTTCCAGAATGAGACCTGGAGCCCGCAGGGGCCTGGTGGGAGCGTTTCCCCTCGTGTGGGGACTTCGCTGTGGGACGTAGGTGATCAGCTGTGGGAATCTGCAGTCTGGGCGGGGTGGCCGCTGGCGTGGGCATCTCTGCAGCCTGAACTCTGGGAGTGCAGGTCTTGAGCGCGTCCATCACTTACCTGGACGTCAGCGAGACCGTGCTGTAAGGGGAACTGTCTGCGGAGATAAAGGGTCTCTGTGAGAAGTGCCCCCTGCTCTGCTGTCGGGGTGCATCCCTAACCTCAGGAAGAAGCTGCTGACCATGGGGAGTGTGAGAAAACCCTCCAGCAGTGACCACGGAACAGAGGACCCTCTGGGAGCAGCCGTGTCTGGACCCAAAGGGAAAGACCGAGCGCGAGCAGAACCCTCCCTCCAGAGTGCTGCTGTAGCGACACGCGGGGTTTGGGTTTGGGTTTGGGTTTTTTTTGGTTGCTGTTGTGATAAGAATGCTTAACATGAGCTCTAGCGTCTCCGATGTGCAAGTGCACAATTCGTACTATGGGCTGTGGTTTCTGCCTTCACAGCCGAGCTCCCCGGCGTAACGGTCTCGCAGCTGGAGCGGTTCCCGCTGAGCCGCAGGTCCTCCGCGCCTGCACCCGCTTGTCCTTTGCTTCCCCGAGCCTCCTGTCGACGCCTTCCTTTAGCGGAATGACGCAGTATTCGTCCTTCAGTGATTGGCACACGTCACTCAGCAAACGTCTTCCAGGCTCTTCCCTGTTGTCGGGTAATGCTGGATCTCCTCCTTTTTAGGCTGAATCGTTCTCCATCGGGTGTGCGTGCCCCTTCCTCACCCACGTATGTGTGGTCGGACACTCGGACTGTTTCCAAGTCTGGCTCCTGCGAGTCGTGCTGTGATGAGTGAGGGAGAGCCAACCGCACTTCGAGATCTGACTTCAGCTCCTTCGGGCGCATACCCAGGAGTGGAGCTGCCGGATCATACGGCAGCTCAATTTTTAACTTTTTGAGAAACCTCTGTACCGTTTTCCATAGCAGCTGTACTAGTTCGTGTGCCCACCAGCAGCACACGAGGGCTCCTGTGGCCCCAGGGCCTCGCCAGCACTCAGTGTCTTTTGGTTCTTACGAGCGGCCACCCCCCAGCTATGAAGTGAGATCTCATCGTGCTTTGGGTTTGCATTTCCCTGGTGGTGAGCGATCTAGGGCGTCTTCTCATGTGTCTGCTGAAGGCACCCCCCCCGACTTCCGAATATATTACAAAGCCACAGTCACCAAAAAACGTATGCCCTGGCATGCACACAGGCATGTAGACCTGTGGGGCAGAACAGAGAGCCAGGAACAAACACATCACGGTCAAGGGGCCTTCACTGGCAGCGCGGAGAACACACAGCAGGGAAGTGTCTTCAACAAACGGTGTTGGGGGGACAGGAGCCCAGGATCGGAAGAATGAAACTGCAGGCCTCGCTTACACCACACACAAAAACGCGTGGCACATGGACCAAAATCCCAAACGTTAGGTCTGAAATGCAAACTTGCGGAGGAGAACGTGGGAAAAGAGTCCTGACACTGACTCCGGCAATGAGGTCACGTGGCAGGGGCAGGACACCACGCGCACCAGCGACAGGAGCAAACGTGACCCCACGCGGCTTCTGCCCAGCAGAGAAAGGCCCAGCAAATTGGAAAGGCTTCCTGCAGGCTGTCTGGAAAGGCCGGCACCCCGACCGTCGGACAGGAGGAGAACTCCGAAGGTAAGTCAGGAGCTCCTGTCCTTCCCTCGACAGCATGAAGCTGAGAACTCGGTTTGCAAAGGGGCCGAGGTCAGGACAGACTCGTGTCGGAAGGAGACCGCTAACAGCCACGGGTCGTTTTTCATAATCGGCAGCTTTCAGGGACTGGAAAATCTCACTGAGGTGAGATTTCTTTTGCTAATTCAAATGAATTATTAGGAGGCTTGTAAAGAATGTTTAAAAACTAAGAGATGTAGATCATCACCGAGCTGGCTGTGCTGAACCATGACTAAGGGGGTCTCCCCCGAAGACTGACCAGAGAGATCACTTTCCCCGAAATATACATTTGTAGTTGATGGTTCTGTCTTTTCCTGTAATCGACTCTTTCTTTTGAAGGTCATAACTAAATGTGATCTAAGTTTGTATTTGTGTAACTATTGTCACATAAATGAATTTAGATGTCACTCACCAACCTTGTGTGTCCTGAATTTCGGCTAAAAAGTCACCGTGTGTTTATAAATGCACAATGAAACTTGAGTGACCCAAGCAACCCATTCCGAGTGCTGCTCCCCGTGCCTCCAACGCTCCCAGAGTCTCCTGCGCACCGGGAGGCTGCAGGTGGGACCTCTGTCCCCAGCAGGATGGGAGGGCACCCAGGGAACCACACGGACATGGTTCCACAGCCGCAGCGACCCCGTGGGGAGCATTCCCCACAGGCGTGTCCCCTGAGGCGGCCCGCAGACTGGCCGTGCCTCCGTGAGATAGTTGGCCCAAGATACCGTGGAGAGCAGGGTGGTCGGACAGAAGCCGCAGCTGAGTCCGGGGGGGGGGGGGAAGCGCAAACCCACACTCTGCATTCTGCCCCCGTCGGTCAGCGAGGGACCCAGTCGCCTGCCACCTCCAGCCAGGGAGCGTGCACACGGCCACCACGCGCCCCGTGTCCTGGCTGCTCAGAAACAGCTCAGTGAACCCAACCCACTTACCACCCTGGCTCCAAGGGACATCCAGCCAGCTGTCCGTGGCAGGGACTGGAAACGGGGCGGCGGGGGCTCGGTTTGGGAACAGATGCTGCCCAGCCCTGTCCAGCGCTCCGCGAGAGGGCATTCCTGCTGAGGTCTTGCGACAGGCAGTCACTCTATTTTACGTAATCTCTGGGTCCGGGGGGCGTCTAAGAGGAAACGATGTCCGGCGTCTGAGGAAGACCCCTAGCAGAAAGGTACCGTGAGGCTCAGCGCTCCAGACGGGCCCGCTTTGTCCTGCTTCATTTTGTCAGCCGGGCCATCCCACGTGTGACGGACAGACGGGCCCCAGACCCACACACGCGGCTGCCGCCTGCGGCCTTCCCCTGCGACATGGCCGGTCTGGTCGTCCCTGGGTCACTGCCCAGCGCTCTGACATCCAGCTGCCCCCCACCCCCACCCCTTACTCCAGTGGGGGCCCAGGAGCGCCAACCACCCCTGCAGGACGGCCCAGCACGGCCGGGAGGAGTGGAGCCCATCGAGACCCATCAGGGCCGTGTGTCCCCCAACACGGGGTCGAAGCCTCACCCCCAATGCAGGCCGTCTATCTGCTCATCGCACCAAAGGTGGGGGTGCTTGTCTGAGTCCCCAGATTACCCGGGGTTTCCCGTGGCTGGAGGAAGGGGACGTGGAGAATGAGTGACAAGGTCTGGGCCAGCCACAGCCGATGGTCGCAGGAGACGAGGGAAGAAACACCTCCATTCCTCTCAGAGAGGGAAAAGACCGAGTACCTGTAAGTCTTGACTGGATTTGTTGGTTTTATTATTGTGGTGAAACACACGGGACCTAAATTGTGCTGTATCTGAGTGTCCCCATCTATGGCACAAAGTGTGGCCACGGTGTTGCACACACAGCCTTAACTCCAGGGGTCCCCAGAGCTGTTCCATCTTCAACTGGAAGCCTGTCCCCGCGGAGCGACTTCTCGCCCGCCCGGCTGAGCCCTGCGAAGTTTGCACCAGGCAGCCCCGCCCTCCTGCCCAGCTGCGCAAGTCCGAGGTCGCGTGTGACGGCCGGCCGGAAACCCTCACCAAATGTGCGTCCGGATTTGTAAGGAACCGATGGGCCAGAAGTTTCTAAAGGTGCTTTACAATGCGCAGCGAAACCACAAGTCCTCGTCATGGGCGGAGGGCAGCGGCCCTGAGAGGACTCTGGAAGGCGCGCTCCACGGGGCCTGCCCTGCGGGGGAGGGGGCTTCGCCACAGGGTCAAGGTCAATGTTGGGGGGCAGAGAGGGCCCGGCTTGACGCCCTGTCGCTGGCATCCGAGGCCCCATGCACAGATACACAGTCACAGTCACTGCTCCCGAGTCCCATTCAAGGAACCTCAAATGTGTCATTCCACAGCTCACTGCTCATAGCGGGTTCCAGAGGGGAAGCCGAGGCACAGGGTCAGGGCTGGGGGAAGCAGAGCAGTCCCAGGCAGGCCCTACCCCAGCGGTCCAGCAGACAGTGCTTCAGGCAGTGGGTTTGAGGGCTGCCTCGACTGGCAAAGTATACGTGCAAATTCCTCCAAAAACTGGAAATACTACCCACGTAGAACCCGGGAGCCGGCTGCCCCTCCACAAAGGTCCTGTGTTCTCCCCGCTTCAGTGACTCAGGGATGCCAATTCTCAGAACGGGGGCGGCATCTACGGGAGCTTACTGGAAGGCCGACTTCAGGGACCCTCCCAGACCAAGTGTCTGCGTGTTAACAAGGTTAACAAGACCCCCAGCCCTGGGCCCCACCCACGGGCGGCCTGAGGAGCATGGGTCTGCACGGGCAGGCACTGGGGTCCGAGAAGCCCCCTGTGGACAGGCTCTGTCCTCATTAGTACAGTGAGGATAATTACTCCGTCAAAGGGTTTTACATTGCAGAAGCGATCATCCAGCACATGACCTACAGTGTCGCTAAGTACAGAGTAGCTTCCTTCTCGCTACATTTTGGGAGGGAAATGCACTATTCCGTTGTAAACAGCAGTATTCCGAGAAACGATCTGCTAAAACAGTTATGATCAGAACATCTAACGGAAAAGAGACAGCTAGGACGGAGCTTCAAGTACGGGACCTGTACTAGCGAAACAAGAGCCAAAAGCAGAAAGAAAAGGAAGCCCCTAGATACATAAAACGTGTTTATGTGGCAAAATACCCCGTGTCTCTGGGCAGTAGGTCCCAGTCCTGGAAATCTGCTCATCCTGCAATTAATCAGTAAATTCAGCCGCAATCCAACTGCCGTCTTCTGCGGCTTTTATTTCTGAGACCCGATGAGGTGATTCTGAGGTGGATGTGGATGAAAAAGCGAGAAAAGCCGGGAGCCGGGAGCCGGGAGCCGGGAGCGCCCTGACGGACAGCGGGAGCCGCAGAAGTCGGCCGCCCGCGTGAGGACACGTACGCGCCTGGGCCTGGCTTCGCACTTTCTGTGTGCACTGTGTTTTAGTGAAAAAGCTACATGCATGCATGCATCCCCGTCACACACACACACGTGCACACACACACGCATGCACATGCACACACATGAACGCACACTCACGAACACACACGCACACGCACACACGTACGCAGAGCTCCAGCCACCAGACGAGAAAGCCAGATCAAAGAATGGAAGAGAAAGCACTTTTTCTCAAAATTTTACTCTTTTTTTTAAAGATCATAACTAAATGTGATTAAGTTTGCATTTGTGTAACCATCGTCACATAAGTGCATTTAGATGTCAGGGTAGAAATGGAATTTACAGTCAGTGGAGAAAATGTGGTTGGAGTAACTGCTAGTATCTGGGAAGAAATCGAGTTAGATGTATCACCCTTTGCCCCTCAAAATTGTTTAGCCAGACCCAGGTTTTAGATGTTAAGAATGAAATAAGAATCATGCAAATTTGTAGATGCATAATTACATATCAATTCATATGCGGTACAGAATTTGGGAGAAAGGAAGGCCTTTCCTGAGTGATTCTCAACCTAGAACCAGAGAAGAAGAGGCTGACAGACAGGGCAGGAAAGCCCTACGCGCCGCTAAGGGGACCATAAGCACCACTGAGAAGAAAGTGAAAAATCATAAAGTGGAAAAAAGGGGCGCCTGGGTGGCTCAGTGGGTTAAGCCGCTGCCTTCGGCTCAGGTCATGATCTCAGGGTCCTGGGATGGAGCCCCCGCATCGGGCTCTCTGCTTGACGGGGAGCCTGCTTCCTCCTCTCTCTCTGTCTGCCTCTCTGCCTACTTGTGATCTCTGTCTGTCAAATAAATAAATAAAATCTTTAAAAAAAAGTGGAGAAAATATTTGTAACAGAAAAACAGGCTTATTAGCCTTAATATATAAAGAAGTCTTAAAAATAATTAACAAAAAGATAAAGGTCCCAAAAGAAAGATGGGCAAAGATGGAAGTTCATGAAAGATACGCACACGGCCGGTGAATGTAGCAGAAACGCAAACACCAGATGAACGGAACAAAGTCAGCAGCAAAGATCAGAGGGGCAAGGATCAAAACAGAACTTCTGCCAAAACACAAAAATCGAATCTGATCAAGTTTTCCAATCAACTACCAATTCACAGGAAATGCAGAGGTCAGAGACGTAGATAACACACAATAGAGACATGATTAGCAAAATCTTAACACAAACTCTACGAAGAAATTAGCTTTTTGAAAATACAGTCCAAGGGGGGGAAAGTAAGGGATACCCTCAATCTGTAGAGACAGAGCTCATCAGCCCGTCGGATATGTGGACCTTATTTGGATCCTAATTCAGACAAGTCATAAAAAACAAAACAAAATCAATCACATATGACATTGATAAGACATGCAGAAATTTAACCAGAAACTACAGATTTCTTAGCAGAAGGAATTATTGTAAATGTTGTTTGAGGAGTAACAATCACATCCTGGTGATGGCTTTTTAAACGTCTCTGGGAGGGTCACATTGAAGTAATTCCAGGTGAACTGACATTACGTCTGGGACCTGCGTCCAGTGCACGGAGTGGGTGGGCGGCCAGAGCTGGCCACAGGCTGGGCACTGCCGGAGATGAACAGCACTTGAAGGAGTCCCTTGAACTGTTTCTTCTGCCAGCTTCGGGTGTGTTCATCGTGTCCCAAGTTTAGAAAAAGAAGCGAGTAGGCTCTACCTAGCATTGGTGAAAGGGGGGTGGGGTGGGCTCTTGGAAGGAACTTTGAGAGGGCAGAAAACCAGACCGGACCCTCTGACCCACCGATTCAACTTGTAGATGTTCTCTTATGAAAACAGTTGGAAAACTTTATGAAAAGGTGTAAGGATGGTTACCCAGCAATCGCTGTAACAGCAAGTAGATGAGTGAGCAGTGAGCGAATGAAGGACTGAGAAGAACCTACACATCCCAGAGGGACGAGACAGAGGCCCCGGGGCACTTCCGCTCAAGGGGACAATGTGCCGCCACTCAGGAGAGGACCCCGTACACACTCACGGACAGGAAGACGCGCATGATGTCAACATCGAAGCACAGGTCTCTGGGAGTTTACGGGGAAAGTTTTACAGCGTCACGCATGCTACCATCAGGGTGGGACTGGGGAACTTCATGGTCGTTTTTCATTTTCATTGATGTATCTAGTTTTAAATTTTTTCTGTACTAAGTATGGATTTGAGGCCTAGTTCTAAATGGGTTTTTGTTTGTTTGTTTGTTTGTTTTTGACAGACAGAGATCACAAGTAGGCAGAGAGGCAGGCAGAGAGAGAGGAGGAAGCAGGCTCCCCACAGAGCAGAGAGCCCGATGTGGGGCTCGATCCCAGCACCCTGGGACCATGACCTGAGCTGAAGGCAGCGGCTTAACCCACTGAGCCACCCAGGCGCCCCTAATTTTAAATGTTTAAGAAAAAAACTTGTAAGTGAACTATATATTAAAAGGAGGCAAAACATTTTGAACGATGTTAATGCCTCTTCCTTAACCACTTAACCGCGTTTTTGGGTTTTCTGAAATGAGAGTTTTAGAATTTGTGGGTTTTGAAGCCACCAGAAACTCACTTTGTGAAACGACACACAAACAGTGCGGGAGGGCGGGTTCAAGGACAAACCGAAAACCGAGCTGCTGGCCCTGCGCAGACAAACCGCTCGTCCGCTTCCTCAGCTGACGAGGGCGGCTCTATCCCTTCTCTTCCGACAACGGAACACAGACGGGTGCCTGGGTGCTCAGTCGGGTGAGCATCTGCCTTCAGCTCTGGTCGTGTGCCCGGGGTCCTGGGATCGAGCCCCGCGTTGGGCTCCCCGCTTTGGCCTGCCACTAGCACTCGCACTCGCACTCCCTTTCTCAAATCTTTTTTCAAAAACGAGAACACAGATGAAGCACTTTAAGGCAAGAGCCTTTCTGTGGGCCTCACGGGTGGGGTGTGAGGTCTGACCTGTTCGCCGACGTGCTCGGGTCCCGCGGTGCTGACAGACTCACGTGGCCGGGAGGGGTGGCTGCCGTGGGAGGCGTGTGGCCGCCCCGGGCACTCTTCCAGCGAATCCCAGCAGGACACGCGGGCCTCGAGTCCGCCACGCTGGGCATCCTGGCCTGGCCCTCACCACGGAAGACAGAAAAGACATCCCCGCGCTTACCTTCCGACTTCATAAACAACCGCTTCTGACAAGACGGCAGACTTGGTGTCGGCGCCGACAGAGCGGTGGGCGGCGCGCTCTGGGAGGGGGTCCCTACCACTTCCCTAGGCCACGTTTCCCTGCAGCGAGCGGCCCCGGCCACAGCTCGGCAGTCCACACCGGCCCCCAGCCACGCCCTGTGCCCGTGGCGCCTGCCTCCCCGGCTCCGCGTCCCCCCTTCTTCTCCAGGGAACAAGCATTGCTCTCCTGACCCTGAACACAGCCAGACGGGGCGTCACCTGCGCGCGGCTCTCCCTTGCGGCCTCCAAAGGCAGTGCCTGAGGAGGCTGAATGGGCGGGACAGGCCCAGAGCCGAGGCGGAGGCCGCAGGCCGGGGCAGGGGAGCCCGGGCTGGGGTGGGCCCTGAGATGGGGACCCCACGGCCGTCTGGCCTGTGACCCGGCCTGAGTGGACGAGACGCGCGGAGGAGACACTGAGGCCGTGCGTCACACGCACTCGCTGACACGGTGTCCGTGGCGAGCGTCGCTCCCCACCCGGGAACCGGAGGGATTCGTGAGGAAACTGCCAGGTCCGGCCTCACCCCCACCTTTGTCCCTGCTGCTGCGGCTCTAACTTCCGTGTCCTTTTGCTCTGCGGAGGAGTGTCTGCTTTGGGGTTTGAGGGGCTGCATGGTGGAGCTCGGTGGCAGTCCCCGAGCGGTCACCGAGGTTGACTGTGCACGCCTGTGTCTCAGGCTCCCCGCAAGGCCTGTGCGCCGTCACCCCCTTGTGCAGATGGGACGGGGACAAGGCTCCAAGACGCTGGTGGCCGGCTCACGCAGCACGCCGCCGTGGGGGACGTGAGCCCCGCACCCCATGTGCCCGGCTCCCCGCACCCCGTGTGCCCGGCTCCCCGCGCCCCGTGTGCCCGGCTCCCCGCACCCCGTGTGCCCGGCTCTCCGCGGGGGCTTTCCAGACGGGAGGAAGCTGCACGGGGCTTATTCGCTACAGAAAAGCTTTTCATTCCCTAAGTAGCCGGGGCGACGTGTGTGCTGCGGCCCTCACCACAGGGACCGAGTCTGGGTGTGGCCGCCCCCTCTCCCCGCGAGGCCAGGGCAGAGGCACGAGCTCACCCCAGAAGCAGCGCTGTGAACCTCAGAACTCCAGAACGCCCGCTGTTTCTCGGAGAACGAAGACGTGTCTCCTTTTGAAGAGAGGGGCCCGTGACAGCTGTCGCACAGCACCCATTCAGGGCCACGAGTCCCAGCCACGCCGCTCTGGGCCTCGGCTGTGCTGGCGGGGACGGCCGGCTTGGCTCAGCAGACCGTGCCCTGACCCGCGGCCAAGTGCCCACAGACCGCCCAAGACGCTGGGGGCGGAAAAGTCTCCTCTGTCTCCTGCAACACGGCAGTGTGCCCTGCGGTTCCGGATGACCCACGGCCGGCTGGCACTGCGCCGGCTTCCTCCCCACACCGGTCTTCGCCGGCCTGTCCGCGCCACGGGAACCCCCTCCACGACCACAAGCCGTGGCCGTACGTGGACTGGCTCTTCAGACCACCAATGCAGGGGGGTGGCCGCTGGCGGAGAACATGGCCCTGGGGATGACGCAAGGACAACCAACACAGGGCGTGCGGGGGCTCTGGGAGGGTAAAGGGCCTCGGAGCAGTCCCATGACCCAGTGGTCTCCGGGCGACCTTGCCTGTAGGTACCAGGACATCTCAGGAAGCCTTCAGACCCGGGGAGAAGGACGCCAGTCTCCACAGTCAGACAATGCACAGAAAACCCAAGAGAAATGAGAAATTTCCATTTTAATATAAAAGAGGCTCTGTGTCTGATAACTTCATTTGGGGAATTACACAGAACAGACTGGATACCCGCATTCACTGAAATTTAGTGTAAGATTATAGAGCATTTTAAATATAAAAATAAGACTTTTAATTACAAAAGAGTACCCGAGCAGCCCCGGATCCATCCACAAAACGACGGGAAAGTGTGAAAGCAGGGCCACATCCGGATACCGTTCCAGAGGCCACACGATCCTCAAACCTCACAGGAAATTGGACACTGACATTTTTTTTTTAAACTTTTAAACGAGGCAAACGATTTCCTCGTCAAGAAAGAGACAGACGTCTGAAAGGTGCGGCGGGGACGCCAGGCTGAAGACTCCTCTGAGGCGACAGGGTCCTCCTGACTCGCGCGGCAGGCGGTGGGACCTCCCGCCCAGGGCACACAGGCTGCGGCGGGGCGGGTGGGCACCCAGTCCATGCTGAGGGCGACCCTCGTTGGCACACAGACAGAACCTTCCAGCCGGCACTCCTACTGGCTCTCGGTGTGGTTAAGATGTCCCTACAATGATACAAAAACACACGGTGGGAACGGATTCACCGCGGCTGTCACCCCCGCGCAGAGCTGCACCTAAAATGACAGGCCGTCACTTGGGAAGAACGTTTTATTTCCGAGGTAAATACACATTTACAGACTACACATAACGTATAATAAAGAAGATATTTAAAGCACTTCCTACAGTGCTTGTTACATAGGAAGTTCTCAATAAACATTATGTTTCTTCTCCCCTATAGTGCTATGAGGGGAAAAAGAGTGAAAATAAAATTTATATATTCATAAAGTAGAATTTTTAAAAATTATGTTGTCTAAATATCGAGTAGGGGTCCAACACAAAGGCGCTGTGGCGGGGACCAGGCTCTGGACACGCCCCGGGTTCGAACAGTCCAGGGCTCCTGCCCACCTCACCCCCACCTTCACCCGCAGGAGGAAACAGGAGGACCCGATGGCCCGGGGCAGACAGGTGGCCCCACACTGAGCCCCTGTGAAATGACCGGTCCTGCCCAGCATCTAGGAGCCTTTGTCCCACTTGGGCACTATCCCAGCACAGAGCAGCATGAATCCGTGGCCCAGCGGCAGGAGCCGGCAGGGGTCCTGCTCTGTAAGACCGCATCATGATGCCAGTGGGCTCCCCGGGCTGGCGGAGGCCCGGAAGGGTGGGTGGGGCCGGAAAGCCTGCTCCATGACCGTGTCCACTTCCGAGAAGGGGGTGCTGCTCTGAGCCATGGGCACCCAGCCCGAGAGACCTGGCACTGGCGAACAGTCGGGGAGGTGGGACCCAGGCTCGTGAGCTCCTGTGTCACAGACATGGCTCACCCAGTGGCTCGGAATGGGATGGTTTGGAGGCCGCTGATTCTACCTGAGGGGGCGGGTCTGGAAGGCTTTACACAGGAGAGGTATCTTGAGTGGACCAAAAAGACACACTGGAATCCTACAAGGTGGGAGAGAGCCTCCCAGGCAATGAGAACAAGAGGTCAGAATGTTCTAGAACCAGAGAAGCCACCGGGGACGACGGAAGCCACGTTCAGAGCACACACAGGCAGGGATCTGGATGCAGGCTGCATCCAGATTGTGAAGGCAGGAGCTGAATTTACTCAACAGGCCGGTGTTCCCAGCACAGGAAGACTGGCTGGTCAGGAGGGGACTGCACAAGGCCGCCACCGTCTTCACCGCTGCCGCCAACAGCGCCACCAGCACCACCAGCACGGGGCTCGGAAACCAAACTTTCTTTTCAAGAAGGTCTTCACTGAGTCGTCTCCAACTAGCCCCCGTCCCCACTCTCCCCGTGCAATGGGGTCTTGCTGGAGACAGAACGGACCAGACGTTAACAGTTACACGGACAGAGCCACGTTAGCATCAACACTGAGCCCCAGGACCTCAAGCACAGAAGAACCCACAGAAACTGCTCCTTAAAGCCCGTCGCCCAGCACTTGCCAGGTTCCCACGTCACTCTAGTCACTCTTCTCAGCGTCTTCCAGTCTGTCACTGTCCATCTTGCAGTGCAGAGCCACAGTGACACCACAAACCGGAGCCTGTCTGTTCCTGACCGAGTGGTCAGGCATGCGGTTCCCGGACCTTGCAGTGCCCCGTGGTGCACGCCAGCCCCCTGGGGCGCATGTGACAGCAGGGTCTGGGCGCTGACTGCGTGTCCGACTCCACAGGAGTGAGAAGAGTTGTGCCCGTAGGCCTGCGCTCGCTGACGATGCCGGTGCCTGAGCAGGCCTGAAACGTCATCTTGTAAGAAACTGTGGGAACATGTCACTTTTGATAAAATACACTTCCAACAATTTTCCACCAAAGAAAGATGTTTTTTTTTTTAAGACTTCATTTATCCACTTGACAGACAGAGATCACAAGTAGGCAGAGAGGCAGGCAGAGAGAGAGAGAGAGGGAAGCAGGCTCCCTGCCGAGCAGAGAGCTCGATGCAGGACTCAATCCCAGAACCCTGAGATCATGACCTGAGCCGAAGGCAGAGGCTTAACCCACTGAGCCACCCAGGTGCCCCGAAAGATGGGTTTTGAAGACAGCTTTTATTTGTTTCTAATACTGGGACTCAAGGGGCCTCAGGCCCAAAGGGGTCCACATCTGGACAGGCACAGGGAGCGTCAAAGCACAGATCCTCTTGGAGGCAGAGCAGGGGAAGCCTCGGGGCCTACGACGATCCTCCGGAAGGCAGACAGCTGACTTCCCATCAGAAACACAGAAGTCAGGAGGCAATGAGAGGTCGTAGGCACGGTGAGGAACTACGGTCCATGCAGAGTTCTGGATGCAGCCAAACTAGCCTCCAGAGACAAAGGTGTTCTAGGACAGCCGCAGGTACACAGGACAGGCTGTGGCGAGCAGACCTGCCTGCGACAACTACTGAACGGAATCCTGCAGGTCCAGGAACCCAAAGCCAGTCCTTCACATTTTTCTGAAAGTGCGAACTGGCCTTTCAACACGGCTCACCCTCTCCTCCGGGCAGAACAGATCTTCCCCTTCAAGAAGCTTTTGTTCTGTTCTTCTCGCCATCTGAAGACTTGCTGCTCCCCACCTCCAGAAGAAATCACGGGACTGTGCCTTGTCTCCGAATCTCCACCGAGTAAGACTTCATCTCTCTCTCCCTCCATCTGAGCCACCGTCCCCGTGCACCCACCAGCCTAGGGCCTCATGCTGTAGAGGGCCCCCCTCCGGCCCGTTTCAGCTGTACCTCTCCACGGGGCAAAGAATCCGCAGAGCCAATGGGGTGTGTCCACCCCGACCGCGGTTCCCCTTCCAGACTCTTCTCCAGGTACGTTCCCCTGAGGACAGGCCGCTCCATGGCCCTACTCCAGAGGTTCGCTGTCTGTTGGAGGGAGGCTCTGTGAGGTGGAAGTGGGAGTGAGGCGCCTGGACGTGTCCTTTGAATGTGCTCAAGGGCCCGTGTCATGCAGGACAGAGCCCAGAAGCAGGGAGAGGCGTGCCCAGCAGCCAGCTTTCCCACATCCCACAGGTCCCGGGACAGGACTCAGAGAAATTCAGGGATTCTGTATCGGAACCTGGCCTTCCGCCTTGTCACGAAGGCCGCGGTGTCAGCAAGCACGTGAAGCAGCTGAGGAGAGCAGGGCCTACATCAACACAAAGGACACCTGATTCTTGAGATGACTTTTTTTTTTTTGCCTCCATTCCAGATTTTTCCATAGCTCGGAGGCTCTGGAACTTGCTGTAGCCTCATCTGTGTAGGACCCTCCTAGGGCATGGGAATGGACAACAGGAACAACTCAACAATCGGCAGTGCTCAGCAGCTTCCAGTGAGCAACTCGGAACAACACTGAGCAAACTTTATCATCTCCTCCCACAGATCACCCTCAGAGGACCAAGGTCGGTAACTGCTCCATTTGGGGCGGGGGGCGGGGAGGGCAAGTGGGTAGGACTGACGCGGGGAGGTGGAGGCGGCCAGGTGGCATCCCGTAACCTTGCCCATGCGTCCGAGGTGGAGTCGGGTGCTCGTGCGGGGGAAGGAGATCTAGGGCTGAACCTGGGCTGAGGCTCGTGCTGGGCGCAGGTCCGCCAGCCCGAGCGGGCGACTCACAACACGCACATCCCAGAATGAGGATGGGGAGCATCGCGGAGGACTGTTGAGCTGGGGACAAGCCGGGAACGTGGAGGAATGTGCATTCTGGAAAAGCCTCGAGTTTACAACAAAAAACCAAACAAGCCGCACGCCCAGCTTCCGTGGACTTCGGAAGTGGGCACGAGGGCAGGCTGTCCGAGCTCCAGTGAGCAGCCGCTCTCCCACAGAACCGTCTCAGCGCGGACCCATGCGTCCGGGCTCTGGCAGAGGGGCGTCTGGGGCGCGGAGAGGACGCCGCCGCGGTCTCCAGCAGGCGCCCCTGTGAGGAGCCCGAGCACTTTAATGAACCCACTCACCCGGGGCTGCTACTGTCTTCTAAATTTTAAGATTTTTCGTTTTACCCCTTTTGACCCCTCTCACCCTCGACGTTTGGCAGCCAACACGCCGCTCTCAGTCTCTACACACTGCTTTTTCTTCTCCTAAGACTCCACGCGTAGTGGGATCGCACAGCGGGAGTCTTCTGACTTCTCTCGCTCAGCACAAAGCCCGAGGTTCACCCACGTGTTGCAAACGGCAGGACGCCATCCTTTGTTTATGGCCGAGGAACGCTCCGCTGTGCGTACACGCGGCTTCTCTACCCGCTCACGCACCCTGCGTTCGAAGGTTCGTCTTACATCCGACAGGCAGGAGGACCGTGTCCCGGCACCGTCCCTGCAGCTCCTCTCGGGTTTTCTGGGTAGGTAATGACAGCGGCTGGAAATGACAGTCTATTTTCTCCTGTCCGATTCCTACACTACTGCTTCTTTCCGGTTGTCTTTATGCGCCAAAAGTCAGAGCACCATCCCGCCCCGGGCAGCCAGGCACCCGGCCCACGAGCGGACTCAGCGCGCTGAACAGAAGTGAGATGGCCAGCGAACCTGTGCTCCTCTCTGTCAACACAAATGCTTCCACGAAGGGGGACAAGCCCCAAACTCCCCAGGATAAACACTTCTGTTTCTGGTTTGCGGAGTTTTTATTCTGGGTGGAATTGGGGATAACTAGATGCCGTTTCTGCATGGACTAGATGATCATTTGGGTTTTTCCTCCTTGGATCCAGTAGCCACTTTCTAACGTGAACTCACCCACCTGTTACTTCACAGAGGATTTCTGCTGACCTATAAAGCCACCTGCGATGGTAGCTTTTGGGTTATCTTTCACAACTCATCTCAATCCCATTATTACTGGTCCGTTCCTGTTCTCTTCTGGAGTCAGTCTGGGCGACCGCATTCCCTGGGTGGGGGCGGGGGGGCTCCCACTCTGGTCATCCTAGCCTTGTGCTTGGTACAGCCGGTCCCCATGTTCACACGCGCACTGTCCCCTTTGAGTGCGTCAAAGACGTCATGCCAAGGTTTCCCCAACAAGAGGTCCGGGGTCAAAGCACCACCCGCCCCGAACAAGCCCTCCCGCCTCCCCAGCAGGTCCACAGAACCTCATTACCTTCCCCTTCACCATGATGATGTGTGCAGACTCCACGCCCAACACGTCAGGAGAACGAAACAGCTACAGACAAAAACGCAACACAGCCTCACGGAGCACCGCGTAGCCGGCGGGGAGCGCACGTGAGAGAAACGCCTGAAGCGCCCTGCATCCCCCAAGTCCGCCCGCCTGAGGAGAAAGCAGCTCATCGTCCTCAACTTGGGGTGTCTCATTCTCAGCAACATCTTTTACTCCTTTAGTTTGTATCAACGTTTTACATGTTCACACTGGCTCTCAACAGCATCGTACTACACGCGGTCTTCTCTAATGCCCGTAATTCATCCGTTTTTACTGTGTATACTTCATTGAGTTAATATACCCAAACTGATCTATTCACTGTCCTATTGGACAGGTGGGTTGTTTCCGGCTTTATGGGAGCAAGCAATGCCACTTAGTCTAAGTTCTGTACACATTTCTTCGAGCATCTGTTAAGATTCCCAGGAAGCAATCTTCTGGGTCACCCGGAACAGCCACCACCACTCTGAGCAGGTACCTGCTCTGCAAGTCACCGAGCCTCAAACGAGGTGGGCCTCGAACGAGAGGGGCGGACCCTTTCGCTCCACATTCTCGCCCCCACATCCATCGTCAGCTTCCAATGAGCAACCCGGCACACTGTTCAGACTCCGTCTCCTACGGATCATCTTTAAAGGGCTCGGGTTTGGCAAGCAGTTCCTTTTGGATCAGGGGAAGGGATATGTGGGTAGGACTCAAGTGGGGGTAGGTGGACTAAGGCTAGAGGACAGAGGATGTCCCATATCCTCCACACTGGAGCTTTGTTCCTATTTTTTTCTTGCTAATTCGATGCTTTAGGTTGATACCCTTAATTACTAGCAAGGCTTAACGTCCGTTTACATTTACTGGCTCCTTTGGTTCCCTCTTCTCTGAACTGCCATTTTGCAGACTTTGTCCATGTATCTGCTACACTCCATTTGTATGTCACAAATGTCTTCCCTGCCTTATGGATCTTCTAAAACCGTAATGAGGAACTTCGATATGCAATGTGTCTTATGTACGTAGTCAACTGTATCCATTTTTTTCCCATGTGGCTTTATGAGATTTTGTACTTTGCACATTTAGGGTCTTTAACCTTCCACCCACCTCCCAAGACTGATATGTGTGAGGGAGATATCTAGTCTTCTTTTTCCCCACAAGATGGCCAAACATCTTGGCACAGTTAGAGGACTCTGTGCTTCCCAAATGACCTGCTCTACCATCTCTGCAATGCATATACCCAAGTTTAAAGCCCACAGACTTACGGCACTGGTCTACTTCCCCACCCCTGGGCCAGGAGCACACTGTGGGAATTCTCGCAACTTTGTAATGTGTCTTAACATCTGACAGTGACCTCTACCACCTGTTCTTCCATTCTTCCGCTTCTAAACTGGCTGCCTACACGTCTTTCTTCAATTCTGGGAAATTCTCAGCTACTGTCTTTTTAAAAGCCGTAAGTCTTTTCATTATCCTTTTCTTTTCTGTTCTCTAAATTCATTCCTTCTGGACTTCCTGACAGAACTTCCATTCCTAGGGGCGCATGGGTGGCTCAGTGGGTTAAGCCTCTGACTTTGGCTCAGGTCATGGTCTCAGGGTCCTGGGATCAAGTCCTGCATCAGGCTCTCTGCTCAGCGGGGAGCCTGCTTCCTCCTCTCTCTCTGCCTGCCTGTGATCTCTGCCTGTCAAATAAATAAATAAAATATATTTTTAAAAAATTAAAAAAAAAAAAAAAGAACTTCCATTCTTTCCTCTGACTCCCAATCACAATTTCGTATTTTCCAATTCATGCTGTTTTGGATGACTTCCCTGGACAAACCTAGTTCACCAGCTCTGTCCTTAACTCTGCCTCACTTCAATGATTGTACCATTCACTTTGATTGTATCCTTCACTTTTCGAAGGGCTTTTTTTGGGGGGTGGGGTTGACCTTCCAATTCTTTTTTCACACTACCCTCTCATCATGGCTCTGTTTCTTCTATCTTAAATCTTATTATTTTTGAGGGCGAGAGAGCGAGAGAGAGTCCGTGAGGGGGAGGAGGGGCCGAAGGAGACGGGGAGAGATTATGTCAAGCAGATCCTCGCTGAGCGCAGAGCCCAGCACGGGACTCGATCTCACGACCTGAGTTGAAACCAAGTGTTATAGTGTCAGTCGCTTAACCCGCTGCATCACCCAGTGCCCCTGACTCTATTTCTTATTTGTTTTTGAAATTCAAAATAATTATCTTTATAGTGAACTTCATACAGTGAAGGTCTTTCAGAACACATTTCAGAATCTTGGAGGTTTATATTCTGTTTGTTGTCCTTCCAGATGGGACCCCGGCCCCGCAGTGGCATATCTGTTTATGTCGTTATGTTGTTCTGATGGGACATCCTCTGTGCAGACGGCCTCAGCTCTGAATCCTGCGTGCCCTGGACGGTGGAGGTGTCCCCGAAGGATGATTCTGCATCTGCCACTGTCCAAGGCCTTAAAGGACTTCAAGAGCCTGTATCTATTTTTATGTTCATGCTTTCTTTTTGGTTCTTGTAGCACTGGGACAGAACAAACATGGCGCCCACATCCGTGTATGGCCTGGGATTTTAATTTCTAATCCCCTTAAGGTACAAGCAGTTCTCCCAGGCTCAGAACTTTTTGCAAGGGTCCAGATCCTGGCTCCCATGCCTCCACGGGTCAAAGTCACATCTGCCTCTGGGCATTACGAGTTCGCCCCCTTGCCCTCGGGACCCTCCCCGCCCCATGCCAGGAGCAGCCCCAACAAAGGAGGACCTCACCACGGCCACCAGGATGTGTGTGCACGCACAGACCGCCCGTGTACCTGGCAGCGCCGTCCACCCACAGAAGGCAGCACGCACGTGGGTGCAGCCGAGCGGCTCCGAGCGAGTCTACGTGACGTTTTCCTTAAAGTGCTTCTGACCCACGGCACCATCTCCTCGCAGTTTCACTCACTCTATTTAGAGAGAACGAAGCACTCAGTTCATTTTTCTAGTCATCTCAAGGCTCTGTGTTCCTTCAGAGCCTGGAAATGAAATCCATAACACAGTTTTAAAAAAAGAGAAAAAAACACACTATGTTCCTGGTTCCTGCACTCTAAAGACATTCACCGTCAGACGCTAAATCCGGGGGTGCCTGGGTGGCTCAGTGGGTTAAAGCCTCTGCCTTCGGCTCAGGTCATGATCCCGGGGTCCTGGGATCGAGCCCCGTATCGGGCTCTCTGCTCAGCGGGGAGCCTGCTTTCCCCTCTCTCTCTCTACCTGCCTCTCTGACTACTTGAAGACAGTGTACACAAGTCGATCCAAACGCCTCTGTTCTGGGATTCGCCTTTGGCTGTCCTCACACAGCCAGGCCCTTCTCCTGGCCAGAGCATTCCTCTGGTCAGAGTCATCCAGCACTGAGCCTTGGCCAAGGAGCTGTCCCTGCATCTGGGCGAGGCGGCCGTGAAGACCCAGGCCCCCGCTGCGGGTGAGAGCCGCTCGCTGCGCCCAGGGCGGGACAGGGAAGCCGTGAGCACGCGGACCGGCCAGGAGGCGCAGAGAGCACCGCGAGCCTGCCCACAAGCACGGGGGCCCGACTCCTTATCTCTCAAGGGACGAAGCTGAACAAACTCAAGGATCCTTGACAAACCTGGGCCGAACGGACAGGCGTGATCTGATTCTCACAGAAGCGGTGACGTTTCCCTTGGTTCCATCTGGTGGCGTTTTCTCATCTCAGGCTAAGAAGAAAGGACCGACAAGCACGAGCTTCTGCAGAAACGGGACACAAAGGGCAAACGCGCTGCACCTCGGCCTTCTCTCCTCTGTCAGGACGTCACATTTTCATCCCCGCCTCGGCTGCGGCCTGACGCCTGGGCCGCGGGGCGCGAGCACGGCAGCATCCGCCGCGGCCCGCAGGCCGGGGACAAGGGCGGACCGTGCGCGCCAGCTCCTGGGCCGCTCCTGCCTCGGGGCTTTGCCGACAGGTGTCGTGGAGGCAGGAAGCAATCACGGATAAGACAGAGAGGCAAACACAGCAAGTATTTTAAAGGTCACCCATTTAGAGATCAAAAGTGAGAAGAAAACAAGTGTATCCATTCAGAATCAGAACGTTCCCCCATGGGCTGGCCCGGATGGCCCTGTGGGGACGCCAGGCGGCGGGCATGGCCCAAAGCCCGGACGCCCCGGCCTGGATTTCTGCGCCCGCCTCTCCCCGCCGCGGTGAGACAGTGCGTCCCGGCGCCAACACGCGAGCAGCACCGAGGCGGGGAGACGGCTCCCTTCGCGCCTGCCCCCGTCCCCCAGCGCTCGAGACCGGGCCGCTACCCAGAGTCCGCGTGTTGCGGGGCGGGGGGGCAGCGTGTGTGTCTATAAAACCAAACACCTGCTTCGCGCGCTGGCCTCCGAGCGGCAGTTCGCTGGCAGCCCAGGTCCTGACGTGCAGGTCGCCCCGATAATACAGCGACCGCCAGGCGGCTCCGAGCTGGGCCCGGCGGCTTCGAGCTGGGCCAGGGGCTGTCCGCCCTCCCGAGCGCCGAGCACGCTGGCCTCAACCTGGAGACCCAGAGGCCCGTGCTTCCAACAGCAATCTTTCTCTTTTTTCCCCCCAGGTGGACTTGTCCTCCTTAGATAATTAAACCCAAAAGGGTCTAGTCAGAGAGGGACCTAGGGACTCGCACAGGGAGTTTAACTGGCTTCAAGCACACTAAGGGAGGAAGAGCAGAAAAGCCCGGTGGGGGAGGGCGAGGCAACCAGACACTCCCTCCCCAACAGCCTCAGCCTCCCCCAGGGGCAGGTCGGGGGGAGGACCTAGGGAGGAGGTGGCTGGCCCAGGGCCAGGAGCCCAGGCCACTCACAGAGCTGGGACCACGGGGACAAGTCTGCAGGAGCTGGCACCCTGGAGGGAGGGGCAGAGAGAGAGATGCTCCCGCTCCGGCCGGCCTGTCCCCTTACCCCCGCGTCCAGGTCAGAAACCAGAAGCCGAGGAGTCCCCACAACGCAGAGCAGAGCAGAGGCAGGGAAGGTTGCTGAGGAGGAACAGACAGTTGCGAGGGCTCCTGTGCCGGGAGCTTGGATGTCAGAGACCAGACACTCCTGACACCCAGCATCTCCACCTCAGCCAAGGAAGGAAATCTGTCCTTCCTGGAGTTTTCTGCCTTACTACCCTCTCAGCCCACCGGAGCTTTGCTCGGTTGCTTGGAGAGCTCGCGAAGCCCTGCCAGGTTTCACTTAACGGGTCAGAATCCGCAGAGGACGGCGTGGTCTCCACCCTCCCCGCGGCTGCCACGGACCCCGTGCCGGGCCGGCGGAGCCAACCCGAGCAAGGAAGCGGGGGGCAGGGCTGGGCCCAGAGGAGTGAGCACCTGTGAGGGATGGGGGTCCGCGCACGGCCGGCGGCACTGCTTCTGGGCTCGGGGCCCCCGTGGGGCAGCACAGAGCGGTGGGGCAGACACCCTGGGCCGGAGCACCACACCTCACCCCAAGGACGGGGACGGTCTTCCTGCAGGTGTCAGTCACCTGAGCGGGACACAGCAGAGCTCAGAGGAGGAGGCTCTGCCCCGGCAGGGACCTTGCAGCAGCCGAAGCTGCGGTCCCCGCACAGGCAGCCAGAGCAGACCTACAGAGAGGGGACCACGCGCCAACCTGGAAATGAGGCGGGGAGGCCAGCTAAGAAAGGCCCCGTACACCTGTGAAGCCAAGACTCTGCACTCACGAGAAACGGTTCATGTTCAAAATGAGGAAAAGCTCAGGAGAGAGAGCAGGTGCTCAGGCATGAAGCTGAGAGCGCGTGAAGATTCAGGGCAGGCCCCGCCAGTCGGATGAGGTCCTGCTCAGTCAGAAGCACGCCAGGAAACTAGGTGCGAGGGAGGTGATGGGGGAACAGGGTGGCGATGGGGGGCACCAAGGGATGTTACAGGTGCAAGGGAGGTGATGGGGGAACAGGGTGGTGATGGGGAGCACCAAGGGATGTTACAGGTGCAAGGGAGGTGATGGGGGAACAGGGTGGCGATGGGGAGCACAAAGAGAGGTGATGAGGAGGCACCGAGGGACGTTATAGTGAGAGCAGCACCAAAGCAGCCGAGACTCACTGGCAGGTTTCCCGTTAGGGCTCCACAGACCCCTCAATACAAACTTTGCTTCTCTTTGACCCCAGGTCACCACCCTGGGTCCGCTCTAGGAAAACGGTACAGGACAGGGCACACTCACGCACACGAGTGCACATTTGTGAATGGAGCTGTGTATCTAATAAAGTCTTCTGGAATTTGGAATTGCTGCCCATCTGTGATTTACTGTTAAGCACCTCTCCCTGGGATCTCACAGTTCTAAAAATACTATTTGCTTTTTATTTAACACTGAACCTTCTGATGTTCCAGAATACAAAAATGGTGTCTTATTATTTTAAAAGCTTAGGAGAGAAACTAGCCATATTATTAGAAAAAGAAGATATATGCAGCTATAGTCTGTTCAAATATCAAGAGGTGTGACTTTTCAAATTCACATTTCAATCTTTATTTACATAAGACTTTTAGAAACAGTGGGTGTAAATATTAAATCACCCAAGCCTGGGTGAAATTTTATTGAGAATAACTACAGATAAAGGGAAACTGATTTTTTAAAGTCGGTTTCTGAAATTTAGATGAAAAGAATATCGAGCACTAAGGGAAAAAATGATGTATTTACCTATCAATATAGGTTCTCTGCTCACAGATTCATTTCCTATGAAACAGAACAGAGGCAAGCTTGGGGAGTTACAAAGGAAGGAAAAATCCTAATCAAATAGAAACTGTTGTTCAAACAGAATATTAGCTAAAATGATCCAATCAGTTGCTTGAGCCAAATTTTTTTTCTTTAAGCCATTCATGCCAGAACATAGCATCTCAGAGCATTAAGAATCCATATGACGTTCCAAGTGTCAGCCCAACAGATGGGGATTTGAGACATACATCCCATGGAAATGAGATGAGAAGAAAGAAGGTTTCCAGTTAGTCACCAGTATTAACACAATTTACTAATAAGGGGGCTGCATTTCTCAAGGTAAACCTTATGTAATTGTATTCCTGGGCATGTGTGCCTGTTATAGGAATCAACCTAAAATACAGTAAGTTCTAATTACCAGATCTCTGACTTCACTATTGTTCAGGATTATAGCACAGAATGCAGCAGCAGAAATTCTCCTGAAAATAAGAATATGAAAAGCACACCTTCACAGAATGAGTTGGACACTAAGCTTTGTTTTCCTATTTCTACAATGACTTCAGACGATCGGCAGTTCACGTGGGCCATAACTGACACACCGCTAGGTCTTCAGTTAAAACAAAATCCGTGCCTCTCACTGTAAAACATGTAAAACCCGGCAGCCTGCGGTATGCCCATTCAAAATCTTACAGTGGATCAACCCAATCTTTTGCTGACCAAAACAGAGCAATACAATTCTCTAAACCCTACAGAGGGAAATCTAAGAAACACGTGTACAGAGTACACACCCCAGTTTCTAAACACACACACACACACACACTCTTCTCGTGGTTTCTATGTGGCAATTAAATGTAATTCTATTTTATTCCAATATTAACATTCTAAGTCTAAAATTCAAAAATAACAAAAACACACACACAAGAATTACAGAGGTTACCAAGGACATTAATTTGTTTTTAGAATAAGCGCAAAATTAATAACAATTGTACTATTATGCCTGTGTGTACTTTACAGTACTCTGCCCAACAAAGGAAACTGAGATTCTGACCAGCCATTGTAGACCCCTTTATGTTGAATTAACAGTGTGAACATTGCATTTCTCCTTTCTCCTCCTGAAATCTGCAGTTTCTGTGAAGTTTATGGGAACACCAAAGAAAGTTTAACCAGGAAAGAAGAAAAAAATGTCCATTCCTATTCCTATTTTTATAATTAACTGAGGTCAGGGCTTTGCTCCAAGATGCCCTCAAATGATCTCTTTAACTGTATCCGGTGGCCTGTTCCCTTCCCTGAACCCTGTGTTGAGAAAAGATTTTAAGTGCATTTTCACTTCTATTTCCAATCTGAAGCTGGAAACAAATCAGTCTGCACCCCAGCAGAAGCCAAGAAAAGCTTAAATCAATCTGCACCTTTTTATTTATATCCCTCATTCCTTAGAAATGTAATTGCCATTTTTATTAACTTTGTTTTATGGATCTAATATTTACGAACAAGTCTGTCTTTTATGTCACACAAGAAGGTTAATGCACTTACAGACTCCCCCGCAATACATCTCAGGCAAGGCTGGGCCGAGCTCCCTCCACCGTTGTGAGGAATCTAGTCAACAAATCAGAGCCGCAGACGCATCAGTACAGAGACTATTTACACTTTTTATTAAAATATTCAAGTGGGTCACAGCTGGCTTGGTGGGAACAGGAACCTACCCCGACACGTGGCCGCCCCTCACCACTCCAGGACACCGGGGCGCTGAGGTTTGTGGGGGGGCAAGCCCACTCCGGCCCGGCCGCCTCTCCTCTCCTGCATGCCCGCTTCTGAAAGACACGAAACGTCACTTGAGGTGGCTCCGGGAGCACGGGACACTAATTGGATTTGCCTTCCGTGAACTTCGGCGGCAAACACAGACCCCTGCAGAGTTGCATGAGTTTATAGGATGTCTGAGGGGTGATTTTAAACGTCGTCTTTCAGGAACACGTTCCATCAATTACATTTAACTTCATTATTTCTAGCACTGTTTGGTGTTTACTTGGCTTTATGGATTTAAAATAGACATTTTAAACAACTTTGGTTAAAACTCTTCTAATAAACTCTTATGACTGGTTTATTGATATTGAAAATATACAAAATCTATCAATTTTGATCTGGAAACTAGTTACACGCTTTAACACATTTTGCCTAGTTCCAAGTTCCATACTTTCTTAATACAATATGAATAATTCACAGGAGGATAATTCTTTGTTTCATTGACACTGAAGAGCAAATTAATTTTACTTATTTTCAGGTTGTACACATGCTCTGTAAGTGGCAGCCTTCGGGAAAGTTAGCATTTGGCTTTTGCTTCCCCATGAACTAAAGAAGATAAATCACAAAAGCAATCCTCAAACACTAAAGGAAAAAAAAAATTCACTCTCAAAATCCCAAGACTTTGTGCATTTTGTGCACAACTTTGCGTTCAGCAACACAAAGTTGAGAACCAGGAAGAGTTTTGCAAAGGGTGGTGAAGTCCATCCCTTACCCCCAGGGCCAGCCTGCAGACTCTGCTGCTGGACAGCTCCCACCAGGTCAGAAAACAAAGCCCTCACACCCACACCCTCTGCTTCTCTGGTCTCTTGCAAACCATCATCATGGTTCCCACCCGATTTGTTTCTCATCTGTACTATTACTTGTACTTTCTAAACTGACTTTTTTTTTTTTTTTTAAACTTAATGGATTCATTCAATACAGAAGCCTTATATCATGGGTTTGGAGTGCTAGATTTACTGTTCTCTAACATGCCTTAAAAGATTACAGGGAAATTTTGAAATTAAACCAGAAAATGCTGAACTCTGAGCCCCTCAGCCCACCGAGAAGAATTTCTTGGGTGAGTGCTTGACCTCTGGATGGTGAAGACAAGACTGGCTACACAGTCACTGACTTCTGTATGGTTCCCCAAATGAAACTACAAATTCTACATCAAACCACACCCTGGGCATAATGAAGCCAGAGAATGTGAAATATGAAGAAAAGGGTAAGAGAAAAGCCACCGGGTCCTAGTGTGAGCCCCCTAGGCCCCCACCTCACACGTGCTGTCACAAGCTCCAGGGAGCCAGGGCAGAAGGAAAGACCGCAGGACAGAGAGGAGCACCGAGAAGGATGAGAAGTCCACATGAACATGAAGACGTTCTGACGTGCCTGAGCACCTGCGTCAGCCCACACACAGCCTTAAGGGGACAGACACCATTTACAGAGGCATTTCCGGGAAGACAACAGGCAAAAGGGGAAGGGAGAAGCACCCTTTGGCAACTGAGTGGTGAAGCTAAAAGAGGAAGAGGAAAAGCGTGGGGTTGTAGGAGTAAAGAGGAAATAGCATCAGATTCACCCCAGCCCATCCTCACCAAAGCCAAGCAGCCAACAGCTACCACGGCGTCACCTGCACCAAACAAAGAGGCTGCCGCCAGACTTGCGATCTTTTACCAGAGAAACGTCCTCCTGAAAACCACCGCAAGTCAAAAGAAAATTGGAATTTACACTCCCAAAACATAATTAAACATATTCAAACATTTGAGGATATGACAAACCACCCTGAATTAGAAATGCAGAATTAAAAACAGAAAAGGACAAAAACGGAGAGAGCAGGGATTGGTAAGTTGGACTCAGGATAGTAATGGAAAAAAGTAAAATCACCTCAGAAGTAAGGAATCGATTACAGAGCATCCAAGAAGAATAAATTCAAACAAAACTAACAAAGGGCATTGAGGAAAGACAGGATCACAACCAAGAGGAGGACAGCGACAAGAAAGACTGGAAAAGGGGAGGAAAGCAAAACAATACAGCAAAGCTAACATTTAACTCTGTAAGAAAACTCCCAGAATAGAAAAAGGCCCAATTCTTCAAAGGAAAGGGCTCACAGGGTACCTGGGAAAAGGACTCAGAAGCATCAACTCTGAAATGCCTCCCAATGAAACAAGGGATTTCAAAGGAAAAGACAAAGTCCTCAGGGCCCGAGGGCAACAACCAATGACTATGCAATGACTATGGCAGGCGATTTCTCAGAACCAACACACACGCACCCCAACGAGGCAGCAACATTTTTTTTAAATTCAATTAAAGTATGAACCAAGACTTTAAAATCCAGCCATCCTTCCATTACCAAGCCCACAGAAATGCAGTCTTTGACAGCGTGACTCTGGAGAGGAGGACGCCCAGTCAACCTTTCTTGAGGACTCTACGGGAGGGTAAGCTTCAGCTGCCCCGGTGGGGACTGCTACAGCAGAAGGATTTAGGAGACACACATAAAAATACTTAGATGTACACGTTAGGCCGGAATAAAGGTGCACTGACGCTGAGAGACCCATGTGCAAATCTGACACACAGTGACAAAACAGAAGTAATTCAACCAAAAAATGTGAGATGAAGGAAGAGGTAAAGAGCGAAAACTGGGAGTAACGCACAGGTGATTACAGTACACGCAACAGGTGTGCACGGAAGAATGTGAGAAAAAACCAAATCAGACAATAAAGAGTTCAACAAAAACAGGTTACTAAGGACACAGAAATAGGTTTACATACAAAGGTAATGACTAGAAAATACAAATCTCTCTAAATCCAAAATAAAAAATATAAAAGTGAAGACTACAGATCTTATAAAGGAATTGCAAGTACAACAAAATACGCAATATACAGTAAAGTCCATACCCTGATAATATAGAAAACACATTTTCCTCAAGAATCTATAGCACATTCCCTACAAATGGTCATATATTAGGTCACAAAGAAAACATCATCCATTTCCATAATGTAGAAATACTCCAAACACTACTTTCTGATCACAATGCAATAAAAGTATACATTACTAAAAACAACAAAAAAACCCAGAAAGTCATTTCCACTTGGATATTTAAAAAATCTATTGTTGACATTTAGTGAAAGACTAATAAATACAAACTAAAAGTATAGAATTTTTAAAAATAATTACACAGAAAGCATAGAATCTATGGGATGCATTTAAAGCAATAATCAGAGAAAAATTCATAATAACATTTTTATCAATAAAAATGAAAAAAAATGACATTAATCAACCAACATGCCTTAGCTTGTTAGTACCCCAAAACAAAATGTAAGGAAGAAACAATGGAAGGAAAAGCTCACTAATGAGGGGAGGTTTTCTACTAAAAACAGCAAAGCTAACTAGTAATTAATTCTAAGTCTAATGGTTTTTTGCAGGGCTGGGGGACGGGAATTAACAAAGTAGACAATCTACCAGCTACTTGATCAAGAAAAAGGGGAGAAAGAACAAATAAGGAGAATAAGAAATGACACAGGGTAAGTGACCAGTGAAACAAGAAATTTTAAAAATCCAAAGAGACTTCTTTGTAGACCTCCATGCAAACAGACTCAAACATGTTGCCGGCAGGGACAGCTCCCCAAGGAAGCTCGGATGGCCATGACCGAGACTGACCCCACCGTAGCCAGAGAGCCAAACCGGATGAAAGTCAGAGAAGACAAAGTTTCCCAAGGAGGCACCTCCCCAGGAGCATCAGGCCAGAGAGCTTCACAGGGGTTCTACCAAACGCTGAAGACCAGAGAGTTCCAGTGCCCTACGTAAACTGCTCCAGAGCACTGACGGGGATGGAGTGGTCCCCAAGTCCTTTTACGAAGCAAGAGTAATACTGATACACCAGGTAGAAAAGAACAAAGGAAGAAAACCATGACCAGTGTCCCTCATGAATATCAATGCACAAATATTAAATAAAACATTAACAAACAGAATCTAACACCACAGGAAGAAGCCACATACCATGACCAAGTACGATTTTTTCCAGAAATGAAAGTTGGGTTCAGTATTAGGAAATCCGGTATCATTCCTTGTATTAATAAACCTAAGAAAAAGATGTATGATGATCTACCAAAATACTGAAAAATGCTTTGACAAAACTTAAAACCCATTTATAAAAATGACAGGAAACAGAAATTGAGAGTTATATTCTTAACATGATAAAATATACATACTTTTGTCCTAATGAGAGTATCTTATTTAATGGGAAAAGACTAGCGGCATTTCCACTAGAACCAAGGCAAGGGTGTCCAGTCTCTATTTCTGCTTTCGACCACCCTACCCTAGAGGCATTACATCACCCTAAATAATTACGGAAGATAAATCAAATGGAGGCATAAGAATGGGCTAGGAAGTAAAACTATCACTGTTTGCAGATGTCATAATATGCATCTGGACACCCCCCAGAGAATCAATGACAAAACTAACCCAAACAATGAAAGAATCAATTGACTAGTAGGACACAAAGTTAATATAAAAAAACTGCCTTGAAATATAAAATAACTAGTTAGAGAACATCCCAATTCAGATCATTATAACAAGGAAGAATGAATGTTTAGGAATAACTTTAATAGGAACTGCACTCAACCTGTACAAGGGGGATGTAAAACATTCTTGCAAGACATGAAGGTAGAAATGAACAAATGAAAAAGCATCTCCTATTGTTGGTTAGGATGACTGAACATTAGAAAGAGGTTAATTTATCAAGTCAATGTAATGCCAGTAAAAACACCAACAGACTACGGTGTAGACTTACATGGGTTGGTAATAAGGGTCATATGGAAAAACAAACACGCAAGAATGGCCAAGAAAGGGGCACCTGGGTGGTTCAGTGGGTTAAGCCTCTGCCTTCGGCTCAGGTCATGATCTCAGGGTCCTGGGATTGAGCCCTGCATCGGGCTCTCTGCTCAGCAGGGAGCCTGATTCGCCCCCTCTCTCTGCTGCCTCTCTGCCTACTTGTGATCTCTCTCTGTCAAATAAATAAATAAATAAAATCTTAAAAAAAAAAAAAGAATAAAATTAAAACTACTGGACACAAAACCGTATATAAAGACTTGACTTTTAAAAAGGGTAGAGCCGGCGACGGACAAATGGGACTGAATACAAAGTGCAGAGATAAGCCTGACCGCACACAGAACTCTGCCACCGCACGTCGCTGGGCTAAAGACGGGCCTTTTACTACATGGCGCCAGGACAGCGGGGTAGCTGTTTGAAAAAAGATGAAATCAGATGTGTGTTTTGTATCATATATATGAACGAACCTCAGGTGGACTAAGGGCCTAAAAATGTAAGAAAATGAAACCACAGAACTCCTAGGAGAAAACAGGGGCGAGCTGTTCGTACAGACAGACTTTCTCACTGTGACTCCACACCCAGAAGCAATGAAACAAACACGGATGAACTGGACTACATAAAAATAAAAATGTCGGCAGGGCAAAACGGAACAAAACAAAGCAAACGGTGCCCTCGACTGCACAGAATGTAAGTGACAAACTGGAGGAAGTCTTTTCAGCCTATACCACAGGAAAAGGGCCACTCCTCTTATTATATGAAACCCTCCTAGAAAATGAGGGACAAAGAACCAAACACACAAAAGAAACATGGAAAAAAGCCATGAAGAGACAATTCACAAGAAGTTTACAAGTCCAAGCTCACTCACACTTAGAGGAGAGCAAGCGAGAAGACCCCACATGGCACTCGGCATCTACCAGACGGGCCACGGCCGAGATGGGAAGCGGACTCTGTTGGAGGCTGTAGGGAAACGGGCTATCCTGCACTGCAAATTGTGCAGGAAACCGGTGCTACCTAACAAAAGCTATAAACAGACTTTTTAACCCCAAAATTACACCTATAGGAACTTACCCAATAGGCACACCTCAGACAATATGAGAAAAAAGGCAGCACAGGGTTATTCACTGTAGCCCTGGTGAAGCTGGAAGATCCCAGAAACCACCTCAGTAGGCACAGGCACAAGAGCAGCTGCAGAAGCAGCTGGAGAAGCAGCTGCAGAAGCAGCTGGAGAAGCAGCTGCAGAAGCAGCCGGAGAAGCAGCTGCAGAAGCACGGCCCAGCTCAGCAGCGTGGCTCCAGACAGCTATAAAAACCAGGGGAAGACCTGCGCGGACCAGCTTGTGGTGATTCCCAAGATTTACAGCGACGGGAAAAAGTGCAGAAGAAGAAGAGAATGCAAGAAGGGGGATGAGCTTCTGCCCGGGCCAGAGGCGCCAGACACCTGCCGGGGCAGAAGCAGGAGTCTGGCGGAGCCTCCGGTCCCCAAGGCCACCAATCTGAGCCTCTGCCAGTTGACGTGGGAACACCGCGGCCAGGGATGTCCAGATTTTCACATTTACCTCAGAGAACCCTGGATCACTTCCCCCACAGATTGACAGCCTGGAATCCTAAGGAAGACCAAGACTCCTAACATTCAGCCGAGTTCCTCAGTTCTTTAATTTGCATTAGAAACACAGCTTTTGGCTTTAACAACGGGGAGGAGTCAAGATGGTGGAGAAGTAGCAGCTGAGATGCCATCAGGTCAGAGATCAGCTAGACAGTTATCAAACCATTGCGAACACCTACAAATCCAACAGGACACCGAAGAGAAGAGGAGCAGCAATTCTAGAAACAGAAAATCAACCACTTTCTGAAAGGTAGGACCGGCGGAGACGTGAATCCAAAGTGACGGAAGATAGACCACGGACGGAGAGACTGGCTCCCAGCAAGCGGCGGAGCAACGGAGCACAAAATCTGAACTTTTTTTTTTTTTAAAGATTTTATTTATTTATCAGAGAGAGAGGGGGAGAGAGCGAGAAAGGGGGAGAGGCAGACAGAGAGGCAGGCAGAGGCAGAGGGAGAAGCAGGCTCCCTGCTGAGCAAGGAGCCCGATGTGGGACTCAATCCCAGGACACTGGGATCATGACCTGAGCCGAAGGCAGCTGCTTAACCAACTGAGCCACCCAGGCGTCCCCAAAATCTGAACTTTTTAAAGTGTGCTCCATGGAGGGACATCGCTCCATAGGCTAAACCGGGGTGAAGCTCATGCAGGGACAGCATGGCCTCAGGTCCTGCGGGGTCACAGCAGAATCGGGGGTGTCTGAGTGTTGCAGAGCTCGCAGGTATTAAAGTGGGGAAGCCGGCTACAGAGACGGAGCCGAGGAGTGAGCGCTCAGCTTGGGCTTACCTTGATCTCTGATCCGTGGCACAGTAAGGCCACTGTTCTTTGAGCAGGGACCCCACAAGTGGTGGATCCAGGGACATCCCCCTGCAAGAGCAGCAGGGATCTGCTGGGTTTGGAGACAGGGCTGTGTGCCAGAGACAGAGACACAGGTCACGGGCTGGGGGAGCTCGGAGCGCGGCCAGAGGCCAGGGAGACGGGAGTGACTGAGTGCTTTTCTCCAACGGTGCACTGAGGGGTGGGGCCCTGAGCTTTCTACTCCTCCAGGCCAGAGAATGGGCGGCTGCCATTGTCATTCCCATCCTCCGGAACTCTACAGAGAGCGTTCAGGGAAGAAAAGCTCTCAGAGCGAACCCCAGCGGATTACTTAGCCCAGCCCAGGGCAAGGGTGGTGCAATTCCCCTTCAGGCAAAGATACTTGGGAATCACTACAACAGGCCAGAAGATCAGCAAGAACATCCAGCCAAGACCAAACTCACTGATCAAGAAGAGCAGAATTCCAGAGGAGGAGAAAGCAAAGCATGGAATTCATGGCTTTCTTTCCATGAGTCCCTCGTCTTGCAAAGTTAATTAAATTTTTTGAAATTTTTTCTTATTCAAATTGTTTAAACATTTCCTCTTTCCTCTTTTAACGTTTTTTAACAAGTTTATCTTAACAATACCTTTCATTAAAAAACAATATTTTTGAACCTTCATTATTATAGTCATATTTTATCTTTCATTGTGTCTAACTTTATTTTTTGTATTCACATGGGGTTTTTGCTTCTAAAAAAAATTTGGGATACAACTTATTCTAATAGATCAAACATACCCTAAATCTAGCATAGGGCTTTGTTCTAGTCTCCAGCCTGAGCAAATTCTCTCTACTTTTCTTTTTCTTTCTTTTCCCAACCAACTTATCAACTCCTTTTTTAGAATTTTTTTAAAAAATTTTCATCTTTATAGTCACATTCCATCCCTTCATTGTGTTTACCCGTATTGTGTGTATGTGTATCTATATCTATATATACAAAGGTTTTTCTTTCTTTAAAATTTTAGGAGGTAGTTTCTTCTAAGAGAGCAAAATACTCCCAAAATTAAGTGGGTGGCTCTGTTCTACTCACCAGTCTAATATATATATTTTCTTTTTTTTTTTCCTTTTTATTTCTTCTTCTTTTCTTAATTTTTTTTCTGAACTTCCGTTTCCCCCCTTCCTTCCCCCCATGATTTAGGGTCTCTTCTGATTTGGTTAACACACATTTTTCTGGGGTCTTTGCCACCCTTTTAGTATTTTATTCTCTCCTTTATTCTTATCTGGATAAAATGACAAGGCAGAAAAACTCACCACAAAGAAGAGAACAAGAGGCAGTACTGAAGGCTAGGGACCTAATCAATACAGACATTGGTAATATGTCCAATCTAGAGTTCGGAATGATGATTCTCAAGGGGCTAGGTTGGCTTGAAAAAGGCATAGAAGGTATTAGAGAAACCATGTCTGGAGAAATAAAAGCCCTTTCTAGAGAAATAAAAGAACTAAAATCTAACCAAGCTGAAATTTAAAAAGCTATTAATGAAGTACAGTTAAAAGTGGAGGCTCTTACTGCTAGGATAAATGAGGCAGAAGAGAGAATTAGTGATATAGAAGACCAAATGATGGAGAATAAAGAAGCTGAGCAAAAGAGAGACAAACAACTACTGGACCTTGAGGGGAGAATTCGAGAGATAAGTGATACCATAAGACGAAATAATATTAGAATAATTGGGATTCCAGAAGAAGAAGAAGAAAGAGAGAAGGGAACAGAAGGTATATTGGAGAGAATTATTGGAGAGAATTTCACTAATATGGCAATGGGAACAAGCATCAAATTCCAGGGAGTGCAGAAAAACCCCCTCAAAATCATAAGAATAGGTCCACACCCCATCATCTAATAGTAAAATTTACAAGTCTTAGGGACAAAGAGAAAATCCTGAAAGCAGCCCAGGACAAGAAGCCTATAACATACAACGGTAGAAACATTAGATTGGCAGCAGACTTATCCACAGAGACCTGGCAGGCCAGAAAGGACTGGCATGATATATTAAGAGCACTAAATGAGAAAAACATGCAGCCAAGAATACTATATCCAGCTAGGCTATCATTTAAAATAGAAGGAGAGATAAAAAGCTTCCAGGACAAACAAAAACTAAAAGAATTTGCAAACACGGAACCAGCCCTACAGGAAATATTGAAAGGGGTCCTCTAAGCAAAAGGAGAGAGCCTAAAAGTAGTAGACCAGAAAGGGACAGAGACAATATACAGTAACAGTCACCTTACAGGCAATACAATGGCACTAAATTCATATCTCTCAATAGTTACCCTGAATGTAAATGGGCTAAATGCCCCAATCAAAAGACAAAGGATATCAGAATGGATAAAAAAACAAAAGCCATCAATATGCTATCTACAAGAAACTCATTTTAGACCCAAAGACACCTCCAGATTTAAAGTGAGTGGGCGGGGGCACCTGGGTGGTTCAGTGGGTTAATCCCCTGCCTTCAGCTCAGGTCATGATCTCTGGGTCCTAGGATGAAACCCCACATCGGGCTTGCTGCACAGCAGGCAGCCTGCTTCCCCTTCTCTCTGCCTGCCTCTCTGCCTACTTGTGATCCCTGTCAAATAAATAAATAAAATCTTTTTAAAAATAAAAAATAAAAAAATAAAGTGAGGGGGTGGAAAACACTTTACCATGCTAATGAACATCAAAAGAAAGCTGGGGTGGCAATCCTTAGATCAATTAGATTTTAAGCCAAAGACTATAATAAGAGATGAGGAAGGACACTGTATCATAGGCAAAGGGTCTGTCCAAAAAGAAGATCTAACAGTTTTAAATATCTATGCCCCTAACATAGGAGCAGCCAACTACATAAACCAATTAATAACAAAATCAAACACATCAACAATAATACAACAATAGTAGGGGACTTTAACACACACACCCCCCTCACTGAAATGGACAGAATATCCAAGTAAAAGATCAACAAGGAAATAAAGACCTTAAATACCCACTGGACCAGGTGGATATCACAGATGTATTCAGAACATTCCACCCCAAAGCAAAAGAATACACATTTTTCTCTAGTGCACATGGAACATTCTCCAGAAAAGATCACATCCTGGGTCACAAATCAGATCTCAACCGGTACCAAAAGATTAGGATCATTCCTTGCATATTTTCAGACCACAATGCTCTGAAGTTAGAACTCAATCACAAGAGAAAATTTGGAAAGAACCCAAATACATGGAGGCTAAAGAGCATCCCAATAAAGAATGAATGGGTCAACCAGGAAATTAAAGAAGAATTAAAAAAAATTCATGGAAACAAATGATAATGAAAACACAACGGTTCAAAATCTGGGGGACACAGCAAAGGCAGTCCTCAGAGGAAAATATATAGCAATACAAGCCTTTCTCACGAAACAAGAAAGGTCTCAAATACACAACCTAATCCTACACCTAAAGGAGCTGAAGAAAGAACAACAAAGAAAGCCTGGACCCAGCAGGAGAAGAGAAATAACAAAGATCAGAGCAGAAATCAATGAAATTGAAACCAAAAAAAAACAATAGAACAAATCAATGAAACTAGAAGCTGGTTCTTTGAAAGAATTAATAAGATTGATAAACCCCTGGCCAAACTTATCAAAAAGAAAAGAAAAAGAACCCAAATCAATAAGATCATGAATGAAAGAGGAGAGATCACAACCAACACCAAAGAAATACAATTAAAAGAACATATTATGAGCAACTATATGCCAGCAAATTTGACAAACCAAAAGAAATGGATGCATTCCTAGAGACATATAAACTACCACAACTGAACCAGGAAGAAATAGAAAACCTGAACAGACCCACAACCAGTAAGGAGATTGAAACAGTCATCAAAAAATCTCCCAACAAACAAGAGCCCAGGGCCAGATGGCTTCCCAGGGGAAGTCTACCAAACATTTAAAGAAGAATTAATTCCTTTTTTCTGAAACTGTTCCAAAAAATAGAAATGGAAGAAAAACTTGCAAACTCATTTTATGAGGCCAGCATTACCTTGATCCCCAAACCAGACAAAGATCCCATCAAGAAAAAGAATCACAGACCAATATCCTGGATGAACACAAATGCAAAAATTCTTACCAAATACTAGCCAATAGGATCCAACAGTACTTTAAAAGGATTATTCACCATGACCAAGTGGGATTTATCTCAGGACTGCAAGGTTGGTTCAACATCCGCAAATCAATCAATGTGATACAACACATTAATGAACAAAACAACAGGGTGCCTGGGTGGCTTAATTGGTTGGGTGACTGCCTTCAGCTCAGGTCATGATCCTGGAGTCCCAGGATCAAGGCCCGCATTGGGCTCCCAGCTCCATGGGGAGTCTGCTTCTCTCTCTGACCTTCTCCCCTCTCATGCTCTCTCTCACCCTCTCTCTCTCCAAAAAAAAAAAAAAAAAAAAAAAAGAACAAGAACTATATGATACTCTCAATAGATGCTAAAAAAGCATTTGACAAAGTACAGCATCCTTTCCTGATCAAAACTCTTCAAAGTGGATGGAGAGGGAGGGTACATGCCTCAATATCATCAAAACCATCTATGCAACACCCACCGTGAATATCATTCTCAATGGAAAAAAACTGAGAGCTTTTCCACTAAGGTCAAGAACACGGCAGGGATGTCCATTATCACCACTGCTATTCAACAGAGTACTAGAAGTCCCAGCCTCAGCAATCAGACAACAAAAAGAAATTAAAGGCATCCAAATTGGCAAAGAAGAAGTCAAACTCTCACTCTTTGCAGATGACATGATATTTTATGTGGAAAACCCAAAGACTCCACTCCACGTGTACAAGAATTCAGTAAAGTGTCAGGATATAAAATCAATGCACAGAAATCAGTTGCATTTCTATACACCAACAGCAAGACAGAAGAAGAAGAAATTAAGGAGTCAATCCCATTTACAATTG
The DNA here is from genome assembly GCF_964662115.1 of Mustela nivalis. Lineage (NCBI taxonomy): Eukaryota > Metazoa > Chordata > Mammalia > Carnivora > Mustelidae > Mustela > Mustela nivalis. Next base: position 184,686,316 of record NC_139021.1, read on the forward strand.
CACACAAAACCATAAGATACCTAGGAATAAACCTAACTAAAGGGGCAAAGAATCTGTACGTAGAAAACTATAAAGTACTCATGAAAGAAATTGAGGAAGACACAAAGAAATTTTAAAATGTTCCATGCTCATGGGTTGGAAGAACAAATATTGTGCAAATGTCTATGCTTACCTAAAGCAATCTACACATTCAATGCAATCCCTATCAAAATTCCATCAATTTTTTTCAAAGAAATGGAACAAATAATCCTAAAATGTATATGGAACCAGAGAAGACCTCAAATAGCCAGAGGAATATTGAAGAAGAAAGCCAAAGTTGGTGGCATCACAATTCAAGCTCTATTACAAAGCTGTCATCATCAAGACAGTATGGTACCGGCACGAAAACAGACACACAGATCAATGGAACAGAAAAGAGCCCAGAAATAGACCCTCAACCCTATGGTCAACTAATCTTCGACAATGCAGGAAAGAATGTCCAGTGGATAAAAGACAGGCTCCTATGATCTCCCTGATATGAGGAAGTTGAGAGGCAACATGGGGTTTAGGGGAGGTAGGAGAAGAATCAATGAAACAAGATGGGATCCAGAAGGAGACAAACCACAAGAGACTCTTCATCTCACAAAACAAACTGAGGGTTGCTGGGGGGAGGGGGGTCGGGAGAGGGTGGTGGGGTTATGGACATTGCGGAGGGTATGTGAAATGTGTACACCTAGCAATTCACAGACCTGTACCCCTGGGGCTAATACATTATATGTTAATAAAAAAATTAAAAAAAGAAACACAGCTTTCAGGGCTCCAAACTTAAAATCAATCACGGACTTCTGTAAATGCTAGGAGATGCGTCACTGATTGGAATTATTTTCAGAGATGCAATTTCCCCTTCTTGACAAGTTTCTTGGATGTTTCTCACTTCCCTTCCTTGTCTTGTGTTAATTTTGTTTTCTACATCTTTGGCAATAAAATAAAATAAATTATACACAAGAGAAAAAAAAAAGTAGGGGGGTGAGAACACCTGCCCCTGTCTGCTCATCCGGACAAAGGAGAGACAGGGAGGAAAGGCAGGAACTGAAGACACTGCTTTCCCACAGGTGACGATGGGAAAAGGTAAGAGGACGGGGGACGACACGTACGCAGCGGGCAGACACTCGGTGCAAATTCTTCCCAAGCTCTAGTCTCAGCACTGCAGTAACAGTTCACATACCCTAAAAGAAGTGCCAAACTGAAATCAACCAGGACGTCAGACTCAAAGGGAACACAAATTATAAGAAATGAAACTATAAATGAAATTATAAGAAATAAACAGAGCCACACTGAAATGCAGAACTAGCCTCAGTAATTCTGGAAAATACTATTTTCACTAGAAACTCTTAAGTCTAAGGACAAAAAAGAGCTGTATGCAAATACTGAGTCTAGTAACGAATCTGGTTCTCCAAGATTAGCAATTTTGAAACTATGTTATTGGTAAACTAGGACTGAATAAATAAGTACACACACTGTGAATAGAGAGAGCCAGGTGTCTCTCTGTTGAAGAGACAAGTTACAAGTCAGGGAGGGAGGAGGCTGGTGGCGGGGCACCCGGTGGCTCAGTTGGCTGGGCATCAAAGTCCTGATTTTGGCTCAGGTCAGGATCTCAGGGTCATGAGATCGAGCCCCACATCGGACTCTGTGTTGGGTGTGGAGTGTGCTTGAGATTCTGTCTCCCTCTGCTCCTCCTCCTCCTAAATAAATCCTTAAAAAAAGAAAGAAAGGAAAGGAAAGGAAAGAACAAGAACCCAGCGATGCTGGATCTGGACTGAAGTTGGCATGAATGCAGTTCTCAGTACGTATCCAGACAGCGGCAGAGGAACACAGCTGTGTGGATGTGCATGTGATATGAAGCACAGGTACGAGTACTTACACACCAGCACACGCACCCACACCAATACGTACATTTTCTAGCTGTGTCCGCTGTGACTGGTGGCATCCGACTGGTAGCAAGACTATACCTAGCACGTAGACACTGCTTTCTAACTAGCATCTCCTGTTAAAGGAATCTAGGCTCCATGGAGAGGGGTTGAATCGGGTCTCAAACAGGCAAAGCATGAGATGAGCCTGAGACCCTTTGGGTCACCCCAAATAAGTTTTTTGAAAAAGCATGAGACCACATCAAAAAGATGAAGGCACAGCACCCTGAAGGAGTTCCCAACAGCCAAAGCCGGAACCACTTAGGTAGTGAAATAAGTAACGAGAGCACTGGACCATAATCTAGAGAATAAAACAAATACCCGTGAGTCTAACCATGACATCAACAAACGGATACATCACTGGGGGAAGAGATCCTGTTCTCCTTTCCAGCGGAATTCTAATTAACAAGTGGAAAGGAATGAGGAAAACACAAAACCACCATTAAGTAAATGCCACAGTGAATGTTATTTCAAATGAGATTTACCAGGAGATGCTAAAATTCACTGGGCAAAAGTTGAAGGAGAGACAGGATATTGGCACACCTCAAAGCATCTCCTCCAAGGTTTTCATTAATTACAAAGAGAAAGATGGGGACTTCACAGTGGTTGAAATCACCTTCGTGGAGGGACAAGGTCATCGTCAGCAGTAAGGACAGGCACCGCGAATCCCTGATGTGACGTACCGAGAAGGCGGAGCGTCACCGCTGCGGTCCTCATGCCAAACGTGTGGCCTTCATTGATCACAGAAAACGTGAGACAACCCAGACCGCGTGACGCTCTACAAAAGAACTGACCGCCGTCCATTAAAGTGTCAAGGTCATGAGCACTGGTTAGTGCCACAGATTGGAGGAGACTGAGCAGCACAAGAACCACAGAACCACATGCAGCACGGAACCTGGATTCCATCTGGTCAGAGAAGGGCTGTGACGGGAAAACAGGGGAGACAGGAGAGGGTCTAGCATCGTTGCAGCCCCTCACCGGGGCTGGTCTCACAGCGCGCTCACTGCACTAGCATTAAGTAGGTCGTTTCGCTGACAGTATACCTGAATTGTCTCCATCATATTCGGGGGGACCCTTTCTGTAAATCTGTAAATACTCCGAAATAAAGTTTTTTTAAATGAAGGGAGAAAAAAATCTCTCATAGCCCTGGTGGTATGTATACCACACTTGCAGAAATACTGATTTAAGCCAAACTGCTTTCCCATGATCTCAACCCACTGATTCCAATTCTTCCCTCTTGAGCAACATAAAATAAATAGTCGCTCAAGCAGGAGATAAACATCCTTCCAGATGTTTGCAGATCCCGCTCAGGTACGGTGAGGTTTCCTCTCTCCAACCAACCATTCCGCGGCCTTCGCCATCCCACACCTGAGACGTTTTCCAGACGTGTCCTATCCGAGACAGCCCGCTCTAGAGTTTCTAAACTGTCAATACTTCTCTTAAAATAAACCATAAAAGACACTTGCAAAGCCAAGTGGCCCCCACCGCGGAGAGCAGAATGACCACCCTCCATGGCTCCACCAGTGTGTGTGCGAGGAAGAAACCCACCTACTGGGACAAGCACAGTGGCCACGTGGCGTGGCTTGTCCCAGAGAGGTGGGCATCCTCCACTGCCCCCGCGTCTTCTCCGCGTGAAGCAGCTGCCCTAGCCCTGGCAGCCCTGAGCGTTCTTTACATGGAAGGCCTCCCTAATTTGACATCTGTGTGGTCTTCTGGTCTATCGGAGTACGTCCAGTCCTTCTAGCAGTCCCAGTAATCCTACTAACCACCCCCAAGATGTCTGCAAAGAACGCAGCCCCCCGCACCCTGCCCGAGGCAGACGAGAACCCCCGGGAGACCGAGGACGGGGGGTCTCCGGTTACTCAGGACATAACCCTGACACCGTCGGCACAAGTACAGTGGGTGAAACTGGTCTACTCCCGCAAGCTGGGCTGACAGGGAAAGTGGAAATATAAAATACGCCCACATCACTGTATACACAGGCTTCACGCTCTCCGTCCGCAACACCGCAGCGGGCTGACAGCAGTGTCAGCTTCTCCGAGTGTTACTTCTCCGAGTAACACCACACTGGCCAGAAAGGAAAGCAAAGAGGCACGGGTGGGCGACTCGGAGCTAGAACCCATACTTTCTGGATGACCCCTCAAACGCTGGAAGTGCATTCGGAACCCTTCTGGGCTGCGTCAGGTGACACCGGGCACGTTAAGTCAGCAGACCTGTGCTCATCCGTGGCGACAAGCTGACCTTCTTTAAGTGGGTCAGGCGGTTGGGGAATTGGGTCCCCATACCCAGCGGCGGGTGAAAGGTGGAGTCACGCTGGTACGTAGGTGGTGGGTGAGAGCTGGGATCCTCTGGGGGATGTGGGGGTTACCTGCTTGGGGGCCCTGACCAGCTGAGTGCATTAAATTATTCATGTTTTCTGCTATTTACAGCAGATTACTGAGAGCTGACCGCATGCGCTATTGACCTGGACACTTATTGGCAAATTGTCCAGTTACTACGGATCGGCCTGGACCAAAGGAAAAGGAGGTTTGTGGAGACATTTAACTCTAGGATTGTGTTGCATGGTTCATTTTACTCCCTCCTGGAGAGGCTATGTCAGCCTTCATAAAGGCAAACAAAGATTTACCACCCAACTATGAAGACACTTGCACTGTATAAACAAAATTAAAATCCCGAGTATACACAAAGACCCCATTACTTAACAATAATGGACTATCCATCGAGTGGCAACCTCACCAGAGAACGCTGGAAACAGAAACACGGTTGGCTATGAGAAGACACTTGATAAGACACATAAATTAAAATATAAAATATGTCTCGTGCTGCCTCACTGACAGAACAAAAACCCTGGCAGGTGTCGGCAAAAACGAGGTGCCCCCCAGTGAGGAGGCATGAGCCCACCTTGGTTGCCACGGACTCTCTCCTTTGTCAGAAGTGCCGAGGCCCAGCTGGACGAGCAGGGCACAGGGAAGGGAGGAGGGTCACGGCTCCACGATTCGACAGAAGGGGAGAAACCAGACTGGGGACGTCTTCACAACGCACCTGGCACACACTGCTGAGCCAGAAGAGGGGGCACAAGCCCATGGAGCGCAGCCCTGGGCCACCTCTGGAAACCTGTTCCTCCGCCCTATGCTCCAGAGGGATGTGGAGGAAAAAAAGATGCCAACTTCTTGAAACGTCAACAAAAAAGCACCCTGTATTCTCCCCAATCTGCACAGCCAGAAAATGGATTAATTCTTAAAAAATTAAACACCTTGAATTAAGCATCTTTAATGCATGCGCTAGTACACAAGCTAAGCATACAAAGAATACAGACGTAAATCACTAGAACTCAGAATGCAGCTAAGGGTGAGTCTCTGCGCACACACACATCTGAACTTTCATTCTGTACAAACTGTGGGCATCTTTATGACTAATGGCCTTTTTTTTTCTTTTCAGCATAGCAGAATTCATGGTTTATGCACCACACCCAGTGCTCCATGCAATCCGTGCCCTCCATAATACCCACCACTTGGCTCCCCCAACACCCCAGCTCCCGCCGCTTCAAAACCCTCAGATTGTTTTTCAGAGTCCATAGTCTGTTTTTTCTTTCTAAAGACCATTTGCACTAGCAATGTAACGCTGGTTAATTAAGTCCTAGTTACCAGAAACAGTGGCAGCGTGAGGCTGCGGAGTTCAGTAGAGAAATTCGCTTTTGCTGGAGGAGCAGGTGTGAGCGTCCACCAGCCCCGAATACAAAACCATTAATGCCGGAACAGCAAGATTAATAAGGCCTGCAGACCATCAGAGAGGAAACAGCTCCACCAGGCCCAGAGTCTCCTTCAGTAACACTGTGGTGTGGTGTGGTATGGTGTGGTGTGCCCTCTTGGGAGGCCCGCTTTCTTGGGAGGTTGAGGACGGTGACACCTGACACAGAGTCCACTACAGAGACCAGAAGTTAGGGTTCCTCCTCTCCACTCCACACTCTCAGGGCACGCTGAAACTTTAACCACATGGATCTTACATCTTTTTTTTTTTTAAAGATTTTATTTATTTATTTGACAAAGAGAAATCACAAGTAGATGGAGAGGCAGGCAGAGAGAGAGAGAGGGAGGGAAGCAGGCTCCCTGCTGAGCAGAGAGCCCGATGCGGGACTCGATCCCAGGACCCTGAGATCATGACCTGAGCCGAAGGCAGCGGCTCAACCCAATGAGCCACCCAGGCGCCCCTGGATCTTACATCTTGGTGCTGTGCTTTATTTGGCTGTGACCACTTTTGGAAGACGTGTCAGCCTACCGTACGTGGGCTTCCCAGCCCATACCCCTACCCCGTCTGGCTGGGACATGGGGAGGTTTAGGGAAGAGAAGCAGTCTAAGACCATAGTCAAAAGCAAGAGGGACAACTTAATTCCCAGTGGGCTAGGGACCTGGAGGAAGACAACAGAGGCGGGGGGCAGGGAGCCATGCTCATACTTCCAATTAAAGTAAAAAACGTGAATGAACTTACTAGACCTACGGAGGATCAAGTGCAGGCTCGCGAGATTTACGAAGTCCACCATAAACCGCAGTCACCCTCCTGATTAAAGTGAAGGATCTTACGAAACCGGGTATACGAATTTACCCACCACAGCTGGGACTCATAAAGGTCGCGCACAGTTATAAGAACTGCAGCTTAGGGACGTTTCCACGTTGGGTACTTCATTGGATTCTCTTAACAACCTCATGACATAGGAAGGGTAAGAAACTTTATTTCTGTTTTGTAGATGAGAAAAATGAAATCCAAAAACCTGAACTAACTTGTGTGGAGTCTGGTGACCTGAAAGGGCGGAGCTTCAGCCTAACCGGGGAGATAAGACTGAAAAATAAAACCAAAGAACAGTAAAAACCAAACCATGGATGAAAAAGATTTGAAAAGTTAATATAGACTTAAACAGATCTACAATAATCAAGACAGTGTGTTACTGGCATAGGAATAAACATACAGATCAACAGGGCAGCACAGAGAACCCAGAAGAAAACAGTACATTTACGGTGCTCTGACCTTTGACAAAAGTGCCAAGACAACAGTCTTCATCAGAAACGGTATGGGCACCATTCGAGCTCCGTGTGCAGAAGGAGAAACTTAGGGCCCTACGTACACACCCACACAAACACTCACACAAAGGGATCAGAGAGCTAAACGTAACTGCGAAAAGCATAAACATTTTAGAGGGGACCACAGGACGAGATCTCGGTGAGCTTAGGTAAGGAATCCTAAGATCTGACGAGAAAAACATGACCTAGAAAGAGCCAAGTTAACAGACAGGACTTCATCAACATCCAAGACTTTGTGGGCGCTGAAAGGCGGCATTACGAAAGTAAAAAGACAAGCCACATTCTTGGAGAAAACGTTCAGACATCACCTGTACGTTAAGACATGCATCCGGAATATAAAGAGAAGTCTTCCAATTCAACAAGATGACATGATTTTTAACTGAGTAAAGGACTTGACGGTGATTTCCCCAACAAAGATATACAAAAGGCCCGAAAGTATGTGAAAACACATTTGACATCATTTGTCACTAGAAAAGTGCCGACCAAAAACGCAACGGGAGAGCAGAGCCCCAGCACGGCTACCGTCAGGCCAGGGTGTGGAGGGACCAGAAGCCTCGTCCATGCTGCTGGGAACTCAACGGTGCAGACGCTCTGGGAAACCCTTGGGACATTCCTCAAATGTGAAGCCCCTGGTGACCGTACGACCCAGCAATTCCACAGCTCAGTCACAGCCCACGAGCAACGCACACACGCGTGCACGCAAACACTCGCGTGTGGATGCCCACAGCAGCGTTCCGTCAGGTCTCAAAGCGCCAGCGACTCGCACGTCCCCTATGTGAGGCACCGAGAAACGGGGAAGAGCCGCACTGGGCAGTATGATTCACCAAGGGAAAGGGAGGAGACACGGGTACATGTGTCCACGGGGTGCACCTCAAACACGCGGTCCCACCAAGTGAAGGGAGCCAGTCGGGACAGAGCGACACTGTGATTCAGGGTCCCACCGGCCTGGCCCAGACAGACGGACAGAGACGGAAGGTCCGTCGTAGCTGCTGAGGGCTAGGGAGGGTGGAAGAGGGGCCGGCCCTGGCACCCAGTTTCTCTCTGGTCATGAGGTGTCCTTTACTTGGGTCGTGCAGATGTTCCCAGAGCTCTGCAAGCACATCAATGCCACCGACCCGCGCACGTTAAAACAGTGAACTTTGTGGTAGGTGAATTACAAACAAGGCTGCTTTTACACATGCGCACAAGCTCTGAATGATTCACGGAGAAAGTGACCACGGTGAGAAGCCCATGAAACACTGTCCACGGGCAGGTCACCGGGAAGCGCAGCTCACACTGAGACGCCGGCCGCACCGCCCGGAGGGACCACAGGCCGCCGGGGACGCGGACTCACCGGCGCCCTCTGCAGGCCGCCGTGAGGGCGCTGGCGGGACGCGGCGAATGCGGACTCACCGGCGCCCTCTGCAGGCCGCCGTGAGGGCGCTGGCGGGACGCGGCGAACGCGGACTCACCGGCGCCCTCTGCAGGCTGCCGGCGGGACGCGGCGGCTCGGGCAGCGCAGGCCAGCGACCCCGGCTCCGCGGCTGGGGACCGCCCGCGCCTGCTCCGAACGCGGCAGTGCGCCCGGCAGCCCCAACGCAACTGCCGGGAGGTCCGGGGAGGGACACGCGGGGAGAGGACGGGGCGGGTTGGCGCAGGGGAGGGGCCGCGTTCAGCAGGGACCCCACGCGGGCCGGACGGGTCGCGGCCTCCCCGTGGCTCCGGTGACCGCCGCGGGAGAAACGCGGGCTGAGCCGCAGCCGGGCCGGCGACGGCGACCACGGGGCGCGCTGTGGGCACCCGCCCGCCGGGACCCTCCCCCGCCCCTCCCGAGCGCGGCCCGGTCGCTGAGAGCAGCCGGGGCGCCGCGGCGGACAGTCCCTTCGCTCCCCGGGACACGCGCCCGCGGGACGCCCCCGCCCCCCGACGGGGCCGCCGCCTCCGACCGACGCTCCGGGCGGCAGCAGGACCCCGGCCGCGGCCACGGCAGGCGCAGCGCGAGCGCGGGCGGCGGCGCTGGACACGCTCCGGGCAGAGCAGAGAGCACGCGGGACACCCTCCGCCCTCGACGGGAGACGCAACTATTCGCCATGCCGAGAACGGCTCTAAACGGTAGACTGGAACTTTATGATTCATTCATATCCAGATCTGCCCAGTTCATCAATCATGTTCCGTAAAGCCTCGGGATGCAAAATACACAGAAATCTGCTGCGCTTCTGTCCGGCCATGAGGAAGGAGCCGGAAGAGAGATTAGCCCATTTATAACTGCACCAAAAGTAAGAAAACACCTAGGAATGAACGGAACCAAAGAGGTCAAAGCCCTGTACTCTGAAACCTGAAAAACTGATGAAAGAAATTAAAGACACAAACAAGGGGCGCCTGGGCGGCTCAGTGGGTTAAGCTGCTGCCTTTGGCTCGAGCCAACATCTCAGGGTCCTGGGATCGAGTCCCCGCTGAGCAAGCCTGCTTTCCCTCTGCCTCCTGCTTCCCCGTCCGTGCTCTCTCTCTCTCTGACAAATAGGTAAGTAAAATCTTGTATTAAAAGTACATTTAAAAAAAGAAGGAGGGGCACCTGGGTGGCTCAGTGGACTAAAGTCTCTGCCTTTGGCTTAGGTCATGATCCCAAGGTCCTGAGCTCAAGCCCTGCACTGGGCTCTCAGCTCAGTGGGGAGCCTGCTTCCTCCTCTCTCTCTGCCTACTTGTGATCTATCTGTCAAATAAATAAATATTTTTTTTTTTTTAAAGAAGGAAAGAAAGAAAGAAATTAAAGACACAAACCAATGGAAAGATATTCTATGCTCATGAACTGGAAGAACCAATACTGTTAAAATGTCCATACTACCCAAAAAGATCTACAAATTTAATGCAATCCTTACCAAAATACTAAGAACATTTTTTTACAGAACTAAAACAATTAATATTAAAATTCGTAGGAAACCAAAAAAGACCCAAATAGCCAAAGCAATCTCAAGAAAGAAAAACAAAGCTGAAGCTACCACAACCCCAGATTTTAAGATATCCTACAAAGCTGTAGGAATCAAAACAGCATGAAAACTGGCACAAAAACAGACACAGACATCAATGGAACAGCCTAGAGAACCCAAAAATACAACCACAATTACATGGTCCATTAATCTACGACAAAAGAGGCAAGCATATGCAATGGGACAAAGAGAGCCTCTTCAACAAACCGTGCTGGGGAAACTGGACAGCTACATGCAAAACCATGAAACTGGACCACTTTCTGACATCATATACAAAAAATAAATTCAGAATGGATTATAGACCTGAGCATGAAACCTGAAACCATAAAAAACCTAGAAGAAAACACAGGCAGCAATCTTCTGGACATCTAGTAAGAAGCTGCTGTCTCCTGAGGCAAGGGTCGCAAAAGCAAAAATAACCTTTTGGGTCTACATCAAAATAAAAAGCTTTTGCACAGTAAAGGAAATAACCAATAAAACAAAAGGTAACCTAGTGAATGTGAGAAAATATTTGCAAATGATATATATGATAAAGGGTTAATTTCCAAAATATATAAAGAACTCATACAACGCAACATCAAAAAACCCAAATAATCCAATTAAATGGGCAGGACATGAATAGACATTTTTTGAAAGAAGACATACAAATGGCCAACAGACACATGGAAAGATGCTCAACATCACTAATCACCACAGAAATGCAAATCACAACTACAAAGAGCTACCACCTTACACCTGTCAGGATGGTTAAAATAAAAAACACAAGAATAACAAGTGCTGGTGAGGATATGGGAAAAAAGGGACCGTCGTCCACCACGGGTGGGAATGCAAACTGATGCAGCCACTGTGGACAGCCGTGTGGAGGGTCCTCAAAAAATTAAAAACAGAATCAGCATATGATCCAGTAATCCCATGACTGGGTATTTACCCCAAGAAAATGAAAACGCTAATGCAAAAAGATACATGCACCCCTATGTTTACAGCAGCAGCATCAACAAAAACCCAGGTATGAAAGCAGCCCAAGTGTCCATCCATAGATGAATGGATAAAGAAGATGGAGTATATACACACAACGGAACATCACCTGGCCGCAAAAAAGAACAAAGTCTTGCCATCTGCAACACGGACTGACCTAGAAGATACAATGCTAAGTGAAATAAGCCAGCCAGCAAAAGACAAATACCATATGCTTTTGCATATATGGAATTCAAGAAACAGAACAAAGAACAAAGAAAAAGAGACCAAAAAACCCTTCTTAAATAAAGAGAACAAACGTGGTTGTCACAGAGGCGGCAGGTGGGAGGTCCGGTAAAGGGGATTAAGCGTGCGCCCACTGTGATGAGCGCGGAGTAGTGTACAGAACCGCTGAATAATTATACTGTGTATCTGAAACTAATACATCACTGTACGCACATTACACATTACATACCAAAAAAAAATACTAAGGTAAAAATGTTTTTCAAAAGAAAAAACAAGTGATAAAAAAACCTGTCAATAGCCAATTAATTAACGCACCCTATACGTTATTTCCACAGGATACTGACAAAGAATCAAAGGAAATTACAAGAGAGAAGTGCCCACTTCTCCCTAGGAATCAAAAGCTGGAAAATGGATCTTCGATCAACCCAAAGGAAACCGGAAAAGATACCAATTCAATTGTGAGCTGAGACATTCTGGGTGCTTCTCTGCCAGAGAACTGGCTTTTTATAGAGGTCATGTGGAAGGAGTGTCTTCACGGATGGTACGGGCTGAGCATTCACAGCTCGAGATGTTCTGGGCATGTGCTTTCCTTCTGGAACAGGTAGTGTGGTGACTGTGCCGTGGGCAGGGGCCTGAACGAGCCACGCACCTGATGTCCCCAGGTCTCAGGGTCAATCTAACCAAGGATTTCCCTTTTCTTTCTGCAGAGCCTAGAATACTGCTTGCTACACACCAGGTGCTCAAAATGTGTCTACCTAACAGAAACGATAAGCCCTACTGATACCTAACTGCTCCACATGTGACCTCATAAGGCACCCTTCCCGCAGTCAGGACGCTGGAGGGATGAGCGGAGGGGGCTCCCTCTGGCTCCGACAACTGCTTGTGAAGCTACTACAGAGATGGGTCTGGCAGCTGCGGTTCCTAAAACTCCACTGGTGGTCATAATGCACAGGGTGTAGAGCCACTAATCTGCGAACAGAAGTAGGAAATGCACTTTGCACAGAACCAAATTCTGGAAGGGGGCGTGTGTGTTGTGTGTGAGAGAGACAGAACAGAAAACGCAGAGCAAGGACTTGGGTTACTTTATTGAACTCCATCTGGATTTTTAGATCAAAGACCAAGGCACAGGACAATATAAACAAGCACTTCATCGCATTAAGAGGCCATACACACCCTGGCAGTTAGACATGAGCTCACTACTCCTGGGCAATGGCCGGGGCCTACTGCAGCCTCAGGCTGGGCACTTTGTTTCAGCACCGCAATCTGAAAGGCCATTCAAGGTTTTGCCTCTAAGCCTTTCTTCCTTTCCAATCAATAAGGACTTTGTTGCGAAGCCCCACACGGGAGGCTACAGAGCCCCGTAGCTGAGAGGACAGGCTCTGGAGGCAGACAGTGGGGTCTAAGCCCTACTTCCCTTCAAGCTGTGCATCCCCGGGCTGATTAACCTCCCTGCACCTCAGCTTCCTCCCTTGTAATCTGGGACCAGCAACAGGGTACTGCGAACTTCAGAGAACCCCCTGGTACCCACTCAATGAGCAGAAGTACCTGTAACCTCTGTTAAATGTCCCAAAGACGGAAAATGCAGCCTGTCCCAAGCGCAGCTCCTTTTGTGCTGCAGATCCACACCAATCCTCTCTCAGTAACAGCACCACTGCCCACCCAGGTGCTGTCACAGCCCCGGGAGCCCGCCCATTCACTGTCTCACTGTCATCTCCGTCCAAGCCTGTCACCTCTCCGCGTCCAGACAGTCCCTGCCTCCACTCTGACCACCAGCCCCTTCATTCTCCCCAGAGCTCCCACAATAAGCTCTTAAAATGTCAGTATGATCATATCACTTTCCTATTTACTTCCAGCGTATGGAACGTGAGCAGGGTCGTGATGACCCAGCACTGACCTCACCTAAGAGGACAACACTGGGGAGTGCAGGAACCAGGAGGAACCTGGTCCCTGGGTGTCTCCGATCTGGGCAGCACCAGTCCCGGCCCTGCATTTACGGTCCCCAACCCACCCAACCCTCCGCCTTGTTGGAGCGAACGTGGTTTGAAGCCTCCCTTGCAGAAGCTGAACCCGTGCCCCGGTAACATGGACCCTGGAAGTGCGGGGCTTCTGTGACAGGGCGTAGGTGACACTGGCCTGGTGTCAGGCAGTGGGGGTGGGGAGCCTGCGCAGGAAGGAGACTCGCCAGTCCTGCACGCCGAGCAGAACATCGGAGCAAACAGCGCTGCCTTACTCGGGCGCCCGACCCCAGGCTGATGGAGCCCGCAGGCGCAGAGGGCACAGAATTCAGGTGCGGGGCGGCCGGCGGCTCCCGGGGGCTCTCCGCCAGGACCCCCGAGTCGAGGCGGTGCGGGGAGCGCCAACCCGCAAGCGGCCGTGGAAGTCAGAGCCCGGCTGCGGCCCCACCGGCCCTCCTCCAGCTCCCGAAAAGGCTGAGGCATTCCTGGGTCCCAGCCCGCTCCCCTTCCAGCCTCCCGCCGGCCGGTCACGCGGGTCCAGCTCCCGCCGGACCCTGATCGGGGCGCCCGCCGCCAGCCACCTCGCCTCACCCCGTTCCCTCCGCCCGAAGCTCTCCACCCGGGCGCGCCCTCCACCCCGCAGCCCTACCCGCCCCGCCCGGCGCCTGCACGCGGGGGCGCGACTCAGGAGCAGCAGCGCGCACACCCGGACCCGGCGCGGGTCAGGACACTGCGAAGGACACTGGGACACTGGAACTAGCCGCCCGCGGGCCCGCATCTCCGCGCAGGCGCGGCCGGGGGGCCCGGAGGCGGGACAGCGCCGCGGCCCCGCCCCTAACCCCGCCCCTGACCCCGCCCCTGGTCCCTGGCCTCACCCAGCCCGCCGGAGGGCGCGGCCAGGCCGCCTCCGGGAAGGCCCCGGGGGAGCCGCAGGGCCCAGAGGAGCAGGCCCAGGGACTCCGCCCTCCTGGCCCTCACGCCCAGGCCCGGGGCTCACCGCGTCCCCCGGAACCTGAAGCTCCTCCGCCCTCCGCCGTCGCCACCGGCCCAGCACCAGCGTGTCCATGCGGCCCCACGCCCGGGTCCGCGGGCCCCTCCTGCCCCGGCGGCCGCCGGCCCACGCCGCTGTGTCCACGCCTCCCCCACCCACGTGTCCCGGGGGAGCCAATGAGCGATGGGGGCGAGGCGAAACCCGGCGGGGCCGGCCCCGCGGAGACCAGCGTCTTCTGGGCAAAAGGGCGCTTCTGTCCCAGGTCCCCATTTCTCGAGGGCCGGCCTGTCACCTCTCGACCACCCCGAAGAACCCAGTCCTTCAGCGTCCCGCCACGCCTGGTCTACAGGCGGCCGATCGGCCGGGGGAGCGCCCGCCTCCTCGCTCTCGTGATTGGTCGCTGAGCGCCGTCGCAGCCGTCTTCCCGCGGCGGGTGGCTGATGGACGGCGCAGCGAGCCAATCCGCTTGCGCGAGGGAGCGGGTCTCTGGGAGCTGTAGTCCCGGGGATCTGGGCTCACTTCCGGGCGGCAGCGGCCGTGGGGCGGTCCCGGGCCTCCGGCGGGTGCGGAGCGCGGGGCTTTCCCGGCCGGCTGCGGGGCTGGCGGAGGGGCCGGGGAGGCCTCGCCGCCCGCCGCTGCGCTCGCGTCCTCCGGGAGCCGGGCCGGGAGCAGGCAGCGCCGCCGGACCCTCCGGTTAACCGACGCCCGCGCCGGCGGCGGGAAAGGGGCGGCCCCGGCGGCCGGTCGCTCGCCGCTTCGAACCCTCCCGCGGCCAGGCGCCTCCCAGGCCGCGGACCTCGGCGGTGCTTCTGCCGCTGGAGGCCCCGAGCGAACCGCCCTGCCGCCGGCCAAGGCTCGGCCCGGCCCCGGGACCCGAGCGAGCCCCGCCCGGGCTCCCCGCGGCCGGTCCCGGGCGAGCGCGCGGGCTCGGCTGCCTCCGTTCGCTCCCTGCGGGCGGGAGGTGAAGCGGGGCGTCCTGAGGGCGAGGGGCGCTCCGCCGCCGCGGTCCGGAGTCGAAACGCGGGCTCTCCCCGCGCGAGGCCGGCCCCGGAGACCGGACGGAGCGCGGCGACCGCGGCCCGCACACGCGTCCGTTAGCCGTGAGGAGTCGGTGTGCGGCGTTCTGGCCCGAGAAGAGATGGAGCGCGCGAGGCGCCCCGGCATGACCGACCCCATGACGTCATCTTGCAGCCCCATGACGTCATCTTGCAGCAGGAATGCGCGGGTCATCGCGGCTCTGCAGTGCTCCGTGCCGGCGCGGCGCGGTCAGCGTGGGAGGAGGGACTGCGGGCAGATGTGTTCTTGGAATCCCGGATCTCCGGGGTTTAAGGGCAGTAACACGCATGGTGCGAAACCCCTGCAGCAGGGCCTGGGGTGACGCCCTACAATCGAGCACGGCATCTCTGGGGCAAAACGCGTGAATGTTCACAAATATTCACCCTAACGGGGACCTAAAGCAGCTTTAGTCTCGTATCAGCTTACCTGAGTTTGCTCAAAATGTAGGAAGAACTCACTTGTAGGACTTGTTCGCATTGCAGAATGGAAAATAAGGCGCTATCGTGATCCTGTAGGACTCCCCCTACCTTAAAAGCTTTTTTTTCTTGGGGTTGCAGTTTAGGTGAAGTGATCTGCTGTGCCGACTGGTTTCAGTATCTCTGGTACTTGGGGCTGCTCTTCCGGATGCCGAGTCAACCGTTGGGTCCTGAGGGTCATGTAGCTTAGCCTACAACTTAGTGACAGACCCTCTCCTTGACCAGACTGCCCTCCTGCTCCCCTGAACTCTCTTCTCAACAAGTCCCCAACTTTTGGGCTACCACATCAGTCTCTGCATCGTCCAATTTAAGCAAGAATCTTGCTAAGTCAGTTTGCCAGAATCCCCGATCCTTGATACCTGATGAGCCTCAGCATCTGATGGGGCTCCTCATTCCCCACATGCCCCCAGGTGATGTCTGACTGCCCCGCCTGCCTTCAGCAAGAATCCCATTAGGTTGATTTAGAAAGAATTGCCCCTCATCCCAGATGCTTCCTCCTAGTAACTTTTCACCCACCAACTTTCCCCTGCCCGGATCACACCCCTTGGCTATAAAGTCTCCCTCTTCTTTGTATTGGGAATTGACCGTACTCTTCTCCCCTGCTGCAAAACTCCGGTGTAGTAATTCCTACAACTGTCATAATACATTAACTGTTAGAAAAAAATTGCCACAATGATCCCCTTGAATAAAGTCTGCCTTACCTTCATGTCAAGTGTCATGAATAATTTTTTCTTTAACACTGTGTACAGAAATAGATACATATTTAATAGATCACAATTTAGTGTAATACACTATTTACCAAACACCAATCATTTGGACGTCAATTACAATATGTATACAAAACTCTGCTATTACTTAGTATATTGGTTTAAATTAATATCGTAAATTTTTTAAGCAAAAAGTATTATAAAACATTTGTTATGTTTATAGTACTCACTACTTTAATATTTTAAATCAAATACATTAACTATTAGAAAAAATCTGGAAAATCCTCATGACATCGGATTCTTGCATATGACTCCAAAACCAGAGTCAACAACAAAAATACATAAACTGGATGATATCAAAATTAGACACTTCTGTGCATCAAAGGACACTATTAACAGTGATAAGGCAGCCCACGAAATAGATTAAATATTGGCCAATCATGTCTC
Organism: Mustela nivalis; assembly: GCF_964662115.1. Taxonomy (NCBI): domain Eukaryota; kingdom Metazoa; phylum Chordata; class Mammalia; order Carnivora; family Mustelidae; genus Mustela; species Mustela nivalis. The sequence goes on from NC_139021.1 coordinate 184,703,129, forward strand.
TGATAAGGAGTTAATATCTAGAATACATAAAGAACACCTACAATTCCACAACAGAGAAACAACCTGACTAAAGAGCAGGCAAAGGGCTTGCATAGACATCTCTTCAAAAATGATACACGATGGCCAATACCCGCTTGCAGAGATGCACAACATCAACTGGTCATCGGGAATGGAAATCCAAAGCACAATGAGGTACCACCTCATACCCATTGGGAGGCCCATCATAAAAACACAAGTGTTGGCTAGGATGTGGAGAAATTAAAGCCTTGGGTGTTGCTGGTGAGAATGTCAAACACTATTAAAAGAATGGTGAAGTCCGTCAGAGAAAGACAAATAGCACATGATTTCGCTGATACGCGGAATATGAGATACAAGAGATGTGTTCATCTCTTCTGAGGGAGGGGAAAAACCCAGAGGGAAACAAACGTAAGAGACTCTTAGCCCTAGAGAACAGACTGACCTTGACAGAGGGAGGTGAGGGGGGATGGGCTAGATGGGGGATGGGCATTAAGGAGGGCGCTTGTTATGATGAGCAGTGGGTGTTGTGTGTAAGTGATGAATCACACAATTCTAGTCCTGAAACCAATATTCCACTGTATGTTAACTAGCTAGAATTTAAATAAAAACTTAAAACATAAAAAAAAAAAAAATCCTGTATAACATTTCCTCAAAAAATGAAAAATAAAATTACTATCCTGCTCCACTTCTGGGTTTATAACACAAGATAACTGAAAGCCAGGGCTCTAGCTCCCATGTTCATAGCAGCACTAGACACAGTAGCAAAAGGTGGAAAGAACCCAAGTGTCCAGAGACAGATGAATGGATAAATAAAATGTGGTCCACCCATGCAATGGAATACTGTTTAGCCTTAAAGAAGGACATTCTCTTTTTTTTTTCTTTTTTAATTTTATTTATTTACTTGACAGACAGAGATCACAAGTAGGCAGAGAGAGAGAAGAGGAAACAGGCTCCCTGCTGAGCAGAGAGCCCCATGCGGGGCTTGATCCCAGGACCCCAAGATCATGACCTGAACCGAAGGTTGAGGCTTTAACCCTCTGAGCCTCCCAGGCACCCGAGGAAGGACATTCTGACACCAGCTATGACATGGAATCCCAAGGGCGTTATGCTCAATGAAATGAGCCCATCACAAAAGACAAAGGATAACCCTACTTCCACGAAGTGCTGGGATAATCAGTCTCGCAGAGACAGGCAGATGGTGGTTTCCAGGGGCTGGGGGGGGGGGGGACTGGGGTGTTAGTAGTTCATGGGTGCAGACCTTCCCTTTAGAAAGATGGGAACGGTTCCAGACACGGATGGATGGTGTTGATGGTCGCTTAACGCCACTGAACTGTATAGTTAAAAATATTTAAAATGGTGAATTTTATGTTATGTACATTTCACCACAATATAAAAGTAAATATACTAAATAATAAAAGAAAAGTGTCTTTCTGTGCACTGCTTGCCATCACTTGCACACCGCCTTCCAGGGAAATGGCTCTCAGGAGGAAGGTGACCTGAGTTCCGCTTCTACCCTGCTCATCTCCAGCTCCCAGGCAGAGTGCTCTAACCTCCCACTCCCCGTCCCTCTCAGGGTATAAAATTGGGATGCTAAGAGAGGTGCCTACCTCATTGGGGTGCTGTGAATTTTCGGTGAGATACTGTCTGTCGAGTGGCGGGCATGACGCCCGCCAATGTGGCGTACATGGTCAGCTCACAGCTCACTGTAGCTGCCCGGCCACTTCGGGTCTGTCCCCATCTGAGCACTGGACGTTGCTGGCGGTTTGGTTTGCTGAAGGCTGCAGAACCTAACGAGTGGTGTGCATCGGGGCAACTGTTCATTTCTGAGCCCCAGTTTCTCCATCTGCACAGTAGGAATAAAATAGCTTCCTCCTGTCACCTGCCTTCTTGGAAAGAGGGAGCTTCAAGGAATGGCTGCAGATTGTTCGGAAAACATGCTCGCGGGGGAGCCTGGGTGGCTCAGCTGGTTCCGTGTCTGACTCTGATTTCAGCTCAGGTCATGATCTCAGGGTCATGAGATCGAGCCCCACGTCTGGCTTCGCAATGGACATGTCTGCTCGGGATTCTCTCTCCCTCTGTCCTTCCCCCGACTCACACGCTGTCCCTCTAGAAGTAAATAAATAAAATACATGAAAAAAAAAATAAAAGAAAGAAAGAAAAACATGCTCAGGTTAGCATGGCCACGGGAGGTGTGTGTGTGTGTGTGTGTGTGTGTACGCGCGCGCTAGTGTGTTGTAGGGAAGGGGGTTGAGTAACTGTTTTGCTGCAAAGCTATGTCTGATTTTCCAATGACTTAAACATCCCCCCTTTCAAGGTCCCTCCAATGACCTCCTAAAAATTGTTACCTCTGCTCATCCTGCTGGGATGTGAAGAGGCACTGCATGTTAAAGCTCTAGCACAGAGACCGGCACATAGTAGCTACTTAATAAACAACAAAGGTCCCTTCTTGTCCTTCTCGCCCTCTTATTAAAAGAAATTCCCAGCACTTCCTTGGGCACTTGTATAGGCTTATAATTTTTCTTTGAAAACCACAGCTTTAGATATTATTATAGCAATAACGATCACCCTCTTTGCCTGGAAACATTTCCCCCTAAGCTGCAAGGGCTTGTTTCTTGTTGCTCAGATGTGGACTGATCTGTCCCTCCTCCAAGGGGCCGGGCCGATGCCCTGCCCTGAAGCAGCCGCAGGGCTCGCTGCTCACCCACAGCCTGGCTCCCCACCTCCACGGCACTCGGCCCGAGGCGTTCTTTTTCTCTTCTTCCGTTGGGGTCCCGTACCCACCCCCTGCCACCAGCGTGCTCGTGCTCCACCGGCCAGGGACAGTCCCGCAGCTGGACGCAGGCGCTGGAGGCTAGAGCAGTCTGTTTGGGACCCCGGACGTCAGGGAGCCCCACAGCAGTGCTGCAGGGCCGTCTTCGTGCTCAGATAAAGAACCAGGCTCAGATGCTTCGCCCGCGGTGCCCAGGGCTGCAGAAGGCCCGGGGGGCAGCCCTGACTTCTGACACAACCCTGCCTGGATCGCCGACTGTTTCCGCCTTTCATTCCTGTGGAGAGCCTCCTTACTGAGTGGCGGGTCGCAAGCCACACACCCCACTCCTACCCAAGAGCTCTAGTCTGCCATTCGCCGCACGGGCCTTGGTTCCTCAGCCCCGTTTCTAGGCCCCTGCGGTCAAGTGCAGCCCTCCAGGGACGGCCTTTGCAAGGGGCAACTCTGTTGTACACCTTTACTCTGCGCTCCGCCTCTGTGCCAAAGTGGCTCGTGCACGGGAGTGGGTGTTCAGGGGCCTTCTCGTCCCTGAGAACCTGGCAGGTCTCTGCCTCGCTGTGTGCCGCCTCCCCAAGCAGCCTGGGGCCGCCAGGTCCCTTCCCTGACCCGGGGCCCTGTGCACGCCTGGCCTCTCTCCTCCTCATTGCTCGCAGTGCAGCTGCCATCCGTCTCTCCCCCGGGAACCCCCTCCACGTGTGGGGACTGGCCTGGTCCTCCACGGAAGCCGCCCCCTTTCTGTCATGCTGTCCTTACGTTCGCGACTGCATCCCTCTGGACTTGGACGCTTTCTGCATAGAGCGGGCATATAACAAACCTTCTTTCTTGGGGACTTAACAGGGAGTACGTGCTGCCTAGGGAAGTCCTCTCACTCATGACGAGAAGCCACCTTACCAGAGAGACCATCTGCGGACACATCACAAAGTCAGAACTGCAAGGGCAAAGGCTCAGTACTGATGGGCGACTGAGGCTCGCACGCACCTGTTCACTCACTTGGAAACATTCTATTGCCTGCAAAGTGGAAGGTTCTCTGAGTAGGTGCAGGTCTGTTATCTGTGAACTCAGAGGCTGACCCTCTGTTCGCCGGAAGCTCTAAGAGTGTCTTTATCTCCGTGTCTCGAGCGCCCAGCACAGGCAGGGCCCAGGGTGGGGATTCAGGGCCAAGACAGTGAATGAGTGAGTGCACAAGGTTATCAGAGTTGTGTCTGCTCCAGCTGAGGCCAGAGGTCTTAAGAGAAGTGCCCTGGCCTCTCACCTCTCTGGGCCTGCTATCAGCAAATGGCATTTATTTGTCGCTGGACCGTTAAGTGGAATAACAAACTTTCCTGTCTCTTGGCCCTCATTGTTAGGCTTGGTCTTCAGCTCTACGGTGAGCCAGCAACTTGTAAGGGCCGCTCACTGGGGACAGCTTTATTCCTGGCGGATCCACGTCAAATGAGATGCACTTCTGTCCAGAAGATCAGCACACATTTGTTTTTCTGGGGGTCATGGTTTAGTGTCAATGCCATTTTAGCTCGGGCTCTATTTTCCTTTATGGCAAGACTTGGTGTAAGATTTCACTAAATGCCATCTCTATAATGATCCAGGAATACTTCACTGAAGCAAAAAAGAAAGAAAGAAAGAAAGAAAGAAAGAAAGAAAGAAAGAAAGAAAGAAAGAACCCACCACATTTCAACTTCCAAAATAATATCTCTGTGTGGAGACTTCTGAGATCTAAGCCAGTTCCCCAAATCATTTCCTGCTTCTGTAAATGTGCTCTTCAGGGATGAGCAGCAGTGGATACTTATTTAATATCGAAAGACTTTATGACCAGTTCAAATGAGACCTGTATATGCTGCTGTGCAAGGTACGTGCCCCAGCCCCTCCCGGAATGTGAGTGTAAACACTTGGCACGTACAGGAGGCAAGCATTTCACGGTCTGCCGTTTTGCATTTTCTTGCCAGGTGCTGTAAATAAATAAGAATATTAATAACCCACAATTGTGCCTTCTAAAATCAATAATAGCTTTCTGTTTGAACGGAAGTATTAATTGTATCTCATCTTAACTTATCTCTGCTCCTAATCACTTGGTAATATTTGTCAAGCGCCAGACGTCAGCATCCTTTCTGTGCTATGCTATGTCTCAACAACAGATTGAAATTTTAGCACGATGTTTTATATTTCACCCTAAATTTCTTTTATATGCAAGTGTACGAAGTCACACTGGTTATGTTCGATAATCCATTTTTGGCATGTATTTTCATATAAATTATAGGGTGTTTTGGCCTCTTGGCTCTCACGACATAGCAAGGAGATCCCTGGCAGCGTGTGGAAATACGACTGTGTGTGGGTTGGAAGTAATAAGGGTTATAAATGACTCACTAGGTACAGAAAATCAAGGAGAAGACTTATCAGGGAGAAGTAAAGAAGCTTGCTCTCTTTATGTGCCACGAAAGAAGGCACCAGAAAGATATATTGCCGCCCCCTTCTTGTTATTTCTAAGGGGGGTTTTATTAACCCTTTATATCAGTCAAAATAAATTGATTGCCAGTGAATGCAATATTTCCTGACTATATACAATTTGAAATTATAAGACAAAAGCAAAGGCATGGAAGCTCATATGCTACATCTCCCAGTATATAAGAGACAGAGCCCCTCCGAAGAGATTGCTAAATAGTGTTGAAGGTTTGTACGACCGTCCCTTAGAACATTCTCTTTAAGGACATGGCTAGGCCTTGGGATCCTTTGGAGTTTGGCTTCATCCTGCCATGTTAGTGACCAGGTGTTCTAGAACACTGTTGATTCATATTTACGTCCCAACGTAAAAGGACATATTTCTGTGGCGTAAATATGGTTATGGCCAATAATAACTCAGTCCTCTGTAGGAATGATGATTCAAGGGGAGAGAACACTGGGTGGCCGGAAACTCACTGTGCCTCCTGAAGAGGGGTCCGTCTCTGCTTGATGTGATTCAGGGACAAAAAGTGTATGCAAAACTAGAAAACTGGGATTTCATCCAAATGGCAGATAGCATCCTTCCTGGTCTGGACTAGTCCTGAGAGAAGACTGGAGAGTCAGGGACAACAGGAATAAAACATCGCAGGATAGAAGGTGGGACTGGTAGCCACCCCCTCAACGGAGGGACCAAGGATGCCAGATAGCATTGTCCTCTTCCACCTCAGCCCCTAGGGCGGCTGCAGCTGGACCTCTGCCAGGCTCGGGACCTGGCCGAGCTGCCCTTAGGGTCTGCAGAACCTGCCAGATGGGGCTTAGCGCCTCTGTCTCCCTCAGACGGGGGGCATCAAGGGCTTTTCTTTCCGGGGCCCTACACCCCTTCCTCTTTTTTTTTTAATTTTAAAAGATTTTATTTATTTATCTGACAGACAGAGATCACAAGTAGGCAGAGAGGCAGGCAGAGAGAGAGAGAGAGGAGGAAGCAGGCTCCCTGTTGAGCAGAGAGCCCCATGTGGGGCTTGATCCCAGGACCCTGGGATCACGACCTGAGCGGAAGGCAGAGGCTTTAACCCACTGAGCCATCCGGGCGCCCCACACCCCTTCCTTTTATCAAAGGAAGGACACTCTCCCCTCTACCTCCTGTTATTCATTTTGTGGGTCAACACAATCAGACTGAGAAAAGAATGTGTGTCTTGCTTTGAAAGTCTAAAGTGGGTGCTGGCACTGAAATGATTAAGTGAGCTATTTATTCTGAGTAAATGATGAATTAAATATTATATAAGTAGTAAATAACATTAAATAAATATTATATAAATAATAAAGCATATTTCAAAAAAGGAGTGAGTGATTGCTGCTCACTGAAGGTAGGCTACCGACGGAGTGACTACCAAGGTTTGCTGTCCTCGGATGGAAGGACACATGCTTGGAGGTGTAAACTCAGCTACTTCATCACGAGAACGTGAAGTGCTGCCTCATTTATGTTACATACACATCAGGGCAATGGGGCCCGTGCATCGTATAAAGATCAGTGGTTTGCTTTTTCTCCTTTCTTTTTTGCTTGTTTGGTTCTGAGGAAGGAATTCAAAGCCAGCAGTGATCTGGCAGGAAAACTGTCACAGCCATCAAAATCCAACCCGGGCAGGCCAGCTTGGAGACCATTGAACTGGGAATCCTTTCTGGATTCGAAGCGAATCCAGGTTGGTCCCCAGCACCCAGAGTTACATCATTCTTTTGCCGCCCCCGAAAGCGCCCCTGAACTTCCTGGACAAGAGCTGCTGACAGGAGCCGGGCTCCCGAGCCCCTAAGGGCAGGTGCACTGAACTCCGAACATTTCGCCCCGAACGGCCCACTGGACTCCAGCGAGGGCCGTCGTGCTGGGCCACGTTCACACAGCAGCCCGGGAAGAGCCCAAGAGTACACGCTTCCGATGACCGAGAGCGGAAGCCTCTCACCCCGTCGTCCTGTGCCCGGGAAACGTCACTGCTCTCTTTCACAGAATAGAAAGTGCAGGAAGCGTGTGTGGCCGGATTTCGAGGCATTGAGGCAAGGGTGAGACTGCGGTGCTCATGGATTTAACTGAAGTTCTGGTCAGCTTCTCGGGCTGGGATGGCATCTGCCGTGTGTTGAGAACCAGCGAAGGACGGTGAGCTGTGCACTGCGGAGATCTGTCTTCAAGGGACGTGCGTGTGTGTCCCTGGTGTGCCCCAGACCTCTGTACCCTGAATTCCTTCCACGGGTAGGAAGGGCCGCTTCCACGCATGGGGCCCACTGGACGCTCCAGACGGCCATTCCACACGCACATCTCCGTGCCAGAGCAGACCGTGAGAGAAGCCAAGGTCGGCGTGCCCGAGGCCACGCGTTCACATGAGATGACACGGGTGCCGGGCCGGTGTCTGGAAGGGCCCTTGTGGGACCTCAGTGCGGAAGCCGTACAGCCCGAAGGAGCTCGCCTGGTTACAACTCAGCTCCCTTAAGAATTACTTCTGATTGATAAGCGATGCTATTTGTGACACCAAATCGAGTTCATCTGTGTCCTTAGTTTCTCAAAACTGAAGCAAGAATTATAAATGGGAGCAGGGAATTAACACCAGAGGGACTTAGAGAACACCTACACAGACACACATGGGCACACGCAGTACTGTTCCATGTGGAAAGTTGACCCAAGACAACAGGCAGCTGCCTATAGACATGCGCAGAGATTACGAACACTCATGGTCAACAGAGTGTCTCGGTATCCCCACCTGCCCCGTCACACCCGCAAACAAACACGCATGTGCGCGTGCAAGTGACGCCCTGGTCCCCGCCAGCACCCTCCCTCTCCCCCAGCCCTGCACGGGCACGCCTTCCCAGCGCGGCATGGACTCAGGAGCTGTCACAGGATGTCCGGTATGTCAGCCACTGAACTGAGAAGGGCCCGGGAAGGTGCTCGAAGTTGGCAGGTCAGGGAAAAGCACGTGCTTAGTGGATCAGCAGAGTGCCGACAGATACAATATCAGTTTGTGTAAATCCTGAACGGTGGCCTCTCCATGTTGCATAAAGAAGCCACCCAACAAAGGATGCTCCTTGCCCAGCCTGAGGAGGCAGCTGATGCCACCTACAGCCTGCAGACAGTCCGCAGCCGATCCCGCTGCCCGTTCTGGCCCTGCGTGGAAGAGTTAGAATTTACACTGGGGATGGAAAAACGGGCTGTCAATTCTCAGGATGACTTTTTTTCCTGATAAATTATAAATAATTAAATGTGAATCTAAAAATTATCGACTAAAGTGTTTTTGGAGATCAGAGTAATTGGATTAAGATTTGTGAATACATTTCTTATAAATATATTTCCTCTAGAGAGCACCTTAGGAGATATGCGTGTGTGTGTGTATATGTGTGTGTGCACGTGTGTGTGTGTGTGTGTGTGTGTGTAGCAAGCCCAGAACATTCATCCCAATTCCAGTTCAGGTGAGCAGGTGGGTACATGCTTACCCATGTAGTCACATCTTAGGAGAACCTGGAGGGCTGTGGAACCATCAGATAACACACACATCTGAAAAGAAATGGAATGTATTTTTATTGGCACAACCAAGATGAAGTATGTCTTGAAATCTGTTTTACAAATAAACTTGCACATAAATTGTCCATTCACTGCTTCGAAATCTTTTTTCACATTTGAGGAGCTGTCAGGGGTCCCTAATAAACATGAGTCTTATTTAGTTTACTGGATATATAATTCTTCTTTTCTTTGAAAATAATTATTTTTCAAGCAAGTGCAGCAAAAATACAACCAATAAAAATCTAGCTATGACAGCATAAACAACGTTTATAGCCAGCATATACATAGAGTTCTTCCAATAAAAGCAGTTTCTAGTAGGCAAAGGAACACAGAAAATTGGCCGACTGGTGCCGAGATCCAAGACTGGGCTCCTAAGGGTTGACAGACAAAGCCTCACCGCCTGTTGCCACTTCCCCGTCAGGATAGTCCCTGACTGTCGGGACCTGCTGGAACATCCCGCCTGCCGGCACGTTTCAACATGGTTTGTGAGACGCCCTCCCCGCGACCCAATCTTGAAGGGGCCGCCAAAGCTGATGGATAGTGGGGTGAGAAGGTCCTGGGAGGGCTCTGGAGGTCAGGACACAGACCTTCTACCTTTTGGTTCTCCCTGTTCTGTGTCCAGAGCTGTGGTCTCTTGAGAGGGCGGTGCCAGGGTGAGTGCAGGGCTGGGGCACGGGGTTTAGGGTGGATTTCACAGAATCTGGCCCAGGGATTCTGCTCTGGATTTTGGTCACTTCCAGTCCCCTGGAAGGCCCCTGCGCCGTTTGGGCGCTTCCCAGCCCTGTACCCAGCGGTGGTCACCGTGCCCCTGGTTAGGAGCCCTGGCCACCAGTGTGTGTGGACAGAGTGTGAGCCTGCGGGGAGTGGGGGGAAGGGGGAGACTCCTGGTGTCCCCAGCCAGGTGCAGACCCCTCCTGGGGAGCTCCATGTTCGAGGGTTCTCAGCAGACGTGCGGGTGCTCATTTATGCTTTTTATAGTAGCTGGAGAAGATGTTATCCCAGCTTGAGAACAGAAATTAAAATATGTATCCTTCAGGTGCAAATCTACTGTACTTACAGTTTTACTGTTTCTCTGCAGGGGGGCTCCATTAATCTTGTAACAGGGAAATTCCTAAGGAAATTAATTCCCTCCAGTTGGGGTTATTCTCAACTGGTCTTCGGGGGCGGAGTAATTGGAATTTAAGAGTCTCTTTTAAAAGAAAGGAAACATTGGCCATTTTACTTGAATAACAACACTTTTTAATGCCATGCTTTGCCCATTAAAAACGGCTGGCTCATTCTCTCCCTCTCCGAACTCCTGTGTCTCTCAGCACCTTGGGGTGAAATTTACAACCTGACCCCCCTGCGAAGCAGCCCCCCACCCGCCCCCTGCCAGGCTGGGGTTTTATTCCCGTCCTCTTCTGTCTTGTCCAGGCACTCCTCCTCACCATGGCTCATTGGTGTCTGCATTGCCCTTGGCCCTGTGCCCTGCCAGGGAGACACTTGGCCCCGGGAAGGAAGGATGTGTCATTAAAAATGCACGGCTAAAATAGTTCCTCGCCTGTTGAGGAGCAGTAAATGTCAGCTGTCGTTACCGGAAAAAATGATCACTCCTCCATCTCTCTCGCGCACACTCTTCTTTAAAATGGGGTCAATTCACCAGCGTCGGTGGACCTGCTTTGCTCCCAGGAAGGCCCCCTGCAGCTCTGTCTAGAGCTCTGGCTCTCCTAGGCCAGGATTTCCGTCTTCAGGACCCATCACCCAAGCTTCCTCACGTTCCTGGTCCCTGAGGTGCCACACAGCACCCTTGGGGAGACCTAACACCCATTTCAGGACTGTGCTGCTGTCCTGGGACAGCTGTTCCTGCCTGAGGAGAGTATGGAAGCCCAGGAGAGGCCCCTGCCCCAGGGACACGTCAGGTAAAATATCACTGGGTTCCCAAAAGGGATGCCGTGAGGGAATAGGACATGGCTACATGGTGCTTAAATATGGGGTCGGCAGAAGGTCAGTGTCTGGTATGAACACACACTGGGGACAGAGGCCAAAATCAGCCACAGTATCTTGCTTTCCTGTGTTTTTAAGGTTCTGAGCCCTAACAGGGTGTTGGGAAAGCCAAGTCCAGAATACTCTGTAACAGGCCAAACCAGTTTAAAATGATGATGAGGAGTTTTCCCTTTTAGGTGCGACGTGGTTAGAGAGAGGACAGGGTATTAACAGCCTGTGGGTGGGATGGGGGCTGTGGTGGGCCGTCAGGTGGGCTTGAGGTGGTAACAGCAAGCCTGGGGGGGGGTCTTGATGCGGCCCCTTCCCTGCTATGGATCTGGGCGTTTCCTTAGCTACGGTGTGTAGGTAGGTGGTGATGTCTTTACGTCAGCAGCTGGACAGAGCACTGAGTGATAAATGCAGACGCAGGGTGAAGACTTTGGCAGGGGCAGGTATATCTGCCTGCAGATCCGCCGCTCACCAGCAAGAGCCGCACACTGGTTGGGCTCAGGGCCTGGCAGAGCGGTCTGGTCTCTCTCGCCAAAGTTAGAGCGTTTTTTTTTTTAAATTTTATTTATTTATTTGACAGACAGAGATCACAGGCAGGCAGAAAGGCAGGCACAGAGAGTGGAAGGGAAGCCGGTTCCCTGCAGAGCAGAGAGCCCAATGTGGGGCTCAATCCCAGGACCCTGGTATCATGACCTGAGCCGAAGGCAGAGGCTTTAACCCACTGAGCCACCCAGGTGCCCCAAGTTAGAGCGTTTTAAAGCTCAGAGGTCAGCTTCTAACCCTGAGGCCTGTTGATGTCAACAGTGAGAGCTGCAGAGAGAGCCTGAGGCAGAAGTGGAAAGGTAACCTGGGAGTTTCCCTAAAGTTCTTTCCTGAAAGCAGAGAGGTGCTCTGTAGCTGGTGTGTGCTGCTCTTAGCAAATTCCATTTAAAGGGAAAATCAGGCTTTTTAAAACAGCCCCATTAGAGGGAGTGATTACTGCTGCTTTTTGAAAAAGAATGACTATAGCACATTTCCCTAGTGCATTACAGTTTCATTATTTTTTAAATGACAAAGTCAGTTCATGTCCTTTGAAAAAATGCAAATGACACTAAAAAGTACCGGTGTAAAAAGGGAAGGTCCTCCCTTTGATTCCCCTCTTTTCTGGGGGCAAGCTCTGCTAACACTTTGGGACATATCCTTCTGAAGACCTTTTTTCTGTGTACTGTTCAGCTTATATACAGTCATGCTATTTTACTTACCTATAGTTCTGTTTAAAACGGCCATCAGAGTACATACATCCTATTTTGCAACGGGCTATTTCCCCCCACCTTCTATTGCATTTTTGCATAGTAATTGCTAGGTTTCATTTATTTTTTAAAAAAGCCTTTTTTTGGGTACATTTTAAAATAATTTCGTGCCACGTGCAGTTGTTAGGAATAATAGAGAGAGATCCTGCGCATATTCTCCCCCAAAGATGACCTCCCGCAAAGCTGTAGCACGAAATCACAACCGGGATGTCCACATTCCCGCCATCCGCCCCTCTTCTTCGGGTTCCCCAGTGTTACTGGAAAGCGTGTGTGTGTGTGTGCGCGTGTGTTTTGTCCCATGCAATCCCATGTTTAGGTTTGCATATGCACCACCGCAGTTGGGATACAAAACAGTTCCTCGGGGGCGCCTGGGTGGCTCAATGGGTTGGGGCCTCTGCCTTCGGCTCAGGTCACGATCCCGGACCCTGGGATCGAGCCCCGTGTCGGGCTCTGCGCTCAGCGGGGAGCCTGCTTCCCCCCGCCCCCGCCTGTTTCTCTGCCTACTTGTCATCTCTGTGTCCAAAAAACCACAAAAACCAAAAACCAGTTCCTCGTGGCTCTTACTGTATCTTAAACGTGATTTCCCACTTTCGGTAATATCCCCGTCTTCTGCTTAATTTCATGTTAGGTTACAATGTCATCCTGTCGAATGCCCAGACCTCGTGACTTCACCTGCACTCAGTGACCCGCGCGCACCCCTTACCCCGCGGCCGTCGGAGCGGCGCCGAGCGCGCGGGGCCCGGGGGCCGTGCGGAGCCGGCTGGGGGCGGGGCCGGCAGCGCGCGGGTCCCGCACGCGGACGCTCCCCCGGAAGCCCCGCCCCTGCTCCGCGCTCGCTGCCGGCGCCGGCCCGGCCCGGGGGCGGGGCAAGGGGCGGGGCTTCCGCGCGCAGCCCCGAGGCCCCGCCCCCGCCGCCCGCCGCGCTCGATTGCTCGTGTCTGGCGGCTGCAGCATGGCGGCGGGGGCGGCCGAGGCGGCGGCGGCCGTGGTGGAGGTCGGCTCAGCCCAGCACTTTGAGGAGCTGCTGCGCCTCAGAGCCCAGTGAGCGGGCGGCGGGCGGCGGGGACGCGCGCGGGGGCGGCCTCTCGGGCGGCGCGGGCGGCCCGGCTCCTTCGCGCCCGGCCCTGGGGCCTGGTGGGGCGGCGGACCGGCGGCGCCCCCGGCCCCCGAGCCCGGCCCCCGCGGGAGGAGGAACGGGGAGACAGGGCCGAGCTCGGCCTCCGGGGCCTCGGGGACGCGGTGACTCAGCCCCGGGGCCGGGGGGAGCGGGTGCGCGGACCCCGCCGGCGCGACCGAGGCGCGGGCCCGGCTCGCTTTGTCCGCGGGCGGCGGCTCCGGGAGGCCCGGCTGCGGGGGCGGCCGTGCCCGGCGGGCGCGCAGCGTTCGGGGCGCCGCGGAGCGGGCGGGGCTCGGGCCGTGCAGCTCACCGGCCGGCGCGCGAGGCTTTCCGGGGCCGGCGGCCGCGGTCCGCTCGGGTCTGGGGCGCGTGCCTGCCGCCGTCGGGCCGCCCCGGCGCGGAGACGGTGCGGGGAGCGCGTGCAGGCCGGGGTTCCGGGCGGCCCCGCACCTGGAGGCCGGCGGGCCCGGGTGGGAGCCCGGCCCCGCGGCCCGCGAGGCTGCCCCAGCCCCGCCTCCAGCTAGCCCTGGAGCCCCCGGGCAGGTTGCAGACTGGGCCTCCGTTTCCCCGGAGGCGACGTGGCCTGCAGGCGTGCGGCTCGGCCGGCGCAGGAGAGGATGCGGGCCGTGCGACCGGGCCTCGCGTGCGGGGCCGAGGGGCTGCGTGGTTCCGGGCAGGGCAGGCCCGTGCGCCCCAGCCCTGTGCGGCCCGCCGGACCCGAAGCGGAGGCCGGGAGCGCTGTGCTCGGAGCGCGGGTGGGATGGGGAGTCGGTCGCGGGTGCGGGAAGCCGAGCGCGGCGGCAGGTCCCGCCTCGGCAGGTCCCGCCTCGGCCCTGGTTGGCCGCGCGCCCTGGAGGGGTCGGGGTTTCCTTGGAAAAGTGTGAGGGACGAAAAGGGAAGTGACCGTCCTCGCTGACGAAGGGTGGGGGCGACTCAGGCCGCGCCGGTGGCGGGCTCGGGCGCCTGCCCCTCCTCAGCGTCCGAAGGACTGTTTTGCCTCGTGCTGCACATTTTCTTTCTTATATTTCATTTTTTATCACAAAGATCCGTGCGATCGCACAGGCGCACGATTCGGTTGTGCTCCCCGGCGGTGTGTACCGAGGTGAGGCAGGAACCGCGCACCTGCTCCTTGGGGACCAGGCGCAGCAGGCCCTGGAAGCGACCGCAGGGCGCACCTCTCGGCCGGTGCTGGTGAAAACGTAGTAAACGGCCTTGTCGCCCCGAGCATTAAATCATCCTTCCTGAGTGCCGCTTCTCAGTTTTCAAGTGTTGAGTGAATTGAAATTTTGGCCGGGCATCTGGGTGGCTCCGCGGGTGAGATGTCTGCATTCTGCTCAGGTCCTGGTCCCGGGGTGCAGGGACCGGGGTGCAGGGACCGAGCCCCGCGTCGGCTCCCTGCTCAGGGGGGAGCCTGCCCCTCCCTCTGCCTCTCCCCACTTGTGCTGGTGCTCTCCTCGCTCTCAAGTAAATGGATAAAATCTTAAAAAAACCCTGCATTTTTAGCTTTCCTAAAGTCGTCTCAGCTGTTTGTTATCACTGAAACCTCACTCGTCTGTACAGTGAGGATTGTGACTCCCACCTGCAGAAGAATTGGAAGAGGGTTGACCCATTTGTAGAATACTCAAGAGTCTAGTATAGGATGGTGTTTGGTAGATGGTCGCTGGTGTTCTCAGGATAAGTCGCTGCGGTGCAGAGCACCTAGTAGGAGCAGGGAAACAGCTGCTCACGGAGCACTAATTGTTCTGCTGATGTACAACTGGTGTTTGGTGCATTGTCCTAAATTGTATTAGTTGGGATTTGAACCTGATGTTTAAAGTTTTTCCTCAAACAGTGCACTGTGCCAGTTGGGTGATTTCATGCAGGCAGCGAGCACTCTTCCTGGAACCTGAGAGAGGGCGGCAGCGTTTGTGCTCCTTTCAGGTTTATAACCTTGTGCTCCTTGAGGTGCTGCTTCATTTGGAAGCTGAGCGTCTCAGTGGGAGGTTACTGTGGCTAATGTAAAGTTACTATTAATATTAATACCATGCTTTTATCTTTCAAATGTTTTTATATTTTTGTTTGATCTTTCCAGTATCCCAGGGTATCAGGTATTTCTATTGTATTTTGTTTAATTTTTAAATATTTTAAAAAAATATTTATTTGACAGAGTACAAGCAGGGGGAACAGCAGAGGGAGAGGGAGGAACAGGGTCCCCCACGAGCGGGGAGCCCAGTGTGGGACTCTATCCCAGGACCCGGGATCAGGACCTGAGTGGAAGGGAGATGCTTAACTGACTGAGCCACCTAGGTGCTCTATATTTAAAAAAAAAAAAAAAATATATATATATATATATATATACATATACACACACACACACACACACACACATTTATTTATTTTTGAAGATTTTATTTATTTATTTGACAGACAGAGATCACAAGCAGGCAGAGAGGCAGACAGAGAGAGTGGAAGGGAAGCAGGTTCCCTGCTGAGCAGAGAGCCCGATGCGGGGCTCCATCCCAGGACCCTGAGATCATGACCTGAGCCGAAGGCAGACGCTTAACCCACTGAGCCACCCAGGCACCCCCCGCTTATTTTAAAAATATTTAATTTATTTATTTGACAGAGCACAAGCAGGGGGAGCAGCAGGCAGAGTGAGAGGGAGAAGCAGGCTTCTGCTGGGCGGGGAGCCCAATGTGGGGCTCCATCCCATGGCTCTAGGATCATGACCTGAGCCAAAGGCAGACACTTAGGCGACTGAGCCACCCAGGGGTCCCTAGTTATTGCTGTTTTACAATATGGAAGTTAAGATCGCACATTTAAATTAAGATTTAAATTACTCTTCAAAACCATGTCAGTGGTAATGAAATTTAAGTTGTGTGGGTATGCCATTTTTTCCTTTTTATTAAACTATTATAGTATAATTGATATGCAATAGTATATTAGTTTAAAGGGTATCTTTTTTTGCATGTTAGTTCATATTATTAAAAATGGTAATATCTTAAAATTTTAAAAAATACAGTCATTGTGAAAATTTTTCCATGTCATTAAAGTTTTTTGAAATGATTTTTAATGGCTTGATAATATTTTGTTATAGGACCATTAAAAAAGCTATAGTGTTGTTAAGAATTGGTTCTTCCTGTTAAATGTTGTGTAAGATCATGGGAAAGTACTCATATATATACATCTTTGTGTCTTTAATTACTTCTTAGGATACTTGACAGTGTATAAGAAATTTCTGAAAGGTTCCAATTTAATCTTTACCAGTAGGATATGGAAATGATTGGTTTCTTCCATCTTTTTTTTTTTAATCATAGAATATTATTATTTAAAAAATCCTTTTTCAATTTAGTTAGAAGTGGTATCCTGGCTTTTTTAAAAAGATGAGGCATTACTTAACATACCATAAGGAAATGCACAGATCTTAATAGCTAGCTGCGATGAATTTTGACAGTCATATATACAAAAGTAACCACCATTCCAAACAACATAGAGTCCCAGAATGTTCTTTCCCATAGTTTCTGCCACTGACCTGCTCTTTGTTACTATAGGTTAGTTTTGCCGGTTCTTGGTACTTGATGTAAATGGAGTTACACAGCTCATGGTCTTGTACCTCTAGGATGTTCTCTGCATCGTGTTTTTAAGGTGCATGTTGTGTGCCCCTGTAGGTGGTTCCTTTTTACTGCCGACTAGTATTCTGTTGTTTAAAACGTATAAAACATATAAAACCGTATAAAACGGTTTCTCCAGCTTGTGGTCATTTGGGGTTATTTCCAGTTTTTGGCTGTTGTGTCCGATGACGCTGTGAGCATTTTTATTGACTTATGTATTAATTTTTTAAAAAATGTATTTGAGAGAGAGCGAGCGCGAGTTGGGGAGGCAGGGTCCTAGGGAGAAGCAGACCCCCTCTGAGCCGGGAGCTTGATGTGGAACTGGGTCCTGGCACTCCAGGATAGCCACCTGAGCCCGAGGCAATCACTTAACCAGTTGAACCACCCAGGCGCCCCTGCTTTCAGCATTCTTGTGCAGTTCTTGTCCTTTTGTGGGAGCCCTGGGCCTTGGGGCCTCCCCAGCATCCTCTGCAGAGGCTCGCTGGCCAGAGCTCAGCCCCAGGGCCCCAGACAGCGGCAGGGATGACTGAGCAGTGTCGTCAGGCTCAGTGCCAGGAGGAAAGGGACACAGCACAGTCTCTGCCATAGACCCCGAGGCCCGCCCAACCACAGATGGAAGTTTCTGAGTTCTGCTGGACACCCACGGGTCAGGGACCCACAATACATCCTTTCCAGCCTTGGCTGGGTCTTTCGCGCTTTCCTCTTGCGTGCCCCTGGGCAGCTCTCCCTTCTTGCTCACTGCTGTCTATGACTGCAGGCCTCAGCAAATGACTGCTTCCTTGCCTGGGAAAATCGGACTTCAGGAGCCTCCCCCACCCCCCCACCCCAACATCTAACATTTATTTGTAGCTTCACCCATTCTTGATTCCTTCACTCCTGACCCAGAGGAGGCTGTCCCTTCCCTCTCGGTGAATTCTCTGCTCTTGTATCCCCTCTCCTGCCACCCCCGAGAGCTGGTATCCTCAGCCTCTCTTGCATCTTCATCCTTCCCTCCCCCCTGGACTACACCCTATGAAACCAACACGAAGATTTTCTTGCATTAAAGAAAAAAAGCAAATCCCTTGATCCTTTCTTCCCCTCTGCCTAGCACTCTCTCTGTTTACAGGCAGCTCTCTTCGAGTGCAGATTTCTAGCCCCCGACAGCCTCTTCTTCGTTCAGTCCCTGCATGCTGCCGTCTGGCCTGGCTGGATTGGACGGTTGTCACTCCTTGGTTCTCGACATCCTTTTCTTGACTTTTGGGAGGTATTTATTTATTTATTTATTTATTTGACAGAGAGAGATCACAAGTAGGCAGAGAGGCAGGCAGAGAGAAGAGAGGGAAGCAGGCTCCCCGCTGAGCAGAGAGCCCGATGCGGGACTCGATCCCAGGACCCTGAGATCATGACCTGAGCCGAAGGCAGCAGCTTAACCCACTGAGCCACCCAGGCGCCCCTTGGGAGGCCTTTTAACCTTGCTGTGCTTTTTGGGCTTCATTCTCTGGTCTACTGCCTGGGTTCCTTTTCCTCCATCTGTCCTAACTTACTGTCGATTAAGTCCAGAGGCTCTGACCTCTGTCTTTTATCCTCTAGTGTAGGAGAGCTCGGTGCCAGCTCTATTCTTGATTTCCAAATCAAGTTCTTTTCTGTGCTCTGGACCATCGCTAACAGCTCCCCGTGCAGGTGTCCTTTCCTCTCAGGCCGGCAGCTTCTATACGTGATGAGTGGCTTCTGCCACCCGGCGTCATCAGTCAGTGAGCCAGAAGCTCACTGCTTCCAAGGTCACCAGATCCTGCCCCTCCTACCTCTCCCCCAGGACCTCCCTTGGCTTCTGCTCCCAGGCCCTGGGTGGGAGGCTCCTGCTTCTCGCAGCTGTATTGTTCCCCTGGTTTGACGGTTTGCCACTCCTTTTCTTGCCCACAGGTTAGTAGTCCTTCGTTCCTTTCTCTAGATAACGTATTTTTCAATGTGTTTTCTTGCTGATTTTTCAGATTCTTTTGGTTGGGGATGGTTATAACTTGTACTTAGAATCCTATAGAAGGGGTTTCCAGTTCAATATGAAGACAGACTTGAAGGATAGCTTAGCCAAGACTGTTTTATATGAAAATAGTTGATAAGTACACTCTGAGATGCCCAAGAACTTAGTCAATAATTTATTAATCCACTGTTCTGTCTGTTCATACCATCAATTTTTAGAAAATCTTTTGTGGTAGAATATAAAAAAAGCCCGTCTTTGTG
Source organism: Mustela nivalis (assembly GCF_964662115.1). Taxonomy (NCBI): domain Eukaryota; kingdom Metazoa; phylum Chordata; class Mammalia; order Carnivora; family Mustelidae; genus Mustela; species Mustela nivalis. The sequence goes on from NC_139021.1 coordinate 184,722,060, forward strand.
AAAATGAGTTCCATTTTTTCCCTTGTTTTGTGCCTGTGTGCCTTGCATTTTCAACATTTTATTCCTGTTCCTATGGTCACAGTTAGACACTGGCATCACAGTGCTGTGCGTAAGTGGTGAAGGCTGCAGAGTGACTGTGCATGTGTGGTCATTTGTCACCGACGGGCGTCTTGGCCGCCACAGTCTAGTTTCCACCTATCCTAAGGGTCTGAAAACACAATTGATTTATTTGACTATTAGTTGAGATGGATGAATATTTAGAACCACTTCATATGAGCTAAGTCTTCACTCAAGAAATATCATTAACTTGAAAATTCATCCAAAAGATTGCTAAGACGTTGCAAGCCTTATATTCCAGTCTGTGTTTAATACAGTAGAATTCTAGCAGTAGAAAAACAATTCAGGCACTTCTTGTGAAGGTTGTTTTGGTAATAGAATTTAACCTCTGTCAGTGTTTCCTTATTTCTAAAGATACTGTAACTTAAAAACGTTGTATTTTGTTGATTTCCAGGTCCCTCCTTGTGGTCCATTTCTGGGCACCATGGGCCCCACAGTGTGCTCAGATGAACGACGTGATGGCAGAATTGGCCAAAGAACAGCCTCGCGTTTCATTTGTGAAGGTATGTTTGTGGCACCACGTTTTTTAGGAGGCCGACTGCATTGTATCAGTACCAGGGAGGAGGGATGTGGAGTTCCCTGTGTTTGTAATTGCCGCTAGTGTTCTTTTTGCAGTAGATTATTATTATTATTATTATTGTGAAGGTTTATTAAGTGAAGATCTAGAAGAAGCTCTTAAAAGCAAGGGGATCTTGACAGGGTTGCCTGCAGTAGATTATTCTTAAAAATCTTAAAATTGTTTTGCATTTCTCAAGTACCAAGTACCGTGATCATCAGCACACGTTCCCTAACACACGTGTGGCGGGAGGACACAACCAGGAAATTGCAGCGTGAGCAGCGGGGATGTTTTCCGGCAGAAGCAGCCGGGTCATTCACTGCGGACCGTCGTGGTTGGAGTATAGTAACAATATTAACGAAGCTTGCTTCCTTGAAGCGCAGGGCGTGATGTGGAAAGCCAGTGAAGGAAGGGTGTGTGGAGGCCGCCAGGGAGCAGGGGAACAGGAAGCAGCTGCCTGCGATCGGGTCCATGCAGACCCCCAGGAGAAACGGAAAGCTTTTCTCATCTGTTCAGGAAGCGGAGGAGGAGAGCCCCGCATCTCCCCGCCTTGCCTTGTTTTGCCCAGCGTCGCACACTCTGCGTCCCTGGTTTGTCTCTTGTGGGGGCACGTGCCGGGAAGGTGATGGTCGAGGCTGTAGATCAGCTCACCTGGTTGAGCACATTTAATGCCGTCATTCAGGACTTAGTCCTGGTTGAGGCAACAAAGCCCAGATAGGAGTCAGGAATCTTAGAAATGAAGTTTTGAGAAGGCAGGCACACCCTGTATTCAAGAGCTTGAATCCTTAGGATTTAAAGAAACAAAAAGTTCCAAATCCTTATTTTTTAAAACCAGAATTAGTGAGTTGAGAGCACATGTTGACAGATATACCCATAGATGGGGCTAAAAGTGTTATCTTCTGTATTTTCCGCTTTTTATATAAACTGAAAACAGAATTCTGACAGACTAATTCATCTGTGTAATAGGCGATGTAATTTTCAGGCAATTTCTATACAGGTAAGTGTGCTTCGAATAGGTTTTGCATTAGATGTCTCAGAATCAGAACAGCGTAAAAGGTAGACAGTGAGAACGCTCCCCTGTACCTTCCCTGTCAGCCCTGGTATCCCACCCTGTAAAGAAGGGACTGCTTATATTAATTTTGCATGAATCTTTTCAGTGTTTTTTTGTGAAGGTAGAGCAAATATAGATGTAATAGTTAGCTTTTTAAAATTTAAGGACTTATTTAAAATTCCAATGAAATGTATAATGTAACCTTAGAATGTAACCCTAAAATGTCCAATATAAATAATAGAAGGAGACATTAAAACTGCATGTTTGGTCAGCGATAAAAGATAATGATTACCAGTGAAATGAATGATTAAACATTTCAATCATAAGATTAATCAAGATGATGGTAATTGTTGCATGTCTGGCTTTATGTGTATAATGTTACTGGTTAGGTAGCACATTGTTCTTAGTTGCCATCTGAATGATTTATTTAAGGCGACTATAGAATTACTTCTCACATTGGTACCACCCTTGGCAGTGAGATTGTAAGTTGTTGAAGTGCTTAAGTGTCTGAGTATGCCAGGGGTTGGGACGTCCTTATCTGTCGGGGACTCCGGAACCTGAGTGCACCTGCTCTTCGTGGAGAGGCTGACCGCATGAGGTGGGTAGCCCTCCCAGGAGGCGTTGCTTTCTGGAAATTCACTCTGTGGAGTAGTTTTGCTTCTCTTTCTTTCTTTTTTTTTTTTTTATATATATATATTTTTTAGGATTTTATTGATTTTAGAAAGAGAGCACGTGAGTGGAGGGGAGCTGCATGGGGGGGGGGCACGGGTGCGGGAAGAATCTCAAAATCTCAAGAGACGTTGCACTGACCATGGAGCCTGACATAGGGCTCCATCTCACAACCCTGAGATCGTGACCTGAACTGAAACCAAGAGTTGGATGCTCAAGCAGCTGAGTCACCAGGCATCCCAGTAGTGTTTCTTGTAAGTGGTAAAAATAATTTTCATGGAGTTTATAAGGTAGGTAATTTAAATGTTGAGCAAATAAGTGAAATATTTGAGCGATCTGTTGGTATGCCTCAGTAAGAGAGGATGCAGTTCCTTTAAAAAGAGCTCGCTTTTGTCAGGGAGAGCTCTTGAGCCATCTCGGGTAGAGAACCCATGTTCAGCCTCCTCTGTCCCTTTTAATTTGATTTCTTAGTTTTTTGTTTTTGTTTTTTTCTTTTTAAAGATACTGTTAGAGAGTGAGAGAGAGTGCACGAGCTCTGTGGTGGGGGGCGTGGCATAGGGAGAAGGAGAAGCAGACTCCCCACTGAGCAGAGAGCCTGACGTGGGACTTGATCCCAGGACCCTGAGATCATGATCTGAGCTAAAGGCAGGCGCCTAACGGACTGAGCCACCCAGGTTCCCCCAGTCTGGCATTTTTGACTTGTGAATTATAGAGATCAGTTGATTGCTTAACTTACATTTACAAAATCATTGTATGAGGTGTTCTTAAACATGATGTTTCGAAGAGTTTTGAAGGTCATAAAGTTTTGTGACCATAAGTAGTTTCTTACTTTGTGGATGATGGAAAAGCAATACCTGAGAAAAGCAAGCGTGCCTTTTGGCCTGGGTATCCTGCTCACTGGAACAGGTTGCTGAAAGGCAGGACCCGTAGGTTTACTGGAGCTGAATGAGCTCGCTTTTGCTTGTGCTGAGGGTGCGGTGACGGAGGGCGCCCGTGCTCCTCGGCACTGTGCGGTGCGTCCTCTCCCGCGCTGGCCACCCTGTCTAGACCTCCCTGAGGCTCTGGGCCCCAGGTGGAGGGTTGCCCGCATCCAAGGGCTTAGAGGAGTTACACGAGTTACTTGTACAGCTGAAAGTCTTATTGAAAACTTAACATTTGTTCAAAATAAAGTTAAATGACGAATTAAAATGTTACATGCCCTTGCTTTTCAAATTATGTAAAGTCAGCTTGTTGGCATTTTATCTTTAACTAAAATGGAAAAACACATTTATCATTTAATCGCTTGTTTGGGAGATAGAATCTTTCAAGATCTCGTGTCTGGTGGAGAGGGAGGAAGGAGGAAGAGCAGCTCAAGGCTCCTTGTGCTGGGGACGCTGGGTGCCACCTGCTCTGTTTGAGCTCCAGATCAAGTTCATCTTTTTATAGGCGTGGCCATTCATTTTTAACTTTACATTTGATTTTATTATGATTTAGTTATTGAAATTTTATTCAATTTTTTAATTATTAAATTTATCATTACTTTTTCTCCATATTAAAGTTGTATGTTGTTAAAGTACTCAACGTGATGATTTAGTTCAAATCCATTTTCTATGAAATCTCCTGTGTACTCCTGTGGCTTTTATTCCTTTCATCTCTGAACTTAGTCTGTGCCATTGGTTCCACTATTAGTTAGAGACTCTTGTGTTTTTTCTGTTCTGTCATTTGATTTCTTGTTTTAATTGGCCTTTTTTTTTTTTTTTTTAAGAGAGAGCACTTGTGGGGGTGGGGTGAGGGAAAGAAGGGAGAGAGAGAATCCCAAGCAGACTTCATCCCCAGCCCAGAGCGCAACGTGGGGCTCAATCTCACAACCCCGAGATCAGGATCTGAGCGAAAATCAAGTGGGACACCCAACCGCCTGACCTACCCAGATGTCCCTTGTTTGTTCTTGACTAGATGCTGGGATACTTGAAACAGAGACCTTTATCTTACCTTGTTTTCATTGCTTTCTCTGTGAGGTGGCCCCCACCTTCTGTGCCACCCTCCCGCACCCCTCTTCCAACTTGGTATTCTGCTCTAGTTAGGCTGTGGTATTCATTTCCTTGACAGTGCACTTTAGTCCGTCAGTTCTCAAAGTCAGGCTTATTTTCTGCCTGGTTGGTGAGGTTTGTACTACTGTTTCATTTAGTAATGGTCTTGTTACACTGTACGGTACCTGCCATACTTGAATTTTATTATGTCCGTGGTCACTTTAGGTATGATGGCGGAGGTATAGAGGGGGTTATATACTTAAATTAGCATTTTTTTATTTTCAGAAACTAAGACGTGTTTTAGTTTGATTTATCATTGAATGTGCAAGTATCTTAAAATACAGTTCATAGTATTTAATTTCTAAGGGTTTATATAATCAGTGTAGATAAATTCTATATGGTTATAGAAATGTTTTATTCTAAATGTCTGTACAATTAGCTTGTGTAAACAGACAATGTTGGGCAATCTCCAGAAGGGTACTAACCAGCTGTCTAGCTAGGTACCAGGTAGCTGAATTCCTGTTTCTCAGCACCAGAGAATACTGGTATAATAATAATAATAGTAATATTGATAATAACGATGATGATGGCATTTTAGAGAACATATGTAGGATTCCATTTTGGGGGAACTCTTAAAAATGCCTCTCAGATAATTCAAGTAGAATTGCTAAATCTTAAAAATACCCCAATTTTTATTTACCCTATCTGGGTAATAAAAAAAAATACAAATAATTGACAAAGTTTATTAGTTATTCCTGGGCTAAGTTCGGTAAAGGGCTTTTAAAAGCTACCAAAAAATTTGATTTAAAAAAAATTTTCCTTTTAGATCACATGTCACAAGAGTTAGAAAGAAGCCTCTTTAAGAAACTTAACAAAATGTCTCTGAAGGTCAGGTTTAATTGTTCGCAGCCTTGGGGATCAGGACCACCCTGGCCAGTGGGCAGTGCCATTGTAGGCTTAGCAGTAGTGACCAACATTTGTTCAGTATTGTGTTAGAATTTATTTATCTAATACTTACATAGACCACCATATGCTAGTCACTGGGGGTACAGAACAGTAGGGAATTGGAGTCACATATAACCAAGGTAATTTCAGATAGTAGTAAGTTCCGAAAAGAAGGAAATAGGCCATTGAAGAGGAGGACTTGGGGGTGGGTGGGCACTTTATTTGGGTTGGGCTAGAGAGGTGTATCTTGTAAGGGAAAGCAGGAACGTGAAAAGGAGTTCTTGGAGGAGCTGGGGATGAACGTTTCGACCATACATCAGCACGTGAACACTGTCGGAGGGCCGACAGGAGGCCGGTGGAGATAATGAAGAAGGAGAGGTTATGGCTAGAGGTTGGAGAGGTAGGGAACAGCCAGATGACCTTGTGGGTGCTGGAACAGTTTGGGTATTATTCTGAGTGCAGTGGAAGTGACACATAATTGGATTTCTGTTAAGTTGATTCCTCCAGCTGTCCTGTGGGGAGTGGTTTGAAGTGGGGGAAGGAAGGAGGCAGACTAGAAGTACACTCATTAGGAAGCTGTTTTCACTGGCCAGTGACCCTGTGACTCTAGTGGAGAGGGAGCATTGAAATGATGTGATGGTCTGATTTGGCTTATATTTTGGAGGGGAAACCCGGAGGACCTGTTGATAGAGTGGATGTCCAGTGAGGGAAATGGATTCATCAAAATTGTCTCCTTTTTGATTTGGTCATCTGGATGGATTAAAGAGATCAGGTTGCCGTGGGGAGGAACAGGTGTAGTGGGAGACACCTAGTAGAGATCTGAGTGCACATGTTGAGCGTCTAGCTTGGAGGTGATGGGCAAGGTCTGGCCTGGATACAGCTTGGGCGTTGTTGCCATATTGGCGGTACTTAGAGCCACAGGGTTGGAGGAGACCACTGAAGGAGAATGAGGATAACTAGGAGAAGTGCACTCAGAACCACGTCCTGGGATGTGCCAGCCATGTAGAGGTTGGCCAGATGTGAAGGAAGATGCCAGAGAGACTGTCTCAGAGTTTGGGAAAAAGAAACAATGGGAAGCCAAGTGAAGGCTTGGTGAGAAGGTGGGTGTGGTCACATGGATGATGCTGAAATGGCAGCATGGCCGTGGAGAGCAGAACTTGGCTCTGGAGCATACTTGCCCTGCTCCACCACTCAAGGGTGTTGGAATCTTGGCTGACTTACCTAACCTTGTTAAGTGCCAGTTTCTTCTGGAAGTTAGGTGTGATAACTTCCTAATAGTACAGCATCTGTTATTGTGCCTTGAGTACACAGAATGCACTTAGAACAGTGTCTGGCCTAGATGAGTCATAGATACTAACCGTTACTGTCTTAGTGGTCTTCGGTGACCCTGGAGGCAGTGAATTCCCTGCCTCTGGATTTCCCTTGCTGTGGTAACACCTCCCTGCCTCTCTTCACCCCGCTCCACAGACATAAAGCAGACTTCAGGGGAAGTGTTTGACTTCGAGAGTCATGGTTGGCAAGCAGGTGGTTCCCACCAAAAGCATGCTGTCTGGAAATGTTCATGTTTGGTGGATGCTCAAGTCATGTATAAATTCTGTCTTTGAAATTTCATCTTTATTTTTGATTGATCCAGTAGAAAAAGTGTACCACAATATAGTGAAAAAAGCATAGGTTTTATAGTCAAGCAAACTTGTGTTTGTTTCTTAGCTCTACTACTCATTAACCGTGTGTCTGTGGACAAGTTACATCTTTACCTAGCCACCATTACATATTAATTAAAACCTTTCCAGGTTTTAATTTAGTAATTTAGGCCATTGTCTGCAAAGGGCTTGTCATGGTTTGTGGTGTTGGGCAGGCTTTCCAGGGAAGATTGCTGTTAACTCGTGACCTTTGGTCTTTTCTGAATACAGGTCAGTGTTCAGTACTCTTTATTTTTATTGATAGAACTGTCATGTTGTTTTACATCCTGTAAAAATATTCCCAACGAATTTCAGTGTGCAAAGGTTTTAGAACTTCAGGTACCCTTGATGTTCTGGGGAATGGGTTTGCCTTCAGTGGCACTGCTGGCCGGTGCTCGGGGGAACTTGTCTGTCACCACCGCCTTACTAAGATGTCACCACTGTCTTACTAAGATCACATCTTCCTAGGAGCTGCTTTGCGAGAGGTGCATGTGGTGATCTTCCTGGCTTTAGGAATTTCAAAATTTTTTGAAATTTTCTGGAAAATTGTCATTAAGGAAGACTGTTGGAAACCAGCAGGAACATGAGACCAGGCCAATTTTTAGCCACAGAGAGGCTTGTGTTTTTGAGTCCTGATGCTTCCTGTCTGGTTTGGTTAAGACTATTATGTTGTGGGTTTCTTTTTTTTTTTTTTCCTTCTCTTCTTAGTATTGCCCCTTTTTAAAATTTGTCTTATTTTGTGGTTAGAGTCCAGTAGTACCACAGGTGGGTACAGTAACTGAGCCTAACCCACTGCCAAAGTGTGGTGGGCCCTCGAGAGATTATTTGAAAGAAAGAAAATAATGAACCACCTTAATTATTGCCTTTTCTGTTCGTCTTTGGTCTGAGTGTGCAATTGTATGAAAAAAAACAACACAGAAGTTTTAAAAACTTTGAGAAAGTATGTTCTAAATAGCTGTCTTCAAATGCTTTGTCTTCTCCTTGCTCATTTTTCCAGGTTTATTGGACAGTGGATATTGATTTAAAATGTATATAATTTTCACCTTAGTACATTTTGAAAAATGAAAGTAATTAAAAATATTGTTTCAAAAAGGTGTTTTAAAGAAAAAAAAATAAAGTAGGAAAAGAGCACCCAAGAAATATTTGAAATGGAAGGTAGGAAGCAGAGACAAATGACTCTGCCTCCCATTTACCGTCAGGCTTCACTGGGATGGATAGATACTGGATCGGGGGAGTGCTAGGTAAAAATAGTGTTTCAAGCCCAGTGGAAATCTTTCATTCCTGGAAAAATACAGGATATATATTTTTAAATCTTTTAACAATATAATTTATCAATAAATTTTATTTCCTACAGGTATAATGTGAATACAGATTTTTATTGGTTTTAAAGAGTTTATATTAAATTGACAGTCCTATGAGGGAAGGATATAATATTATGTCTTGGTTTTTCTCAAAGTGTGTGGTTGAGAAAGTCCTACATAAATAGCTTACAGGAATTGTGTTCTAATTACTTAGAGTTGAGTTACTAAACATGTTTAAAATTCATATGTCAGATAGCACATCATATCGTGTTGAGGGGCCTCAAGGAGATTACCAAGCAGAATGCAGTCATCTTATTTAAAATGCATTTAAATGTGTGAATAGACCCAGAAGCAAATAGCCTAGCAAGGTATCTGCTTAGCATCTGGCAGCCTTGCAGGAGTTAACGGTAAAATTTATCAGACATCAATAGTTTATTGAAGAAATACTCCTTTTTGCTCCATAATTTGCAGAAGGCTACAGCTGTCAGTCGTGATGTACTGCCTCTTGAAATCAGTCAATAGAGCAAACAGCAAGAATTGCTGTGGGCAGAAAATAAGCGCTGTAATCATGACATAACTGGGGTCAGTGATTTATGGATTCCAATATAGTAGTAGCTGCATATGATTGAGAATTTACTAGGTCACTAGTGCACCAAAAATTTTATTCACAGCCTCCAGGCATCTTTTGAAATGTGCAACAAAATAAAAACCTCTGAACCTGTTCTGACACTGCAGACTCAGTGATGACACGCAGGCCCAGTGAGTCTCATTTAAATGTAAATGTGTCATAAACTTTCCTCCCCTCCTCTTTAAAAACATCAACAACTTGAAGGGATGATGCATGTGAAGCTGATTTACATATTGAAGTCGTAAAAAAAGGACCTTTTTATAATCAAGCTTTAAATTCTTTTATTTTAAAGTTGGAAGCTGAAGCTGTTCCTGAAGTATCTGAAAAATATGAAATTAGTTCTGTTCCCACCTTTCTGTTTTTCAAGGTAAGGATAAAGATGGCACAAGAGATCCTGCATCTGTCGTGGGCCACGGGGCTCTGTCTTGGCCCCTTTTCCCTCTCCCCGATCCCTGAACACTCAGCACTTAGTTGTTCCTCGCTGTGCCCTGTCTTCTCATAGTCTCTGTGTGTTTGCACTGACGCCGAAGCTTGGCCTGGGGATCCTGAAGAAGTGACACGGGCAGTCAGAGTTGGGGGTTCTGGACAACAATCCAGATACTTGACTGTAGACTCCGAATGTTCCCTGAATTGCGTAAAAGTTGGTTGATTAGGGCGTGTGCCTGGGCGTAATGGAACATCTGGCTGGTCCTGGTTTGATTAATGACTCTCTTAGGAAGCAGGTGCACAGCTGTGCTTTAGGGCACCCCGGAGTGTTACCACGTCCCCCCCCAGTACCGCATTTATACCCAGTGATAGACTTGTCCCAGTGAGGGAGGGGAACTCTTCTGTTTTAGGTCACACTCTGATCCGGTTTGAGTTTGAGGCGTAGTGATGTTCTCCTAGTTATGTTTACAAAAAGAGAAAACAGAAGACAATTATGTATCTCTAAAATTGAGATGCATCTGACAGTTGGTAATCAGGTTTTAAAAGACATATCTAATAATAGCTTTGACGCCTTTACAAATTGGCTAGAGCTGTGAGTTCATACTTGTTAAAATTTTGGATCGTAAAAGGGATGATGAAAGATTGCCACACATATTCTAAACGACTTTTTTAACTTCAGAATTCTCAGAAAATTGACCGGTTAGATGGTGCGCATGCCCCTGAGTTGACCAAAAAAGTTCAGCGACATGCATCTAGCGGCTCCTTCCCACCCAGTGGTAACGAGCACCCTAGAGAAGATCTCAGCCTTCGCCTGAAGAAGTTAACTCACGCCGCCCCTTGCATGTTGTTTATGAAAGGAACTCCACAGGAGCCGCGCTGTGGTAAGAAGCTGCTTTTCCAAGGACACACACTGAACGGGTGCTTTACGAGTGGGGGCGCGGCCAGGTGCCCATCTCTGTTCTGTCCGTCGCTCTTACACCTGTGCTGAGGTGCCTCCGGAGAGTTGTAATTCCCACTGGCGTTCTGTCGTGTGGTGGTGAGAGTTCGTGTGCAGCAGACACAGAGAATGCTGGAACCCAGAGGCATCTTAGAAATCATCTGATTGAAGATTTTTGTTTTATTTACATAAATACCTGAAGAGGGGGAGGCCGTTCAGGTCACCTTGGAGCGGAGTTGGGATTAGGTTCCAGCCACCACGTTGCTGTCACCTGAATGGGCCTTTTGTCTGCTCAGTTCATTTTGCTATTAACAGTTTCCTAGCTTTCTTAGCAGTCTCTCTCGACTCGTGTCATCCAGATTCAGCAGTTTGAAAATATGTAGAAGTTTGGTGGCGTTCCTGTCTCCCCTGTGCTTTTACCTTCCTTCTTGTCCCAGAGTCGAATTATGTGACTGCAGCGTTCACCTGTTGCTTATAGGTGCTAATAATGGAAAGATTCTGAATTCTGTGGCTTATAGTCACTCTTATTTTCTGTACATATATACTTGTAATTTTGTCCTTAAGTGAGTTTTAGAGTTTATTCGACCCCTCTGGTATTGGGTTTATGTTATTTTCTTTTTACTATGCCTAGTGCAGCGTTATTATGCTTCATAATTGAGCATTTAATGCCCTTTGATGGTGCTGTTGAGAATCTGAGAGTGTTTGTTTCAACTGTACAGGAGGGAGTTTATTAAGATACTCAGCAGTAAAATAGAATGTGCTACGGATCCAATTACTGCGTGTCCAGTGTGACTTTATAAAAACAACCCAGCTTACAGTGTAAATTTAATTGTAAGTTCTTCCCTATATGGTTAGCAAATTACATATTAGATTATGAAAGTCTAGTTTTAAAAATAAAGTTTCATCTTGAGGCCTGTCTTAAAAAGGTAAAGAAGTGGTTCCTTTTTCTTTCAGTTCTACTTGAAAAATGTCCTTGCTACTATTTACATATCAGGTAATGCCTGCTATTTATATGTTGAAAAACCTCGTTTCTAGGGGCACCTGGGTGGCTCAGGGGGTTAAGCCTCTGCCTCCAGCTCAGGTCATGATCCCAGGGTCCTGGGATCGAGCCCCACATCGGGCTCTCTGCTCAGCGGGGAGCCTGCTTCCCTTCCTTTCTCTCTGCCTGCCTCTCTGCCTACTTGTGATCTCTCTCTGTCGAATAAATAAATAAAATCTTAAAAAAAAAAAAAAGAAAAAGAAAAACTTCATTTCTACTAGAATTAAGCCCAGATAGCAACAGCCGGCCTTTGTTGTGCTGGTTTGTTTTTAATAGTGGTTGCAACTGGTTTACTTTCTCTCAGGCAGGAAGAACATTTCTGATACTTTCTGTAGTGACCTGAGAACAGGAACTGACAACACGAGTGTGATGGGTTTTATTCAGTGCCTTCCTTGCGTCCTGAACCGCGGTGACTGCTGTCAGATGCCGATGAGCCCGTGGGACGGGTTCTTCCCCGTAAGCCTGCAGTAAAACCCATCAAGTCCTCTCTTCTTGGGATTGGCACAGGAGCCTTCTCTCTCACCTTTCTGAGTGAGAGCCTGAGAGGACAGGCAGGTGGTTCAAGTGCAGCTTGGGAAGGGTTGCTAAGCAGCAGGGAGGCGCTGCGGTGGGAAGCGAGGTGGCCCGTGTCTCTGCAGGTGAGCTGCATCCCAACACCACCTTATGCTCCTGCCCTGGTGATGTGGGTACCGGTCAGTAACCCTCCCTGTGCCCTCAGTCCTTCCTTCGCTGGTGTTGGGGTTGGAGCCGGTCTTGGAGATCCTTTTCAGATCAGGTTTTGTGTGATTATTCAAGTAAGTTAGAATGACGCTTAGAGATAGTCATTTTCCTGCTTACCTTTTTATTAGACTTAATGTATAATGTTTTTCTAGCCATTTGTATATTAACTGCCTGACATTTAGAAGACTATAAATAAGGTAGAATAAAAAAGAAGCTTTATAACATGTCAGAACACTCTGAAAAAACACAGTATTATAGACATTTAGATAATAAAAGATGTAATTAGGGAATTTGAAAGAATTTTTTAGATATATATGATTTACCAGTTACAGTTCCATTCCAAACAAGTACTTGTTTTATTCTTTATAATTTCTTAAAAACATTTTCTCTATTTTGGAGAGAGAGAGAGAGAGAGATTGATTGATTGGCAGAGGGAGGGGCTCAGAGCCCGACAGCAGACTGGATGCCACGACCCCAAGGTCATAACCAGAGCCCAAATCACGAGTTGGATACTAACTTGACTAAGCCCCCCTGGCACTCCTATTCTTAATCATTTTTAGAATTACATTTTTAACAGGATTCTGTTTCCTAATGTCCTGATTTCTGTAACAGCATCATTCTGTACCTTCTATCAGAGGTAGTAAATATGTGACATAGGGTAAACAGATCTTTTTAGAATGTAGGTATTCTTTAAAAAAATATCTACTTAAGGATCAGCTAGAAGGGATTTTTGCTGTGACTGCCCTGCCACTTCCCTCACTGACGCGTCTCTGGCCCCGTTTTCCCTTCTCTGTGCCCGCGACACAGCTGTCTGCATCTCAAGCTGCTTTTCTTACATAGGGGCACACTTGACTTTCACCGTCTTCCTTTCTGAGCTGCTTAGGGGAGAAGGGGTTTGCTCTTGTGTTGGCACATCGGAGACGGAGGGTAGCCAGAGTCTCCTTTATAGAATCAGCAGCCGTTCGTGCTCATAGACGCACCTGGCTGGTTATTTCCATGTTTCGTACAAGATTCCTGAGGAAGGCCCTGCTGTCGGTAGCACCCAGGACTCCCTTGGGTCCCGTTGTGGAGTAGGGCTGTGGTGAGTTTTGATGAGCTGGCCCTCACCTTGCTTTCAATTAATCAAAAACCATTAGTGAGTAACATTAAATTTTTTCTCAAGGAAGCCCTGAAAGCCATTTCAGGGTCTGCTGTGGAGCCCGCTGGCTCTCAGCTCGACCCTGTCTCCATCGCTTTTCCTTTTGGGCTCTACCGGCAGAAAAGTGTGTTCGTGTGTTATGAGCCTGGTGCGTTGATAGGGTGTCTGTTGTTGAAGAATTAGATCATCCTTATTCTGTGTTCCTCAGGAGGACAGGAGAGAGAGGGCGCTCATGTTTTAGGCAGATTTTCCAGAAGCACCGAGATTTCCGTGTTTTTGAACAGAATGTCAAGTCTTCGAGCGCACCGGTTAATGATGCTATTTGGGAGTTCTTGTGTTCGTTTCCGTCAACAAGACTTTGAGCGAAGCAAAGGACATTGGAACCACGGGACAGACATTTCTTCTGCAGGAGAAGTCCCCCTTAGTGGGGTTTTCTTTTTCAATCAGACACAGCAGTGTAGGTTCAGAAGTGGGTTTTAGGGTTTTACTGGGACTGCACGGTGCTGGCCTGGCCGAGGTCAGTGCACTGTTCATGCCTCCTGTTGTGAGTACAGACAACCGTGGACTGAAGCACTGGTTGTGCGGCAGCTAAACGTGGTTCTCCCTTTTGCAAATATTTCTATGGCATGTGTGCATTTTTCTTAAAAAAAAAAAGTGTGTAAATATTGTGTTATTGGTAGGAAGACTTCTCACTATTTTATCCTTAAGCATAACATTTCCAGTCTGCTACTTTAACCCTTAAAAATGAAACATTACCCATCAATCTTTCTAGTCTGCATGTAATTGCCTGAAGCTAAAATGAAGCTTTTCTGCAGCCAGTTACAGTAGAAATGAGTTAATATATTGGCAACAGAATAACCATCAGCAATCAGCCGTTAGCTGTTTACTAATGAACTCCCAGATGAATGAAAAAAATCTCAGAATCAGTGTTTTACTTCAGGCTGTACATGAACTTAACACTTGAGTTGGAGGAACAGCAACTTATATGCTGTACAAATAAATACCAGTGCTTCATCTCAATAAACTGTAGATCTGAAAAATGTCTGGAGCTCAGTAAAACATCCAGGTTTTAAGAGTAGAAGTGTTTTTGCATGACAGCAGGTGATGCCCATTTTTGCAATTAATCTTACACCGAATTTTATGATTTGATTTTATTTCAAAAGGCTGATGAAATCCTGCAGAAATTTTGCCCCTGAAGAACAGGTGATTTTCTCGTGAATTATGACTGTGTTTGAAAAGAAGCATGGAAAGTGAGAGGCGTGATACAAAGTATTGAAAAACAATTGGGAAGAATTAGCTTATGGAAAGAAAAATACCCTCTTTTCAGATAAGACTAATAGATTTACAAAGACTGATATTCACACTCTCGCTCTCCGGTGCTAATGTCATAATCAGAAAATGATGTCAAAAAAGAACAGGACAAAAATGTGTCACAAAAGTATAATGAAATCATGGAACATAAGATTGTCACTACAGTGCAGTAAAAAAAAAATCACATTACATACTTTAGGGAATGTAAATAGTTTTAAAAAAGAGACTGTCAGGTTACGGTACCAGATGAGAAAGAACAGTGTCAGTCTGTTGACAGTGCCTATATAACAACAGAGAAGACAGGTTTGAAATTCAATGCACCAGTTTCAACTGAAAGAACACATTCCTCCTTGACTTTTAATATATTCTATTAGAGATGGCAAAAGACAGAGAAGAGCTGGACCGGGCACCCAGACCTAGTACAAGGCACTAGAAACCAAACAGTTGGGTTTCCATTCTGTGTGCACAATGAGTGGCTAACGATGGCTGCTGTGGGGCCTTTCCTCCATCCAGTGGTGATTCCTAGAGATTCACAGACAGCAGAGCTGGGAGGGGTGGTCTGGGGCATCCGGCTCCGTCCTCTGATTGGTGGGGAAGTGCAGGGAGCGAGGGAGCTGGTGCAGGCCCCAGCTGCTCGTCTCCCTGCTGGACGGAGCGGGTGCCCGGGCCTTCTGGCTAGACTTGTTTCTCCTCCAACAAAAAATGTGCCTAAGAGTAAGAGGAACATTGATAAATATGTACAGACTTTTAGACTCACAAGTGTGCTTTACACTAAGCCATACTGGAGCACGTGATACAGTTCAAGGTCAGATAAGGGGTTTTTGGAACTCATTTTTCTCCTTACGTGCCGCATAGGCGTGCTGATGAAGTCATGGGTGAGACACGCAGACTCTGGTCAGTAGCTCGTGTGTGCTGTGAAGCAGTATGAAATCACGGGTATGAGAAAGAAGCTAAGTTCTTGATTTTCTTTTTCCTATGCAGGTTTCAGCAAGCAGATGGTGGAAATCCTTAACAAACATAATATTCAGTTTAGCAGTTTTGATATCTTCTCAGATGAAGAAGTTCGTCAGGGCCTCAAAACCTATTCCAACTGGCCTACCTATCCGCAGCTCTATGTTTCTGGAGAGCTCATAGGAGGACTCGATGTCATTAAGGTTAGAGCTGAGAAGTCTGTACTTTGTGACGGATTTTCATTTAGAGATCACTTTTCTAAGTGCAGTAATCAATCTAGAATATAAATTAATTTCTGCATTTACAAAAATGAATCTGGGATGTATATGAAGTATTTCTGATGAGTTGATTGATATCTGTGTTAACAAAGAGATTTTTGTTGTGGTGAACGTTTTCTTAAATTTAGACCTGGGTTTATTTCAGGAGCTGGAAGCATCTGACGAACTAGATACAATTTGCCCTAAAGCTCCGAAATTAGAGGAAAGGTAAGTATTTTAAAAGTTTCAAATAGTCTACTATTTAGTACTTTAAAAATATTTCTTAATTCTTGGTTTTTGCATTGCTCTTTCCATATAGATCAGGGATTTGTTTTTGTGTGCCAAGCATAATTGTGTTGTTTGCAGTCAGATTGGTCATGCAAACTTGGGACGGTCTCATTTGCACTGGAGAAATTTTTACACGAAATTAATGATTAGGTGGAGGGTATTCTTTGTTTTTATGGAAATATCACTGTTTCAGTGGAACAACTCAGTTTTTCTCTGTGTTTTGGAGCTGGGATCCAGCAGCCCTGGTCCTCAGGTAGCAGTCCCTGCCGGTGGCATCGTCAGAGCGCTGAGCGCGAAGGGTGCCGATGTGAGGAGCGCAGGCTTTGCGTGTGGTGCGTGTGTCAACACTTGAGTTTCACACTGCGTTTCTAACCACGAGCACTGAGAATTCAAGGAGATTTTGGAGCTGTAAAATTGGTCTTTGTTTTATGAAGGATCTCAATCAGCTTTTAAAGATTTTGTCTTATGGAAATTTTGGACTTTGGCCTGTAGGGAGGCTTAAAGGGATCTTTATTGTGATAAGTTTGAATTAATGTAGGGATTCAAAGAAGAATTTTATTTCGAGATACATCAGTGTATCAGCCATTCGTAGTCTGGGCCTGAGTCTGTAAGGCGAGACTTCCTCTTGGAATTTCCTTGCTATTGAGCATTTTGAGAATTTCTAAATTGTTTATAGTAGCACCTCGCTTACCTGTCCTTGGTTAATAAGTAGTACCCCATATATGTCAAACTGACCTGTAAGTGCCACATTCTCTCAAATGATTTGTACCCTTTCTCGCCTTTTGGACAGGACGGTGATGCTCCTAGTCCCTTTGTGGCCTGCGCCCCGAGTTGTGTTCTTCGGGGGGAGGGGCAAAGGGAGAGAGAATCTCAAGCAGGCTCCACACTCAATGCAGAGCCTGATGCGGGGCTCGATCTCACAACCCTGAGATCATGAGCTGAGCGAAATCAAGAGTCAGATGCTCAACCGACTGGGTCACCCAGGCGCGCACCTTAGTTGCGTTCTTTTTCGTACCCCTGGGCGGCTCGTGGAGGCGTTGCAGCCTCCCACATCCTCTGTGCTTGCGGTGTGCTTGCGTCTGCTTCCCGCCTGTCCTTCTCTGTTGGGTACACTGTTGCTGTCATTGTGTCCCTGTCTTCATCACACCTGCTCTCTCTTCCTGACGTGCCGTGTCTGTCCTGTGGCTCAGACACCGAAATTAAACCAGCCAGAGTCACAGAGAGGTTGTACAGGGATGTGTCTTCGGTGTACTCGGAGTGATCCCTTGAAGGACCACCAGAGCGCAGAGAGCCGGAGCCTGAGCTCTCCGGTCTGGTGACGTCTCTGCGTGTGGGACGGAGGGACACGTTGGGTTTCCTGGATCCCGATGGTTGTGTCACTGTCGGTGACAGGCGGTGATCAGCGCCATATTTCTTACTTCTTTTCGGAGAGTCAGCCCAGAGTACTCTCTCCGAAGTGATCGTGACCTAGCTGTGAGCTAGCGAGTTGTGTGCTTCGTTTGTGGTCACTTTGTTCTCTGAGGGGGTGAGCTACGAGTGACCCAGAGCACCAGTGGGAGGAGGCGCCGGTGGCCTGACCACCACGGGGCTCGGAGGGTCCTCAGCAGCCCCTTCTCATGCCGCAGACTGTCCTGAGCTGGCGGACGGGACCTCAGGCTAGACACAGACAGCGGGCGCTCCTGGCAGCAAGCGAGGGCGCGGGGTGTGAGAGCCGGCAGACTGAGGGTGGGGGCGCTGGACTTGAGCCGCTGCTGCTGCTGGGTGTCGCAGCCCTTGGCACTTCCCCTGCTGCTGTGACCTCGTGGGCGCTGGGGAGTGTGGAGCTGTGTGCGGCCTCGCAGTGGAGCAGGGAGCACACAAGATCCTGGTTTTGGAAGTGGTGGGTGGGCTCCGTGTATGGCCCCTTCTTGAACAATTCCTTATTGAGTTGGTTATTATTATTTTTTTAGTGCTGTGAGTTGATGGGCTTGAATTGCAACTTGAAGGAACATTCATTGCCTTAAAAGCCATATTGTGTTTTATGGTGGCTCAGGGAGAGAATGAAATAAAGGAAAATGTCAGTGCATTTGCTTGTTTAATGCCACTCAGAGCTGTGAACTATCATCCTGCTCTCCTTCAGATATGCATGTTACTCCTGAAGCGGAGCAAAAGTGGTGTTTAATAATTGAGCTGAGCCATTTTATATCAATTTTCTCTCTTTAGGCTCAAAGTACTGACAAATAAAGCTTCTGTGATGCTCTTTATGAAAGGAAACAAACAGGTAAGGAACTCAAAACTGGTCTTATTTGTAATTTCTTTCGATGTTAACATTTGCAACAAGGGGACACTTAAATCTTTTTTCCTAGCTGTGGCTAATGAAGCTGTAGTGGCATCAGGAAGTTACCAGGCCTTAATTGGTGCTTATGGAGATCAAATAAAGTAATCTACATTTTGCCTGACTTCATCGTCAGCATCTCAGTGGGGCGCATTTCTTTCTGCTGCCAAACTTGGTCAACACTGTTCACTCTGTCCTGGTGCCGTTAGCTGCTGTCCCAGCACCCGTGTAGGCCGTGGGCTCCTGTATTGGGCTCTTTGGTCCCAATACTTCCGGAGTACAGGGAGCCTTGTAGCTCTTGGGGTGCACAGCCCTAGATCACCCTGGAAGAAGTGAGCACTGGAGATATAAGCCCCATGGCATCGTGCGTGGTCAGCACCATTTGGTGAATGAGTGAAGCAGTTTGGCAGTTCTTGTTTACAGTGGGTTGGTTCCCGTAGCTTTTTGGATGAAGATACATGTTGGCTGGGCGTCATTTTGAATATCAAGTTTGATAGATCACTCCCACCAACAGCTTGAGCAAAACTGATGATCGTTTGTACCTGGACTGGAACAGAGATCTCCAGACCCCGGGCTCTGCTCCCTTCCTTTATTCGCAACCAGTTGCGGAGGTGGGCAGAGGGGGACAGTGTGGTCTGTTTCGGAACTGGGGAGGCTAAAGCCCTGAGAGGCGAGGCTGACGGAACCGAGAAACGCGTATTTATGTTCCCTGCGGCGCTGGCACTGCCCAGGTGTGTCGGCGGCCCGCTTAACTTCCCCGGGTGTCACTGCCCCGGTGTACCTGGACGGGTGCCTCAGGGGTCATTGAGAATGAGGTTGTGGTAGCCAGGGTGAGAGTTAACGTAACAACTAGTTAACGTAACTAGTCAGTGTAACTGTTACAGTGAAGGTAGCGACTGGGAAGCTGGTGGTAAAGGTTTCCGCATCCTGGGGTCACTAGGGTAGGACCTAGATTCTTTGAGTGGTTTACTGATTTTATTAAAACAAAATAGAGGAAGTTAATACTTCCCAGGATAAAGTTACCGTTTTATATTTTCTTGGTGATTTTTTAAAGCAAATTTTTATTCTCAAAATTCTCCAGTGTTTTCTGGAAGTCTGGCTGGTGTTGATATCTTTGGAAGCAGAATCATTTGTTGAGAAGTTTATGTGGGGCCTCGCCGCTCCATGCGATTGCAGGGACTGGGGGCCGACAGGAGCCATGTCGCAGAGCCATAATCTCAAAAAAAAAAGTCAGTACTCTATACAGATACATTTTACAAAACGGGACTGACTGTCTAGTTCAGGGCGGGGAGATACGATCGTCATCCTTGCAGAAAGGCTAGGTGAGTTGAGCTCGTCTGTTGAGAGTGAAATGGAGAAGGAGTCGAACTGGAGAGCGTCAGGGCTCCACTCAGGAAGGTTAGACCACAGAGCTTGTCAGGTTCCAGGACACGTGTCCTCCCCGATGGTCAGAGCCTGTATGCGCTGGGGTGTGTCCACGCCACCCTGGTGACCGACGTACCATGGGACCATGCCAGTGGGCTGCATAGAAAATGTAATACATCTTTACTCATTTTTTTTTCTTTTTCTGCATTTAGGAAGCAAAGTGTGGATTCAGCAAACAGATTCTGGAAATACTAAATAGTACTGGGTACGTAAATCTTAGTTTCAAATGGTGTGTTTAAGAAGTTCCAACTTTTCGGGGCACCTGGGTGGCTCAGCGGGTTAAGCCTCTGCCTTTGGCTCAGGTCATGATCCCAGGGTCCTGGGATCGAGTCCCGCATTGGGCTCTCTGCTCAGCGGGGAGCCTGCTCCCCCTTTCTCTCTGCCTGTCTCTCTGCTTGTGATCTCTCTGTCAAATAAATAAGATCTTAAAAAAAAAAAAAGAAATTCCCACCTTCCAGTCCTGCCTCTGATGCCTCTTAGTTATTACGTCTGTAGCTATTTCCTTTATTTTTGTGACAGTGTTTTGTGAATGATGTAACAGACCACAGTAGGGTTTCCTGGCCAGTGTCAACCAGTTGGTCAATAAAGGAGCTTCTTAGAAGGCGGTCATTAAAGTTACTGTTTGTCTGCTTTCCCAGAAGGAAGTCCTTAACATGTGTAAAGATATTTTAGGGAAAGTGTATCAGGTTTTTAATTTTCCTTAAAATTACTCTCATTTCTAAACAGTTTAAGAAAGGGCTGGGGCATCTGTGGAGGTCGTTAGGTGCATCTGAGAAGTGGGGGAAGTTAAATGGCTGTGTTCATGCTTTTCAATCTGCTCAGTGGCCATGCTGACAGTTAAGAAAACTGCATTGATTTTTCTGCTTAAAAACAAAACCACTTGTTTGGAGATGTTTCACTCATGTTCTATAGAGTTTATCAAATGTTTTGGCTTTTTTAAAAATTTCTTTTCTCACTATAGCTTCTATTTAATATTGTAAGTATTCTAGCCATAGCTTTAATCAGATTAACGAAACCTAGTAAGCTATGGGGGGAGGTAATCTCTGAAATACGTCGATCTTCATGGGCAGGGTTGGAAGTAGTCAGTTGCGTAGCATGTGTCAAATATGACTCTAGGGGCATAAAAAGCAAGATGACCGATTTCTTCACAAGAAGATTGTGACCGTCTGCAGAGCAGAGTCTGCTGTCTTGTCTTGCTCCGGCCTGCCCCTTCCGCACCGCCCGTGGACGTTGGAGAGGCGGGCCGGGTTCTGGTCATCAGTGTCTGTGGCCTGCTTTCTTTGTCTTCCCTCTGTCATAGCTCCCTGGCATGGTACGCTCAGTCCACCTGTCCCTCGTGACGGTGTGTCCCCTCGGGGTGTCCCTCCACAAGGCTGTGAGGCCAGAGTGCCGCAGTGCCGGGCCGCGGCGACCCATGTGTCTGGTGGAGGGCCTCCAGAACGTTGCTTTCTGCACCACCCTCCCCCCCGGTCTGTTTGATGTTTGGGTTTGCAAGCCCGGCTGCCCCAGAGCAGAGGGGCTTCTTCGGAGATGGAGTCCTCCCACTGCGGACCGGTGATGTGCGGGGCGGGAGCCTCTCTGGCTTTTTAGTGTGACCAGACTGATCTCGCTGAGAGCCGTGGGGCCGGAGAACGAGCTCCTGGTTTTGTGTTCCGGCGCCTCCACTCTGATGCTTTCCCTCCACTGGCCCAGTGACACATGTCTTGAGGGGCTGTGTGCCAAGTGTCCACCACATCTCTGTACAAGAACTTTCAGGAGATGCATTGGCTATTATGACCACACACACGCACACACGCACGCGGGCCCGGTACCTCCTAGGACCCTCGGAGATGGTTCTGTAATTCATCACTTTTATGACATTGTCCAGATTAGCACCTGCCTCCTTCAGCTCACCTTGAAGGGCAGCCTCCACTGGGTCTTTTTTTCTTTTAATTATTTTGCTCTTTCAGACATTCCTATTTTGTTACTTGGTGCTGATTTATTGTGTCATCTTATTTATTTGTTTTTGACTGTTTTCTGCACCACGGACCATTTTCTTGGAAACTTGTTTACAAGTGAGCAGGATCTCCCTGGAAAGGTGGTTTGGGTTTTAAGGAAACCGAAGTTTTTACATGTGGCATTTGCTTTGTCTGGTTTTGGGGACTGCACATATTCTCAGTCTCCCTGTGGGAATCGGTGCGACACTCCCGCTGATTCCATGACCACCTGATGGTGACATCCCGCCGAGTACGTGTGCTTGGGTTTCCACGCAGTGACTGGCACTCATTCTACAAGTGGTGTTCATTATACGGCGTGAAGCCAGACCGTTCTCGCTGGTGTCTGCGTATCGAGAGCAGCACCTGTGTGCTGAAGTCTGATTATTTTCACGTAGGAAAGCACAGCTCCGTAGGGTGGCGTCTGTTGGCGGTGTCGTTGTCCCGGCTAGTGAGCCTCTGGTCCAGCTGTGGGTGTCCATGGGTGTCCGTGGGCCTCAGTGCTGCTCCCTCCTGCTCCCTGAGCACCTGCTAGTAGGTCAGAAGCAGCAGCCCCGGGGTGGGCGGTAGAAATGCGGTGTTAAGGACAGACTGACTTTGGGTACAAGTCTGACCTGCGGGTTGGCACACTGCAGCTGGTCGCCGACCCGTGCATATACAGTTTTGCTGGTACACAGCCGTGCCCACTCCCCTCGGCCCTGGCCAGCTGCTCCCGTGCGGTGCAGCCCAGTGAGCGGCTGCAGTGGACTGACCGACAGAGCCTGTGTGTTGACCGTCTTGCCTTTTGAGACAAGGTTAGCTGACCCCTGTCTAACCCAGTACTGTCTAGAGAAAAATCCAAATAAATTTGTATCTTGGGCTGACTTGTTCTGCGGGGTACCCGACGGATTGAAGAGTAAAGTCATTTCCAGTGTCCCCTGTGAATGTCAGGAGCAACAAAACTCTTTCCTTTTCTTGACTGTTTCTAAAACATGAAATAGGTTTTATAATTTTTGTTTAATGAAACTGTTTCCTTTTAAAATGTTTTCTCCTTTTTATAGTGTTGAATATGAGACATTTGATATATTGGAGGATGAAGAAGTAAGTTCTATGTTTTATGTTTCTTGACCTTTGCCTTAGTTTTACTCATTAGGGTCTTACAGTAAGGTTTCAGAGTTCCTGTTGTTTCCATAGGTTCGGCAGGGGTTAAAAACTTACTCGAATTGGCCCACGTACCCTCAGCTGTATGTGAAAGGGGAGCTTGTTGGAGGTCTGGATATTGTTAAGGTAAGTTCGGAGTTCATCTGGTATCCTGAAGACAGAAATGTTGGCGCGTTTGAAAATTATCCTTTTACACTGAAAGGTAGCTGTGGGGCTTCCTTGAGTGCTTTCCTTCCTGGCCTCCTATCGGTCACCTCTGACCTGGTGTTACCATTTCTGTGTCTGTAGTACCGTGTTCTTTCCCTGCCCCTGCGGGATCAGACCATCCTCACCCTCCCCTGGGCCAGTCAGGTCATCCCCTTGCCGCGGGGCCTTCTGTACAGCCGCCGCCGTCTCCTGACGGACTGCCCGCTCAGGGCCAGACTAACTTGGCATTCTGACATGTTCTAATTATGGCCAAGTTCAAAATCTGATTTTTACTCCCACTCTGCTAAGTCGTCCATGTTTTTAGCTTTTCTTTCCTCATCTCCTCTGCTTTGGATTGCTGGCACGTTCCATACTTGCGTGTTTTCTGTGTCGCTCAGGGCCCCTCTTGTCTACAGGGATGTTGTGCTCCTCCTCCTTAAGTTCTGTCCTTTTATATTTATATCGTACTATTTTCTCGTGGTCTTTCATTTCGCCTTGTGTGCACTTGGGGGACGGAGAGGAGCACACCAGGCCGTGGGCAGAGGCCGGACTCCCAGTGCTGCCTGGCCTGCCGGCTGTGTGACAGATCTGAGAGCCAGGGCCCCGGTTTCCCAGAGCACAGGGCGAAACCACGGCGGCCCATCTCCTGTCCACCTCTGGTCTCAGATGCTTTAAACCTGGTTAGGTCTGTCAGGTTGTAAGCATGTTTGGAGAATACATCTTTGATGATTAACTCACTCCTTTGGTTTGCTTTCCGTAAACTCTCAGTGAACTTCAGTGGGCCCGGCTGGCCTCCGGGCACGCCCGCCCCATGGCAGCTGCGTGCTCCCCGGCGCAGTTTCTCCGCTGGCACAGGGGAGCTGCGGCTCTGCGTCCTCTAACCCCCCACCCCAGCTGGGCATCGTGGTGGTGGGGGAAGGTAGCGGTGGGCGGGAGTCGGGGGGCCTGAGGAGGAAGCCTGGCTCTGCTCCGGGAGCACAGACCTCCTCGGCCGTGCTCCGGCCGGCCTTCTGCTTGCCTTGCCGGTTAGAAGAGTCTCTCTGAGGGCAGAGGTCTGACTTTGTAAGTGGAAAGCACGTGATCAGTAGCACTGTTTTCAAGTAAGTTTTACCTTCTATTTTCATCACGTGAGAGGACCCAGCCCAGCGCTCAGTGACGTCAGCTCCGTGGGCCGGGTCGCCTGGTCCGCCCTGGCACAGGAGCCGTTCGCCGCCGAGGCCCCTCATCCTGCCGGGTTCCCCACGCAGCCCCTCTGCCGCAGCGGTCCTCGTTTGACTTCACACTTCTTAAGGCACTGAGTGAGGTGGTTTTCCTAGTAAAGGGTCTCATTCCTGGAGGAGAAGAAAAAGTTGAACAGAGTAGCTCTTGAGTAGCCCAGAAGCACCAAAAATGCATGTGCATCTGTTGTGTTATATGTACTTGTATTTGTTTAAGACACAAACAGTCTTCAAACCCCAAATACTCTGGAGCCTGTATCATCTGAGTGTTTTGTAGCCTCTGCCTGAGCCACTGTTAACGCTTGGGAAGATAATGCTTGATAAATCTCATTTAATTCTAAAGCTGAGCTTTATGGGCGACTTCTCTGTAGGTGTGTATCCGGACGTTAGAGGACTCTTGTTCACCTGCTAAAAACTCACATTTGGCAGTGTGGGACACTGGGAACGTGTGCCCCGCGAAGACAGCTGGGGACGGTCAGGTTGCCACGTGGTGGTTTCCTGGAGAGCCCAGTCCTTCACCTCTAGTTCCAGGACGTCGGTGGGTTCCGCTTGTGTGTGTTCTGGCTGGCCTTCAGGGCACCGGGAGCCTTTGTTGTGGAAGGGCTGGATAAAGGAGCTACCCCGTGATTCCGTGAGTCGGTCAGTCTGGTGTCCTGCGAAAAATGGCCACTGATTAACAGGTCAGTGCTCGGTGCCCTGCTGCAGAATATGTGCCCAGACGGTGAGACTGTTCAGACCAGCTCGGCTCCCGGTAGCAGCGGTGCTGGTGAAGAGGGTCCCACCGCGTGCTAGCCACGCTGCCTCTGTGCTAGGCCGTCCTCACAGTGCCCTGAGATGAGGGGACACAGACCCACAGAAGTTCGGGCAGCCAGGAAAGCTGTGGCTGCCGGGCCTTGCCACGAGCTGTGTGCTCCCCATTCCCCACCGCCCCCCCTGCCCTGCCCTGGCCCAGGTCTGGCGCTCAGAAAAGTGCCGCCTCCTCCTTCAGTGCCGTAGGACGCCTGCTTGTTAGCGGCCTGGTGGTGGGAGATCTCAGGATATTGCCGAGTACGGTCTGCATTTGTAGGACCGGATCATACCTGTTACGGTTTAACCAGCGAGGCGGTCAAATGGATTTTAGTGGTTTTACTGATTGATGTTCATGTTGCTTAGTAAGAACCTGAATACTGACATCAAGTTAAGTGCTTATCTCAAACTAGAAAGTCTCAATTACCATTTATTGTCACATTTTCAATTTCATAGCTGTGTTCCAAATTTTAAATCTGAAAGCAGAAACTATTTCTGGATGTTGATGTGTTTTTAGTGGTTTTTGGCCTTTATGTGTACACTTTGTCCGAGTACTGTGGTCTTTCCGGGCTGGCCTGAAACCATGATCCCGTGCGGCTGCAGGTGTCACGTGGCCTTGACCAGCACGTTGCTGCTTTCTCCCACATTCGTGCTTGCGCGTCACTCACGGTTGTCCCCCGTATTTATTGCTGTTGTTCAAATAGGAGGCGTCATTGTGTTGCTCTGATCGTCATCGGCGTTCATGCTGAAGGAGCTCTTGGGTTTTGAGTGCCTTTTGTAGCGCGATGGTACGCTCTGGTGTACAGCATGGCGCCTGCTTCCGGCGTGCCCGTGCGCGGGAGTTTCATTCCCGCCCAGTGTTTCTTCTTGTTCGCGGATCGGGGTACAGGCTGGGATGGTTCAGAGGTTTCTGTTTTCATCTCTGTGCGTACATACTATCTTTTCTGTTTTTGTTGTTAGGAGCTGAGAGACAATGGTGAGCTGCTGCCGGTGCTGAAAGGAGAGAACTAGGGAGCGTCTGCTCGGCGCCGGCCGCTGCGGGAGACCGTCGCCACAGCCCGGCCGCGCGCCACTCCGTTCTCAGACCGCTGCTCACCCGTTAGGCTCGGTGTATCCCACCAGCTTGTGCTAAATACATGTATGTTTTGTTTGTTTTTCACCAAACAGGATGCAATAAACATCTTCAAATCCGATTAAAAATACTTGTGTGAAAATGCGGTCTTTTTTTATAGATGTTAGATATATAGTAATCAGCAACTCTGTGGGCACCTGATAGGAGCTGAGAAGCAGGCAGGCTTCAGAAGATGCGGAGCAGTGATGGCGTCTGAAATCCACAGTCATATTTAGAATAGCTCATAGACCAAACCAGTGGCTCCCCTCAATGGCCAAAGATCTCTTTACAGCTTGGAGAAATTCAGCTGAAAATGCATTTCTGACAGCGCCCCTGCATGTGGCCCCTGCATGTGGCCCCAGGGAGACCGCAGAGGCGATGAAGGGCTCAGCTGATGCGGAGACTCGCGTCGGACGGCCCCAGGGCACGTGTTAGCAGAGGACGATCCGTGCTCCTGACTGTTCCTGGCCTCACACTCTTCACAACGGGGAGAAGAGCTGGACACGAGGGTGTGTTACACACCACAATTTATTTCAGTCATTCTAGCGAAAGCACTGATTTAGCCCTTGCATAGGCTGAGAACATCCTGACGTCCATGAAAATTTCAACAGGAGTTTTGATCCTGAATCTGTTTAAAAAATAGTTGTCTCGGGTGCCCGGGTGGCTCAGTGGGTTAGGCCTCTGCCTTCGGCTCAGGTCATGGTCTCAGGGTCCTGGGATCGAGCCCCGCGTCGGGCTCTCTGCTCAGTGGGGAGCCTGCTCTCCACCCACCACCCCGCCTGCCTCTCTGCCTACTTGTGATCTCTCTCTCTGTCAAATAAATAAAGTCTTTTAAAAAAAATAGTTGCCCCATTAGGCCTTTGTCGGGTTCACTTTAAGCCAGTGGCTGAGTTCGCCTCCACGGTTCTACGACTTCAGTGGCCACGACCGTGTCCCTTCATCAGATTTTCCCAGCTTGTCGGCCTGGGCGGCTGAGGCTCCACCGAAGCGTCTGCTGGTCGAGTAAGGAAAGGGGTGCCGAAGTCAGCAGCTTCCGTGAGAAACCAGAGGGAAGTGAGCGCTCACCGGGGCTCGAGCACCCGGCCAACCCCTTGCCCCATTCTCTTGTGTGCGGGAGAGTGCCGACTTCTGTGCTGTGTGTGTGACCAAGGGCGGTCTGCACAAGACCCTAAAGGCGGACATGGCCCCGGGCTTCCTGTCGGAAGACTGCATCTGTCGTGGTGGCTTTCCTCGCCAGTGTGTGTAATTAGATGGGTCTCCTTTGGGCACTGGTCCGTGAATTTCTTTTTTCCATTTAAAACAAATCATTGCATAAATGAAACCTTTAAAATGTAGATGGAAATGAATTGTAACAAACTCTATTAAGCGATTGGCTTCAGGGATGCCGTGAACCACGGGGGAGAAGTGCATAATTTTCTCTTATCCTGGGACCCTCACGGACAGTATTGAGCTGGGCTTTCGTGATTTTCGCTGGGTCTGCAAGTGCTGCCTGTCAACAAGCTCGCTTTTAGCTTCACCTTAACCTAAGCAAGAATTTATCACTGCAGAGTTGATAAGCTATTTTTTTTCCTAATGCACATTTTAATCCACACAACGCATACGTTTTAACAAGTGCCCATCTCCAATTTGGGAAACAGCGTTCGGGCCTGGGGTGGTGATTCTGATTGCGTCTAAGCTCGCACATGGCAGGACGGCCTCCCCTCCCGCTGGGTGACTTGCATGCTGTGAAACCGGTGGTGTCGTCCTTGAGCATCACAGGTTGAGTTAGGGTGAGTGTTCAGAGTTTTCGGGGAGTCGACCCTGGGTTGGATTCTGTAAATGGTCGGCTCCGTTGGCTCCAGCAGTGTCACAGTGGCGGTGGCACACATTTCTGCTTAACAGGTGTTTCCAGCTAGCCGTTGAAAAGGTCAGAGATCTCAGCCATGCAAACGGATTTAGCTATCCTTAACCTGATTATTAGGTGTATTTTAGGAGCAAGGCAAGCGATTCTTGGGCCCAACTGAACTTAAGTTTCTCTGGGCAATCCCGGATCCAATTTTCTAATAAAAATGGAGCCTACCCTTGTAATGTTTTGTCAAAATTGAAATCTCCGTCTCCAATCTACAAATCCTAGAGAAAGCTGTTCCCAGTGCTCAAGAGACTGTGGAGCCCTCTAGGTAAGGTGACCGTGTCACTGGGATGTTGCCTCGTCTAAGCTTTGCTGGTAGCTTGTGGGGGTAGGGACTCCAGGGAGGTGCTGTGGGAGGGTTTTAGTGAGTTTGGATGTTTTGGAGGAGTCGGGGTGTGCGTCTGGGCTGCAGGGCCCTCTGCACATCCCAGCTGTGCTCGGTAAGCTGCCCAGTGCTCGAGTTTCCTTGTAAGATGGAGCTCACGGTGGGACCCTAAGGGGCTGTGGCAGGCGGTTAAGTCCCTACAGGGCACAAGGGGCAGCTGGCATTGTGACTGGCCTGTTACCCGCACTCTCAGGATCGCCCTTCCAGAAAGGCCTGGAGGAAAGGCGGGTAACTCCTCTTGACTTGTCTGTCCAGGACCAGAGGGAACTTCCTTTCAAGGGAAGCATTCTTAGGGACTTGGCACCCACCTGAGAAGCCTATAGGAATGGACCACCACCCCCTTTAAGCTCTGATTTTGTTTCATAACCCAAAATTGAAAAAACAAAACCAGTGAGAGGAGCTGGACATTCTGCGCAGGAAGGAAGGCAGGAAGGTCAAACCTTGCTCAAGGGCACAGCCGTAGGGTTGGAGCGGGGGTCCCCCTCCAGGATTATGTGTCTCCCTAAGGCTGAGGCCCACTGCCGCCCCGAGGCTCCCCCAGTGAGGCTGTGCAATTAAATTGCCTTCGCGTGTGTGGGAGGTGCGGGGGCTGCTCTCGCTGGAGCCGCCCCTCTGTTGGGCGTCAGAGCAGGTAATTCCTCCTGCCGGCTGCACCAAGGGACTCGAGGATTGACTTGAAGGAGGCCTGGTAGGCAAGTGTGTTAGGAGTTGCTGTGCTGACGTACATGTCCCTCTTTGAACAAGAGAGCAGGATGCAGGGCTGGCTCTGCCCGTGCGGCAGCGCAGGCGTTTTCCTGTCCCCTTGTGGGACAGCTGAGCCTCGCCAAGTCAGGAACTCTGGGCCTGTCCGTCTTGACTCATGGACGACTTGCTCAAGAAGGATGAGAACAGGGTTTCCGTTTTCAGTCCAGAAAGATCGAACCAAGGAGTTGGGAAATTGAGATGGATTTTTGTAATCTATATTTTTTATTTCTTTGAGATTGGTTTTTAAAAATCGCATGTTTTTATAGAAAGTCTCACTTTAATAACTTAAAACTACATCGTAGTCCTGAAAAGTTTAACTGATGAGTAAAACCACGGCTGGACATCTGAAGCGCCTGACTCAGGTCATCCTGTCTCCTTGGAAGGCGTCACACAGCAGACCTGTCCTGTGGTCAGAGGGGAGTTAAAAGCTTAAGACTGAAATACGAGGGGCGCCTGGGTGGCTCAGTGGGTTAAAGCCTCTGCCTTCAGCTCGGGTCATGATCCCAGGGTCCTGGGATCGAGCCCCGCATCGGGCTCTCTGCTCAGCGGGGAGCCTGCTTCCCCCCCTCTCTCTGCCTGTCTCTCTGCCTGCTTGTGATCTCTGTCTGTCAAACAAACAAATAAAATATTAAAAAAAAAAGACTGAAATACGAAACACGATTTCTGATTTAATTTTTAATTAAAATCCGTTTTCTTAAATTGGACGATTGGTACTTATTACCGAAATCCAAACCTTTTTTTTTTCCCTAAAGAAAAGCAATTTGGTTCTTTGTAGATGAATTCAGTTTTTTATACGTGTTTCAGATGTTGGGTTCTGGGGATGGACAGAACTTGCAAGAGCTTGTGGATGCATCATTCCCTGGAATGGGTAGTTCCCAAGACAAGGTTTCGAGGTTTCCCCACACTGGTTTCAGAATCTTGTCCTCCCCCCTTCCCCGCCCTGGCATTTCGTCTGCTACCTAGAGATGTTCAGATTCGAAGGACATCAGTTGACCTCGAGGACAGAGAGGTACCCAACCAGGAGGGTGACCGGGCTGCCTGTGTGCTGGGCATGTGCCTGGGCTCCCCATGTACTGGCTTATCTTGGACTGAGCATCCTTTGGGAAAGGACTCCTGGTGCATTTACGTTACTGCAAGTTGCCAGGGCCAGGAGCTAGAATTTGAGCCAGGACCCCAAACCAGGCCCCACGGCTGTGCTCGAGCAGGCCACACGCCCCAGGAGGCCATGCTTGTGAGTCTCCTTGCAGAAGGCTGGCTTCTGAAATGACAGCAGTTTTACATCCATTTTAGGAGTATTGTGGCTTTTTAAAAATGAAGTGTCAAGTGTTAGGCCTTGGCAAATTGTGACCATAAAGAGCTTCTATGCCCTCACACCTTTATCTAAATGGTTATCATTTGTAGATCATATTATTTAATCTTCCCTTGAAACACCAAGTTTTATCTGGGGAAGTTCCAAGTCTCCCATAGGAACTCCTACAGGGAGAGCCTGCCCTTTCTGGGGGTCGCCTGGGGGATGCCTGCCTTGTGGTCCTGGTAAGGATTCCTCTCTAGGAGCAAGTGTTGCCGTCAGACACAGTCTAGCCTCTCAACAAGGCCTTGGACCTGAATGGGGACATCTGTTCGGGAAGAAGGGACCTATAGTATTTTTACAGGAGTTAAATTTAGTATTTTATAGTATTTTTCTGTGTTTTACAAGAAGGACCATGACATAATTAAACAGGGAAGGAGATTGTGTATCTTCAAAGACCCCTCCCTCCTGAGGGAGAGCTGGAGGGGTGGCCTCTGGGCACAGTGCTGGGGCTTCCCGGTCAGCCTCTGTGCCAAACAGCCGGGCCCTCCATTCCCAAGAGAACACATTCCAGATGCGTAAGAGAATGCTCTCCAAGGCGTGTCCTGCCGCTGGGAAGGAGCCTGGGCTTCACTTGGGTGGGGCCTGAGCGCCGGGCCAGCTGTGTAATTCCCAGAGCCCAGTGCAGAGGGAAAACTTGGGCCCCTCGTTCAAAACGCAGGAAAGGAGCACCTGGGTGGCTCCGTGGGTTAAATGACTGCCTTTGGCTCAGGTCATGATCCCAGGGTCCTGAGATCCAGCCCGGCATCAGGCTCTCTGCTCAGCAGGGAGCCTGCTTCCCCCTCTCCCTCTGCCTGCCTCTCTGCCTGCTTGTGATCTCTGTCTGTCAAATAAATAAATAAAATCTTTAAAACAAAACAAAAAAAAACAAGCTGGAAGAAAGTGCCTTTAGAGGTGCTAAAACAAGGGATTTTTAGTTTTCAAAGTTTTTAAAATTTGCATTTTAACGTTTTAAGTAAAGCTAAAAATTAATAGCATGAGTCCATCTTTGCATCATGCAATGGTGGTTTTAAATGCAGATCTAGGAGCATTCGACGTGTCCCTGGAATACGCCTGACGTCGGGGTTGCCACAGCTGGCGCAGAGCTGCGAGTTAGCGCTGGAAGATGCACACACCAGACTTGGCGGTTCAGTCCTTGATGGGCGCACGATCTCTCAGTACTGCGCCTTCGGGGGGTGCCGAGGGCCCAGGAGGACCGTGAGGCCCACTGCACCAGACCGGCTGGCCCAGGGTTGACAACTCAGGGGACAGGGTTCCTTGGTCGTCTAAGAGCGCTGTTTTCTTTTGGTGAATGAGGCGAGTTCTGGTTTGAGTGGAAGGCATGGTTGCTTGGGGCTGCGTGGTCCCCACGGCTCTGTCATAGGTGTCACGAGTCACCTGTCCCTGATCTGAGCCCCACTGACCTCCGCGTGCGGTGGCCACTGGGATCTCGAGCCCACCGGCATCAGGCATGCTGTGTGCGGGTGGGGTGGGGGAGCACAGGGGACCTGCCTGTCGCACTGTCCCCTCATCCCACAGCGCACTCCATCATCCCACTAGCTTTGGATACAAAACCCGAGTGCAAAGGTGCGATCAGAATTTCCCGTCTGAGTGCAGGGCTGGGTAGGGCCCACGAAGACTGCTCTGCGTCCGAGCAAGCAGTCCGAGGAGTGCGGGGCTGGGGACCCATCCCTGATCCCCGGACAACCCCCACCCCCCGCTCTTCCCTAGAGATTCTGTTCAAGAGTCGCTTAGCCTAACCACTGCCTGCTAAGGCCGCTTCTCTCGAATGATCAAAACTCTTCGCTCGAGAAACGTCCCCCCTGCCCCACACAGTGGCCCGTCGTCCGTGGGAAGGCCTGCGGCGACGACATTCCGTGAGGAAGGGTCAGCTACTGCCGCCCCGCAGAGCCCAAGGACGCCAGCCCCGCCTCACAACTCGGGAAACGGCGCTGGAAGAACTGGTCCAGGTCACCTGGAAGCTGCTGGACCCGCGAGGTGGCCCTGGGTCCCCTCCTTCCTGAGTCCAACGTCCCGCTCGCGGAGACACCGAATAGGCGCCGACCTCCCTGAGTCAGGGGGCCGAGGGCGCAGGGCAGGGCGCGGGGTCGGGCGCGGGGTCGGGCTGCGCGGGCCACGGCCGGCCGCAACGCGCCCTGAGCGGGGGCAGGAGGTCGGGCAAGGTCGAGCCTCGCCCGCGTCCACCGGGAGGGAGAGCCGATGGCCCCAGGGGCGGCTCTCGCGGGAGGCCAGGCGCGGCCGGGCGCTCGGGGCCAGGCACGGAGGAACTGCTGAGGGCCCAGCACGGCGGCAGCCGAGGGTCCGGCTCTGCCCGCGGGGAGCAGGTGCCCAGTTCGCCCAAGTCGCTCGGCAGTGACCGCGCCAGGCCCCAGCCCCGCCGCTCCGGACGCGGCGCGCGCTCCTCCTCCGACGTGTGCTCGGGCCGGCGCGGTCCAACGGGAAGTGCGCTCGGGGCAAGGCCTCCGGGGTCCTCGCGCCCGGGGGCAGGCTGGGGCGCCGACCTCCAACCCTGGGCGCACACACCGGAGGTCGGCGCCCAGGGACGGGAAGGCTCCCGCGTGCGCTGCCCTCGTGCTCGGCACGTGCGGGCGGAGGCCCGGAGCCACAGGTCTGCGCGGGAGTCGCGGCGCGGCCCGCCCCGGCTTCCGCGGGCGCCTCCAGGGCACAGGTGCGCGCCCGGCCGCCCGCCGCGCTGTGCGCAGGCTCGGCCCGCGGGGAGGGGGCGCGCAGGCCCCGCCCCGCCGCCCCCGCGCCCGCGCCCCCGCCGCCCCCTCGTCCCCGCCCCCGCGCCCCCCGGCTCGGCCCGCGCGCGCCAACTTTCCGGAGGGCCCGGCTCCAGGGCGAGTCCCGGGGGAGGTAAGTCCCACCGCGCCCCGTCCTGAGGCTCGGCCCGAGCGCGCCCCCCGCCCCCGCGGGCTCGGAGCCGGGACGCCCCCGCCTGTGGGCCGTGCGTGCGGCCGGCCGCGGGCTCTCGCGGGTGCCCGCAGCCGGGTGTGCGGGTCGGAGCGGGCCCGAGCCCTGCCCCGCGGGGTCCCTGCCCCGGCCCCCAGCGCGCCGCGGTCGCGGGGTCTCCAGGTGCGCCCGGTCCGCCTGCGGCCCCAGCGCGGCGGGCGGCGAGGCCGAGCTCTCCAGCCCGCGCGGTGGGGCGGGGGCCCCGGGCGACCCCGGAGGGACCGGGCCGCGAGCTGCCGCGTCCGGGAAGCGTCAGAACCTCTGAAGCCTCGGCTCCCGCGAGGGCAGGCCGGCCCGGCCAGGGCTCCCGCTCCCCGGCCGCCGCTGGGTCGGAGCTGCGGGCGCGAGGTCAGCCCCGGAGGGGCCTCCACGCGGGCCGCCCGCCTCCGGTCGGGCCGAGGCCGCACGTGTCCACGCGGGGGCGCTGCGCACCGCGTCCCGAGCGGGCCCGCGCCGCCTGCAGGGAGGCTGCCGGACACCAGGGGGCGTGCGAGGACCGAGGAGCGCGCCGGAGCCGGCCCGCGGAGCCGGGCACGCGCGCCTTGCCGTGAGCGCGCCGAGAGCCGGGCCGTGAGCGCGCCCAGCCTGGCCGTGAGCGCGCCTTAGGGCCCGGAGTCCCGCGCCTCCCCGGCTTCCCGGGAGCGCGCCCCGCGCACCTGTGCGGAGGTCGGCCGGGGCTCACGTGGTCTTCCGGCCCTGGAGGCCGCGGGGGGTCCGGGCGGCAGGGGACCCCCGCAGGGCGGGCGCCCTAGACCTGGGCCTGCTGGCAGCTCCGTCCCTGCCTCGGCCTCCCTCGGCCTCCGGGGGGCCGCGCACCGCCCCCGACGGCCCAGCCCGCCCTTCACTGCCCTGCGGAGGGGACAGCGCTCAGCAAGCCGCCCCCAGGACGCCCCAGGGCCGCAGCCGAGCGGCCTAGGGCCTGCGTGGGGGCGGCTCCCCGCGGGGGGCTCTCCGGTGGCCCCTCACAGCCCGGAGCCCAGGGCCCTGGGGGGCCGCTTGAGTAGATTTTCGGAATCAGCGCGTATTTTCTAGACTGGTGTCAGACTCGGCTGGTTACAGAAACTCGGAGCGGGTAGACCGGAGGGTGCCGGGTCTACCCCGTGTCTACACCCTGAGTACCCAGAGTCTAGTGCGTGTCTACACCGTGTCTATGCGGAGTCTACCCTGTGTCTATACCGTGTCTACACCCTGAGTACCAAGAGTCTATTCCGTGTCTACACCGTGTCTGTGCAGAGTCTACCCTGTGTCTATACCGTGTCTATACCATGTCTACCCCGTGTCTACACTCTGTCTACACCCTGTCTACCCAGAGTTTACCCTGTGCTACCTGGTGTCTACACCATGTCTTCCCAGTGTCTACACCATGACTACAGTCTGTCTACACCCTGTCTACCCAGAGTTTACCCTGTGTCTACGGACTGCTGTCCACAGGGGCTGCTTCTTTGGAAGGAGGTCACCACGCGCAGCCTGCACTGCGGGCCATCCTTGGTGGGACTATCTGATGACTCGGCTTGGAGTTCTCCATGGAAACGTTGGCAGATTTTTCTTTTCTTCCCCTTTGTCTATTTATCCGATGACTTGCGTGTGCCAGTGGGGACTCATGGGTATTTATTTTAGACTTCAAGGCAGGAGAGAGAATGATTTTAGACTTGGGTAAGGCTGGTGGTAGGTGCATGGCTTTTGTTGTCGGCGTCTCGAGTCTGGTCTGTGTTTGGAGTATTTCAGTGAAGCGCGAAGAAACGGAGTCAGGGCCATCACTGGGGGATTGAACGAAGCAGGTGGACGGTCACCATCCCCATGGCACCCTGTGGTGGGGATGGCGGCTGCTCTGGGTGTTTCTGGCCTATCTCTGACCCACCTCCCTGTCTGGGGCCCCATCCCACGCCCTGCGGCACGGGCCCAGCTTCCGCCGGCGTCCGGCACCTACCATAGTCAGTGCTGTTGCTCCGCGGACACAGACTGAGAGCAAGCGTTAGACCTGCTGGACCGGCGCCCTGCATTCCCAGACGGCCTCCTCCGTCGGGCATGTACCCTCTCTTGTCCTGGCCAGCAGTGTGGGCACCGCGGAGGAAAGGTGACTTTGCAAAGTTCTGGGCTGGAGTGTGCTGTGCCTGCTGGGTCCCACGGGGGCTTCAGGCACACCTGCAGCTTCTGCCTGGTTTGGGGCCACGCTCCCAGCCCGAGGGAGGCATGTCTGTGGGGCCTAGGCCCCTATCCTGTGGCCCCCCCAGCCTCTACCCCCCGACCCCCACCTGCTTGGACTGCATCCTGCCTGGGCCGTTGGATGTGGCCTCATTATCTTGTCTGTCTTGGGGAACGGTATTGGCTTGGCAGTTAATAAAGGATTTTAATTAAAGAAGGAAGAATCGTTTGGCGAGGTAGACTTGTTCCCAAACTCAAATGACCCATCAAAGTTATAAGTTTGGTTTATTTCCATATGAGACTCTGCAGTTTTGGGGGGGAATTCACTCCAGAGCCTGGGGGAGAGGCTGCGCATCCTGGGAGAAACCTATTTTCTCTTCCTTCCCTACTGCAGAAGCCCAGCAGGCCTCCCATCCTTGCTTCCTCAGACTGTCCCCACCCGCCACCCCTCAGAACGCCCAGGAGGTCCAGACATGCGCTCTCTCCCTGGGTCTCTGCTTCCCCGGGGGGCGGCCTCCTGCAGGAGCTGCCCGGCCCCTGCGAGCTTCTGGGCTGCTCCAGCCTGCTGTGTACACACTGGCCAGTGGGATTTGGAGAATACTCAGGGTAATAGCCAGTTCGCATGCACTTGTAAGAAATAACAGAAATGCGGGTGCGCTCACCCTGGTCCCCGTAAGGGCATCATGGTGGTTTACCAGCACCGTGTCAATATCAGTGCAAGCCGCCAACCTTGACCAGACGACACCAGCTCTGTTTCAAAGCTGTGCCCGGACAGGTGGCACCTACCTGATTATCCCAGCAGGAGTCCGGTGTCCGGGGCGGGGGAGCAGGGTCGGAGCTCTGTGGCCCCAATAAGACCACTCTGTCCCTTCACGTCCTGTCTCTGGCCTGTCTGCACCCTTGTGGGTCTGCTATCAGCTGGGGTGCGGGGGACACACACATGGGATATGTGGGCCAGGCTCTGTGGGGTCTCTCATCCTCCCCCCATCCACCGGCCAGCCTGGGCTTGTTCTCAGGGTAGCACGGTGTCCGGGAAAGGCAGTGGGCAGGTTCAGTGCCTCTGGAACCCCGGGGGAGAGCTGGTCCCTGGCCTTTCCTCGGCAGCTGCTGAGCCACCCCAGGTCCAGGCACACACATTGGGGTTACAGGGGTGCGCTAGAGGGGCCAGCGTGCAGGGAGGGAGAGGTGGCATCTGTGCGCCTGACCTGATACAGTGGAGCTGCTGGGACAGAGGCTGGTGCCGGGGCCCAGGCTGGGTCTGGGAAGGGAGGCTGCTGTGGGGGGTGTGTGGACGTGTGTAGATGTGTGTGCACGTGTGTGCACGTGTGTGCATGTGTGTGCACGTGTGTGGGAATATATGGCCTGTCTCCAGCGTGTCTTGTTTGCGTTCTTGTCCACAACCCTGGGATATTTTGTGGGAGGTCGGCATCTGAGTGCAGAGGGGAGCTGGGGCGCGAGAGCTGGCAGAGCTGCAGCCCTCAGCAGTGTGAGTGCCCAGTGTGCTGTCCAGGAGAGACCCCGAGATGTCTGCACGTGGTTCTGTGCAGTGGTGCTGGAAGCACGTTGGATTCAGTCCCTGCCTTGGAGTGACTGTCCTCAGTGACAGGATCCTGTGGGGAGCCGTGTGCACAGCGGGTCACCATGGGGCACCCAGTCCCTACTCCTTAGATGCGGCCAAGGTCGATGACTAGCTGGTCCTGTCCACCCCACCGGAGGCTCTGAACTGAGCGAGGCCTGCAGGGCATCTGGACTGCCCTCCTGGGGCAGCAGCTCCGGCTGATGCCCACCAGGCTGCTCCTCCCCAGGCCAGCTGGTCCCATGAGCTCCGAAGTGGAGGGGACATGCCCCAGCCCCCACATTCCTGTCTGCTCCAAATCCTCTCCGCTGGCTGGACTCTGTCAGATTCGTTGCGGCTTTCTTCTCGAGGCGTGGAGCGGGGTGAACCAAGAGACTCTTTCTTCTATTCGCAGATAAGAAACTGGGGACTGATTTCTTTCAGTGCTTCTGGCTGAGACCCTCGGCCCAGAAGATGATGCTGTAGGGAAAGGGATAGTGGTGCTGCCAGTTTCTCCAAAAACCCCAGTGACCTGACCGTTGTGTGGGAGGGCGCTGGGCAGACCCCGTGGGGAAGGGCCAGGTGCGCGGACCGCCCCCCCCAGCCCTGCCTTCTCTCCTCCGCACGAGCATGGACGCAGCCATGGAGGCAAGCTGCTCGTGGACGCTTTTGCGGGGAACATGTCTGGCTACCTGTGCAATGTGTGAATGATTGATTCCAAACATAGCTGGAGATAGAAATTGTGAAAAAGACACCAGATGTCTGGCCGGTTGAAATTTGTGCTCCGTCACAGCCCTTGGATCTCTGTGAGAAGAGTGTCCTCTTCCACCTCGGCTGGAGAAGGGGCTGGAGCCCCCGCCGGAGCTCTCCCGGCCCCCGCTGTGGGGAACAGCACCCCGCCTGGGTGGGGGCCCGGCAGCTCTCCGGCTCAGCGGGGTCTGGGTTGCAGAATATGGAGAAAGCAACTTGGGAACAGTAATATGAATGTCCAGTTACTGCTAAAAACACCCTCGAACCTTCACTACTTGTTATTTCTGGAAGCCCAGATGACCACGCAGCGTCCCCGCCCCAGGGCCAGCGTCCAGTCGGGGTCCCGGCCTCCCCTCTCTGGGGCCAAAGGCTTCGTCGGGACCTCTGGTGGCTGGGTTCCCGAAACTCGCTTTCTGAAACGCACTGCCCTTTGGTGTGGACTTCCCTTAGAAAGGAGACCTCAGAGCGCAGTAAAAGCCACAGGCCTGGCTCCAGGGATTTACACGAAGCGTCTGGAGGGTGGAAATCGGGGACTCTGGGCTTTCCTCAGGTTTCAGTTGCTGTGTGCCTAGAGGGATGTCAGATTTCGAGATATTTGCATATCAGCTCTGCTGGCTTTTCTGCCGTGTTAATCCTCGGAGTCACCCCCCTTGGCCCCCTCCCGGTCCCAGCAGGCTTCTGCCTTTAGTGTCCTGGGGAACCCCGTGGTGGGGAGGGAGGCCTCCTCTATTCCCGCAGCTCTCTGAGTGGATGGGATTGGGGGACGAAGGGGCCTGGTTTGGGGGGCAGGGGGCGGGGGAGGAGGAAGGCCGGCTGGGAGAGGGAGAGGACACAGCTGCCCCCATGGGTTCCTCCTGGCTGAGGGAGCACAGAGAGCCCCAAGGTCTCCCCAGGTGGTGGGGGGGCAGCAGGAGGGGCCGGCACTGGGTTGGGGTGGAGGGAGGCTCCCCTGGGGCAGGGTAGAGATGACCCGGGGGGGGGGGACTGTGGCTCTGCCCTCCTCAGCCGGATGTCTGCGCATCAGGCCACAGGGAGGCCCTGGGAGTGACCGAGGCAACCCAGGAGCCCCGTCCCTCTGACTGGAAGAGAAGGCAGGAGGGGCTGTTCCTGGAGTGTGTGCTCGGCCGACTGCACCCCCACCCCTCGGCTGAGGCACCTCCCACCCCACCCCATCTGTGAAGCTGGGTGCGCTGGGCTGTCCGCCCTGGCTCGGCCTCCCTTTGCTCTTCAGGTGGGGCCGGTGGGAAGGGTGTGCTGGAGGCCCCCAGGGGTCACTCCTGGGTGGCGGTGTGCCAGCAGTGAGTCGGGCCCTGGAGGGACAGCTGTGTGCTGGAGGGAGGCAGAAAGGGCCCGGCGGGAAGGGTGGGGGTGCTTCCCGGCGCAGTCCATGGGGGGCAGCGGTGGGGTGCACCTGTCCCTGAGAGCGGCTGTCGCGTGTGGTTGGGCGGGGGTCCGAGCCGGGAGCGAGGGCGCGGGCAGCAGGACCTGGCCGAGGGGTGCGGGCGGGGGTCGGAGGGACGGGGCCAGCCTCACTCTTCAGGGGCCGCTGTGCGTGTTGAGTCCAGAGGGGCTGCTCGGGCTGGCACAGAGGGGGGCAGTCCGTGGGGCCCTAAAAATGTGTTGGGGGATGAGCCCAAAGTGTGTAGTGTGCTGAGCAGATGACACGCAGACAGGATGCTCTGGGCCGCAAGGAGCAGGGTGTCCCTGCGGTCGGGGGCCCTCCAGCGTCCTGTGTCCCTGGGACTGGGCCCTCCCGGTGCTGCCAGCCTCACCAGGAGTTCGCAGGATGACGGTGGTACTGGGGCTCGCTCTCCTCCTGGGGCTGGGCTCCAGGCACGCAGCGAGGGTGGGTGGCTCCTTCCCCCTCCTGCTGGGCTGCTCACTCTGCAGGAGGCCCCGGGTCCCTGCTGGCATGTCAGCATGGTCCTCAGGGCCGTGACCGCCCTGCCAGGCCCCTCGGGCGATGGCCTTCCCCTTGAAAGGAGAACCGTAGGTTAGCGCCGTAGCTCAGCGCTCAGTTTTCTTTCACGTGAACGTGGAAGTCCCGTCGTTTCACCCGAAGCCTCGAAGACCCCATTTGGTTTTATTAATGCGGAGGCTGCTCCTGGAGTGGCCGGGGGCAGGGGCTCGAGAGGCAGGGGCTCTTCCCGAGGGTCATGGTGGTGACCCGCCGCAGGGACCTGCGGCCCAGCCCACCGAGCAGCTGGCCTCGGGGCTACCCTGGGGGCTGAGGACTGCTTTCCGGTTTTGACCCCCGTGCCCACCTGCAGTGAGGTATGAGTTAACCTT
The DNA here is from genome assembly GCF_964662115.1 of Mustela nivalis. Taxonomy (NCBI): domain Eukaryota; kingdom Metazoa; phylum Chordata; class Mammalia; order Carnivora; family Mustelidae; genus Mustela; species Mustela nivalis. The sequence goes on from NC_139021.1 coordinate 184,762,284, forward strand.
AGAAGGTGTGGAGGGCTGACTCGGGCCGCAGGTGCGCCTGGGACCCTGCGGAGCTCAGCTGGCCGCTGGGTGCCACAGGGTTCCACTCCCAAGTGGCTGAACCAGCCGGTGTAGACGGGAAGCAGACGGTGGTGTCCAAGGGTCCGGGGCATGAGGGCAGTTCGTGTGTCATGGGGACAGAGCTTCAGTCGGGAAGACGAGACCGTCCTCGAGGTGGGCGGTGGGGACGGCCACAGCACAGGGTGATGGATTTTGTGCTGCCCGACTGTGCACTTAGAAAATGATGATGTCCATGTTCTGTGTGTTTTACCATAATTTGGGGGCCCCGGTCAGCTTTGCATTAACCAAGACCCTTGACTCCTCTGTGAACCCGGATCGCCAGCGACGGAGACGAGGTCGGGCTGCCGGCCGTGAGTGCGGGGCGGTGGGGGGCTCACGGGGCCGACGCACCCTGGGAGCTGGCTGTGCGTGAACTTGGCTGTCCGTGGCCCTTTGCCCCTTGTTCCTCCTTCCGTGAATGGGAACGGCGCCCTCAGCATCTTAGCAGCTGTGGAAGTCGGAGGACCGTGATGGATCCTGAGGAAGGGCTCTGAGCGGCGACTGTGGTTGCTTCAAGGGAGGCTTGTTGTTCTGAGTCCTAGGGTGAGTTCTCCGTACCCAGGGTGCCCGCGTGTCCCTGCGCGGCTGGCTCCCACAGTTCACGCCCGGCGCCCTCCGCAGGCGTCTCCGCGGGGCGTGACACATGCGGCCCCCATGCGTGGAAGACGCCGTACCGTGCCCAGCTGCTGCTCTGGTGGAAAGCGTCCTGTCCCCAGCTGCGGGGGGCTGCCGTCCGCAGGCCCGAGGTCCTGCCCTTTTAGGGGTGTCAGCCCTGTGGAGGGCGTCCCCGTGGCAGAGCTCCCTGGGGGTGGGCTGAAGCCCTTGTGGGGACCAAAGGAAGCCCACCTTGCCCCTCACCCCCTACGGCTCCCCTTGCCCGGAGGGTCCTGCTCAGAGGGCCCCTAGGAAACCTCCTGCACACTGGCCTCCAGGGCAGGGCGGGGCCCCCCAGGGGGGCTCTGAGAGCAGACACTGCAGTGAGATTTGGGAGCGGCTAGTGAGGACCGGCCTCTGGGGGTGCGTGTGGGGGCCTGGCCTGACCCAGGGTCACTTCTGAGAACTGTGAGATGCAGTGGGGAGCTGGCCTGGCGGCTGGGGAAGGGGCAGCCCGTGGCGCTGGAGGAACGTGGGGCTCGTCATGGCCAGGAGGGCAGGGGCCGGCTCTCCGGGACAGTGGATGTTCCAGAGGGAGGGCCCTTGGCAGCAGCCAGAGCCCCCACCCCGGCCATGGGGGCAGCCAAAGCTTCACCCATGCAGAGCTCAGCCTTGGCAGGGGAAGCAAAAGGAACTGAGATGTGGGATGGGGTCCCCCAGGGTCTGGGATCAGAAGGGGCCCGTCCTCCCACTGCCGACGGGAGCTCCCTGCTCCCCTGCGCTTGAAGACAGTGCAGACCTCTGCCCCGCGAACCACGCCTCCCCTGCGGGCCCCAGGACACTATCTTGGCCCCGTTTGGGCCTGCCCGTGGCTCAGCCCTATTGCGATCCTTGCCTCCGGCTGTGGCTGGGGAAGTAAAGCGGAGGGAAACTCCAGAAGGACCTTCATCTGCTGAAGGAGACTCTTGGGACACCCAAGGCCTGGCTGTTGTCAAAGGAGGCGGGTTTCTCCCCAGCGAGGCCCTGACATCAGGACTCAGGGAGCTTCCTGGACGGGCCATCCTCTCTGCCCGCCTCTGGTGTTTGTCTGTGGGCGGCAGGTTATAAGGACACTTGATTTTTTAAAAAAAGATTTATTTGAGATCAAGAACATGAGCTGGGTTGGAGGGAGAGGGAGAAGCAGACCCCCCACTGAGCGGGGGGCACAGTGATGCGGGGCTCGGGACCCCGACCCGAGCGGGACCCCGACCCGAGCGGGACCCCGACCCGAGCGGGACCCCGACCTAGCGGGCCCTCCGCCGACCGAGCCCCCAGGTGAAGGACATTTGCTCTGACCTCCGTTTCCTTCTGCTTTGTTTCCCAGACCAGGGCTGGCCCTCAGCTGTAGCACAGCAGATAGAAAAGGGGATTTGTGACCTGGGATACCGGCGAGGGAGCAGGACCCTGGGCAGTGGGGGCCCCTAGAGGCAGACTCTGGCGGAGCCGACTGAGGGGAAAATGCTGGAAGCCCTGTCCTCCTGGGGTGTGTCCCTTGGGAGAGCCTACAGGTCGGGGGCATACCGTGCAGGGCTCTGGCACCCCAGAGGAGCTCCCCAGTGGCCTCCCTCACAGGGGCAGGAGGGGTCCCCACACAGCAAGAGCCAGGGGGAGGGGGTTGTTGCAGAGGGAGGCCCGGTCCCACGGTGAGCAGCTGGAGGGGCGCTGCCCTGGATCGCTGTGGAGGTGTCCGTTGCAGGAGGCTGTCAGCAGGGACAGCCGGGGAGGGGGTCTAGAGGCTGGTGGGGGGGCTGCCCGGGGCAGGGCACAGCCTGGCCCCATTGCCAGAGCCCAAGTCACTTTCCCGCCGCAACTCCTGCCTGAGGGAGGCCTGGTGTCGTGGAGGAAGGATAGGGTGGGGGAGGCTGGTACCATGTGACCCCAGCGCACGCAGGTCTGGGGGGGCGGGGGCAGGTCCCCCGGACAAAGGGCTGCCGCCCCCAGGATGGAGCCCCGAGCCTCCGTGCCGAGCTGAGGTGCTCACGTCCCGGAGCTGTGTCTGGCTGAAGGCCATGTGCAGTGGGGAGAGGACTGGCCAGGTTTGTTTTCTGGCTGGGGACCCTGGGAGCCGGGAGAGGCCCATGGAGGTGCCAGGGCCCAGCCCGAGGGAGCAGAGACCCGGAAAGTTCTGGTGAGCCGGGAGGGGTCCCCGCCAGGGAGCGCCAAGGACGTCCAGGAGGTCCGGGTCCCCACTGCGTGTTCGTAAAAACCTGTTCGTCTGCATGATTCTGGCGAAGTCAGCACAACCCGAGACTCATCCCCGTCTCCGTTTTACGTGTCCAGTCGCTGGTGCTACCTGCGTCCCCATTGTTGGGGGCCCTGCCCCTGCCCGCAGCGCCCGCAGCCCCCAGAGCCAGTTTTTGCCGGGAACGAACAGGGGATCCCACTCATGGGATCCCGGCTGATGGTCCGGGAACAGCCCGACCTCCTGGCGTCTCTGCGTCTCTACAACCCGCTCCCCCTCACCCCCCCGCAGAGCCCCCAGACCGCTCTTTGCTGTCTTCCTGGGTTTGTAACATCAGAAAGCTCCTTACGCTCCAGAGAGGAAGTAGCCTTTTAGGAGAGCTTCTTGAAAGTCAAAGTAATTCCCACAGGTTATTTTTAATGCTCTTGTTATACGAATTGCACAAGAAATAGTTTCTTTCCCATAAGCTTTGGCTGCTGTGGATCTGCAGATGCCCCGCCTGCCCGCCCGCCCTCACCCCCCCCCTCCTCCTGAGGCCTCCCTCCTCAGACGCCTGGGGCTCCCCCTCGCCCCCTCCTCCTCCCTCCCCTGCCTCCTCCCTCCTCTCCCTTCACCTTCCTCCCTCCTCCTCGCCCTCCTCCTCCCTCCCCTGCCCTCTTTCCCCTCCCCACACCCTCTTCCTTCACTTCCCCCCTCCCTCCTCCCATGGCCCCTCTCCACTTCCCTCCCCCTGCTGCCCCTTCCCTGTTAGGTGGCCGGGGACTGGCAGGTGTCAGGTGATAACACAGTAACCCATCCAGGTGTGGTCCTGTGTCCTGGGCCTGGAGCTCTGAGGGGCAGATCCTCGAGTTGGCTGGTGGGTGCTCTGCCTTCTGCGTCCCCCACCATGCCCAGGGGCACACCTGTGCCCTGGCAGCCACTCTCAGCTTGCCATCTCAGAGATGCTGGCTGGAGGAGGACTTCTGTCTAACCGTGGGGGCCAGAAAGCCTGGTGTTGCCGGCACGGTCCGCGGGTCAGGTGATTTTCTGGATAATTGCCTCCTTCGTGTTCAGGGAGGCAGTGCCCTCCACGCCTCTGACCACCGTGGGCAAGGCACAGGGGAGGAGGTGTCCTTTCTGCAAAGCTGGGTGGCCTGTTGGGCAGCACAGGGCTCCTGGCCGGTGCCCTGTGCCTTCAAGCCAGCAGGTAGACACGCACTGGGACCTGCTGCCACCCCGCCTGCAGGTGAGTGTGGCCCAGCACAGTGCTCCTGGCGCCGGTCTTCCTGACCTTGGCAGCCAAGGCTATGAAAACCCACTGAGAATCTGATATTGTGATTCCTTAAATGCTCTTATTTCAGGTCAAAAATGCTGGCCAGATCACTCCACCACATTCTTGAAGGTCACAAAGGGTGTATCCAGCCAGTTTGAAGGGTTCGTGTTGTGAGCACAGTTTCTTGTGGGGTCTCACTCTTCGGTGAGCAATGACATTTATCTCCTGCGTTTGTTCACGTTTTCCTCCAAAGATCATTATCCGTGATACACTCTGGCATGCCGAGTTCCCCTTTCTGTGTTCCTTGACTTTGAAGATGTGGAGATATTATAAATTGTGCAATAAAAAGCTGATTCTGTATCGAAGGAGACAGAAAGTCTCTCTTTCTAATTGCGCGTGTTAATCTTGTCCACGTTTTCATTAGGGCTGTTAGTGATTGGGAAGATGCATCGGGGTCGGCGAGTGAGAGAGCGCCCTCGTCCCGCACAGGTTCATACATTTGTCTCTGTTGCGAGCGTCCTGGATGGTGCTTAGGTCTGCACGGGGGACCCTGCCTCTTCTGCAGCGCCGGGCTGCACACAGACGAGGTCGAGGGACCGTGCCAGGCTAGGGTGTTTAGTGCCTAGTGAACGGGAGCCTCGCAGCAAAGCTGAACAGTGACTGAGACTCCATTTCGGAGGGCGAAAACCGGTCCAGAGAGGAGAGGATGGGGGCAGGGTGCACAGCAGGGTGTGAGCCCAGGTCGGTGGGTCTGAGCCCAAAGCCCCAACTTCTCCCTCTCAACCGTAGGTCTCCGTGAATCTGGGGGGCCCTCTGGTTGGGGGGAGGCAGCACGGGCGCTGGTCAGAAGGCAGGCCCGTCTTCCCAGGGGGCACTCACTCACGGTCCAGGGCTGCCTCTGGCCACCCGCTGGTCAGAGGGGGAGCGAGGCCCCACCCCAGGACCTGCGCCTATCGGTTTCCTCGTTCAGCACCAAGGACAGAGGACCAAGGAGTTAAAACCTTCCTCCCCGCCTCCAGAAGCTTCTCCGCGGGCGTTTGGTTTCAGAGCTGCGGTGATGGATGAAGAAAGCTTTTAAGCAAAAAACAAACAACAAAACACTTAAGTAGCAGCTTATTGGTCTAGTCGAGGAAAGAATTGTGGGAACTTATCTCCCAAAGGAAGGGGGCGTTAGTCGGGTGCTGAGAAGTAGCCTGCTTGCTCTTGGGGTTCATGCGGACTGTGTTTGCCTCTTGCCGCCGCCGTGGAGTGTTCTCATCGTGATGTTCCTTCTGTTAATGAGCTCAGCTGGCCAGCGTTTGTGAGCGTCCTCTGGAATGTTCTGCAGAAACCCGTTCCCCTGAGGGGGTCTCCCTGGGAGCCGGCCGGCGTGCGACTGGCTTTGCGAGGCGGCTGTGAAGGGCCCCACATCTGCTGCCTGCGCCTGACCCTTTGGAGCCCTGGGGCTGCGGGACGGAGGCTGGGGCTCCCCCAGGGGAGGTTGGTCTTCCTGTGGCAGGTGGGCGGGCAGAGCAGACATGGCAGGTGTTTACGAACCGGAGAAGCTTCTAGATAGAACCCCGCGGGCCTAGCAGCTCTGCTGGAACAGTTGGAGCCAACCGGACCCCTCCCCCACTCCCACCACAACAGTGTGTGCTGGACAGTTTGTGGCTTTAGAAACACGATGTCAGCATTTAACAGATTTCGTCTCTCCCTGGGAGTGGTTTACTTCAGTTTGCTTAATCCCTCCCTTACCTCACGGCTGCTTGGGTGTCTGGCCTGTGTACCCCCCCCCCCCGACTTTCCGTGAGAAGGGCTGCTGCGTTTGGTTCCTTGCACTTTCATCTTTTTGAAGGAAGATTTGGACTCAGTGAAAGAACCAGCATGTCCAGTGGTCTGAGACTGGCTGGTGACTCTTGTGTTTTCCATGTCCAGAATGTTCCAGGGAGGGCAGGCTGGCCGCCTATCGGGGTGTCCTGGAGGGATTGCTGAGCCATGGGTGCACACTTCTGTGCACGCAGGATTCCGGCAGTGAAATTAGGAGTCTAAGTAGACTGTCAATGGAAAAATGGTGAGAATGATATTAAGAAAATTTTATTAAGAGAAATATTAATTGACACATGGGAGTGTATCCAGGGGAGGATTTCGTGGGAGTAAAAGTCTCCAGAACTGTGTTTTAGGCAGCACAGGGATGTTTAGCCCGAAAAGGCATTGGAACCGCCCTCAGGGAGCACATATTAGCAGGACATCGGACGAGGCTGCCTTCCCAGGGCTGACAAAGCAGGGAGGACAGCAGGGAGGGGCGGATTGAGGCTCAGGATGCAGAAGGGCCTTTGAGCATGTCCATTTGTCTGAAGAGCTGGGCGGCACCTCGAAGCCGAGGTTGGGGAGTAGGGCCTCCCGTCTCTGGTCCTGATGCCAGCGATAAGCCAACTGAAACGCATAAGTACGTAAATAGAAGAAACCACGTTCAGGAGGAAACCCCCAGGCCCAGGACTGGAGGAAAGGATGGGGTGAACAGCGACCGACAGGGGTCCGGGAAAGGCGGGGACCGGACGGAGCCGAGAAAACAGGGCTCTTCCAGCCCCGGATGCTTGTTGTAAAATCTGCTTGAGCCCTACAGGCTGTAGGGCCAGGCTGAAGCAATTTAAAAACAGACAAAAGGGAAAATATCCACGGGAAAAGTAGCAGACAAAACGACAAATCACAGTAAGCAACTCGTAGCCCAGGGGCGCCTGGTGGGCTCAGTTGATGCAGCGCGTGACTCTTGATCTCCAGGTTGTGGGATCGAGCCCCACGTTGGGCGTAGAAATTCCTTAAAAATGAAATCTTTAAAAAACAAAACAAACTCACGGCCCTGAGAAAGTGCGAAGAACCCACAAAGGAAAATGCACACCAAGGAAAACAGCTGGAGGGTGGGAGCGCTTGGATCCCTGCAGGGGACTGAAGAGGGGATGGAGCTCTTGAAGTGGGGGCAGGAGGGTGTTCGGCCAGGACAAGTCCAGTTCCCGGGAAGCGGACTCTGAGGCAAAGGCTTTCGTGTGAGGAATTTCTCCAGGGGCTTTTGGAGCAACGTCTGCCGGGGCCAGCGGGCAGGACAGACCAAAGGGGGATCCTGAGCACAGCGGCGGCCCCGACAGAGCAGCCCCCGGGAGCCCTGGAGCGCAGATGGCCTCAGAATTGTCTTCAGGGGGGCAGGCGACCTGTGTCCTCCAGGGCAGCGCAGCTGTGGTCAGCCTGGGCCCGTGCTTCTCTGCACCTGCGGCTGCGGCGCCGCGTCTTGCGGACGCTTCTGTGAGCTCAGGTAGGCGTCCAGGAGCTCAGTGTCTCATTCCTGTTGATTAATACTTTGCTTTTCCTGGTCCAGACGTGGTTATTGGCTTTGTGCTTCCTGCAAACGTGGTTTCTCCCGTGTTAACCTAATCAAATGGCTCCGAGCTCCACACCCTCTGAAGCAGGTTCTCTAACCGTGAGGAAATGTTTCTAGCTAAAAAGCCACGCACGGTAACGTTCATGTATATTTCATCACTGCTTTTATTTGAAATCACTCAACGTTAAAAACAAAAACAAAAACGAAAACAGAAGTGTGTTGCTGTGAAAAGGCAAAAGAACCTGAGACCAGCCAGCGTCCCAGAAGACCGCGTGTTTCCCGGGGGAGCGTTCAGGTCAAGGTGCCGCCCAGCGTGGCAGATGTTGAGCTGAACCCCGGTCTCTGGCCGGCGGGTGGCCGCTCCAGGGACCAGCGCCCGTGCTCTGTAGGACCCCTGTCTCTCCTCCCCTTGCCCCGTTTGGAGTCCCCAGAACAGGCCTCGCCCACACTTGGAGATTTCGGGTTGTCTGCCAGACGCTTGCTGCTCCGCACGGCCTGTCCCGGACCTGCGGAAACCCGACTCCAGGACAAGCAGTTCTGAATTCTCGGTGCTGGAATTTCTGAACGAGGCTCCGGTCCTTTCCCTCCAGGGGCTGAGTGTTTAGATTCCTTTGCTTTTCCCGGGATCCCTTCTTCTCCCTGACTTGCCTGAGGGCCGCTCTAGGAACCGCTGGTATCTCCCTGGTGGCCCCGTACAGAGAATTTCCCTACTGTCTCCCCTGTGTATCTCCTTCCCCAGACGTGCTTGTCAGGGCGGGAGTGGGACGTTAGCTCTTCGCCCCCCCCACGGGCACACCGCGTGCTACCTGTATGAGCTGTCCTGGACGGCGGCGGCGAGGGACCCACACTGGCCGACTGGAGCGGATCCTCCAGGCCAGAAGTCTGATGTCAAGGTGGGGCAGGGCCGCGTTCCCTCTGGAGGCTCTGGGGGTCCTTCCTGCCTCTTCCCCTCAGTCTCTGCCCCCATCCTCACGTGGACGTCTCTCCGTGTCTTCCTTTCTGTCCCTGCAAAGGACACTTTTACTGGATTTAAGGACCACCCAGATAATCCCGGACGAGGTCCTTACCTTACATCTGTGAGGACCCTATTTCCAGATAAGGTCACGTTCCTAGGTTCTGCGCACCACGGTGTGGACACATCTTCTGAAGCCAGCACACAACCCATCGCGTCACCCAAGGTCCGCACGCGATTGTGGACTCTGAGTGGACACACGGCGTGGGGGAGCCATCAGTGGCTTCGCGGTTGAGGGTGGGAATGAGATGGACTTCAGTGGGAGCTGGAAGGTCCCTTAGGCTGAGCAAGAGAGCACTGGGGCAGGAGCAGCCTGACTCTGGGCCAGGGGAAGCCACTGGAGCCATTGGAAGAGTCCGTCAGCAGTGAGGACCCTAGAGGCCCACAGAGGCTGCGTCCGCGCCTAGGGGCTCAGTCCCCGCTAAGGGGCAGGGTCGGGCTCCCTCAAAGGTATTTGTGCGGACAGTTCCCTCCCTTTCACAGGTAGTGTCTGGCCTCGAGTGGCAGAGCTGGGAGGGGTTTTCTGCGGAGATGTTGTCCCTCAGGGGTGGCTGTCGAAGCCACATGGGGGCTGGTGGGGGAGGGGCTGGGTGGGGGCTGGGGGGTGTGATGGCCTTCGTGGTAGCACAGAGCTGGCTCCCTGGTCTGTGCGCATATGTCGGTTGTGTGGACGATGGGAGTGCAAGATCCGTTTTTACTGCGTGAGGTCCCGGAGACGGACCCTGGTGAGGTGGGAGGAGGGCGGTGCTCGGCCCCAAACCCCCACTTCCATGGGCTGCTCTGACTGTCCCACCGCCTGGAGCTGGCTCTCCTGCCCCTCGGCGCTCGTTCCCTTCACCCTGTCCCTCCATGCCTGACCTCGCCTGCGCCCTGGGGACGGTCTGTGCCACAACCCCCTCCCCTGTTCCTCTTGACTCTGGCCTCTGGCTCTGCTGGAGGTCCCTCTCTGCCACCTCCCTGTCCTCTCCCTGTCCCCCCCGCCCCCCGTGTCCTCTGGCCCTTCTCCAGGGCCAGGTTATGACTTCCCAGGCCTGGGGCACTTCGGCCTTCCTGGGTCTTCCTCCATAAAAACACATTAAACGTTGTATTTTGTGATTGTGTTGCGGGAAGATGGACAGAGTGCTTGTGAGAAACGAAGCATTTCGGTGGGCCTTTGCCTGGTGCCTGTGGGGCCGGTGGTTTGCTCGTGCTCTGAGAAAAGCCCCGCTGGCCTTGAGAGAGCTGGTGGCACCCACGGTTACTGCAGCCCTGCCCACCCCATACCCCCAGGTTGGGCGGGGCCCCCCAACAATACTGCACTTCCGACTAAACCCAGGTTAGCCTGCCCGCCGGCCCGTGTGATCTGGCCATGGCTCCCTGCCTCCCTCAGCCCACGGTTCTCTGGCTCCGGGATCCTGCCGCCCCCGCCCCCGCTGCCCCGGGAACCAGACTGGCAGAGTTAAGGACTCACACTTCAAACTCCGAGTAAATGCTCACTAAGGGAGTACAGCAAGCCAGCCCTGCTGGGGCTTCTGGAACGATCTCTGTACTTTTACCCCAGTGCCGGGAGAGATTACAGCGGGAGCCTCTGGTGCTGGGGGGTGACACTGCAGCGGGTCAGGCAGTCAGTATCCAGGTCCCAGGACACACGTGCGCGGGGCTGGTGCAGCAGGTGCAGCCTAGCGGGCCGTGTTTCAGCTAGAAGTACAGCAGTGGGAGTTTGCGGCTTCCTGCGGGGGACACTGGAGGGGACCCCCGGCTGCAGCCCTTGGAGGGCGCAGGTGCTGTTGTCACATACCCTCACACACAAGAGAAAGCACAGACCCGGCTCAGCCTCTCTGCTTAGCCAGGGTCCAGGCGGGGAGGTGTTAGAGGGAGGACACGTGGCCTTCCCCACTGCGGAGGGTCTTCTGCTGCCTTGTATCTCCGGGACTGGAGTCGGGGCTGGCTCCGCAGACAGTGGGACGCACCAGAGCCTGCACTTGAAAGGATCTGGAGGCCACGCTGCCCTCCGTGTCCCGCTGGTGCTGGATGGTGGCCACTGTGTTGCTGCAGCATGTACGGGTCCTGCCCGCTCCCTCCCATGGACATAGCCCTACGCCGTCCATGGCCCTGCCCCTGGCGCTCACAGCAGGCTCCGGGGTCACGCAGGCCCGCGCGCTGCAGCCAGGGGAGCGCGGTTCTTCTGAGCCCAAGTAGCTGCTGGAAACCCTCGAGGTTCGCAAGGACGGTTGTGTGGGCCCCGCCGCCGGTGCGCCCTGCTGCCCCATGGGCCCTGTTGCCCCCGCGTCCTGCGTGGCTCCTGGTCCTCTGCCCCACGAGGGCCCTGAGTGGACAGTGCGGACGAAGCGTTCATTAATAATGCATTCCCAGGGTCAGCTGCGAGGCCCTCAATTAAAACAGAAAGCCGCTAACTTCTGACACAAAATCAATGCCGTCCACACCAGCAGGGGCAGACCGGGATGGGGGGCTTTGATGTGCCCCCGGGGGCCGAGGCCACGTGGCCTGCACCACTGACGGGCAGCCCTGTGCAAGCCAGCGGCGGTCCTGGCGGGCGCAGAGCCTGGGGGGCAGCCGCCGGCGCGTGTCCTCTCCCGCGGCCTGGGCGCGGCTGGGGGGGGTGTGTGCGGGGGGCGGGGCAGCTCCCCGGGGCTCAGGCCCCCGATCTGCCGCAGTGTGTTTGCACTAAGCATTGGCCCCGCATGGACGGCAAAATCCCATCACTTGTGCAGCGAATTTAACGACGTCAAAGCTGATTCCCCTTCGAGGTTGTCACTGACCCCCGCAGAGTGCACCCCGGGGCGGCTTTCCGCAGCGCCCTTGGGCCCCGGGCAGCGAGCGGCACGTGCGCGCCCCTCGGCCGGGAGAGTTCCTGGCGGGAAGGTGCTGCGCATGCGCGTCACGGCGCCGCGGGGGTCCACGGCCCGCAGGGTCCACGGCGCCCTGATGGTGGAGGCAGCCCTGATGCCCGCCGCGTGGTCCGCGCACGCGAGGCGCCGCTGAGCCGGCCGCGGCCTGTGCTCCTGCGTCATCCAGAGCGAGGACGAGTCGTGCGGGGGAAGCTTGGAACCGGTGCAGTTTTACACAGACCAGAGCAGACGCAGCAGTTTTTATTTTTACTATTTTTTATTAAAGATTTTATTTATTTGAGGGATAGAGAGCAAGCACGTGTGGGGGAGGGGCAGGGGGAGAGGCAGGAGCAGACTCCCCGCTGAGCAGGGAGCCCCACCTGGGGCTCGATCCCAGGACCCCGAGATCATGACCTGACCCGAAGGCCGATGCTTACCCGACTGAGCCCCCCAGGCGCCCCTGTATTTTGTTTGTTTGTTAAAGATGAGAAGTACGACACCTGCGTAAGCGTCAGGTGCCCGTGTGTGTGCACCTGTGTCTGCTTCTCCGGACCGGGGTGTCTAGGGGCGGGAGGAATCCCCCTCTGTCCTTTGTCTCTGGCTGAGCCAAGATTAAGCTGGTAGACAGCGGACTCACGGGACACACCTTTACGGAACTACCACCTGCTTGTGGGAGGCTTCGGAGGTGACTAAAACCCCCAGTGGGGCCAGAGCAGGGAGCTTTTCTGCCTTTGGGACCGGGCAGCTGTGAGTATGTGATGAGTTGGCCAGACTGAGCTGTTAGTGCTGGGCTGGCGAGCACCAGGGCAGCGCTAGGACGGAGGGGTCCATTTGCACGGATGTCGCATCCACATTTCCTGTCTCCTGTGGTAAGAACCGCTTCATCCCTGCTCTGGCCCCCTCCACCCACGGGAGTTTCATCTCTGGCTTTCAGGGAGACGGGAGGGTCCGGGCATCCTTCTTAGGCAACAGCCTTTAATTCAAAACAAGCGGTGTGCCAGAGAGGCCTGTTTTGGGGTGACATATTCTGGTTTTCTTCCGTCTGAAAGTACATTTTATGTGTCAGGATGGGTGAAAGAGGTTATTTCTGGGTGCCAAGGCTACTCATAACTTCTGTTTTCTTGCACGTTTTATGATTTTCTTTATAATAAAGATGTGAATGTAAAAACTTGGTGTACAAACTGGCCCACGGGAGGTGCTGTTTCCGGCAATGCACTGTGTTTCGGAGAGCCCTGCTGTTCAGGGTGCTGGGAGCCGTGGCTGGGATGACTTCTGCTCCTGGCAGGGAGGTGGCCGGAGATGCTCTGCTTCTGGAGTCACCCTCCCGCATCCCCCCCTTGCTTGTGGGCGTGTCGTGCCCGCCACGCTGGGACTGACGCAGTTGTGCCTGGCCTTGGGCTTTCCTGTGTGGCTGTGGTCTGACACCAGCTCTGCGTGGGGGTGCTCCTCGGTCCCCGGGGCCCTGCGGCCGAGATCGCCCTGTGGGAGCCTGGTGCTTCTCTGCGGTCTGCACCTTTCCTGATCATGCGTGCTTTTCCTCCTCCCACTGGCCTGTCTCCTGTGTTTGCTTGTTCTTTTTTTCAAAAGAGCTTTTGGTACGGACTCCTGGGTGGCTCAGTCAGTGAAGCATCTGTCCTCAGCTCAGATCACAACACCGGGGTCCTAGGGTCGAGCCCTGCTCCGGGCTCTCTGCTCAGCCGGGAGACTGCTTCTCCCTCTTCTCCCTGCTGGTGCTCTCTCTCGCTGTCTCTGTCACTGTTTCTCTCTCACAAATAAATAAAATCTTAAAAAAAGAAGCTTTTGGTAAAATATAGATAACGTAAAATTGAACCACTAAAGAAAAAATTAAACTTTTTAAGTATAGCATTCAGTGGCCTGAAGCACCTGTCACCACCGTCCGTCTCCAGAATGGTGTCGTCTGCCCCACAAGACCCTCGCTGCTCCCCCCTGGCCCCAGCCCCACGCACCCTCCCTCCTGCTTTCAGTCTCCAGGAGTTCCCTGACTCTAGGGACTCACGAGTGAAACCGCACAGTTTTTGTCCTTCTGTGACTGCCTTATTTCACTGAGCCTGATGTCCTCAAGGTCCATCCATCCGCAGCCGGTGTCAGACTTTCCCTCCTGTTTACTCAGACAAAATTCCCTTGGAGGGTGGACCTCTGCTTGTCTCCTCCTCTGACAGTGGACACCCGGCTGCGTCCACCCTTCTCTCCTATGAATAATGCGGCTTCAGACCTGGGTGCCCGCCTGTCTCTCTGAGTCCCTGTTTTCAGTTCTTTCGGGCAGGTACAAAGGGGTGGAATTGCTGGGTCACAGAGTTGTTCTCAGTTGGATGTTTTGAGGAGCTGTCACATGGTTTCCACGATGGCTTGTCATTCCCGCCCATGGTGCACGGTGCCTTGGAGGGAGCGCTTCCGTTCGGTGCGCACAGCTGCTCTGAAGTGCAGCCAGCTCGAGGGCAACGTTATTGCCTTTCCTTCTTTGGTTTGCTTTGTGCAAACACCTGTGTGTTGGCCTGAGTCAGAACGTGGCCCCAGGAGGAGGGTCTCTTGATTTGGCAAATGACCTTAAGGACCAGAAAACAAGCAGAAACCCGCAGGGACTTAAATGGTTCCCTGGGGGGCGGCAGCCCCACCTGCCTTGGAGGGTCGATGTCATGGAGGGTTGTATTGGAGGGGCCCAGTGCAAAATGATGTGTGGAACAATTTTAGGACGGAGGACTGAACCCAGTTTGTGGGGGGCCTGAGACGGCCCCGTTGGGTGCTGGTGAGCCACCTTGCCTGAAACAGGTCACACTCTGGCAGACTCCAGATTCTGCGGTGTGCTTTGTAAAGGATGACCCTTGGGCCACTTAGGATGTCTAGAGGCTCCTCTGGCCTCACTGACCACGGGTGGGGCACGGTGGGTGGGGTGTAGGCAACCCTCAGTCTTGCCCGACCATTATTTATTTGGCTTCCAAAGCAACAATTCAGTATTTCTCCTGATCCTGTGGCTTGGCGGGGTTGTCGTGCTGTCCTCACCAGTGTTCATGCGCACGCTCTTCGATCTGGTGGGTCAGCGGCTGGCAAAGCTCGTCTCATTCACGTGGCCTGTGCGACCTCCTTCCGTGTCGGGGCCTCAGATGAGGTGGCTGGAACAGGTCGGATGGCTGGGCCGTCCTTGGCTGTTCCTGAGTGGTGGAACTCCCAGTCACCTAGGAGGTAAAACGTCTCACGGAGTTCTGTGAGCCACTCCAGTGAATTGTGGAACTTGAGCCAGGGGTGGTGGGAGGCTCTGATCCACAGCCAATTGGCAGAAGCATGGGGAACGGCCTGGACTTGCTGTCGGGGTCTGCCGTGGGGGAGGGGTGGTCTCGTGGGACTGAGCCCCTGACCTGCAGGGTCTGAGCCGTGTCCGGGTTGACTGGTCACGTCCCAGTGGAGTTAAAACCACAGGACACTCAGCTGGCGTCAGAGAATTCCTTGGTGTGGGACCGACCATCCGTGTCAGAGCGCTGAGTGTGAGCGACGGGAACGACCATCTGAGTGTGAGCGGTGGTGTGGAGACAGACAGAGGGGAACTCTCGCAGCCTCCCTGCCCTGAGGTGCGGTGGGGCTGGGTGGTGTCCACCGTCTGCTCAGGCGCCGGCCTTTCTGTTCACCTGCCCTGAGACGTGACTGTCACTGAGGGGTCCGCTCCCGCTCCCAGAATGCCAAAAGGGCTCTTCTGCTCCACACGCACGGTTGTTGTCAATGTTTGGGAACTGCCGACTGCCCCTTGGCGGAGCCCCCCACTCTGCAGGACCCCTGGGAGTCCGCAGGCCTCACCGTGCTTGTGAGGAGCTGGCCGAGTGGGCGAGGCATCCAGCGTCCCAGGCCACTGCTCTCGGCTTGCCCAGGGCCGCAGCAGTCTTTGCTGGCTCCTCTCGTGGCCTCCCTGAGACCCGGCAGGACATGCTCTGGACGCTGGGGACGGAGCTGCCCGGTGCCTGTGACTGGAGCCCGTGTTTCCTGGACACTTGGTCAGCTCCGATGGCCCAGAAGACTGTCTCATACTTTGGGTTTCTTGGTTCCGAGAGCCTTCTCGGGGGTCCTTCCCCGGATGAGCATCATGGTGGTTGGGCACAAAGTCCCTCGTGAAGGGTTGTGTCCTCCCCTCACCAGGACTTCCGTGGTGACCCGCAGGCCCCCGGTCGTGGTGGGCTGGGCCCTTCCTTCTGAACCTTGACCTTGCCAGCCAGAAGAGCTGGGGTATCTGGATTTTTGCCCATCTTTTCAGAAAATATTTTTTTTAAAGATTTTATTTATTTATTTGACAGAGAGAAATGACAAGTACACTGAGAGGCAGGCAGAGAGAGAGAGAGAAGGAAGCAGGCTCCCTGCTGAGCAGAGAGCCCGATGCGGGACTCGATCCCAGGACCCTGAGATCATGACCTGAGCCGAAGGCAGCGGCTTAACCCACTGAGCCACCCAGGCGCCCCTAGTTTTATTTTTCTTAAATAAGGTGGATTTGGAGAAGACCTCTTCGATCTGACTCATCAAACTGTGGCAGCTGAAGGGGGTGCCTCCAATAATTGGACCCAAATCTCTATGTTTTGCTGATGAGAAAAGAGACACCTGTACGCGGTCGGTGGCTTGTCCCCAGTCAGCAAACAGTGTTAGTAGAAGCAGGGCAGCTCCTGTGCTGGCCACGGCCCTCTGTCCACCAGCTGGCCCCACTTGGGGCTTGGCAGCGTCTGGGCCTGAGGCCGGAAGCAGGAACGGTGACAGCTGGTGGTCCCAGGCCTCCCTGTGTGCCGGGCGCCGTGCTCAGCCTCACAGCCGCCCACCGTAGGCACCGGCCGGAGCTGCTCATTACAGATGAGGAGCCCAAGGCACAGCTGGGAAATGATGAATCCGTCCTGGCCTAAGGGACGAAATCGGGTTGATTGCTTGAAGCCTGGCCCACAGGTCTCTCCTGGGGCCTCCTGCAGGTTTCCATCCTTAAAAGGAGTCTTGGAGAGGAAGACCTGCCACAGTGAAGTCAGGAGCGATGGAGCGAATAGATACCGTCCGATACCAAGGGCCTGTACCCCTGGAAGGGCGCCTGGCTGCTGCTGGCCGTTCCAGCACAGGGCCCTGGGCGGTCATCCGTGGTCACTTGGGACTTCAGCCTCTGGTCGGAGAGCCATGGGCTGTCTCCCCGAGCTGTCCACACGAGCAAGGGCAGAGCGCTTCCCACTGTGGCTGGGACGGCTGGGCATCCCAGGCTCAGCAGGAGCGCTCGAGGGTCTGAGAGCCTCCCTGACGGGATGGGGCCAGGCAGGGGCATGCGGGCGGGCCAGGCCGAGGGCTTTGGTTTAGGACGCATTCCCCATCTTGAGCCTGATGGGGACCTCGGTCATCTATCACCTCTGCAGGGAGCTTTCGGAAGCAGATGCCTGTCTTCGAGTGGAGGAATGGTGCACTCCCTGACAGCATGTGACCAGACCAGGGAGACATTTGTTCAGGCCTTTGAGAGGATATGTGCCATAAACTTCCGGCAAAATCACGGGGAGGTTATAAACATTTAACGGTCACAATGTATATGTTTTAAATAATGTGATGTTTCCCATGACTCTGACTGCCGGCCGCGTGGGGCTTGAGGGGGCAGGCTCTGCCAGACCGGGGGTCCTTGTGGCTGCAGACCAGGTTAGCATCTGGGGGAGATGCTGTCCTTTGGTCAGTGGCCACAGCGGAAACAGAGCTTGTTTCTGTGAGGGGGAGGACGATATCCGTGCTTAGGTTTTGTTTCGTGAGTCATCACGGATGTTGAAACGGGGAGAAGGTGACGAGCCAGGCAGTCAGGTGGCACCCAGGCTTCGCTGTTGACCCAGCACTGTCACATCTGCAGGACAGCCCGCCCATCTTCGCCCCCCAGAGCACAGAGCTGCCCGAGTGTCCCAAGTGCCCTGAGTGCCTGGCCGAGCCACAGCCCCCAATGGGCGTCCACGGGTTCCTCACCTCAATTTGCGGGTGCGTATGAGGCGTGTGTGCGCAAGTGTGGGTGTGTGGATGCATGGACTTGGGTGGTTTGTGTGTGTCCGCTGAATGGACATTCAGCCCTGATGGATTTCATGAGGTTCTGTCTAAAGTCTGTGTAAAAGGGTATTTTATGGGGCACCTGGGTGGCTCAGTGGGTTAAAGCCTCTGCCTTCAGCTCAGGTCATGATCTCAGGGTCCTGGGATCGAGCCCCGCATCGGGCTCTCTGCTCAGCGGGGAGCCTGCTTCCCTTCCTCTCCCTCTGTCTGCCTCTCTGCCTGCTTGTGATCTCTGTCTGTCAAATAAATAAATAAAACTTTTTTTTTTTTAAAGAAAGAGTATTTTATTTTATTTTTAAAGCATTTTATTTGGGACGCCTGTGTGGCCCAATGGGTTGAGCCTTCGGCTCAGGTCATGGTCTTGGGGTCCTGGGATCGAGCCCCACATCGGCCCTCTCTGCCTGCCTCTCTGCCTATTTCTGATCTCTGTCTGTCAAATAAATGAATGAAGTCTTGGAAAAAAAAATAAAGCATTTCACTTATTTGAGAGAGAGAGAAAGTGAGAGCACAAGCAGGGGGTGGGACAGAGGGAGAGCGAGAAGCGGACTCCCCACAGAGCTGGGACCCCAATGCGGGACTCGATCCCAGGACCTGGAGATCATGACCTGAGTAGAAGGCAGATGCCCAAGCCACTGAGCCCCCCAGATACCCCAAATGTGTATTCAATGTACATTTTAGATATATTTATTTCCTGACTCTAAAGTAGATAAACATATTGTGGGAAGTTGGAAAGTTAGAGAAAGGTTTGAAGAAGCATATGAAGTTTCCCCTGAAACCGCTGCAGGTCCCAAGGACTCCTGTCATCCTCTGCTGTGTGTGTTGGGCTCATTTGTTCCAGCACCGTTGTAGTGGGGGCCTCCCCTGGCCATGGCTTTTAAACCCTTGGTGGTCTGTGATCCTTCTCCTTTCTGTGCCTTTGTTGGTGCCCCACAGGCTGCCCCTGTAGAGGGCGTCTCCTGGGCTCCCTTCCCTCAGCGGCTAGTTTTCAGTCAGGTTCCCGAATGACAGGCCAGCAAGGCCCTAGGGAGTGGGGGTCTTTTCCTGCTCCTGCTTTGCTCTGGTGCCGGTTCTCTGGGAGATGCTCCCCCAGCACAGCCCAGGGACCGGGTTTTCCCCTTGGCTCTGGCCCCAGCCCTCGGGGTGATTGTTCAGACGAAGGGCTGGCTGTGGCCAGCGTCTGGGTTCTCAGCACCCCTGTGTGGTTGTTTGACTCTCCACCTGGACCTACTAGGGAGAAATGTTTTCCCTGAGGGACACAGCCTGGGATGCTAGAGCAGGTACAGAGGACCGGGTGGTCTACT
Organism: Mustela nivalis; assembly: GCF_964662115.1. Lineage (NCBI taxonomy): Eukaryota > Metazoa > Chordata > Mammalia > Carnivora > Mustelidae > Mustela > Mustela nivalis. The sequence goes on from NC_139021.1 coordinate 184,780,976, forward strand.
GTGGCTGGGAGCCAGAACTACAGTCTCAGGGACAGGAACCTGGAAAGACTTGTATGGATTTTTGACCTCACCGGGTGCCCACATGGGTCAGTCGGTTAAACATCTAACTCTAGATTTGGCTCAGGTCACGATCTCGGTGTCATGAAATCAAGCCCCGCCTGGGGCTCCGTGCTGGGCATGGAGCCTGCTTAAGATTCCCTTCCTCTCCCTCTGGCCATTCCCCTAAAAGAAAGAAAGGCCACGATTCTTAGGTGGCTGGTGTCTGTATGTGGTACAAAGGTGTATGTTGGCAGTGAGTTCTTGGAATCCTGCCCAGGGGACACACCCCGGCCTTTTTCAGTGAACCCTAGCTATCAGCTGGACTGGGACGGGCGCTGTCCGTGGTACTGGGACGGGCGCTGTCCGTGGTACCGGGACGGGCGCTGTCCGTGGTACTGGGATGAGTGCTATCCGCCGGACTGGGACGAGCGCTGTCCGTGGTACTCGATGCCCTCATTCCACAAACAAGGAGATGGACGCTCAACTTGAAGTGACACGTTTTCCGGGCACTTGGCTGGTCTATTCGGTTGGACATCTGCCTTCGGCTCAGATCATGGTCCTGGGGTCCTGGGATCGAGTCTCACATCAGGCTCCCTGCTTCACGGGGAGCCCGCTTCTTCCTCTCCTTCCCAACCGTTCTTTCCCGAGCTGTCTCTGTCTCTCTCTCTCATAAATAAATAAAATCTTAAAAAAAAAAAGACAAAGTGATACATTTTACAAATAGCCCAAGTGTGACTGCAACCAGGCAACTTACATTTTATGTTTTTTTTTTTCATTTTTGGTTTCATTTTATGTCTTTTAAAAAATACTCTAGAGCACCAGTTATATCAGTCTCTTCAGCTCTCCCCTGGGTCTTGCATCCATCGTGACTGCAGAGTTCCCCGGGTCTCCCAGTGTGACAGTGAAGCCTCGTGAGAGGACTGGCTTACCTTCCCCAGCCTGGGGTCTCCATGTGTGTGCCCCCACCCTGGTATGTATGTTGAAACCTAACCCCCATGATGACATATGGGGACGTGGGCCTTTGGGAGGTGATTAGATCATCGGCTCTGGGAATGGGCTTAGCGCCCTTACAGAAAAGAGAGAGAGAGAGCTAGCATGCCCCTCCCACCACCAGGTGACTATGCAGCCAGGATGTGGCTGTCCACCACCAGAAGAAGCCCTCACCCAGACCTGACCACGCTGGACTGTCAGCCTTCAGAACCATGTGAAATAAATGTCTGCTGCCTATGAGGCCCCCCAGTCTGGGATATTTTGTTCCTGCAGCCTGAAAAGATGAAGGCACCATCTTCCCAGGAAGCACCCTGGCCATCCATTTACAAAGATCCACAGGAATTGATTAGTCCACGGTGCTGGTGCTGTCACAAACTCCTGATTTTTACCAGTTGAGTTTAGAATTTTTTTTTAAGTCTTACTTGGTTGCATAATTGGATTAAGTGTCCTGTGTGAACACTGCGCACTGACAACAGACTTAGAGGAAGAGACAGGACGAGGCCGGGGAGGAAGAGACAGGATGAGGGCTGAGTGGGGAATCCACTACTTACCCTTCAGTTGTCATCAGGAAAAGAAATAAGAATGGTTTTCCTCAAAACCAGCCTGGGAAGAAGTCCCAAGTATGCCCACATCTCTGTGCTTGCCTTTTGTTCATTCATTCATTCATTCATTTATAATACCTTTAATTTTTTTTTAAGATTTTATTTATTTATTTGACAGACAGAGATCACAAGTACGCAGAGAGGCAGGCAGAGAGAGAGAGAGAGAGAGAGAGAGAGAAGCAGGCTTCCTGCGGAGCAGGGAGCCCGATGCGGGGCTCGATCCCAGGACCCTGAGATCATGACCCGAGCCGAAGGCAGCAGCCCAAACCACTGAGCCACCCAGGCGCCCCGATAATACCTTTAATTTTTTAAAAAAATTTTAAGTATGTTCTACACCCAACGTGGGGCTTGAACCCACAGCCCTGAGATCAAGAGATGCATGCTCTCCTGGCCGAATCAGGCAGGTGCAACTGTGCTTTTATTGAAAATAAACTTCATTTTGGAATAACATTAGATCACGGGAAGGTTGCAAAGACAGAGCAGAGAGTTGCCCTGCACCCTTCACCCAGTTTCCCTTAACGCCAACTCTTGCATCTACAGTGTCTGTACTTGTCCTCAGGAACTGATCAGCACTGGTGTGCCGCCATTCACTCGGCTCCAGACTTTATCTGGAATCTTCTAGTTTTTGGTGATGGTCCCTCTTTTCCTCTGGGAGCCAGTTTGGGAAATAACAGTGACATTGCATTTGGTTGTCACACAGCCTTCACCCACTGTGTTCTGTCACAGTTTCAGATTTTCCTCGTTTTTGATGACCTCAGCAGTTTTGAGGCCATTTGGTATGTGTTTTGTAGACAGACTCTCCCTCAGTTTCTCATGAGCAGGAACCATCATCTGGCGAAGTACCTGTCTCACACCCCATTGCAAAGGGTATGTGCTTTTGGCATGACTTCTCCTTGGTGATGTTAATGTGGACACTCTAGGGAACTGTCCACCAGCTTTCTGTACTGTCACGTCCCCTGTCCAGACTCTGCTCTTTGGAAGCAATGATGAAGTCCAGCCTTACTCAGAGTCGGGAGGGGAACGAAGCTCCATTTCCTGGAGAGGGAAATTGCAGCATAAAAATGCATATTTATTTTACACTTTTGGTTGGAATCCCATCCTGCATTATTTTTTAATTGTTCAAGTCATTCCAGAGTGGCCATTGGGGCTGCTAGGACATGTTCTTAGCCTTTTGTTTCTTGAGTGCTTACGTTCTGACACTGTGAGATGCTCCATCTCATTTTCTTTTTGCCCTGCTCTAGTCCTAGAAGCAGACATTTCTTCAAGCAGTCCTGGCTCCTTTGAGGAGTGGAATTTAGAAACCAAGATCTGGGCACTGAGTGTGCTCATTGCTACGGGTGCTGTTGCTTCTGGGCCCCACAGATGACAGCGCTAGGGAGTATATATGTCCGCCCTGTTCCATGAATATTCAAATACCTCTAACTGGTCTTACCCATCTGTGTGTGTGTCATTCTAGCGCGAGTTCTACTCATGTTTCTGACTTTAGTCCGGGAGCATGTGGTCCATTCTGGTCTTCCCCCTTGCTTAGCTATAACTCCTTCTCTTCCCTGGAGGGTCCTGGTTGCTTTTGTCCTTCACTCACTCTGCTGTTTCTTCCACTCCAGTATACATGAAAAGCCATTTCAGAACCCAGAACTATTGTGAGAAACAACTTTGCAGAGCAGAGTGGGTATGGTTCCTTTTCATCTTGAGCCTTACAGCTTCTACTCAAAACACTACTTTCTGGAGCTGCTTAGGTCAGCTCCGTTTTCCCTTTGGAGAGTGTGTTATGTACAGGCACACCCCAACGATATGGTAGGGTCAGTTACAGACCAGCACGATAAAGCAAATTTCATGTTAAGGAGAGTCAAATAAGCTTTCGATTTCCCAGTGCATGTATAAGTTTATGCTATACTGTGGTCTGGAAAGCGTGTGGTAACATTATGTCCAAAAAATTAGGGCACATGCCTTAATTTAAAGTACTTAGTTGTTAGACAATGCTAACGGTCATGTGAACTTTCAGTGAGTCAGAATCTTTCTGCTGAAGGAAGGTCTGCCTTGGTGTTGGTGGCTGCTGACTGATCGTAGTGCTGGTAGCTGGAGGTTGGGCTGGCCGTGGCAGTTTCTTAAAATGAGACCGTGATGAAGTTTCATGTTAATTATCTCTTCCTCTCATGAACGAGTTCTCTTTAGCAGGTGATGCTTCTTGATAGCATTTTACTCACAACCGAACTTCTTTCAAAGTGGTGAAGTCCTTCCTCTCAAACCCTGCTACTCTGCTTTGTCAATGACGTTTGTGTCATAATCAAAATCCTTTGTTGTCATTTGGACAGTTTTCACAATACTTTCTCCAGGAGAAGTGTCCGTCTCAAGAAACCACTTTCTTGGCTCATCTGTAAGGAGCTACTCCTCATTCATTCAAGTTTTATCATGAGATTCTAGCAATTCAGCCCCGTCTTCAGGCTCCACTTCTGATTCTAAATCTCTTGCCGTTCCTACCACATCTGCCGTGGTTTCCTTCACTGATGTCTTGAGCCCCTCAAAGTCATTCATGAGGGCTGGAATCAATTCCTTCCAAACTCCCACTGATGTTAATACTGTGACCTTTTCCATGACTTGTAAATGTTCTTAATGTCCTCTAAAATAGTGAATCCTTTCCAGAAAGTTTTCAACTTCCGTTGCCCACATCCATCAGAGGAATCGCTGTGTGTGGCAGCTATAGCCTGATGAAGTGTATTTTCTACTTAAATAACAAGACTTGAAAGTCAAAATGACTCCTTGGTCTTGGGCTGCAGAACACATGTTGTGTTCGCGGGCATGGACACATTAATCTCATACATTTCCATCAGACTGTTGGGTGTGACCAGGTACCTTGTCAACGAGCAGTAATATTTTGAAGGGAGTCTTTTTTCTGTGCAGTAGAACTGAACAGGGGGCTTAAAATATTCAGTAAGCCATGCTGTAAACAGATATGCTGTCATCTAGGCTTTGTTGTTCCATTGACAGAGACAAATAGAGTAGATTTAAGCATGAGTCTTAAGGACCCTAGGATTTTCAGAGTGGTTGAGGAGCATTGGGTTCAACTTCATGTCACCAGCGGCATTAGCTCCTAACAAGAGAGCCCGCCTGTCCTTCGAAGCTCTGAAGCCAGGTGTCAACTTCCCTCTCCCTAAGAAAGACAAGCTGGCATTTCCTTCCAATGGAAAGCTGTTTCATCTACACTGAATGTTTCTTGTTTAGTGTGGCTACCTTCATGAATTATCTGGCTTGTTCTTCTGGAGAATTTGTTACAACTTCTCCATCAGCACATGTGGCTTCAACTTGCACTTTGATGTTACGGAGATGACTTCCTTTCTTAAACCTCATGAACCCACCTCTGCTAGCTTCAGACTTTTCTCCTGTAGCTTCCTCACCTCTATACACTTGAAGAGAGTCAGGGCCTTGCTCTGGACTAAGCTTTGGCTGCAGGACATGTCGTGGCTGTCTGATCTTTTTCTCCATCGGCACTAAGGCTGCTCCACTTTCTGATCATTTGTGGGTTTACTCGCATAGCACTTTCAGCTTCCTTCAAGAACGTTTCCTTTGTCCTCACCACTGGGCTCACTCTTTGGTGCAAGAGGCCTTGCTCTTGGCCTGTTCTGGCTTTCAACATGCCTTTTCCCATAAGCTAAGTCATGTGTAGATTTGATTTAAATTGAGAGGTGTGTGCCTTTTCCTTTCACTTGTGCACTTAGAGGCCATTGTAGGGCTATGAGAGCTGGCCTAATTTCAGTCTTGTCAGGGAATGGGGAGTCCACGGAGAGGGAGAGAGATGGGAACAGCCAGCCGGTTGGGTAGTTTCTTATGTTCACAGTCTTTGGGTGCAGTCGGTGGTGCCCCAAACAATGGTGATAGTGGCGTCCAAGATCACTGATCACAGATCAGCATAACCGATATAATAGTGACGACGAAGTTTGAGATAGTGGGAGAATTACCAGAATGGGACCTGGGGACACCACGTAAGCAGATGCTGCTGACAGACTTGGCCAGACGCGGGGTTGCCACAAACCTTCGATTTGTGCGAGACCCAGTATCTGCAAATCGCAGCGAGGTGCAGTACAGTAACTCGCGGTTTGCATGTGTTTGTAAGGCTTGATTCATTTAGCATAGCCGGAGTCCGCCCTGCCGTCCTCGGTCCTTTTGGGTGATTTTTAAGTTATTTGCATCTATCAGCATTCACTTTCCATCTAGAACATTCCATTCCCCTTAGAACTGTGGCACGTACTCCCGTGGCAGTGATTGCTTCCCACAGCCCGTGTGCTGGCCCGCGGGCCGGCCCCGTGTGCTGTCCGTCCCAGGTGTCGTGTACGAACGTAGCCTGCCTGGCCTGCCTTCCTCCACGGGTGCAGCGATGTTGCGCGAGGTCCTGGCTTGTTCCCGAGTCTGGGGTAGTCGCCGCTGTGGGCGTCGCATCACTTCCTCACCCAGCACGTGCGGGAGGACGGCCTGGCAGCTGCCAGTTTTTGGCGATTGTGATAAAGCTGCTAGAAGCACCTTCTGTAGGTTTCCGGGTGAAAATGGGCCTTCAGCTCTTTGGGACAAATGCCCTGGAGTCCAATTCTGGGCTGTGCCTCCTGGGGGCTGAAGGAGACTGATGGCACTGGGGGAAATTCTGAGACAGCAAGAAGAAAGACACCGTGGGGCCTCCTGCCGCACACTGCTCCCCTCAGATGCCCGGGAGTGTAAGGCACATGGAGGCTCGTGGAGGGCTTGAGGGGCTCACTGGTCAAGTGCCCACCATGGGAAGAGGAGGGGCCCTGGGTAGTGGGGCAGTGCGGGCATGATGTTAGCCACTCACTGAGGCCTCGTCACTGTCCCTGTTGGGCCTGGGACTGAGTGGGTGACTTGGTGACCGCTGGTAACCCCCTCCCCCAGTGACATCCTGCTGCCTCCTGGGCCTCTGTACTAGGCTCGGGAGTCTGGGGGTTTCCCAAGGGCAGTGGGGAAAAGTGGGAATCAGAGCTGGGCACGACTGCCTTGTCCTCAGAAGGGTACACCGGCTGCTAGCAGGAAGGGGGAGACGCAGGCTGAGGGGCCGGCACAGGGCTGTGCCAGGGTAAGCTGTGGCCGCTGGTCTGCAGACGAGGTCAGCGCGTTCGGGCTGGTATGGCCGTAGACTGCCGCTGGCCTGCAAAGGGGACACCGCAGGGGCAGGGTGCCGCGGGGGTGGAGGCTAGCCAATGTGGGGGCCAAGAGTGACCCCTGGACGACTGCATTCCAGGGTTGCCGTTGGGCATTGAGTTGGTTGTGGGAGTTTGCTTGGGCACCAGAACCAGTAGCACAGACCAGACGGATGGTTTCGACAGCAGGTCACTGTCCTCTGGTCCTGGGAGCTGGACAGCTGAGCCCAAGGTGTCCGCAGGCCTGGTTTCTCTTGGGACTTCACCCTTGCTGTGTAGGCAGCTGTCTTCCCCCATGCCGTCATGTGGTCACCCTCTGTGTGCATCTGGGCCCAGATCGCCGCCTCCTCTACGGACGCCTGCCACGTGGGACCCGGAGACCTCCTCTCCCTCCCGTCAGCTCTTTAAAGGCCCCGTCTCGAAAGGCAGTGACCCTCTGTGGCACCGGGGGTTAGGACTTCCACATCTGAGTTTGGGGGACACGGCCCAGCCACTGGGCAGCCTGTGGGACAGTGGCTGATCTGGTCCGAAGTTGAGCTGCCTCCTGGGTGTGGGCGGTGACGGTCAGAAGGGACCAGAGCTTCTGAGCAGATTCTGATTCCCAGCCTGGCCGCAGCGAGCTCCCCATCCCGCAGGCTGTCCTTACAGTGCAAGGCTGATGCCGCCATCAGGAGGCGGAGCCGGGTCCTCTCTCTGGGACCCTGGATGGGACTGTGCTTGCGGAGAAGGGACGGTCTTTGGGGTGAGGCTGTGTTATCCAAAGTAGCACAGTGGCCCTGGTTCTCTCGGGCAGGCAGCTGTCGGGCTTCGGACACAGGGACAGCAGGTGGAGAGGCCGCGTGTGTGGGAGGGTCCCTCCTGATTGTGAGCGCGTGAGCAACAGTCCAGGACGGGGGACAGCCGTCCGCCAGCCCCCTCCGCTTCAGACCTCAAGAGGTAACCATAAGACCGTCTCACAGTCTTGAACCTCGTGTTTTGGGGGTGATTTATTACACAGCAATACACCCCTAGAAACGCTGCTTCTAGCACCGTAGGCTGCTTTTCCACATAGACTCCGGCGTGGAGGAAGCTCGGGGCGGCCGGCTGGGCGTGGTCTGCACGTCCCTGTGCTTTCCCGGCGGCAGGGAGCACAGAACCTGCGCTAGCCCACGTCCCGATAAAGAGTGATGCTCGTTCTTCAAACCTAAAGGTCTCTGATGTTTTTATGTGAGTTTCAGAATTTAGTTTTGCTCATTGTTTTCTTTTCAATTTGTGATTTTCCTATGGAGGTTAGTCAGAGGGTCTCACTGTCTCTGGTTGAAATGAGACCCTCAGTGTATAGAGTTTTAAGTGTAGTTAAAAAAAGAGCTCACGGACGGAAGTTTGATTAAATAGACTTTCACAGCTTTGGTTTTCTAAACAACGAAAGTTAATTACAGGAGGGTGTTTGCACTTGCACGGAACCCTTCATCCACGGAATTCTGAGCAGTTTACTAAAACTTGAAATGTTAGTCTTGCATTTATTCAGTATGCAAATAAAGCATAGAAAATATTCCATCAAGCACTTTAAATAGTCGGCCAAACACATCTTTTTTTTATTATTAGATTAGAAAACTCAAATAGTTACTCTTTATTGGTTTAATTAACATATTGAAAGTACAATTGGGTGTAAACCTATTCTTTTCTCATCGGAGCTTGAAACACCAGCAACTGTTTTGTGGGATTTGAAATCCTATTCTTTAAGGTAAATAGCCGTGTTTTCTATTAATGCTCTCATTATTTATTTAGACCCAGACAGGAAGGCGGCCAGGGGAGGAAAGCCTCATTGGAAGGCTGGCGGTGATTTTCTGTTTGTTTGGTGCCGAACTGATATTGCCCCATTAAGAAGCTGATTTTATTCTTTCTGTTTTGAGAGAAAGCTTCAAAGCAGATCCCCATCGGACGTTTCTGTTCTCGAAGGCTGCGGTGGTGCTCGCAAGGCCCCGGGCATGGGAATCCCACAGTGGGGCTGGCTTTCCCTGCGAGTTAAGCTGCCCTGGGGGAGGGGAGGGCACGGGGTGCTCTGTGGAGGGCATTTGGGTCCTCCAGGGAGGAGTGAGAGTGAGGAGGGAGAGGGACAAGGCCATGGGAGCAGAGGGCGGATTGAGGCAGAGGGACCCCTCCTGGCCCACAGCCCTTCTCCCTCAGAGCAGCACCTGACCTTCCCGCAAGGGAGATTTGTTTTCGGGGCTTGGCCAACACCTTCCGTGGGGCCTCTTCTTGCAAGAGTGGGTGCTGTTGGCCTAACGTTCCCTGGGCTTGGAGGAGAAAGGTGAGCGTGGCTAAGGGCCGGGGGTGGGGACGGTCTGAGGTCCGGAGAGAGGGTAAGGGGACAGCGTGCCAAGATCACCCTGGACTGATGCCCACGACTGTGCCTGACTCACGTGTCCCCAGGTGGAGTGGGGGCCTCTGGCTGGAGAGGGTCCCACAATGCTCTGTTCTGAACCATCACCCCAGATCCTTCCCACCCATTGTCCCTAAAATCCCACGTCAGAAAATTTTGGAGTCAAGTTTGGGAACATGGTTCTGGGCCCTGAAGCCCTATCTCCCGTGTCCTGCCTTGCTGAAGTCCTTTAATTGGAAAGGACAGCAGTTGAGCTTAGTAGGGAATGAGTGACACAGTCTCCAAGGCTGGGGACAGAGACTTGGATGCAGGTGCCTTAAAGCATGGAAGGAGGCTTTGCACCTTCCCAGCAGCCTGGAGGTAGAGACCCGAGGCTGGGCCGGCAGGGCACCAGGGCAGACTCTGCTCCTGCCACCCTGAGCTGCGTGTCCTGAGCCACGGTGGGCGCCTCTCCAGGGAAGCTGTGCCTCTGTGGCATGGCCTGTCCCCACGGGGATGCCACAACCCAGAGCTCTCTGCCTGAACCCCCGACCCACAGCTCTTCCCTAGAAACCCAACAGCCGTGGCCCGAGTCACATGAGCATTATCAGGGCCCTCTCTCGTGTCCTTCTGCTCGGGTCCCCTCCTGTGTCCCTGTGGCAGGGTGGCCTGCCATTACCACAGGGAGCTGAGTTCCTGCCCAGGCTGTGCTCTGTGCGGATCGCTCAGAGACACTTCTCACCCGGGCCCTCCGTGCCGAGGGGCTGGGTCGGAGCCGCGGGTGGCCGGGAGGGGTGGGCAGGCTCTGTCAGTCCTCACCGCCCTCCCTGCTCTGCTTCCTGCGCTCACCTGCTCAGACACGTCGGCCCTCCAGCTGTAGCTCCCAGCTCTGAGCGACTTTCCGCGGAGATTCCTGTGGAAACTTTCGTTTAAAGGGAGCTTTGCTTGGGAGCACAACAAAGAAGGCAGTGACCAGCAAACCTGCTTTAACCCGGGTGGTGGAGCCGCCTGGGGCATGGGATTCCCGGTGCCTGCTCAGCCCCTCTCTTCCCCAACAGTGGAAACCAAAGAAGTTTCCAGAAAGTCTTGGAGGAGTTTGGAATTGTGAACAAGCTGTAATTTCCTGGGTATTTAGGACGTGTGTAACAACTGAGAATTTCCTAAAACTCCTGGGGCTGTGACCTGTCATGCTTCTCTAAATGAATTACATTTGGTTTAGCTCCTGATCTGCTGGCTGGTGGTGCAGTCTGGGACTCTGGAGCCCTCTCCGTCTGCCCTGAGATCTCCCTGGGGCTGGGTGTGGGCACGGCCCCTCTGCTCTTTGTTCTCCCCTGGGATCCTGACCTGCTCCCTGTCTAGGCTCTGGGTCAGAGCAAGGCCCCTCTGGAGGCATGTGCTTGCTCACCCCTTGCGACCTTGAGCCAAGGTGACCCTGGGCCAGGGAACCAGCCCCTGCTCCCACCCTGGCAGCCCCTGCCCTCCCGGCTCTGGGATTCGCAGTCTCCACGGAGGGCAAGACCCAGTGGGTTGGAAACACAGCCCCGGGGAGGCCGGCGTCCCTCGGAGAAGATCACGGTCTGTTTGTTCCCTGCCAACTGAGCAAAGCCAGCCGCGGCGCTGATCAGTCATGTCCGTTTCCTCTGGCCTTGGTGACAAATGACTGTAAGCTGAGCGGCCCAGGAAACAGCACAGATTATTATCTCGGGGCTCCCAGACGGGTCGGTGCGGCTGCGTTCCCTCCGCAGGCTCTGGAGACAGCCTGTTCCCTGCCCTTACCAGCTTCTGGCAGTGCCCGGCGTCCCGGCCCCTGGCCCCGCCCCACACCGCCTCCGATTCAACCCCGCCCATCCGGGACCACCCTGGCTCCCCTCATCCCCTCGGTTGCCCCTGCAGAGTCCCTTCTGCCAAGCGAGGTCACACATACGCAGGACACAGGCATCCTGGCAGGTCCCCGTACTGCCCACCGCGGAGCTGGTTCGAGTCCTTGCCCCCCCGCCTGGCTCGCTGGGTCCCACCCTTGGCTTTTCCTCCACCGAGTCTGCACCTTTGGCCTCTCTCGGCCCCTCTTTAGCCCTGGTTCCTGGATGTTTCCGACCTTCCCTCTCCCTTACTCCCTCTCGCCCTCCCTTTTTCTTTTTTTCTTTTTTCTTTTTTTTTTTTTCCAAGATTTATTTATTTGAGGGGTGGAGGGACCGAGGGAGAGGGAATCTCAAGTACATTCCAGTCTGAGCCCAGAGCCCAGCGTGGGGCTTGATCCCAGGACCCGGAGATTGTGACCCGAGCAAAATCAAGAGTCGGCCGCTTAACCGATGGAGCCCCCCGGTGCCCCACCCCCGCCCCCGGCCCCCCTTGCTGTGTGCACTCCTTGGCGGGACCCGTTGGCAGGCCGGGCCTCGCTTGGCCTGGCCTGGCCCCCTAGTTGGCCCTGCGGCAGCTGCTGCCTCCTGGCGGGGACCAGAGGCCCGTGTTGTGACCTGGCCCTGCTGTCCAGCCACTCCCCGCTGGGCCGGATGCAGCCCCTCACCAGCAGCCTGTCCTGAGTGCGCTTCAGGGGCTTGGTCTGGCAGAAGGGTGGCTGGCGAAGCTGAAATTCCTAAAAAGGAGTGTGTTGATGCTCAGAAGCGTCCGGCCTTACACCTGCATTTTGGGGAGAGGCTGGTGGGTCATGGGGTCCCTCTGGGGTGTGGGGTCCCGATGGGGCATGTCTTCCCCACCCCGGCTGTGCGGCCCTGGGGGTCCTGGCCCCGTGCCTCTCTGCTGCCTGCCGTGACCGCTGCGGCCCCCGTGATGTGAACTCTGGAAGGTGCGGGGCTCGGTTGAAGACGACAGGATGGTGTTCGGAACCGTGTTTTCTTCCCGCCGGAACACGACTGTCCGATGTTCCCGTGCTGGGGGCGGCTCAGGGAGGCCCTGCAGTGCTCATCTCTCAGTGTCGGGGTCTTCCTCATCAGAGAAGGGTTAGCCTGGAGTTTCCTCCAGGAGTAGTGCATTCTGGTTTTCAAGTCAAATCTGCATGTCAGCTTAATCCAGAAACCAGGGGTTCGGATGATCTCACCCTGGCCGTGGGCTTCCGGCTCTCAGCGGCCGGGGCTGATTTGGGGCTGGAGGAGGAGCAGGATGAGGGCGGGTCCGTGGGGCTCGCCCCACCCCGGCCCCAGACCCCTGTGGCGCGCTGTTGGCAGAGACAGTGCCTAGGAGCCCTGACTGGCTCGCATCCCGCAATCCTTTGCGTCCTTCTGGCTGTCTGGTTTTTCTACGTCAGCACTGCAGCCTGCACACTGACAGCCCCTGTGAGGGAGTGAGTGAGAAATATGTGCACAGATTCCCAATCAGAGTGCACACACATTACATTTACTTGGGGCTGAACTCATTGTAACTGCGATGGACGCGGACTGAGAGCCCTTGGCAGGTCCTGGCAGGTTTCCTGTTGTCAGGAGGCAGGTCAGACCCTACCCCCACCCCTGAGTGTACAGGGGTTTGGGAAATCAGGGGTGTGGAAAGTTCGCTTGTTCCCCCAACAGCCTTTCCTCCTCACCACCTTACAGGGTGTCGCAGATAACCCTTGCAGCTACTGGTGGCCGTGGGACACCGATGGGCCAGTGAGACTTTGGATGTCTGTGGGGCTTCTGGGAAGGCTCCTAGTTTCCTCTGAGATGGGGGGACACTGGACTCTCCCTCTTGCTTCCTGTCTACCTGCAGGGTGAGGTGGCAGCTGGAGGGACCCACAGGGAGGCTGCACCCCCGCTGTGTCCAGCCCTGAGTCTTGTTAGACCTAAGCCCCTGTGACTGCATTTCTGTTGGGTCCTCTGACACTTGGAGCCCTGAGTTCACAGGGACAGTGTGGCTCTAGATCAGCTTCTCTCGCTGCTCTGGGGCTGTCCTAGGAGGCATCTGTGAATGCACTTGGCAGGGAGCGAGCTCCCAGGAGTTCGGGGTCCAGTGAGCATTCGGACCGGCCATTTCCTCCAGCAGCAGAGCCCGTTGTTACCGTGGCCCGTTGTTGACAGTTCCTTGTCATTTGGCAAAAAGTTTCATAGTGGATGGTTTTCTCAGCCACGGACGACCTTGAGTCTCTGATCTGACCACTCTCGGGGCTAATTCACCACAGTTAAATATGTTAGTGAAAGTGGCCACTGAATGAGCACGAGACCCGAAGGCATGCCAGGTGGGGCCTCGGTGTGCCAGGCAGGCGTGATGGTGAGCGGGGCATGTGGCCCCTGCCCTTCCCATCCTGGAGGGGCCTGGCCGGCCTCCGTGCTTCCTGGGGTCTGACGGAGCTGCCTCTGGAAGAGTGGGACCCAGTAACGGTCAGCCCGATATCGGGTGAGCCGTGAGCCAGCTTGTGCCAGCTGTGGGGCCCCGAGCAGCTTTGCAAAGAAGGGAGCCCTGTGGGCGGTGCCAGGGGACTGAGCAGCGGTCCATGCTCCCCCCACAGGACCTGCTCCCCCACCATCCTGGGGTGGAACTGACCACCTACCCAGGGGGCAGTGGGGAGATGGACGACACAGAGGAGACAATGTGAGGGTGTGGGGGAGGGGGCTGCCCAGAGCGGGGCTTTGGATGGCCGAGTGGCGCTGGGACCACCAGCCACCGCCCCAGGAAGGTGAGCTTCTGCGGCTGGTTGTTGGACGGTGTTGGTTTGGGTATGAAGGGTGGAGCCCAGGCCCCTTGGCTGCCACTCTCTGGGGCAGAAGACAGGAAGCACCGTGGGGTGCTCCCCCGTGCTCCCCACAAGGCTGGAGGCAGAGCCGATTTTGATTGCTGAGATTTCAGAGGTAGATTTGGAAGACAGAGAGACCCTTACCCCAGAGAACACCGTGTGTCGTGGGAGGGATGGAGGAGCCCAGCGCCACTCCCGCTGCCGCCATCCCTGGGCCTGGGCGCTGCATGGGGCTGGGCGGTTTCCTGGCCAGCAGCTCCGGTGACTGTCCAGTGGGGGGAGGGGTGGCGGCGGCGGAGCAGGGCAGCCGCGTGGTTTGCTCTGCGAAGCAGCGACGTCCTGATGCGGGGCGACCTCATTCGCGTCAGGCGTCCCGACCTTCTGGTCTGTCGAGGGCGCAGTGGTCCTCCTGGGCAGGGTTCTTCAGGCTTCAGGGGGTTCTTCAGGGGGCTCTGAGCCCCCGAGTGCATGCCCCCCACTCCTAAAGCTTATGCACCATAAAGTGGAAGCAAACGAGAAACGCTCTGAAAACCGAGTCGCTGCGTCCCCTGGTGTCTGTGTCGGGCTGGGCGGGCGCGGGCTCAGCTCCTGCGCGCCCGCGTGTTGGGGTCTGCTGAGCCCACGAGGGGCGCACGTTGTTTCCCTGCGGGCTCGGCGTCCTCGCACTCTCCTGCCGCGTGCCGCGTTCGCAGTGTCCGTGCCTCTTCCGCTCGGCCTTTGCGGGTGTCCGGCGGGCGGCTGCAGACCGGCCGGCGCTTGCCTCCGCCGCTGGTGGGCGTCTCTCACGTTGGAGCAGGCCCTCTCCCCCATGCTGCCGTGTCTCTGTAATACAAACAGAAGAGCTTTTAAAGTTAACAGGACATCGGAGACTGAGGTTTGTTGTGTTTCTCCGAGAACACGGGCTGTGCATACCAATACCGGGCTCCCGGCCGGCCGTGGTACCTCCTCTCTCTTCGCCCAGCAGGGGTTCAGGCTGTTGGGTGCCCGTGTTTGTTTCCAGGGACGGGGGCAGGGAAAGGCAGGCTTGGAGCCAGGCTGGAGGGGGGCCGAGCGGCCTCTGTGCCCAGTGCTGGCAGGGTCTGCAGCCTGATGGTGACAGCAAGGACATCACCGAGTATCTGCCACGCACTCACCTAGGTGCCGAGAGCCTTGCGCTGTCCTCTCCTGTGGGGCTGAGGCTGCCTGGGGGGCTGTGAACCAGCCAGCAGGTCAAGCCAGTGGCGGGGATGCTGATGCTCCGCAGCCCCTCCTGCTACCTGGGCTCCAGCGAGCAAGGGCGTTGTTAGTGCAGAAGGCACGTGGGTGCTGGACACTGCGGCCAAATCAGCAGGCAGGCGTGGCCACAGGAGGGACTGGCGGCCTCTGTCAGCTGAACCTGGGGGGTCTATGCAGACATGGCCATCTGCGGGTCCTGGAGGCTGTCGTGTGCGTCCAGGATGCAAATTCGGAGAGAGTGTTTCCGGAGCCCCTGGACACACTGTTCTTTCCTGCGTCCCCACAGGGGCTTCACGTGTCCCTTATGTTTTATGGGCACTTGCAACGTGCCCTGGCTCCAGGTTTCGGGGACTGAGCCCCCCAAATCCCGTAGGGTGCACTCCTCACTGTTCACTGGGGACTTCACTGTGCACATTTTCACTTTATCGTGGGTCATGCCAGACCCGTGGAAGTCAGCGTCGAAGGAAGTGTCATGTAATAATAGGTGTGTACCTAGCAGTGGTCTGACTGCAATATGTGTGCCTCCCACGAGTCAGAGAGGGCAGGGCAGCCCCACTCAGACCAGGAACCCCCCAGCCACGGTCTCCAGGAGACACCTGGACTGGCCCCCAGATGGTGCAGCTCATGTGGGGACCTTGGTGCCCAGGCCTGGTGTGGCTGCCTTCTCCTTGGGGTGACATGATTGCGCCCCCCCCCCCCCGACTGTAGGGGAACCTGTCTGTCTCCAGCTCAGACCTGGCAGGTTCCCAAATGCTGCTGGGCTGCCTGGGTGTTGTGTAGGACTTTTTGAAAATGAATGAAGTGGACTTCTCTGCAGTGTTAGACTTTCTTTCGCACAGAGGGCTTACGGAGGGAAGATCCGGAATCTTCTCTGTTAAGGGAAGTGAGGTCTGGACTCTGCACAAGGACGCAGCCGGTCGGAGCTCCGGGGCAGTGCAGGCGGGGAAGGTGTGTATTTCGTGCAGGGAGGGAGGCCGCTGGTTAGGGAGTGGTGAGTGGACACGCAGTCACTGTGATCCGGCTCGTACAATGTAAATCAATATGAAATTTTGAAATTCTAGGAGGCTCTACACTCTACAAGAACGTTGAGTGTCTCTGGGTGACAGGTAGAGTTACAGGTGATTGTGTTGCTGCCGTTTGACGGTATTCTTAAGAATTTCTGAAATCAGCCTTTAGGAAACGCAGGGGAGGCCTGTGAGAACAGGCATAGCTTGGGGAGAACCACGGTCCCCCACAGTCCCGCTTGCTGAGCCGGGAGCAGGGCGAGCTGTGTGTGCTGCCGTGAGTGCTGCTTTGGCTCTCCCCTGCCCCAGTGGCCTGCTTTCCCCATGTCCAGTTGTCCAGGCTGGCCACTTGGTGACCCAGCCACTTGGGCCACTCCCTGTCCTCATCTGACCCTGCCAGCTGGACCTCACATGACCTCACATGACCTCACATGACCTCACATGACCTCACATGACATGTAATTAGGAACCTGTGTGCTCCGATGCGTGCCCTGGTGCCAGCCGAGGAAGGCTGTGTCACTGGGTAAGGAGACATCACTACCTCTCTTGGCCAGAGTGCAGTGAGGTCGCCTCCCCTGTATTTAGGTCTCTAAGCGGCCATGGTTACAGAGCTCATGGGGTGGACACCGGGCCCGTTCCCGTGGCCCCTCTCCACTCCTGTGTCTGCCGACAGGATGGGAAGACTGACTCCTGTGGCCAGCTGATGTCCTGTGCCACTTGGGGTTGTAATGCACAGAATTTCTGCATCTGCGGCGGGACACGGATCGGCCCTGCTAGGTTGCATCTTCCGTTCTTCAGGGGCTGCCCAGGCAGGTGCCGTTTCTGTCTTTTCCGTGGTCACTTTGGAACCAAGCAGTTGGGTTCAGGTGGAGAAATCGAGAGCGGATGGCTTTTTCACAGACCATCTCTGAAGCCCGCGTGCTGGCAGCTGTGGTGGGTGCGGCCGTCCAGCTCGGCATCAGCTGCTCTTCTGAGCTGGTCTCCGGCTGGGCGCGAGGGACACCGAGGCAGGGGCGGTCCTTCTTACCGCAGGAGCTCGTGGTCTGGGCGGGGACTGGCAGCTGAAGGCCCCGGGCTGTCGGGGGCAGGGACTGCACGTTTAGACGGGGGGTGGGTGCTCTGCCCTGGGTGAGCTCTTCCTGTCCTGAGCTGGCCCTGCCCCTCAGGAAGTGAGGAGGGATGGGGTTTGAGTGTGAGGGTGTGTGTGGCCCAACACTGCGGACCTTGCTGGTCTCTGAGTGTAATCAAGGTCATGAACACTGTGAGAACTCACCATCCCTGCCCTTTGCTCCAAGCTTAGTCTTGCCTCTGGCTCTTGGCTTTGTCCAGCGTGGCCCCTCATTGCTTTCCGGGCTCCTTGCCTACCGCCGGGTGCCCACCGACGCTGCTCTGATGCCCTTCTCTGGCTTCCTGTCCCCAGTAGCCTGGAGTCTGCGGAACGACTTGGGCTTCTTATCCACCCATCTGCCTTGGACAGGTGCCCCTAGGATCACCGTGAGCCACTGGCCAGTGAAACCCCATTCATAGTGCGGTCCCTGCTGAGGTCAGACGCCTCCCAAATACTCGCGGGGCCCCAGGAATGAGAATGAGCTAGTGCTTCAGGAGTGGGCGTTGCTGACAGGCGTGGCCCTGTCCCCCGGGAGATCATGGCCTTTGTCAGCTGCAGAAACCCACACGCGACCAGCCAGGCTCATGGCCTCCTCCGGCCTGTCCCTTCCGACGTCCTGGAGTCCCACGCGGCACACAGCCCAGCTCCAGGTCCGACCGCACAGCTTTCCAGGGGACACCTGTCTGGGCCCGGTGTGCTCCTTCCCTCACGGAGACCTGGGTGCTGCCTCCCGGCCCCATACCGACGCCGACATAGCCCCCCCCTTGCTTCAGGGACGTCTGCAGCCTGGTTTCCCCGCAGCTGGGCCCGGCTTCCCTCCCTCCCTGGGACACCAGCTCCGAGACGATGCACAGCCCAGACCAGCGTCTGCACCATTTCAGTTCTGCCTGCTGTGCCTGGGCTCTCCCTGGTTGGCCTGTGGTCACCTGGAGGCTGGGGGCAGCGTGGCGGCCACTGGGACAGTCGTTCCAACCGGCGGGAAAGAGGGGATGGGGGACCCTGGATCGAGCCCGCCCTGCAACACTGCCGGCATGTCATCTCGCTCCTGCCCCCCCCACGGCCCTTGCTCGTCATCTCCTTCCTTCCCCTGCCCTGCCCTGCCCTCCCCTCCTCTCCCCTCCCCTGCCCGACACGGCCTCCCCCTCCTCCCACCACTTCCCCACCACAAGTCATCTCTCTCCCTCACCTGCTGCCCCTCACCTCCTCCTCCTGGAGGTCACACTTTCTAGTGGAGCCGCACCTTTGCTCTAGTGTCCTGCGGTCAGTACGCGCACCTAGAGGCAGGCGGTGGGCCTTGTTAGGGTAGCGCAGGGGCCTGCGTTCTCCATGTGCACTCGGCTGGACGGAAGATGCAGTGTAGGCAGGGGCTCGGCTGGCTTCCCAGTGGAGAAGGGGAAGCAGACCCGCCGAGGAGAGAAGACGAAGAGGAGGTGGTGACTGCAGGGGTGGGGGCGGGGCTGGGGTTTCTCCTCCTGAGTCCGGATGTCCCCTGGGTTGTCCAGAGCTCACCTCCTCCCAGCTCCCGGGAAGCCCCGTGCCTGCTGCTGTGTTCCGTGCACACCCACGTCCTTCTCAGGAGTGCCTTGTTTTAACTCCGGGGAGAGGGACTGTGTCACTCACCAGCAGGACGGCCCTCAGGTGCACGTCTTGGTTGAAGTCGTCTGTCCCTGGAGCTCTTTACAGCTTGTTCCCAGGCACCCCCGAAGGTATTAGGTGCTGCCCCAGGTCTTAGCCACTTGCGTGGCAACCTCTAGAAGGGACCTCTAATTCCCAAAGGAAGATGTGGCCCAGCGGTGGGCTTTGGGCCTGTGGGAATAGCATCTTTGGCTCAGAAGAGGTTCGTCGTGCTCTGTGAATCCCAAACGAAGGGGTCGGAGCGGCGCTGCTCCGAGCACATCTCTCTCATCACGCCCGGGCGAGGAGCGGGGGGGTGCTATGGACAGTCCTTAATCGCGCTGCCCAGTACACCGGTTGGAGGAACGTCCCTGTCCCCCCGGCCCAGTGTCCGCACCAGGAGCGCTTGTCCCCCTTGGCCACCTCACGTCCCCTCAGTAGTCTTTCCTCCTGGAGGACTTTAGAGCAAATGATGCCAAACATCATAGAATTTCTCCCACAAATACTCGAATATCTGATTCTAACAGATAAGGACGTAAAAACATAACCACATTTCTACTGTCACATTGAACAGGATTAACAATGATTTCTTAATGTAATTTATACCCAGACTATGTTCATTCCCCCAAATTCCCTAAGAAAATGTAGTTTTACAGTTGGTTTGCTTTTAATCAAGAGCCAGACACGGTCCCCACGTAGCACTCGTTGGGTAGGTCTGTGGAGTGACCTGCTGAGTGGGGCCCCTTCCCCTTCCTCCCCCCGCTGGCTTGTGGGGCGCTGGGAAGTGCCTGTCCTGAGCGTTTCCCATACTCCACACTGGCGGGTTGTGTTTTCTGGTTTTGTTCGGTGTGTTTCGTTACAACAACTTTCTTCTGTCCATGGGAAGAGAGCCGCGGACTCCTCTCTGGGTCAGCTTCACTTCTGTTCCTTGTGAAAAGGGGACCCTCTGGGGGAGGGGGGGGATAGGGGCCACCTTCATTCCGCAGGTTTCTTCTTGTTTGGGTTCTCCGTGTCGTCTGCCTTTGCGTTCCCTGCCTCTCCAGCCCCTTCTGCACTGGCTCCCGCGTCTGCGCCAGCCCCGGGAGGCCTCCCGCAGTGGACTTTCACTGACCGCCTGGTGCGTGTGCACGTGTGTGAGGTTTCCCTTGTAACTCCGCTGTCGGTGGTTAGGTCTCAGAGTCACGCAGAGTCGGGGCTGTGGGTCGTGGCTGTGCCGACAAGGCAGAGGGTTCCGCATCTCCATCCAGAGGCAGTGATGTCTGGTTCTCTTCTCAGGGTGCCACAAACCATCAATGGCTGTTGCCCAAATTCATGACTTTATGAGGGATTGACTGCGAACTGGGGGTATTGTAAGTCTTCCTTTATTATGCGAACTACTTCTACAATGACTTCGTTGTGGTAAGATGAGGTTCCTACAGGAAAGGCAGGATAAATGCTTGCGTTATGTCTGTTGTTTACCAGCTTCCAAGTAGCGACAGGATCGCTAGCGCGGTCTAGCAGGTCTTAGGAAATTATCATGATGCAGTCCTGGCCTTGAACAGTTTGATGGATTTAAATGGTTGCCACTGTTGCCTTTAGCGATTCTGAACTTGTCCCATGTTGGGCTTACAGGAGCCTCTTCACGCTGGATCCTGAGTCCTTGGGATGTGACCCCCAATCTTTGTAGCATCTTTGCTTTCTGCTAAGACAGAACGTTCCAGGCACATCTTGTACGTTTCCTGACTTACTGAGTCAGACGTTCTTCTAAGGAGGGTTGTTTAGGTTCGTGGGGCATTGGGGATGCTTCTTGCTGCTGGTTTGGTCTTTGGTTTTAGACTTTTGCGGTGGCCAGGTTAGGAGACACACGCATGTGAGAAATTGCAGATTCAGAGTAGCAGTTCCAATTAAAATTAAAGACGGCAGAATTTTTGCTTAACCTCTTTGGTCTTATATCTGTATCTCTCTTTCTCTGAGGTTGAGAATTCCATTTCCTAATTACGCCAACAAATTACTGATTGCTTCAGCTCACAACGTGCGTGCGGCCGCAGCAGCCCGAGAACATGCCCCCAGGTTCACTCCCCTCCGCCACCGCTGCTGTGGCAGACCCCACGCCTCCTGAATTCCGTCAGGAGTCCTTGGCGTTCTTTCTGGCTTAGACTACCTCCCGTTAGTGATGGCTAGGTATCTTGCTGGGATTTGAAATTACTTGCAATAATTCCCCTCTAAGAGGTTATGCCATTAACTCAAAACACAGTTATATTCATATGGTTCGACTTACTTTGGGTTCTGGGGATTGATTTTTAATCTAATTTTTGTTTCATAGACATATGAAATATTTACCTGTTTCTGAAGCTGAATCTGTGAAACAAGGTGTTTCCTAAAAATTAGGCTTCTCTCCTTTTGTCTCTGTTCTGTCTCCCTTAAAAACGACCATTAGAAATTCTTTTGATTTATTAACTTGATATATTTATTTGCCAAGAAATTTATTTAACATTTACTTTACTTTTATATATTCAAATATATATTCACATGTCTTTAAAATGTTTCCGCCTTTCTTCAAAGAACATATTATATGTATTTTTGTCTACCTAGCTTTTTCCCACAAATCCTCTCCTGGAGATCATTCTATATAAATATATAGGGAAATTCCTCTTTCCTGCTTTTCAGCTGTGTGGTACCCCACTTTGCAAATATACTGTTGCTTCCGTTGATGAACATTTCAGTCTAGTCTTTTCCTGTTCATGGGGATACTTCACTGCATAGCTTGATGCCTGTGTCTAACATGTGTCAGAATAGGCTTCGAAAGATACACTTGTTGCCTCCGAGAGTAAGGGCATCAGTAACTTTTTCTAGCTCTCCATACCCCTCTATATGGGCTTCTTCTGTCCTGACTGGGGGCTGCCAATAAAGGCAGTCTTGCCCTCATTAACTATTTGATTCCCCTAAAATACAGTCCCTATAAAAAAGGCAAGATAGATGCTTTATTCCTTCCCTTTTTTTTTCGGTTAAAATTCCTACAAATGAGTTGGTTTCCCTAGCAATCTTTAGAGGCAGGGAGTGAGCTTTTTCAGGATCATTATGAACCCACAGATTTATATCTATTGTAATTAAATGCATTGTAATCATTTATATTTTTAAATATATATTTATTTTGGAGTGACTTTAGGCTTACAGGTAAGTTGCCAAGATAGTACAGAATCCACATACACTCGTCACACAGTTTCCCTTATGCCAGCAAGGGACATTTCAAACTTAAGAAAACAACACTGATGCATAATTTTTTTAATTCACAATTACACTAAGTGAACTCCAGATTTTCTTTGGGTTTTTCCAGTGTTTCCACCCTCATACTTTTCCTGTGGAATCCAAAGATACCACATTGCAATTAACAGTAATCTTTGATGTTCATTTTCTTCTTCTTGGTCTAGTGCGAACCCGTCCATCTGGCTCCCCTCCTTGGGATGAAACCTCAGGGGACTGTGTGTGTGTCCAGGCCAATAAGGTGTTCTCAAATTCATTTTGAACATTTCTTGCTCCAGACCTGGAATGAGTTATTTTCCTAAAGAACCTGAGCTCCTCGCTGTGAGCGATGGTATTTAGAATCATAATCTGTTTGCTGGTGGTGCTCACTGCTGCTGGGTTGTCATTTGTTTCAGGCCTTTTCAGTGAGCAGAGTGGGGGAATGCGTGCTTCCTAGATAGGAGAAAACTACAGGTTCATGCTAATCTACAGTTCATATGGGACATTACAAGGTCTTTAACTCAGTTGCTCAAAGCTAATTATCTTTGTTTCTCTTTTGCCCTGAAAATCTTGGTTCCTAACAGTACAATTACTGTGTTCCTCATTATATGTAATTATGCTACTTATCACCGAACAACAGTAGTGGAGATAACCTGCATCACACTGTGATGCCCCCAGATCTCAGTGTTTGCTATGACAGTGGTTCGCTGCACGCCTGCATGGCTGGCTGAGGTTCTGACCCTCAGTGTCTTCACTCGGGGGCCCAGGCTGAGGTGGCTTCTCCTTCCGGAGCATGATCAATTCCCACTTGATTTGCTGGGAAGTTTATTTGTTTCAGTTTGTATTTTGATTCTTAGTGACTCTTTTCACTAATTTAGTGACCAATTTCATCCTTTTATCCGTATTTTTATAGAAGATGTGTATACAGTTCCCCACTCAAATATAAAATTGGGTATGTTGAGAAAAATCACTTTGCCTCCCTGTCTCCTCCTCTCTCCTAGCTCTACCCTAGAGCTAATTTTTTTTAGTAGTAAAATTATTTATAATTTGAAATGTACAATGCATTTATGGACTTATAATGCAGTTAGTAAGATCATTTATTTGATTTCTCATTCTTTTGCTTTTTTTTAAAAAATACATCTAAACATGCACCTATATTTTGTGCAACAAGATGGGAGCTCCGGCTTGGGGCTTGGCCCTGGTCCCCACCAGTGGTCACTTTCAGATGGTACTGGATCGACTGTCAGCATCTGGATGTCTCTGCAGGGTTGGGGCTTCTCCCATTCCTGCAATGACTGGAGTCCGACTGCCTTTCAGTCAGGCCTGGGGACAGTCTTGATACCAGTCTCCTGTTGACTGTCTCTTCTGCAGCTGCTCTGTAGCAGCATTTGGTTGCAGGGGAAGGAGAGGACGAAGGTGTGGCCAGTCATGAGAACTAGAGCGTCCTGGTCTTGTGGCCCCAAGGTCCTGCCTGGAACATGGTGGGCACAGGGCACAGGCACATGCTACAGTTCGGTAGGGCTCAGACTTGCTTTTCCTTGCCCCTCCCAAGCTGGTTCCTCTGGGACTACACGTTCATTATACAAATGGCCACCGACACCCAGTAGAATCCTTTCCTCTCACTCCTGGGGCTGGAGGAGCATCGAGAGCTTTGATTCCCAGAGACCAGATTCAGTTTGTTCACCGCGCTCTGAAGTGGGTTTGGAGCTTGGTGCACAGGTAGCTCTAACAGGGCGATGATGTCAGTGAAACAGATTGCCCTGCTCAGACCTTGCCCTAATAAAGTGCTTGTTACGGGGACTTTTTTCAGTGGGGACCCCCACTCCCACCCCATTCGTTCCTTCTCCCAGGAGCTACCTGGATAACCGAGCATTTGTTCTCCCTGAAGGAAATGTCACTGTGCAGAAGGACCTCGACCATTAGGATGTGCTGAAAGGTGGAGTATGCGAGGACCCATCTGAGTTCGTGGGTCCCAACGTGGGCATCCCAACAAACAGAGCAGGCTTTCTTATTAAAACCCGGGGCAGAGCATTACCCGATATTATCTTGTTTGTGTCATGCTTTTTCCTGAAACCAAGGCAGTAATTTATTTTAACCTCCAATGAAAGGGCTTCCTGGAAATGGCAGTACCTTGGAGGCAGAAGAGTTTGCAGACTTACAGGGTGCTCCGAGATAAGAGCCTCATGGTTCTGTTGAAGATTTAATATGGTTCTTATCTCTTTCGTTGGCTCTGTCCTAAAGAGCTTAGGTGTTTGCAATGAGAGTTAGCTACTTTGGGCACTAAACCATTTTGTACTAAAATGTTGCTGTCCATGGAAATACTGTTTTGGAGACTTTCATACTATACTCTCCCAAGGATGGATTCTGATGAGAATGTGGGATTGGTTGGTCACTGGCAGCTTCTTCTGGGTTCTGATGGCCCCTGTGTTTGCCTTCGTGGATGTGACCTTCGCTGTGTATTTGCATCATGGCATGTGACTTCCTCAGATGACATTTGTCTCTTCCCCGTCTGTAGTTACAGTTCTACAAGGGCAGGAGTCATGTTTCTTTCACTCAGAGTCATGTACCCAGTGTCCACCATGGGGCCCATCCATGGAAGATGTCCAGGAACTCCTGTGAGGAAATAAAAACATTTCCCTGCTGTTCTGTCATCTAGAGAGAGAGCTCCTGGGGCTGACCATTTGTCTGGTGGTTTTACAAAAATCCCCATGAAGGACTAATTCTAGGAAATGACTGAGCGACCTAACAACAAAACTGCTAGATACAAGAAAGCATCAGAACAAAAGTGTTAAAACAGGTTCTGCCAGACTCTAAGAAAATAATGGGAAAAATTATTGTAGTTTTAATTCTTCCAAAAGGTTATTTTCTTGTCTCAAAATGAGCTTTTTCTCCCTTGTTTTTTAAAAAAGAAAAAAGTTAACCTACTAAATGTAGCTATGTAAAAATTGCTTGTTCAGAACTTTACAAGCTACAAAATGTATTATTGCAATCTGTAGTTATACAATAAACAGGCATGGAACTATGTAACAATTCCCAGTATGAAATAATCATAAAATCCAATATTACTTTTTCCCCGGTACAGCCTATATTTTTTAATAAACTGTCACTTCTTCTGCTCTCAGCAAACACCATGTTTCCTTGGCGGCCTGAATTCTGTGCTTTGTCTCGTCTTGAACATAACAAGCACGTGCTGCCTCTTCTCTTCCCTTGTGAATTGTCCAGGGACTTGCAACCACAAACAAGTTTGCTTTTAAATCAGCCGGAACCTTTAGGAGCTGTCCAAATTCTGACTGCCTCTGGGGCGGGGAGGATGCAGGGTTAGGGCTGCGCAGGTAGAATCCGGCTTTCTTTGAAGGGGTCACGTGCTGCTTTTTGAAAGCAAACCCGCCTGTCCGTGGCTGGGGTGGTAGCCACGGTCCGGGACGGCCCCCACCCCCCAACTGGCGCCCCGAGTATTTCCAGCACCGTCTCCTGCGTGTGCCGCAGCATGCCACAGCGCAGGACTGCCTTTCCAGCTTCTTATTTTCTCTGCACCAATTTAGAAACATAGTTAGAGTTTGAAAAGGAGCATTAAAAAGGGGTTTTCCTGAGATTCCCCAAGGCAAGTATGGGTTGGTCTTTTGAGGAGGATGAGCTCATCCTAATAGTGAACCCACCCCCTTGGCTTTTCTCCTGGCCCCCGTGTTGGTCCTCAAACAGCGGAGCAGCAAGGATTTCCCCACCTGGGGGCAGCAGGAGTTTAGGATGGAAACCGGCTTCATCTTTTAGGTTTCGATCTTAAATGGTTTATTCCCCCTAAGTCTAAACGTTTGCTTTGCCCCGGAGAGGTATGTTTTCTTGCCAAGAGCCTCACAGTTTGTGCCAAGTGCATCATCTCATGAGGCTGGTGGGCTCTGGGCGGTTGTTGGTAGAGGGTGATGGTGTTGCTAATAATAATAGTAATTGAAGTAACAGCTTGAGGCCTGCCCTGAGCGGAGACTGTGGTTGACCAGGCAGCCTAGCCTGGGTGGGAGGCACCTACTTGTGGCGTGTGGGATCGGGAAGCTGGCCAGTGTGGACAACTGAGCCACATTCTCCAAGAGGGACAAGGTAGACATTTGATCTCCCCACTTACTCCTTTGCATCCAGATTGGTTCAGGATTCTAGTGGGACAAATGTGGGTTAGCACCTCAACCCCCAGTTGAAGGACCATTTGGAGACAGTCTCTGAGTCCTCAGTTCGATGGGGTGTGTGTGTGTGTAGAGCAGGAAAGGGAGAGGTCTGGGTGGCTGGCAGGGGCTCTGGAGGCTTTTGGGGAGAACAGTGTGGATAGCTCTTGTAGGTCTGGTGTGACCACAGGCAGTGAGAAGACCAGGTGGACTTACCTACCCTTTAGAGTGGGAGAAAAATCAAAGTCCTGAAAGCTTGAGGCAACAGAAGTACAGATTTGCTGTGAGATAATTGTGAACCGCGCATGTCTTTATATACTTACACGCTATAACATTCTACGAATGGCAGATTTAAACTTTTCTCTCTAAATATGCATTACTTCAGAGAAAGCCATATGCATTTTTCCCCTCGCTAGTGAGAGAAGAATGGAATTGTCTGGATTTTGTCTTTATTCATGTTCCAGACAGGATCCAGGCCTCTCGGCTGGCCCTGCTTCCAGCACATGGGGCCGGCGAGGGGAGGGGGCTGTGTTGGTGGGGGCCTTGTTCCCACTAGCCACACAGCAGTAAGGTTCTTAGAACTTTGGAAACTGGAATACTGTCACAGATGAAACAGGGGGTTCTGGTTTGGAAAGACTGGCCACCACTGGGTCCCTTATGAGCGGGGGCAGCCCCAGGTCCTGGTCTTTAGCGCATGCACTGTTTAAAGTACGAGAGCTTCTTGGGGAGGTGGGGAGTCTCTGGAACCACTCCCTGCAGCCCAGCGTGGCCGTCCCCAGAAGTGAGCACCGGACAGCAGCTGCGAACCGGCAGCTTCCCACGCCCTTTCCGTGGGCCAGGGCTGCAGCCGCCAGATCTCCTGCTGGGCCCCGACCTTAGCTCCGGACCGTAGGCCACATTTGTGCACCATAAGCACTCAGTAATGGCTTTTTTAATGTATTTTCTCCAGATTGGTAAGCAGTTCCACAGCCGTCAGTTTAGGAGTAGAATATAAAGTGCGCTTCCCTCGGTCCTGTCGCAGACCCGGGGCAGCCCCAGCCTTTGGTTCTGGGGGTACCATTGCAGACCAGGGCCCGCAGCTGCAGGCACACCCACGCGCGCATGCGCAGAACTCGCCGACGACACGAGCGTGCGTGTCCCGGGCTGCCGCTTGGACCGTGCGCGCGTGTCTTGGAAATTGCCGCACGTTAGCTCAGAGATCTAGCCCATTCTGTTCACCGGCTGCCTGGAATCGCAGTAAACAGAGGGCCTGTGATCTGTTTAATGGGCCCCGCAGGGGTGATTTCCAGTTGCGTGCTCCAGTTGGAGCATCTCGAGGTCGACAGGACGGGACGTACACCGCGGCGCCCGTGCGCTCGCTTTGCCCTGACATTCAGTGCGGAATGACATTTCTGAGTCAAAGGGCAGATGCACGGAAAACACCGAGTGATGTCGCTGAAGCGCGTGTGCAGAGAGCGGCGGTGGGGGTGCTGGCTCTCCCTCCTGCCCGCGCTGCTCCACACACCCGGCCAGGCCCAGCACCCCCCTTCCCCGGCCGGCTTCCCAGGCCTACGTCCCCAGGCCTCAGCGCCTCTCGCTGCAGGACCTCAGGAATTAGTTGGTGCCTTCCCTGATGTTATGAAAAGTGAGTTTGAAAAACAGTTTGTCTCTGGGAATTCAAATTACCTCTGAGTACTGTTGTCTGGTGTGTTGTGTGACATTTCAGATCAAAGAGCGGTACAGGCCCTGGCCGCTGACTGGCACGTGGTAAGTGTGCAGTAGATGTCGCTCCTTAGCCCCTTGAAGGATCATCGTCTGTGGCTGTTTTCCAGAAAAAGGAAAACATTTGGTTGAGGGTGTGTTGGGAAGAAGGGGTGGGGTGTAGCTTCGGCTGACTAGACTTCCTGGCTTTCCCAGGAACCCTTTGCAGGGGGTGGGTGGGTGGGTGGTGGTGCTTGTTTCTGCCGATGAGCAGGGGGTGCCCACAGAGGTCAGAATACTTTCTCAAGGTCATATGGTCAGTGAGCAGCACAACCAGGTCAGGCCTCTGAGCCTGTGGTTTTACCCTCATCCCTGGCTGTCAAGTCAACTCAGGGCCAGTGCAGCTTTATTTGAAGTGAGGGTTGTGTGGCGGAATGTTTGGAAGCCTCTTTGTACGTGTGTGTGTATACACGTGTATAGACGGTGTTTGAACATGCGCAGCTGCCGAGTCTGCAGTCCGCCTCATGGGTCCGCTGGGAGTCACGTGCGTGGCTTTGGTGGAAGCCGCTGCTTCCACGTCATTCTCAGAGTGTCCGGCCAAAAGCCTTCAGTGTTCTGTCCAAATTATTCAAGTCAGGAAATAAAACTGGGAGGGAAGTCATGTACTTGCCTGATGCATTATTAATAAAGCAGAAGAGAACCAAAAACGCAGTCAGATCTTTGGAAAAGTAATTTTAACTTTGATGTGGCCACATAGATTTTAGAGGGGAAATAGGGTCATTTTATACCAAGCTCCCCGAGCCTTCAAATGAAGCAGAGAAATTGATAATGAAGCCCACAGGAAATAATTTTGACAGGCGCAAACCTGTAGTTTCCCATTATTAAGTGGACGTCTTGCCGAAGAATAAAATATTTGGTAAGGTATTTTCCTTGGAAGTGTTCTCGGCTGCGTGGGGAGTACTTGAGTGACAACTTGGGCCGTGCCCTTCGTGCCGCAGGACGGACGGTTTCTGTCCTCTGAGGAGGAAGGCAGGCTCACGCTGTCCCCAGCGCAGGTGGGGGTGTGCTGGCTGTCTGTTCCTAAAGAGAATTGGCTTTTGAGGTGCGCACTCTTAGAAGGCAGTTAGTGGTTCGCCTGCTTAACCTGGATCACGTGGCACGTTTACAGATGCCGCTTCGTCCCTGGTCCGCGTTCGTGAAACACAGATACGTCTTCTCTCTCTGGGGCTGCTGTCACAACGCACCACAAATTGGGGGGGGGGGTGTCTGGAAACACCAGGTTTATCCTGTCACAGTCTGGAGGCCGGAAGTCCAAAGTCAAGGTGTCGGTGGGGCTGCATTTCCTCCAGAAGCTCCAGGGGCGGACCCTTCCCGACTCCTCAGTTTCCGGGGGCTTCTGGTCTTTCTTAACTTGTGGCCACATCAGCCACCTCCTGCCCCTGTTGTCACACGGCGTCTTGCCCGTGTGCGGGTCCTATTCTCTCCTCGTAATCCAGCACAGCACGCTCTCACCTCCACTGAGTGTCTGCAAAGACCCTATTTGCAGATAACGTCAGGGCCTCTGGTTCAAGGTAGACTTCAATTTGGGGGAATGTTTTTCGGTCCACTATACCCAATAAATAGAATATTTGGCTTAAAGGTGGGTTAGATAGGAAAAATGTGTTATATGCAGAATTCTGTGAAAAAAAGAATTTTCATGTGTTGAGTGGGGACCTACTGCCTAACTACCACCCAGCTGCAGCTGACGTCGGAAATACATGTAAATGAGAAGTAGATGGTTTGGTGGTCGTGAGCCAGAGTCCCGTAAATTCCCAATTTCTCTGGTCGTTAGAGGCTGCCAGGATTTTGTGCCGGTGGACATAAAATTAGGGCTATGGGCTTTGGCTCTGTGTTGACTTTCTCCTCACCTTACGTTTTTGAGGCTTTTAGTATGTTTCAGGTATAACCCATTTGCGTCCATTGTGACTGTTGGGTGCTGAACAGGGAGCAGCGTTTCTAACAGCCTGCGGTCTGCTGCTGACTTCAGCCCCTCGGCCTGTTCTCACAGAGCTCCCCGCCCTGCACCTGCTGCGGCCTGCTCCTAGCACAGCCCCCGAGTGAGAGCTCCCTGTGCTGGGTGCCCGAGGAACACAGACGATTAGTATTTAACCCTCGAAATCCCGAGTCAAGGATTCTTTCTGCTACTTACTTTTCACGGTATTTTCTCAATGTTCCTCTGTTGGTTTGTCGTTGTAACCAACTGGGCCTTTTTCTTCAACCAGAGTTTAATAACACAGAATTGTGATGGTGTGAGTAATATGAAATAGCTCATGCCCTAAAGACCATAAAAATAAAAGCCGTTTTTATGAAGACAGGCGGGCAGGAAGTTGGCTCTGGTTTAAAGCTTTGTTGTCCGACCAGGGAGTGTAGAAGAAGGGAATTGGTCAGTGCGGGTCTGGTTTTCCACGAGCCCCTGCAGTGCTAAAATCAACGTCCTGCAGGACTTCTCAGAGCGCTCCCTCTGGACTCAGGATCCCCTCCCTCCTGGAGGTGGGGCTGTGCCTCCTGTGCCCCCAGTCAGCGGGCCGGAGGGCCGCTCTCATTTCCCACTGTCTCTCGAAGCCCCAAGAACCCAAGAGTCCGGGGAGCTTTGCTTCTGGGGTTCACAAGAGAGAACGTTCTGGTGCTGTGTAGCTCCGCTGGAAATTGAACAACGATGTGTCACTTGTGTACACGTTAAATAATGACAGTTTCTGTTGGTGCTCATGCACAAGCATGAAACCAGAAAAGACTTTTCTCAGGAAAGGGAGCTTTAGATTTATCTGTAACGTTTCATTTTTTAAAAATAATTTTTGATTTTTTTAAACCAAATTAGAACATGCATGCACTGTGGAAGTCAGTGGCACTACCCTTGTCTCTCTTGTCCCTAGAGAAAATCAGTTACCTCTGAGCTCTTTCTCCTAAAATGTAAGCTGTTGTGTCTATACTGTGGCGTAGTTACTATTTTTGATTATTCCATTTTGGGTTTTTTTTTTTAAGATTTTTTATTTATCTATTTGACAGAGATCACAAGTAGGCAGAGAGGCGGGCAGAGAGAGAGAGGGAAGCAGGATTTGTGCTGAGCAGAGAGCCTGATGTGGGGCTCGATCCCAGGACCCTGAGATCATGGCCTGAGCCGAAGGCAGAGGCTTAACCCACTGAGCCACCCAGGCGCCCCCATTTTGGGTTATTTTTGACTTTCAATCGACTTAAGCTATTTGAGAATTTCTTCTTTTTCCTTTCTGTTCTCTCTTTCTGGAATTCCTGTTGTGTGAGTACTGGGGTTCTTGGATGAATCCCCCAATTTCTTATTTTATCTCCTCTTTCGGATCTCTGTTTGTTGTTGTTGTTGTCGTCATTCACCTTTTGGGAGTATGTTTTTAATTACATTTTTCAAAACTTTGGGGATTCTCCCTTAATTCTGCTCTCATGCTTGTAATTTCTCAGTGTGCTCTCTCCTTATCCGAACGTCCCTGTTGTAAGCACACCTGCTCCCCCGTGGCCGCGCCGTCCCCTCCCTCTGAGGACCCGAGCCCAGGCTCCCCCCACGATGCATCTCTTCGGATCCGTGCACTGTGTCTGCCACCTCTGAGTTTTCTTTTCTTTGTCTGGGCGGGTTTCAGGGTCAGGCTTTCTCTCGTTGGCCTGGCTCGTGGCTGCGCACCGGAGCTGCAGAGAGAGGCCCAGCAGGTGCTGGACGCTTTGTGCCGACGGCACTTCCCACCCGGCCGTTCCTCGTGGATGGTGGCTGCAAGCGGCTCATTGTGCCGGGAGCCCGTGGTGGTCAGTGTCTGTGGGTCTTCCCTGAGCAGGTGTTTTCCTAGAGAGGAGCGCCGTGTCTCCTGCTTATCGGATGTCTGAGCTTGCTAGAGCCTGCGGTCACGAAACGCCACAGGTGGGGCGGCTTAGCAGCAGACGTTTATTTCCGTGCGTCCTCGAGCTGCAAGTCCAAGATCAAGGTGTCTGCAGGTTGGTTTCTCCTGGGGCTTCGCTCCTTGGCTGCAGACCTTTTGCTGTGTTCTCACGTGGCCTTTTCTCTGTGTGCCTACATTTCTGGGGTCTCTTCCTCCTCTTAGGAGGACGCAAGTCCAGTTGTGTCAGACCCCACTCTCATGAGCTCGTTTAACCCTAATCGCCCCCGTAAAGGCCCCTCTCCCAATGGTCATACGGAGAATCAGGCTTCGGCGTACGAGTTTTGGGGGGACACGGTTCAGTCCATGACATGGGGTGTAAGCTGGTTATCTGTGTTCTCTGAGCCCAGGCTGGGCCCTCACGTTGAATGTTGACTTTTACTTAATGCCCTAGTTTTGGGTGCCTCATTCCACCCCCGTTTCCAGCTGGGTCGCAGATCCTGGAGTCTGGAGCTATCTGAGTCTTCCTCCCCACAAGGCATCTCTTGTTTTCTCTTGGGAGGGGCCAGGGCAGTGTTTGCATCTGGGCCTGGAGGGGTCTCTGGAGCTGCTGGTCAGGATGCCTTTCACGACCCCCCCCACCTCTGCAGGCCCCCTGCGCTCCTCAGAGCGGGTCTTCCCCTTTCTCTGGAATTCCTGACTCTGCACCCCCCCTCCCCAAAAGGCTTTGACTTCAGCTTCCTCCCGTGTGTCTGCAGCATCGGGTAGCTCTTGCCCGCCGGCCTCCCAGCGCTCAGCGCTGCTGGCCCCACCCGGCTGCGGTGGTTTCTGTCTCGTCTTTGTCCTTGCGGGGCTCTTCCTTTTGATTTTATTGTCACTGTCATGGACTTGGGGCAGGAACAGAGGAAGGAGCGAGTGTTTGAGCTGCTGTGTCCAAGCAGAAGTCCCGTGTACCTGGGAAGTGACTCCTTACATGTGGAGCACGGGGCGAGCTCGCCAAAGCGCAGGTGTGTGGACGCAGCCCACGTGTCCCCCGTAACGTCCGTGTGCTCGGCGAGTGGGATGGCATCTGTCCCTGTACCACAGCACGAAGTTCAGGGAGTGACCCTGTGTGTGCCTCTTTTCTTGCAGAGAACCCAGGGCGTTGGGCTCTCAGGACAGGAGCTGACGTCCCAGCAGCATCGTGGGCTCATGTCATCAGGGCCGGGGAAGACTTTGTGGGAAGGAGCGCTGCAGAGAGGTAAGGACCCCTCCGTGGGGACAGCACAGGCTCTGCCTCGTTTCCGAGTGAGCACACCCTGGACGGATCACTGGACGGATCACTCGGGGTTCGCATTGCCATCGGCTCGCGTTTTCAGTCTCAAGTCACAATGTTTCCCTCCTCGTGTGCATTTCCAAGGGTCTGTTATTGTCTGATACGAAACTCATCATTGCTTCAAGTTGATGCTCTGCTCTGCCTAAAATTCAACAACACCTCCCTCCTTCCTGCTCCTTCTTGTTGTTTCAACTCATATTTTGACCTTAATACCTTGTCTTATCAATTTTTAAATAATAAAACAACCCAAGTGGGAATCTTCCTAATTACTTTCTTAAACTTTTATGGGTAACGTGCATGAATTTAGCAAAGCCCCAGGGGTGAATGGGCTGTGTCCTGTGATGGGCATAATTAATGCCAGAGTCC
This sequence comes from Mustela nivalis, assembly GCF_964662115.1. Lineage (NCBI taxonomy): Eukaryota > Metazoa > Chordata > Mammalia > Carnivora > Mustelidae > Mustela > Mustela nivalis. The sequence goes on from NC_139021.1 coordinate 184,814,284, forward strand.
ATAAAACAGTCGTGTCGTGTGCCTCGTAAAACTTGGAGGAGGCATAAAATCCCTCTCGTGCTGTTGGTTGTCATGGTTACTGTTTGGGGAATGCTTTATTATCAATTCCCAGCCCCTCCGTTTCTTACCAGGATAATAATCCGTAGATCCGTGGCTCTCCGCGTGTCCCTGGTGTGTGTCCCGTTCTCACCCCATTAAGTGGCTGGCCCCAGCGTGGGAGCCGGATGCACGGATGCTGGGGGGTGGCTGGCCACGTGGCCTTGGGGACTTGGGGGGGACGACTAGACAGGTGGACGACAGCGCTCGGGGAGCCAGTGTCCCAGGTGAGGGGTGACTCCGCTGAGCGACAGAGGGAAGGGAGGACCGCGCGGAGTCTGAGGCAAGAGGTGGCGATGGCGCTGGGGAGGGTGAAGGGTGCTTTGTGCCCCAGGACACCGAGGGCCCTCAGGGACCCCGGGCGGGGTGTGGGGAGCCCGAGGCCACGCTGCCCTGTTCTCGCTGTCGGAGCATCCCTGTGAGGGGCAGCCCCCAGGGCAGGGAAGGGGCAAAGCAGGGCTGGGTGACCATCTGGGGATGACAGATCCCTCCGATTTCCACTCTGGGCACCGTGGGTGCCTCCTGGCCTGCGCGCCTCCTCTGTGCCTTCTGCCCCCGCCTCCCTCTCCTCTAAGGGCTGTGCTTCCGCCCTGGCTGACCTCTGCCCAGTGTCCCTCGGGGGCCCCGGCTCGAGCACCGCCCCACTTCACGACCAGCCCCCAATCTGCACACGCCCTGCTCCCCAAACTCAGACTCAAAGCAGGGCTGCTGTCATTTGGGGACCTGTGTCCTCTCTGGCACCCAGACCACTGTGCCTCAGGCTGATCCCGTTGTGTGACGGGGGCTGCCAGCTGTGGGTCCCTCGGCGAGGACCTCCGTGAGCCTGGTCCCCCCGTCGCGCACCCTCTGCTCCTCCTGGCTGCCATGTGGCCAAGGGGCTCGGATTTCTTACCTTTTTTCTTTATCATCTGTGCTCTCCTGGTTGTGCTGAGGCTTTGTGCATGTGATCCGTAGGCAAAACCACGGGACATCTTTAAAAAAGCCTAGTGGAAAGGGGACTTTGTCACGGAAGACCAGGCTTCAGGAAGGAAGCCCATTTATAAATCTCTGGTTATGGGGCCGGACCTCAGGGCCAACTCCCAGGGTGCACATGCACATTGACTTGGTCCCAGGGGAGCCACAGGCCTGCTGGTGCCAGTGCTGTGGTCCCGGTGGGCATCCTCGCCTACATCAGTGACCTTCTGCCCAGAGCTGGGGGCTGCTGCTTGGCCGTGGCCATGTGGGAAGGAAGGTGCAGGGTAGGTGGCTTCGCAGATCAGGGTTTGGATCCTGCCTCCAGCCCTTAGCAACACGGAGAACCTTGGGGCTGTCCCACTGCCTCTCTGAGCCTCAGGTCACCTGACAAATGGAGATCACCATGCGCAGTGATCAGCGATTAACAGGGTGACGCGTGGCCCGGTGCCTGACGCATGGCCGGCTCCCAGTACTGCTGCCATAGTTGTTGTCGGTTGTGACAGTGGAATTGCCCCGTAGCTGTGAACTTGACTTTGCTCTGTGGGTTTGGGCGACCCCAACTCTGACGTGTCCTCAGTGTTGCGGAGCAGGAGAGCTGAGGAAGGACGTGTCATCGCCGTCCTCCCCCGAGGTGTCAGGGCAGGTTAAAGAGACAGGGTTTGGGAAGCTTCAAGGTCTCCGACATAAAACGTCCCCGTGGAAGGCAAACGCTCCCCATAGTTGCTGGTTCTCAGACGGGAGGTGCAGCCCGGAGCCTTCTCCAGAGCAACGCCCGTGGCCTAGCAGCTGGCACGGCCGCAGGGGGTCAGTGAGAGGCGAGCACTCCTGCGCCCGGCTCGCAGAGGCACAGCTGCTTGCGCCCTGCTCGCAGAGGCACAGCTGCTTCCCACGGTGCCGGGCCAGGTCTGGGACCGGAGGGACTCTGCGTCCAAGAAGCCTGTCAGCCAGAGCCGCTGGGAGAAGGGACGAGAAGGGGAAGCTGCCCAGGTGGTGGCCTCGGGGCTCTAGCTGGGAACTCCGGAGACAGCACGGACACCCCCGGTGTGTGCCAGGCACAGCCAGACCTTGGGCACTCGTGCCTGAGTGTTGGGCACCGTCCCTTTATCCAGAGCACATGGTCCCCGGGGTCGGCGGCCCGTCTCGGTCCTTCTGATCAGTCCTGCTGTGTGTGGTCCTGTCCTCTCCCCTCACCGCAGAGCGGAGGGACACAGAGCCGGGACAACGCACAGCAGAGCTGCCTTGCTCGGTTTTTCAAGGCGGGTTTTTGGGTCCCGGGGTATTCGCACGGACTAGTGCAGTGCTGATAAGTACGTTCGACCTGAGAACGTTACCTGGAGGCGTTGCACATCTGACGGTGCCACAACCGAACGTCTGTGTCCGCCGTGCTCCTGTGTGGGAGTCCGAGTTCCCCAGGTGGGGGTGTTGGGAGGCGGGGTGTCGGGGGTGATCGGGTCAGGAGGCAGGGCGCCCTCGTGATGGCGTGAATGCCTTACGAAGAGAGCTCCCTCGGCTTCTCGGCCACTCGAGGCTACAGGGGAAGGTGGTCACCAGCGACCCAGAAAAGGACCCTCAGAACCTGACCGTGCTGGCTCCTGGCTCTTGGCTTTCCAGCCTCCGGAAGTGTCAGCAGGAAATGTCTGTTGGCTATGACCCCCCGTCTGGGGTCGTGTGTCGTAGTTGTCAGACCTGAGACGGACAGTGATTTCAGCGTCACGGTAAGGAGAGTTGTGTGTGGTTTTTAAGCCCTGTGCTTGGAGTGTTACGGAGATTATCTGTAATCCTGTAACGATCATGAGGTAGGCGACGTTCTTCCCAGCGGATAAGGAAACAGAGACCCTTCAAGATGGCTCCATGCACGGCAGGTAAGGGGCCAAAAGCTGCTCATCATCTTGACCCTGACAGCGCGCCGGAGATCACACCCGACAAAGGTCCCCAGGTCTGCGAGCCTGAGCACCTGCTGACCAAGCTGTCCCGACCGTTAGCTGCCAGGCACGCGCAGCCACTTAGATCAGGACAGGTTCTCCGGACAGACAGACTCAGTGGAACATACCGTCTCTCTGGAGATGTAGACAGAAGGCAGAGAGTTATGATGGGGATTTGCCTCCCATGGTGATGGAGGCTGCGACGTCTCTGGCTCCGCCGTCTGCGAGCTGGTGGGGGACTCGGTCCGAGCTGCGAGGCTGAGACCCAGCAGCACCGAGCTCCCAGGGCAGGAGAGGAGGGACATCCAGCTCAAGAAGAGGGAGTGAATTCATCCTTCTGCTGCCTTTCTCGTCTGTTTGGGCCCTCCCCGGGCTGTGTGACGCAGCCCACGTGGACGCGGGCAGGCCGCTCGGCTCCGTGACTGACGTCAGTGCTGATCTCAGGCAGAAACACGCTCACAGAGGCGTCCCGACGCGCCCAGAAGGAATGCTTGACCGGCAGTCCGGGCATCCCGGAGCCCAGTCAGCTTGTGTGTGATAACAATCACACCATTCAAACTTAAATTAATAAAATTGAGTAAAATATAAAAATCCAGTTCCTCAGTCACACCGGACGCTTCTTGTGTGATTAAAAGCAGCGCGTGACGAGCAGCATCATGATGCGGAGGTAGAAGTTCCCGCTGCGGTGGAAGGTTCTACCAGGCAGCACCAGACGCATTTATGTCCTTATCTTAAGTGAGTCTGTGGGTTTTTAAAGACCCCTTCATTCTTAGAGATGGAAGTTCTTTAAAAGAAGTTGGCTGAGGATGTCTCGGGTGTGGACTGGGCCAGCTCTCTGTGGCCGACTCTTCCGGAGGCCTCTGCCCTGCCGGACTGTGTCTGTTACTCTGTGTTTTTCCCACGGGCCCACGGGGTCCGGCCGCACACCGTCCGTTTGCTGCCTGTGCTCCCCTTCGCATCCGGGCCTCGGGGTCAGTCCCTTGCAGACTGCAAAGGGATGTAAACTTCTGTTTAAACCTTGGTTTCATGAAGTGCATTCCAACACCAGGAAAATCAGGTTCGGTGTTTCCGTATCCGTGACGTCGGTGCATGCATGAGTTTCCCCTTCGGCCGCTGTGACACGTGCGCACGGACTTGTGGCTCGAAGCAGCATGTTTTTATTGTTCTGTAGTTCTGGACGTCGGAAGTCTGAAATCAGCTTTACTGGACTGAAACAAGGGTTGGCAGGGCCTCACGGCCCCCAGAGCCCTGGGGGAGGACGCCTTCTGGCTTCCAGAGCTGCAGTCCTCAGGGCCTGGGCCCGTGTCCCGTCCTTCGTCTTGCGCAGCAGCAGCGCGGAGCTTTGCTTCCTGCGGTCCTGTTCCCTTCAGATCTGCTCAGCCCGTGGCTCGTGAGGACCCTGGTGATGGTACTGCCGCTCCCACACCCCGCCGATGGTCACTCGTCTAAAGGGTTTAATGCAATCGCATGTCTGCAGAGCCTCTCCTGCCTCACGGTGAAGCATTCACAGGTTCTGGAGAATATGACCTGGCCGTATTTGGGGACCATTATTTAAGCTGACCGCAGGCCATGAAATGAGCTCTCTGGGGGCCACTTCAGAGTGGCAGGCAGGAGCTTTCCTGCTGTCTGACAAACCACCCCAAACATCATAGCTGAGAAAACCGGTTTTTTATTTCTCATGCGTCCGCAGCTCAGTGCGGTGGTCGGCTCCCCTGGGCTGGGTTTGCCCGGTCTGGGTTGGGCTTGCTGCTGTGTCTGATCAGCTGAGAGGCTGGCGGGGCTGGAAGGGCTTGGGCCGGGACCGCCCACCCCCTGTGACCCTAGCTCACGTGCCTCTAGTTTGCCGGCCTACGCGTCCTCAGGCTGATGTGTCCTTGAGCTCCTGGTGGTCGCAGGGAAGCAAGAGCAGGCGCGGAGTCACACGAGCCCTTCGTGACCTTCCTGAGTCAAGTCTGTTACTATCCCCAAGGTCTGAGCCAGTCACGGGGCCCAGAATCAGAAGGGAGGAGACTCGAAAGTCATGGGGCCAAGGTGAGCACCCAGGGAGACGCTCACCGAGAGAGAGCCGTCCGTTCCGTCGGCCTGCCGCTCAGGACGCTGGAGTTGGGGGCGTGGCTTTGGGTGTCTTGCTGTGTGAGTGCAGGCAAGTCACCTGTCCTCTCCGGGTCTCCATTTCGTCATCAAACGGTACTAAACCCGTAAGATAGAGGTGTTGCAAGGATCGTGGGGAGTCGTGTGTTCAGAATGTGCAGCCGGGTTCTAGGAATGTGGCTCGGTCAGTGCAGCTCCTGTTCTCTCCTGAGATAGTCGTTGCAATAATAGAAATTATTGTTTGATGTGTGGTCACCGCTGGGGCTGTTTTGTGTCCCATGTCACAGCTCTCTGTCCCGTGTCCTTAGGAGGGGAGAGGGCCCGTCAGACGCTGAGCTCAGGAAGCGTCCCACCTGACAGTTCCGTGCAGGCCAACCCCAGGCAGAAGCGAAGCGGGATTTGTGCACAGATCAGGGCAGGTGGGTTTGTGCCGCCCTAAGGAGGCGGGAGTGTGGCGCGTCTTTAAATGAGATCTAATTTTGTTCTTCATGCTTCAGAGTGGAATTAGTGTGATTTTAATAGCAGATTTGTAATTGGCTCTAACTATTGTTCTTTTAAAAGTGGCTTCTTTTCATGTTGACGTGTAAAATGGAAATGCACAAAGTCGGGCTTCAGGAGTCACAGGACTTCCTTCCTTGTTCTTGTGCAAGCAGCTGCCGGTTAAAAATGGGGCAGGGGGAGGCGTTACAGCGTTGGGAGTGCCCCAGAGTTTAAAAGAGCACAACAAAACCCTTGTGAATCATGAAGGGTTTTGAGCTTTAATTTAGCATTGAATTACTCAGATGAAATATTCAAAATAAAGAGGCTTTTTGGGGGGAGGGGGAATTCTGTTGTCTCCAAACTCCAAGAAAAGTAGCATGGGTATGCAGGGGACTGACGACAGAGCCACAGCTCGGACTTTAATTTCCCCACCATGAAGTGTATTCAAAGTAGCGTCTCTGAAAGCTGGTTTTAGGTTAGTGGCACCGTGGCTGGTGTGGCTGCCGTTGCAGAAACACCCCATGCTTTGGAGTTGCCCGTGGAGTCCGTTTGCTCCAGATCCTGGCGTGTTGCTGAGCAGAAGCCTCCCCCTTCTCTTGACCTCTCTCTCCTGACCCTCAAGGGCTTCCTCAAGAAAGCCTGAAAGGACTCCTTGACAACCTTAAGTCACTTCTCTTTCTGTGACAAAGGGGCTTGATGGTTTCCAAGAGAAATTCTTAGAAATACAGATGCTTTCCCAAATCCCCCAAAGCCGTGGTTTCGCCACATCTTTACAAAGAGCGACAGGCAGTGCACTTGTGCTCGTGGTCTCAGAGATTGGGATGTTGACTCTTGGGGTCATCCCTGGAAAAAGAGGAATTCTAATGTCAAGATGGCTTATTTTTTAAAAATGACAAGTGTTGGCTTTTTTTTTTTTTAAGATTTTATTTATTTATTTGACAAAGAGAAATCACAAGTAGGCAGAGAGGCAGGCAGAGAGAGAGAGAGGGGGAAGCAGGCTCCCTGCTGAGCAGAGAGCCCGATGCGGGACTCGATCCCAGGACCCTGAGATCATGACCCGAGCCGAAGGCAGCGGCTTAACCCACTGAGCCACCCAGGTGCCCCGTGTTGGCTATTTTTTTTTTTTAAGATTTCATTTATTTATTTGACAGAGAGAGAGAGATCACAAGTAGGCAGAGAGGAAGGGAAGCAGGCTCCCCGCCGAGCAGAGAGCACCATGCGGGGCTCGATCCCAGGACCCTGGGATCACGACCTGAGCCGAGGGCAGAGGCTTTAACCCACTGAGCCACCCAGGTGCCCCCGTGTTGGCTATTTTTAATGCAGTCATTCTGGTCCTGTGAGTCTGGAAGGCTCAGCGGCTGTGAGTTCATCTCGAACGCCCACCCCTTTCACGTCGCAGCTTTACTGAGATACAATTGACACACGACACTGTGTAAATTTAAGGTGTGCCGTATTATTGATTGACACACACGTATCACAAGACGTTCGCACTTAGCTTTAGCGAATGCCTGTGCCACATCCCATAGGTACCACTCTCTTTCGTTGTGAGGGCACTACACACCTACTCTCAGCAATTTCCAAGTGGATGATACAATATTTTAAGCTGTAATCACCATGCAGCACGTGAGATCCCCAGTGCTTCTGCATCTTATGGCTGGAAGTTTCTACCAACGTTCCCCCACCGCCAGCCCCGGTAAGTACCTTCTCCTCGCTGTTTCTGTGATTTCAGCTTTTTAAGGGTCTCCATGTAAGTGACACCATATAGTATCATCTTCTTCCGTCTGATGAAAGCTGGGCTGCTTCCTCAACCTGAGCCGTGGTCTTTTCGGCTGTAAGGTGCTGGGGCGAGCAGTGCTGGCCCTACAGGTGTGTCCGGGGTGGGCTGCAGAGCGGCTGGTCTGACGGTGACGTGGGGTAGAGGGTCACTCCTGCTGCACGGCCCTCCATCATCCCGACCCCTGCTCGCGCGGAGGCTGGCCAGGTAAGCGCTTTGCGATGCTGAACCGTGTTATGTTTTTGAAGCCAGTTGCTTGATGCTGCGCCTGGTGGTTCAGTTGGTTAAGCATCTGTCCCACATCTGGTTCCGTGCTCAGCAGGGAGTCTGCTTCTCCCTCTCCCTCTGCCTGCTGCCCCCTGCCTGTGCTATCTTGCTCGCTCTCTGTCAAATAAATGAATAAAATCTTAAATAAAAAAAAGCCAGTTTCTTGATATTCTGGGTTTGTTAACGAATAATCAGTTGGGACTTGGATTTAACAGTAACTCCGCTTTAAGTGAGAGCAGAATGTGTCCGTTTTCCTAATGCTGAGTCCATTATGTCCCGGTTTGTAACAGATCTGATGTTCTGAACATATTTTATGCCGTTACACATTTTATACTTTTCTATAATTAGGAAGGTGATTGCTCTGCTGATTTAAAGCAAATGTAGCCAGAGCTGACTGCATGGTTTGATGCAGCCCCCGTGCCCTGCTTGAGCCCCCAAAGGTACCTCCTGCATGTGGGCGGGACCCGGCCTGGCACACGCGGTGTCTGGCCCCGTGCCTGTCACGCGGAAACGGCGTAATGTGTGTTTGCTGACTGGCTGACCGCGAAGCTGCCGATTGGATCCTTCAGTGTGGAGGATAAGCCCGGTGGACCATGTTGGCAAGGACGCACTTGCAGGACGGGCAGCTTCCAGGAGGGGCCACGTGGAGGGTCCTGCGCACCTGACGCTGGCGCAGGGACTGCCGAACGCACAGGAAGGGGAAGCAGGTGTGGCCAGAGGGAGGAGCAGAGCCGCACCGGAGCCCTCCTGGCAGAGAGTCCTGAGCAGCCCCGCCCATCGGAGGTGGCCCGCTCCGGGCGGACACGGCCCGGCCCTGGGTGCCGGCTTCTCCAGCAGGGCTGTCTGTGCCAGTACGCGTTTAACTGTTTGGGGGGAGAAAAACCAGCCGCGATTGTGGCTTGTGTAAATATTGCCGGAGCCGATCTCTAGCTGCCAGTGTGCCTGTCACCGACCACAGACGGGGGAAGAGATGGGTACATTCGGTTCCCCTGGGCCGGAGCGAGCTTGCTGCACTGGGCGGCTCTGCAGAGGAGGCGCGCTCCGGGGAGCCGGCAGCTGGAGCGGGGTGCTGAGCTCAGCCTCACAGCTGGGCAGGTCCTTCCAGAAGGGGAATCGGCCCATCACCACGACTAACGCAGTTTCCCCCCGTGTGTTTCGGATGCGCTTCTCCGTATGTGTGGGGGAGCAGCTACTGCACCGTCCAGATGGCCTTCTTTGTCGGGAGAGCGAGGTGGGTGGGATCAGTGACAGCATCTGGCATTGCACTTGATCTCAGGGCCATGGCGAGCTCAGTGTCTGTCTCGCTTGGTGCCCATTTGAGAAGGTTCCGGCCCTCAGCAGGCAGGGATGCTGGCTCATGGCCTGCACGGTGCATGGCCAGACCTCTGTCCCGAGCGGTCTGAGCCCTGGTCACCACGCCCTCCCCAGGACACGGGAGCTGCATTTGTCCGTTTACTAAGGCAATCCTTCTCTGTCGTGGTGGACTGTTCTCCCAGGGGTCCGCAGGAGGGGACACATTTGATCTCCTTATCAGTGAGGACATTCGATGTCAGGGCTCTCCTCCGCCCTTCCGTAGCGCTGACGTCGCTGCTTTTTCCCCGCGACCTGCCGGATGGAACCAGGTCTGCTGTTCGCAGCAACCCCGTTCCTTCCATCCGTTCACCCTCCTGACCCGTGGCCTCCTGCCGCCAACGATGGTACCTGTTCCCCAACTCCCAGTTCACCCTCCAGACCTGAAGAGTTTCCCCACACTTCAGAACAATTTGTCACACCGTCTTGAGAGCAGCTGGCAAGGAGGTTTTTCCGTTTTGGTATATGCGGATTTGACCCATTGGGTGAAACACCAGTCATGGTCACCGTCTAGACTTACACGTCCTCGGTGGCTTTTTCTTTCAAAGGAGACTTTTGGATGCTGCACTGAGTAAGAAACACGAATTTTCCCCACAAGAGCTTGTCTTTTGTATTCAGCAAAACAAAAACCCACCCACCCTCGCAGAGGACGGAAAAGTCGCACCTTCATGCAGAACCTTTGAAGAACACACTGTACTCAGGAAATCCGAATTCGAGAACACGTTCTCTGCACACAATCTGCCAGAACGTGGGGAATCTCTAAATGCAAATGTAGGGGAATCGACGGTGTTTTGAAAATGTATGATGCGGCGAGTGAGGACTGTCCGTGCGGCATCACTGGCTGAGTCCCGTGAGGAGTCCCGTTGATGAGTTGAAAGCTCAGGCTGCTGGGCCTGGTTTCCCGGTGTGGGGTCTTAGACCCCCAGGAGCCCCGGCACCCAGCCCCGGCCGTGGCTTCATGATCATGGGCTGCTCGTGATGCTGTGTGTCCGGCCGTCCTTACTCGCCGTGTCTGTCGGTCCGCTCGTGACTTCCGTGTGCCATTACCGTGCCATCTGTCCCTGAAACAGAAATTTATCGTGTGGCACAGACGGACGTATTCCCCATAGGCCCCCTTCGGTCTTCAGGAAGGAGGCCTCACGTTTTCAGATGATCTCCGTGCGGGGAGCTGGATTACAGGCATCTCAGAGACAGATTCCAGCTGCCACGGGGTCCCTGGGCCCAGCTGTTTTCCCAAATCAAAACTCTCTGCCCTTTGAGCCTTCAAGGTCTTTAGTTGATAGGAAAAGGATTTTTGGCAAACATGCCTTTTTTCTTCAAATCCTGGGGCTTTCGGTTTAATAGCTCCTTGTTTATAACTCTGTCAGCTCCTGAAAAAAGAGGTCAGTCACAGAGCCATGCAACTCCATCTTTTAGTCAATAACAAAATCCATATATATTGGGTTTTCCAGAGTCCAAAGGGAATCATTATTGCAAGAATCATTCAAAGGCATTTCTTTGCAGCATTTTCCCAGAAATGGAATGTTGGAGCTATACCTCCTGTATTGGTTTTCCGGGGCTGCTCTAGCAAGTGACCACAGACCGCGGGATTGGAGCCACAGAAATGTTTTCTCTTATAATACTGGAGGCCAGACGTCCAAAATCAAGGGTGTGCATGGCTCTGCTTGCTCCAGAGGCTGCAGTGGGCAACCTTCCTTGCCTCTTCTGCCTCTGGTGCTTCCAGGCAGCCCTCAGCATTTCTCGGTTCGTAGACCCAGCACTCTTACCTCTGCCTCTGCCTTCACGTGGCCTTCCGCCCCGTGTCTGGGCCCTCTCCTCGTCTGTCGGGTGTAAGGACGCTCGTCCTAGACATAAGGGCCACCCTAAATCCAGGGTGATCTCCTCTTGAGATCTTTAATCCTTGACATCAGCAAAGAACCTTTTTGTAAATATGGCCACATTCATGGGTTCTGGGGTGAGGACGAGGGCGTATCTTCTTGGGGCCACCACTCAACCTCAGAGACCTCGTTTGTGTTGTGATCGGAACGTATGCCGTGTGGACGGTGGAGGCCACCCACGTCCGTCCTTCGTCTGGAGCTGCTCTTCCTGCTTCTCCAGCGACTCCCTGTAATCTGGGTTTCCGAGGCTGCTGTGCCCTCTGTTCAGGCTGTCACCTCCGCCTCATCAAGAGACGCTTAATCTCCTATGCTTCTTTAATGGGCCCGTTTCCTTTTAAAAGTAGACCTTTGCCAGACTCGAAAGGAGCAGCCAGAGGAGTATGTGGCTGGCGGTGAGCACGCTGTGGTGGCCCCGACAGGTGCTGGCTCGCCTTGCGAGTACTGGAGCAGAGACCCAAGCCCAGCATCCGGCTGAGAACTGGAAATGCGGGTTTGGATACGGAGCCAAAGCTCCTTCCACAGATACTAAGCTAATATTTACCTTAAATTATAAGGGTGGGGCAGCCATGTCGAGTGTTTGCTCACGCTTGAAGCAGGGCTGGGGACCAGCCTTCTCCTTTCGGGGCGTGTTTGTTCATTGGCACTAATTTCACCATCCAAATAGAGACTGCTTTCACTGCTGCTTGAAAGGCAAACCCTGACCTGGTCGGGCCAGTCCGTGGACACCTCCAGCCAGTGTCTAAGCCCTAGGATGCACCCCATTTCCAGTCACCATGCCCTACACCTTCCATTTTGAGGCTTCCTCTGAGGCGGAGAGCCCTGGACAGAGCTGTAGGTCGTTGCGCTGTGTCTGAGCAAGCTGGTGTTGCCAGCCCACTGGGTGGACGTGGGGCGCGTGCCGTGGTTGGCTCTGCCTCGCTGAGTTGGGCTGGAGCAGTTACTCCTCCCAGGGGCTTCCCTGTAGGAAAAATACTGGCTCATAGCTCAGGGAAGTGCTCATTGTTCATTGTGCTTGGGGGGGGGGTGCGTTTTAAGCAATAATCGCATTTGTAGGAATTCATACTAGGGAATATTTATATTTAGAAATATATGCACAAGTTATATTCATTTGCCGTAATGTGGGTGTTCGTCGCAGGACGGGGGACGTAAGCTTGCGCACACGTACAGAGAAAGGTCCGCAGCTCTGCGGAGGACGGGGTGCCTCTTGAGGGACCCTCTCTGGCCCTGAGAGGCAGGGGCGGTCGGTGGCCAAGAGTCGTGAGTGTTGGTTCCATGGTCAAAGGAGCGAGACTGATACAAAGCGAAGGTCAAGGAAAGCTTTATTTCGTGCCAAGTATCGAGAATCAAACCGACCCGTCGGGGCCGTCTCTTACAGAGAGGCGACCCCTCCCTGCCTCACAGACTAATTTTTATAGAGCAAAGGCCCTGTGGTTGGGCCTGGCCACATGCAGGTGGCCAATGGGATTGTAACACACAGAGAAAGCTGCACAGTCATGCTAGGTCACACACGGGGCGGGGGGGCAATTGAATTACAATTTACCCTATAGTAGATATTTGAACGAGCCTAGCCCCTTGGTCAGAATTGGTGCCCAAAAGGCAGGACCCACACTCCTTGGTAGCGAGGGAGACAGTGTGTGCCCCACTGATTGGATGTCTCCACCTGGCCTGACCCGCCCTTGTATTTGGGCTTTGTTACCTGGGACTGGTTTCCCTGAGGGGGGTGGGCAGGGTCAGTTTAAGTTTTACTGCATAAACAACAAAATCCCTGTTTAACCTGATGGAGCTGCTCTGGCTAAATAGGCCCTTACAGTGAGCACCTGCCCTCACACCTGAGCACTGGCACCGGCTGCTCGTGGTGGCCCCGGGATGAATTACTGGGTGCTCTGGGCCCCACGTCGTCCTCCATGAGGTGGGAGGCCCCACAGCTGGCCTCTTGGGGTGGCAGGGGCTCAGAGGAGACCAGGGAGTCCCTTCGGGGGAGAACCCGGGACGTGCCCTTAAGTGAACAAAATGTGGGGAGGCCACGGACTCTCAGTTCTGTGCTGCACGTGCTTCCAGTGGCGCTGGTGCTCGACACGTTTGTGGGAAGAACTTGGGATTTCGGGTGATGTTACGAAATCTCTCGTGGGAGCGCGGCTGGTGGGCCGCTCCGCTTCAGACTCTCCTTCACCGACAGCAAGTAGCCCCTGGGCGCACCGTGGCCGTGGAGAGCCAGCCGGGCAGTGAGTCACAGACAGGACGCCTCCTGGAGGCAGGCCCGTCCTTGTCCCTCCATCCCCAAGGTGGGGAGAGCCAGAGAGGGGCACAGCTGCCTTGTGCTGGGGTCTGGCCTGGTGTCCAGGCCTGGGGGCCCCCGGAGGACGTCCTGCTGGGGGCTGGTCTCTGAAGGAGCAGCGGGGGACCCCAGAGGAAAGGGGGCAGCAGGTCGGAAGGCCTGGGAGCTGGCAGGGGAGCAGGTCGCAGGGGAATCCTCTGCGGAACCCAAGAGCCTTGTAGACAACAACCGGCCAGATAGGGGCTCTGGATGTGCGGAGGAGTGATTGAATGGGGCTCTAGAAACATCCCCCAGCTGCCGCGGAGTGGGCTGGTTGGGCTCCCCGCTGCGGGGACATCCTGGAGGGGGGGCTGAGGGGGGGGTTGGAGGAGGGGGTGATTGCCTTGAAAGTCAATCTAATTTAAATTCAGAGAATCTCCCAGTTTGACCTCATTAAGAAGGAGTGCAGTTCAACATGGGAGAGCTTGCTAAATAACACGCGAATTGCTGGGAACTCAGGCAGCCCGGATTAAAACCTTTCAAAAGCAAATAAATACCCAGTGCGACAGTGTACTTCCTAGCTCCCCTATGCAGGGCTGGACCTGGGGGTGGGGGGGTGGGGCCGGGGCCAGGGAGGGGGGGGCGAGGTGGGGGGACTGTGCTCTGCTAGGCCAGCTAGGCCGCTAGGCTGTGCACCCCTCCCTGCCCTGTTCCCTGGGACATCGGGCAGGCTCAGCCGCCCAGGTCTGAGACAAAGGCCGGCCGCCTTCCCAGTCCGGCCGGGGAGCTGGCTGGATTCGGAGGAATGGACAGCAGAGGGAGCGGGCCTGGCTCCTCTGAAGGCTGGGCCTGAGGCCGTGCTCCACCAGGGTTCCCGCCTGAGGCTTGGGGATGCCTGACAGGCAGCAGCTCTCACTGTGAGAGCCACAGGCCGAGGCCACTGGCGACCCCACCATCTGTCCGCCGGGGATGGACAGCTGCCCGAAGCCAGGCTCTGGCAGGGCCACCTGCCTGGGACATGCCCTCAGTGACCACTGATCAGCGACGGGCAGCAGAGGCCGTGAGGTCATCGCCTCCGGCCCTTCAGCCACCTCTGAAGAGAGACCCTGACAGGGTGCCTGGCCGAGCTTCCCGCGTGGCCGCGTCCGCGTGAGGCTTTTAGAGTGATGGACGGAAGTGGGCTGTGTCGCGTGTTGCACCCCTGGCTGTCAGCCTCGTGGGCCCAGGTGCTCGGTCAGGTGCCCCAGTTTCTCTGCAGGGGACAGCCGAGGCTCTGTGCCCGGCCGGGCCGGTCGAACCAGGGCAGGAAGCAGCTTCTGTGGGGATGTCCTCCACAGGAGGGACGAACAAGGCCCCTGGGCCTCCGACAGCACCTGCTCAGCAGGACCTCAGAAAGCTCCAGGACCCAAGCTGTTGACCACTCACCGATGCCTACGGAAGTGGGCTCTTTTCCACTGGGCTCTTTGCCCAGTGCCCTGGGCGTGACCTCGGCTCATTCTGGAACCCAGGAGCATGGTCGATTCATGGGTGAACCCGGGAGCATGGTCGATTCATGGGTCTGTTGAGCACCAGGGAGGGCGACGGGTGGCTCACACGGGGCCTGGAGGGGCTGGAAACCCAACCACCACAGCAAAGGACCAGTGTGGGAGAACGAGGATGGGGCTCTGCGTGGCCGCGGGTGGCCTCTCTGCCGCGGTGTAAGCACCGTGTGTCTCAGGTCGCGGATGCCCGATTCCAGCCAGTCCTGGCAGTCACCGCCTCTGGAGAGTCCCGGGGGCCGGACTGCTGGGACAGTCGCGGGATCGGGGTTCCCGTTCACACTCGCAGCTCTGGGCAGAGAGGGCCTCCGCCTTCTTGTTCTCATTTCCCTGGACAGACCAAGGAGCTGAGTCTCCGCGGCCATGGTCAACCTGTCCCGCGAGCTGGGCCGAAGGAGCCGACACTGGGCGCCACGACCGGAGAAGCGGGCTGTGCAGGGGCGTTCCAGGCCTGGGGCTGGAGGCCCTGGGCCTTGTGTAGGGGGGGTTGGAATGGGAGCGGGGCAGAGGCAGAGGCAGAGGCAGTCTACGCATCGTCCCCACCATGTCACCTCTGTCTGGGTATTTTAAATCTGTCTTTCCTGGTACCTCTTCTTTTTCCTTAAATCGTTACATTTTCATTTCTGAAATTTCTGAATAATTTACAGCATGGTGTGGCTTGCAACTCAAATTGCCAAAAAAGAGAAAAAAAAAAAAAAAAAAGAAAGAAAAGAAGTCCTGGGCAGAAAAGGGGATTTGTTGGCTCGTGTAAATGGACCTGCAGAGTGAGAATGTTGTTTTCCTGTCATTGGGGAACGTGATGCTGTCCTGCCGTGGCGACTGGTGGCCCCACGGCTGCGGTTTTGGGTGCGGAAGATTCTCCCCCTGCGCAGCCCTCCGTCCCAGCTGTGCCGCTGAGGCCCTTCTCCTCCGCGGATGTCCCACAGGGAGGTCCCTGCGACAGGGGCCAGTGGAGGGGCTCACGGGGCCTTGGAGAGGACCCTCGTCCGCAGGGGAGGGCTCAGGGCATCCCCCGCACACGGGCATGGTTCACAGACGCGGCCCCGTCGCTCGGTGGGTCCCTGCCGCCGGAGGCCCAGAGCCACAGTCCCGCTGGGCGGTCTTGTGGCGTCAGTTTCTTTCGAAGACCTCCATGCCGACACACATGCTCGCACCTTCCGGACATTTAGTTCCAGTGACCGTCCTTCTGTTGAAGTGAGTCAGCCCCTGACGCGGATGCATCTCTTGAGAGGGACCAAGGGCTCTGATTCCATACAGGTATCGGGGTGTTCCCGCAGCATCTTGTAAAGACTCCTCGTGTCACGTTGCTTCTGGGCCTCCGCCGAGTCCCTTCGGGTCTCTGCTGGGCTGCACCCCTGTGTTTGCTGGTACGTCCGCCCATGTCAGCTGCCTGGACCACCGCAGCTTGGGCGTAAGTCTTGAAGTCAGGGCTGTAGTCCTACCCGTTTTCTTCTTCGCTCCGGCTGGCTTGGCGGTTTTAGGTACTTTGCATTTCCATACAAATTTTAGAACCAGCTTGTGAATTTCCTCATAAAAGCCAGCTGTGCTCTTGATTGGGATTATGTTAAATTTATAGAGAAATTTGGGGGGAATTGACATCGTAACAATACTGAGTCCTCAAAGCCAGGAGCGTGGGATGTCTCTTCATTTATTTAGGTCTGATTTAATGTTGCTTAGTCATATTTTATGGCCTCTAGCGAATAGGTATTGTGTGTGGTTATTGAATTTTTAACAAGTATTTTGTTTTTTAATTTTACTGCAAGAGGAACTCTAAAAATTTCATTTTTCAATTGTTCATGGCTAGGATATAAAATAACAAACTGTTGTTGTATTTTGAACTGTGTCCTGTGACCTTAATAGTTCTAATGGTTGTTTCATAAATTCCTTAGGATTTGCTAAGTGAACAGTGGGGCGATCCGCATGCAGGTGATATTACTGCCCCTTTTCTAATCTCTGTTCTGTTTGTTTGCTGTTTCTTGCCGTATCATAATGGTGAGGACTCCCAGTGGGACGTGGAGTGTGAGTAAGGAGAAGGCGCATCCCCACATCAGCCGTGAGCGTCAAGGGGAGCGCGCGCTCTTTTCCGACGTTCCGGATGGCTTCTGCTTAGGCTTCGGTGTGGCTCCCGTCAGCAGGTTGAAGGGTTCCTTTCTAGTCCTGGTTCGCCAAGATTTTCAACATCATGAATGGTTGTTGAATTTCGTCAAATGGTCAAGTGCTTTTTTTGGTGACTCAAAACAATCATGATTTGCTTTTGTTCTGTCACTAATACAACTTTTACTTAGCGCTTTTTGAATGTTAAGCCGCCTGTATTCCTGGGATAATTCTCACATGCTCCTGTGATGTTATCCTCTTTCTGGGTGACTGGATTATAGTTACTCCAGCTGGTTAAGGAAATTTGCATCTGTGTCCATGAGGCACATTTTTCTGGGATTTTTAGGTTATTATGTTAGAATTACATGGGATCCAATGGATCGGCAAAGGTTCTCTCCTCTCTGATTTTCTGTAAGAGTTTGCAGAAGAAGGCTGTTATTTTCTTTTTTGACAGACACAGTGCTGTTCACAGTTTCTGTGTCATTTTCTGTCAAATTTGGTAAGCTGTGTATTTTTCATGAAATCTGTCATTTCATATAAGTTGCTGTGCTTTTCGGTGAATAGTTATGCAAATACTCCCTAATTTCCCTTTTAAAATCTGTCGGTCCTTTGGCGACAGTCCATCCTTCATTTTTGATATTGATAATTATCTTCCTTCTCTTTTTTCTTTTCTTTACCAATCCAGCTAGGGATTTACACATTTTGTTGCTCTTTCTTCCCCCATTTCATTGATTTATGTCTTATCATCATCTTTTCCTTCCTGGGTTTAATTTAGGTTTACTTTGTAAAAAAATTTATTCGGTTTTGAGTCACACACCAGTTCGTTATTTTTGAACTTTTTTCTAATATAAATATTTAAAGCTGTAAGTTTCATTTGAAGAGAATCCCAAAGTGATATTAGCTGTATTTTTATTATCGTTCAATTAGAACATTTTCTAAATTTCCCTTGTGTTTTCTTTTATGAGACATGGATTATTTACAAGTAGGTTGTTTAATTTTCACACATTAACAGTGTTTTGATATATCGTATTGTTAGTTTCTAATTTTATTTCCACTCTGATCAGAGAATATACTTAGTATGGTGTTATTCTTTTATATTTAATAAGTCTTCTCTTACTGGCCTGTATTTGGCCTATCTTGGTGGACATGCTCTGTGGACTTGCCAGGAAAGTCTGTTAGGCAACTTTTGGGTGGAGCAAAGTGCAAATCTATAGCTATACTGATTTTTAATCTATTTGTCTTGTTCATTTAGGAAGGAGGGAAATTAAAATCTTTAAGAGTGCATGTAGAATTTTAATCCCTTTGTTTTTATTTATTTTTTAAAAAATGTCCTATTAGAGAGGGAGTGTGAGCTGGGGTCGGGGGCAGAGGGAGAGGCAGGCTCCCCGCTGAGCAGCAAGCCTGATGTGGGACTCAATCTCAGGGCCCTGAGATTGTGACCTGAGCACAAGGCAGACGCTTAACCCACTGAGCCACCCAGGCGTTCTTGTCCATCCTTTTAATTCAGCTTTTGCTTTGTAGAGTTTGAAGTTCTGTGGGGGTGAGCTGTGTGGGGGTGAGCTGCTGTGGGTGTGCGCTGGTGTGCGATTGTTTAGTATTGCTCTTGCTCGTGTGGTTGCCCCCCGGACACACGGGCCTGACTTGCGCGCACCTGTCGAGGAGCCGTTCACCCAAATCCGGCACGGCCGGTACGTGTGTCTTCTCTTCTTTGCGGTTTCCTTAATAATATTCTCTTCACTGTGAGAACACAGTGTGCGACGCGTACAACATAGAAGACACGTGTTGATTGACTGTTTATGTTATCCTTGCGTCAGCAGTGGGCATTTTGTAGTTACGTTTTTGGGGAGTCGGGGCGTACAGCGTTTTGACTGCCCTGCCCTAGGTGCCCCTCGCCCCGGCGTTGTTCCCGGCTCAGCTGTGATTTCTTCACGTGTCCCACACCTTCCGAGGGATCTGCTGTAGAGACTCCGGATTCTGTCTGTGCCTCCAGAGAACTGGTTTTCCTTTTTAAGCAGGCAGTGCCCGTGACCTTGAATGCAAACTTGAGCTCCCCTTTCTTGCGGTGACTGGTCCGTGTCTGGTGCTGTTCTTTCCGCCTTCAGGCTGCGTGGGGCCCACCCTGCTGGGTGGTGTCCAGTGGCCAGCCAGATCCTCGGGCTGAGTCCCTTTCCCGTCCTGCCTCGCCCCGTCCCCCGTTTCCGCCCCATCGGTGGTTGTTTCCCCGAGCTCTCCCTGCTGGTGCCGGAGGCCGGAGAGCCGGACGGTTTGCTGCCGGACTCCAGCGGCTCTGGGTGTCTCTGATGTATGCACCTGAGTACCGGGGAGGCGCCGGTCTAGGAAGGCGCACGCACGCGGGACAGGTCTGCGTCTGTTCCAGAACTCCGGGAAGGATGGAGTCACGTGACTTGATTTTTCTGGGTTGATTTAAAACCCACTTGTAAGCCCCTGTTCACCAGCGTCGGCCCGATGCCCGGTATGGACACTTGCCAGCACGCACCTCCTCTGTCCGGGATGCACCCCTGCGGGGCCCCGCTGCCCGCCCACCCGGCTGGTGTCGTCAGGGGACAGGCGCGCCGCAGCGTCGCGAGAGGACCCCGTGTGTGCTGGCGTTCCTTTTCCTCGTGGGACGAAGGAGTCCTTGCTCAGATGAAGCACGTTCACAGACCGTCCGTGCTGCCCTGGGAAGTGCTTCTAGAATCTATTTCCGAATTTCATTTTGGTCTCCCCAAGAACCGCCTCTCTCACCGCAGGGACTTGCAGGATGTGCCCGCCCTCTCCAGCTGCAGCCACCAGCGTCCTGGGGCGGACTGGCAGGATGCTCCGTGGGCCTTCCTCTCCAGGCTTGAGATGGGGGCGCTGACGGCCCACCAGGGAGTCTGTGATCAGACTGGACCTGAGAACCTCGGAGACCCACGCAGTTCTCCTGACTTACGTGCCAGTGTGGTGAAGACGCGGCTGCTTTCTGGGGAAGTCGGAGGCAGAGCTGAGGGCTTAGGTACAGTTAGATGCACTTTTTGCAATTTTCATCGAGTTGCACATTTTGGAGGCTTTTCAGCCGAGCCTGGCCTCCAGGCAGGGAAGCGTCCCGAGCCGGTTTCCAGGGGCCTCCCCTGTTTTCTGACCACATTTCCCCGTCAGAGCCTGATCGAGAAAGACCCTGTTGGGGGATGGGCTTTTCTTTTCCAGGCCAGGCTTGAGTCCTGGGCTACCAGGAGAAGCTTTTTCCCAGGCGCGTGGAGGGAGGGACAGGATTCTGAAGGTGATGGCGAGACTTACCGTAATGGGGGTGGCCGGGTGCTGACAGCTGGTACCTGTGAAGGTGACCTTATTCGGAAACGGGGACTTTGATCTGTAGATGAGATTAAGGTAAGGATCTCGCGATGAGCTCATCCTGGACTGAGGGGCCGAAGCCCAATGACAGATGTCCTCAGAGAGGCAGGAGAGGCGAGGACACAGAGACACCAGGAGAGGTGAAGCCAGGCACAGAGATGGGGATGATTCGGCCGCCGGCCGAGGGACGCCTGGGGCCATGAGGAGCAGGACCAGACCAAGAAGGAGTCTCCCCCAGAGCCCGCGGGGGGAACACAGCCCTGCGGACAGCTCGCACCCTGACTTCGGGCCTCCAGGACCGTCAGAGAATAAGGCCCTGTGGTTTGAAGTCACCCCATTTGTGGTCACTGGTTTCAGCAGCGCCAGGACTCCAACACGCCTCCCTTCTCCAGAAACCAGCAGCCCGGTGTGGTCCTGCGGCCCTCTGCTCTAGGCGCTGACCTTTCCTCTGGCCAGCCTTACGCCCCCTGTCCAGCTGGGCCAGTCTGGGCACTATTGGGCTGTGTCCCCCTGGCTGGTCTTTTTGGCTATAGGCCTGGGGTTGTTTTGATGTTTCCTTTATGCCCACAAACGGGGCGGATGTTCCTGCTGCAGGGCTTCGAGTCTCTGCCGGGTGTCCCGCGGCTGGTCTTGTTCTTTTGTGTTTTTACAGCCTTTACTCCTAGGGAGCTGGGTACAAATTGTTCTCTGCAGTTGGGGTCAGAAAGAGGTGGGCGTCCACTGTGAAAGGTCTTGCTGTCCCCCACAGATGCTCAAATGTCAGCGTGGGCTCAGTCCTGGGCTCTTTCCCACCTCGCACTGTTCCTGGTGGGAGTGGACCCTTGTCGCTGCATCCAGTCCGTGGTCTTTCTTTGGGGGCGGGGAGGGGGGAGTTTTTCCAGCCCGCAGCCCACTTAGCAGGGTGAGGTTGTGGCAGTCAGCGAGTGAGAGGACATCCTGACATTTCTGCGTGGGCTGTAGGGAAGGAGACTTCTGCCTGCCTAAGCATGGAGACAACACTGGGACAGGAGAGGAGAGGCCAGTGGGGCAGATCGGGTACAGAATTTTAAAAAGGATTTTATTTATTTACTTGAGGGGGGGAGAATGTGGGGAGGGGCAGAGGAAGAACGTCTTTAAGCAGACTCCCTGATGGTCAGGGAGCCTTCCACAGGGCTCCATCCTGTGACCCGTGAGTTGAAATCAACAGTCAGATGCTCAACTAACTGAGCCAGGTTATGGAATTGAAGGAGCGGTCATTCAGGGTGATGAAGCTCAAGTTGGCCCTGGACACACCACTGAAAAGAGAGCTGAGACAGGGAATTCAAGAATTCCTCATGACAGCATCTGAACTCCTGGATCCAACTGTGCCTGAAGCCCTTAACCCCTGAGTTTTTCAGGGTGTGAGCCAGTATTTTTTTTTTTTTTGCTCAAGCGATTTTGCATTACGTGTCCTATCTCTAGCAACCGCCTGGGTCTTTGTAACACACTTTCCCCCTGTGTTACTCCCCAGCAAGGCTGTCAGGGGACTCGGGAGCCTTCCCCAGGCTCTGCCTGAGAGTCTACACGGATGCCTCAGCATCTCCAGAATCTCCATCTGGTTCTTCTTAGAGGCTTACTACATCGCGCAGACCAACTCCTGCCGAGGTGGGGGCTCTCCTGCGAGCAGGCTTGTCCTGGGCCCTCACCCTCCATGATCAGCCAGCAGGAAGAGCTGGGAGATCGCATGGAAGAGGCACTGGGTCTTGGGCGCTATTTTAATTTCAGAGAAACCCCGAGCAGCGAGCGATGACCGGCGGTTGTCAGGAAGAGCGGGTCTGATGGTCTCCAGCCCCAGGTGGGCGGGCAGCCCATGGCTAAAAAAGGAAATTAAGTTTTCAGAGAGTTGAGGCAGCTCTTGTAAATATTATTAGTATTAGTGGGGTCTCTGGGTGAGGATACCAGGCCCACGGACGGCGCACTCTCCCCAGCCTCGCTGCGGTCCTGCTGGGAGCCCCCACCTCAGGCGTTCTGCTCCCGGATGGTGCCAAGCCTGGGGTGGCCTCGTGGAGGACACTTTCCATCGCTGGGCTCTTCTGGCCCCTGTTCTGCCGGCAAAGGCTTACTTGTGCGCTCACAGCCCGTACGCTTAAAATAAAAGGTTGGGACATCACAGATACGCAGGAGCCTTCCTAAACCATCCCATATGGTAGAATTACAGAGAAAAGCAGAGTTTTGCGTTAGTCGTGATTATGGCTCCTAAAGGTGCCCACGTCTGGATCCCCAAGGCTGTACTGTGTGACCGTGCCCGGGGAAGGAACTTGGCAGACACGATGACATTAAGGGACTGGGCTGGGCGATGACCTGGTTATCTGGGTGGATGCAATGTGCTCGCAGGCATCCGCAGAGGAGCGGGGTTGGGGGAGGACCGGAGCCTGGTGACAGGCAGAGACAGGAGCGGGGTCAGGCCAGGCCCCGCCGCGAGGAGTGCAGGTGGCCTCTGGGAAGGTCAGCACGCGGATTCCTCCCGGAAGACTCCGGGAGAGCACAGCGCTGCCAGCGGCTGGCCCCGAGGGCTCTGGGCTCCGAACCGCAGAGGGACATGCTTGCTGGGAGGGACACGCAGCTGGGAGCCACGGGGGTGACGGTGTCTCGTTGCTGCAGCCGCAGGAAGCTCACGTCTGTCGGGCCCGGAGCGTGAGGAGCCTGAGAGAGGCAAGGGATGCTGGGTACCGGGGCTCGGGCCTGGGGCGCGGCTGCGCCTGTCCTGCGGGGCTGTGGGGGGCCTGGGAGAAGGGGCTGCTCAGGCTGCACACGAAGGCTCAGGACCCCTCCTGGCTCTGAACTGGGGCAGGAGGCATCATAGGGCGGCATCTCCCACTTAGGACGAAACAGTCTCCGATGCTTCGGGAGCCTTCTGGCTAAAATATTACATGTGAAGCGCAGAGGATCTCTGAGGCCCGTTGCCAGTAGCACTGGGCGTCCTGACTTGGAGCAGAGAACAGGAGGGCTGCATCCCAGCCTCTGGCGCCTGAAGTTCCAGTTCGCCGCCTTCCTCGCGACGCGTCCCCCTGTGCGGACTTAAACGGGCAGGATTTCCTTCTTGCTCAAACCTCCCCGAGAAGGAGGAAGCCTGCACGGACGCCCCCTGCCATCCCGTAGGCGGGGGAGTCACATAAACAGGTTCTGTGCCATCTCTTTATGCAGAACACCGGGTTTATTGCTCACGGAGATTGGAATCTGCAGCGAGCACTTGCTTTGCTGGTCTGCGGAGCGGCACGCGGGGAAATGCGTCCTTAATGACACAGCGTAAACGAGAGAGCCCGGCGCTTATAATAATTGTGTTATGCTCAATCTAAGCCTAATACCCTCTTTCATAGCGTCTGCTGCCGTCCTGAAGCTTTCCCCGGAAAAGCAGTAATAGGAAGGCCATCAGCAGAACGTACGAGAGAATGATTGCGCTTACAGTAAGCCTGTCTGCTGGCCGACGGCGCAGCGGCCTCGTCGGGAATGACCGCGGTCGGCAGCCGGGGCGGGCGGCCCTGCGCAGCGCTATCCGTGAGGCCGGCCCGCTCCGAGCCGCCGCCCTCCCACCGCCCTCCCGCTCCTGCCCCGCCTGCGGATGGGCTTCACGGGCGTGCGAGGGACTCCCACGTGCCGAAGGGCCCCCGGGGTGTAGCACGAGGGGCCCCTGGCCTTCCCGGCGGCGGACAGCCGCTTGGCCACCCCGGCTCACCTCTCCCTTGGCCGCCAGGACGAGCTCCCAAGCAGGCAGCGCGTCCGTCCCAGGGGCCGTGCTCGAGGTCCGGCGGGAGGCCGGTGGGCGGTGACAGGGCGGTAGCATGAGCGAGCTCCTGCCATGCGGCTTCCACGGAGCACCTGGCCCTGTTTGCCCGTCCTGTGAGGTTTCCAGCGCGGCAACAGAGGCCTGGACCTGCGCTCCCGAGCTGCTCTGGCTCCGCCGGCCCGCGCCTCCAGAACCTTCCAGCGGCTGAATGAGGAGGAGCTGCACCTTGTGCCCCGCGCAGGCCGATGGGTTCCCTTTGCCCGAGGACCTGCCGGAGGTCTCGGCACCTGCTGTTCGAGGGGTGCTCATGGGTCGGCCCAGGAGGGGCGGGAGGGACTGAGCTCCTGAAAAGATGCTGGCCTGGGGCAGGGGTTGCTGTTACCATTTGCTCAGAGACAAATCCCTCCTCTGGGGAAGCAAACAAACGGGAGCATGGCCCGCAGGGACGGCAGTTATGCGGGGAAGCTGGCCCGCACGCCCGCTGTGTACCCGGAGCCCTAGCAGGACCCTCTGTAGGGGAAGGCATCCTGTGATGGTCTCATGTCCACTGAAGAGTGATGCCCCCAAAACGGTGACCGTGTGACCCGCGGGCCCTCCCCAGCCCCATACGCCCCCTTTGGAGAAGTGCCGCTAGAAGCCTCGCAGGCCGGGTTCCCTGGGCATCATGGTCCTCTGTCCCGTCGGCGCCCCTGAACCCGGGCTCCCTCCGATACACAATGCAGTTTCCTTCTCTAGAGCGTGTGCTCATTTCCCTGAAACTGACACTCAAGACCTTAGTGTTGGTGGTCCCAAGCTGCCATCCTTGGGGCCAGTATCTGTGCAGGGGGGCCCCCACTCTGAGAGCCACAGCTAGGCCCAGAGCCTTCCTGGAGACTTTTGGGCACGGGGCTCCCTTGCCTTCTCTCCCGTATGGGCTGTGAGCCTGCGTCAGAGATGCTGGGGACCAGGGCGGTGACAGGTGGTAACAGGAGCCTCTGCAGAAAGCACCACACGCCGGGCCTTGACCAGCAGTGTTTGTCCTGTCACTGTCCAGAGGCCCCAAGCCCCGTCCACGTGCAGGCGGCCATTTCTCCGGAGGCCTCCCTTCTCCGCTGGCCACCTGCAGCTTCTCGCTGTGTCCTCACAGGTCTGCCCTCTGTGTGCACGGACCCCCCATCCCTGTGTCTCTGGGTCCAAGTTCCCTCTCGTAGGGACACGGGTCCTGTTGTATCAGGGGCCACCCTAACGGCCTTGTTTTACCTTAATCACCTCTCAGAAGACCCTGTCTTTTTTTTTTTTTTAAGGTTTTATTTATTGTCAGAGCCAGAGAGTACAAGCTGGGGGAGGGGCAGAGGGAGAAGCAGGCTCCCCGCTGAGCAGAGAGGCCGATGCGGGACTGTGACCTGGGACTGTGACCTGAGCAGAAGGCAGACACTTGACTGAGCCCCCCAGGAGTCCTGAATGTCCTAATATAGTCACATTCGGGGGTGCTGGGGGTTAGAATCTCAACTCACAGATCTTGGGGGACATAATTCAGCCCATAGCGTCTGTGTATCTGTTGGCTTTTACTTTAATAATGTGGAGCGAACCACCTCAAAGCAAGGCCTAGCATTATTTTCTCCTTGACACCTGCAGGGGGAGGGACCAGCCCACAGACAGGCTGCTTTGGGGTGGATCAAGGCCAGGGATGGGGCTCAGGTCATTGGGTCATTGGCCACCGATTCTGCTCTAGGAGCCCACACTGCCCCAGGCTGGCTGGGTCCTATCCCTCAGTCCCTACTGGTCAAGGCCAGTCTCAGACTGTAGGATGTTAGAGATAAATATATGTTTATATTTATTTTAAAAAATCTGCAACCTTTCATTCCCAACCCTTTTTTTCATTTCCCAATACTCGCTTTTGTTGAACTTCTCTCAAACCACAGCTCATCATGGAGTCTTCCGTCTTATTTTCCGGTTGGCCTGTTGTCTTCCCCACGGAAACGCTCCCTGTTCTGGTTCCTGCCGCAGTCCCACCACACAGGTGGGTCTAACGTGTGATGAACGCGGGGTCTCCCCCCCCTTCCCTCCCCTCCCTTGTATGGCTCTGCAGGTGCAACAGTTGGTCAGTGAACAGGGAAAACACGGGAACCGACAATGTCACACACGAGCGCAGACCTTTTGGTACCATTAAATTCAGCAGAACATAACACAGTGGGTTTTTGAGTTTTGTCTGCATTATGGACTCTCACCCCGAGTTTAAGATTTGACGCATAGACATGTGCTTAATTAGCGTTTTTATTGTTAGTAAAAATGAATGTAGTTTATTTTCGAGGAATGCACACTTTCTTCTGGAGCCTTCTGTAGGTGTAAGAGCTAATCTTACATCATTTTATGGTTTGTTTCGTGGTTCAAAAGCAGGGGCATTTTTTTCTCTCCAGCTCCCCGGTCGGTGTCCTACTGACGCTTTAGGGACACTTGAGTCTGGAGTTGGTCTCACTTCGCAAGTCCTTGGATCCAAGACTGAAGGGAGTCATCTTTTTATTTATTTTTTTTTTACCTTAGCAAAATATACGTGACACAGAACTTTACCATCGTAGCCATTTTCAAGTGTCTAGTTCAGTGACATTAAATATACTCCCAATGTTGTGTTCATCTAAAACTTATCTTTCCAAGCAGAAACTCCAGACCCTCTGAAGAAAGAGAAACTGAGGCATATTCAACATTTTGAGTTTATTTGAGCAAAAATCAATTCAATTTGGGCAGCATCCAGTCTAGCAGATATAAAGACGCTGAGGAGCTGGACAAAATGAACGACTGCCTTGGGCTGGAGGGACTGGGCCGAAAAGCAGGTTGGCGCTCGCAAGTCCCTTCAGGGGACGGACGGAGGACCTCCATGGGTGCTGACCACATGGCTCTCGTCTGGAAGCTTTAAGGTTTTATTTCTGGGAGACCCGTAACCAAAGCCAACTTAAGTCTTGGTGATGCGGGGTTTAGCATACACGGCTCGATTTTGGATCTGCCATCTTGTTTTTAATGCCATCAAACACCAATTCCCTATTCCCGTCATCCTCATTTTAGGCTAAAAGGCCAAAAATCATTTGCCTGCCACAGGTCATTTGTATGGTCGATAGCGTGTGAACATGTGTTTCACTGGCAGCAAGCCTGGTAATGTGGCTGATGGTCCGGGAGCGTGAGGACACCAGCCAGCTGGGCTGTGAGTCTGGGCAAGGCTTGGGGGGCAGACGCTGGGGCTGCCCCTCTCCCCCAGTGGTGGCCAGCTCCTCTGCACTGTGGCAGGGGGACGCTGATAGAATCCTCCTCCTGGGGAGAGTAGAGATCAAGCTGCCTTGCTGTCTGGGGGTGCATGCGTAGGAGCTCAGCGCCCGAGGAAGGAAGTGTATTGCATACAGCAGGAGCTCGGCGCCCGAGGAAGGAAGTGTATTGCATACAGCAGGAGCTCGGCGCCCGAGGAAGGAAGTGTATTGCATACAGCAGGAGCTCAGCGCCCGAGGAAGGAAGTGTATTGCATACAGCAGGAGCTCAGCGCCCGAGGAAGGAAGTGTATTGCATACAGCAGGAGCTCAGCGCCCGAGGAAGGAAGTGTATTGCATACAGCAGGAGCTCAGCGCCCGAGGAAGGAAGTGTATTGCATACAGCAGGAGCTCAGCGCCTGAGGAAGGAAGTGTATTGCATACAGCAGGAGCTCAGTGCCTAAGGAAGGAAGTGTATGCAAAAGGCAGAGCTGTGCAGACTGAGAAGGTGTGCTCTTCACTCACAGGTGGGGACCAGTCCCTGAGCCTGTGGTCCCTCCCGATTCAGGATTCCAGGACTTGAGCACTCAGGCCAGTGATTGTCCCTGTGGCGACTCCTGGGCACTCTCCTTCAGGCACAGGGGACCAGAGCAACCACTTCGCCTTCCGTCCAAGGGGCTTTGCTTGCTCTCCCCGTCAGCAGACTTCTGGCCCCCGCCTTTGAGACCCCAGGGATGAAGCTGCCTCCTTCCCACGTGGGTCCCTGCTGAACCAAGTGCTGAAGGGGCAGGCTGGCTCCGAGCCAGGGCAGGGAAGGGACAGGCGACCTGCCCAGCTTTGCTGTGCAGGAAGCAAATGGATCTTTAAATGGAGGTTTTTAAAAAAGCTCGTGATCAGGTGATTTGACCTTTGGTTCTTGGATTTGCTGCCGTAACCTTTATTCTCTTCCCGGGCAGCCGTGCTCTGGGCTGGCCTGGCCTGATGGACGTGCTGCAGGGAATGAGAGATTGGCCTCCACCGAGGCACAGGACGGGCAGGCACAGCGGGTGTGACCTGGGGCATCAAGCATGCTGTCCTCAGGCTGCGGGGACGTGGGTGGAGAACAGCTCTGGGGCCCAGGAAAAAGGATGAAGAGACTGTGACACGAAGACCTTTCCAGGGAGAATTACCGTCCGGACTCCAGGCCCCCGACTGCCAAATGCGGGGTTTCTGACCTTTTCGTAACAAAGCGCCCTGCTTAGCTGTTCCATGTGATCCACGTTCTGGGCCGGTTTACTGGCCACCTCCCCACACGTGCACACACACCGCCTACAGGCCGTCATGACCCCAGCCTTGTCCTCCAGCCATGGCCCCCCTCGCCGTCGGCCGCAGCCAGCATGCGGTCACGGGCGTTTAGTCAGAGCAGCTGGGGGTTCTGTGCCCACAGGACTGCTGCGGGCTTTCCGCACCCTTCGAAGGGACAGTGGGCCCTGTTCTTTTGTTTGGGAGCTGAGGACCCCGGGCAGGGGCCTGGGCTAGCTGGTCTCCACGCACAGGGGTGGATTCAGCAGATCGAAGAACCAGTCTTTGCAAGGGCAGACTTATACTAAAAAATTGCTTGTTGCTTATCTAAAATTCAGATTCCGCTGGGTGTCCTGCATTTTATCTGGTGACCCTATGCCAAGCCCCAGCTGTGTGTCAGCCTGTGACATCTTGGTCTGTGCAGAAGCTCACGGGAAGGCTGGGGGCACTGGGAGCGACGAATGACATGAAGGCCTCAGCCCCTCCGTCATGGCCTGCACGGGCATGGCTGGCGAGGACAGGGGGCCCCAGCCCTTCCCTGCAGAGTGCTGGGGCTCCCCTGCTTGGGGGATCCTCGGCCTAATCAGGAGACCCAGGAAGAGGCTGGCGCTCAGGGACGTGCCGGACCACACAGGAGGCAGGACCGGCGTGAAAGGGCGTCAGGGCGAGGGAAAACCTCCGCTCGTCCCACCCCCACATTGCTTTGTGCCCCTCTGTTCTTGCCCGATCACCTGTTTCCGTGGGCTTCTGGGCTCTGTGAATTCTCCAGACAAAAGTCACTGCCCCTGCAGCTGGCTGTGTGCCGTAGACTCTGTGTGCCCATCTGTGAAGTGGCCTGACCACGAGATGAACTCTGCCTTGTAATCGCCCACAAAACTAAAAAACAACAAAGAGACACCACTGCGCACCTGTTAGAATGGCCCAGACCCAGAGCACTGAGAGCACCGAAAGCGGGCGAGGGTGTGGCGCGAAGGCCGCGCTCACCCGTCGCTGGGTGGGGTGCACCTGGGTGGGGTGCGGGACGTGCGGCCACCTCGGAAGGCAGCTGGTGGCTACTTGTGACACTGGGATTTCCCGTGGGTAGATATTTGCTCTTGGTCCCCACTTCGAGCGCAGAGCTCCCGGGTGCCACAGAGATCTCTCCTGTTAATAAGGTGACTTTGGGAAGGAGGGGGCCGGTGGCCAAGAGAATCAGCGCTGGGACTTTCATTCCCACCTCCTGGCGTCCGGGGAGGGGAGAGTGCCGGAAGTAGAATCAGTGAACGCTAGCGACTGTGTCAGCTGTGTCCACGGACAGAAGCCTCCCCACAATCCCACAAGGATAGGGTCCGGAAGCTTCTGGGTTGGTGATCACGTGGAGCCAAGGGGACAGTGACCCCCAGGAGAGGGCGAGGAAGCCCCTTGTCATTTCTCCATACCTCACCCCATGCCTCTCCCCTGTCTGGTGTTCCTGAGTTATGTCCGTTATTGCAAACCAGTAATGTAGTAAGGAAAATGTTTCTCGGAGTTCTGTGAGTCCCTCTAGCAGAGGACGGGGCGGGTCACGAGAATCTCTGATCTGTAGCCGGTGGGACAGGTGCACAGGGGACAGCCTGGACTTGCCATCAGTGTCTGAAGTTGGGGGGGGGTGGTCTGGGTCTGAAGATGCCTCCGGGATCGAGTTAAATTGCAGGACAGCAGCGGGTGTCAGAGACGTGCCTGGTGCTGTGGGAACCCCCTGCCCCCACACACTGGAACCGACCATCCAGGGCCCATCTACTTGGAAAACGGGACGTACTCGCATCGTACAATCCAGCAACCACGCTGTTGGCGTTTACCCAAAGCAGTTGAAAACGTATGTCTGCACACAACCTGGATGTGTTTTGTTTCTTTTTAAAGATTTTCTTCGTTTCTTTATTTCGGGACAGTGTGAACGGGGGAGGGGCAGAGGGAGAGAGGGGATGTAAGCAGACACCTGCTGTGCCCGGAGCCTGACGCGGGCTCGATCCCACCACCCTGAGATCCTGCCCCGACCCGAAATCGAGTCAGATGCTCAACTGCCTGAGCCACCCACGTGCCCCCACAACCTGGATGTTAAAAACCTGCATGTTTATAGCAGTCTTACTCGTAACTGTCAAAATTAGACGCAGCCAAGCTGTCCTTCAGGGGGTGAATGGATGAGCGCACGGGGGCCAGTCTGAAAAGAACCGAGATCTTAGGCTATGAAAAGATGAGCAGGAAGCTTACATGCATTATTCTAAAGTGAAAGAAACCAATCTAAAGGGCTACACGGTTGTAGGACTCCAACTACACGTTCTAGAAAAGGCAAAACCATGGACACAGTAAAGAGATCATCAGTTGCCAGAGATTAAGGGGGAGGGAGGGCTGAATCGGGGAGCATGGAGGATTTTAGGGGATCTTCACCCAAACCCCCAGAGTGTACACCACCAGGAGCGCCCCTCACAGAAGCTCTGTGCTGTAGGTCATAGTGACGTGTCTACGAGGCTTCATCCGGTGTCGTGAGCGCGCCGCTCTGGGGGTGGTGGGAAGTCAGGGAAGATGTGCACCGCGCGGGGGCTGGGGACCTCTCTGTACCTGCCGTTCAGTTTTGCAGTGAAGCTAAAACTGCTCTAAAAAGAAGGTTTATTTAAAAAAAAGTTAAAAGCAGTTGCATCAGTTAGGATCCTGGAGACACAGAACTGATAGGACGTGTCTGTGGAGAGAGAGATTTGTGTGAAGGCGCCGTCCTCTCCCAAGCTCTGAGCTGGCTGCAGACACCGGGAAGAGCTGACGCGGCAGCTCGAGTCCCAAGGCCGGCTGCTGGCGGAGCTCCGTCGGTTCCAGGCACCTGTCCTGTTCTCTTGAGGCCTGATGGGATGAGGCCGACCCACGGGATGGGGGGTCATTTGCTTAATTCAAAGTCGGATGATTTTAAAATGTTAATCTCATCTAGAAAATACCTTCACCGTGACCTCCACTGGCATTTGACCCAACCTCGGGGGACCTCAGCCCAGCCAAGCTGATACAGAAAATGACCTGTAACAACAACAGGGTACAAATGTTCTGTCTTCTCCAAGTTGTGGCTCTTGACTTCCCCAAAAGTAAGGAAGTTACCTTTGCAACTTTTTCAGTGAAAACTTTTTCTTGATCATAAAGATAATGCCCCCTTGTACTGAACCATGAAGTACAGTGAGAACAAAGAATAAGTAAAAAGCCAGTCCCATATATCTGCTTCCAGAGGAGTGGCTCTTTCCATCTGTCCTAAGAAACTGCGTGCACGCCCACATGCTCAAATGTGCACAACACATGCCCCCACTCCCATGTGCACACACGCACACACAGAGTGCACAGTGCACACACACGCACACACACTCAGGAATGAATGCACAGCGGACACATATGCACCCACGCTCACACGTGCACAATACACCCCCACTCTCATAGACACACATGGACATGCATGCACACACATGTGCACACACACAACACACATGCTCACACACATTCACATATGCACACACTTAACATGCGCACACATGCATGCTTATATGCAACTTTATGAAACAAGATGACATACACATCTGATGCTCTTGTCTTCACTCAGCAGCACCATGACTCCGTGTGGAGGACCATGGGTACAGGTCGTTCTCATGCACAGATGCATTAGTTTCCACTGAATCAGTGTATCACTATCATCACTGTGTAACCAACAGCGTGATGGTGGGTGTTAGGTCGTTTCACTGTGATTTGAATATGCCTTTATTTTGCAGGATTGTGTGGTGATCTGCTTGGGATGGATTCCCAGGACAGGAGTGTCTGAGCTCAAGGAACACAGTTAGATTTGGCTTCCTGCGGTTCCCTCGGCCTGTGGTGTGCGTGTCACGTTCCCAGTCCTGCTAGTGCACGCTCTGAAATATTTGCCCATCTCCTGTGAGGGGAGGGAGCTCCACTCTTGTTTTCTCACTTGAGTCCTTGAAATGTATCTGTTATTCTCTGCCTGATTTTAAATTCATCTCCTCTGTCCTGCTGACTGTCATGGGTAGAACAGAGGAGCTCCTTTCTCAGAACAAAGGAAAGACACTCCTTAGATACTCACCGCTCTACGTTCAGAAGCATAGGCCTGGCTGACGGGGATTCCGGCACCCAAAGGAAGGTGTAGAGAGAACCACAGGGAGATCTTTAATTGTCAACACCAAGATGTTGGAAGTCATTGCAGAAATGGAAATGAGATGATTAACAGTCCCTCCTCAGTGAAGAGTGTGTCTACGATATGGCGCAAAGAAATATGAGGAATGGCTGGCAGTGGATTGTGGTGATAAATGGGCGGAAAAGATTTATGATCTCAGTCCCGAGGAGAGCAAGGAGGCCATGAATAAGGGAGTGAAGGGCATTTAATTCACAAAGAATTCTCCTTGCCAGTTGAGTTCCCTGTGTGCTGAGGAGTCCCTGGTCCCTCAGAGAGAAAGGTCCTATGCAAGCCTGAATCTCACGTTGGCGAATTTGCTTCCTGCAACTCTCCTAACATCAGTGGAGACGGAAGTTCTCTGCAGAGGGGTGCAGGTGGGCCAGGACACCCCTTGGGAGAGTGGCTGGGAGGTGATGTCTGCCAGCTGCCCCCGGAGCCTGGGCCACACTGGCATAGCTGCTCTCCATGATGGGGGAGGTCTGCTTACTCCTGGCCCCTCTCCTCTGCATCTTGCCGGAGGTCAGGGTGTTAGAGGCCTGCCCTGCTGGGGACTCGCCCTCAACGTTTGCCAAGTGCACATTCCCTCTGAGGGGTTCTGTGTGGGGTCACTGGTGGGGACAAGGTTGAGCGACTGTGCTTTCAGATGACACATGAGCCCCTGACCCTTGGTGGACACTGGCTACCGTGGAAGAGTTGCAGCTGTGTTCCAGATTCCTGAGCATGACGAGGGGGCGCGGCTCCAAGGGGGGCGGGGCTCCACCCTGTGCAGCCAAGTGGTCAGCACCATGGACAGTTTCCCTCCACATCCAAGCTTTTAACTCCCAGAGACTCCATCGTGAACCCCAACAGGATACCCCTGGAACGGGCCTGGCCCCCTGCCCCATGGCATCTCTGGGGCAAGCCCAGAGGACTCTGCCCTCTGCCTTCTTGTGCCCCCGCCCCGTACCTAGTCCCTAGAGTGGAGCCTTCTCACTGCCGTGGCCGCAGCCTGATCAGATAAGAAGGGGTGTTCCCAGAGGGGACCGGCAGGGTGTGCGTCGGATGCATTGGCCTCACAGGTGCCCAGGCCCTTGGTAACTGTCAGGGCCTTTCCTCTGACCTTCACAAAGGGTTCAGGATCCCCAACTGCTGGGGCATTTGTTGTTTGAACATACTGATGTGGGTCCCAGACACCAGATCTGGAGCCGGGCCAGTGGGGATGCAGCCCCTGGAAGCAGCGCCCCCCACCCCACCGCTTATAGCCTGGTGTCCTGGTCCTGCTGAGGGAGCCAGCCCGGGTCCCTCCTCCCAAAGACCTCCCCCTGCCCCTGCCCTTCCCTCCACCCACCTCCACCCACCTCTCTCTCTACCTACCCTTCCCCCATCCCCCTCCCTCGCCCCTCTGCCCCTCCTTCCCCTTCCCTGCCTCCATCCCTCCCCACCACTCCCCTTTTCTCTCTCTCCCTCTCTCTCAGCTCCGGGGTTGGAGGTGACAGTGGTGAGCCCGGGCAGTGCAGTGCAGAACGTACAGGAGCCAGAGATGCCGTATTGCTGTGTCTTCCCGGGGAGGTGGCTCAGGGGTGCGGGATTAGATGAGCAAAGCCAAGGTGACCAGAGCTGCAACTGTTGCCGTCGCCCAACTGACTGCTGTGGATTCCAGCACTTTACCCCAGGCTGGTCCGGCAGCCCGACGTGTGTTCTCCGTAACACTGACCAGATTGTTGATAGGACGGTCATGGTTCTCGGACAGCACTATTTCTGCACAAAATTAAGCCCTGTTCCCATGCCCTGCAAGAAGCCTCCCCCTGTCTTTCTGGGGTTCCTTCAACTCTGCCCACACTCACCGTTGCTGTTCTGTGGCCGCCTCATTGTTTTCTGCCCCTGCACACCCGCATCCCTTCTCATGCCACTTCCCTCGAGACTGGGCTTCAAGGCCACCTCTTCCGTGCTGCCCTCCCGGACTGGCATGCCCAGGCTTTCAGAGGCTCTGATGATGGTTTCCCTGCTCTGGAAGGCTTGAGGCAGGCCCCGCCTCTGGTTCCTCTCGCTCACCTTCTAGGCTGCACCTACCAGGACTTCTTGCACGTGTTTGTGCTCAGTTTCCACTTTCTGCATGGGTGGTGCATTGAGAGCGTCGTGAATGCAACGTGCACAGCTCCTGATTTCAGTTCGTCCTTAACTTGCTCCCTGCCATGTGGGACCGTCCCCCATCCTGGGAGACTCAGGCAGGCTTTGGGGTCGGTCCGTGGCCACCCCCCTCCTGGCACTGGTCACCCGTTTCATGATTATTTTTAGCCCTTCTGATAGCCTGATGTCAGCGCAGGCAGGGATTGTGGCTTTTTACCATAGTAGTGGACAGAGGGGTGTGTCCTGTAACATATTTTCTCTTAATATTCCCTCAGAGGCATTTTGCATGAATTTACACATTCTTCTCTGATGTCAGCTTCAGCGGCCCGTAGTATCTCATGGGTGTGCCATGGCCAAGTCCAGATCTCCTTTTTGCCTGTGGATAGTTAACGTATTTCCGGCATTTGCCCTTTATGACGACACACTGTGTTCAGTCCTGGCAAGTCTACCTGTCCCTTTGTAGCCCCGGCTCCTGAGGGAAGGGTCATAGCAGTCACATGCCTGGGTCAGCCCCGGAGCTCTCCGTCCATCCTCACCACAAGCAGGTTGCTGTGTGGAAGCCCAGAGCGGCGACATGGCGCCTGACCCACCGACCAGGCCGCGGTGCTGATATTTGAATCTCATTACCTTCGGGAGCTGCGAGGCTCGGGAGCTGCGAGGCTCGGTCGCTGACGTGTCTGATTATTGTATCAGCTCCTTACTCGTCCTGGCCCAGTGTGATCACCAGATCTGATCAAGGTCAGGGAGTAGGTCAGGCTGCTTGCATGGACCTTTCGCTGCAAAGCCCATAGCATAGAGCCCCGTTTGACTGTTCTCACACGATGTCGTACAGGTGCTGCTCACAGGTTGCTGGGGGCCTGCACGGTGTCTGCGACAGACATACTAAGCTTGAGGCTCCCGGCCTCCCAGGGGGCAGACCCCACCCTGAGGGCAGTCTTGGCCTGGGTTGACCCATCCGGGCTCCTCCCCTGGGTCTGGCCAGATGGGCGGGGATTGGATGGATCTGAGCTCAGCCCTGATCCACAGCCCGGCCCTGGTGCAGGAAGCCTGGGATGAGGGGTCTCTGGGAGTCATTCTCTGTGCCAGACAGCCTAGTGCCAGCCCTCGGCATGTGAGTACCAGTGTATGAGGGCGTGTGAACATGTGTGTGTGTGTGGGGGGGGTCTGCTATAGTCTCTGTGTTCATGAACACACGAGAAAAGCCTTGCTCTTCTCTTGACCTGGTTGGTAATTCAGAACTCACCAACCCTTCCTGAACTAGGATGCGGCCCGATGGGTTTGGAAGCTCCTTGATTCCTCATGGCCTAGGTGTGTCCGGATTCTAACCGGACCAAAGAAACCTGTCCACAGCTCTGGAAGAAGAGATGCCCAAGCTCTGAGAGCACTCAGTGTACCAGCCGGATGGAGTGCACAAGGCCCCCAGGACAGCCCAGACCCAGGAGGACCAGCAGTCAAGGGTCTGGCCAGAGGAGGACATCCTAGAGTCCATGGCTAGACCAAGGTCAAGGCCAAAACTCAGTGGCCCCCCAGCCCCACAGTTACCAGCAGAAGTCATGGGAAACAGACTGGGGCGAGGGGTGGTGAGGCTAGGGTGTCGGAGTGAGTGCATGTTGGGAGCACTGGAAAGTTCCCTCTTTGGCCATCAGACATGCTGACATGCCTGAGGAAGACACATCTCCTCCCGCTCTGAGGGTGTCAGCAGGGGGAGGGCCCCTCCTGCCCCCGGCGTGGAGCCCTGCATGGGGAGACAGGATGAGCACTGAGAGGGAGGGAGTGGGGTGGATCGTGGACCCTGCCGTGGACGCCGCGCACATGGTTCTCCACCTGCTGGAGTTGAGCGTATGCACGGAGCCGTGTCCGAGCCTTTCCACAGCATCTTTCTCCCAGTGCTGACTGTGGCTCACCTTGCGTTTTAATGATGGATTAGTCCTTCAAGAATGTGGCCTTCCTTGTTGGTTGACTGAGTGTCACTGGTTTTTCAGGAAAATAACTTACAAAGAATATGGTATTCTGTTTAGTTTGTCAACAAATTGCCTGAAAATTTTTTTTCAAATGTGTTGTATTGTTAATAGATTGAAAATGTTGGCATCTGGAATAATCTCTTTTCTGTAGATGATGATTTTAATTACCCTGAAAAACTTGGGGAAAATTCCTCTCACACGGAGGTTACGTTAACATTTTCGTCACGCTGCACATGACACACGTCAGTGGGGACCGGCACGTGTGGCAGACTGGGGTTGGCATCTTTCCTGTGGACACATGTGTTGCAGAGTGGGCTCTGCCCAGGCACACACCCGTATCTCCCAAACCAGGGGTGTGGCTGTGGCAGAAGCCAGAGCAGGGGTGGGATTCTCCAACCTCCCTGGGCTCCCCTCCATGTAGGACTTCGCCCAAAGTAAAAGATGCTGGGACAAAAGCCAGACCAGATGGGACTGGATTAGTGACAATGACCAAGATCTCCAGGGCAGGGTGGGACCTGTCCTACCTGCCCCACCCGTCCCGCTGCAATGAGGAGCCAGAGGAGCCACAGGGTACACCTGAGTCACCTGCCTGCAGGCAGTTGGACCCGCCGGAGGGTCCTCTTGAGGCTGTGAGGATGGGGGTTGGGGGGAGACCACACATCCTTCCTTTCTTGCCCCACATGGTGTGATGGTGTCCCAGTCCGTCGGGTGTCCAGTTGTGTCCTTGGACTTTCCAGTGCTCCCAACATGCATTTTCTAGAAATGAAGCCACGCGAGAGCAGGCCCAGGAGGGAGGACACCGGGTGTGTCTGCTCCTGGCAGCGGCGCCATGGGGCCCACTCCAGAGGCGAGACCCAGCGCATACTTCAGTTCGTCGTGGTCCCTGTTCGAACCTGTGTTAGCGTCTCAGGGCTGCCCTACCAGGTGACCACACACTGGTGGCTTCTAAGGGCAGGAACGCAGCCCCCTCCTGCTGGGAAGGCTGAACTTCCCTGAATCCCTCTGCCCTTCTCCCCAAGCCCTGCCCATGGCACCGTCTGACTAGCTCTGTCCTGGGGACAGTTTTCTGGGACAGGGGACAGACATGCAGCAGCAGAGCAGAGCCAGCTCGTGCCTTGTTTCTGGAGGGGACATGAGCAGAAAGGACAAATTTAGACTCCAGGCTTCCTGGGGCAGGGCTGGTGACAAGGCTGTGTGTCAGTTGGCCTGAAAGGCCTGGTGTAGCCCTGTACCGAGGCTCAGACTCTGGACGAGACAGCAGGCTTCCCTGCACTCTGGGCTCCTGCCAGCCGCCTGGGCCGCTCCAGCCGCCGAGCCCAATGGCTTTGTTAACATCCACCTGAGGGGTGGGGAAAGCAGCTAGGCGTACAGCCGAAGGGCACAGGGTCTCTCTGGGACCCTTCTGGGGCGCTCTCTTGGGCACACAGTGGAAACCTGCAAGCTGTAGGTTTCATCACTTGCCTTTGTCACACAGCCACGAGTGGAGCTCACGGTGAAGCCCGACGCAGCCGTTTGCCGGGGCTCGCTCTCTGCAGTGCTGTCCGCTGGCTGGAGGCAGTGACGGGGGCGGGCGGGCCTGTGCTGAGGGTGGGGTGACATGGTGTTCTCAGAAAAACGTGTGCTTTCTGTCCAAGTCTTGCTTGTTCTCTCCAGGATTCCCGTTTCTGCACCCAACACCCCTCTGGCTTCAGGAACGGGGTTCTGTTGGAGTAGAAAGTTGGACAGAGGAAACCTCTGCCTGCCCTAGGAGGCAAACCTCTGTCTATTCCTGGTGTCCCTGCCTCTGCTTGTGTGTCCATAAGGACCAAATCAGGATCGAAGGCATCCTGGCTTCCTCATGCTGGCTTTTGCAAGGAGGAGAACAAGGTGTCCCCAAGAGGGGACAGGAGCCGACGGCTGCCGAGCTCTGAGGGAGGAATCCAGGCTACGCTGGTCTATGCTAGAGACCAGCAGTGGTGTGACTGTGGCGTGTGTGTGTGTGTGAACCAGCAAGAACACGGCAGGCCCGCCTCACCCGCCTGGTTCCCTCCTAGCTCCAGGGGCTTGTCTGGTGTGACTGTGGCCCCGATCTCTAGGTCAGACAATGACGCATCACCCACACTTCAAAGATGGGGGACCCCGACCCAGAGAGCGAGACAGGGGGACCCTCAGCTGAGCTTTGCTCTCTGCAGACTGGGGGGTATTGTGTTTACATGGACCAGGTCAGTAGACGTATTAATTGCTTCATCTAGGTCTAAGGAGCTCATCCCCCAAATCAGCGGGTTGTAAACAGTCCTGAAAGTACACGTTGGTTGGAGGACATTACCAATAACACAAACACAAGCAGCAGAAAGCGACAGAACTTGCGTGTCCAGGACGCGCTTTCACCAGCTGCATCGAGTAGTCGAAGACCGACCGAATCAGAGATCTAACGGGGCTTGATAAGCAGCTGGGCAGAAAGGTTTACAATGAACAAGAAGGCCGTATGAGATGCAGGTTTACACTCCCTGTGAGTTCTGAAAAATTAATTGAATTCAGAGATCATTTCCATAGAAGGGCACGCACCTGCTTGAGTGATCCCTAGGTGTGTTTGATGGCAGCTCGCCGAGTAAGCCTGCCGCGTTGAGGCCCGGGCCTCCAGCACCCCGGACAGTTCCCGCCGCGCCGCCGCGCCTCTTCCCACTTTGGGCTCCAGGCAAACACTCACCTGCTTTCTGGTACACAGATGACTTTCCTGCCAGTGGAATGACTCAGTGTGTCCTCCGTGGTGTCCGGCTTCTTTGCTCAGCGTAATGGTTCTGACATTGCTCATGTTGTATGTATATAAGTAGTTAAATTGTTTTTGTATGGTTAAATAGTGTTCCAGTGTATGGCTCTGCCACAATTTTCATCAGTTCGTCTGTTGGTGCAAATTTGGGTTATAGCCATGTAAAGAAAGATGCCTTTGTTTTTATCTACCTTGATGCTCTGTCTCACGTCTGCCACCCCCCGCTGTGGGTCTTCCCGCACTGAGCCGTCTGCGGCACCAGCTGGCTGTCCTCCAGGTTAACTCGGTTGGACCCTGTCTGCCTGGAGATGGCTCAGACCCCGCATGCAGGTCAGCGGCTTGGTCCCCGAGACCGCCCCCTCCTTACTGGGGTCCGCAGGTCCAATCCAGGTTGTCCCCTCTGCTGGTGTTGACTGGCTGCGCATCCGAGATCCCCGTGACCCCTCCTCCGGCTGGATTAATTCGCTAGAGCTGCTTGTGGAACTGGGAAACTCTGTATGTACTAGATTTCCGGTTCGTTGTAGAAGGGACCAGCCCGGGAACGGCCGGCGGAGGAAGTGCAGGGGCGAGGTGTGGGGGGGTGGTGAGGAGCTTCCACGTTCTCTCCCGGGGCCACCCCTGCCAGCTCCATGGGGTCACCCGCAAAGAAGGCCTCTGGTCCCCCTCCTTTTGGGTTTTCGTGGAGGCTTCACCGTGTAGGCACGATTGACCAATCATTGGCCGTGGGTGACCCCCTTCCATCCTAAGAGCTGCGAGGGGGGTGTCGAACGTTCCAACCCTCTAGTCACAGGGCAGGTTCTCCTGGCCACCTGCCCCCATCCTGAGGCTCCCAGAACCCCCTGCCACCGGTCATCTCATTAGCCTACAAAAAGATACTTATTACTGCAGAGATTACAAGGATTTTCAAGGCTAAAAATTAAAGTTTAATCTCCGAGGAAATTCAATTTTCATCTCTTTCTGGTTCACGCTTTGGAAAACTTTGCATATCCCAAGGTCTCAAAGATTTTCACCCAGAGGGTTTATAATTCTGGCTTTTACAGTTGTGGCCATCTTCTTTATATTTCTTTCTTTCATTTTTTGAGGTTCATGGTTTATTAAAACAAAGATCTCTAAGGGAGAGTAAAAAAAATTGTGGATATTTTACATGTTGACGTTAAAGAAAGTAATGCTCTAACACAGAGAAAAGTAATAACTTTCTTCTATTCTCAACATAATTACAAGATTTATAAGTATATGTAGTAAGTAATAGTCTGCTCCAGGCAGTATGGATTGGGAAAGAGACACAAATTTAAAATTATTCTGTGATCATCTTCTACCAGTCCTGCTCTTGTGTTTCTCTGCCGGTTTGTCTAACCCCGGGCACTGTCAGAACTTGCAACCTGCAGCCGAGGTGCCGGGGACAAACGGGAGCCTCACCTCCCCCACTCCTGCCCCCCCTTTCTTTCAGACACAGGCCTCCAGCCCTTCACTTCCCAGGGCCTGATAAGACTGTCAGTAGAGGGTTTCCGTCCTTTGTTTTGTTTTGTTTTTATTTTTAAATTAAGTTTTTACTTTGAGGTGGTTAATGTGGAGAAGTAAAGCAGAGAGGCCTGTACCTGTGGTCCAGAGGTAGCATCTCACAGAGCTATGGTATCACAGCCAGAATACTGACTGCCCAGCGGCCCGGAGACGCCGCTCGACACGGCTCCCGTTTCTCCAGAGATCTCTGTTCTTTTCAAAGCCACAGCCACCGCCCTCCTGCCCGACCCTCCCTGACCCCTGGCGACCAGTAATCCTTCCTCCGACTCCATAGTCTTGTCATCGGAAGAATGTTACACAAATGAAACCCTTCGTTGAGGAACGCTCTGGGATTTGATTTTTCAGTGAGCAGAATTCTCTGGAGACCGACGCAGGTTCCTGCCGCATCACTGGGCTGTTCCTCTGAACTGCTAAGTAGGATTCCGGGGTGTGGATGAACCGCCTTCCCTGTTTGTTTGTTTTTTACACCATTTTTCTGTGTTTTACACCATTTCTCTATTGAAGGAGGATCTGAGTTGTTTCCAATGTTAGTCTCTTGTGAATACATGTACCACAAACGTTCGTGTGCACTTTCCATCCGGACCGGAGTCCGCATTTCTCTGGGATGGTGACGTGGAGTTCAGTTGCTGGATTGTGTTGACTTTTCCTGGAAACTGCCCAACCTTTTGCCAAAGTGTCTGTGCCGTTTCTCAAGGGTCCAGTTTCTCTGCG
This sequence comes from Mustela nivalis, assembly GCF_964662115.1. Classification (NCBI taxonomy): domain Eukaryota; kingdom Metazoa; phylum Chordata; class Mammalia; order Carnivora; family Mustelidae; genus Mustela; species Mustela nivalis. The sequence goes on from NC_139021.1 coordinate 184,855,750, forward strand.
TTCTGGCCAGCGTTGGGTGGTGTCGTTAATGTTAGCGGTAGCCGTCCAGTCGGTACGCAGGGACCCAAGCTGTGGGTCTCGTTAGCATTCTCCCGGGGGCTGGTGACGCAGAGCCTCCGTGTGTACGCACCGCCCATCTGTCCCCGGAGGTAAAACGCGCCTTCCTGTCTCTGCTCATTTTCTAAGTAGATTGCTTGCTTTGCTCTTGTTGGGTTTGAAGCTCTTTACATATTCTAAGTGTCTCCGCCCTTTGTCCGATTCCCTCCCCGGCCCGGCCTGTGGCTTGTCTTTCCATCCTGGGAACAGGAGCTCCCGTGGAGCCGCACTTCTCATTCTGATAGAGACCAGTTTGTCTGCTGTTATTTCTCTGGACTGTGTTTTTGGCATCCATCTTGTAAGTGTTGTAAGTGTTCTCTTCCGGTGGAGGGAATCCCCTCTTTTCCTATTTATCTGGGAGTTTTATTTTATTTTAATTGATTTTTAAAAGATTTTATTTATTTATTTGACAGACAGAGATCACGAGTAGGCAGAGAGGCAGGCAGAGAGAGGAGGAAGCAGGTTTCCCGCCGAGCAGGGAGCCTGACGCCAGACTCGATCCCAGGACCCTGAGATCATGACCTGAGCTGAAGGCAGAGGCCTAACCCACTGAGCCACCCAGGCGCCCCTGTAGGTTTCTTCTTTAAAATTGTCTTGGTTTTGGTATCAGGGTAATGTTAGCCTCCTAAAATGGAGTTTGAGATTTTCCTTTTTCATATTATGGTAAATGGATTTCTATTGAAAAATGGACACACTTTTAATGTTATGAGACTTTGTATCATGTTAAACTTCCCGTTTTAACTGTCTTAAAAAAAAATCCTGCTCCCAGAGGGTAAGGAAGGGGGTGCTGCCTCATTCCTGCCAGGTGAATGTTGAAACCCCAGTTCCCCACTTGGCTTCCCTTGACATCCGAGGGGGAGGGGTGACCTTGTGAAGCTGTGTAGTGGTGGAAGTCCTGCCTGTCCTCTAAGCCTCCTGACCTCCCCCAATGGAGGGACACCTCATTACTGCTCAGTGGGGTGGAGGTCCAGACTCCGTGTGTGGTTTCCGTGGATGTGGTTCCCATGGACGCCGCACGAGGGGCAGGTGCCTTGTTTCCAGCTGGTAGGAATGGAAGTTCTGGTCTGAGTCACCCCAGGAGGAGTTTTTAGATGCTTTGTCACAGCTTCATAAGGGTTGAAGTCCAGAGTCCCCATGTGGCCTCTGTTGATGTGGGTGAGGTTTTCCAGTGGTTGGTTGGCGCAGAGCAGTTACTGTCTGGATTTTTCTGTCTTCTAGGATTTTCCTTTCTTTGTCCCTCGCATCTAGGGAGCAGGTTTGGTTGGGCGTTTTGTTTGCTTGTTTCTTTGCCTCCTTTGGCATTTCTAGGCTGCTGGCTTTGTCAGCTTTTGAGATATATGAAACCCAAGGAAAACCCAAGGGGCCTTCCCCTAGGTCCTTGGTCCCAAGATCCCTGCCTGGTCTGCCTCCTCCTTTCCTCCCGTCAGAGCCCTCATACGTTTGTTTGAGGGTCATGCCCGGTGTGTTTAGTTGGACTCAGCGGAGGGACAGGGAAAGCGTCCTCTCCATTCTCCTGGAAGCGCGAGTCTCTCACGAGCTATCTTTTAGATGATTTTATGTCTGATCTGAGGTACAGGGTGAGGTTCATTTTTCCCCCGTGTGAATATATGTGTATGTCCCCAGCACCATTTGTTGAAAAGACTTTCCTTTTCCTGTCATACTACATTGGCATCTCTGTTGTCTTTTTTCCTGACACCGGGTGGGTCTCCCCCAGTGCAGGTCAGTTCTGACACTGACTCCAGTGCAGAGGCCAGCAGCCGTGGGGATGCCTAGGCTAACCGTACTTCCGCCGGGCCGACTACAGATTGGAAAGTTCCCACAGCTTCCTCTCAGATTCTCACTAGCTGGAATATTCAGGTGCTTCAAGAGAGCACTTGACTTATGCTCCCCAGTTTATTAGAGAGGCTACAATTCAGGAACAGCCAAATGGAAGAGATGTGCATGGCGAGATGTAGGAGGTGGGGGAGAGGCACGGGAGTTCCCTCTCCCTTTCTGGGCCTGCCGCCCTCCCAGTCCATGCTGTTGTCACCAACCCAGAGGCTCTCTGCACCCATTATTGGGGGGAGTTTATGGAGCCCTCACTCTGTAGACAAGATCGGCCCAGTCATTGGCTAATCATTGTTGAACTCAGTCTCCAGCCCCTCTCTTTCCCCAGGGTTTGGAGGCTGGAGCTCAGAGTCCTCTGCTCACGGCTTGATGCTTCTGCTGACCAGCCACCATCCAGAAGCTACCTAGGGGAGACAGGCGCCACCTCAATGCATAAACTCAGACATGGACCAAAGGGGCTTGTTACGAATTACCAGAGATGCTCCTGTATCTTATCACCCAGGAAATAACAAGGTTTTTTTTTTTCAAGATTTTATTTATTCATTTGACAGACAGAGATCACAAGCAGGCAGAGAGGCAGGCAGAGAGAGAGAGGGAAGCAGGCTCCCGGCTGAGCAGAGAGCCCGACGCGGGGCTCAATCCCAGGACCCTGAGATCACGACCCGAGCCGAAGGCAGCGGCTTAACCCACTGAGCCACCCAGGCGCCCCAATACCAAGGGTTTTAAGAGCTCTCTGCTCCAGGAGAGACCAGATACCTGTTTCCTGTTATACAACATGTCTTATTCAAAGATCGATTGACCTCTTTATAAGAGGGCTTGTTTCTTTTAAAAAAAAATATTGCTTTTATTTTAATTCCAGTAGAGTTAACATACAGTGTTATGTTAGCTTATCAACAATGCTGTATTTCTAGGTTCTTTCTCCTGTTCTCCTGACTTATCTGTATATTATACCATTATCACACTCAATTATAGTGCCTTTATAGTAAGTTTTGGAATCAGGCACTGTAAGTTCTACTTTTTTCTTTAAAAAAAAGTTGGTGTATGTGGGTGGTTACTTTAGGTCTTTTGCATTTCCAAATGTATTCAGAACCAGCTTTTCATTTTTTACAGAAAATCCTGTTGGAATTTTGATTTTGATTGCATTGGATCTATAGATCAATTTGGGAGAAATTACGGTCTTAATAATATTGAGTCCTGTAATCTATGAACCTGGATTCAGTCTCATGTTCATATCTCAAAGTCTAAAAATAATCTTTAATCTCTCAGCATGTTTTATTGGTTTTTAGTGTATAGGGCTCACACATATTTTATTAAATTATCTCTACATACTTCAGAACAATAAATATAAGATGATAATATATTTTAAAAGTTCTATCATAAGTGATATTTTTTAATTTCCAGTTTCAAAGGTTTATTGCTATTCTATTGAAATAGAATTGATATTTGCATACTGACCTTGTATCCTGTGATTCTGCTAAATTTACACACAAGTTCTAGTAGCTTTTTTGCAGCTCCTCAGGATTTTCTATGTCAGTTTTGTTTAACGTGTGCTTCATGGATTTCTGGTGGGTCCTGAGGTGCTTCAGGGTGTCACTAAGGTCCTACTACGTTTTAAAGATGCACTAACATTATTTCCCCATTTTTATTGTGTTGGTATTTGCATGGATGTGCAAAGCAATGATGAGTAAATATGCTTGTGCCTTTGCATGAACCAAGGTCATGATACCACAGTGCCTTTGTAGCTGCTGCACTCTTCACTTCCTTGAACTCGCAGTAAAACACCCCAAATCCAGTTTCGTGCAGTATGACAGTAGGAATTAATGACTTTTATCAATTTTAAGTTCCCAAGAGCAAAATTGAAAATTCTGTGCGCTGACCTGGGAAGTAGACACAAAGCATGTCTGCTGATTACTAAAGTATGATCATTGGCTTGAAGAAAGGCATTTGGGCTGTAACCTGGAAAGCAACTTTTCTGTGAAACACAGTATAAAACTGACACAAAACTATGCTTATTTTGACTTGGGTTTTGACATTATTATCTTGAGAATGGACAGTGTATCACTTCAAGAAAAGTAATAGATGGCTTTGGGTGTTAAAGATAAGATTTTGAGTTTTCAAGCAAAAAATAGATTTTTGGAAATTTTATATCCACCTTTGTGATGAGCTCAGTGGTGATATTAACAAATGTGATATATTAGTTTTGGATAAGAAATGTGCCAACAGGAGTGCCTGGGTGGCTCAGTGGGTTAAGCCACTGCCTTCGGCTCAGGTCATGATCTCAGGGTCTTGGGATCGAGTCCCGCATCGGGCTGTCTGCTCAGCAGGGAGCCTGCTTTCCTCTCTCTCTCTCTGCCTGCCTCTCCATCTACTTGTGGTTTCTCTCCGTCAAATAAATAAATAAAATCTTAAAAAAAAAAAAAAGAAATGTGCCAACAATATAAAGATTTGCATAAATTAGGGAAACAATATTTTCCAACTCACCAGTGAAAGATGGTCTGTCAGTAAAAGGTACGTTCAATGTGGAAAACAGACTGATGGGTTTTATAATAATGGATGGCTTAGATTGCACATAACAGACAACATTTAAGAAGTTCTTGCTTGCCAAGTTTCGGTATAGCGTCAAATTATCTGAAAGAGTGATTAAGATTCTTTTTCACGTCGGAATGAGATCTGATTTTCTTCCTATGCTTCCTAAACAATGTGTGGATGCAAAAGCAGATATGGGATAAAACCTCACTTGTTTATACTGTTCTCATCTTTTGTGCAGATTGCTGTGTTTGATTTGGTAATCTTTTGTTGAAAAAATGTCAACAGCTTCATTGAAGTATGATTGACTTATAACACATTGCACATGTTTACGTGTATACTTGCTAAGTTTCCACATGGGTGCGCGTCTGTAGAAGCATCACCGTAACCCAGATGGTAAATATGAGGGTCATCCATACCCCGAGACCTCACCTGCCTGAATTCCACTACTCTCATCTCCAGGCAATTACTGATCAGCTTTCTGTCACGGTACGTCATATTTTCTAGAATTTTGTATTCATAGAAACACATAGTAGGTGTTTTTTGTCTGGCTTCTTATGTTAGGTATAATCGTTCTGCATTCATCCCACTTGTGTAGATCAGGGGTTCGTTCCTGCTTACTGGTTAGCAGTATTCTACTGTGCGGATGGACCATTGTTTGTGTATCCCTTTGCCTGTTGTAGACATTTGGGTTGTTTCCAGTTTGGGACTATTACCAGTAAAGCTTCTAGGACCATTCACGAGCAAGTCTTTGAGTGGACACATTCTTTCATTTCTCCTTCGTGAGACTCTAGCCCTGGAAAGACTGGGTCCTCTACGAGCTTGATTCTAACATGCTCCGTTTTCCTCTGGCTCTTGTAAGACACATGATGCTGTCATAGTCACTCAGTGGACGTCCTTGTTAACTAATTAGACCCTCCGTGTCTGTTCTGGGTCAGTTTTGATGAACTTTTCTTCCCTCTCTAAAGCGTGCATTTTCCTACTTCTTTGCATGTTTGGTGATTTTCGGTTGGTTGCCAGACAATGAAGTGAAGCTTGTGGGATGAAGAGCGTTTTGTGTCCTGTAAACGCGCGAGCCTTGTGTTCTTGAACATGATTGGTCTGCTCACAACTGCTTTGAGCTTTTGAGTCTTGCTGTTAAGCTTTGCCATCTGGGACCATATCTGCATTTAATCCAGTGTTAATTTTCCCACACGACTGCGTCCAGATGTCTTTTAGTTGCCTAATCAGTGCCTCCTGAAATACAGGCTTTTCACCACTGACTGTTGGGAACAGGTGCTGTTGCAGAACACGTGTGTGCACTGGGCACATGCACTGGTCAGTATTCAACTGAATATTTGACGGGGACCCTCTGCTGGTCTCCAGAGCTTTCTCTTTGTGAAACTCTCCTCTGTGATCCTCTGCTCTGTGAACTCCAGCTGCCTTGGTCTTCCTGGACTTTCAGAGACACGTCCTCAATTCAGGGAGACCACCTTGCTCTGCCTGGGTTTCTCGTTCCTTCCTGGAGGTCTGGAAACTTCTTCCAGGAAGTATCTGGGGCAATCAAAGGGCTTGCCTCATTTGTTTCTTCTCCCTAGGTGTTGCTGTTCTTTGTCATCTAATACCCAGTGTCTTGCGTCCACTGTCTCAAATGTTTGGACCATTCTTTTGTATTAAGTTGCTTCAGGCAGGCGAATGAATCTGGTCCCCATTAGTCCATCTTGACTTGAATTGGAATTTTCTCTGTTACAGATTTTGCATTGGGTGATATTGATACTGGGTAGGTGTTTTGGTTTGGTTTTGGTAACATGTTAGAATTGCTAGTTTCACAAGATGGTTTGAGAATGGGTCTCCTTTTCTATTTTCCCCAACTTTTTTTTTGGCAAGGTTGTGTTATTTTCCTTTCCATGTTTGATAGAATTCATTAACGGAGGTGTCTAGTACGAGCATTTTCTTTATGGGAGATAGTCTTGTTATGAGTTGGATTTCTTTAATATATATGGGACTACTGACATTTCCATTTTTTTCTTGGACCAGTTTGGTAATTTTTAACTTTTAAAGAACTTGTTTATTTTGTCTAACTTTTTGATGTTTTAGCATAAAGTGATTAGTATCTTTATTATCGTATAATACTTACAGGCTTTGTGGGGATGGTAATGTACCTTCTTTTGCTTTTGCTAATAGTAACGTGGGTCCTTTTAAGTGGTTCTTTTTAAAAGATTTTCTTTTTTACCTCTGGTTTGTTTGTTTTGCAATCTGAATATTGTGTGTTTTTGCCTTTTTTTTTTTTTTTTTTTTGGTGTGTGTTTATCCTGTGTTTTGTTTTGTTTTTGAAGGGAGGGTTTCATTGAGATTCTGGGAGCCATGCATTTGTTGTTCTCACTAAATTGGTACACTGTTCAGTTACTCTTTCTTTAAATAATCTGCTTTGCCTTCTGGCTGAGACCTCTTAAGGCTCAGTTTATTTTGTTTGCTTGATTTTTCTCTCCTGCTCCATTTGTACAGTTTCTGCTGGTTTCTAACCTCCAGGTTCACTGATGTTCTCCTGCTCCGTTTGTACGGTTTCTGCTGGTGCACCTCCTTAGTACTTTCCCATTTGCTCCAGCGAAGGAGTATTTCATTTACTTACGTACCTACTATATGTTTTAGCTTGGAATTTTTATTTTGTTCCTTTTCATATCTTCTTACTATGTTTATATTTTCTCCCTTTTTGGTCTACGTTTTCATTTCAATGCCTGAGCTATTTATAGTAGGATTTGTAGGTTTTATTGCTGGTTCCACGGTCACTGTCCTTCCTTGGTCTCTGCTTACTGATCTCTGCTTAGAAAGGGGTGGATTCTTCTGCTGCTTCACTGCCCGGTAACACGTGGACTCCTTGGCAATTTAAGTATTAGGTTGTTGAGTGCTGATTCTTTTGTTTTCCTTTAAGAGCGTTGGGGCTGTTTTCTGGCAAGAATCAAGTCACTTTTCAGTCATGTTAGCCTTTCAAGGCTCGTGTTCAAGCGTGCTGGGGTGGGTTGAGCGTAGTCGGGACTGCGGGGCTGGTCCAGGCCTGCAGCTGCGGCGCGACCCGTCGGAATCCGCCTGCTGCCCCGTGTGGTCTTGCTGCTCCGGCTCTTTTGAACCAGAGGGGCTCCTGGCTCTGTGTGGACTCGGAGAGGTCTTCGTCTCACAGCCGCCCTGCCTGTCTTTTCCCAGCCTTGTGGAGTTTTCCTGTGTCTCTGCAGTTGGCTGTCCTGCGCCAGGCTCAAGGAGCCCTGGCCTGTGGTCCAGAAAACCGTGGTGGCATAATCGTGTCCCGCTTTCTAGCCGGGCATGGGAGGCCACTGCTGTAGCCGCTTCCCTGTTGTGGCGGCACGTGCGGGTCCACATGTACTGGTCTTGGTGAGGCTGGTCTCAGCCCAGTGAAGTTTATGCCTCCGTACATCAGTAACACATGGAATAAAGCACAAGACACACACACGATTTAAAAACTAAGCCTTAAGAACGTGAAGGAATTCTAGAAAATTAAAGATTTTCGAGTAATACAAAAATCTTATATTTCCATAGTTTTACTAAACTTGCTTTTTTTTTTCTTAAAGATTTTATTTATCTATTTGACAGACAGATCACAAGCAGGCAGAGAGGCAGATAGAGAGGAAGGGAAGCAGGCTCCCGGCTGAGCAGAGAGCCCAGTGTGGGGCTCGATCCCAGGACCCTGAGACCATGACCTGAGCCGAAGGCAGATGAGCCACCCAGGTGCCCCTAAACTTGCTTTTTAAGAAGATTTTATTTATTTATTTATTTATTTATTTATTTATTTATTTCTCTAACAGAGAGAGCACACAAGCAGGGGCAGAGGGAGGGAGAAGCAGGCTCCCTGCTCAGCAGAGAGCCCGATGCAGGGCTTGATCCTAGGACCCCAGGATTATGACCTGAGCTGAAGGCAAATGCTTAATCACCTGAGCCACTCAAGCACCCCTAATTCTGCTAAACCTACTGATACTTATTTAGAAGCTGTTCAGGGGCTTTGTAGTGAAAGGCAATAACTCATGATACTCCCAAGGAGGGTTTGTTCTTCCCATGGAGCTGAAATGCCTAGAACAATTTCATAAAACAGTGACAACCCCAAATGTGTCTTTGTTAGAAAATACTGTGCAAGGTACATGGAGGACTCTTATGTATATCAAAACAAACGAGAATTGGAACAAATCAGACATCTTGTGGGAGGGAGGTGTGCTGTGCAGGCCCATAACACGTGGTGGATGATCGTGTGTCTTGGGCTGTGGTATTTGCTACGTTCTGCTTTGAGAAAAGCAAGAAGAACTCGTCCTCTTGAGTCAAGTAGAAGAAAGATGTTTAGGAGAAGGTGTGTATTCAGTAAACATCTATTTAACAAAAACAGTGTTTTAAGAAACTCAGTGTATTGAGAGCCCCAGCCGGAGTGGGAGCCTGGACTAATAGCCATCGTCAGGGGACCTGGTCCACACCCAGAGACTGGGCCTGTGGGGCCTGCAGCTTCGATTTTGTTAGAATTCAAAACCGTGCAGCCATAAAGTTGGGACTGGCGGGTGCCTGGGTGGCTCAGTGGGTTAAAGCCTCTGCCTTCGGCTCAGGTCATGATCTCAGGGTCCTGGGATTGAGCCCCACATTGGGCTCTCTGCTCAGCGGGGACCCTGCTTCCCCCCCACCCTATCCCCCCGCCTACCTCTCCTCCTACTTGTGATCTCTCTCTCTCTCAAATAAATAAGTAAATAAATAAAAATCTTAAAAAATTTGGGACTAGAAGCATAAATTGCCATGGAAACTCATTTGTATGATTACTTTTATTAAAGTAAGATCTTTAGAGCATGGTGGAAACTCTGTAACACTTTGTAATGGATGGGAATGTGACTGAAAATATTTTGTGGTTAAAAGACTTGTCAAGTTTCAACATATTTTTTTCTTTTTAAAGAAGGTTGTAAATTTGTTGACCTTTTCTGCTAGTAGGTCTTAGAGCGTGCCACCTAGAATGTATTTGGGGAAAGAAAGTCAGACCTTTAATCAGAACCTTCAAAGTAAGTGTGCTGAGGAACCAGCAAATGAGGAGGCCCTTGTGGAAAGAGCTTGTTTGTGCCGGAAGCGTTGGAGAAAAGCTGTCATTGCATGGGATTTGATGTTATTCTGGCTGCATTAATGGGCCGTCCTGCCGTCTCTGTCTGCGCAGTTTAAATGTTTGGAAGCAGAATTTTGTATCATGCCGTTTTCCAGATGAAGATTTTGAGAGGTTTTGTGAGAAGTACAAGGTGACACCCTTAGTGTTTGCTTCAGAGGATAACTGGTTGATTTGAAGGAAGCACAAGTTTATCCATTCCCTCTGCTCAGAGCTGGTCTGGGGCATCTGGACACACGCTGGGAGAGCTTGCCTTTTTGGTTAATGGATGTCTGGTCCCATAGATCGGTCCAGTTCAAGTGAGTGGTTCCTCAGTGTTTACTCTGCACACATCTGGGCTCGGGGGTGGAGAGAGACCTGGGAGGGCCTGGTTCTTTCCTGCAAGGAGCTCATAGCAAGGGACCCGTAAAGTCCACAGGATGCTGGCTCTGCAGATAGGTGTCCTGGGCTGGCGGATGAGCTCAGAGCACACTTCTCATTCAGGATGCAGCCCTGGGTGAAAAGGAGATAGGAATTGGCCAAGGGGTATGAGCTGAGGCTTGAGAGTTAACAGGCCGGGTGTGTTGGGTACCTGGACGGCTGCAGGTCAGCGCACACACACGGAGGAGCAGAGATGAAGTCGGGGAGCCATCGGTGCGCCAGGACCCAAGGAGACTCCTTTGCTGCCTGGGTTTCCTTCTGGAGTTGGGGGGGCAGAGATGTGAAAGAGTGGAGCAAGCACGTCTTTTCTAGAAAGATCCTTCTGTATGGGTGGGGGGTTGGGGCATAGAGGGAGGGACAGACTGAGATATGTGTGGCCGGTGGGATGTGGTTCGTGGATCTTTTTTTGAAGTTTTTATTTTTTTATTAGAGAGAGAGAGAGGAAGCGTAAGCAGGGGGAGAAGGAGGCAGAGGGAGAGGGAGAAGCAGGCTTCCTGCTGAGCAGAGAACCCAGGGCCCTGGGATCATGACATGAGGCAAAGGTAGACACTGAACGGACTGGATCACCCAGGCGCCCTGGCTCATGGATCTATAGAGATGTTGTTATGGGTTGAATTGTGACTCCCCGAAGAGGCTGAAGTACTAAACCCCAGTACCTGTGAATGGGATCTTATTTGGAAATAAGGTTTTTCCAGATGGTAGAGTTAAAATGAGCTCATCGGGGTGGCCCTAACGCAGTTTCCCCCATACAAAAGGGAGGTTTGGTCACAGGGGCCGACGTACGTAGAGGGAAGATGATGAGAAGATAGGCATCCAGAAGCCGAGGAACGTCCGAGGCCACCAGGAGCAGGAGGGGGCCCGGGAACAGACGCCCCTCCCGGCCGCAGAAGGAGCCAGCCCTGCCGACTCCCTCCTGCCTGACTTCTGGCCTCCAGTGGGTTCTCCGCGGACGCCCCCAGTCTGGGCTGTTTGCTTCGGCAGCTGAGCTGAGTCATACGAGCGGGTGAAGGGTGTGTTTGTGGTCAAGCCGAGTGGCTGGGCCAGGTGGAGGGCAGTGGCCCTGGCGGGGGGGAGGGGACAGTCCTGGCGGGGGGAGGGGACAGAAGCAGCAGGGTTGGGGTGACCCGGGCTCCATCCATGGCAGCACCCCACTGAGAGCGCCGCGGAGCAGAGGGCTGCCCGGTGTTGGCTGCACGGGCCTGGCGACAGGACTGGGACTTGATGGGCCTGGGGGCACCCTGCAGGGGGCTGGCTTTGGGGGTCGTACAGAGTGTGGGGGCAGGTTGGGACACACTGAGCAGCATGCTTGAGAGAGGGGCAGGGAGCCCCACGGAGGCGTTGGGAGGGTGAGCTGCTGGGGGAGGAGCGTGCGGTGCTGCGAAGAGGGAGGGGTCGGGTCTGTGGGTCTACGTGAAAAGTCCCAGTGGCCGCCGGCCGCGCCCGTGGGCGGCCGTGTGAGCAGTGGAGTGGGGAGCTGGGCGCAGAGCAGCCTGCGGGCTCACTGCCTCGGTTCCTGCAAGCCAGACGCATGGGGCAGGAGGCCCAGAACCCTCAGGGTCCTGGCAGCCGGCCGCGCTCTGTCCTGGTCGGTCTGGTCCCCTTGAGATGTGATCTGGGGCCTGAGCCAGGCCTCCTGCTGGACCCGCTCAGACTGGACTCTTGGCTTATGCGTGCGAGTTCATACGTGTAGGATGGAACGTGTCCCTCCGGCTTGGACAGGGGCTGGGCCTGCCAGAGAAATGTTCTGAGTCTGGGCGACGCCCTGGTGTTGCCAGCCCAGAAGGTAAACCTGGACGCTGTTGTCCTTTCCTGGGCGATGGGAGGCCGCCGTGGGCCGGCCCCATCACACGGTTGCCGTGAGCCTCCCTGGGTCCTGTGCGTCCTCTGCCCTTAACACCTCGCGAGCACAGCTCGTGCGGAGTGTGACGGCCGCGGCGGGCTGGCTCGGATGGGCACCGACCACGCCGCGCCCTGGTCTCATTTGTCTGCTACGCTTCGGTCTGGCCTGCGGCGCCCGCGTGGGGCTCATCACAGGCAGAGAAAATTAGCCGGCGCGGCAGCTGGAGAGCAAAACCCAGGCGCGGAGATAACAGTGCCCTAAAGCCAGGGGCCCGGAGAAGGCCGAGGGCTGGGGGGGTCTTCTTCAGCTACAGCTTACAGGGGAGGCGGGAGTTGAGGCGCACAGGAGCACGGAAGGGAGCCCGTTCCTGGTGCCGCAGGCCACTCGCTTTGGGGAGAGCAAAGCCTCCTGCGGGGACCCCAGACAGGCTCCTCTGCGTCTCCCCTCAGTCGCTTGTGCGCCCTGCTGCTCGGCGGCTGTCGGGCCGGGAGCCGCGTGGTCGGCAGCCCCTTCCCCGGCTCTGGGCAGCCCCTCTGTCTGGGAGCACTGGGGGCACTCCGGCCTGCCCACCATCGATCGCCCGAGTCCCTGTGGGGTTTCTGTTTCAAGGATTGGCCTCCCCCCTCTAGAGCTCTGCTTGGGGAAGTGGCCCCCACGAGTGACATACGACACTCCTTTGACCACTGTTCTCCAATATGACAGCAGAATTTTAAAAATGTGTTTAAGATGAGTATTTTTATCTGAAAGTAAAAGTATTTTCCTGGGAAACAAATTTCAATATGGCAGTAGAAAAAAGTATTTCAAAAGCATTTTAGAAATGCTGTTTTGTTTTGTTTTATTTTTTTCAACTGAAGATGAGTTTATAATGAAAGATTTTTGGAACAGACATAGCCTAGATGTTTCTGTGTTACTCAGAAGGGAGCAGAATTAGGGGAAATGATCACTGATTTGGGGCTCCCGTGACCACATTATTTTAATTAAATGATTAATGGCGTGAACTTTAAAAATTGATCTGTTGATGGCCTACCTTCTTTTGGATTCTGCAAATATCTGTACAATCAATAGGTTGACAGAAAGCCTGGAAATTTAGATTTTCGTGTTCCAGTGGGCATCGTGCGTGGCCATGCCAGGATTTGGGAGAAACCATTTCCTTCTGTGAAGAGCCTAGTTTCCCCGATGGAGGGCCCCTAGCCCTGTATTTGTTATAAATTAATATTAACGAAAGTTGGTAATTAACGTGTGGCTTGGCATCCAGAGGAAAGTGTGCGACCTAGACCGACAGAGTATTTAACAATCTGTCAAGTCAGGGTCATGGATAGCTGCGTGCTCTGGGAAACCAGGAGACCGTGCGGGCTCCCCATCGGCCCCGAGCACTGCGTCCTGGTTCTGGCGCGTTTCCCGCTGGTGCCCGCGTCCATCTGGGAGCGCAGGGACAGCCTGGCAGCTGCCAGCCCGCGCCTCCCTGCCAGGAGAGGACGCGTTTGCTGGTCTGGGTCTCTCAGAGGGCTTTCAGCTTGCCCGGGTGGGTGGCGGGGCCGCAGGGACAGGCGAGGCGGGTGGTCCATGCGAGACCCTCGCTCATGCTACACCCTACACCCTGGCCACTGCCCCTTCCGAAAGCCCGCAGTCCCCTCGCAGCAGGGGTGAGGCTCCTGAGGAGAGCAGCACACTTCTGGCCCTCAGGCTAACTCCGGGAACTCGGAGGCACAGTGGACTCTGGGTTGATAGAACTAATTAGGTTTAATTAACAAATTTCAGGAATAGCTATTGGAAAGCCTCATGGACGTGAGAGGAACGCATGGAAATTCGCCAGGTGGAGTCCCTCCTCCCGGCGGGTTTGTCACATAGAGATTATTACTGTCCTCTATCACTCTGATAATAGAAGCTTGTCTCCTTGGCTGTGTTGGCCTTTGATCATGGAAACGAAGCTTTGATCCTGTATTTCACTTATCATTAAAATGTGTCCTTGGACCATTAATGCCAGAAGGTAGATACCTTCAAAGAACCCTGCTTTTAGGCAGGTTCCCAGAAGAACGCAGCAGGTGAGTTGGGCCGCGATGGGGTTAGGGATCAGGCTGCCCCTGGAGGCTGGGAGCTGCCGTGAGGGTGCGGGGGGGGGGGGTGTCACCTGCCTACCGCGGGGGGGGGGGTGTCATCTGCTGCCGCTGGGCCTTCCCTTTACAGCTGTGATTCCTGGCGGCTCTCCAGCAGCTGCAGGGTTCACGGTCCTGCTCCCCGTTGACTCCCTGAGGTCCACACAGACCCCACAAGGTAGAGAGAAAGGTCCCACAAGCTGCCCCCCCCCGAATGCCAGGCCTCATGGAGCACCCCAGGCCACCCCCACATTTGTCTGACTCGGTCATGAGTTCAAGCCTCTGGGAGCACCCCTCTGCCCCGTAATCCACTCGCGTGACTTCTAGAACTCAGGCAGTGTGTTTCGATGATCGTTCATTATAGTGACAGCCAGAGGGGGTGCTTAGGGCGAGGGCTGGAGGGTCCCAGGTACATCCCGAGGTTCATCAGCCCGAAGCTGGTTCCTCGTCCCCATTGTGCAGCGTCTGTAGGCCCACGGTGCCTGCAGGGTGAGGGCACCATGGGCCACCGGGCTGAGCTCGGCCTGCAGCCCCTCGCCACCTCCCCTTGCCCCCTGGAGACAGGTGGCTGGACTGGTTCCCTTTTTGGAGACCAGCCCACTGGAATCTTCCTCCAGACTTTCCAAGTCATCTCGTTAGCATGACAGAGACTCATATCACTCAAGATACCCCGAGGATGTTGAAGCTCCGTGCTAGAAACCGGGGCCAAATACCAGATACGTTTTTATTTTACTACAGCAGGCGTGCGCAGAGTGGCTGGAGCTCAGTTCAGGCTGGGCATGCGCATTGATGGCACCCCTTGGCCAGAAACGGCCGGCTCAAGTGACTCTGGAAGAGACCACTCCCCGGTGCTGCTCACTAGTGTGACAGGGCCGTGTCCCCATTCCCCTGTGGTCCCAGGATGTGGCTCTGGAACGCAGCGTCTGGAGGCCGAGGTCTAGTCTGTGCCCCCTCCCAGCATGTGGCTCTGGAACGCAGCGTCTGGAGGCCGAGGTCTAGTCTGTGCCCCCTCCCAGGGTGCGGCTCTGGATCGGAGTCTGGAGGCCGAGGTCAGGCTCTGTTCCCTCCGCAGTCCCCAGAGGTGTCTTCGTGCATCGGTTCATGCTCCAGGGGTTCAGACGTAAAACAGAAGCCAAACAAGAAAAGGAAACACGACAATGACATTTCTGGATCTGTCCTTAGAAGAGTCTGGGGGCGGGGCAAGGGTATCTTTATTTGCTTCATGATTTATACCGCAAACATCACCAGGGGATGTTCCTTGAGTTTCAAGGGTAATTATTGGACAAGCCCCACGCTGTGCCTGGGCACTTGCTCCCGTGACCTTCTGTGGCCACCCCCTGCTCCCCTCCCCAGCCCTTGAAGGCAGGGTCAGCACACCGGGGCCCGCGGGTCGAGTCCGCCGTGGTGCCTGTTCTAATAAGAACGCATGGGCACAGCGGGACCCCAGCTGCGCACTGCGTGTGCGTGTCGAGGCTGCTGTTGTGACCCGCGGGCAGAGTCCAGCAGAGAGCGAGCTCTCCCGCCCACTGTCCTCCGGAGCGGTCCTCCACAGCCCCGCAGCGGCCCCAGCGCTGGCCAGTGTCCTGTACAGAGTGACCTCGCCCTTCCTTGGTGGCGCCGAGTCCTGCAGACTCTGCCTGTGGCCCTTCTAAAGCCGACAGGGCTGGTCACGCTGTTGTGCGTAGAGAGCAGGGCCGCTCTGGAGAGGAGACATGTACTCCCCAATGGCAGTCAGTTTGGTTTTAAATTGCATTAATTTCCTCTCCATTACACGGGCAAAGAAGGGGAGGTCCTGGCGGGGTGGGGACGGCCCAGCGGGTTCTTGACTTTGCGCCGCCCTCATTCCTACCTTCGCCTGGTGTTCCCGCCACGGCTGGACAGACGCCCCCTTTGCTGCCCCGCCTGTGTCCCCTGAGGGTGTCCCAGGCCCCTGGCCCTGGCCCTCTTTTGGTGACCATTTCCCGGGGTCCTCAGACATGAGCCCTCTGTGCTTTCTGGGACCCCCGTCACCCACTCGGGACCCCCACCGTCATCCCACGGAAGAGACCTCCCAGGCCCGCCCCTGCTTTCGCGCGTGTGAAACGCGTCCATTGTGGGTCTCGTCTTCAGAAACTCTGGCTTAGTCTCCTCATTTTATTAGATTTTGGTTCCAGTTGAAATTCAGAGTTGGTCCCTGCCTTACCATCTCCCGAAGGATTTGCTTTCCTCTGGCTGAGGCCAGGGGCGTGGAGCAGGATCGCTCTGGCTGGTTCTTTTCACCAGCTTTCAGAGCTGTGTGCCGTGTGCCGACTTGACGAGGATGTGACGCGTGTCACATGTAGACACAAGCTTCGTAATACGGCCCAGTCTCTGTCGTGGGAAATGCACACAGATCTCGCGGCCTGCGTCGAGCTGCCTGCTGGCCAGTGGCTAACGTCTCGAGTGAACGGGCGCTCGGGTCCCTGGGTGTGTCTGCAGGTCGGGGGGTGCGGCGGCCACAGGGAGCAGGGAGGCCCCTCAGTAACGAGGGTAGTGAGAGAAACCGCCCTGGTCCTGCTGGGCATCAAACCGGGGCGAGGGTTGGGGGTGGATGTGGGCGTCCTGCCTGAGCTCCCAGCAGGGTCCGCGTTCAGTCGTGCTGTGCTCTTCCGTCCCTGGGCCCATGTCCCCGCCAGATGGCTCTTTCTCCTTCAAAGCAATGCAGAGCCGCCTGGCACCCTGCACCCAGCATCCGTCACTGGATTCCATTGTGGATCACTTGATTCATGTGGCTCTAGGCTCAGAGTCCATCGACAAGCTCGGGTCCTCTGTGACTCTGCCTCCCGAAGCTGTGGGTCCTAGGAATGCGGTGGGGGGACTGTCGCCACCTTGGAGAGGGATCCTCATTCTGCTGTCCAGGACGAACACTAGGGCCCAGCCGGCAGGGCACAGAGCGGGCAGCATGGGTGTGGCCCGCACGGTCTGCTCGTGGAAGGCCTGGTCCCTCCGGCCGCTGGTTTTTAGCTCCTGATGAGCCTCGTGCTCTGCAGCGGCCAGCGCCTTGGTTGGGCTCTCGGTGGGCTTCTGACAGCAGGTGGTCTCTGCCTCTCCTGCTGGGCTGGGGTGCAGGGGCTGGGATGGGCAGCGGGAGGGGGCGGCCTCAGGACTCGGGGTAGGACTCTGCACTCCTTTCTTCGCCTCACTGAGCGATGATTTGGAGTTTGGAAAGTGGGGAACGTGTGTTCCCCGGGCTCTGGCCCATGCCCTGGCGGTTCCCGCAGGGGCCTCCCCTGTTCTCCTGGCTCACAGGATGAGTGTCTGTGATGGCGGGTGGCCTGAGCTCCAGGAGTGGTTGGGTGTTCTGGGCCCTTCTGGAAAAGCCTTTGCTCCCCGATATAAAGGCAAGAGAAGCAGGAGGAGAAGGTCCCTGTCGTCCCTGGCTGCCTCCTGCTTCGATGCTGGGCACATCACCCGGAGAGCGTCATACCCACTCGTGGAGTCAGGTTCGCAGAGGCAGGCGTCCTGACCGTGCTCCGCAGCACAGCTCGGGGGCCCGGGCTTGGGTTTGAACCCTGTGGCTACTACTCCTGACCTCAGGTGGGCTCCTTGGCCACCGTGTGCCTCAGTCTCCCCAGCTGGCAGGGTGGCAACAACCTTGCGGAGTTGCTGTAAATATTCCCTAAGCGTTTTGCGTCATTTTAGTATTTTGTACTTAACAAGAACTTAACTACAAGTACTGTACACGCATATCTGCTTGTTCTACGATTCCAGACAATGTGGAAAGACGTACGGAAAAAGGTCAACCCTGTGTATTCTCGCCCTGACCCAGCGCCTCCCCTCCCCCGACCCACACACCGAAGATCACTCTCCTCCCAGAGACGACCACTTCCAGCAGTGGGTATTTTTTCTTTCCAGATTTTTAAAAAGATTTTATTTATTTTTTGACAGAGAGACATCACAAGTAGGCAGAGAGGCAGGCAGAGGGGGAGGGGGAGGCAGGCTCCCCGCTGAGCAGAGAGCCCGATGCGGGGCTTGATCCCAGGACCCTGAGACCATGACCTGAGCCGAAGGCAGAAGCTTAACGCTCTGAGCCCCCCGGGGTCCCTCTTCCTGGATTTTTTCTGGACGTGCCACTTTGCACAGGGGCCACACTGTATGGGGGGTCGGGGATCTTGCCTCTTTCACTTGGTGCGTGTGTCACCTTCCTGTTCCTGCTGTGACGACTTCGCACACGGGCAACAGCTCACAGTGATACCAGTGGCTTCCGGCTGGTTCCAGAGGTCAGAGTCCAGCCCAGCGTCTGTCTGCATCTTGCTGGCTCACTGCTCAGAGGCTCACAGGATGAATTTGGGGCTGCTGGCAGGGCCCTGCTTCTTATGGGGGGCTCGGGGATGAATCATTTCCAAGGTCAGTTGGTGGGGTCTGCGTTCTCACGCAGACTGTCGGCTGGGTGACCCTCCGGTCTAGGAACCCCCTCTCTGTGGCTCCTGATCCCCGTCCTCCAGCATCGGGCCAGCACGTCGGGGAGTCCCCTTCCTGCTTGGGTATCCGTGTGCTCCCCGCTGCCACATCTCTCTGTCTGGTGCCTGTAAGGGCTCATGGGACCGTACAGGGCCCACTCCATAAGCCAGGACGCTCTCCTGGGTTAAGGTCTGCCCATCAGGAACCCCAATTCCATCTGCATGGTCCCTCCCAGCTAGAGTGGGGTGAAATTCATATCCACCTAGAACCTCACATGGTGACTTGATTTAGATATCATGTCATTGCAGTTACACTTAGCTAAGGACTGAGATCGGACTGCATGAGGTTGGGCCCCGAGTCCCACAACAGGTGCCCTCCTGAGGCGAGAGGAGCTGGCCACCAGGACAGGGAGCAGACCGCGCCGTGAGGGTGGAGGCAGGGGCTGGAGAGGCACGTCTGCAAGCCCAGGAACACCAAACCCTTCTCGTCGGAGCCACCAGAAGCTGCAGGAGCCCCGGACAGTTATCCCTGAGGCCGGTCAGAGGGACTGGCTCTGACGGCAGCTCGGCTTCCAGGTCTGGTCTCTACACGGGGGAGGCAATAGGTTTCTGTCATATTAGGAAAATACCCAGCTTGTGGCACAGAGTTATGCAGACAGAGGGCAGTATCTAGGTTAGTGCTTGATGGAAACCAGCCTGGGAATCTGGGGGCGCCTTCGGAATTCTGCCCATCATGGTGTTGTGTGCATCTTTGTAAACGTATGTGAATGTGTGTAAGTGCTTTCCACGTTACTAAGCACACCCCGCTGGTGAGAAGCCGACGTCAGGACAAAGTGATCTAGTTGATGGAGACAGTTCTTCGAACTTTGATTTTACAGTTAACAGTTCGGGGGTTAGAAACCAGAACAAATGGACCAAGGACGTCTATGGCCACGGGGTGAGGCAACAGGACATCTGACTTATCCTGAAATCAGTCTTGACAGGCGGGGAGAAGTCGGGGCAGAGTCAAGGATTAAATCTCATTAAATTAATTACATCTGATGAAGCCTGGATTGTTCCTGAAGGAAGGAAGGCAGGCGCTTACTGGTCAGAAATGCCTTTAGACTTCTGACCTCAGAGAGTTTGCTGTTCCTTCGCTCCTTCAGGGTGAAGGCTGCTTCTGGGTCTGTCTCTGACATGGGGATCAGTGGCAGGTGGGAAAAAATCCCCAGGGATATCCTGAAGCTGGACTGTGAGGGAGACCCGGACAGTTCCCCCCAAACAGGACATTCATTGGTATTAGGGTTTCTGAGTCATATTGACTAATGTCGTAAGGCTTCAGCCCATTAATTCTGTGATAATCTGTATGTGCTTACCTACATCCCCTTAATTGCATGTGTGGGTATAAAAATACGTCTATGTCTGTTTTAGAGCCCCCAAACACCGGGATGTTGGAAAAAGAGACGTGTTGTTACTTCTTCCACGGGACAAAGCAAAGCCAGCCGAGGGCGTCGGAGCTGGGTGCTGTCTTGTGGGGATATGCTAAGGCCCAGAACCACCAAGGTGCTGGCCCTACTTCTCCGTCAGGCACTGGTGGGCCTCCCGTCCACATTGTCCTCGCTCGGGGACCCAGGGTCCACCTTCCGCAGTGGTCGCTGTCGCAGCAGCAGGGGAAGCAAGAGCAGGAGCATCCGGCCCTGGGGACGCAGGCCTTGGCTGAGAAGTCGCTCCCGTTTTTTTGGATGCACAGTTGCCCTGTAGCTTTGGGAGACGGCGGGCAGCCTGTTCTCCTGGTGCCCTTACATGTGGGGCATTGGAGAGCGCTGGGCATCAGGAAGACCCCCATGGAGGCTAGGACGAAGGCAGTGGCTCTCCCCTCCTGGACTGAGCCCAAAGCAGACCCTGGGCTGGAGCCACTTTACGAAGCAGGTTACTAGGTCACATCATCCACCAACATGCAGGGCGCAGGGGACGTGTTGAGGGCCAGAGGGCAGACTGTAATTGCTCCGATAACGGCCCCCAAAAGATATGTCTGCCCGGAACCTGAGAAAGTAACCTTATTTGAAATAAGGGTCTTTGCAGACTGAGGTAAATATTTCTACACGAGGTCACTGTGGATAAAGGTGGGTCCTTACTCCACAGACAAGTTCTCCCGAGAACAGAGACGGCGGAAGAGATGCAAACCCGTGGAGAGACAGGCGGTGAGATGCAGCAGGCAGAGACCGCCCTGACGTGACCACAGGGCAAGGACCACCTGGACGGCCGGCACCCCTGGGGCCGGGGGCGAGCCAGCATTCCCTCCTAGCGCCTTCGGGCGCAGTGCGGTCCTCGCGTGGACTCTCGCGTGGACTCTCGCGTGGACTCTCGCGTGGACTCTCGCGCGGACTCTGGACCTCCAGCCTCCAGAACTAGGAGCGAATTCGTTTCTGCTGATCTGTCCCGGCAGCCCCACGAAGCTCGGACGGACGACGCCTGCGGCTTGTTTCTCCCTCTCTTGTCCCTTCCCCTTCCCGGCTTCGGGCCAGTAGCCGGGGTCCATGCTTGCTGACCCCTCTCTTCCCTTCTCTTGCTTCTAGTGAGGAGCTAATGGCACTTCCCAGAGGTGGGGGAGGGTACAGAGACCGTGGGTCTGGGGGCAGCGGGATGCGGAGGGCCCCTACCTTGGTGTCTGAAGGAGGGGTGCTCTTGGCTGAGACCGGGGTTTGGGAGAAGGAGGTGTTGGTGGGGCCACGGGAGCTGCCGGCCAGGTTTTAGACTGGTGGGGTTCGTGGATCTTCCTGCAGACGTGGGCTCAGGCCCCCGGAGACGTTGTCTGAAGCCGGGACCCAGCTGGGAATGTGAACATCCAAACCTCAGTGAAGCGCTGAAAGCCGCCTTTTCAAATAGGCGTTCTCGCCTAAAAATTTGCCTAAAACTGATTTGTTTTGGCTTGAAATGGATATTAAATTGATTTGGGTTGACTGTGTGTCTCAAGGCCAAAACCGAGAAAATCCAACCAGAGCAGTCCCTTTAGCAGGTCCGCGGGTCTCTTCGCGCTCCGAGCACTTGCGCCGCAGAGAGCCGGTGCCGGCTCCTGTCCGTGTATCGGTGTCCCTCGAGAAGGTCAGGCGCCCCAGGAAGCAAATTTGATCTTGGTTTATCATGCTGTGGGCTCACTCGTTCAGCGGAAAGCGAGGCAGCGGGTGTTGGGGACCCGTGCACGAGGAAGGCGTCCTGGCCGCACGGCGCTCCCAGGCCGGCTGTGGCTGACGCAGGCCGCCGTGAGAAGCGCGGACGGCGCAGGCCCCGTGTGCGGGGTTGCGGCAGCGGAAGGAGAGCGCGAGCAGGAGCCGGGGCCGGGGGGCTCCTGGCGCCGGACGTGCTGTTTGCAGCTCAACAGTGTGGTCAGCCGGGCACCGCTGGGAATGTGACCTCTGGCAGGGATGTGGGGGGACAAGGGAGTGGCTATGCAGAGACCTGGGGAAAGGCCGCCTCTGGAGGGGGAACCACACTGCTGCTCATCTGGGTTCTGGCATGTCCCAGGAGCCAGGAGAGGTCAGGGTGGGGGGGGGGGTTAGGGGCCACCTGCCACGGGGAGGATTTCCCGCTCCGTTCTGTGGGAGGCTGCTGAGGTTGGCTGCCCTGACCCGACGGTCTCAGGTGACCTTCAGGGCCCCCGGGGTGGGGAACGGATGGCACCGGGCGTGGAGGCAGCAGGGAGCCCCCTCGGGGTCTGCCGCACCAGTGTGGGGGCTGGGCAGCATGGCCACGTCCTGGACAGGTGATGCGGAGAGTGGGAAAGCCTGGGTGCAGGTGCAGGAGAGGACCAAGCTGCTGTCCCCGCCCCGCCGGGGCCCCCCGTGGCCGATGGGAGAGTCTCAGGACGGGGGCTGAGGCGACCTCACACAGACGCGGTTCTTGCGTCTTGTGGACAAGGGCCGAGCCTCTGGCGCTGTCTGGCAGCCTCGGGCAGCCTCTCTCTCCATCCCCGCCCCCAGGAAGGTCTGGCAGTGCCCACGCGCTGTGGCTCCCATGCTGTGAAGAGGGGGGAGGAAGAGTGACCCGTTTACCAGCACCGTGTTAGGGCTCCTGTCCCCGGAGGTGAGACCAGTGAGCTACCATTGGGTGATCCGTCTCCCTTGCACCTCGGGTCCTGGAGCTTGGGGTCATCACGAGGGCGGACAGGGGGCCAGAAGGGGTACAGAGGGGACTTTGGAGCCCCACAAGGGCCTGGCACTGAGATCCAAGCTCAGGGATGGATGGGGAGACGCCTGCCCACGGGTCTCAGCCCTGGGTGCCTGGTTGGCCATTTTGGAGGATCGCGCACTGCTCCATGTCTTGGTTCTCTCTCCTGCGAAGTGGGGAGAGTCGCCATGGTGACGAGAACCGTGCAGATCAAGGGTCTGCCTGGGAACCTCCGCCTAGAAGGGCCTTCTCAGAGACGGGGACGGGGAGGAGGGAGAGCCCGGGAGGGGGAGTGCCGGAAGGAGCGGGGCGGCACACACCCTCGTCGGCCTCGCGGGGGGCAGACCGCAAGGCCCCGCCACCGACGCGTGGGGGCGGCCGCGGTGGCACATGGAGGTCAGCTCTGCGGTCTCCCGGGCTGGGAGGACCTTGCTCACCAGGCCCAGGGCCACGGGGACGGCTGGGACCCCGTTGCCCCGAGCTGCACTGAAGATGATAGCTTTTGCAGAACCCACCTGGCCTAAGGCTGCCTGAACATGCTGTGCAAATTTATGCATTTATGCAAAGCACAGCAACCCAGACTCCTGGCAGCAGAGACCTGGGCTGTCTCCTCTCTGGAGAGCTGCGGCCCATGGGGCTCCAACCTGCCTCCTCTCCCCGCAGCCCGAGGGGAGATTGACAGCCACACGCCTCGTGCCCCCGCTTCCCGAGCCTGATCCCTGCCTGGCTTGTAGACACTGAGAGAAAACCTGGTCGACAGGTTAACCCTCTTTCTGTTTCAGGGCTCTGCCAGTCTCCTAACAATTAGCGGATTGATCTCGATTCTTGACGGGGAGTCAAGCAAGTTCTCTGCTGACTGTAGTTCGGCAAACAAAGTGCTTCCCGGGAGGCGTCTTTGTTTGATTAATAAGATCAGTTCTTGGTCGTTGACGATGCCTGTCGGCAATGCCGCTGTCAAGCTGCTTATCAGCTCTCAGGACACCCCATGACAGGCAGTTGGCGAGTCCTGGACTCTGGTCTGCAGATGGGGACTCGAGCTGCCCGGCTCTGGCAGGAGGAGCGGGTGCGCTGGGGGAATGGGCAGGACCCTGCGGGCGGCCCCCAGAGCCCCGGGGCCCGTCTCTTCCGCACCTTCACCCCCAGATGCCTCTTCTCAGCAGCTCCTCTCCCCGCCTGAAGTGGGGAGCCAGGCCTGCGACAGAGAATGCTGCCCAAGTACCCTTTCATCATTGTCACAAGGTTTGTGGTCTTCTTGCTCCTCAGGCCCTGGGCTGGTCTGCGTTTGGCTGTGGCCCGGACCGCACCTCCTGGGGGTGCACTCACTGGAGGTGCCCCGTGCCTGCCCCCCAAGCCCGGGAATGATGAAGGCATCTGGCTCTGCCCTCCTCATCAACACTCAGCCGGGGATGGCCGCCCCCTCTGTGTTCACACTGAGCCGCAGGCTTTGTGCCGTTCATTAAGGTGTTAATGTGGACAGGAAATAGAAATTTCAAGGATTTGATGAAATTAAGACTTACCTGTTAGCTGGCAAAACCCAGGAGGGGGTAGAAATACATCAACCTACATGTTTTGAAGATTAGGAAGCAGAAGAGCACGTGGTCTGGGCTAAGGGGACTTTGAGGCATAATATAATTTAAAATCAGCCAGTTTACTGTGATGTCTCTGCTAAAACATGCCTCATCCAGGCTGGTGAGATCAGGACTCTTGCTCTGACACATCTCTCAGTTCTGATGAGAGCGTTCCGACGCTTGCCCCAGAAGCAGCTTAGCCCACAGCTGTGACAGAACCAAAGCGGGGTCTTGCTGACCGGATGCTGGGGTCTGCCCAGATAATCTGTACCCGCAGCGCTCGGAGCCCTTAGTCCTTGTGGAGACCCAGGCTGGGTAGCATGTGCTCCTGCAGGGGATGGGGACCTGGTGCAGCCGCAGGGGACACACGGTGCAGCCTCGGGACGCTCCTCCCCGGGCTGCAGCTGCAGTGGGCGGCAGCCTGCGGGTTCCGAGCCGGCTCATCCCTCGGGAGTTCATCTCAGCGTCGCAGAAGCACCCAGGCCGCAGCGCACGCCACTTCTCTTTGACTCCTGCTGGAGATTTAGACGGACAGACAGGTGTCATCATGACGCCGACAGGCCAGGTCCGGGGGCTCACAGGGGGTCATGCAGGACCAGGCAGAGGTTCCTGGCTGCACGCAGGGTCGCGGTCCCGTGTGAGCCGGCAGGAGGTGAGAGCAGTGGGTTGGGGGCGAAGAGAGTGCGGTACTGACTGACTGAGTGTCCGGAGACTCGGTGATGGGAGGAGAGGGTCACATCTTTGTCTGGGGTCTCGGCTTTTTCCTGAGGACCATCGTCCTGTGTACGTGTCCTTCAGGTGTCCAGGACCCAGTTAGGACAAAGACAGGAGCCCACATGTTATTCCTTGGAGCCTGGAGGTCTTTGAGGTGTCTAGTGCCGGGATCTGGAGCACAGGCCTGGAGGCTTTGTCTGGTCCTTCTCACCTGGTCCTTCCTTAGTTGGCATCTGTCCTGGAGAAATCACAGACTCCTGCCCCTTACGATGAGGAAGGACACTACTGCGTGACCTGTGGAGAGCGGGAGCCGTCCTAGCACAGGAGAGGCAGGAGGAGGAGCAAAAAGCAGATTGTTAGGGAGCCCTTCCGTTTCCCTGTCTCCGCCCGAGAGGGCGCTAATCTGGAGATGAAACAATTAGGCAAGAAGAGAAAAGCAAACATGAAATTGTCCAGAGAGGGGACATAGATTCAAGCAGTAGTTCCCGGGTGTCCCTACATGTAGTGGGGCGCTCTGCACGGCCAAGAGCTGTCGAAGCGTGGGGACCCATCCGTGAGTCAGGGCAGCAAAGAGCTCGGGACACACACACTCGGCTGTCACGAGTGCATACGAGGGACCCAGGCGGCCCTGGTGGAAGTGCTTGGCCCGGGATCGGGCAGTCGGGACAGTCCTGTCCAGCTGTCGGTAGCCAGCGGCAAGACTGTAAATAGCAAACGTGTCCTCGTGCATACCCGCTCTCTCTGCGTAAAAGGGGTTCCGCTTTCTTGACCTCCTTGCTGTTTCTGCGACCCTTGTCTTGGGGTGGGGAAGCCCCAGGGTGGTCGGGGGGCAGCAGGCAGGAGCTCGGGAACACCTAGGCACAACTTTTATTGGAGTTTCCCAAGGGAAAGGTGAGGCAGAGCAGGGTGAACCCTTAGGATTGGCTGTTTGACCAGTTCTGGTGGCCTTTGGGCTCCAGGAATGGGCTCCAGGTGCCAGGCAGCTGGCCCTGGGATGACGGGCGCAGAGCAGCGTGGCGTCCTGGGTGCTCTGGCCAGACGGGAGGCATGACTCTGCTTGGTGGGTTTGCATAGCCTGTGCTCGCCGCGCTGGTTCCTCGTGTTTCTGAGAATTGTGTAGCTCAGGCAGGGGCAGTCTCTCCCCGGCCAGAAAGGTTTCCATGGAAGTCAAACGTCATCACGGGCAGGGAAGACTGTACACGTATGAACACAGTAGAGCTTTCTCCTCCAGAAGCAGCCCTGCTTCCCAGGCCGCCTGCTCGGCTCCTGTTTACCTCCATGCGGTCCTCCGGGGTCAGGAGCTGTTGTCCGTAGAGGGCGGCCTCACCTCCCGGGTCTGCAGTTCTCAGCAGGGTTGTTCCATCTGTGAATCAAAACTCCTTTGGACACAAACATGGCATGAAAGGGCGCCTGCGCCCTGATGTTGTAGCAGCAACGTCCGTAGTAGCCAAACCGTGGAAGAGCCCAGATGTCCGTTGACTGATGACGGGACAAAGGATGCGGTTCGTGTGGACGGCGGAACACTACTCAGCCGTCCAGAGTGAAATCTTGCCATTTGCAAGGACGCGCCTGGAGCTAGAGGGTGTTACGCTGAGTGAACGGGCCAGCCGGACAGTTGTCATGTGATGTCCCCATAGGTGGAATTTAAGGAACAACACGGATGGGCACAAGGGAAGGGAAGGAAAAATAAAAAGAGGGAATCGGAGAGGGAGACAAACCACGAGAGACTCTTAACTCTAGGAACACAGTGAGGGTGGCCGGAGGGGAGGGCGGTGGGGGGATGGGTGACTGGGGGAGGGGGGGAGGGGGCGCGGGATGTGGTGAGCCCGGGTGTCACATGCAACTGATGAAGTACTGAGCGCTGCCTCTGAAGCTAATAATACAGTATGATTGTTAAATTGAGCTTAAATAAAAAACTAAAAAAAGGGGCACCTGGGTGGCTCAGTGGGTTAAACCGCTGCCTTCGGCTCAGGTCATGATCTCAGGGTCCTGGGATCGAGTCCCCCATCGGGCTCTCTGCTCAGCAGGAAGCCTGCTTCCTCCTCCTCCTCTCTCTCTCTGCCTGCCTCTCTGCCTACTTGTGATTTCTCTCTGTCAAATAAATAAATAAAATCTTTAAAAAAAAAAAAAAACAACTCCGTCTAATATGATTTAGATAGAGGCCCCACGCGGCTGGTTCAGGGTGGCGGAGAGCGCTGGGGGCAGCGAGAGAGCCAGGCGGCGGCCGCGGGGTCCGGTCGGATCCTCCCACACCGGTTCCTACAGCTCCTGGAGCCTTGGCCTCCTTCTGTCCTGCGGCAAAGAGCTGCTCTCCGGGAGGCGGGAGGCTGGCTCAGGAGGTCGGTCCTTGTTCCTCCCAGCCCGGGCCCTTGATGGGGGAAAAGGTTCTCCTGGGTTCAGCCTGAAACCCCAGGCAGGGCTCTACACGTCCAGTGTAGCCCTGTGGCAGCTTCCTGCCGTGGCGGTAACAAATTGCGGCCCACGGGGCGGCTCAAGACCCCAGAGATCGATCGATCGTCCCTTGTCCGGAGGCCGGAGGAGTGCAGGCCGTGTGCCGGCCGGGGTTCTCTGGCTCGCGGCAGCGTCTGCCGGCCTCCGTGGTCTCCCCGCCAGGTCCCCGGTCTGCCTCGAGGGGTCGAGTCTCCCTGAGTAGTCCCCTCTGCCCCAAGAACACTTGGGGTGGCATTTGGGGTCCCCTGGCCCAATCCAGGGTCATCTCCCCATCGGAAGGGCGATAACGGAGGCACATTTGCAGTCTGGGCTAAGGTCACATTCACAGGGCCCGGGGCTTGTGACCTAGTATCTTTGGGGGGCTTTAAGGAGCTGGCCACTGGCCCTGGGGCTGCCCTGGGACCACAGAGCTCAGGGCACAGAGTTCCAGCCTGGGTCACGGGCCTCCTCCTACAGAGGGCAGAGCCCCCCACGGCCCGGTGCAGCTGGTGACAGCCATCGGAAGCGTGCCTTTTCCACGCGTGTGTTTCTCTCCTGAGCTCGTCAGCAGT
This sequence comes from Mustela nivalis, assembly GCF_964662115.1. Taxonomy (NCBI): domain Eukaryota; kingdom Metazoa; phylum Chordata; class Mammalia; order Carnivora; family Mustelidae; genus Mustela; species Mustela nivalis. The sequence goes on from NC_139021.1 coordinate 184,883,507, forward strand.
GTTGGGGGGCTAGCATGCGTGATCTCTTATCTCCACACTCCTGGGACCCTCTGGGCTTCTCCGAACCTGCTCTCAGGGCCAGGCCTGCCTGGCGGATGCTGGTGCTCTGAGGATCACCGGGTCCAGCCAGCATCTGGCCGTCTGGGAGTTAACTGGCCAGCCGCCCCTGGATGCGCCGCCCAGGCCTCCCCGTGGCGGAGGACAGAGTGGGAGGAAGGCCCAGCGCGGTGCCCTTGGGCACACTGGGAAGCTGAGTTGCCCGTCCGCATAACCTCATCAAACCCGAGCCACCGTCCTGCCTCTCCTGCAGGTCGTCACCTATGCCCGTGGCTCTCATGCCTCACCGACCGTCCGCTCACCCTTCCTGCCCCGGGGCACCGGTGCTGCCGGCCCTGCACGGCCCTCCCGCCAGTGACGGCTCCAGGGATGCGGGCCCCGGTCCCTCCTGTGCCCCGAGAGGAACAGGGCTCATCGCATCGCCGCCCCCCACACTGTGGGTTCTCTGGGCGTCCCCAGGCCTCAAGTGCGGTTGATGCCGAGGGTTGGGGCTGCCTCTTCCTCAGGCGTTCAGGGACGTCTGCCGGGCGCTGGGCCAGCCGTGATGCGACCACCTACCGTGGCCCGGACTGGCCCGGGGATGGCCACACTCCTGGTTTCCAGGAAGGGGATCATCTGTTTTGCCCAATGGAGGCCGGAGCTCAAAACAAACCAAGGACCTTCCAGGCTCTGCGTGAGTGAAGCTTGAGGTGCTGGAGGCGTGAGCGGCAGAGGAGGGCGGCTGGACAAGACGCTGGCGTTTCGGGAGGTGTCCCGGCAGCCGCAGCGCCCGTCGGAGAGCAGAGCAGGTCCCGGTTGTCCTGGGGAAGCTGCTTCCCAAACCCGAGCCCAGCAGGCTCTGACCAGGGCTGGGGCAGGGGAGGGCCCGTGGGACCAGCCAGAAGATGAAAGGGGAAACAGTATCTTGTCTTTCATTGTTGACCTATGGAGATTTTATTTCCACGTTCACTTTATTGTTGTGCAAAGGTATTTAGGGATGGGAGTTCAGTACGGTTCCTCTGGGGGAGGAGGACCTCTGTGAGGCAGGAGGCCACTTACCGCCTTGTTCTATGCACAGATCCCAGTCGAAATCCGTGGAAGGAAGCCTGCCTTGCCTGCAGGCCTTCTCAGAGACTTTACAAGATGTGGATGTGCTTTGGAATTGCTAATAGACAAAACACTTAGCAACTTCTGAGTTCTGCAGTTCTGTCTTTGAGGCCCACTGTGGGTAGCCCACAGTCAGGGTGGGGCAGAGTGCAGCCCTGGGCTGCTGGGAACAGGTGTGGGGGGCACAGACAGAGCACAGGTGTCCCCGCCCAGCGACAGAGCAGAGCTGTACCCCCCAGTGAGAGAGCACAACTGTTCCTCCACAGCAATAGAGCAGGTGTCCCCCCCTCCAACGACAGAGCAATGCTGTCCCCCCCCAGTGACAGAGCACAGGTTTCCCCCCAGCGACAGAGTACAGGTGTCCCCATCAGCGACACAGCACAGGCGTCCGCCCCTCGGTGACACAGCACAGGTGTGGGGAGCTGTGCTTTGCCCTCCTGTCGCTTCCATGTATTGGTGCCCCAGTATCTCCATGCGGAACTCGTGGTTGCAAAGCGCCCCATCAGTTGGATGCCGCACCTGCTTCCCTCCCCAGCTCGGTCGCACAGCACATGGAGTGGATGTAAAAGCCCAGGGCAGCCGAGGGGAGGCTGCTGACACCCACCTCTTCTGACTCTGTCCCGAGTGGGAAGCCCCCTCCCCCTCTGCTGGTCCAGAGCAGGGGGCTCTGCTCCTGAGACGCACCAGGACAGGGAGCCGTCCGTGCCCCCCATACCCAGCGGGGGTTGAGCACTCACCCTTGTCCCTGGCAGAGCCCACAGAACCTTCTAGCCTTCGGTCTCCAGAGAAGAAGACTGGAGCTGGGCGCTTCTGCCTCTCTCCCTCTGAACCCCAAAGCAGGGTTGGGGGGGTTCTTGTCTGGTAGGGTTCAGACAACTTTTAGTTTGGGTCCCTCAACTCAACTCAAAAACTTTACGAGGTTCTGGGGCTCGGACTCAGTTGTCAGAGGCAAAGAGTGGCTGCCTTGTGGGGCGGCGAGGAGGAGACGGGTTCGTGGGGCCCAGTCAGCTCTGGGGCAAACCCAGATTGTCTGCCAGCCGTGGGTCCCTGCAGCGAGCCCCAAACCCAGCCGCTCCCGGGTGAGTGCCTGCTGTCTTCTCACGCAAGGACGGGTGCGCGGCAGGTCTGGGAAGCTGCAGAGCCTGCGGGCGGCCCCGGCTCCTTCAGAGGCCCCTTGGACGGTTGTGCTCCCCCGGCTGTGGGTGGTTTCAGCGCCTGCTGTGTTGGGGGATTTCTCCCCCATATCTGCGGTACTTATGCCGGCCGAAACAGTCCGTTTAAGTTGAAAATGGGGTTTTGTCTTAGGAGACACATTTCACGAGAATCCAGTGCTAATTCCCGCACAGTTAAACACGGTTTTCTACCAGGCGCAGGAGGACGCTCGTTTCCCCTGGGCTGTGTCGCCGGGCGTTCGGGCTCCGGAGACGAGGCTCTTTGCAAACGGGAGGTGACCCTCCTCTGCCCAGGATCGCAGTGTCCTCTGACTTGCGCGTCCACGCGCGGGCGGCGGGGCAGGAACGGGGTCACGGTCTCAGCGGCAGCTCCCTCCTCGGGCGGCCGTGCCGTCGGCGGGGTGCGCTGCTCCGTCGCGCAGGGCTTCTAGAGGCCACATTCAAAGCCCCGCGGGTCTCGTGATTCCTGGGCGCTCAGAGCTCGTCCGCTCACCGCGGCTTCAGCGGCGATCTCCGAAGACATGGAAAATGGGCACGTGGCTTGTTCTGGGGCTGCTGCAAGCTCGCCCCGCAGGGGATGTGTCGTTTCCTTCTGACTTCTGTTCCGCGCTCAGTTTCTCGTCCCGTGTGACGCCCCGCGGAGTGCACGGGGTTTATCAGCCGTCGTCGCGCAGCGGACGAGTTCAGCCTCTCCCAGCCCCGTCATGTGCCTCGGTGTTTCATTTCGCTGCTGTCTGGGGCCCCCGGACGCCGTCGCGGGCCGTCGTGAGGCCGGGCTTGGCGCTGCGGTGCACGGGCTGCGTCAGCCACGACCTCCCTCGCTGGCGCTTCCGTCGGCCGCCGTTTGCACGTCATCCGCCTGGCGTCCGGCGGGTCCCACGCGCCCCTCACTCTTCCAGATCGGTCCCCGTCCTCTGCCCGTCGTCCCCCGTCGTGGCGCCAACCCCGAGCCGCCGTGCCGTTCCGGTGGGGCACTGGTGTCAGGCTGGTGTTGGGCCTCTCTCCCTTGGATACGTGGTTCTTCAAAACCCAGCCCTTTGACCCATCTCTCGCATTTACGTATCGAATTAGTCACGCTGACTTAAAAATCTGGGAAATGTTTTCATGTCTAAAAATATGCATTTTCTCCGCAGGAATTCTCCAGGTCTGCGTCCCGAGTTTGTGGGTGTTCTGATTTCCCTTGACGTGGAGGAGCTGTCTGTGACTCGTCCCCGAGCGGAGCAGAGGTCGCGGGCGCGCGGGGTGGGCCTGAGGGGAGGCTGCCTTGGATCCATCCTGATCTAATTGCTGGGCGTATTTCACAAAGATAATTCAAAAATCCTACTCTCTCCGTTTTTACCCTCTTCTCTGGTCCACGTCCCTCTTTATCAGGGACTCCTAGGCATAATTTTTTTGACACTTAGACATCTCCTTCTTCTCCTGGAAATTGGTGTTGACATCTTTCTATAAAGACACTGAACTTTGATGCTCTTCCTACGAAACTCAATTCAACTCTTCAGAAAACTCATTCATTTTCTTTTGGCCTATCAGATGGGAACACAGGGGTGAACGTACCAATTTCTCCGTGGAAAGTAGACTCCAGGGAGTCAGGATTTGAGGACCTCTAATATATTCCCTTGTTGAACCTCCACGAGGAAGTGACTTAGTGTGCCTGGTTTTATGCATTTGATGATGCTTCTTAAATACCCTTGTACGGGGCTAGTGAGGGCGGTCTGCAGGCGGCGGGCAGCGCGGCGGATTCTGACGATCTGCCTCAGAGAGAGAGGCTCTGCACGAGGATTTTTACCAGGGGTGTTCTGCAGGAATTCTTACTAACGCAGAAGCCATTGTGCAGCAAAAATGGCCGTAGCGAGTGTAAGGTATTTAAATGCTTTGTTCTGAAACCTGAATGATGGTTCTTCGGGGTTTTAAGCAAACCTTTTCCTCCACTGCCATGTCTTTGTGGAACACGTGCTAGCGGAGGTGTTTTCTTGAGTTGGGCTCCGTCCGGAGGAGGGTCCCCGGCTCCTAGCCTGCTCCTCCTGTTGCAGCCCGAGCGCTGCGCCCCAGGGTCCCGACTAGAGGACGCTCACGGGTGTTGACAGCCCTCCGCAACCTTCTGCACATTCCTTTTAGGAGACTTGCCTGTCACCCTGCAGCGCTGTGTTGTGGGTTAAATTGTGTCCCCCCAGAACCTCTGTAAAAGCCCCAAGCCCTAGTACATGTGGCCTGTCTGGAAATAGGGTCTTTGCTGATGTGATGGACATGAAAGATAGGACGTGGGCCTCCGGCAGCAGGGCCCCTTGCTCTGTGAGTCCCCGGAGGAAGCGTGTGGACAGACACTCAGGGGAGATGGTCACGCGCCTGGGGGTGGGGGGTGGGGGCGGCTGTGGCCATGATGGGACAAGGGGCAGGGGTCGTCCCCCTCTGGACCCTTCAGAGAGAACGCGGCCTGCTGGGTCTCTCCTTCAGACTTTCTGTTCCTGGAACTGTGAGGATCAACTGTTGTCTTAAACCTGTTCCCGATCATTTGTCACAGCGGCCACGAGAAACTCTCATGCCCTCTTCCCCGCTCTTAAAGCCCCCGGCGTGCAGGAGCAGCTGTCTGAGCGGTAGGGCTGACGTGGCTTCATTCCTGGACCTTGGGGGGTGGGCGGTGGGAACCCGGTGCCCTCACAGTGCCCTAGCTGTGTGCGGTCTAGACTGGCAGCGGAGGGGCCCCTGACCCGCCCCCGCCCGTCCTCCCCTGGAGACTTTTCTGACTGGGGCAGCTGAGCAGCCTGAAGATGAGCTCTGGGCCCAAAGCGATCAGCACCTGAGGAGAGCCTGCCAGGCTGGGCTCAGGGTTAGGGGATAAGGACCTCCAGGGAGCAGATGGAGGCTGACTTCTCAACTCACCTGCCTTCCCTGTTCTTGGCCTGGCAGCCCCGTGTCACAGGGGTCCTCCGAGTGGGGCGTGCGTGTCTGGAAAGTGCACTACACTGAGCACGGGCAAAAAGCACCACGACTTCTGCTCAGACTTCGCTTTAGTCCGAAGAAATCGCCCTTCGTGTTTTTTGTGTATCATAATAGACGTTTTATCAGCGTGAGGATGCTCCGGGAGCCGCGAGCAAAGGAGCCGCTCGGGGCCTTTGCCCCTTCAGATGCCCTCTCACTGCTCCTTCGCTCTCTGTAGGCTCTGTCCGTGGGCGCCTACCCCCCGGGACTGGGCAGTGGCGAGCCCTGGTCGGTTTTGGACAGAGGGAGGAGCCGGAAAGCGGGCTTGCCCTCTCTTTTCACGGGCTTGCCTTGGGCGTCTGACTTCCTTCTCTGGAGGACCCTAGTTCTCTCCAGACAGCTGCCCTGCAAGATTCTGCCCTGCGGGGTTTGGGATTCACTGTCCCCCTCTTTCATTTGGGCCAAGGGTAGTGCCTGCACTTAGCCCCGAGTCAGTGATTCAGTGATATCCTTTGTCATTTCCACCCCCCGCCCACACCCTTCTCAACTGCACTAAACTCTAAACTTGCTAACCTCTTACTGAGTTTTCCTCATCGTGGGAGCCCTGTGCTTCCCGTTGAGATGCGGTGACCAAGGGACACTTTAGGCGACGTGGTCGTGGTGCAGGGAAACCAGAAGGCACGGCCAGCATCACAGGGCTCAATGGGAGGACTCTGGGGTCATGACATTCCCCATGCCGGGAGCCGGGAAGTAAGTGTCCTGACCCCGTGGTGGCCACACCGTGGAACCAGTTGCAAAGGAAACCAGAGCTTGGGGGCTGTTGATGCGGCCCGTGCGCGACCGCGTTCCCGGCGCAGAGCCGGGAGAAGGGTGGGCCGTAGGTCTGGCAGGGCACGTGCATTACGGATTGCTTTGCTCATTGGGGTGTAGAATTAGCATGTACGTAAATGAACACGCACGACGACAGGACGCTCATTTCTTCTTAATGGGCAGAAGTGGATACTAACGCATTTTGGGAAACACCAACTCGGAAGCTTTCAAATACTCAGATCTCGGGACAGAATGTTGACACTGTATGTGTCACTGATTGTTTGGTGACACATTTGAAGCCACAGGGACTAGAAGTTGATTACTTACACCTGCTTGATCTCAGGAGCATGCCCTGAGAGGACCGTCAGAAGCCTGGCATAGCCCCTGGGTGGAGCAGAGAAGGGCTGTCCTGGCCGAGGCCCCAGCCCCCCAGCGGCAGCTGGCACCAAGTGCCTGGCATGACCGAGGCCGCCTTGGGCTGTCCACCCCTCAGGCTGCTGGACAGTGAGACCTGCAGGAACGAGCCAGCAGGGGAACTGCCCAGCAGAGCCCAGCTCCAGTCACTCGCCCACAGGAGCACGGCAAGCAGAGATTTTAGGTCCTTGAGACTCGGGGAGTGGGTTGCAAAGCAGCACAGACGACTGGTGTAGCTGTTGACTTGACATTTAGGGCAGATTCCTTAAAAATACAGGTTTTGTTATCATGCAGGTCTGGTAAGGCCAGCGGGCGGGGATTGTCAGTGAAGAGACCGTGTGTGACTCCCAGTTCCCAAGAGTAGGGGGCACCCCAGGCCCATGGGGAGCAGCAGGGCCGGGCAGGAGGCAGGGTGGGTGGGGGTATGGGCAGGAGGCTCTACTGTGGGTTCCTCAAGAAAAGATGGGCAAAGCAAACAGGCTCAGGCCGGCCCATCTGGACAATTTCAGGGGACTCTGGGTCTGGTACCCTCCCCTGAGGTGCTTAGGGCAGGAGAGGGGTGCCCTCTGGTGTGTCGGAGCCCTCCACGGGAGATGGTCAGTGGTGTGGACTCCGGATGTGTTGGTTTTCCTAAGAAAAATGCCTTGAGTCCTTGACTGTTACTAGGAAGGAGGCAGTCCTGGGAGGGGCGGTCTCTCCGGGGACAGCAGGACTGCAGGTGTCATGGAACCGTCGGCTCCAGGGGTCTGGGGCTCCAGGGAAGGTCGTGGCTGGAGCGTCCGTGCGAGAGCTGTCCGAGCCTGGCCAAGCCCAGCGAGCGAGCGAGTGAAACTGCGGGGAGAGGCGGTCAGTGCAGAGCCCAGAGGGATCTCCAGCACGCGGGCGCCCTGGAGGGGAGCAGGGACTCCCCAAAGAGACGCCCGGAGGAGGAGGGGACTGACTAACCACGCCGAGGGCCGCAGATTGGTCCAGGGAGAGCGGGGTTGGGGTTCAGCCCCCAAAGGGGCTCCAGGGGGAGCTGCCCAGTCTGCCTGCCCATCCCAGCATCCCGGCTCTGCCCGCCCGACCCGGCACCCCGGCTCTGCCCGCCCGACCTGGCACCCCGGCTCCGTCCACTCAAGGCTCTTCTCCCTCGCGGCTCTCCTAACAGGCACCGCTCTACTTAACACCCGAGCTACTGACATCTCTTGTGCGCTGTCCGTTCTCGTTACACACTGCATAGGCTCTGGGAGGCGGTGGATTCTGCTTCTGAACCCCAAGAACTGAGAGCAGAGCCTTATAGTGCTCTGCAAACACTGGAGTGTGGGATGAAGAAGGCCAGCCAGTGCTCTGCAAACACTGGGAGGAATGAGTGAGTGAGGGAGTGAATGAATGAAAGGGAGCTTGCACATCAGCAGACCTGTGCTTCTCCGGTGCCCGTGAGTAAACGGCGTCTCGGTGCGGAGGGGCCCCCCGTGCTGCCGGCAGCCCCAGGGAGCACGCACGCGTCCCCGCATCCAGCCACGGCTCTGGGTCGCCGTCCCTCCCACTAGTTTCAGGCTCAGATCACATTTCCTCGGTGCCTGGCGCAGAGCAGGCACTCAGTCCCCCAACGCACAGATAAGTAAAACGATAATCCATAAACTTGATATTTAAAGAGCTTGAATTTTGTCCTAATTACTAATTCAAATTTGACATTTCTCACATCTACCCCAGAAAAAAAAAACCGCAAATGTCCACTAATGAAAGCACTTAGTGCAATTTTATCCCCTAGAAAAGTGAGCTATTTAAGGGAAAGCTTTTAGCAAATACCTCTCAAGATAGTAAAAATTAAAGTTTAATTTTTTTTTTTTGCTATTGTTTGCCATTTGATTATGCAGCATCTCTTTGCAAGAAATGCTTTCATCTTGGGCACTCGAACATTTGCAAATGTGCTCTTTATCGACGTTGGGGCCGCGATGTTGGACAGACGGGGTGATTACCAGTGATCTGTCTTCAGCAGGAGGGAGCCAGGCTCCCAGAAACGCAGGCTGAAGTTCACGTTCAGGGGCCTGACGGGGGGAAATGCAGGAGGGTCCGTGGAGTGCCTGGGGACACCTGCCCCTGGCAGCCCCGGAGAGGTGGTCTCTGCCAGTGACAGCGGCAGGCGGGGACCATTTGGGATCCCTGTCAAGCTGGCCTTCCCAGAAGCGTGGAGGCCTCATCGGGGCGGCTGGCCTGCTCTCTGGGGGACGGTCCCCGAGCGCATCCATGTGTCCTGGGTGGCTGCAGGTGGTTAACTTCGGGGCCGGTGCCGTGCCAGGACAGGAGAAGTCACCAGCATGCTCGGTGCTCCGTGGTCCGAACGACTCACGCACCGTCCATCCCGCGCACCCTTGTCTTCCGCAGGGAGTGGTCGGGGGAGAGGATGCGCAGGGATCCGAGGTGACTCGGGCTCCCCCGTCCTCGGACACTGAGCCTCAATGCGAGCAGTCAGCAGCGGGGGACTGCGGGGCATCCAGCTCGGACATCGTCGGTCCAGACCTGGCTCCATCCTTTGCCATGGTGGAGGCGAGTCAGTGGTCATGTCTGTGCTTGCGGTGGGAAGGGGGGATTTCCTGGGTGGACGGGGTGGGAGCTGCCGTTACTTGTAAGTGTGGCTGGAACGAGGCCTGGGCCTGGCTTCAGGGTCTTGCCCAGGGCCTGGTGTGGACACGAGAGGCCCAGTGAGGGCACACAGTCCCCTTCTGGGACAGGTCGGGAGGCTGGAGGAGGCCGCCGGTGCCGCTGTGCTGAGAGCTGGGGTCCACGGCCAGGCCTGGTCGGAAGTGCTGTCAGGCCCGTGCTGGGACGGGCCAGCAGGTGGAGACGGTACTGCTGGACCCCACGGCCCTTCCGCTGCCTCTTCTCTGTCCTCCCCTCCACTGGAAAATCCGGTGTCTCCGGGCCCTGGCTCAGGGGAGGCCAAGGAGCAGATGGCGTGTTTAGGGGGAGTGTCGCGTGTCAGAGCAGGGCTCCTGGCCTCCCTGGCTGGGCCCAGACACACAGGCTCAAGGATGGAGGATAGTAGGGCTGGGGTGGGGAGGATGGAGAGGACACGCTGGTCTTGGCCAAGGGCCCCGTGCTGTCCCCATGCTGGCTCTGTGCTGGCCCCAGGCTGTCCAGCCCTGGGGCCCCAGGTCTCCCGCACCCTTCTTCCGTCAGCTCCCAGAGAGGAACTTCCTTCCACGGGGCTGGCAGGCCTCCCGTCCCTGAGACTCTGCGGCTCCCCCCGACTCCCTCCATGTGGAGGTCCTGGTGTGGACTCTGTGGGGCAGCTGGGAGCCCAGGAGGAGGAGCGTGGGGTCCTGGACACCTCGTGGGGTTGCAGAGGCCTAGAGGAGGAAGCCCCCGGCCATAGCGCTAGAGAAGGAGGGGCTCCCTGGGTTCTCTGCGGACCCACTCCATGGAACCAACCCTGGTTCCAGAAGCATCTCTGCCTGTGTGGAAATCTCCGGCACAGCAGCAGGCACCTGCCGACGGGCCCGGCTCCCAGAGGAAACCCCAGGGCAGCAAAGCAAGCTGCTAGGAGCCAGGAGAATCCTTCGTGCCCCGCGGGCCTGGTGCCCTTTCCGGCTAAAGACAAACATGGAGACCAACATGTCCCTTTTCGCAGTGGCTGGCAGGAAGCTCGGGGGTGGCGAAGTGGGATGACCACAGTCACGAGCCTTTCTCTGCCGTGTCGTGTCCTGTCTCTGTGTCATTCCTCGGGCCTGTCTGTTAAAATTTGCCTTTTATAGCGTGCGGTGTTGCGAGAGTCTGAGTCACTTCCTGAGCGCGGCGTCGACATGACTGTGCAGCAGAGGACCCGCGACCCCGAGCGGGAGGCATTAGGAACGCAGGCGGGTGAATCTGCCGGGGGAGCCGGAGGGGCTGGGACCTGTTCCCCTGCCTCAGGTGTGACGGGGGCTGATGGCCTTGTCTGCTGCCTGGAGACGGCGCCGGGTCTCCTGCTGAGGGCGCAGTAGCGGCCCTTGGAGCCCCTGCAGGACGGGCTCTCTGGTGGGCCTGCGGCTGCACGGAAGCTTCTCTGGCTGCGGGAGGAGGCCTTGTGTAGGGGCCTCACAGGCCAGGAGAGGGTGGGGAGGACCTCTCAGCGGGGGCGGCGACCTACAGTCACCTGAAGAGCTTCTATTTTATTTTGTTTTGTTTTGTTCTGTCTTATTTTGAAGGTTTCAGTGTATTTTTCTAAGTGATTTGCACCCCACTCTGGGGCTCGAACCCACAACCCTAAGAGTCGCACGCTCCACCGACCGACCAGTCAGGTGCCCCACCAGAAGAGCTTTGAAAATGCCCCATGTCTGGGCCTGCTCCAGAGTGAGCCCTTCAGAGCCCCTGGGGATGGGACCCCACATCCGGAGTCCGGACTCGGATCCTAGTGGGCAGGGGGTGGGGAGCCCCTGGGGTCGCAGCAGGGGAGTGGCAGAGCACTCCGACACCGGGACTCTTGTCACACCCACAGTCTCGGGTCTCTGAGGACACGAGGTTTCCCCTTGTCCGACAGGGAGGAGCTTCATCTTAGGGTGATGTGGTGGGGGCCATTCCCGCGGGCTGGACTAGGGGTGGACCTAGCTGCCCCGACTGTCCCAGAGAGATGACATGGGTCTGCCCTGCTCTGGGGCCTGTGGGCACCCCGACCCCTCCTGAGAGCACGGGGCATCTGCCCACAGGCAGGGGCCCCCAGGGCTCTTACAAGAGAGGCTGGCGGCTGGCCACCATCCCCGGCCTCACTGTGTGACTCCCGCATTCGAAGTCTGGGTCGTAACCCGCAGCCGGGGTGCCCACAGCCGCCCGGGGGAGAGGCTGGGGGCCAAGCGGTCTCTCCATCGAGTGGTATTGCTTGTGGGGCCCTAGGCTGATACCAAGTGCCTTGCCAACCCAGGGCTTTTTTGTTTTTCTTTTAATGAAGGGGGAGCGGCTCAAACCGCCGGACTCTGTCGGGCGGGGCGGGTGCGGTGGCCCAGGGAGTCGCCGTGAGTCCTGCTAAATGGAGGCCCCTAGAAGGAGGCCCTTTGGTCTGCAGATTTCCTGGCACAGTAGGAAAGATGTTAGGGTTCAAAGCTGATGGCCAAGAAAGAATTCCTGCGATGCCTTTGGTGCAAAAATGTGGTTTTAATAAACGACGGGGACAGGACCCGTGGGCAGAAAGCAGCGCTGGGTCAGGAGGGGCTGGGTCAGGGCTGCTTTACGCTTTCAAGTCAGGGAGGGGGGGAGAGCGTGAGTCTCTGAGGAATTTTGGAAGCAAGGTTTCCAGGACCTTGAGGGGCTCGCTGGTGTTGGGAAAAGGTCATTTATTACCATCTAATAAAACCCGAGTCAGGAGACCCTTCAGATGGAAATCAGTGGGCTGTGTGCTTGGGGATGATTGCCAATAGGTCTCTTGTGGGATTTAGAGATAAAGGCAGCTTCCAGAGGAGTTTATATGTTAAAGTAGACTCACAGGATCCTGGGGGGTCGGGGGGCAGGGGGTGAATGTTAAGCTCGGATTGCCTTTTGCCCTTAGCAAAGTATTCACATCAAGACAGCTGGGTTCCAAGAGGAAGGTCACTCCGCTCGTTTCAAGTACTTGTCGGGGGCTGTGGGTAGTGAAGGCATGTAGTTCCCCTTGTCTTTGTTTCCCACAGCACTGGGACTTCTGTCCAGACCATTCCTGAGCCCCAGGACCACAGGGACAGGGAATCAGACCCCTCGCCTGCATCGAGGCTGGCCGCCAGCCAGCCAAATGGAGGGGGCTCTCCTTGGAAGGGGCCTTGAGGGGCTTGAAGAGAAAGAAGAAAAACAGCAAAAGCAAAACCCCTGGGAAAGCCAGTCCGAAGGTCCACGGAAACCTCCCGGAAATGCACGCAAGGGTCGGGTTCCCTCCGCAACCAATTAAGGCTTCAGAAGACCTGCCCACCCCAGCCTTTCCCAGGGCCTTTGTCTTTCCTTCCCGAGTAATGGCTGTTTAAGCCAGTGTTGTCAGATAAATGGCGTCCCCCGGCCCTCCAGAGGCCGCTCACCTTGGGCTGGCAGGGCCGGGCCACCGGTTTTCCCATCTCTGGGCAATTTAGCAACTGCTGGTTGAGAGATGCTAAATTAATTAAAGAGGTAGTGGCAACGTGGAGTAAGGCTGAACATCGAAAATCAGCTTTTAATTGAAAAATGAAATGCGTCTTCCCAGAGTCAGGCGCTGGCCCTGGGATGCGGGGGTCTCATTAGCACGGTGCTCGATGGTTGAGGCTAATGAAGTAGATGACGTGGCAGAGAGCCACAGACCTGCCTTCCGCGACACTTCGTTCACGGACGTGTACGATTGTTCATGCCGTTGGGCTTAAACGTGGCCTTGGGGCTTGGATGTCAGCCTGCAGGCTGCCCTGACCCTTCCCACCACAGAAGGAGACCGTGAACTCCGCCATGTAGCCTGCGGAGAGCCCTCGAGCCCAGTCCCGAGTCCCAGCTGGGGTGGGAGCCCTTCTAGCCGGCCTGCTGACTGCAGACCCTTTGCCCGACGCCTGCTCTGCCCTCCTTTGAGAGTGCTCCTTTTTGGGGAACCCACCAACCCCTTTGCACAAGGTCTGATGGGACATGGTTGGAGGTGCCCAGAGCCTTCCTCTCCGAGGAGAAGGCCGCCTGGCGTTCCTCCACACACCGGATCCTGAGCAAGGGCACGCAAAGGTTGGAAGTGGCCGGAGGTGTGTGACCCCGGGGCGCGCGCGGCATGTCTGTTTTGCGACTCCCGGAGTTTCCGTGGAGCTGCCTGCGTTGCTGTCCTTCCTGGGCCTGGTTTCTTGGCCTTTTCTTTGAAGCTGCGAGCTTCTTTCCTATCCTTCTAATGAATTCTCGAACGGCTTGGATTTTCCAGATTGTTTGGTGTTGCGAGCAACCCAAGCCCCCCCGCCCCCGGACATAGGAATGGGAACGCAGCTCTGGAGCAGGTCCTGGTGGCTGTCCCCTCCCAAGCCCCTGAGCCGCACCGCGACCCACACCAGCGCCCCCTCCTTTCAGCCCACTTTCCCTTTCACCCGAGGAACTGGTGAGGGAGAGAGAGAACCGAGGCTGCTGGAACTCAGCCCCCGGCGAGCTCTGGATCGCATTTTGAGCTGCCTCAGCCCAGCCTCGGGTAGTAGAGACAAGAGATGCTCTGGGCCTGGCCAAGGGTGAGCATTGAGGAGAGGGGGTGGCTCTCCTTCACAGTGGGCTGTGTCCCCTCACTGTCATCGTTGTCCTTCATGGTAGGTGCCTCCCGGCCCAGAGCCCCTTCCCTGGTGGTGCCGGCCGGGGGGAGCCCTGCGCACAGCGCGAGGAGCGGTCCCGATGCAGGCGCCGTGGGCTGCGGCATCTCGTTCCAGACGAGGAATGAGCTTTCCTGCCGGCTGCCGGTGCAGCTGGAAAACTGCGTCAAAGTGTTCCTGGTTTCCCCAAAGGTCTGTTACCTGCCGCCTATTGTCAGGCAACAACTGCTGTTTTATAGAAAAACAGGAATGAATTCAGGTGAAAAAAAGCAAAAGGAGGACTTACTAGAGGAACAGTGTGGCTGACTAACCGGCAAACACTGGGAAGATCAGGGTCGGGGGAGCAGGAGTCCGCAGCCCCAGAATTCCGGTGGATGGTCTCGGAGCCTGCAGCGGGCAGGGCCTTCCAGAAAGAGCGCCTGGCTGGGCTGGCATCTGCCTGAGGCGGCACCTGGCCACGAGGGGTGGGTGGCCCTGTCTTCCACTACGAACCTCGGTTCTCACCTCCGTCTGGGAGCACCAGCCCCTGAGCTGGCCCGTGGCTTCCGTCAAGCCCTGCTGACCAAGGAGAGCACACAGTTCGGTTCCAGAGACGTGGAAGGACATCTGGGTATGACCTGGAGGGTGGCTCAGGGCTGTGTAGACGGCGCCATTGTTGGGAAACCTTGGGACTGGAGTTTATCAGAATATCGGACAAAAGGCTGGTGTGTGATTGAGAAGCAGCTCATCGGACAGGTCTGCGCGTCCTCTTAGATTTTCAAAGTGATGGATCTTCTTCTTAACGAGACCGTGCAGGCGCTGATTGACGCTCCGTCCCCTCTATTGTTAAGGTAAAGATATTTATTTTTAGATGCTCCGTGAGCGTCAAGATTGCTCAGTGATCCTCACAGCCGAGTAGAAAGAACATGCCTTGGCTGATTAATTGGAAGTTGGGAAATGATCTTTTTCCTTGTCTTTGAGAATTTTATTCACCTTTTGAATAGTCAGACCACGTGAGCATTTTTATGCAACTCTGAGCTCTGCCACCTGACGTTGGAAATGGATAGAACCAGCCGGGTTCATCCTTGAAGATCCCGCTGTGCCGGGAAGCACGGCCCATCGCTCTTCCCGGGGCGGTGGTGATGGATGCGTTGCTGCCCTTTGTGCCGACGTGGAGCAGTTAGGGCTTTCCGCCGTGGTCGCGGGAGAGGCAGCGGAGGGGGGCAGGCAGGACACCTTCCGCGTGGACGCCGTTCCACTGGATCCCGTCCAGCCTGCCATGGGGGGCTGCCCCGGAGGGCCCGGTGAGGCGGGCGGGCTGGGGCCAGCCCTGGAAGCCTCGCTCCGCAGTGTCCCTTTGTTGGTAGGGTGTGCTGCCGTCATAAATAAGAAGCCAGTTGTGGAGATAAAGTGAAATCATGAAGAGTCCTCAAATAGTCCAGGAATAGTCAAGAGAAGAGACAGAACAGAACAAAGAATAGACTAGATGAAAAGGAAGTAACTAGCCAAGTGATGGATTTACTCCAATCAGATCATTAACTCTGTTACATGTATTAAATGTAATGCGCAAGTATATATGTTTGTACCTTGTGTTTTTATTTTCATTCAATGGAAAATAATTCTCCTGTCCTTTGTGCCTGCTCTTGGGCCTGCGGGTTGTTTAGAAGCATGCCTTTCGGTTTTTAAATATTTTCTGGTGTTGAAGTTCATTTTGGCCCCAAATATGGTCTATGCTGGTGAATATTTCATGTGCCCTTGAAGGGGATGTATGTTCTGCTCTCGTTGGGCGAGCTGCTCTGTGTTAATTAGACCGAGCCGGTAGACTGCCTCCCCGCCCTTGTGTGTCGGGTACTGATTTTCTGTTTACCCGTTCCATTGATTACAAAGAGAGAAGTATCATAGTTTCCAGCTATAATTACGGATTTATCTGTTTTTCTTTTCAACCCAATCAGCTTTTGCTTCACATATTTTAAAGCTCTTTCATTAGCTGCGTAGACATTCAGAATCGTATCTCTTGATTCATTGACCTCCTGTCTGTGTAGTGTCCTTCTTCGACCCTGGCAAGGTGCCTTGTTCCGACGGCTCCTTGGACGGCTACAAATAATGTTCATTCCGGCTTCCGTTCAGTCAGTGTTCCTATGGTACGGCTTCTTCCGTCTCTGTATTTGTACCCTCTTTATGTCTTCATGTTTAGTGGGTTTCTCAGACTGGCGTATAGCGGGGTCTTGCTTCTTTTATCTGTTATTTTGATATTCCGAATCAGATACTCTCATGTGTTAAACCGCTTGATCACAAATTACGAATAGCTTCCCATACACAGAAATTCTTCCAAAATATTATCCTAATGTCTGAAGGATATTCTATACAATTCTTTTTTTTATTTTTTATTTTTTATTTTTTATTTTTTAAAGATTTTATTTATTTATTTGACAGACAGAGATCACAAGTAGGCAGAGAGGCAGGCAGAGAGAGAGAGAGAGAGAGAGAGAGAGAGAGGGAAGCAGGCTTCCTGTGGAGCAGGGAGCCTGATGCGGGGCTCGATCCCAGGACCCTGAGATCATGACCCGAGCCGAAGGCAGCAGCCCAAACCACTGAGCCACCCAGGCGCCCCGACAATTCTTTTTTTTTTAAAAAAGATTTAATTAATGTGCTTATTTGAAAAAGAAAGAGACAGCATGAGCCAGGGGGAAACAGAGGGACAGGGACGAGCAGACTCGCCGCTGAGCAGGGAGCCCAACGTGCGACTTGATCCCACAACCTTGAGACCATGACCTGAGCCGACATCCAGTCAGATGCTTAACCAACTGAGCCACCCAGGTGTCCCTGAAGAACGTTCTATGTAACACACGTTCCCAAACATACCCTCACTATGCTCCTGTTTTGGGGCCGTTTCTATTAAAATGAAAGCTTCAGTTCATATTCCCGTAGCTAGATGCTTGGACAGACCCTTGATCATTTCTGGAAGTATAATTACTGAGTCATGGGACAGGCTTGTTTTAAGATGTCGTTTATAGCCAAGACAGCTTCTACAGTGATTGCGCGGTCGTGAACAGCTTCAGACCCTCCATCTTCCCGCCATCTCCGTGTCGAGGAAGGTCTCGGGCTTGGGGACACAGGCTCACTCAGTCGGGGCTCTGGGGACTGTGTGACTCCAGCTCCGGGAGTCCCTGAGGACGTGAGGCTTGTCCTGGTGAGCTGACGTCTGCCTAAGGGGACCAGCCTCCGGCCGAGGCCTGAGTGTTCTCCCTCTACCCCCAGCACGGCTGGCCCTCCACGCGCCTGCTCGCCTGCTTCCTTCTCGGTGCTCAGCTCTGTATGTAAAGTCACCTCCTCGCGGGGTACCCTGGCTACGGGATCGACAGCCGCCACCCCCCAAATTCCCGTCATAAGTTAGATTCATGGGAACGCAGAACCTCGATCTCAGGCTGGGTCTCTGGTCGGGCTGTGAGCAGATCCGATGTTTGTCGCCATCCGACTGAAGATGCCGCTCGGGGCTGCGGTGCTGCTGGTGTCGCTCACCTGCCTCCCCCGCGGCGGAGAACACGCGTTCAGCTGCGTGGACGGGGTACCTGGTCCTCCCGGAATTTACAGGTGAGAAGTACAGCATCTTCCTGGCTCGACAGAGACTGTAGCGTTGCCTGTTTTGAGAATGACCTTGCCTCTCCTGACTAGTTCGGGTGGAGAGTTTGATGCTTGTGGACTATAAAAAGGGACATCATGGTGGGAACGTGGTGACCGAGGCGGGCGGCGCGTGTTGGGGTCGGGCTGGGACGCACTGTGCTGCTGTCCGGGGCCTGGTGCGGGGCAGGGAGGCAGCCGGTGCGTCCGGCTCATGGTTCGGGGCAAGACCACACCTGACAGAGGTTCGAGGCTGGGATGAAGGAGCGAGAAGTCAAGGATCCGGGGCTCCCCCTCAAGCCATTGCACGAGGGCGGGGGCCTGTCTGTGCAACAAGACCGCGCGGCGAAGAGCGGTTCGGCGAGGGGATCCTGGGCTCGGGGTGCACGTCTTAAGCTCATGGTGCCAGCAGGTGGTGACAAGAAGGGCCGGCGGCCGTCTGGGCGGCTGGGGTCGGGGCCGACCGTGTGTCGAGTGTGGTGTCCACAGGGTTGGGCGCCACGGAGCCTCGGCTCCGTACACGTTTTGTGGGGGTGTTAGGTCTGCCCGAGATGGACGGCCAGGGGTGGGTTTGTACTTGAATCTCTACAGCTTTGCTGTGGGCGGTGAGGGCCTTCCCCGTGGGCAGGACGGTTCCTGTAGGGCCTCTAACGCTGGGTGCGGCTGTGCGGCTGTCCGGTGGGCACACGGCTCTGTGCCGCGTTAGGCGGCTGCCCTGCGCCTCGAGAGTCAGCATCTCCATTTCTGCACGTTGGTGGCGCGTGGTGGGATGCTGTTTCACCGAAGCCTGGCATTTATTGTGCCCCCTGGCCCCCGAGAACAGCAGCCCCGGGCTGAAGGCATCCGGCTTGGTCAGTGGCCGGCAGCCCCCAGCAGGGATGGCGCCGCAGCACTTCCCTCCGGCGCAGCTACGTGTAGCCGACACGTCTGTCCCTGCATTTAGCCGACATGTCTGTCCCTGCGTTTAGTGGACACGTCTGTCCCTGCAGCTCCACAGCCAGCGACCGGTGGTGGGAGAGGGCGTGTGAGAGGAGAAGGCATGGCCCGAGGGCAAGGAGCTCGGCCGCATGCGGACAGGTGAGTCCGCTCCTCGCCCGCCGCCCACAGCTCCCGGCAGCCGGTTTTCCGCGAGTGGCGGAGCGGCATGCTCTGGGGACACGGGGCAGAGCGTGCCCTCGGGCTCTGAGAGGCCTCCCGGACGGCGGCGTTGTCGCTGAGTCCCAGAGTGGGGCGGAAAATCTCCAGGCCAAGGAGTGCTGGGCACAAAAGCCTCAGAAAGAGGATGGTGCTTCTGCTCACTGCAGGGGCAGAAACCGACCCAGGCGAGCCCCGGGGACTGCTGGCCCGCGCCCTGGTGTGGCCGGATGCAGCCGTCGGGACGCCGCCGTCCAGAATCCATCCGGTCTCAGCCGTCTTCCTCCTCGACGTCCCCACTCGCAGCAGGCCCTCCGGCTGGTGGACACGGTGAGCCATGGGGAGTTCCAGCGCGTGTCCCGCTAGCGGAGCTCCTTCCAGCAGGCCGCGCGGCCGGCCCTGAGCCAGCCCGTGCCCGGAGCGACACGAGTTTGCCTCCGAGCCCTGCAGACCCTGGGGCCACCCTGACGGCGGGGCGTGCGCGGGGGCCTCTCCTGACGCACGACGGAAGACGAGAGAAGGGTGGTTTTCCACAGCAAAGGTGAGGCGCTGCTCCGGGAGGACAAGGAATGGTACCCTTCCCCGCGGCGGCTCCGCGAACTGAGCGTACGTGTCCCCTTGGCTGTCGTAACAAACGATCACGCATCTGGTGGCCCTAATACAAGACGCACGGTTCTCTTGCGCTGTTGAAGGTCAGAAGTCTGAGCCAGGGACACACGAAGCTGTCAGGGGGCTGGGGCGTCAGCGCTCAGAGGAGAATCGGTTCACTTGCCGTGCCCGCTTCTCAAGCCAGCGATGTGGGACTGGATCTCTGTCCCGCTGCCGTCTGCTGTGTTCGCGTGTACAGCCTGCTCCTTCCGCTCGCGAAGACCCTGTGGTGACCCGGGGCCCAGCAGCACAGACCAGAATCACCTCACCAGGTCCGTGCATCACTGTTTCTCTTCAGCTTGACCACGGAACGAGATTATCCCTTTTCCAAGTGAGGGGACGCAGCGAGGTAGCACGAGGTTAAGCAGAGCGCACCGTGTTTATGCTGCGGTGAGTTTCCCCCGGAGAGGATGGTTTGAAGGCCTGTGGGTCAGAAGTAAGTGTTTGCCCGGGTGCCCGGGGTGGAGCAAGGCCCCGCTCTGCCACTGATGGGAGCCTAAAGGCCTCAGGCTGGGTCTTCTGTGTGCTCCACTGGTGACAGACACTGTGTCCTCAGAGGGACGCCTGGTGCTTCGAGTGTCTTCCAGATGCAAGGAACCGTGGAGGCTTCTCAGCCAGGGCGCCTGTGGTGGGGCCTTCAGAGGGTTGCTGAGAACCTATGGCATTTCGGCTGCCCCAGCGGCCTTTAGGTCTGCAGGCTGTGGCGGGGCTCAGAGCCCGGTTAGGGCAGGGCTGTGTGCGTGACCTCCAGCCCTCCGCAGGACAGCCTGGCAGGCTCTGAACTTGGCCTCACAGCTGTGTGTGGTCTGCCTGGAGCTGCCTCTGGCCGGGTTCCTTCAGAAACGGAAGGAAAATAGGAGCACCCGCGTGAGGAGTGGTGACAGACATACATCTGTCCTGGGTCCTCCTAAAGGGGGCAGAGCGTCAGGCCGGCGTACCCCGTGCGTGGGGTTGAGGCTCATCTCCTCCCCTCAGGACGGCGAGATGGAGTGTGGATTTGTGGTCCTCAGTGGCCATCGGGGTGACCGAGCCTGGTGGCAGGTGGCTGCTCTCGGACCTGGACGTTTCTAGTGGCCAGCGAGTGGGGGACCCTGAGGCTTTCTCTCTCTAGGTGTTCCTGCTGCCTGGGTGTCCCGTGGTGAGAGGGTGGGCTGTCCCTGCCTCTGGGACCCCAGGCTCAGCCCCAGAGACCCACTCCCCTCGGTCACATCAGGGTGCTGTCAGCAGGGAGCCTCATCTTTCACAGTTGTCTGTTTCCTCTTCAAAACTAGGTTTAAATTTATTTTACAGATTGACATCCAGTAAAAGGGACTTTTTTGGGGAGCTTAGAGTCCTCGAACTCACAGTCGGGTTATAGCTCAGCTCATTCAGCCCCGGACTCCCTCCTGCTGCCTCAGCAGTGCCAGCCTCCCCAGCCCCTGGCAACCGCTGACCTGTGTCCTCCGTCCCCAGAGTGCTGTCGGGAAGGTCCCAGAGATGCACGAGGCGGATGCCACCTTCTGAGTCTGGGAGTTTTCACTCCACTTCATCCTTCTCAGGTTCACGCAGGTCGTGAACCTTCCAGAAAGAGCCAACATAAAACCAGTGAATCACCAAAGGGGTAATTCTGAAAATTTGTTGCGAACTCAATGAAAAACGCAGTTGGCAAAGCAGAGCTCTCCAGCCAAAACACGGGGCGAGGCTCCAGGAAGCTTCGTACAGCTGTGAGTGGCGCCCCGTGATTCTTCACGGCCATGGCCGAGGTTGCTGGAATGTGCTTAAACGACAGGGGATCGGTTAGTGGTTACCCCGTATCAACTTTGGAATTTTATTTTAGGCTCATGATTTCCAGAGAGAGAAGCAAAAAGTGACCTGGTCAAGTTGGTCTTGTCAAACAAGCTGACTGAAACTTGGCCTGTGGGACGGAACGGCTTTTGTCCGCTTGGCGCGTTCTCCAAGCTCGTCTCCGTTGGTTTGGTTTTTCACTCTCCATTTGCTTTTGATTGTAACAACTCAGACGTTCACTCCCTCCTGTGACAGAGGAGGAGCCCTTGTGCAGGTGGACACAGTTCCTTCTGCCACGTTAGGGCACGTGGTCACAGGTTCTGGGGATTTAAGATCTGGACGTCTTTGTAGGGCCATGAGCCACTGCCAAGACTAATGTGTTATTTAGTGGTGAAATGCTTGAGGATTTTCTAGGTATCTTTGTTGTTGATTTATAAAGTAATTTTATCTTAGCCAGCGAGCAGACTAGACGTATGTATGAATCCTGCTCAGTGTTTAGGGACTCATCTTAGGGGTCCAGCTGTGCTCTGAGGAAAGGTTTCAAGTGGACCTAAGAAAAGTGTGAATTCTGCTGCTGTTGGGCAGGGTTTTTCTCTCACTGTGAACTTACTTGGTAGTGTGGATCAGGTCTCCACTGATTTTCTTTCTCTCTCTTTCAAGATTTTTTATTTATTTGACACAGAGAGAGAGAGCGAGCACAAGCCGGGGTAGTGGCGGAGGGAGAGGGAGAAACAGACTCCCTGCTGAAGGGAGGGCCCAGCATGGGGCTCGATCCCAGGACCCTGGGATCAGAATTGAGTCAAAGGCAGATGCTTAATTTACTGAGCCATACAGATGCCCCATCTGTTGTTTTATTTTTTTAAAGGTCGTTGGGATTTGAAATTGTGTTGAATCTGTAGATTGTTTGGGGTAAGATTGTGTTTTGTAGGTTTTTTTTTTAAGATTTTATTTATTTATTTGACAGACAGAGATCACAAGTAGGCAGAGAGGCAGGCAGAGAGAGAGGGGAAGCAGTCCCCACTGATGCGGGACTCGATCCCAGGACCCTGAGATCATGACCTGAGCCGAAGGCAGAGACTTAACCCACTGAGCCACCCAGGCATCCTGCAGATGCCCCATCTTTACTGATTCTTAATTTACTTTTTCTGTCCATCTGTGAGAGAGAGGCACTGCGGTCTCTGACTGTAATTATGGGTTTGTTTATCTCTTTGCAGATCTGTTTTTGCTTTATGCACTTTCAGTTCTGCCATTAGGTCACAAATACTTAGGATTGTTTTATCTTCTTATCTCATATCTTCAGGAACTGATCTTTTCATCATTATGGAATGAACTTGCTAATTTTCTTGGTTTTGAAATCTACTTCATATGATATTAAAGTATCAATTCTAGCTTTACTTTCTACAGGCTTGGAATGATCAATCTTTTCCTACATTTTTAAACATTAGTTTTTTATATTTATAACAGGTCTCTTGTAGGCAGCATATCATTCAGTCTTGCTTAAAAAAAAAATCTATCCTGACAACCTCTGCATTTTAATTGAGATGTATGGCCCATTTATAGTTAATGAGATGCAGATATGGTTGTTTTTAAATCTTCTATCCTTCTATTTCTTTTGTATTTAGTCCTGTGTTGTTTGTTCCTGCTGTTTCTTTTCTGTTTACTTTTAGATTAGTTGTTATTTTTATGATTTGACCTTATCTTTTTTATTAGCTATAATTTTTGTTTTTTATTGTAATAGTTGCCTTATACATCTTTAATGTGTCACAGGCAACTTCTAAGTGGTGGTCCCTGGCTGTGTGTGAAATGCAAAAACCTTGCAATACTATCCATACTTCTCTCTCTTCTTTACTCTACATTTCCTTACATTTTACTTCTACATATGCTATGAACCAGACAACGCATTGTTAGTAATTTTGATTTAAACAGTCAACTCTGTTTTAAAGTGATTTAAATAATGCCTGTCTTCTTAGTTACCCCATATAGTTAGCATTTCTGTTATTCTGTTATCCCTTTGTGTAGAGACAGATTTCCGTCTGCTCTCATTTTCCTTTTGACTTCCTTTCTTGCAATACAGTTTCACCGGTGATAATAGTTTCTGGCACTTTTGTGTCTGAAAAATTGCCTTAGTTTTTGAAGCTATTTTTATGGAGTTAAGAGGATTCTAAGATTCTAGGTTGACAGTGTCTTTCAATAATTTAAAGTGGAGCCGCGTCCTTCAGCCGGAACTGTCCCCGTTCGCTGTTATGCTCATCTTCTGTCTTCCACAACACTTTTCTCTAGCGTCTTTTACCATATTTTTTCCTTAACATTGTACAGTTTGACTATAATGTGCCTTTGTGTAGTTTCCTTCAGGTTTATTGTGCTTTAGGTTTGTTGAGTATTTATTTCTGAACTGTGGGTTCATGTTTCCATCAAATTTAGATATTGGCTGTGCTACGTCTAACCTCTCCACTTCCAGGAGCTCTGATTGCCTGTATATTTGGCCACTTGATGTTCCACAGCGCCTGATGCTCTTCATTTGTTTGAGCCATTTTCTGTCCGCGTTTAATTTCACTTACGTCTTCAAGGTCGGTAATCTTTTCTTCTGCAGTGTTTAAACTGCTGTTATTACTACCCATCATATTTATTTTGATCTCACACCTTATAGTTTTCATTTCTAGAACTTCATTTTGGGTCTTTTAAAATGTGTTCCTAACGTGCATAGTCCCTCCTCTATCTTCTGGAACACAGAGAACAGTTAGAACAACTGTCTTGGTCCTTTTCTACTAACTTTGTCTTCTATGTGAATGCTGGGTCAGTTTTGATGGATTGCTTTTTTCTCTTCATAATAGGTATTATTTTCTTATTTCTTTATATGTCCAATAGTCTTAGATTGAATGCCAGACATTGTGAGTTTTCCCTTGTATGCTGGATATTTTTCTATTCCTATAAATATTTTGGAGCTTTGTTTTGTACCATGGCTAAGTTCCACAGAAACAATTTGATCCTGTCAGATTTTGATTTTGTGTTCTTAGGTAGGAACAGAATAAATTTTAACCTAGAGTTCATTTATTCCACCACTGAAACAAAATTCTTCTGTGTGCTCTGCCCTATACCTTATAAGTTAAACTTTTCCCAGTCTGGCTACTGGAAGCGGGCTCTGCTCAGGCGTTTTAGGTGAGCTCCATTGCTGTTCCCTCTAATCCTCTTCCTGGTCTCAGGTAGCTTTTACACAGGCACACTCTGGCCATACTTGAGGGCAGCCCTCTGTGGGTTTCTGGTGTTCTCAGCACATGCAACCCTCTCCCTGCCAGTACGCTGTGACCTCTAGCCTCATTGTCTCTTGTAGAGTCTCACTTTACCTCCTTAACTCAAGGAGACCACTGTGTTCTGCCTGGAGGATATTTCAGTGAAATACAGACCGATTAGAGCAGACACAAGGAGGCCGCCTGCTAGGCCTTCTCTCTGTAGCTTTTCATCACTTTGGAATTGCAGCCCCAAGGAGCTGACCTGTTAAAACGGCTGGTTCCATGCCAGAGCAGCTGTGTGTGCAGAAAGCTCCTCCCAGCTTGTCAGTTTTACCGATCGGTCCCAGTGCCGCGGCTGTGACATGCATCCAAATCCTGTGACCAGCCTTCCTCTTATCTCTCAGGGCCCAACTTCAGTCCCTAAACCATGTAGGTCATCCTCCTCTATTTTCTCTTCTTTCCAAGTGAGGGGCTCGTATTTAAATATGACACTCCAGGCAAGTTCCAATTATAGGATAAGGCTCTTACCTCCGGCTTCCTTGATATCGGGACTCTGTTATTGTAGCTCAAGATTGCTTTGGCCTTTTTGATGTCTGGGTTATTCTGTTGTCTGACAGTGAACTTGCAGTTGATGGAAACCCCCGGATCCTATTTACATGCGGGATTGCTAAGGTCTGAGAAGCATGGTGCTTCTTTGCTTCAGTATATTGGCTTTTGAGGTACAAGTTTGGGCAAGTGCATGTGAAGGATGGATTAGGGAGTGTGAACCAGGAGCCAGGTTTGCCGTGGGTGAGTCCTCAATGTGCACACGCTCCCTTCCGTCTTCAGCGCAACCACCCTAGGCGAAGGCTCCTCTGAAAAGGGTGCGCGCTCAGAGGGCAGCTGAACATTTGGTTACCTGAGGATTCCGATGTTTTACAGAAGTCTTAAATTTGGCAGATTTCAGTATTTCAAGCCAGACTGTCTTTTAAATTGGTTCTGATTCATTAAACCCCACTTTAGAGAACACTTATTTAACCGATAACACTTATGGTATTGAAGTTTATGAAGTAACGAATGACTTGTGCTATTGACTTAATGCCGGAGTAAAGATGAGCCATTGGTATTTGATTAAGATAACAGCTGCTATAGAAGTGCTGTGCCCTAATGCAAAGAACACTGTTATTATACAGTAGGATAAAATACTTACTGTGAAGCACCCCAATTTACGAAATAAAGGTTGCCTGAGAGCATGAAATTATTCCGAGTTAATTTTGCACTCTGCTCTTGAAGCTGATTAGTACAAAACGTAATGAAATGCAATTTTTGCTAAACAGCTGAGCCAGGAGGGTAGCCCAGAAACCAGCAATTAACACTGATTGGTACTGAGCCTTTTGTGTGTCGGAGAAGATCGGCGGGCACAATGGGAGTTAACAAGGTGACCCCTACCAAGGCCGGTTGCTCTGGCCTCCGGAAAGCGGAATGACATCAGACTGTTGTTTTTGTGATTGTCTTTTGCAGACTGTGGGGGACACAACAGTCACTTCTAGTTTCCCTGGTGCAGGAAGAAGGTGATGTGGGGGGTCTTGAAACCATTGTATAGTGTCTGTGTAGGGTCGGGGTTGTTTCTGGTCCTTGGAGTGAGGCCAGGTCCGGTGCACTGCTCAGGTCCTGCCCCTTCCCCTGTCTCTGGCTGACGGTGCTACGTACAGTCTACCATGGGCTTTGACCGTTCGGGCATTCAGAAAGTAGTCCTTCCCTAAGGCCTCAGAAGGAAGTGCTTTCTTGTGTGGATGTAATGTGTGGCTTCTGACCCAGCCGCCTGGTACCTTGGGTTGTTCTAAAAAACATGATCTCTGTGTGTGTGTGTGTGTGTAAGTTAACAGAACTGTCCCTGGTGCTGGCCTGTGGTGGTAAAAGTGCTAAGAGCTGAGCCTGACATGGGAGGAAGAGGAGTCTTTCCCCTAATGTTCCCCCTAATGTGGAGAAAGCAGTTTCGGGGCTGTGTGGGACCTGGCATGTTGACCTGGGCTGGGCAGCATCTGCGCTTCGTCGTGTGGCTGCACCAGCAACCATGGCCACGGGCCCGGCCCCCTGTGCCTCTCACCTGCTTTGTAGCACGCTGAGTGTGCCCGTGCCGTGACGGAGGTTGTGGGAAAGGGAGGTCCCAAGCTGAAGGAAGGCAAGCATCCTTGCACGTGCAGTTCGGACACACGGAGTGATCTGTCTCTCAGAGGCACGTGAGCCCATTACGTCGCCTGAGCCCGCGGAGGGGCAGGACCCGTTACACAGCCGCGAGATGAAGTACGGGTGAGACGCTTCTGTCCTTGAAGACGTGAAGGGGGCATGAGGGCGGTTTCGGCCGGCTCTGGGCCTTCGTTTTCTCTTTCCTGGGTTTCCGGATGTTCGTGTTGGACAGAGAGATTTCTTATATTCTGTTACGTCAGGGAAGTGGGAGAGAATAAGAAAATACAGTTAACAGCCTAGAGGGAGGGGTGGTCATAGCTCCTGCGCAGGAAACATACGTGTTTCGGGATAAATACACGTAAATTTGCTCTGACTTTTCCTTAAAGTAGAGCGGAAGCGATGCGGGCTGCAGGGCTGCAGGGCTCTTGGGCTCCCTCCGCGGTGCTTTTCCCGGGAGACGTCTTGCTCTCCTTAGCATCTCCTTGTTCCGAGGCGGTGAGGGAGCCCACGCGTGACTTTCCCTGTGCACTGCTCCCCCGCTCGCTCTGTGACTGAGAGCCAGCCACGTGACACCGTCATGACCTCCTCGTCTGAAGGGGATGCGACTGGTCCCCAGTGTCTCATATTTACATGGTAGAGAATGGAAGGTCCATTGGCCTTATTCTTTGAAGTCAGCCCCATTATGCTCAACAAGGGCCATGGTGAACCATTTCTGGGTGTCTGGCACGAGGTAGGGTTCTTTGGGTGGCCAGTGGCAGACACCCCTCTCTCCATGACAAGGAGGACATGGAATCAACAGTGCTGGAGGGCTAGAGCCCCGGCTGAGCGCGTCTCCGTGTGCTCTCTGCTTCTCTCTCTCCTGCCGTGGTTCTCGGTGGGTCCCCGCGAGCTGGCCTCCGTGGTCCAACACCAGTGAGAAGGGAGAGTCTTCTGGTGGTTCCAAAATCAGGGTACTGGGATTTTCTGTAATTAGGTATCCTGGGTCATGTGCCCAGGCCTACATCAATTGCTGTGGCCCCAGGATCGGGTTGCCAGGCCTGGGTCAGATGCTTATTCTGAACTGTGGGGTGCAAGGGGGGGGGGGCCCGTCCCAGCCGAACCACACAGACTGGGAGCGTGGAGTTGCTGGCCTCCAGAGAAAGTCAGGGTAGCGTTTCTGGAGAATGCATAACCAGTATTAAGGGTAGATGTAACACTCCTCTGTGGTGCTCGGCAAATACTTGTTAAATCATCGAATGATAATGGTACAAAGACAGCATATCCGTCAGGGTCGTCCGTAGAAATGGAACCACCAGCATCGGGTCACGTGATAGGGGAGGCTGACAAGTCCAAAGCTGAGAGACCAGGAGAGTCCACGAAAATGCCGGGAGATGCCAGGCCAACGCCGCAGACACCCAAGACCCAGGAAGAGCCAGCGGTTCGGTGTGAGTCCCAAGACGGGAAAACCAGTGTCGCAGCTCCAGGCAGTCAGGCAGAAGACGCCCTCTGCCTCGTGCGCGGGCCAGCCCTTTGGCTCAAGCAGGCCTTCGGCCGATGGGAGGGGCCCACCTCTGTAGGGTAGGGACCCCTCCTCACTCAGTCTGTGGATCCAAGTGTTAGTCTCATCCAGAAGGACCTTCCCAGACACCCCCTCACGAGTGAGCAGGGTCAGGGCCTCCTGTGTGTGCCTGGCGTGGCACTTACCGCTCTGACTTGCAGTCCACCGCGTGCTGCTGCGAACCTCTCCTCGTCTGAGGAGAGCCTCTGTGTTGGCATCTGATCCGTGGTAACAGCCGACGAGTAACGCGGCTCTCATGGTGGAGAAGTTTGGGGTAATGAGGTACCTCGTCCTGTTCCGGGGTGTGGCTGTGAGAGCTGGGAGACGTGGGAGATGCAGCTCGTGTCCTCTGGCTGGGAGAGCTGGGAGATGCAGCTCGTGTCCTCTCACCCACAGCACGTGCCCCTGATGGGTTTGTTTCTCCCCCAGTGCCCAAGGTAATTGCATTTTTAATGTTGTATTCTGTACCTGTCAGGAGTTAAATAAAGCCGGTAAACTCGGGTTAGTTTCTAATGACATTTATGTCATTTCTACAGATGAAGGTAATTTATGAGGCATGCAGTTTTACATGAAAGGAGGTGCAGGTGTGGCCTGGAAACGTCCACACCGAGGGAACCCTGGTCCCAGACAGGTGGGGATCCTGACACATCAGCGTTTGTGGCATCTGGGGACTAAGACACGTTCTGTGCTTCCCCGTCTGCAGACACCTGATCTGACGGGTCCCCAAAGCAGGTGGGTAAGAAGCAGCGCCCAGGGCTGGTCATGGCCAAATGCCATCATTTATACCCGAGGTTCTCAGACGACTGAAGCCCCGGGCACTGCTGGGTCAGGGAGGTTCCAGTCTGGCTGGGGGGGGGGGGTGTTTCCCCGCTGCCTGTGCCAGGTGCAGGGGCTGGAACAAGCTGGGGCAAGAGGAGCAGGTCGCCGGCCCCCTGGGCGGGGACGAAGCCGTCACTGGCCCCCGTCCCAGCGCATCTGCGAAGTGAGGGCTCCGGTGAGGCCGCCCAGTCCGAGCTCCGGGGCTGGGGCCCTCGTCTCTTTCTGCCTTCTCGGAGGCAGGTGGCCTCCTCGACGTCCATCTGCCTCGAGCTGCCGGGCCCTGACCTCTGTCGGGGTCTTCGTCTTCACCTCCTATCACAGACCGAATCGTGTCTCTCCAGGAATAACGTGTGGGAATCCTAACAGCACTCTGAATGTGACTTTATTTGCACTTAGGGTCCTTATAGACGCACTAAGTAAGGTGATTCGGGGGACCCGATCCAGTGTGCCTGCTGATCTGAGGAAAGGGAGGCGTCACACAGAGACAGACCCACAGGGGAAGGTGACGTGGAAACACAGGAGCCAGTGGGCGAGGATGTGAGCCAGGCCGCGCTGGGTCGGAGATCACCGAGGACACCGTCGCCACCGGCAGATACAACAGAGGCCTGGGGAGGCCCCCCTGTGGTTACACCCCCCAGAGATGTGTGAGTAGCAGTGAGTGCTGGCCGCCCCCGCTGCCTGGGGCTCTACTCCGTGTAGACTCGCCCGCCCAGAATGCCGCAGGGACCAGCACGGCGGAGCGGTTGGGAGACGCTGGTAGCTCAGCAGCCAGGGTTGGGACTCATCGGAGGGAAGCTACTCGTGCCTCAGGAGTCATCCTCCCAGTCAGGAAGCCACCCCCAGCCGCCGGGGCGCCCCACCTGCAGAACGTCCCCCCGCCCCGGCCCAAAGACAGGGATAACAAAGCTCAGTCCTGGCCCCATGTTCCGTGTGCCCCCCCCCCATCCTGCCCGGGGCCGGCTCCCGGCGCACTGCTGAGGGTGGTGAGGGCGGCAGGGGCGGCGTTTGCGGGCGGCCGGTGTGCTCGCCCAGAGAGCCTGCCTGCAGGGTGGGGGAGGGTTCGTGGGCTTGAGCGCTTCAGGACACTCTTCCCGCATTCACGCAGTTCATCCTTCCGGAATGTTCTCTGCTCTACCTGAAGTCCGTTTCAGGCCGTGGCCCCCCGTGAGGCTGGCAGAGAATGCAGGGTGGCCTCTCCTCCTTGTGTGCTGCTTGGGGTCCGACCCTACAGATCAGCCCGTGCTGTGCATGGGCCAGGACGGAAGGGTGTGCGGTGTTCCCGGAGAAGCCCTGTGCCACGTACCAGCGCCTTCTGGGGCGAGAACTGTTTTCAGGGACAACCAGTCCCCGCCAGGAAGCCACCCTGCTTGGAAGAACCAGTAGCTCCCAGCGGTCCCGTGGTTGGAAGCATTCAGTAGAGCACCTGCGCTCTTAGGAGAGGAAGGACAAGGACGGGGTGAGATTCTGCACCCGGGAGCATCCCTGAGGTCTGCTGTGCTGAGCGCCCCACAGCCTGCAGGTAGCCGGGAAGCTGCCTCGCTGGACACACCACAGTCCTCTGTGTGTGGAGAGCATGTGGCTTTGGCCCCTTGGCTGGACCTGGAGGCCATCGCTGCCTGTCCGGGTTGAATAGTGTCCCTCACCCCCCAAAATTCATGCCCACCCAGAACCTCAGAGTGGAAGATAGTGGAAGATTGCAGACCCGATTGGAAGATAGCGTCATTGCAGGTGTAGCCAGTTAAATTAAGGGGAAGCTATACTGGGCTGGGGTGTGGCCTGGGATGGGCCCCGAGCCCAGGGGCAGGAGTCCTTATTGGACGACGAGAGGACCCTGGAGAGCAGCGTGTGAGGACAGAGGCAGGGACCAGAAGGGCGTGGCCACAAGCCATGGAGAGACGAGGATTCGGGCGGCCCCCCGAGCTGGACGAGGGGCGCAGGACGGGGCTCCCCCTCAGCCTCCAGAGGAGGCAGCCAGGCACACCTTCATTTCAGGCTTCTGGCCTCCGGAACTTTGAGGGGATGAACTGCTGTGGTTTTATGCTACGGAGCCCACGGGCATGTGTTCCGGCCGCTCCAGGAAGCTCACAGGCTGCTGGGCTCGCTGGGCGCCCCGAGAAGGTGAGCGTCGTGTCCGCCTCACCTGTCTCGCCAGCACCCCTCCCCCACCCCGCGTTTGTCCCTCTCACGTCCCCACACACCGTCACCTTTGTGACGGGTCAGTGTGTCAGCCTCTGGGCCCTGGCAGAATTGATTCTAACCTGCAGTTTCAAGTTCTTCAACCAGCAAAATGTTTGTGTTTGCATGCTGTCTTCAATTTTTAATTAACTGTTTGGCACATAGCATGCCTTTTAATGCTTTCAATTACCACATATAATTATTTAGGTATAAATTTTAGAAATGTCAAGTGACTGGTTTCTTGGCAGTGGTAGCTTGAAAGCTATAAAGCTGCCGCATCCGGTGCTCCGTTCCCGTGAGTCTGACTCTGCAGACCAGAGTGGGCCTGCCCCGGGCGGGGTGAGGGGTCCCGGGAGCGACGTCTGTGACTGATTTTAATGAGGAGCGGTAATTTAAATCCTGTTTACATTGAACCCTCTCCCACTCACCGAGCACATTCTGGATAGGACGCCGAACTCCCATGGGGTTTCATTTGGTTCCAGCGTTGCATCAATGGTCTCTGGGGATGTATTTTAAGGGAGAGATTTCAGAGAGATGTCCTTACCACCCCTCTGCTTGCAGCGTTACTTACCCTAGCAGAGCTACGGAGGCAGCCCACGCGTCCATCGACGGCTGAGTGGATGAAGACGGCATGGGTCCCACGTACCGTGGAATGCCACGCAGCCGTCCAGACGGATGAGAGCTCGCCCTTTGCAGCAGCACAGATGGCGCTAAGGGGTGCTATGCTGAGGGAAACACGTCAGACAAAGACAGATACGCTGTGATCTCACTCATATGTGGAATTTGAGAAACAAGCAAAGGAAAAAGAGGCAAACCGAGAAACAGATCTTGACTCTCGAGAGCACACGGTTGGGTTTAATCGGGGATGAGATTCAAGAGTGCGTTTATCATGATGAAAAGGATTTAAAAAGGCCAGACATCCTTTCTGAGATCCGGCGTCCACTCACGTGCTGAGTCTCCGACGTCTCCCCTGCGCAGGCGGGTGTGGAGCTGGGGCTGCGGCGTGACCAGCCGCGTCTCTGGGCCTCAGGGCGCTTCCGTTCCCTGATGTTCCTGCCTGGCTGGGTGGTTCGGGGAGGGACGCCTTCCCGCCGTTGGTGGAGGTGATCGGGACAGGGTTTCTTAGCGTCTCCTCCCTCCTCCGGTTTTTTGGTGCCATTTGGAAAACGAATGATTGATAAGACAACGAGAATGTGGTAGAACAATTAAAATGCTTCCGTGTGCGAATTCAAGGGAATGCCGATCTCTAATAGCCACGAATCTCGTTCCAACCCTCTGTGAGAGTATGACATGCCCTCGTGGGCACTTCCTTTCTCCTCAGGGGAAGTGGGTCTGGTGTAGAGTCAGGACGGAGGCGTGGAGGCCGGTGGGCTGTCCGGGGTCCGCCGCCTTATGCACGCTCACCACTGGTGTGTAAATCCCTGTGCTAGTACGCTGCTGGCGTGCGCGCGTGGAAGGGTTTTCCAGCCAGACTGGAAGGTGAATCAGGCCCAGAAAGGAGGATGTTCGCTGGAGGGAAGGATTCAAGCCCATAGGCCCCCCCGACGGGCAGCTGCGTAGGAACACAGGGCAGGTGGGGTCTGTGGGCCAGCGTGTGATTGGGGCGACCTCAGAGCAGGGCCTCGGCCGAGCGCCAGGCAGGTGATGCCAGCGCCCAGGCCCCAAGCGCCTGGGGATCCAGAGGAAGATCCACGTGAGCCGGCTGGGAAGCGGGTGTGATGTCTGACTCGGACCCGTGGGGCTCCTTGGCAGAGCCGCAGAGCGGAGCGGGCAGCAGAGCCGCGAGGGGGATGAAGCACGTTCCTGCTTGCACTCGAGAGCTCAGTGTGGTTTGAGGGGCGTGTGCTGTGTCAGGGAGGCCTCAGCCCCTCCCCTCTTGGTAGCCGATGTGCTTCTAGAACGGCCCCGTCTCCCAGCCGGAGGCTCCGGAGCCGTCCACGCTCCTCCACGGACTCGGCCGGTGCTCAGGACGTTGTGTGCGTGGGCTGGTGATCTTACCGAGTGACCGAGTGATCTTACGAACTTCTCTGCTGGTTTTGATGCATAAACAGTGCCAGGCGGGACCAGCCCTTTAACAGAGGACGCTGGTGGGGCCACACGAGCGCTGGGTCTCCTGTGCGTCAGGAGGGGCCGCGTGCGGGCGGGAGCTTCAGCCGCGGGACGCCCAGGCTCGCTCGCGACTGGAAACCCTGATGACCCCGCGCGCGTTAAGGGGAGGCTGTGCCTGGCCGTTGTCGTCTCCACTTGTAGAGCAGCAGCAGCAGATGCTTTAAGTGGAGCACAAACGGCACTTAATCTCTCCGTAAACGGGGGCGTCACCCTCAGGTCCGTCTGAGCACCCGATTCCTCCCGCGTGAGGCAGAACCATGTCCCCTGAGCCGGCTGGGTGCCCAGAGCCTGCTTCACTGTCGCTCCACCCAGAGCTCAGCTGGCCCCGTGCGCCCCCGGTTCAAGGCCGTGTCCCCAGGCCCCTCGCGGGCCCTCGCCGTCTGCTCCGTCCGTCCTGGCCGGGCTCCGCGGGCTTCCCCCGGCCCCCCCGCCCCCGCAGCGCTGGGCCCTTTCCCTTCCCCGGGCCGGTGGGCGCCCTCTCCGCGTCTCCGCCCTCTTTCTTCCTTTAAATTCTAACTCCAGGTCTGGAGTCGGTGCTGGCCTGAAGGCCCTTCAACATCTGTCCACAGAGCGACTTGCTTCCTTTTTGCCGCCGCTGACCTGGCGACCTGCTGCGTTACGTTCCCCGTCTCTTCTGC
The DNA here is from genome assembly GCF_964662115.1 of Mustela nivalis. Taxonomy (NCBI): domain Eukaryota; kingdom Metazoa; phylum Chordata; class Mammalia; order Carnivora; family Mustelidae; genus Mustela; species Mustela nivalis. The sequence goes on from NC_139021.1 coordinate 184,916,984, forward strand.
CTCCTCCGCCAACCCCCCTCCACCCCTCGGAACAGGCAGAATTTTGGTGACTTGCCGTCTTTGAATCTCAAAGTCAACCAGAAACCCCAGGAACCCAATGGATTCTCGCCAAAGACAAGGTCCCTCAGAGGGAAACGTCGGGAACCTCCCCCCGCCTTGGTGGGTGGCACGGGGAGCCCGGACAAGAACCGCTGCGTGAGGGCGCGGCCGACGTGGAAGGGCACAGGAGCCGTGCCCGCCGCGTTGGTCGTGGGTGTGTCTTGGGTTGTGGGGTGATGACATTTCGTACATTGTACCCCTCCCCCTGAGCAACCTCAGTCTCCCTGTTTGGAGCCTCAGGGGCCGGAGCCAAAGCTTTCAATGATTTCTGTTTTGTTTTTTAAGATTTTATTTATTTACTTGAGAGAGCGCGCGCGAGCAGGAGTGCCCCAGCAGCGGCAGGGAGGGAGGGGTCAGAGGACCAGGGGAAGCAGACCCCCCTGAGTGGGGAGCCCAGCGCGGGGCTGGATCCCAGGTCCCTGTGACTATGACCTGAGCTGAAGGCAGAGGCTTCACGGACGGAGCTGCCCGGGCGCCCCGGGGTCCAGGTTTCTACAGAGAATTCCTCCTCGACCTGGAATCCGTCTCCTTTCCCCGCCGTCTTGTTGCCCTCCTGACCTCCCTGGAAGCTCCGCTCAGACCACCTCCCCCTGGGATCCCGAAGTCCTCCCCACCCGTCCAGGCCTGGGGATGCCCCTGGAGCCTCGTCCGCCCACCTGCCGGGGCAGCAAAGGGCCGCGTTCCCCTCTGGATCCCCAGCCTCTGGGCAGCCGGCCCCGCACGGAGTCTGTGCCGTAGCAGCGTGTTTGGCGCGGAGAGGCCGGTCTGGTGGCTGGAGACCCAGGCATCCTGCTCTTTGGATGCCCTAAAGATTGTGTGTCCAGGGTTCCTTTGCTTGCTAATCCCTGGATGCCGACGAGCAGAGATAGGAGGCTCAGTACAAATAAAGCCGGAAGCGTCTTTCTTAATTAAATTGGAAATGCTAGTAATTAGCCACATTATTAAGGCAGATTGAATCTACCTTATTGCGGCTGACATGACGGGTACTGGGAGGCTGGGGACCTCCTCACTCACAGCCCAATGACAATGTCCACTGTCTTCTGAGCGTTCCCCGGCCAGGGGTGCCCACTTCCAAGGAGGGACTGAGACGTGTTTTACCGGCTTGACACGCGAATGCTGACCCCCCCCCCCGACGGCAGGTGTCCGCACCTGAGCTTGCGGGGGTGCGGCGCTATGGTTTGGGTCCAGCTCAGAGCGTGCCTGTAGGGCTGTGTTTGCAGGGAACCGGTTGGGGTGTGGGTTGGGGGTCAGAGGTCAGGGTCAGAGTGTGTCTGTAGAGCTGTGTTTGCAGGGGGTCGGGGTGTGGGTTGGGGTCAGAGGCGGGGCTCAGAGCTTGCCCTCAGGGATGTGAACAGCAGCTTCCCTGTGTCGCCCAGCACAAAGTCCTTGAAGTGAGAGCTGCGTCCTCTCTCACAGTCACGGAGGCTGGAGTCTGGTGCTGGTGAAACTCTGGAGCCCTGACTCCAGGCGTTTGGAGGAAGAAAGGAGCCCTGGAGCCACCCGTGGAGCCCGAGGGGCCTCGGAATTACCGCTGCTTCATCTCATGGGTTGCGTTTGTGCCTCGGATCTGCGGCTGGCTGGTTGTCACTTCGTGTCCTTGCTCCTTCGCACTAGTGTTAAATGGTCCCTGTGATCTCCCGGACTCTCCTCCGCCGTGTCTGCTCACTGCCCTCTGCTGCCCGCCTGGGAAGGAGCCTGGTGCCTGGGTCCAGAGCCACCCCCGCTGGCCTGCCCAGCTGTCATCTCTGCAGGGACCCCCACGGAGTGACCTCTGTCACCAGGGCAGCTTGGAAAACAGAGCGTGTCAGGAGAAAGAGGCTTTTGAATGAAAGTCCTTCTGACTGTCCTTGCGAGGGGAGACCTGTTTTCTCCGCCAGGCCCAGACTTTCTTCCCTCATCTTGGGCCAATGTCCCTGGACGTGCCGGGAGATGGCCGTTCTGAGGGAGACCTCGGCGCCTGTTTTGTGGCGACAACGGGCAGACTAATGGTTTCGGCCTCAGTCCCTTTGCATTGAGTCTGTGTATGAGGCCTCAAGGGAGCTTGTTTGCCCCCGAGCCCGGGGTTCAGGGTTCCCTGCCGTGGCCTTCCTGGGACCCCGTGGACCGGCCTGCAGGGTGTTCCTCTGGGCCGGTGGAGGCCCCTGGCGGCGCCCCTGTGTATGCTTTGCCAGCTCCGTGTCAGGCAGGGAGGATTTCATCTTGCTCCTGCCTCTCAGTGACAGTGTTTCATGCAGAGACAGTCAAGTCGTCTTCTGAACTTGTGCATTTTGAGACAAGAATCAGAGCTTCACAAAAATCACTCGTAAGAACAATTCCGAACTGCAGTTTACTTGTCTAATGAAAGGAGACCAAGAAGCGTGGCCCGGCCGCTCGGCTGCTGTTTTCCTTAGACACGTCTCAGCCCGTACGTGTTGCGAGTGCCCTGGCCTCTGAAGCAAGAGCCTCCCGACTCCGGCAGATCGAAGGCTGTGTGTGGAGATTCCTGGAGGCGGCTAGGGTGGGATTCTCAAGAATGGGGTTCTGACCTCATGTCTGAGGGGCCACCGCACCTGCCTGTGCCTCATGACCTCTCACAGCAGGTGCCTCTGATCGTTCGTGACCTGAGTGAGAATTTTCCAGCAGAGTCCGTTGGCGATGTGCGTTGTGTCGTCCGAAATAGTCCGGTTTCTGGAATGACACACCTGGAAGACCGCTGGGCCCATGTCCACCACCGTGCGTGTCCGTGATCGTGAGATGTTCAAGGGCGTGTAACTGGAGGGGTCAGTTTTAGCTTCCACAAGGGGGAGTGTGTGTGATGTCTGGGCGGGAGGAAAGGGGTGCTGAGTCCTGGCTGTCCCGGCCATGCAGATGTTCCCTTGTCCTGGCCTCGGCTCTGCTGGGCCTCCCTGAATTCCAGAGTCACTCCTGAGAATGAAGGCTTTGCCGCGTGACCCGACAGTTGGGTTTTTACGCTCGGCTTTGGATCCAGCGGCTCACCTCCGTATCGACTGCGTTTTCTCCTGTCTTTGTCCTGATTTTCCGCCGACACGGCTGTGTAATTGCCTGCAGCCTGGTAATTAATGGTCAGCTCCGGTGCATGTCTGGTCCTCGCGAGCATGACACCCCGTGTTGGGAAGGTCTCCGAATTGGATTTTCATCTGTTCGGCGCCGTCACTGTTAATGACGAGCGTAGGAGTGAGGCCACTTTGGAAATGAAAGCGCATCACCCCGCCTTCCCCGGATCCAGTGCCGGCGTCTCGCTCCCTGCCTCGCACGCACGTGCCGATAGTAGCTTCAGATTTCGTCTTTAGATTTACGGACAGAGACAACTGTGGCCTTGGAAGCTGCTTCTGTTCTGACAAGGGTACGCAGGAGGGAGGTGTCCATTTAATCCTCTGCCCTTTGACAAACGGAAGAGCAGCGGCCCCAGGAAGCTGGAGAGAGCTGTGGCGTGAAGCACGGGGTGGGTGCCGTCGGCGGAGAGCCCCTCGGGCTAGGGTCTATTTGAAACTGGGTGCGAGTCTCCCCTCAGCTCCCACCCTCGGGATGCCGCCCTCTTTTCCGGATTCCCCGAGCACATTTGCTGATGACCACATGGTTTACTCGTGGTTTCTGGCATTGTCACTTGACCTGTCTCACCACCTACGGGAAGGACAGGGATTCCCGGCACCCCGCACCGCGCCCGTGGTAGACGGAAAACTGGTCCCCCCAACATGTCCGTGTCCTAGCCCTGAAACCTGTGAATACGTCACCTTGCCTGGTGAAAGGGACTTGGCAGATGTGGTGAAATGAAGTATCTTGAAATGGGATTATCCCGAAGCCCCTTGGCCAGCCGGTGTAATCACGAGGTTCCTTTAAGAGGAGGGCGAAGTCCGGGCAGAGGAGCGAGACGCGGTGACGGAGCCCCATCGGCTTCAGCGTGGAGCCCTGTGCTTCGGAGGTGGGGGCCGGGGTCCCAGGCCTGGGAAGGTGGGCGCCTGTGAAAGCTGGGAGAGGCCAAAAAGCAGATGCTCCCTGGGAGCCCCTGGACAGGACCGAACCCAGCCGCCCCCTGGATTGTAGAGTTCTGATCTCCAGACCTGGATGAGGGTAAATTTGTGGGTTTTCTGCTAAGGCACAGTGCTGGTGGTCATGTTTCGCACAGCAGCCAAGGGAAACGGAGGCAGAGCCCGCTCCTAGCCAGGTGCTGGGCCGTGGCTGAGTGAAGGACCCCACGGGCAAAGGCAGAGCCCCGGAAACGCGGCTGACGTGGGAAGTCCATTTCAGAACGAGCGCTGGTCCTCACCGTCCCTGCTGTCTGCTGCAGGGAAAACCGTGGCTGGCCTTTTGGTTCACGAGGCCGCATATTCCTCTGCAGGAGCGTGTTGGGGAGGGCGGCCTGCCCCGGTGCATGGAACACCTGCTCGATGGGAACCCGGAGGCTTCCATTTAACTTCCTTCCATGAACTTTCCACGATGCGTTTAAAGTAGGAATTGTGCGCATGTTGCCCTAACATCTCTTTCAAAGCAGGAAGGAAAAGGTAAAGAAAAAGAGAGGGAAGCCAAGCAGTATTTTGAACTTTTGAAAGCGTCATTTGCCAGAGTCCTCCAACTCCCGGTGGAAGGCGGAACACATACCTGTGGCTTCAAAGAAGACTTTGTAGAGCTGTGTTTCTTTTGTCCTTTTATTTTATATCTCTGCAGGCTTCCTTACGTACGCTCAGCGTGCTGCCTTCTTTTCAATTAACTAGAGGCCTTCAGGGAGGTTTCAGACAGCAAGCGAGGCACAGCAGGTCACAGAGGGGTGTCCCGGCCTGGCCAGCGAGCGGCCTGGGACCTGGATCAGCCACTCTCCGGGCCAGAGCTTGTTTCCTCTTCTGCGAGGTGAGGGGTCTGCTTCGGGATTCCCCAGGCGCACCGCCTCCCCAATCCTGGTGCCGCCCAGGCCATGTCGAGAACTAACCCAAGGGGACACACATCCCTTTTACTCAGATGGAGGTCTCCGGCCACAAAGTCTTTACAGGTAGGCTGACCTTCCGGGTTTCTTCTCTTGAGAAACACAAAAACAACAGAAAAATACGTCCCTAGACGTGCTAATAAGCTAAGCAGAGGCCACCATTCGTCATTCTGATTGAAACCTTTTAAACTGCGTAATTGTGCTCTGTTTTTCTCAGTTACCTTAATGAAGTAGCTTTTGGGGTGACAGTGATTAAGTACAGACTTGATAGAGTATGACGCATTGGTCTTTAAATGTCGGCTTTTTTTTTTTTCTTCTTTGGCTTTAACTTTATCTCAACTCTGTATGAGAAGTGAAATGGATGGCACCGTAATGGTGCCGCAGAGAGGGCAGCGGTCATCTCCTCTGCCTCATCCCCAAGAAGCCAGTGAGGGGGGAGGTCGCGTCCTGCCCACACCCGGCGCCTGCCCCTCCCCGCCCCTCCCCTCCTCCGTGAAAGCTCACGTCTGGCTGCTGTGTCCGGAGCTGGCCGTGTTCCCCAGTGAAGTTTACAACCCTGTAAATGCACATTTTTCTTTTTCTTTTTTTTTTAAGTTAATATATGGCTCCTTTAAAGATTTATGAGGTTCTGTAACTAGATTTTGTATTAAGAAAATATGGATCCTGAATTTTATGTTTTCATACAATTAGGGGGACTGATTCATTGCCTTTTTGGTACCTTATAGGAGGTCAGTGAATATAGTTGTTTGACTCCTCTGGGACTCCGGAGTCTGGGTCTGCCCCTGGAGCTCGCTTGTGCATTATAGGCAAGGTTTCTTGTTGAAATGACTCAGAAAATGCATCCGTCAACAACCTGAACCAGAGGGCCTCGGGATAACCGCCCCCCCACCCCGGCCCTCGGTGAACAGTATGTAACCCGCTTGAATCCCAGCCTGGGAACACGGTTTCCAGTTCCCCAGGTCAAAGAATTGTTTTTAGTCCTTGAACAGTAAGTCGTAAAAGGAAAGATGTAGAAATAATTGCTTTTGGCTTTGAGAAGTCTCTGAAATCATGCTGATGCAAATGAAATAAATAGGTTATGAGACCTAAGACTCATCTGCTCTGGTAAGCACGACGGGGCCGTAGCTTAGTGGTGCGCTTACGGCCGCGGTGCGCAGAGCAAACACGGTGCCCGCAGCCGGCGGGGAGGGGCCGGGTCGCCGGCGTGGGCCGCAGCAAAAGGCCTTTCTTTGTTCTTCTCCATAAAACTGACGTTCTGCTGAACGACATAACCTCGAAGCCAGGAGCCAGCCTGTTCCCCCAAGGTTGCCGAGAACGAGCTCTGGCAGTTTCCTCTCATCGGCCGAGGACCTGGGGGGCGCCCTGGGCCCGGAGCCTCTGCTCCTCTCCGTGTGATCAGGTTCAAGCACGTGGCATTCCAGATCTTACCAGCCCGCTTTTAACAGTCTTCCTGGAGATCATGCAAGTCATTCAACTTCGTCGTAGAGTTGGAGAAAATAACGTACAGCTGCTTTTAAAGTGAATAAAGATCAACTCCTGTATGTCGTGCCTAGAGTCAGTGCAGCCCGGATGTTTTAATGTATACCTCTTCTCGACTTTTTAAAAAAATACTTTGTTTGTTTATTTGAGAGAGAGAGAGAGAGAGAGAGAGAGAGAGACTGTGAGTGAGGGGGAGGGGCCGAGGGAGAGGCAGACTCCATCCACACTGAGCAGGGAGGCTGACCTGGGGCTCGATCCCAGGACCCCGGGAGCATGCCCTGAGTTGAAGGCAGAGGCTTTGCTGACTGAGCCCACCCCACCCCCACCGTGGCGCCTTCGGTCTTCTGCCGTTTCATACATGTCTGCGCGTGTCGTCCTCTTATGATCATGGATTCTGCTTCACATTCTTCTAAAAGAAGCGTTTTCTTCATGTTAACACATCTGATTTATCAAGTGTTTTATTTCTCTCTCTCTCAGTGCTTTTTGTCACATTCAGAGGTATTTCTGTGCCTGGGGCGTGGGGTGGCTCGGTCCGCCGGGCGTCCAGCTCTTGATTCCAGTCCGGCCTTGATCTCGGCCCCGTGTTGGGCTCCGTGGGGCGTGGGGCCCTGCTTGCAAAAAAACTCCCTGCTTGAGATGATGAAAATATGGCTTTGTGTTGAAGGTTTTGTTGTTTTACTGTTTCCATTTAGATTAACGATGAATCTTGAACTCATCTTAGGATGTGGGTTGAAGCTGAATAAAATCCGGTGGGTTTTCCCCGTATGGAGAGTTGTTGGCTCCGTGGCCTTCTCTCGAGGAGCCTGCCCTGTCCCCACTGAACTCTGGTGCCTCTTTTTCTTAAAGCAAGTGACCATACATGCATGTGTATTTCTGCATATTCTGTTCTCTGTGGCTGTCTGTCTGTCCATCATGCAGAGACGCCACATTGTCCTGCCTCCTTCTGCGAAGCCTTACTGGCTGATGCTTTGTCTCAAGGCTCTTTTGTTCCTCCTCAAGCCTATCTTGAGTATGCTACTTTTATTTGTTTATTTATGTATTTATTTATGTATTTTTGTACCATTTTAGGACCGGTTGTCAATGACACAGAAATACCTGCTGGGGTTTGGACTGGAGATCAGTCTGAGGAGAACTGACACTTTTTAGAATAATGATTTTTGTAATCCATAAGTAAAGAATATCTCTCCCTTTACTTAGGTCTTTTAAAATTTATTTGACTCATGTCTTGCAGTTTTTCATGTAGAAGTCTTGCACTGGAAAAATAATCATTTGTAGATGTTTGATGCTTTTTGATGCGGTATTAAACTGTATTTGAAATTTTTTTCTAATTTTTGTTGCTAGTTTATAAAAACAAAATGGGCTTTTCAGAGTCATCATGTTTCCAGTGGTGCTTCCAAATTCATCTCTTAACTCTAAGTTTATTCGTAGAGTTTTAAAAATTTCTATATATGCAATTATGTTATTTGTGAGTCTCGGTGATATCTGTCCGTCCATCTGTCCATATGTCCATCCATCATCACCTATTATCTATCGTCCATCCGTCCACCCATCCATCCGGGCACCCACCCACCCGTCCATCTGTCCATCCGGGCATCCGTCAGGTGTCTGTCTTCGCCTCGTTACTCTGGCTCAGCATCTCTAGCACGACACCTAGCAGAAGTGGTGCCGATGAGCCTCCGGACCCCACAGAGAAGGAGTCTCCTATTATTGATAGCAGGTGTGCTGTCGGCTGTAGGATTTTTCCCCAGTACCTCTTCTTTATCACATTTGGGAAGACCCCTTCTAGTCCCAGTTTTGTGAACATTTTAATCATGATTAGGTATTGATTGTTTTCCTTCATGTGTTGAGATAATTCTGTGATTTTTCCCTTACTCTGTTAGGGTGGTGAATAGCTATTTTTTTGGTGTTTGAATGTTAATACTTGCATTCCTGAAGTAAACTCCATTTGGCCTTGATACATCATACTTTTACAATCCCTGGATACAAATATCTGATGCTTTGTTTAGGATCGTTGTGTTTAGGCTCATAAAAGATGTTGGCCTATACTGTACTTTTCTCTTCTATAGTGTCTTTGTCATTTTTTGGTATCAGGGCCATGTCATACTCACAGAATTAATGAAAGTGCTTCCTCTTCTTCTCTTCTCTGAAAGAATATTTTTTGGGTGGATATTATTGTTTTTAAAGGTTTGGGGAATTAATTAGTGAATCCATCTGGGAATCGAGTTTTCTTCATGAGAAGGTTTCTCACTGTTCCAGTTTTTAAACAGGTAGGGTGTTATTTAAATGTTCTACTTTTCCTTGTGCTCACTTTTTTTTTTAGATTGTGCTCTTCAACAGGTGTGTTCCTTTCATCTAAGTTTACAAATTCTGCAGCACAAGATTTTTTATAAATGCCTTTTATTTTCTTCTCATGGTCTGTAAGATCCTAGCAATGTCCGTTTTCCATTCACGATAGTGGTAACTTCCTCTTCCTGCCTCATAATTCTGGCGAGGACATTTTAAATCTTTTTAACGTTTTTTAATTTATTTTAGAGAGAGGGAGAGACTGTGCAGTAGGGAGGGACAGAGGGAGAGAGAGTCTGAAGGAGACTCTGTGCTGAGTGTGGAGCCCGGCAGGGCTTTGATCTCACCACCCTGAGATCACGACCCGAGCCAGAATCAAGAGTCAGACACTGAACCGATGGCACCTACCTGGTGCCCTAATTTAATCAATGTCTTCCAGTGCCATGATTTCACTTTGATTTTCTGTTATGAGTCTGCTTTCTCCTTCCCTGATGCTTGCTGTTTGCAAGCATCAGCGAAGGAGATTTATTATCTTCTTCCACTTTACGTTGCTCTTCTGGATTCTTGAGAGGGAAGTTTAACAAGTGTGAAGGGTTTTTCCCTGTTCTTTCAGTGTATCTGTCTGGGGCTGTGCATCCCCACGAAGCACTGTTTCATCCCACAGTTTTTAATACCCATGTTTGCACCACTGTGTGGTTCAAAATATTTTTCTTTGTAATTTCATCTTCAGCTCTGGGTTTTGATTTTGTAATTTCCAAACAGGTGTGTGCTTTCTCCTATCTCCCTGTGATTTCTTTTTAGTCTGTTTCATTTTTGTTAGAGAACGTGGCCTGTGTGATTTGAATTACTTGAAATTTGTCAAGCCTCACCCTGTGGCCCGGTGGGTGGACTGCTTTTGGTAACTGTCGCATGTCCACTTCCCAGGATGTGTCCCAGCGGTGCTCAGCGTCCTGTAGGGGCCAGTCAGCTGCTATTCGTAAAGCACGTTCACATCTTCTGTTTCCTCACTGGTGATTTGCTTGTTTACTTAGCATCCTTACCTTTTGGCCTGCAGAATCCCTGTAGCACTTCTTCTAAGACAGGTCTAGTGCAACGAAGTCCCTTAGCTCTGATTTGTCTCAGAAAATCTGTACTTCATTTCTGAAGGGCAGCTTTGCCAGGTACAGTGTTTCTTGCTTGCTGGTTTCTTTTTTTCAGCACTTTGACTGTATCAAGGTTTCTGCTGGGAAACCTGCTGATAGCCTAATGGCGGTTCCCGTGTAGGTGAGGAGTTTGTTTTTTCTCTTGATGCTTTTAAAATTCTCTTTGTCTTTGATTTTAGATGGTTTTATTTAATGTGTCTTAGAGAAGATCTTTTTGAGTTGCAAATTTTGGGGAACCTGGGAGATTTATGAACTTGGACGTCCAAATCTCTTTCCAGATTTGGGCAGCTCTCAGCTATTATTTCTTTATGTTTTTAAAGATTTAATGTTTTTAAAGATTTGTAAAGATTAATTTGAGAGAGAGAGAAAGCGGGTGCAAGTGGAAGGGGCGGAGGGAGAGAGAATCTCAAGCAGACTCTGTGCTGAGCTTGGAGTCCGAGGTGGGGCTCTATCTCACAGCCCTGAGATCACGACTTGAGCCGAAACCAAGAGTTGGATGCTGAACGGACTGCGCCACGCAGGTCTCCAGCCGTTGTTTCGTTCAGCCCCTTCTCCCTCTCCTCCTTCTGGGACTCCAGTAACACATAGATTGCTCTTCTCAACAGGGTCCCATAGTTCACATTCTCTGACTGGATACTTTCCAGTGACCCGACTAGGAGTTCACAGATTATTCCTTCTGCTCGATCAGCCCGATGTTGATGCTCTCCACTGCAATTTTCATTTTTTTAAAAAAAGATTTTATTTATTTATCTGAGAGAGAGACAGTGGGAGAGAGCATGAGAGAAGAGAAGGTCAGAGGGAGAAGCAGACTCCCCTTGGAGCTGGGAGCCCCATGTGGGCCTTGATCCTGGGACTCCGGGACCATGACCCGAGCTGGAGGCAGTCGCTGAACCCCCTGAGACCTGTGGTGCCTGCAATTTCCATTTCATTCGTTGTATTGCTTAGCTCCGGAGTTTCTGTTGGCTCATTTTTATGATTTCTCTCTCTTAAACCTTCTCATTTTGTTCATTTATTGTTTTCCTGATTATGTTGAATTGTCTCTTTTTGTTTTTTTGTGGATCATGGAGCACCCCTAAATCAACTATTTATACTTCTTTATTAAGCAAATTACAGATTTCATTTCTTTTGGTCTTTTGCTGGAAGATTGCTGTGTTACTTTGCTGGTGTCTTGTTTCCTTGATTTCCCCTTCTCCTTAAAGTCTTGTGTTTGCTGTCTTCATGTTTGAAGAAGTAGTTACCTCCTCCAGTCTCTACTGATGGATTGCAGGGGAGAAACACCTTTCATCAGCCCTGCTGGGGATTCTGAAACTTTCTGAGGTACTCTGGGGACACCTGCTGCACACCTTTCATTCCTTCTTGGGAGGGGGGAGTTCTTAAGATTGTATATACGCCTCCTCTAGATCTTGAAAGACCGGGTCAGGTGTGGACCTCCTCCCATTTGCTCTCTCGAGGGCAAAGCTGTTATGTCTTGCTGTTGAATTCCTTTGATCATCGTGAGCCAGTCCCAATTTTCTGTCATAATATAAAAAGTGTTCCATAATCTGACGTCAATAAAATGAAATCAGTTTCTTTTGGTTAGTGTTTGCATAGTGTGTCTTTCCCAATATTTTTACTTGAGCCCTTACATGTAAATTGTGTCTCTTGTAAAAAAACACGTAATGGGATTTAATCTTCTTATGCGGCCTGACAATCTTTGTCTATTAATTGAAGTGTTTATTCTATTTATATTTAAAGTAAGTATAATTTGGTTGGATTTAAGCCTATCATTTTATGATTTGTTTCCAATTTGTCCTACTTTTGTTTGTTCTTTCTTTCCTGCCTTGTTTGGGATTACTGAAGTATTTTCTCTTACTCCCTGTGGTCTTTCCGCAGTGCTATTTTTGCTGGTCTATCTTTAATGGTTACTCTGGAGCCTGAAGTATGTGTGATTCAGTGACAGCAGCCCATCTCAGGAATTCTGCCACTTCCCTGCCCATGCATGAACCCTGCGATGCTTTAGTTGCATCTGCCATTTTGCTCTGTGCCAGTATTGTCACATGCTTTACTGCTACATGCATTGTAAGCCCAGTCATTATCAGGGCAGCTGAATTAACAGCACATGTTCTGTACTCGCTCACGTATTTACCTGTGGCGGTGCCCTCTGTCCCTTAGTGACTTTCTGTGCTTGCATCCGGGATAGTTTCTGCAGTTACCAACTTCCCTTGGTCTGTCTTGTAGTGTGAGCCTTCTGGCGACAAACGGCTGCTTGCACTGGGTTGAAAACAGCTTTCTTTACCGTTTACTTTGGAAGGACCTTCTCCTGGGTATAAAATTTTTTAGTTGGGATTCCTTTTTCTTTCAGCATTTACCAACGTCACTCCCTTGTCCCCAGGTTTCCACATTTTCTTCTAAAAGACCGTGTGTTCGTTGTGTTATTACACTTCTGAAGTTATCATGACGTTTTCCCTCTGGCCAGACTTCCTCTTTATTTTTAGTTTTCAGAAGTTTGCCAGTAATGTTTTTAGGTATAGTCTTCTTTGTATGTACCCTTCGGGGTTTTGGTGAGGTTCTCGAATCTGTGGGTTACCGGCCTTCCTCAGTTCTGTGTAATTCTTAGCTGTTCTCTGTTAAATTTTGTTTCTGCCTCATCACCTGTCTTACTTCATTTGGGCCTCTACTCACATAGGTGCTGGTCCACATGCCTCATGTGCTCTCCTCTGTCCTTGTCATAACTTCCCTTCTGGTGCTTTGGTGTAGACACGTTTTAACTGCTATTTCAGTGAGCTCACTGTTGTCTTCTGTGTACAGCTTGTTTTCAATGCCTCTGCTGCATTTTAGTTTCAAATACGATAATTTTGGTTTTAGGGTGTCTGTGTGCTTTGACTCTTTTTGATTCTTAATCTTTTCATTCCTTTACCTGCTTTTACAATTTTCTTTAGCATACTGTGCATAGTTATTTGCAAGTCTTTGTGTCTAACTGCAGCGTGTGGGCAATTTGTGAATCTGCTTACATAGTCTTGTTTTCGTTTTCTTGATTTTTGGTCACCTTATTCTGCCTCTTCATTTGTCTCATAATTTTTGACAGTGTGCCAGACATTGTGAACGAAAGAACCAGAGAACCTGCTGATGATGTTGGTTTCCTCTGGAAAGGATTATCTTCTTCTTAAGTGGTTTTCTTGTCTGTCTAAGTTCAAGCAGCTAGTTAGTGTAGTTGAGCTGGGGTGCTGGTTGCTGATTCAGCCCCTTTCTCTTGGGCATGGTCCTCCGTGGTTATTGATCTGGAGGCTGACAGGTACCTGCCTCCTCAGCTCTGAAGTGCTGTGGGACATTCACCTCTGTTTTCAGATGTTTGTTCTTGGGTCTTTTGCTCTCACTTTCTTCAGCTTCCAGCGCAGTTTTGCTGAGCTGGATCCTGGCTCTGTGTTTTTGGCAGTCCCCTTTCTCTTGGAAATTTGTCTTTTAAATCCTCTTAATAGAAGGATATTTTCATCTGCCCAGGAAAGGTTTTTGACTCTAGCCCTGTTGGGGTCCATTATCAAAGGAACGAGACTGAGACAAAGTGAAAGTTCTGCAAAGCCTTATTCTATGCCAAGCATTAGAAGTCAGGCTGACCGGGCAGGGCCGCCTCCGAAGAGAGCGACCCCCTCCTGATCTCACAGGCTGCTTTTATAGGGCATAACCGTGGACCCAAGGTACGTGGCTTCTATTGTTAAGGCGTTTACTCCCAGAATCCATACCTGGAACCTTACCAGGCACTATGGGGGCGTTTATTCTCGGGATGAAGTCCGCGGGTGTAAACTACAATACGGCTACCTAGGCAAAATGGAGTTGCTCTGGTTAAGCAGGGCCTAATAGTTAAACAGGTTTTCACATTAAATTGGCCCTAACAGCCCCACCCCCTCCCAACTTCCATTGTTTCCCTAGAACTTAACAAATGCCCTGAGGGTTTAAATTGTTTTGTTTTTGTTTTTGTTCTTTCTTTTTTCTTTTTTTTTCCTAGTTCTGGTTTTTCATCCATCATGGCAGTTTATGTGACTATCAGAAGCTCTGCTGCTGGTTCTTTCTCTTACTAGACTCCTTCTGTGTTGGCCAAGCCAAATCCTCATGTTGGCCCCCAGATATCCAAATGTTCTCACAAGAGACTTTCTGGCAATCATTGGCTCTAAGAACCATTCCCTCCCCGGGATATTTGCTCATCTAGACACCATTGCTACCACAGCTCTTTGAGGTTTTAAAAATATGGTTTTCAGGGCTTCTACATTTGTATTTTATTTGTTGCAATGGGAGCATCAGCTGGATACAACCTATTACAGGGCCCTTGGCACAGAAGTTCTACATCTTGATTGTAATCTGTTTTTTCCTATTAATATGTTATGAACTAATTTCCTTTTAATAAATGTATGTCATTAATTTTATTTCTAGAACTTTATTTACACGAATCCCCCATGGTTGAATAGATTATTTATTAAACATATAGGACATAGCTAATTTATGTCCTTATGACTAATTTTTAGAGATGGAATAAGAAAATAGTAATATGAAATGCTTTGTCATCATCTATTCTTCTAGGAGAATGTTTAGGCTAGCTCACACCATCCTAAGTCCTTTGCCTTAATTTACCAAACAAGGCTTAGATATTTTCCTTCTTTTTAAAAAGATTTTATTTATTTATTTTAGAGAGAGAGAGAGGGAGGGACAGAGAGAGCAAGTGAGAGCATGAGTAGGAGGAGAGGTGGAGGCAAAGGGGAGGAGAAGCTGACTTCCCACCGAGCACGGAGCCCAGTCTGGGGCTCGATCCCAGGACCCCACGATCATGACCCGAGCTGAAGGCAGACACTAACTGACTGAGCCACCCAGGAACCTCAGACATTTTCCTTCTTCATGGTTATTTGCCCTCCTACCTTATGAAGTGTTGACACCACTAATGATTGAGAACGTAGTCCGTATGGGTAGATACTATTAACACGGGCATCAGTAGCCAACAATCCTTTCCTTTTCTACAGAGGCTGCTGTGGCCACAGCATTTGTACAGCAAGAACATGCATTTCTCTTTTTGTTGGTTGGGGGCTGCTTTCATTGCTCTATGAAGCAATACTTGAGAAATCCTTAAATATTCCTTTTTAAAAAGATTTTATTTATTTGACAGAGAGAGAGAGAGAGAGAGAGAGACATCATAAATAGGCAGAGCAGCAGGCAGAGAGAAAGGGGGAAGTAGGCTCTCTGCTGACCAGAGAGCCCGTTGTGGGGCTCGATCCCAGGACCTTGAGATCATGACCTGAGCCAAAGGCAGAGGCTTAACCCACTGAGCCACTACAGTCCCTACAGTCATCCCTACAGTCCCTACAGGCGCCCTACAGTCCTTAAATATTCTGTCCCTCTTATCCTTACTCTTGCCTCCCCACTTTAACTGATAGTAAGACTCAAAGGGCTGATGGGAGACAGAGAGAGAAAGAGAGAGAGAGAGGAGTAAAGCAGGTTATCATCAAACCTAGATGATTGTTTCTGACATACCTTCTATCAAATAAAGATTTCCTCAGTCTCCTTGTCAGTAAGATGGGGCATGTAAAGGATTTAGAACAGTGCTTAGAACATAGAAAATTCGTAAGCAGTGCTGGCTGCTGTCATTGTCATAGTTGTTTTCATTGTCACTGTCATCATCACCATGACCATCATCATCACTGTCATTGTTGCTGTTATCATCACCATCCCGTCATCGCCATCACTGTCATGACCACCATCATCACCATCATCATCACCATCACCTCCATCATCTCCATCACCATCATCATCATCATCATCACCTCCATCACCATCATCACCATCATCACCACCTCCATCATCTCCATCACCATCATCACCATCATCATCACCTCCATCATCTCCATCACCATCATCACCATCATCATCACCATCACCTCCATCATCTCCATCACCATCATCACCATCATCATCACCATCACCATCACCTCCATCATCTCCATCACCATCATCATCATCATCACCATCACCTCCATCATCTCCATCACCATCATCACCATCATCATCACCATATTCATCTCCATCATCATCATCATCATCACCATCACCTCCATCATCTCCATTACCATCATCACCTTCATCATCATCATCACCATCATCATTGCCATCACCTCCATCACCGTCATTACCACCAGCATCATCATCACCGTCACTATCACCAAGACCTCTACTATGGAATCAGACTCTTCAACGATAAGCCTGAATCTATATTTTGAATTCAAGCCCCAAGCTGTTCTCACATTGGCATGGGTCCTCAGTTCGTATTTGCGATAACCACTGGCCTAGAAACTGCTCTAATCATCTCGTCCTTTTGTATTTGTTGATTTCTACTTTTGATTCATCAGATTATTCTGGAAGACATGTCTATACTATGAGTTTTGTTTCATAGAGGAATGCCTGAAACAGTTTATTATTGTGTTCCCTTCATTGTGCAAAGACTGAGCTGTGAATGGCCATGGAAAGAATACTCCTGCATCATTTGGAAACCCGTTAATGATGGCCCTGCTCCCCTGTTCCTTGGACCTCACATAGAGGCCTGGATATGTTGGAATTTCAGGTGTGTTTTTCTTTCCTCTCCCATCATCCAGTGTTTCTGTAGTATTGATATTTAAATCTCATAACAAAAACTTTAATAAAGCAACATACAAGGAATGCACTGTTCTCAGCGTTCAGCGCTAAGGGAGGTGTTCTCAAGCGGATGGGTGTCTAGCAGGTGATGAAGTTTTTGTTGTTGTCTTCATGTCCAGGAAACTCAGAACTAGATGTCGTGCTCTGTTTGGCTCTGTTTGCTGATACACTCCTGTCCGTCCTCCACTCCTTCCTTTCTTATTCTTGTGGTAAATTTTGGCTCTATGTGGGCCTCTTAACTGTGCACGGTTTCAGACTTCCTCTGGCATTTGTTGGTGGCGTAGATGATACGTTCAATGTAAGTTCCTGATCTCCAGCTGCAGCCGGGCCGTCTGCGCTGCTGGAGGACATTGTGAGCGTCCAGCATCAAGCTACTTTACTCTCCTACCCTCTGCAGTGGCTCTTTCAGACCCTTCCTGTCCTGCTCTGTCCCTGACCTGCCCAGTGTCCACACTCACTCGTGGCTGAATCACGGAGTGAGTCACTCCCCCAATCATGGAGACTAGAAGCCGCCGTTTGGAAGCCCCTCTTCCCCTGCAGACACGTCTGCTCCCCCAGGCATCCCTTCTCTTTCTGGGCTGTCAGAAGACGGGAGGAGTCCCCGAGTGGTCTGCGCTCTGTGCCACCGGCCCGGTCCCTTGTTCTCTCTCCCACAGCTTCGACGCCCCCCCTCTCCCCAGGCCTTGCCCTCGGCACATAAATGCTCTGAGTCACACACGCTGGAGTGCAAGGTCGTCCCGGCCCTGCTTCACCCACTCTCCGCCTCCTCATCCCTGTCTGGCTCTTGTCGAGTCTGAGCTTCTTTCCCCCACTGAGCGGCTCAGCCCCCCTCCTTCTGCCCCCCGCTCCCACGGCCACCAGGGAATGCGAGTGTCTGCCGGGGCACGTGGGCTTTCGGGTTTCACGGAGGCTGCACCACACAGGGACAGGTGCGTGGTGGGCTCTGGGGCTAGACACCGTGTGCACACCCCAGTGTGGCCCGGTCCATGCTGGCTGACGACACGCGGCCAGCGGACCTCTGCAAGCCTCGGTCTCTGTCACCGACTGGTGGGGGTCCTCGCCACAGGGCGGCTGTGGGTAGTAAGAGGGAGGACACGAAGCCGTGAGTGCTGTGACAAGCCCGGAACCGCCTTGCCTGTGCTCCGGAGAGAGTCACCTTCACCGGCAGGTGTGCTCGACCGCAGCGGGGACGGGGACACGGCTCCCTTCCAGCGCAGCCTCTCATCTGTTCCTTGGTGGGGGTCTCGGTGCTGGGCCAGGCCGGCAGTGAGCCCGGCTGCCCGTGGCTGCCCCGGTGCTCCCGACGCGCTGTCACCGTGCTCCAGGAGCTGCAGGCGGATGGTGGGTGGTCGGCACGTGTGTCCGTGCTGTTTCGGCCCCACCCCTGCAGATGGAGGTGCTGGTCTGCTCTGCAGCGGGCCGCTGTGACCGGGGTGCCAGTCGGCATGACGCAGCGTGCTGCCCCGTGGCCTGGCCAGCGCCCTCGGACTCCCAGCTCCATCTGTCAGCTTTATTCGGGTGTCCGTGTGTTCCAGAAGGGACGCGTCTCGACAAATTAGGTTTGTGGGTCCGACTCCGAAGTCCGCAGGGCTACTCTTCCTTGGGGGCAGGTGTGGAGTTTCCTCTTACGCCCTCGGGGAGACCCTCTTCATCCTCTGCTCATTCCCGTGGCTGCTCCAGACTTCCCTCCCCCTCCTGGAGCACCGGGTCCGTCACAGCCTGGGTTCTCAGTGGAGCCCGCCTGCCCGAGGGAGGTGAGGCTTCTGTGCTGACCCCGGGAGGGGCGTTGCATCCCTCCTGGAAAGCATTTAGCATCCGGAAGCCTGCAGAAGGTTTCCCAGCACGGGGTGCAGCTCTCTAGTGACGTGGCCGCCGGACCTACCCAGGCTTTTAAATCTAATTTAAATGATTCTTTTGCTTCACAGTAGCAGCATCTGACCGCCCCCCCCCACCCCACCAGCTCTTGTGTGCATCACGGAGGGCCTCCGTGTGTGACAGGGAGGGTGGGGAGGGGGCAGAGGTCCCACTCTGACAGCCCCAGGGCCAGGCAGGCAGGTTTCTGAGAACCCTGGCTCAGCGGGCTGGGCAGGAAAGGGTTCTGCTTCCCAGAGTGATGCAGCATTTGTGGGAACGGATGTAACTGTGCAGAGAGTGAGGCCTTGTTTGAGGGCTGCACAGCCCTTCAGGCACTTGGGGGAGTCCATGTCGGCCACAGAGGACCCCCATGGTTCTCACCGTTGCCCCCGGTCCGTTCACGTGTCCGCCCCCCTGGTGCAGGCACCTGACCTTGACCCCAAGACCGAAGCCGGCTTCCCACTGGAGCATCCCTCAGACCTGCCACTGCTGCTTCGAATTGGCTTCCGCGGTGGGTTTGGTGGCGCTGGAGGCCCGTGTGGGGCTAGGGGCTCCGCGCGGAGGGGCCTTAGCTCTAAGACGGGCAGCACGGCCATGTGCCGGCCCCAGCGATCCTGGTGGCCCCGGCGACCTCAGGACCTCTTCCTCCTTCCTCACCAGGACCAGTTTGGGACGGGGCCTCTTTTCTGTGCCCAGAGAGCGGGCAGTGTTCCCACAGGTTGCTGTCTCAGTCACGGGCGTGGTCTCCGTGGAGCCGGACCTTGTCGTGTCGCGCTCCGCGTGTGCGTGTCGGGCGAGCAGGGACCAGCCTCCCATGCCACGATCGATGGGCAGTTGCTGGGGGGGGTGCTTTGCCCTGGCCCCCTCTGGTTTCAGCCCAGCTTCTGGGGGCGGTCCTGGGGGAGCGCAGACCCTGCTGGTGCTGGCTGTGCCCTCCCCCACCGGCCCGCCCGGGGCCTGTGCTGCTCACGAGGCCACAGCTGCAGCCCAGGACTGTGGGTGGGGGATGTTCCAGCAGGGAAGGGAAGCAGCAGGTGCTGGAGGCTGTGCCCACCTCCGGGTGGGCAGTTCCTGGAGCACCTGGGGACTGTCCCTGTGGTTTGTCCCCTGTCCCCGTCCTCTTCCTACTGCCGACCCCTCAACTTAGGACTGGCTCCCAAGTGCTCCTCACCGTTGCCCTTTTCAGGGGAACCCAAACTGGGATGTTGGCTCCCAGGAGCGCTCGGGTGGAAGGAACTCACTGGGCTTCCTTGGAACCCCAGGCACTTGGGGAGTTTTCTGAGGGGCCTGAGGGCCCAGGTTCAGGAGCAGGAGCGATGCATTCAAGCGTTGGGGATCCTCCCTGGTCGGGGCTGGGGACCCAGCTCAGGCGTTTGGCCTCAAGGTTCTGTTCGTGCGGCAGCACCGAGGAAGGGGCTCCCGGCTGTCTTCCTTCCCCACTGCTCCTCCGTGAGCCAAAACACACACGGTCTCTCCTGCTTTCTGGGGCGAGGCCCTTAGGGTCCCAGAGGTGGGAGAACCCCAGAGTTCCCGTCCCTCTCCAGCGCCTCTGGTCTCCTGGGCCTCCCCGTGGCCTTCACCCTGCCGTGTCCTGTCGGAGAACAGCCCGGAGGAGCCCCCCTCGGGTTCCTGCTCCTTCCCGCACAGACCGTGGAGGAGAAATACGTTTGTCCCCAGTCTTCAAGTCAATACATAAGGAACGACAGAGGCAGCTCCTGGGAAGTCACGTCTGTAACGCTTCTGACTGAGGCTCCCTGACAGGCACCGTCCTTACCGGCCCGGCTCCCGAGCCAGGCCACGAGGTGCTGAAGCCGCTGTGGTTCCTGAAGGGCCCCGCGATCGCGACACTTTGTGCTCTCACTTGTGCGAGAAGCCGTGCCCCCCGGGGAGGCTCGGCGCGGGAACGCTGCGAGCTTTTGCGTGGTCCCTGATGCTCACATCTCTGGGGCCTCCGAAGTGCTGAGCTGGTACGTTTGTACAGTGGCGGAGGGACAGAGCCGTGCTAACGTCTAAGATGTTTGCTGGAACACCATAGCGCTTGTCATTTTGTTGACGCCGCGACACCGCTGCTGTCTGAGGGTGCCCCGGTGAAAACGACGTGTCCCGTGGTGGGGAAGAGACAAAAACGGTTCACAGAGTGGCACCAAGACACACCATATGGCTTCTCCATCGTGAAGGCTGCTCGAAGCTGACCTCCTTCCTGGGCTGGGCCGGCCCACCTTGGGTTGTCCTTTCCCAAGGTTTGCAGAGATCAAGCATTCAGGTTTAGCTCAGCGGATTTAAGACTCACTTCGCTGCTCTCGCCTCTGAAAATGCTCCTCGCACTCGACACTCCGTGGGCCCACGTGAGCAAGAGTGGAGATCCCTGTCGGCCGATGTGCTCACTGGAGGATCCGGCGGGGGTTCGAGACCTCCATCCCCGGGAATGTGCGATTTTATACACATGTCGAGAATGATTAGGGGGTCAAGTACCCGCTGAAACCACTCATTTGCCCCAGATGCAAGCCAAATTTCTAATCTATGGGAAAGAAGCCTGCTGTCTGGGTATTTGAGAATCGTGGGTTGTTTTGGGAAAAACAGAGCAGCAGACTCCCAGGCCAAGTATAAATTCACAGTGAAGTAGGTCAATGCAGATTGTAGGGCTCTATTTAAAATACCGGCTGTTGGGAGAGAGGTGGTGTGTATGTTCTATGCGGCATAAATTTGCATATTACGGGATTAGGATGTGCTTTCTGCTCACATTGCTTTTTGTAATTTTCTGTGCAAATAAAATCAGGGCCATTGGATAGCTTCAAGAACTGGAAGTAAAAAAAAAAAAAAAATGAAAGAAAGCAAAGAAAAGAAAACAAGATAAAACCACCTATCTGCCATTTAAAAAAGTCAGGTGGAAGCTGTAATTGAGGAATTTGTGTGGCTGAGTGAGCTTGGTTGGATCAGTAGCTTTGTAACAAGAGGTCCGCGGGTTGGGATGGTCCTGGGCGAACCAGGAGGACCCGCGGAGGCTCTCCAGGGGGAGTCATGGAGTGGGTAAGGGGGACCGGCCTCAGGGTCTGACAATGCCTCAGCTGTTCTCAGCAGGTGTGGCCAAGCCCACACCTGGGGTGGCATCTCCAGGGCTGGGGGGTTGGGGACGGGGAGCTGTCCGGACAGATTCTCTGTAGTCCCACGCAGACCATGGGACTGCCAAGCTTCTGGAAATGCTAAGTGGTGAAGGCCGCAGCTAGGCCAATGACTGCTCTCACGGACCCACCTCTTCCCGTCTGACTCTTACCAAGAAGGGCATCTTGAGGGAAAAAATAGAGTTTCATGTGTACCAGTTAGTTCATTTTTGGGGAAAGAACCTCCTTGCTGCACCCCAGGGACTTGTCCACACTGATTGAATTTGTTTTTCTTTTGGTAATGATTGGAACAGAGAGCCCCACAAATAATTTTCTCTGTGGAAGTTTCCCTCTAAGGGAAAAATTAAAAACATTCCATCAAAACACGCAACCTTGTTTGTCTGTTTTGGGGGGAAAAGTGTTCATTTTCTTTTTTCCATTTGAAACTTGTTTAAAAGCTAAGTATGAATGTGTAGCTTGTCCAAGCAGGACATTTGAATGTTGTCTCATTATATGCACCATTAAAATGCGTATTTTGTTATTTCTAAGATAATGCATGTTTTTTTCCCCAAATACGAAATTGAAATAGTCTAGAGAAAATGTAATGAGCATATTAACCAACTTCCATGTTTCCAGAGCAGTGTTATTTAGAAAAGCCATCCTTGTTGGCCTGGAACCAAGCAGGATGGAAGAAGGGGCCAGTATGCTCTTGGTGAGGGCCGTGGAAGGTTCCCCTGGGTACTGGGGGCTTGGGGAAGGGGCATCTCCAGTTGCTCCCTTGCTTCCTCTTCTGCTCACCTTAGAAATGTGCTCTCGGTTTCTGCGGTTTCCGAGCTGAGAAAGTGGGCTGGCCATCTCCCTTTCCTTTTCTATACTTTGAAAAACAAAAAAAAAGGTTTACAAGATACTTGCACTTACAAATTCAAAACGTTTCAAAATGTGGAGGGACATCCCTCAAGGAGGTATGAATTTCAATCTTAAAACAAGGGAGTTAAGACAGAGAGTAGCCCTCAAGGAGGCATGAGGAACCGCTTGCTCCAAGCCCTGGGGTTGGGAGCCTCCCGCTGCTCGGTGCCACCAAACTCGAGGTGGGTGGGAGGCTGGTGGGAGGGGTGCACGCACTCTTGGGGTTGGGGCAGCTGAACCAAGCCCAGGGAGCAGACCTGGTGCCTATCCCTGTGTCCTTGAAAAAGAGGGAGTGCGCAGTCCCCCCCCGAACGCACAGAGCCAGCCGGGCTCGGGGGCAGCCAGAGGGTGGGGGCAGAGGCTGGTGAGACACAGAAGGAAGAATGTTTTCCAGCCCCAGGGTCGTTCTCCCACAGAGTCAGGTGCAGCCTGCGAAGGAAGTGGATCCCCTAAAGGGAAGCCGGGGCCCCTTCCCTAAGCAGTGGAGAGCTGTGTACATGTATGAACAAAGACTACAGATGTGACAGTAAGAATGCGTTGGCGCCTCTTTCATGAACTGGTCCTTATGGAGCCCAGTAACCATGCCAAGGGTATGTGGACCTGGAGATGGTTCCTCTTCTTGCCTGTTTTTGGTGAAGATTGAAAATCTCTGATACATTCAAGGCATTACCTTGTGGTATTTTCTGACAGGGTAAATTTTTTTTCTTTCTTTTCTTTCTTTTCTTTCTTTTCCTGTTTATCCTAAAACTGTCCTTTACCTTCACTGGACTTTTTTTTTTTTTTTTTTTTCACTTTATAACGTGGTGGTCAAATATACAGGAGGAAAAGTATCAGCTTAGCCCTTTGTAAGCGCACAGCCGGGGGCCCAAGCCGCGTGGCTGCCGCGCTCCAACACCGCCCCGCACCCCCAGAGCCTGTCATCCTGTCCCCGGGAGGCACGGGTTCCCGCGGCCGCTGGCAGCTGCTGTTCTGCTCCACGTCTCCATCGTCCCGACGGCTCAGGAACGTCAGGAGAGCGGGACCAGACGGCATTTGTCTTTTGGGCTCGGGCGTATGTCGCTGAGCGTGACGGCCTCAAGCTTCATCCACGTGTCCCTTTCCTTCTGAGATGACGGACTGGGCACATGCTTCTGTTTATCCAACAGCTGAAAGGAAACGAGTCCGCACCAACGCACATGAGATGGAAGGTTCATAGCAATGTTGCTGCTCACGACAGAGAGTCAGTGGGAAACGCTGGGTCACGGTGTTTCTGTCTTTCCCTTCGGCTGCTGGCTGCATGGAGGACGGTGCCGGAGAGCAGGCATGTCTTCCACTTTCCACTGGAGCTGGAGCTACGGTGATGCGGGCTGGTCTCCGAAATGCAGGCCGCGGCGCTTGGCCCAAGCATTGGAGGGAGAAGACAGTGGAGCCTTGCACAGTCTCTGCCCTCCGGTGGTGTAAACCGTGTTTGCGGCGAGGCTGTGCGGGCTCGGTCACCCTGTAATCGGTCTAACCAGAGAGCAAGGCTAAGACTGGGAAGTGTAAGCAGAGGGGAGGGCCGAGCACATCCACACGTGGCTCTGGAAAGGCAGGGGAAGCTGAGGATGTCACCAGGAGCTTAGCCCTCTTTGCTGTGACCTACTCCTCCGGGGACCCAGGCCCGGGCTTCTCATGCTGTTCTCCACCAGAGGGAGTCGGGCTACTCGAAGCACAGCATGGTCCACGTTTGGAGCAAGAACTCAGGACAGACCCAGAATGTCCTGGGAGAAAACAAAGAGACATTCAGGTATTGGAGGGGCTGGTCACAGTGGGGCCCAAGTGGAGGGGACACCCTGACCACAGTGCATGCTTCAGAGGCAGGTCGTGATGGCAGCCCCAGAGACTGAAGGTCAGCTTCTGGAGGGCTGTCCCTCAGGGTGACCCTCTGCAGGGGCAAAACACATAACACGTGCCAGAAAAAGACCAAGGAACCATTGGGCGTCACTAGTCGGTTCCAAATGATGGAAACCGTACGTTTGTGACTCACTGCTCATTGGCATAGGGCCGCCCACTGGAGTCTGGGAGGAGGCAGGGAAGGGTCTGGGAGCATGATCTCATGATCCGGGGGGCAATTCAGTATTAAACCACCAGCTAATGAATATGGAATGGGGTGCTGGGACCCCTGGGACCCAGTGGGCTTTTGGAGTGCTGGAAAGCTGAGGTGCTCTTTCAGGATGCTGGGGGCTGACACTACTGCCCGGTCCCCAGCAGGTGACACAGACGTGATGGGCCTTGAGAGCATGATGGTGTGTGATGTCTGTGAGGACTTCATATGGAGGGCAGAGGTGGTTCGTGTAAGTACTGCGTGACTTAGGATGTAAACCCCCAGCATAAGAGAATCTCGGCACAAGAAGAATTAGTTTCTCCGGCCGTTAGGGCCCTAATTTGCTAATGTGTGGAGATAGTACCGACACCAGCTGTTGCCCCCGAAGTCTGCAGTTCAGGGCCTCAGTGTTCTGGAAAGGCTCTCTACTCATGTTCTCTGCGGCGCTGTCTTCTTATCAGGAGCTTGATCTAACCATAATGTGTGTATGGGCGAGTGTGAGCGTGTGTGAATGTGTGGGTTCCTGTGCCAGTGGGAAGATGGATGGACCGATGCCGGTGAGGATGGCCTGCAGGTTTGGGGAAGAAGGGGTTATCTTTAGACAGGGTGAGTTTTGTGCAGCTGAGGTGCCTGGAAATATCCCACGGAAAGGCCAGGATTAAAAGTGGCTCTTTGGGAGGTACTGGGGTAGGGCTGGGTCGTTGAGATCACCTGGACTTGGCTGATAGAACAAGGTGAAGGTCATGGCTCTGTGTGATCCCAGTGGCCATGGATGGGAGTCTCAGAGAGGCCAAGTCACGCACCCACGTCCTCTGCCCCATGGAGACGGGAGCTAGGAGTGGGGCCTGCCTCCCCCAGCTTCCCTGGTGATGGCTCCACATCCGGGACTGCAGGTGGTAGAAGGGGCCTAAAAAGTCACCTGGTCAGAACCGTGGGTCTGATAGAGGGTAGCTGCATGACATCAGACCATGGGTGGCCCCTCAGTCTCCTTCTCCTCATCGGTGAAGAGCACAGTGGTGCCCTCCTCCCAGAGTGGTGAGGCTTGCATGAGAAGACGTGTACACCATGGCCTGTACAGTGCCTGGCACGAAGCAGTCAGAAGTATTTGTAGTTTGTGTTGATCAGGAGTCCTTCCGAGCACTTGGCGGACAGATCATGGCAGACGGACTTAGCTTGGATCGCCCCCCCCCCCGCCCCGGTGGGCTCCTCAGACTGTCAACAGGGGTCTCTTCAGCAGCTGAGGCCAGCGGATAGTCACGGTGCACTTGCTGCCTGTCTGCTTCTGCAGGGCAAGTGTCTACGTTTTTCTGGAATACTTGGAATGTGACACTTGCCTGCTTACTTCTCAGCAGTGTTGGAGGGACGGGGTGGGGGTGCCTCAGAGAGAAAGGGGGTGAAGGATTTTTATTTATCTCAAATAAAATGTTCCATCTGCTCACCATCTGTGTTGATAAGCCCGTATCATGGGGGTCTGGGCCGGCAGACACCACTGAGTTTATGGGACCACCTGCCAGGCAGCTAAAAACCTTCCTTCTGGACCTAAAGTTCTT
Source organism: Mustela nivalis (assembly GCF_964662115.1). NCBI lineage: Eukaryota > Metazoa > Chordata > Mammalia > Carnivora > Mustelidae > Mustela > Mustela nivalis. Next base: position 184,943,017 of record NC_139021.1, read on the forward strand.
AGGGGAAAACTGTGTTGAGTTTAATACTGAATTCTAAGTAAACTCCAGTTTGAGTTATTTTTAGGTACATATTTATGAAATCGTCATGAAATAATAATGTATGGAGAGCCACTGATCCTGGGCGTATGTTAACACAAGGACAAGATAATACAGCTAGTATTTCCAATCCGTATGCTTCTGGAAAGTACCATCTAGCACTCTGTACATGTCAAAGTGATCAGTGCCCTTTGTTAGCTCAGACCAGTCAGCACTTTATTATTCAGGGATTGGGGAATATCCCCTTTCAATTAAGGACCCAATTCTTAGGAGTTAGAAGGAAAGCATATTGTTCTTCCCTTTTCCCCCTCTTCTCCAAATGCTGTTCTTCTGACCCGGCCACCCCGAGCAGGGTGCTGTGTCGGGTGGTTTTGTACTGAACTCTTTCCAAGTCCAGCTGAATCCTGGGAGGGCTCGCCTACAAGGACAGCACCTCTGCTTCCTCTTACGTGCCCCCCCCACCCCAGCCTCCAAAGCCTTGCAATCCAAGAGGGGAGGACGGAGGGGGGCCCAGGGAGCTGAGCTGTGGAGGCTTTCCAGGGAGCAGGAAAGCAGAGAGCTCTGAGCTTGAGGCCTAAGTGGGTTTGGAGGAATTTATACCGTGTGCCTCTGGCCCCACCGTGTCTCCAGAATGTCTGGCTTCCATTTATTCCTTGAAAGGTATGACGTTACACTGGGGATCTGTGTTCTTGGCTCTATGCATGTGTTCTGACAGTGGGACTGTGAGTTCAAGTATGTGACTTTCTGTTTCCACGGTGGTCCAGAGAGACCCCAGGAGATTTAAAATGTCTCAGTTGATTTTTCTGTCTAAACCCTGAAACATTGCTTTGGCTCCTATTCGCGCTGCAGGAAAGCAAATTAAGTCACGTCTCTGCCATCCTGTTGGAGGGATGAGAAAGCATTAGATCTCAGAGCAGGCTGCAGTCAGAGAAGCCAGTGGACTCCACCTCTTCCTCCCACCCCTACCTGGTGGGGGGTCATGATTCTGAAGTGGTGCCCTCGCAGAGACCGAGGCCCATAGTGGGGCAGAGAGCTGGGGGAGCCTCAGATGGCCTGAGGGAGGGGTCTCTGCCCAGGGTAGGGGACTTGTGGTGGAGAGACACCTCTGGAGGTCTGACTCCTCCAACCATGGCTTTTCTTCAAAGGTGTGTCCCTTGAAATTTAGTAAAATGAAATTCACTGTGGATTCAGTAACTGTGGCTCTAAGTTAAGTAGTTTTGCTATCAACAAATAGGTCCCACCGAGGGCAGACGTCTGAGGACCAGCTAGTGCAAGGTGAGAACAACTAACTTTTGACAAAGTGAAGTTTTCTTTATGATTAAATAGCTCTTCTCTTCCTTTTCCCTTCAGCTTTTAGTGTCTTTCCTCTTGGTTATTAAGAATTCCAACAGAGACATCTGGGTGACTCAGCTGGTGGAGAATCCAACTTTTGATTCCAGCTCAGGTCATGATCTCAGGGTCCATGAGGTCAAGCCCTGCATTGGGCAGATTGGAATCTGCTTGAAATTCCCTCCCTCTGCTCTTGCCCCCTGGTGTGCGTGCTCACTTTTGCTCTCTCAAAAAGGAAAAAAGACGAAAGTTGAATGTGGGTTTGCTGTTTTGGGTCATGTGACGGTGTTGCAACACACCAGCACGTGTCACTTTCACCAAAGTCCGCACCCTTTGCTGTGTGTAGGGTGCTCACTGCAGGGCCTGGGGTTAGTATTTCTGCATGTGTCGAATGGCGCTCGGTCTAACTTCCTCCACCACCAAAATAAACCGAAAAAGGCTTTGGATCATTCAGCTAAGTATGTGGTTTGACCAAGATAAGAAAGTCACACGCATAGGTGAACTGTTGCCTCAGGTAAGAATGGCGTGTGCGCTTCCTTGGGCATCTAGCCTGTGACAGCTCTCTGCTGCAACAGGCCAGCAGCTCTGGGGGTGTTAAGAGTGGATTTTTCAAATTTGATGCCATTATGTATACCTTTCTTTGACCCAAAGGTCTTGGTATGGCATGAGGTGAATTACCGAGAGCCATTGTCTTGGTTTCCTTACAGGAATTGCTGAACTGTGGCTTATTTACGGCTGTTGCATATTGGATTTCAAAAGATACATAAATGATTATTTGCAGGTCCCGTTCTTCCAAGTATGGGAATGAAAGTTCTCTGCAGTATTGCCTGGGAGCCCCGTTTATGGGTTGCTGGACCTCTATCGCTGTAGGAGCTGGCTGGCTCTAGACAGCTCCAGTCCTGCCCTCTCCAACACAGAATGTCATCGTGAAGGTCCCTCAGGCTGCAGTATGAGCTGGTGGCTGGAGGGGGCACCACTTACACTGTTAGAGTATCTGGAGACAGAAGAGGAAGGCCTGACACAGAGCAGAGCTCACAGGCATGGAGAGCGAGAAGCGGATTCAGGGGAGTTTTTGTTGGTGTGTGCCTGTTTGGTGGTGGTGGGAGAGATGCAAAGGGATCCTCCAGGATTTGAAGTTGGGTGGGAGGATGGATGGAGGGCGGTGGGAGCCCAGGAAGAGGCTGAGAAGCACGGTAATATGCACATATTAGGGCCTGGACGTCCTCCAGGTTCAGTTCAGGGGAGACAGCAGGGCAGCAGGCACAGCTCCATGTCCTGAAGGCAAGAGGTGTAGAGGGAAGAGATCACTCTGTTCTTTAATGCTCCATTCCGTTTCCTTTTTTCTGTCTTAAGACCTTTCTTCTCTTCTAATATGAGAGATTAATGTTAGAAGTCATTCCATAGGTACTGCCTTTGCTGCATCCCACCCATTCTGACCTGTTGTGTTTTCATTTTCATTCAATTACAAATATTATCTAATTTCCCCTGTTACCTCTTCTTTGACCTATGGATTCTTTAGAAATGTGTAGTTTAGTTCAGCATTTGGGGGGCATTTTTCAGATCTCTTTCTGTAACTGATTTGCAGTTTAATTCCATTTGGGTCAGAGAACCCACTCTGTAGGGCTTAAATTGTTTTATAGTTGCTGAAGTTTGTTATAGGATCCAGATTGTGGAGCCCGTGTCCTTGTATGGAGTGTTCTATAAATGTCAGTTTGGTCTCTTCGGTTCAAAGTGTTCATTACATTTCCCATATCCTTCTTGATTTTCTGTCTACTTTTTCTTTCAATTTCTCAGATACGACTGTTGAAGATCCTGCCATATTTATAGTTTTCTCTGTTTCTCCCTCAGTCCCATTAGCAGTGCAGCTTCATGTATTTTGAAGCTCTGTTAGGTGCATGGACATTTATATGTTAGGACTGTTATATCTTCTTGGTGATTTATGTCATGTCTCTCTATATCCAAGATAGTGTCCCTTGTCCAGCAGTCTGCTTTCTCTGATGTTAATATAGCCACTCTAGCTTGCTTTATTTTCATTGGTGTTTATACATTATATCTTTTCCCATCCTTTTTTCTTATAGCATGCCTGTGTATATACACCCATTTAATATGTAACCCATATCAACATATAGAGATGAGATATAGATATGTCTTTATATTTGAAATGTGTTTCACATGGACAGCATATATATTGGTCATGCCTTTTTATTCAATCTGATTATCTTTGTCTTCTGATATTTAAAAGACCATTTACATTTAGTGTAATCATCTGTAATGTTGAGTTTTAAACTTCCATATTGCTGCTTATTTCTTTTTCTCCTCTGATTATCTTAGTGTTGTATTTTCTTAAAGGCTTTCCCTCTCTTCCTGTATAAATTCTTCCTGATTCCAATCTGCTGTGTATTTTTTTCTCCAGAGAACTTATTTTTTTTCTCTCTCTTTTTAAAAAAAGATATTATTTATTTATTTGAGAGAGAGTGAGGATGATAGAAACAGCACAAGTGGGGTGGGGGAGCAGACGAGAGGGAGAAACAGACTACCTGCTGGGCAGGGAGCCTGACTCGGGGCTCTATCCTAGGACCCTGGGATCATGACCTGAACTGAAGTTAGATGCTTAGCTGAGCCACCTAGGTGCCCCCAAAGAACTTATTCTTAGCATGCTCTAGAATATCTCCATGCTCTTGTTATCAATACATTTAATGTATGCAGGTCTTATTTCCAATTTGAGGGTGGATCCTCAAGCTGAGAGACCATACCTTTATATCTTCTACGTTCCTCCCAGCATCTAGCAGAATAGGAGTTAGTGAAGATGCTGAATGGTACTGAAGGGAAATCAGGCACTTGCCAGACAAATGCATGACCTCCAGCCACACTATCTGTCTTTCGCTAAGGCCCTCAGTTTCCTCTGATATTTGTGATGAAATTTTTCTTGCTTTTTCAGTTTCTCAGCCCCCTCCCTGCCCCTCTCTATCAGTGCTCCAGGGATGTTGCTCCATGGAGCTCCATCCACCATCCACTTCCACCTTTGCACACTCTCCTCTGCTGATCCTAGTCAGTTAGCCCACTGCAGACTGGGTTCCAACAGGGGTTTGTCTCCCATGTTCTGGTTCGCATTCCCATCTGTACCCTGCCCACACCCCAGACTCTGTGTTTCCCATTCCGACCTTTCTCTCTGACTTTCTGTCTTGGACAATAGACTCACTTCCACATAAGACCCAACCTCAAAGTCCTCCTCTCTCATGTGTTCTTTTCCCACCCCCCGGCCATCAAATCCCGTCCTCCTGACTTTCTCTTCTGCTGTGTCTCTACCACCATCAGCAGCTGCTTCTGGCACTGGAATGGTGGCCTGAGCTTTCTGTGCCTGTAGGGCCCCCTTGCTTGCCCACACTGACTCCCCAACTTCATCTGCTGCACCGTCCATTCTCTCTGGGGCTCTGGGCACCGTGTTCAGCCTTTCCTCTACTTATGTTAGACGGCCCTGATCTGCCCCATTGTTCCATGCTCCTGCTTCCATCCCTGTCTCTCCCACCCTCTTCCAGTGTTAATGGAACTTCATGTCAGCATGTCCACAGCTCTATCCCATGTTGCCTCACATCCGCTTCCTCTCTTAGCATCAAACTTGTTTGTGGGCAAGGCCCCCTCCCATCTGTCCTTGTAGCCCCAACGCCTGTGCACATAGCTGTTCAGTGAACGCTTACACAGACAGGTCTTTTGTTTAGAGCCTGCCTGCTTGGCCTGGTGGAGAGAGTCTCACTGGAAATGGTGATTATCCAGTTTGCAGCTCTTTCTGCCCCAGGTAATTCTGAAGGTCCCAGTTTCACCTTTTTAATTTAGTTTACTTTCTTCCCCCAAATTAAGGATTCACTTGCTCCAAAACAAAACAAAACAAACAAAAAACAATATCACAAAAAAACATAAACAAAAAACCGGTGATGTCTGAAACAAGAAACAAGAAATTCACAAGGCGCTTTTGGCTCTCAGGAGCCCCTTTAGTGGGCTTCCATCTGCATCATTTACCTTAATCTCAATCTGAAAAAGGAACACAAACAAATAAATGGAAAGGAAGTAGGACAAGCGTTTGGTTGCCACAGAGCCACAGCGGGGTTTGAGCCCGCTGTGCTGTCGTGAAGCCACTTTGCGGCAAATGCTGTCCTTCCTTCTGGAAATGAATCTGAAGCACAGAAGACAATGTTTGTTTTGCCCCGTTTAATACTTATTTTCCAGTGGACTGACTCACTCTGTGGAGTCAAGTCTCTTGCATTTGCCTAGCAGCTTTTTTGGGGGAAGAAAATAGCCTTGTCATGTCATATTAACAGCAACAGAACATTCCATCTGGCGGCCACTCAGCCCTGCTGCTGTGCTGACCTGCATGCAGAAAATCCACGCCAGCTCCCCAAAGTGCTCTTGATTTCTTGATTTGGCCATTTGTCAGGTTTCCATCATTTGTGCCCCTGGGTGATGCTCTCCAAGGATAGAGGAGACTTTAAAGGAACAGACAGTTTATCCATTGTTGCAGAACAGAAGTGGACGCACCGCCAGGGGTGGTACCGGAGTGGAGAGTTGTGAGGTTGGCTCCTTCTAGGAGGAGTCGGTGCCCGGTGTGCTGCCAGTTGTCCTGGGTTCAGCAGAGACACTGGCTGAGGACCAGGAAACAATGCTGTGGGACCGGCCTTGTCTGGTGTGCTAGAGAGGCTGACATGGGGGGACCACCTTCAGTCTGTTTGAATACTTAGATTGCAGCATTTATGAAAAAATATTAACTCTATAATAGATGTGGGTTTTCTGATCTGCTTTTAAGTGAATAATATAAAAAAAGAGACGTGATGTCTGGTTCTGCAACAGCTGTTTTACATGCATCATCTCAGGTCAGGGAGTGATCGCGACATTCCTTCGTGCATACCAAGCCCATGGACAGGTCATTGTTCTTATAAGCATGTGTGTGTCTACGTGTCTCTGTGTGTGCATGTGCGTGTATGCGTGTGTGCATGTGTGTGGTAGACAGGGAGGGTCCCGGGCCCACTGAGTAGGACCAATTGTCTTCTGAAGCCCAATGTTCTCTGGGCTCTCAGGAGCACAGAGTTGCCTTTGCTGACCTGTGGGGAAACCAGAGAATCTGGTGTGATTTTGCTCACGCAGTTTATGGCCTTTTGGTTTGTGCTGCCCACAAGAATGTAGTAAATGGAGTCTGGCTCAGCTGTTATAGAATCTAGGGCAGCTTCCCATCAGGCTAGCGTGCCAATGTGTAAAAATATGTGAGATGTGTGTGGCTGAGGGGGTTGCGGTTTATTCTGGGTTCCATCCCCTCCCTGTGGGGTGGTCGCCGAGATGTCCAGGCCTCACCAAGAGCAGCTGTCACCCCGGGTACAAGCGAGACTCTTCTGTCCTCTGGCCTCAGTTGGGGAAGTGCGGGGAGCTGGCAGCTGGTGTGATGGCTGTGAAGGGCTGGGTCCCAGAGCCTTCTCTGGCTGTTTCCAAGCACGAAGCAGTCTCCCCAAGGAGACGGTGACCTAAATGGGGAGAATGAAGCTGGATTGAGCGACTCATTAAACATCTCATCCACGAAAGCCAAAGAAGAGAGAGCAGGGCCTCACACATCCCTGGCCCCATGGGTTTTCCAGTAAAGACAACCAGGACTCCGTGCAGGGCAGCTGATTTTATTTCGGTCTTGAAGCAGGAAAAGATCAGGGTTGCCTTGGAACACGCTCTAGTACCAGAGAAAGGTTCCGCTCCTGGGTGGCCGGAGCAGAGCTGGCAGGGGGGAGGGTCCCCATATTGGGAATGTCGCTGGCCCTGGTGCTGAAATACAAAGTCTGGAGGATAACGCTTGTGGTTAACGGAGACCTGGGACAGGCCGCGAGCTCGTCATGATGCTCAAGGGGAAAGTGGGCACATGGGATGCAGAGGTCATCCTTGAAGCAGACAAGAGGAAAGAGGGAGTTAGTAGGCTGTTCTGCGTCTTCTTGTAATTATCTTCCTGTTGCTGAAGTATGGAGATGTGCTTGTTCTTGAAAAAGAAGGAAATAGGTTTTGTAGGAACGTGTGAGAGCATCCGGCCATCCCAGGTCAGGTAGGAATTGTCTGGAGAATAAGAAGGACAAGTCCACAGAGGAGGCTGCGTGTCCTTGTGAGGAGGAAATGAGAGGGAGAGTTGAACATCAAGTGACCTCAGGGATCATACACAGTAGCCCTATGCAGAGAGGGTCATGGTGTTTCGGGAATAAAAATGATTCCATTTGTCTAGAAGAGAGAGCCAACCAGGTGGATTTCATCCCTTCCTTCTAGACCAAAGTTCTTGAAAGTGTTTCAACCTGACCCCTAGCAGACATCTGATGTCGGAGTCTGGACCGTGGGCATGCATGCACATACTTCATAGAGGAGCAGATCTGTAGGACCCACATGGCATCATGGAGACATGCAGATGGCTGACTGCCTGTCTGGGAGGGCAAGTCCACGGAGCGCCACTCCCCCTGCCATGAGACACGTGTTGGGCACCCTCACTGCCTCAGTGGCCAAGGGGAGTCCAGCAGAGAAAGATGATGGAAATACAGTTGAGTTATGGAGCCTCCTCCAGTCCCAGAGCCAGCCTACTGGGGACTGGTAGAATCAGGGCCATCAGTATTTCTTGGGGGCAGTGGGGGAGACCAGGCCTGGGAATTACTGGCCTATGTTCTTTGAGGGCCACCATGCAGGTCTTGTCAACAAGTTCCCATTTGGACTAGAGAAGTTTTAAGGGAAATATGGTTGTCTTGGAATGTGGACAGCTCCTCTGTGGTGGACAGGGTCAAAAAAGAGAGAACGCCACTCATCTTCGAGAGAAATTCTGACTTCAGCAGGAGATCTCAGATATAAGGGTTGCCATTTTGTTTTAAATTCAAGACAATGTCTCCTCCTTATTAATTGAGCATTTACTCTGTGCCTGGCTCTGTGCTAAATACTTGAATACTCCATTGGAGGAGCCCCTGCAGTGGGGACTTGTCCCTCTCCTATAGCAGAGGTGGCTGAGCCTGGCTTGGCCAAGGACGCAGCCCCCAGTCAATGAGGGGTCTGGATCTGCCTCCAAATCTCTAACTGCAGACACGTTATTTTCTCATAATGGCTTCTGTGTTGAATGTTTATATGCTTCTTAAGCGGCTTGGAGGGGGAAAAGCATGCTTCATTTTAAAGGAATAATTGCTTGATTATTTTGTGCTGTTTAATATTTATAAATATCTTCCAATCTAAAATTGTAACTTTTAGTGAAATAATACAGTGACCCCATGTAGTTAAGGCTTAACTGACCTTTCCCTTCTAAATCATGATAGACAACAATAATAGCTCTTTCAAAATACAGCTGCTCTCGGCACCAGAGTTGGTAAACATGCCATCCTAATTCATGATGGTTCCACCTCTGTATCTGGACATGTCAGAGATCATAAATGATCAGCTTGTGAATTCTGAAATTCATAAACATGGAACACTTATGTTGTAATATTGAAACAGGTCCTTAATAGGGAACCAACCATTATTTCTCCCTTATTTTTCTAGCTATTAGCTCCTCTGTGGTTTGGGAAACACAATTAAGTCTTGGTTATTGTTCTGGGGGGACAATGAAATCACCCATGACCCTGAACCTCATTAAAGCCACTCTTTCAAGTCCTTCCACCCAATTTTCACGGCAGGTTTGGAGGGGTAATCGATGTGGTTGGTTTTGCATTTCACCTTTTTCCGCTTCTCTCTTCCTTCTGTCCCTGCTAACAAGCAGTGAAACGGACAAAGAAGACAGAATTGCAGAGCAAGGAGAACTCAGCTTGTCAAACCCTTGTCTGGAGACTGCTGCTACTTCATTTCGATGTTATAAATAGAGTCTACAGGTAAAGTCCCGCTGCCTTTTGAAAGGTGATCCCTCCTCTCTCTCCAGGCTTCTCCAGTCCTTTGGCCATTAAGAATGGGTTTCCACAAACTGCCCGTCCCCAGCTGGTCCAAGGCATCGTTGCGCTCCTCTTGGTGAATCACCAAGACATTTGGTCTTGGCATCCCCCTTTTGGAAGGATCATGGCGCTTCTCTCTTTTCACCTGCTCGGTCTTCTTCAAATACAAACACAACACAAAGAACCTTAAGGGTAAATGTTTCATTGTATTTACTTGGAAATTCCTGCTTTGGTGAATGGAAATTAGATACTGGAGGTGACCCCCCATCTACCCCTGTCAGGGGCGGAACCCCCTTTGGAGGCCATTCATGATGGGAAGCTGTCACCTCGTGTTCCTGTGTCTCCGTCTCCCTGTGTCTCCTGTGGTCACGAGGTGGACTCCTCCATTCGCTCGAGGGATACTTTCTCTGCTACTGGTGACTTCACTGTGGGCTAATTGGAGGTAGGATCCCCATTCTGTGAATGTGGACTCTGTCTAGGTTAATTTTTTTAATGATTGATATGTTCCTGAGGTTTTAGGAAGTTAACAGCATCTTTATCAAGAATTTCACTAAATGTCATGGGAACTCTTCTCTGAAACTCTGAAGATGGGGCTTTTAGTGGGAATGTTCTCATGATCTCATGTTGTCAGAAGGGAGGAGCCTGACGGATGCGGCACTGGCATTTCCGTGGAAGCTTGGGGAACACAGCCTGGTTGTGACGACGTGTGGTGTCCTGGGCAGGCATGTAGGGACATGTTCTCAGTCTGGGGTCGTGATGGGGTGGCGGCCACGTCGTGCTGCTGCAGGTGGCCTGGCCCACGGTCTGCAGCTGTCCTCAGAGCTCCCACAAGTCCCACAAATCTCGTGGTCACGGGCTTTGTGTTCATACGTCTCATTCCCGCCAGTGAGAAAGGTCGGTCCTGCGCCCGCCATGCGCCTCCTCTCTTGCTGTGGCCTCCACCGGTTCTCCTGTGTCCCGGCTCCTCTGTCCTCGTCTCCATGTTCCTCCCGAGCTGTCTGCTCTCAGGCCCCTGCATTTCCTCCGGGGGCTGATTTCAGCTTCTGTCACCGGCCTGTCTTGGACCGCTTGGGGTGCTCTAATGGATGACCGCAGGCCGCCCGCCTCAGAACCGCTCGCCCTTCCTGCTTACAGCTCTGGGGGCTGGGAGTTTCGGATCGGGGAGCAGGCAGGGTCTGGCTCTGGCCGGGACACTCTCCTGGGTTGCAGATGGCCATCTTCTGGCCTTGTCCTGACGTGGTGGGAGGGCCAGGGGGCTCTGTGCGATCCCTTCTTCCAAGGTCACTAACCCCACTCATCAGGGCTCTGCTCTCAGGACCTAATTACCTGCCAGAGGCCCCACCTCCAAACTCTCCTGTCGAGGTTAAACTTCAACACAGCACTTTGGGGGGACATGAACCTTCATCTGTAGCACCCCTAACAGCTCCACGTGCTTTCTGTTGCTGGGATCCTTCCCCTTATCTCGAATTCTCTTTTTCTGCTTCTGTCACAGGCTCAAAGGCAAAACTGGTATGCCAGCCCAGGCTGGCTTGTGGGGAGGAAGCCTTGTCCCTCCTCTGAGCGGAGGGACTGGGTGTCAGCTCCTGGGAGGGAGGTGCCTTTTCCTCTTGCTCTGGGAGTCTTTGGTGGGCGGGCTTTGCCGGGAAACGACCAGACGGCTCTCCTCCGCAGTGGGATTAGACGGAGTGCCCAGCACCGTCGGCTCCATGGCTCCGCAGGCTTGAGCTGGTGGAAACTGCCCAAAGCACGCTGTATGTGCAAGCAAGCAGTTCAGGCAATGGGGTCCCCCTGAATCCAAGGGCCCAGATGCCAGCCGCAAGCCTGCTCTGTCACTCAGCCCTTTCCTCACTGGGACAGTAGTTGTTTCCCATGGAGCTTAATCTCTTCAGAAAGGAGCTGCTTGCTGCTGCTTTTTTTTTTTTTTTTAAGTGTGGCTGGCATCGTTGTCTTTTGACAGACTGACGGTTGGCTCTAAATGGTCCCCAGGAACTATCTCGATTTCAAACCTAATAAGCATGTGACTGACTCTGTGATGAGCAGAGATACCCAGTGTCTGAACAGGGCATGAAATGCCAGTGCAAAGCCTGACAGGTAACTCGGACGCACCAGTAAAACTGCGGAGCACTCAGAGTCCTTTGCAGATCCCTTGCCCTTGGAGTCAGTACAGTTTTGGTGAGATGATGGATATCAGGATCCCTTTTAGTGCTTGTGAATTCTCGGAGTCGGAGCGATGGCGGTGCCGGACGCGCTTGGGACCATGCCCAGACAAGCCCTCAACCACCTCTACCCCGGGGCTGGGAGCGCGGCACCCCTTATTCCCTCGTAAGAGAAACTGGCCCCAGTCAGCAAGGTTTAATTGAGAGAAAAGCAGTAACACTGAATAATGCTATTGATTGGGCACAGAGTTCGGGTTGTTACGATGCTGCAGGTTAGTGGCGTGGTGACGGATTTAAGGAGAACCCAAATTTTAAACATGTAGTTACTTTCCTCATTACAGACCCTGTCGCACTGACGGCTTTTCCCTAAAGCGATAATCCGAGAGACTCCATCTCAAAGTCACAGACAGCAGCGTGGGCCTCTTCCCGCCAACCTCGGGTGGACGCCCAAGCACCTGGCGAGGCCTCGGGGGACGGCCTGGCCCCCGTGCTTGGGTTGCAACAGGAGCTACATTTTGGGGACGGCTTCTAAGGCTGACCTGCTGCGACCTGTGATGTGGTAGATGAATTTGGGAGGGGCATAGCCTCAGCCCAGGGGGCTCAGGAGAATCAGCAGCTGTGAGTGAGTTTCCTCCGTGGGGACGGGGTTGGCGTTGCGAGGGCGCCTTGGGGCTCCTGCCCTGGAGCTGCAGGGACCGCAGTCTGGGCCACCATGGCCTGATCCACCCATGTCGGGGTCCAGCCGCCCCCCTGTTTCCAGAGGAGCTTCCAGGCCAGGACTCCTGTCTCCCCTCTAGAGCACTATTTCCACTTAACATCGGCAGGAGCAGGGGTGGGTGATGGGTCTTCGCAATCGGAGAGTGACTGTGGGTTCTCCTTACTGGCATGGGTAGTTGTTAAGGTGGGACCCTGGGCGCTGTGTCCTCGTGGGATACTGGGAGCACCGTCAGAGGAGTCTTCTTGGCACGGGGAGGATGGGGAGGAGGCGGGGAGTGCTGCGTGCACGAGACCCGGACTCCCACTTGTCCCACAGCTGCTGGCGGAGCTCCCCGCTCCAGGGCGACTGTCTTGGCTGCTGTCCTTCCGTGCCCTCAGACCCTCCTCTTGGTTCCTGACATGAACTACAGGAAGACCACTGCTTAAAATTTTAATTGCTTGAGAATAATTGGGGGTGGGGAGCTGAGTTCTATCAGAAAACCCATTAAGTACATAAAAGATTAATTTTCGTTATGACTGCTGGTTAGTAAATATTGTCTTTTATATCAGCCTGAGCAATAAGATGAGTAATGGGAACGATTTAACTTATTTTGGTTTAATTTTAAAACTTTAATTATGGCAATACTTTGCATTTTTATTAGCCTTGTAAAGGGGTCGAAGAGAATAATATTTGGTGGTTGATGTATTGAAACGGTTTCTACCGGGTATGGGTGCAACGTCCTGGGAGCAGGGGTGCGGGTGGGAGGAGAGGGGGTCCCACAGGAGCGGGGAGCTGCCCTGCGTGCCGGCCTCGTGCGGGGAGGGGCACCGATGGCCCTATTGCCCCGAGGAAGGAGGTGAGATTGCTCAGTCCGTTCCCGGCTCCCTCCACCCCCCCCCCCCCACTGAGTCTGATGTGTTCTTCGGTTTGGCAATCCTCAGGTTTTAAAAGTGTATCCATAGGAAGAATCACGCGTATTTAGGATGTCTGCCATGATGGTTGGACACACATATGCGCAGTGAAGGGATTACGACGCCGAGGTAGTTAACACATCACCGCTCACGCGGTTCCCGTCTCGTGTGAGTGGTGAGTCTCCTGTCCCCGCAGGTGCTAGCGTGCGGGCCATATCGTGAGCTGTCGCCTTCGCGGCCTGCCTCAGCTCGCCAGCCCTGTCCGCCCTACGTAATTGCCTCTTTGTACCCTTGGGACACTTTGCCCACCTCCCTACTCCTGTCACCACCGCGCTACCCTCTGCTGCTACGAATTTGACTGTTTAGGTTTCCGTGTAAGCGAGATCAGGCTGGGTTTTCTTTTTCCCTTTCCGTGTCTGGCTTGTCTCACTTGCCTGATGTCCTCCACGTTCATCCAGGTTGGTCTCAAGTGGCAGGATCTCCTTGCTTCTCGAGGCTGAGTAATGTTCCCGGTGCAGACCCGTCGGCCCTCTTTGCCTGCTCGTCTGTCGAGGGGCACGTGGCCTGCGTCCCTGCTGTGGTTCTTGTGGGCGACGTTGCAGTCGGCGTCGAGTGCGGCCGCCTCTTCCAGGCATTCGTTTTGGGGAACTCAAATACACCCCAGAGGGGGATTTCTGGATCCTATGGGGACTTCTGTTCTTGTTTTCTTGAGGAATCCTTTGCTGTTTTCCATGTGTTGCTTGGTTAAGTGCCGGCTGTGGTTGGGCGTGGGCAGCCTTCGTGCTCCTGGGCTCAGGGCATCACGTGGGCAGCGGCCTCCTGCCAGCTCCGGCGCCTGACCGTGCCGGGAATGCATTCCTGACCCGGGTCAGACAGGAATCTGGGATGTCTGTCCCCTGATGAGCAAATGCGGAGGTGGTCTGGGGCAGGCGCAGGGAGCCACCGAGGCCCCCCAGGCTCTCGCGACTGGTTCTGCTGCTGGTTACCGCTCTTTGGTTCCATCACCATCTTGAAATCTCGTTCTAAAAATTCTCCATTTAAGTGAAGACGCTTCGCCTGGGAAGGCCTGGGAGAAGTAGTAGATGGTGTTAATAGTGTCCAGCGTCTCTCTTCCTGATGCTGAATTTAGAGCACAGCCTCGTGCGGGTCCATCTCCTCTAACACAAGCTTGCCATGTGCGCCCGTCATGCTTCTTTTCTGTGCTCTCATTATACTTTGGTAATAATCACAATTACGCTCATAAGCATGAGAACAAGTCCACGTGGACTTCACCTGCTGTGGCAAAGGGAGTGGGGTTTGGCCCTGGAGTAGCCTTGACCTTCGTTGTGGCTGTGGTGCTTACCAGCTGTGTGGCCCGGAGAGACACTGATCCACTTTGACCCTAAGAATCGTTGTCTGCGGAGTGCGTCAGCACAGGCTCAGGGAGGGTGCGTGATGGTCAGCCGCGGCTGGTCCAGGGCCCCTCGCCAGTGTGCTCACAGAGAGCGCTCTGGAAGGTAGTAGTGAGAGGCTGCGTGTCAACATCTCAGACTGAACCTCCCTACCCACAGTGAGATCCCCGATGCCTGTCTGGTTTCTTGACTTCCCATAGAGCTGAGTAGGGGGAAAGCATCGTACTCAGGCCAGACCAGTTGTAGAAGAATGTCACAGACTCACCCAGTCCTCTGGCCTTGTTTCATGTTTGCAGAGTGGGAAGCCAGGCCGGAGGAGCGACTCACCCCAGCTGACCCTGTGACTGGGAAGACGCCCCAAGTCTCTGACTCTGGGTCTGCCCTGTTCCCACGTGGCTCCCCAGTCTGGTGCGGAGAAACCCTTTCTGGGCCTTTTTTCCTTCCCACCTTTGTCCCAAATGCCGGATTGTCACAGACCTTTGGATGCATCGTCCCCTCATCGTCCTTGTGAGGACTGACCCCAGTGGCGAGGAAGGGAAGAGTCCCGGACGCTCACTGCAGGTCTTTCTCCCACTTCAAGAACAACTAAACCTGCTGCATAGAATCAGACATTGGTCTTGTAGAAATAGTGACCAGAGGGGTGCCTCTGCCAACCCCAGCAGACACATCTGAACCTCCCCCGCGGCTCCCTCTGCCTCCCGGAAACTCTCAGGCTCTTTCTGCATCCCAGCGCCAGATCCTGGGGGGGTGTCAGACTGGCCTTGCTGCAGTCGACCATCCCATGTCCAGTCGGCTTGTCTTGGAGAACTGGCACCTGAACCCATAGGGCGGGTGGCGCGCCATCCTGAGCGGATGGATAGACTCGCGGTTACTAAGCGCCCAGCCGGCCGCCTGCACCTGCAGTGTTAGAGCGCAGGTTGGTCTCTTGAGTATTTGTTCATAAGCTCCAGGTGGGCGGGGCCCTCACGTACGGTGTGTGGATTGGGGACATTCATCTTAACTCGGTCACCTCTGCAAAGACCCTATTTTCAGATTAGGTCACATTATGAGCTAATGGGGGTTAGAATTTCAACACAATCTTTTCTGGGGACACAATTCAACCCACAAAAAGGGGCTGGGCACCTGCCCCTGGAAAGCCAGGCCTGTGGCCTGCATGGCCACCCTCTCTGGGTAGAGGAGACTGCGGGCAGCAGAGTCACAAACCTCCCCCAGGTGAGTCCGGGGGCTAGACCTCCCTGTGCCTCATCCCTGCAGCCCAGCCCGAGGAAGGCAGGGTCCCAGAGGGCGCCAGCATGAGCCTCACTTCCTCCTTCCTTCCATCCGAAGGGGCACATCCCCCACGACCCCCGTCGGTGGGCCCCCAGCCTCGCCTGTGGCATGAGGGCAGCTTGCAGAGCAGGGAGACGGGAGCTTTGGACTCGTCCTGGCGTTTCGACCAGCACGTGCTGGGAAGTGGTGGAAGCCACTGGAAGGCCAGCTCCAGGAGCGCCCACTGCCGACCTGTCTCGTCCGGAGCTGTGCCCAGAGCTGAGGAATCAGGTACTTAGCAGAGACCGGTGGAGGAGCATGTCTGCGAGGCCACTGGATGCAGGGAAGGGATGGTCAGGCTGCAGGCCGAGGGGCCCGGAGAGCGTCTGCTGCTTCTGAGGTGGGCAGACAGGGCCCTACCCAGCCCCCTCCACGGAGCCAGGCCCCTGGGGTGGGAGTGGGGTTCGTGTCAGAGGGAGAGAGGCATTTGAAGGAGTCTGGTGGTGATACAGTTTGATAGGGGAGCATGCTGGGAAAGTTCCAGAACTTGTCCCGGAGGCCTTGCTGAATGAGCAGTGAGCTGAAGGCACCATAGTGATAGGAGGGGCAGGAGACGGTTCATGTCGGCGGTCCGCCATGTTCGGACTCTCCCCTGCACCCCCACACTCGGGACTCTCCCCTAAATCCTGCTGAGTCCCTGTAGATGAGGGTCACGGGGCTGCTTTGCCAAGCCTCACAAACCCCCGGAGGTCGAAGTCTAAGATCCTGCAGTTGGCAGTCAGGACTCTCTCAGAAAGCTCTAGGAGCTTCTGCCCCCTCTAGCTACTTTCTGGAAGCTTCTGCAGCCCTCCCGTCTGGGCCCCTGATGTCACACGGCCTTTCCTTCTGTGTGTGTCTCTTTTCTTTGCTTGTTACAAGGACACACACTGTAGCACACCTGCAAAGAGCTTATTTCCAGATGAGACCGCATTCCGACGTTCTGCATGGACATGAACTTCGGGGGAAGACACCATGCAACCCAGTACAGAGGGAAATATTCCAGAACTTGTGACAGAGACTCTGACTTCCTACTCCATTCCAGCGTCCTGGGCCAGATTGCTCCCACTTCCTCCTCAGCCAGCCCTTAGAGTTGGTGTCCTGCTCTCCAGAGCCTTACCTGTCTCAGGTATGAAAGCACAGTGCCAGTTGGGCCGACAGGTGAACAGTGCTCGGCAGTGCCCAGTGCCCTTTTCCCCAACAGAGAATGGCCCTCTGAGAGGACCCTGAACCTGAAGGCCTTTGGTGGAGGAACCACCACCCAAACCCTTGCCCCCCACTCTTGGGTCTCTGATTTCCCACCATGGTACCTCCCTTGGCCCCAGGTCTTTCCAGAACTGTGTTCTGAGCCTGGACTTGGATCCAGACAGATGAGACAGAGACTGTCCCAGAATGCGACCACAACTATGACTGCTCCCTCCATCTTAACGGAATCGGGGCGTACCAGGTGCTGCTTGGGGAAACAGTGGACTGCCAGCTCTTCATGGTCATGCCATGAACTGCAGGAGGGTTTGCCCTGAGTCCTGTGCACCTAGGGCGCCCTGTTCCTGGTCCTCCTGGTCTCTCCTTTCTGAGAGAAGGCAGGCACCTTGTGCTCACATGCACATTTTTTTTCCCTGCTGGAAACTTTTCCTCCATTAAAAAAACTAAAAACCGAAACCTTAGCAAGCATTCACCATGTCAGTTTTGTATTTTGAATTTGACTAGAAAATAGATTTAGCTATGTTGTCGTATTTCTGGGTGTGAAGTTTTCATGATACTACCTTACATATTGCCAGCTTTCACTAAAACAATCTGGTATGTGTCGGTTGCTTCTCTTGCTGTCTGGGATAAGGAGCGCCTCCACTGTTGGGGGGTGTGGAGGACATGGCATCAGGCGCCACCACCAGCCTTTGGTCTGAGTCTGGGGACTGTTGGGGTTCCATAGCTCATCCTCTAGGACTCACTGGTTGAGGGCACAGGACGGAAGGTGCAGACTGAGGGGGAGACAGTGCGTTCAAAAGGCTTCAGGGAGGCAGGGGAAGGGGCTCAGCTTGGAGACGAATGAAACCACACCTGGCAATTGGGATTTTATAGTTTTTGTCTTGTGGAAAACCTTAAAGTTTTTTAAAAAATTTGTATCCCTGGTTTAGGAATGATGGTGTATAGACTTCTAAAAAGGTATGAAGGTATGAAGGAAGGTATGTAGTGAAGAGGCTGCATATTAGGAAGTGAGAAAAAGGCGCTGACTCAGTTGCCCATTACTGAGGATACTTGGTGGACATTTGCGCAGGTCCGCACGGAAGGAAGAGGACGCGTGTTCAGCCCAGTGGCTGGTGCCGGGAGTTCGCTGTAAGTTAAGACGACATTATATTGCGTATGCTGTCTTTGAGAATGTGTATGAAATTTAATTTTGCATGAAGATAAAAGAAATGCAAGTAAACTTGAAGAGACTGCTGACTTCAGGTTTTTCTAACTAAAAGAGATACTGGTGACATAGTCACGCCTCCAAGGTTATGAGATTGTCGTGTGGGAAGGTCAGGTTGGAATGGAGTCGCAGTGTCTAACCTTCATGTTTTCATTTCCAGTTATTGGTTGCTTCTGTGTTAGGAGAGATATGGACATACGCCTCCTCTCCCCTTCAAGCTTTTCAGCTGTGATTTTAATACGTCACCCCTGCCAACACATGCGTTCACCTTCTATCTAATTCCCACCCGTGTTTGGTCTTGGTTCTGTGGTCAGTGCGTTTCCCCTTTACCTCCAGCCTTTGTAGCGAAGGCTGCTTTGTTTCTAGATTGTTTCTCTTCATTTCCTAGTTGGCTGGATTTGTTGTCAGTGATTTTTTTCTAGACAAACCCAGTTACCATATTCCTGTGGCTCTGGGAGCTTGGGAGTGTCTGTCCCTCTCTGTACGCTGCATTCCTCTCTTCTAAGGGTGCCGCGGAGTTCCCCTACTGCCTTTTGGTGTCCAGAATGGGAGCCGTGCCAAGACGTTCCTTCCCGTCAGCTGGCTTCTGTGACCGAACAGCTCAGGCCGTCCTGAGAATTTTCATGTTTGTGAGCATCTGCCTCTTGTCTGTGCAGCCGCAGGGAAGTGTGGCTGGAACCACGGTTCTCCTCCTCAGAACTCGGGGCAAGTGCCCCATTTCTTCTGCAGCGCTGACTTTGGGAGGTGAAATCTTTATTTAACTGGATGGCCCAGGAATCACTTCCTTAAACTTAAATCAGTGCCTCAACCAGGATGTCGTTTTGTGATTGTTTCGTGTAATTTTATCCTGAAACATGGTGGGAGATTTGAGCTGCAGATTCACAAACGGATTCTATGAAATCTTTTCTATCTTTGACTCCTTGGGCTCCGCGTGTCGGTTGGGCTCTCTGTTTTGGGGGAGCCGGGTTCCCCTGTGTGTGATTACTGCTGCCCCGACCTGCGTCTCGTCCTTCTGTCCGTCTGACCCTCCCTGCTTCCCTGCGCTCGCAGCCTCCCTCCCACGCCGCCCCGTGGGGTTCACACCGCTTCCCTCCTGATGTTCGGACTCACCCGGTGTTTCTCTAGGGATCGTGTTCTGGCCGTTTTCTTCCCCGGAGGCCGCGGTTTCCGTTCTCATGTCATCTGGTTTCATAGTCTTGCCGTTGAGTGACTGTTCTGTTGAATTTCTGCTTCTGTGATGGCCTTCTCAGGCATGAAGCCCACACGGGACGTTTCCTTCTGTTCCTCGGGGGACGCGTTCTGTGGTCTAGGCTGCTGATCTGTCCTCCACAAGCTCCTCCGCCCTGCGCCCTCTCTCCCCTGCTGCCCCTCCCCCTTCACCTCCAGGCTCCTCCTTTGGCTGGGCTGCGTCCCCGGCCTTTGCGCTCGGGCTGCGCTTGCCCTGCAAGGCTGACGCCAGCCGTGCCCCGGACCAAGCAAGTCAGAACCGGGCTGGGACCCAGGCTTCTGTATGTCTGAATCTCTGCAGCTGAGGCTGAGAAGGATGGCTCCCGTGTCTCAGGTTACCAAGGATAAAAGGAAAAGACCCAGTCACAGGAGTTTAACCTGCTACAGGAAGGGACTAACCGTGTAAGGACTGCGGCCTTGTCTATAGGGGCACGTGAGCGTCCGGCGTTCGGAGGTGAGGATGTGGCCTGGGGGTTCTGCTCCCTCTCAGTGTCCCTGATCAGCCCCGTGTGGCCTGCTTGTGTCTTCGTAAGGGCGGTTCCGCCGGAGGCAGGAGGCCCTCGCGTGGCATTACACCTCCGTCGGCTTTTGAGCGGTTTCTCATCTGGAGAGAAAGGTCCGTTCTCACGCCAGCCCGCGATGCGCTCTCTAGCGCCCGCCCCAGCCGGCCCCTGAGCCATTTACTCCCAAACCCAGCTGTGAACTGCTGCTTCCTCACTAACTCCCACGCAGAAACCACCGTGTTTGTTTACGCTCCTGAAAAATTCTCATGTAGCCCACGGCTCAACTGAAGGAATTGTACGCATTCCTTGAAAGCTACGAGACGGGCTGGGACCAAAGTGACCACTCGGCTCCGAGTCAAGCTGCCGGTTCTTAGAGCCCGTCGTGAAGCGAGGGCCAGCCGGGGTGGAGGAAGGCACCCGGTGTGGGGAGGCAGGATTTCACTGGATGCATCGCTGAGAAGGAACTCGTGGCCGAGGAGCGGTTTGCAGGCCTGGTAGAACCCCGGCGTGCAATGGGTCTTCTACCGGGTGACAGTGGGTGACAGCAGGATTCAGTGTGCCCCGTGTTGACGGAATATTTAATGTGGCTGCGGAGTTGTGCAACTGCTAGGCACCTGCTGGCCCCGGAATGACCGTGACTGCGGCTGGGGTGGGAGGGTGGGCAGCCGGGAGCCGGGCAGACCATGTGCCGGAGCACAGTCTAAGGTGAATGAGTCTGGGACAGCAAACAGCCCCTTGCTCGTGCTGGAGAACGCCTACGCGATAGCTGGAAACACCAAATCATGATTCATTTACTTTAATCCGGGAGCGCCGAGCCTCCCTGCCCCTCGGCTCGCCCCGGGTCCCAGCCACTCTGCAGTGCTTTTCCGACCTGTCCGCCAGAGCAAACCGTCATGAAAAGCTTGAGCTTAGAGGAGGGAGAGCAGGAGAGGACGGCCCAGCCGGCTGAGGTCCGACGTCATCTGTGCCAAATTTGCCATGTCTGCCTCCTTGTTCCCTGCTCTACGTGGCTTGTGTGAATGGGGCACGGGGACGTGAGGGTGTAGGATGCGGGACACGGGACATAGGGTGTGGGACAGAGGGTCATGTGACAGGGTGTGGGAGGGGGGTGTGAGACAGGGAATGGGGGGCGTGGGACGGTGTGGGACGGGGGTGTAGTATGGGGGCGTGGGACGGTGTGGGACGGGGTGTGGTATGGGGGCGTGGGTCAGGGGGTTGTGGGAAGGGGACATGGGACATATGGTGTGGGACATGGGGACATGGGACAGGGATGTGCGGGACACAGCGTGTAGGACATGGGGGCTTGGGGCAGGGTATGGGACAGGGGAGTGTGGGACATAGGGTGTAGGACAGGGCTGTGGGAGACGAGGTTCTAATCCCACTTTTCCTCTGTTTCTGGTGGTGCCGTATTCTCCCCAGCTCAGGTTCTGATCCGTAAAGGAAGCCAGTCCACCACGGAAGCTGCTCTGCCACCGGTGCTCGGGGACTGGAGACAGGTGTGTGGCCCCGACCTGGAGAGTCCCGTGGTGCTGTGCTCCAGGTCTCTGTGGACCTTTTCCCACCCTGTGGGCCTCGGTGCCGGGGTGGCTGCCCTGCGCGGGCAGAGCGGCAGCAGACCTGTGAGCGCGGGACGCGACGTGGGGAGAGTGGACTCCGGGCCAAGCGTTGGGGGGTCCGTGGGGAAGGCCCGCGCCCTCCCACAGGCCTCTCCGCGGGGTTCGGGAAGCGGGCGGGGAGTCAGGTGCTCTGTGCACAGAGGACCGCACGGCAAGAACGGAGCGAGGCAGGCGGGAGGGGGCATGCGTGGTGTGCAGCGTCCCTGCCTTGAACTCGGAGAAACCGAGTCCCGCCCTGCAGTTAAAGGCAGAGTTAAAAAATTTTTTTTTTTTTTTTTTTTTGAGAACAGAGATGTTCAGACTGAATGGAAGGGGCTTCTCAGACCTGTCCTGGCTAGACTCACACAAGTGATGTCTCCGGAATGTCCCTCTGGTTTTTCGGTGTGACGTTTTGGAGTTCAGATACCAGTGACTCTGCGTCCTAGGCTCCTGTGACGCCAGGTGGCAGGAGGGTCCTCGAGGCCCGTGCAGCTGCCTCGTCAGGTTCACGGGGCTTGGAGGGCAGGAAGCAGAGCCTGGGAACAGCCCGTGAGCCTCTGTGTGCCCGTGACCTGACCTGGGCTCCTTCTCGGGCCTGCTTTGCTGTCCAGACTCCGTGTCCAAGACAGCCAGGGCTCCTCTTAGTTGCTCTCCAGCGCGGATTCAGTGCTCACGGGCCGCCGGGTGCTGTCGGGTGCTGGGGTCTCACTTCCGCTGTCCCCCCAGCGGGCGGGGGCCGGGGGGGCCGGGGGCTGGCGGGACACCGGCGACGGGCCACGGGGACCGTTAGACTGCTTGCTTTCTTTCACGCGTGTTTGACCATTTCTACGAGAAGCAGGGTTGAGATGTATTACCATATAGATGGAGACATAAACGCTGGCCTGGAGATAACCAGCAAGTGCGTTTTCCAGTTTGAATCAAACCTCGGGCCACTTCCCTCTCTGGCGTGCGGTGGGGGGCTTGGGGCCGGCTTCTGGGCTCCGCTGGAGGTCGCAGGGTCAGCGTTCACCTGGGGCGCTGTCTGGCCGTGGGAAGCAGCGTTTCCTCCCAGGGGGGCTGTGGTCATCCAGAGCCGGGCGGTCTCAGCAGTCAGGCCGTGAGCAGGCCCTCGGACTGCTCCGCTGTGTGTGTGCACGAGAGTGTGTGCTTGTATGAGCACACACAAGTCTGACTTTGCAAGTACGTGTGTGCCATGTGCACTCATGTCAGTGTGTGTTCACGCACACGTGCTTCGTGTGCATGCGTGTTCCCGTGTGTTCACACGTGCACACAGTTAGGTAAGCCCTGCGTGCGTGCTGCAGGCTTCTCACATATGCCCGTCTGTACTTGTGCACGTGCACGTCTGTGCGTGTGTCTGCATGTTTTGCGCACACATATTTGTGCACCTGTGTGCACGTATTGGTGTGCGTGTTTGTGTGTGTGAATTTGTGTATTTGAGCGCATAGGTGTGTGTGTGTGGGACGATAACTTCTCTTTGCTGCTTAGCGAAGAGCTAGCCCGATATGTGGTATGCGACGGTTCTCCATAAATATAAGAAATACAGGAATAGTAGCGGAGGAAGGTGCTTTTCTGAAAAATAGCGGCCGAGCATTTAAGCGTTGTGGATGACGGTTTATGATTATCGTCATCCCTTTACGTTTCATTCCCTTTGTTCCATTACCGTGAAGTGAGTAAGCCTAAGACTCTGACTCTGACATCACCACGGCCTGGGGTGGGGGGTCGGGACAGTTAATGTTTCCTGAGCCCCTGCTGTGGCTCCGGGAGGAAACCAGCGGCGCAGTTTTGCTCCTGGTGCTGTGTCCCTTAGTGGCCTTTCCTGGGGGAGAGCCACTTGGGTCCCCCGGCACGGTTGTCTGGGGAACACGGTTGAGCTGCAGCGTTGTGTCTAAAGACCTTCCAGTGACGGGCACCAGGGGAGACTTTTCCTTCGTCTCAGGACTCAGCGTCCACATCGTCCGTCCGCTGTCAGGAGTCCTGTGGGCCCGGGGTGGGAACGTGCTTTCTTGCTGCTGCCTGCTAGAGGGGGCAGTGCGTGTGGGGGCGCGGTAAGGCAGGGTGGGGGCAGGCACGTGCCTTCCTCACTCCGCAGGATCTGAGCAGAGCTGGGATGCCCTGGGCGAGAGGGCTGGCCCCCAGGATTGCTCAGGAAACCCTGTCCCAGCTCCGAAGCGTGGTCCCTCGGGAAGGCCCCACCCAGGACGGTGCAGGCAGCCCTGTTCTGACCGGAAAATGCTGGAAATGCCTGCAGGAGGCCTTCATCTTTCCCTCGACACGGTGCACGTGATAGCTGTAGGGCTGTCTGCTCTGCTGTAAATAATTTGTTGCCGTTCTGAGCTTGAAAGTTTCACGACTTCGGTTCTTCGTGCCCCAACATCAACGGTTTCCAGGACGTGCTTGGTGGTGGCTCTGAGAGCTGCTTCCCGGCACGCTGGCCCCCCAGGTCAGGGACAGCGGCGCCCCTCCCTGGTGCTCGGAGCAGAGGGCAGGACCACGGGGCCTCATTGTGGACCTTGTAGGCATGGACCTGCCTGGCAGTCCTGGCCTCGGCCGCGGCGCTCGTGCTCACCACCTGCCCTCTTGGGCTGGGGCCTGTCCCGTGAGGCCGACTGCTTTCGGCTGAGCCTGTTGACGGGCACTGGGCCCCCTCCCCACGCGTAATTCGTGATCAGAGGAGGATCCAGGTGCCGCAGAGACTCTTCTGCAGATTCATTTGAGAATAACTCTCTGAATCAGGGCTTCCCGAGTCCTCAGATGGAGGAGGGATTTGAAAGGTCCATTTGCAACTTCCAGCCCCCGCCCCACAGGAACGGAGACGCCCACGCAGGGAAGCTTCCTCCAGGACCTTCCCCGGAGCTTCCTTAGATCCGGGGACAGGAAGGAAAACGATCGCGTTGTGTCGCACACGGCTTTTGTGTTCCTGGTGCTGTCCTGTAGAAGTAGAGTGCGTCACGCACACCGCACGGCGTCCAGCAGTGCTGGGCTGTCAGCGTTTACAGCGGGTGGGGACGGCTCGCTGGCTGTTGGAACTGTATGAGAGATCCCACAGGGCAGGACAGTGTGCTGAAAATGCGGGAAATTTAGCTTTCCTTAAACATATTAAATCGTTCCAGTTTGTTTGCAACAGCGGTTCACTTGGACTGTAAGGTGATTGTCTCTTTGCTTTCGCAGAGCTCTGTGATGTCTCCCGCGGATCTCGCCCTGTGCGGCGCAGACACGCGACGCGGTCAGTGTGGAAAACCCATTCGGAGTGTCTGCTCTTCCTGGGACAGCAGGATAAAGTTTTCTAGAACGCCCGGGAAGCCTGTCCACTTCAAAAGGCTGGGAGGCCGGTACTTGCCAGCTGTGCGGTGGATGCGGGGTCTAGGTTGCAGAGCCAGAGGCTCCCTTCCTCCCAGCGGCTTGGTCATGCTGGGAAGGTGGTGGCTTGAGTGGCCGGCTCCTCCCAGGGCTGTTGGCCCCGCAGAGCTGTGGTGGGTGTGTGCAGAGGTGTGGAGGGCACGGAGGGACGTCTCAGTGAGAACTCTCAGGGGACAGGTGTCGGGGGTGTGCCTGGGACCGGGGTTCTCCCAGTAGAAGCTTTCCGACTGTCCCCGGGATCCAGCATAGGCCTGGGCTCCGTTCGGGCGGTGACGAGGGAGCAGACCCAGCGGGAGGATGAGGAGAGTCGCTGCCTTTGGAGTCCCGGGCGGGGTCCGTCCAGAGCCGGACAGAGGCTTGGGTCCGCGGAGCGCTGGGCCCCTGCCGTGTCTCCTGCAGCCCGGCTAGACAGCCTGGGCCGTCCCCACGCCAGGGCCTTGGTCTCAATTTCTCTTGAGAACCCAGAGTATTTGTCCGCTGTGATGCACACTCTGCTCCGTCAGCTGCGTAGCCATTTTGCTTGCACGGCTGGAGTTGAGCCGGATGCCGTTTCTAGCCACGAGAGAGGAAGCAGTACCTTCTCTGTGCCAGACTGAGCTCCTGGAAGGTCACGCACGAGTGAGGGGGGCTTCTAGCTCGGGGGAAGGACTCGTGTCAAAGAGAGACAAGCCACAGGTGGTTAGACCGTGGAGAGTGGTGCAGAGATTTCCGTGTGTGTCCAGAGCCCAGGAACTGGCCCCATACATTCAGGGTGACCCTTTCTTGGAGACTGATGACTGCGTGTGTCCCGTGGGTCGGGGGACTCCCACAGAGGACTTGCTAGGAGTGCAAGGACCCGGGAGGTGGCAGCAGCCTTGGCGTCGGATCAGGAAGACGCTGAGTCTGGTCAAGACTCAGAGTCCAGCAGGGGACGGTTCCGTCTGGGACCTCAGTGTCGCGGGTTCACAGGCACCAGTGCCACTCGGGCTCCGGGCGTGCCTGCCTCTCCTGTCACCGTGGCTCTCTGAGGCCCGGCGCCCACAGCGTTGCTGGAAGTTGCTGTGTGCGGTATTTCAGGGTCCGGGCCACAGAGTGCGGGTTAAACCTGGGGGTGCTCAGTTCGAAACTGGGTTCTGCCCCTTGAGCAGCTACCCCGGTTTCTGCCGCTGTAGGATGAGAACGTCCATGATAGCTGCCTCGTGGCTTTTTCCTGAGCATTAATGGAGGTGAATCACACTTAAAGCACGTCCAGCCACATAGTGAGGGCCCAGCGAGTTGTTGCTCCTGTTGCCCTAGCGCTTTCTCATCTATTTTAGTGGACGAAAGACCTTCTCTGGCACAGGTATTATCTCTGTGGGCATAATTTCCATATTTGTAAGCCATGGTATGGCTCTTCTGCGACTCTTTTCTGTAAGGAGGTTGAAATCAGAATACGCACAGCGTGTGAACACCGAAGGCTCATTGGTGGCCGCAGGACGCCGTGGTGGGCACTGGGCAATCGTGCTTTGAGACCGTCCGGGAGGGCTGGTCAGACGTGGTCATCCATCACTGTCAGCTCCTCGCGGCTCCCATGCCCGGTTCTGGACAAGTCGCAGTAACCGGTAGGACCCCAGCTACGAGCTCGCTCAGATTCCATCATGGGAGCTGCCCACGGGGCCGGGCGCATCTGGTCTCCTCGGAAGTGGACATGTGACACCACGTCTCTCTGGGAAGTGTGTTCGTTCAGTACACGAAGTCATGGCCACCAGGAGCTTGTCCCCATGAAATGGAGCACACCATTCGACCTCTAAACCGGCAGTGACTTTGGGCCCAAGAAGACAGGCCGCCAGCATTGAGGCAGAGAGTGACTTTGACTGCTGGCCTGCCCGTTCCCGAGACCAGGCCTCCCGGTGGGGTCCTTACCGTGGGACTCACAAGAAGGATCGTTGCTTTGTGGGTCAGACAATGCTCAGGCCAACAGGTTTGAGGTCCAGGACTGGCGTCTGGCCTCTGCTCTCTTATAAGGAGTGTCTAGACAAGGGAGCCCCTTGACAACTCTGTGTGTGTGTGTGTGTGTGTGTGTGTGTGTGTGTAAATCACAGACTTTCTGGTCAAAATCAATGACAAAGGACATAATAGAATCTTGTATTATAATTCCGTCCCTCAGGCCCCCAGACCTCAGAGCTGAGTGTCATCTCTTTCAGACCGGAAGCTGTGCTGCCCGGGCAGGGGCACGCGGGGTCCCAGCTGACCCCTGGGCTCCTCTGCTCTCCTCCCAAGGGAGCGCCCCCAAACCTGCTGGCCACTGCAAGGTTTACTTACCAGCCCAGCACAGCAGTTTGCGGACTCTTTACGACCTGCCATCCAGCCCGAGATGTGGCTGCCCGGCCACACGTGCTGCGTGGCCCAGTTGTGGCTGGAGCTCGTGGCGGGATCAGTCTTTCCGGGGCGCAGGTGTCGGGAGCAGAGCAGGGGGGGCCCGGGAAGCTCCCGCCCTGACCACAGAGACTCTGCATTCCTGGTTCGCTGGTTGGGTTGGGGGAGGACCTGGAAGGGGTCCCGGGCAGCTGGCCCTGGGGGGGGGCACATCCGGACCCCATTCTCAGAGGCCCCCACCACTTGCCACTTGCGGGCTCTCTGTCAGGGTCTGGCCCTTCGTCTCTTTATGCCCGGGGCGTGGAAGTCCTGGTGCCTGGTTGTGGAGTGTGCCGCCCGGTTTGCTCTGGGAGCGCGGGGGTCCTGCTGCTGCGGGTCCTGGAGGAAGGCACATGGGGCGATCGGAGGGGACTTCAGCAGCAGGTTAAGGTAATGTGGGCAGAATACGGCGAGACCCGAGGGCTCTGGCATGTTCTGGAGCTGGGCTGTGAGGCTGGTCTGCACCCTCGGGTGAAGAGACAAGGCAGGCAGAACTCACGGAGCGGGAAGGCGGGGTGGGGAGGGAGAGACGGGGCGGGAGGGGAGAGGGGGAGCAAGAACTCAGAGGAGCGGAGCCCCACACAGGAGAGCATTAGCCAGAGGGACCCTGCAGGGAGAGAGCAAGACGGGGAGAGAGGCTAAACACGCAGCCACTTCCCGCCCCCGTCTTCTGGTGGGGATTCTGCTGAGTGGCCGAGCCCCCTGGGAGCCGGGCAGGAACCAGCTACATGGAGCCTGCAGAGCAGGGACGGGGCGAGTCTGGGGAACTGAAGGCCCCTGTGCCCAGCACCGTGGCGGTGGTGTGCCCGGTGTCCTGAGCTCCCACCGCTTTCTCTGGCTGCAGGTCAGCCAGCCGTGGGCTCGCGGTGTCCTCGGGAAGCAGTGTGAGGCCTCAGGCTCTCTGGCTCTTCTGAAGGACGGTGCTGGGTTGCCCACGCCGGGAGATTCAGGTGCGAGAAGCTGGGAAGTGTTGAGCGTCGGGACCCTGCGCACGGCTTGTGGGAGTCTGCTGGACACCGGTGGGCACTGGCTGTGGTGGACACTCCTGATTCACGGGACATTCACGCCTCGGTCATACCCTGCTGACTGGTCATGGAAATAGCAGGGTCACCCCAGGAAGGTCCAGAAGCTCTGTCTGCAGGTGGCCACAGACTGATGAGATACGAGAGGAAGAGGCTGCCACGTGGAGCCGACAAGGTGGGGACCTGGCGCCTTAGCCCCAGACGCGGGGCCTGGGAAGCTTCTGGTAACAGCTGCCATCGCCAAGCTGCGGGGCTATGTGGGGATCGGAACCCGAGTCCACAGCTAGGGTCAGGGTGGCCAGTGTCCCGCTGACGAGTGACCACCAGCATCCCGGAAGAGCAGCCAGATCTCGGAGCTGGCAGGGCAGACACACTGGCAGGGCCGGGCACACATTTGGAAACTGAGGACAGTGACCAGGAATGCCTCCCACCAGCCCGGGCTGCCTGCGAGGGGCCCAGTGTGGCCTTCCAGGGCCTCTGGCATCTGATGTGCGGGGGTCCCACCAGACCCGGTGTTGCCCTGGCCGGGTGTACTGACATTCATTTGTGCCTCAGGACGTCTGTGCATGGCCGTGCGCCCCTACTCCGGACAGCATGTGGGCCACCAGATGTCCACGGGTCTTGGCCGTGCCTTTGGGGGGTTCCATCGAACGGGGAAGGTCAGAGGCATTTACTCACACATGCAGGGGAGGCCAGAACACGGAGTTTCCGACATGCGCTCGGGGCTTATGCAGAGTCGGGGCCGTCGGCGGTCGGCTTGGTGTGGGAGCAGGATTTAAGCTGCTCCTGAAGGACAGGAGGGAGCGAACAGTTTCTTTTCATCTTAAAATAGACACACAGCAGGGTCGGTGAACCTGAATGCCCAGTGAGCTGGTTTCCTCTTGCTGCTGCAACCAATGGCCACGAACTCGGAGAAGCTTCAAACAGCAGAAGTGAAGGTGTGCACCCCTCCGAGGCTCTGGATCGGGGTCCTTCCTGCCTCCTCAGTCCCCGTGGCCCTCGGCGGGGGGCGGGGGTGGCCCAGCCTCTGCCTTGTCTCCCCTCCTCGGCGTCACCTGTCTCTTCCAGGGACACTTGTCATTGCATTCGGGCCTCACCTGGCTCTTCCCGGATGATGTCATCTTGGCACCCTTGGTTTATTTACAAATCTGCCAAGACTCTTTCTCCAAATAAGGTCACATTCCCAGGTACTGGGTGTTAGGACTTGGACACATCTGTTTTTCTTGTGCGGGTTGAGGGGGCCACTATTTAACCTGCTACATCCAGTCAAGAAAATCCCAATAAAACGAAGCACAGACGGGGTCAAGTCAGAATATTCCTGAACCTTAGACGTTCTCCGTGGGGCCTCGCCGCCTGTGTGTTTGCCCAAGAGCGTCCTGGTTTTAGTGCTGGAGTTCCCAGGTCTCTGCGACACCCCAGTCCCTAGGAAGTGGGGAGGGGTTCCCTTTCCCTCTCTGTCTCTCTCCAGCTCCGCACCTGCCCAACACTGTCCCGAGTCGCATCGGCATCCCTGGCGGTTCCTTAGAGCTGAGCTGTTCCTCTGGGGCCTGATTCATCTTTCAGGTTTTTCTCTGCTTGGAGTTAGCGATGGGATGGTGCAGGCTGGAGGTGGCTTATTTCTCTGCTCGACGTGACCGGAGGTTCGTTTATGTCCCTGCGTCTGGCTGGTCTGTTTGTACTGCTGGGGATCCCTCCCTGTCCGGGCGGACCCCTCACTGTCGCGGGGGCATCGGGCAGGTCAGCTCTCGTGAGCCGGGCTGCTGCTGCTCGCTCTGGGGTTCTCGTGCTTCTCCTCCCGTGCATGGGGCAGCGGGTTCTCAAGGATGGGCGCAGAGGGCACATTTTTCGGGGGGGCGTGGCTTT
Organism: Mustela nivalis; assembly: GCF_964662115.1. Classification (NCBI taxonomy): domain Eukaryota; kingdom Metazoa; phylum Chordata; class Mammalia; order Carnivora; family Mustelidae; genus Mustela; species Mustela nivalis. The sequence goes on from NC_139021.1 coordinate 184,973,072, forward strand.
GATCAGCTCACGACACAGGGCTCATTTTCTGGGCTAGGGGGGCGGCACACGGCACACATAAGACTCACTAGGTGATGCCAGGCTTTCTGCAATGTGGATGCCGCTGTCTGCACTCTGCCCCGCGGGGATGGGACTCGGTGGGCGCGCCTCCTCCTCTCCCCCAGGTCCTCCAACATGTCCAGTCCCTTCCCCAAAGACAGGAGGTGTGTAGGGTCCTACTGCGTTTTGATGTCTGGGCAAGGAGATCCTCCTGCTACCGCGCTAGCAGGTAGGAGGAGTCTTGTCACTTATCCTTTCAGAGAGAACTTGGAACAGTCTTCAGGCTCTGTATGGAAAATGAGCATGTTGGGGTTTACGCTGGGCTTGCAAGGAATTTGTAGGTACGTTTGAGGAGCGAACCTCAGGACCTTGAGGTCTCTAAGAGCCTGGCTTCTGGCTCCTTCCATGGATCTTCTTTACTATTTCGCTATAAAGTTTCTAACTTTCTGCCTCAGAGGCTTGTGACAATTTTGTTCCATTTCCACTTGCTACTTTGTATTTTGTTGCTCTTATCCTTGACCTTGTGGGTCCTCAGACAGGTCTGGTTCTTTCATACGTGACCTTGGAGACGTGGAGCACGAGTCTCGTCCCCCACAGAGGGACTGGGCTCTTCATTTGCTTTGATGACTGGGTTAAAGCCGGAAGGGGGTGCACGGTTCTGGGGGCTGTGCTGTGTTGTCACTGTGGGGAGGGGACAAGCCCCAGGTTCCCCAGTACCCGTGCACCGACGCACCCGAGCGGGGGTGTGGGCGTGGAGCTCCTCTGGGCTCCCTGTGCGGTCCCCGGGGGAGCGGGTGGCCTTGTTCCCGCCGGCTGCTGCTCGGAGTCCTGCCCTGGGTCTGCTCTGATGCCCCCAGCGGGGGGTGGACGTCCCGGCTGCCCCCAGGCCTCTGCTGGTTGCGGGGTGGGGGGGGTGGTGGCGCCACAGTGTTTCCCGTAGCTGGAGCAAAGCCATTTAGTCTAGCAGCTTTCCGTTTTGATGGGGGCCTCCTTCGTCGTCCTGTGACTGGAGAGAGCAGCTTCTGCTGGGCTCCCTGTCCTCTCCTGCTGGGGTGTCCCGGGGGCCGGTTCATTCTACTTCGCACCCCGGAGGAAGGGAGCCCAGACTTCTCCTTCGGGTCTCCAGGGCCCTGTCAGGCCGCCTGCTCTCCGCCCCCCGGAATCCTCCTCTGTGGGTTTAGGGATAATGGCGGGGTGTAGGGATCACGGGACTTGGCAGAGGAATGGCTCTCTGTTGCTCTTTTTCGACCCATGAAGATTGAGGACCTTTTAATTTTAATCATCGCACTTTTCATAACAAGAAATTTATTTTTTCAACCCTGCTCTTTGCTTTAGTCTTTTCCTTCTACTTCTTTATCTTTTTTTAATTTTTTAAAGATGTATTTATTTATTCATTTGACAGACAGAGATCACAAGCAGGCAGGGAGGCAGCAGAGAGAGGGAAGCAGGCTCCCTGCTGAGCAGAGAGCCCGATGCGGGGCTCGATCCCAGGACCCTGAGATCATGACCTGAGCTGAAACAGAGGCTTCACCCACTGAGCCCCCCAGACGTCCCCCTTCTGTTTCTTCAAAATATCAATCACGAGAGGCTCTCCCTGTCTGCTTCGGTTACCTTAACGTTCCCCACTCGCGGGGATTTGTTTCCTCAGTTGGAAGACGAGCTGCTCCCTTCACGCAACGTTGTGGGTCCTTTGAGAGCTGAGCTGAGGCTGATTTCCTCCAGAGATGCTCTGCATTTACCTCTGCCTTCCATCCCGGGCACCCGCTTAATTCAAATTTCCTGCTTGACGTTTGTGGATTAAGACCAGTGTGAATTCTGGGGGCACGTGGGTGGCTCAGTGGGTTAAAGCCTCTGCCTTCAGCTCAGGTCATGATCGCAGGGTCCTGGGATCGAGCCCCGCATCGGGCTCTCAGCTCAGCAGGGAACCTGCTTCCTCCTCTCTCTGTCTGCCTCTCTGCCTGCTTGTGATCTCTGACTGTCAAATAAATAAATAAATTCTTTAAAAATAAACAGAAGAACAGTGTGAAATCCGACAGCAGCCCTGCACGGGGACAGGTTTGTGGCGTTCCGGGCAGTCCCCCCACCCCCCGGCCCAGCGTGGGGGCGGAGAGAGTGCACGCCCTCTGCAGTCCCACCTCTGCGTGGGGAGACCCCTTACGTGCCCTACCTGGGGCCGTCTGTGGGGTTCGTGTTCTAACATCACTGCGAGGGGCTTTAATTGCTTTCCGTGCAGTGTCTGCCCTGCCCCTCCCCCATGAGGCTCTCCGCGGGGCTGCCTCGCCGGGCTGTGTGGGGCCGGAGAGGGAGGCCCACACCGACCAGGTGGGGCGGTCTGGGGCAGGGAGGGGGACCTCCTCGGGGTTGTTCTGAGAGCCTTGGACGCTAGCTGGGGTCTGGAGCCTTCTCGCGGGAGATGGTATCTGTAGACATTCGGGGATACGCGGGTGTGGGTCGGGCAGACAAGGACGGGAAAGCAGAGGCTGGGGAGGGACAGGAGTGGGGGCGGGTGAGGCGGGGACGGAGCGGGTAGGATGTGGCACAGACTCAGGAGCCACGGGCTTAGCACACAGGGGTGTGTGTGGGGGAAGTTGCTGGTGCAGTCGGGGCGGCCCTGGGCGTCTAACAGGCATGGGGAGAGCGGGGGTCCCCCAGGGAGGAGACACCAGGGGGGAGTGAGTGACAGGCATCCTTTAGGGTGTGTCCTTGGGGTTTCAGGAGGCGGGGGAGGGGGTGTTCCAGAGCCGGGGAGGGCCAAGGAGTGGAGTCCTGACTTGAAAGTTCTTCCGGGATTTCCCATCTCTGTGACATGTTGGGACCAGATGCCCATCTCCAAGGGGGAGCACCTTCCTCAGGGACCACCCATGAGGCTCACAGACGCCCTTCTCCTGCCCTTGGGGCACGTCGGCAGAGGACATGGCTCTGGACGCCACCTCCCGTGCCCACACTGGCCTCTGTGCGAGGACACTGGCACGCGGCTCCTGCAGCCCGTCTGTGTCAGCGGGTCCCGGCCTGAGATGTGGCAGGAGCGCCCCCCACCTTGGGTCTGGCTTTCCTGTCTCCGCTGTGGGAGAGCCCTGCACCCTGAAACCCCAGTTCTTCTCCTCACTTTGCAAGATGTCGGGAGACCCAGAAGCCCAGGGAGCCCGGGAACAGACGGCGTCCTCCAGGAGGGATCGGGTGCGAGGGGCAGCTGCAGGGGACGGAGGGCATTTGAGCTGGACCAGGCAGGCTCTTCCCTCTCCTGCTGGCCTCCCAGCTGGGGCCTCTTGGAAGGGAAGTGGGCTTCTCCCTGTCCCCTCAGTGCCCACCACACTGGTGCAGCAGGAGGCCTTCCTAAACGCTGGACAGAAGACTGGTCCCTGTAAGGAGGGTTGACACCTTCTAAAAGCAGGGGTGGCCTGACTGGGACTGGCGGCATCCTGCCTGCGTTCCGGCTGATCCAGCTGGGGCCGTGTGGACATCTGTGCCCCGCCTGGCCATCTGTGTGGGGCGTGCCCAGCCACCTGGTCCCCCAGCGACCGGCTGCCACGGGCTCTGCGTGACCGGCAGTGGTCCACTCCGTTTGCTGCAATACGAGTGCTGGACATTCCTGCTCGGGAGCTGGGGTCACATTTCACGACAGTGGGTCATTTCCAGAGTTGGTGATGAAATGGACTGCCAGCTCTCCGCCCAGAAATGGTGGAAAAATTATTTGGATCCCGAGGCAAAAAACAGTGTTTTCTGTTTGAGGGGGAAGCGGTTTCTTCTGTTCTCCTAGAACCTCAGCACCAAACCTCTTCCTCTGTGTTCCAGAATCTTGGCCTCACAGGAGGAGATGGGGAAAGAAGAATCAAGTTTTATATTTTCCCGTATTGTGCTTATTTAGTACTGAGAAATATTTACATAGGGTAGGGACGCATGAATCCCAGGGTGAACCGCGGGAGCCACGGGCACGTTCTCGTCTGTCATTCCCATGCCCTCCTGGTCTCCCTAGACCCCCCCGTCACTGGCAAGGTGCTATCGAAAGGTTAAGTGAGGCCCGTGCAGCTTTTCCTGGGTTTATCTGAGCAAACATTGATTCATTTTGGGAAGCAGCAGACCGAAGGTGGTTGGCAGCTCTCCCCTGACAGGAGCCTGGGGAGGGGTGTCTGGAGAGGAGCCGGGAAACCAAGCAAGGCAAGGACTGCACTGGGCAGAGTGGGAGCCGCTGCCTTCTCTGGGACAGCCCGGCTGGCCGATTGCAGTTGGGACTAGGTAGAGGCTTAGATGCACCTAAGAGGAGATTTACTGCAGGGATTGCCCGAGAAGCCTCCCGATCTGCCGTCTGCATGCTGGAGACCTGGGAAGGCTGGTGGGGTAGTTCCGCCTGAGGCTGGAGGCCTGAGAACCCACGGGTGGGGAGTGCCAGTGCTGTGAATTCTAGTCTGGGTCCAAAGGCTGGAGAGTCAGGGGCGCTGGTGTCCGCGTGCGGGAGATGATGGTTGTCTCCACCCAAATGACGGGAGCCCGTTTACACGGCCCCTGTTTTGTTCTAGATGGACCCTCAGTGCATTGCATGAGCTGTCTGTGCTGGGGAGAGCATATTTTGTACTTAGTCTGATCAATGAAATGCTAATCTCTTCCAGAAACATGCTCATAGTCACATGCAGAAATTATGTTTCACCAACAATTCGGGCATCCCTTGGCTCAATCACGTTAACACATAAAATTGACCATCACAGAGGGGGACCTCTCAGCGGTGTACTTTAGAGCCTATGGCAGGGGGAGTGGGCAGCAGTCAAATGCACATTCCCAGGCCCCATCTGGATGGCAAAGAATCCAAACTCCGGCAGACGGGCACTCGCACAGGCGGTGCTCAGCAGCACCATTGCAGGGGCTGAGATCCCCAGCCTGCGGGTCTAGACCTCCTCCTCCTGCACTGGGGCGGCTGGAGCTGGGGCAGCGGCTGAGGCTGAGCCTGGCTGGGCCACGGCAGGGAGGGCTGCGGACTGAAATCACCCGCGAGGCCTTGGAGGGCCATGGGTGTCCGACCCCCACCCTGGAGGTGAGGGTTTGCTGAGCTGGGACGGGCCCTGCAAAGCTCTCCCTGCGCCGTGAATGGGTGGCTGGTGTTGGGAACTGCATGTCTGCATCAGGTCTTGGGGTCCATCCCCTGGTAAAGACAGAGGCAAGAGGTGTGCTTGGTATCATGGGGCTCACCAACATCACAAAATTCAGTGACCTGTGGGGTGCCTTCCGGTCAGAAAATATCCCTGTCCCCTAAAAATTAGGCGTGGCCACGTGACCAGTTCTGGCCAGTGGGTTGAAGTGATGTCAGTTCTAGGCGGGGGGTGGGTGGGTCCGGGTGCAGGTGTGAGCGGCTCGGGCTGCCCCGTGACCCCGCTGGGCCACCCTGGACGCGCGAGGTGAAGGACAAGGACGGTCCTGCCGTGTGCACTCGCCGAGGGTCTGAGCCTGTTTGAATCTGGGTTATGTCCCAGCTTCTCCTGATGGGAACATCTTTAGAACATTATCAAAAAGTACTAAAACTGACAAGAATTCTGGATCATAAATGCCTTCTTCGTTACCTTACTAAGACAGGTGAACTGGGTCTTCTTTTTCTAACGTTTCACCCTGTTTTGTTTTTCAAACGTCACTCACGGATTGCAGCAGCCAGCCTTTGATGCTAAAATGCTTTCCATAGCCTTCTCAAGCCAGAGCACTGTAAAATGTAGTCGGTTCATGGAACTTCTTATTCAGTTTGTCCCTAGGAAACAAGTGTGATGTCAGGCACAAGATCCAAAATGATTAGAGCGAGTGGTGGTCTTTTCTCATGGAGAAAAATGCCTCCAGAAAATGGATTGATCCGTGAGTGATACGCACGCTGAAACTCTTCTCTTGACTTTCACCAAGGGAAATCTCAAGTTAGGGGGAAGGAAGAAAATACACCACTTACTTTAAAATGCATTTTTTTTCCAGGGGAAAATTTAGTGGCTGTGATGGTTATGATGCTTTTTCCTAAGAAATTTTTTTTTCAGTGTATAATACATTAGACCACCACGAGCTTTCTGCCAAGGTGAGAGCTTGCGTTAAACGAGCGGCGGTTCTTACTTGATTTAATTCTTGAGCAGAGTGATGGCCGGGCTTCAGGAAGGAATAGAAGGATAATAGAAGTGAATTTATTGAGTTCAAGTGTCCTGACATTTGCATTTTGTGAAATTTCTGTTCATGCTTCAGGGAGAAATAATTTCCACATACTAGTAAAAGTAAGCACCTCCAGAAACATTCAGTACACATCCAAAGTTATTTTCTAGCTCTGAACTGCTGTTTAGGGTTGAATTATCATATAACTCTTTTTCAGAAGCGAAAATTCAGTTGGCAAGGGGCAATTTGTTTCTTCTGAAGTATTTCCTATGAAGGTAAGAATCGGGTAGATGCCCCAAACCTCTGAGAATAGATGGGGAGAGAAAGCTGATAATGACTTGCTCTTTCGTAGCACGACTGAGAGAAGCCTTGGGAATGTGTGGTTTTGTGTTCTAGAGGGACCTTCCACGTCCAGGGCCGATGGTTCCTCCGAGTGGGGAGCCGGGGGGACAGGCGCGTGGAGCTCTGTCCCGTGTGTTTGCGTGTGGTCTGGGCGGGCCCAGCAGCTGCCGTCACTCCGGGGAAAGCTTGAGAAGCAGAGAGAGCAGTTTTCCGCGAGGTTCCTGGGATGATGCCTCCAGAGAGAAAAGGTTGCACCTGAGAAGCTGTGCCTTTTCTTTTCTTTTTCTTCTTAAGATTTTATCTATTTATTTGAGAGAAAGGGAGAGAGAGAGAGCACATGAGCAGGGGGACGGACGGGGGAGAAGCAGACTCCCCGCTGAGCAGGGAGCAGGACGCGGGGCTCATCCCAGGACCCCAGGAGCATGAGCTGAGCCGAAGGCAGGCGCTTCTTGGACGGAGCCCCCCAGGCCTCTTGCGGGTGTGGGTTTTCAGGTCGACACTGTGGTAAGGACGTGTTTGCACGTTCACCCGGACTCTGACCTCCTGGGGAGCAGGTTTGCGGGGTGGACTCTCCCCGGGCTTCAGTCACCTGGGAACTCCTGCCGGGCTGCCTGCCTCTCTCCCTCCGGGGACCATGCTCTCCAGGAGAGGCTACCCCACGGCGTGTCAGAGGAGGAACTGGGCTGAGGCTCGTCCCGAGAGAGGCTGGAGGACTCTGGCTGGAGGGCTCCCCGGGGCCAGCCTGGTCTCAGGGAACCATTTGCAGTCTCTAGCCCCGGAGACTCCGCGGAAATCCTGCTTTCAGCCCGGGTCATGCTCATTCTCAGCTGCTTTGAGCTGCTGGTGGCCTCGCGGAAGCCACGGGCACAGCTCATCAACGGGGTTTGTATGCCGGTGGGAATAAAGATTAGCTGACTCAGCGGGTGCACTGCTTTAGGCTTATGGTCCCGTGGGGCCCCCCATCCTCTCCACAGGGAAGGAGTGGCCCGGGTGAGGGAGCAAATCCGCTCCACCTGGGGAGGGAGCTGCCCGTCCTGTAGCTTGCCCCGTGCCTCTCCTTCCCCTCAGCCCCAGGGTGGTGGGGGATGGAGCGGGGATCCCAGAGGACAGAGCCCGGAGACGGGGACGCAGGGAGGAGGTGCGGAAGGAGGGGGTGCTCTCCGGCCCGTGGCCGCTGCTTTCTCCGGCAGGTCAGTGAGCTCCACTCTGCGGGGGCCATGGAGGCGGCGTCCCCTCACTTAGGGTCCCGAGGCGTTTGCCTTCTGTTCCTCAGGAGGAAGACTTCGACTCCTCGGGGCACCTCAGAGCCCCTGTCCTGGGAGGTTGGGCACGAGTCCTCCGCTGGACCTCACGGTGCGCAAAGCTGCCTTTGGCCCCCGGGCCTGATGGCGCAGACGCCTCCCCGAGTGCTGTCTGGTCGGGAGCCAGACTCTTAGCCTGAGACACAGTGGAAAAGCGTTGCTCTCCGACTGTACAGCGCACGGTTCCTTCTCAAATAGTTTTCTAAGGGCTTTTCACAAATAGACCATTATTATAATTAGAATAAAATAAGGAAAACAGTTGCTACTCTCTTAAAAGCCTGTGTAGTTGCATTAGTCGTGCCGTTTGCTGGCGCCGGAGAATGAAAGCACGCGAGCGTTTGGTTACGTCGAGGCTCCTGCGCCGGCTGCTTCGATGCTCGGTTTCCGTGCAGTCTCGCTCTTTCGTTCGAACGACAACCCTGCTTTGTGGCCTCAGCGAGGGTGCCGTGTGGCAGGTGGTGGTCGTGGGTCCCCCGGACACAGCCGTGTTAGAACTCTCAGCAGTTCAGAGGGCAGTGCTCCCTCGAACCCAGGCTTTATGTGTGTGTCTGCGTAACTCTGGGTGTTTTTTGCACAAAGCAAAGATACGGCCTGGGTGTGATTTCCCAAGTAATCCCTCAGGCCACCACGGGCCGGGGTGGCACAGGGAGATTTTGTAGGCGTTGGCACGCTGGCATGGGGAAGCGAAGGTCGTAGGTCCAAAGTCCCCAGGCCCCGGCGGGCTTCTGGATCCTTCCTGAGGGGCCTCCTTTGCCTGGTGTGAGCCCCTGAATCTGCTGGCCGGCGAGGCTGGGAGCTGGCTGCTCTCCCTCCCCGGTCCCCGTGGCCTGCAGGCTTCCCGCAGGAGGCATCTCCGTCTCTAGAGCGCTGTCGCCAGGGCTGGGGCAACCAGGAGGGTCACGGGGATCAGCCACCTGTTGTGCGCTCGCGCAGGTTTCACAGGCGTCATTTCCTGATGGCTCATTTTGGTAAAGAAATGGGGTTTGACTCCATGTCAGTTTGTGACATTTTGGGGAAAATCTGAAGTGGGATTTTCAAGACGGCCACAATGATTTCCTTGCTAATGTCATTTTCCCTGTCCACCGGGTTCTTGGGACCAGAGTCATTCTAGGTACATCCTGGCTTGGAGGACAGGAGCGAGCCTCTCTTCTGCTGAAACCGGTTCTGAAACCGGTTCTGCTGGCACAGCGCCTGGGCCCTCGGCACCTGATTTGCCATCGAGGTGGGACGAGGCAGCGAGACCGTCTAGGGGACCTGCCCCCTAGGACGCCGGCTGCCGCTGCTGCTGGGACCCCAGGGAAAGGGGTCAGCCAAGATGTCAGGTGGCCACAGCCACCCTTCACCAACTCTCTCCCCGCCACCAGCTGGGTCCCCTCCCTCCCGTGTGCTCCCCCTTCCCCATGTGGATGACAGATGAAGGGATGCTCTGCCCCCCAAGGGCACAGGGTCCTATAACCGGAGGGGTTTGCGTCATCCTCCTGAGAATAATACGGGAATCAGACCCAGATAAATACGGTTTTATTGCTCTCAAGAGTGTAACTACTGAACCCTTCCGTGGCATTTCTATAATTCAGAGTTTCAGTATGTTTAGGAAAGTGTCCTTCTTACCAATGTGCGTCTTGCCGTTGTGGGCAGACGCTGCTCATCCAAACACCTTCTCTCCCCTTGTTCTGGCTCCTTCCCTCTGGCAAGTGCATCGGTTCAAGTCTGTTAACTTCATGCTGCCATCTGCCTGACCCGCCGAGGGGCTGTGGTTCTTAAACAATGTGTGACTCCCTCCCAGCCGGCCGACATAGCGCGGTGGCGAAGGGGTGGGATCTGGAGGTCAGACCCTCAGGCTCCCTTGTGTCTCTGCCCAGCGACGTCGCACGGCCTCGGCAGGGTCCCCCCTGTGCGTCACGTTGTGACTTGTGTAGCAGGCTGATAACAGTTCTCCCGACTCGAAGCCTTATTGTGGGATGAAGTACTTAGACCAGTGTCTTCGAACATGGTAAGAATTTAGCAATAAATCTTGGAAATTTGAAGTAATTCCAAAGCCCCCGCCAAGATACGTAGTCCCTGTATTGGCATCTGAAACTCAGAAAACTGGAGGTGAGCCAAGGGTCAGTCCAGGCAACGGCAGCTGGTTTCCATACATGGTGATGGCAGCCGAGGTCGGGACCAGCCCTCCCACTGAGGACGGCTAGAGGAGCAGGTGGAAGAAGCTGAATGCAGTCTTCAGACGTGCTGGCGAACTGCGGAGCTCCGGGGGAGAAGAAGACACAGAAGGCTGCGTCAGTCTGTGCGCTCCGGAGCTGGCGGCTCAGAAACCAGGACACGAGCGAGTTTTCGGTCGGTGCTGGCAGCTGAGAATCCAAAATGTGGAGTCAGACTTTGGTGACTAAAAGATGCCAACTGTGACCTCCCGGACAAGCATGGAGAGAGTTGCAAAAGAGTATGTACGCATCAAGCTAACAGAGACAACAAATAGAATAATGAAGATATTTGGTGAATCAGAAAGTGGGCAAGAGACAGACGCGGGAACCGGGGAGAGGAAGGGCGGACAGAAAGCGAACTGTAAGAGCGTGCGTTCGTCTCGAAGATGTCAACAACCCCTCGGCTTTGGTTTGAGACCTCCAACGTTTACAGCTCAAGGAGAAGAGGGCCCCAGAAGTAGAGGAGACCACAGGGACTAGCTTCAGCCCCTCAACCCCAACCGGGTTAGGGAGACTTGTGAGGACTAATGACGTCATAGCAAAACTGCTAAAACCACAGGCAAAGAGAAAAATCTTAAAAAGAGCCAAAAAGCAAGCAAAAAAAGAGGAAGAAGAAGAAGAAGAAGAAGAAGAAGAAGAAGAAGCAGCCGCCCACATATTCCTTCGGGAGAAGCAATATCAAGTCTGAGGTCTGACTTTTCAGCAGACGGAGGAGGCCCACCGGGGAGCACACACAGGCGGGAAGGGCGAGGAAGCCACGAGCCTGGGGCGCTCCCGCGCCGGGCCAGCAGCTCTCGGACGGGAGCCGTAAAGACAGACAAGAGACTAACTAGAATCATCAAAGAGAATGGACGGATAAATACCAGTGATCGTCTACGAGCAGAAGAGAAATGATCACAGGGAAACAGAAAGGAATTAAGAGCCAGGGAAGGGGTAACCAGGACGGGGGATTTAAAAGCGTGTTTGTTTGTAGTAATAATGTCTTACGGGTTTTTCATGCAGGGAGAATCTCAAAATAGTATAGCATACAAGTTGGGAGGTGGTTAAGGGAGCTAAATTGTTGCTTTTTTTTTTTCCTTTTGAAGACGTGTTTGTTTATTTTCGAGAGAGACACAAAGAAAGAGAGAGCCTGTGTGCATGAATGGGGACAGGGTCAGAGGCAGAGGCAGAATCCCAAGCAGGCTCCCTGCTGAGCGGGGAGCCCGATGCGGGGCTTGATCCCACGACCCTGAGATCGGGAGCTGAGCTGAAACCAAGAGCTGGACGCTTGACCAGCTGGGCCATCCAGGAGCCCCTGGAGCTAACTTGCTCTAGTTAGAAGGAAATGTAGCCTTAAGTGTATCTATTAGAAAAAAAGCTAAATAATGAATCACCAAAGAATCTGACCCCCAAAACAAATGGAATACAAAGAAAGTAAGAAGACGGAAATAAATACAGGAATATAAAGTCATGAACTAGAAAGTAAGTATGCGGTCTGGAGACAAAGCCAAAGCTGGTTCTTTGAAAAGAATCTCTGAGGTGAGCCTGGGTGCCTCAGTGCGTGTTTGACTCCTGACTTGGGCTCAGGTCATGGTCTCAAGGTCATGAGATGGAGCCCTGTGTCGGCTCCGCCCCCAGCAGGGACTCTGCTTCTGTCCTTCTCCTCCTCCCCCGGCCCCTCCCCTTCCCCGCCCCCGACCCCGGCCCCGCCCCGGCCCCTCCCCCGACCCCTCCCCCGCCCCTCCCCTGCCCTCATCAGTACCTTCTCTCTGTCCCTCCCAAATGAGCAAATACATCTTTAAAAAAAAAAGAAAAAAATTCTGAAAATTGATAAATCCTTGATGACATCAGGAAAATATCAGGACCCAAGAGGGGATATTACTAAAGATACTGCAGTCACTACAGAGATCATAAGAGGAAAACCGTGATGACCAATTTTGTGGAAATAAATCTGAACCTTTAGGTGAAATTACCCAAATCCAGGAAACATAAGTTAAAAAATGAACCCAAGAAAAGGAGGAAAATCTGAATATTCTTATTAGAGTGAAATATTCTTATCAGAATTAAATGTTAAATTTATAGTACTATTTTTACATACAGGCACACAGGATATACTCTATGTTCATAGTTTTATCAGCAAGTTCTATCAGACTCTTCTGGACCAAGTCACACGACCTCTATATGAAATCTTTCAGAGACTCAAACAAGAAGAAACCCTTTGCAATTTCTTTCAGAAGAGTCAAGTAATGTGAAAAATTGAAATTTGTCAGAGACATTGCAAGAACAGAAAAATTGAGTTCAACCTCATTCACAAAAGTCGACTTTAAAACCCTGAAGTATTAGCAGACCGAGTCCAGTGATGCATAGAAAAGGTAATGTGTCATGTCCAAGTGATGTTTATTTTAAAACACAGGATTGATTTAACATTTGAAAGTCAACTAATGCGATTCAGCTTATTATCAGAGTAAAAGAAAAAACTCATGATGTTTTACCAACTGGGGGAAAAAGCATTTGACAGAACTCTTAGGAAATAAGGAAATAAAAGTATATATCATTTAAACGGATGAAAGAGCTGGAAATCACCCCCTCCCCAGACACACCCTCGGATCGGAGCTTGACATATCCGGTTCTTCACGTGAGGCCAGAAACAGACCAGAGTGTGCTCTCGCCACTTCTCGATTGCGCTAGAGCTCCTAATCAGTGCAATAGGAAAGAAGAAGAAATGAACTTTATAGTAATTGGAAAGGAGAAATAACACTGCCACTGTTTGGAGATGGTGTATTTATGTGCACAAAATTCCCAAAGCGTGTATCGAGAAATTACTGGGTTTAATCCTCTCTCATTCCACAATGACTCTGAATTCAGTGTCAACGCTATTTCTCTGCACTACCAACGGATATCAGAAAATGAAATTGAAAAGCTTTGCTATTAATAACAGTGTTAGAGGGACTACAGGTATAGCATAGAGTCTCGATGCAGAATTAAGCATGTATGAACACTTGATTGAGTTTAATGGTGGTGCTGGAGGCAGACAGAAAGCTTTTTCTCAGTAGATAGTACGGGGTCAACGGGATATCCATGCAGGTAAAAAATAAATTTCAGCATTGCTTCACCACGTGAACAGAACAAATGCCAGCCAGTCTGCTGATATAATATAAAAGGAAAAATGAAAATGAAAGTTCTGTCCATCAAGGATAAGATTTAGAAATCAGAATGTGTAAAATGAAGAACTTCTGACAGTCAAAGGACACCATTGAGAGGCAGATTCAGAGTGGGAGGTTTTTGTAATACGATAACCACAGATGGAACCTATACAGATCTCTGTCTGTCTTACTGTCTGTCCGTCCATCCATCCATCCATCCACCGACCTACCTCCTTACTTACCTAACATCCATCCATCCTTCCCTCCATCATCTGTCTTTCTATCATCTTATGTCCTAAGATAAGATCTTCATGTCCAACTATGGCGACCTTGCCATTCTTTGGTGTTCTGCTATCAAAACCCACCATGAGCTACAGCTGTCTTCAGATTCATCACCTGGAAGCAGTGCACTCATTTGTTCCTTTGCCGAGCTTGCTCGCAGGGCATGACTCTTGTAAATTGAAGCAAGCAGATCCACAGCCTCGTCTCTAGCTGTCCTCTGCGCCGCTGCTTCCCGAGACCTCACCTGGGTCCTCTTTTCTGAGTGCATCCTGCAAGGTGGATGAGGGAGTCAAGCTCTGGTCTGTCCACACGGGCTCTGGTCTGTCTACACAGGTTAGGTGCCCTCTAGGCGCCCCCCACCCAGCCCACCAGCTGGTCACACTGAAGTCTTCTCTTTTATGGGCAATTAACTCAACCTTTCCCGTCAGTCCTTCGATTTGGGTGGGGCCGTCAGCTCTGCTTCCTGCGTCTGCGGAATCATACACAAGGCGCTCATGAGCTCAGGAGAGAAGTGGCTGCTTGGTGGAGGGTCCCGTGAACCCAGCTGTGTGTTCAGGACTTGGTTTTGTGTGGTCACCCCTATGTGTGCCTGCCTGAGTTAGAGGATCCTTCCCTGATGCCACCTTCTTCTGAGAGAGTCTCCAGATTGCCCCAAAGCCTGACGTGCTACAGCATTTGGATTGTGTCTCTCGTGGACCTGCGTCAGATCCCGGGAACCACTTGTTTTCCTTCTGCTTCATGAAACCCAGACCTTCTGCTGAGGAGTAGAAGCACATGGGGGTTGGAGTCACCAGCGATGTCCCAGCCTCCCGAAAGGAGACCCCACCACAGGCATGACGATGTGTGTGAGGGGAGCATGATCAGTAACACATAAATCTTACGTGTCGGCAGTGGCTATATGAATTAAATTTCTGTGAGAGCTTGAGTCAGGACTCTTCTGGTTATAATTTAAAAATGCTGATAGAACTTCATGAATATAATGATGTTTTGGATTTTCTCTTTTTATATTCTTTCTTGTAATAGTTTCAGCAACCCCTTTGTTACATCAGGTTCACACTGGCCCATTCCTGGGATCTGAGTCAATGGTCTAGCCAGAAATCGACCCTTTGAGGAAGTTCTTGGGGCAGGGAGAGGTAACGCGGCTGAGGGATACTTTCATTTTCCGTTAGGTGCTAGGGTCCTTCAGTGGGGTCCTGACACTGTTAAACCTCATCACGGGTCCTTCTGTTCCTGTGGGAAGCTTTATGAATTTGTGACGTGTATGCGTTCATATAGGAAAGGAGACCCTGCCGCATTTTCTGTACTTCGCCTGTAACACCAAGTAAAGAGCAACACCCCCACAACCATTGGAAAGGAAGAAGGAACCAAAATGAAGGTTTTTTATTCTTTTGAATGGAAGTCCAATTTCCTAAGTTCCTGCCTCATCTTTTGTGCCGAGCCGCTCACTGCCCAGTGATAAGCTCTTCTACAAGGAGGTCTTGTGGCGTTAAGCAGTTTGGGTCTCCCACCCACGGGGACCCCCGTGGTGGTATGATGCTGGGCACAGGAAGTGAGGCTGCCTCTCCCTTGGTGCCCACACCTGGCACCCTGGGCCCCGTCTGCACACCTTCATGCGCGCACCGAGATGGCCGCCCGCTGATGGCCTTGGGGGTGCTGCACGCCTGGAGGAGTCGAGGGGCACAGGCAGTGAGCAGGAGGTCCCAGCGGAGGCAGGAGCCCAGGACCGAGCTCTAGCCCCAGAGGGGCATTACGTGGGCTGGAGCCAGAGCTTGGATCTGAAGCTTCAAATTTCTCATCTCCCAGGGGAGGGACTGGGCGCAGGCCTCTTCCGGGACTGACATTCTGGATTCCTTCTATACGCATAGCACAAGGTGCCCTTCCAGCGGGCACGGCTCCCGGGGAGGCTGCCCTGGGCCACGTGGTCAGCTGTCCACAGGTGTTTTCAGCTGTTAGTAGGTAAGGCTTAAACACGTCCCCATAAATTGGTTTAGAAATCATATGCTGGTAAAGTCAGGAGAATTTTTATTCAAAGGAAACCGGTTTTGCTCAGCATGTCTCCTAGTTACGTACTTCCCTGGTCTGTAGTGAGGTCGGCTGGCTCTGGATCAGAGATGCCTTTATTTCGGGGTTGCTCATGGGGAGACAAGGGCCAGCTCGGACATTTGGCACAACTCATGGCATTGCCCTTGCGTGTGATGTGGTGGCTCACGGTCTCTTTCCTCTTTCCTGTGTCTTCCCCTCATCTCAGAGTTACTGCTCTTGTCCTAACATCCATGCCCTGGGCTGGTGGACAGCGGGCAGGAGATTGGAAAGACCCCCAAGCCCCGGGGAAGTGGGCGCGTGGTTCAGGACGGGGGCACCTGGGCCACTTACCAGTGTCGGCTCCTCCCTGCTGTGCCGGGGGCAGGAAGTGAGCTTATGTCAGGAGCAGGTGTTGAGTCCTGATTGTGCCGAGTGCCGGGGAGGGAGCGCAGGTAAACAGCACGGTTATCATCAAGGAGGGGGTGAGTTGAGCACTCCCAGAGACGGCGCGCGAAGTTGCGAGGGGTCCCCGGAAGGGGGCATCCCAGCTGGTTCTTGGGAAACGCTCCACCGAGGCCGTGGCCCCTGAGGAAGCCCTGGAGAGGCAAACTTGGACAGGATGGAGGAGGGCGTTACAGGAGCAAGAACAGTGGCGCGTGCGCGGCTTCCCCAGAGCGGAGCCCGAGGGTGATTTGAAGTGAGACACAAGACAACATTCTTTTATTTTAAGAGTCTTGAATATGTTCCTATATATTGGACAAATGCATGTATTTCTTTTCCAGTGTAAGCTGGAGTTTTAAAAAATGAGCTTCTTGGGAATGCTGGGTAGCGGAGGCCGTGGCGCCCGTGTAAATCTGGAGCATTTCGGATCCCTTAGCGTCCCCTGAGTAAAATAAGGAGGAGTCAGGGAAACAATAAAACCCGCAAAACCCATGTCCTCAGCATAACGGGAGGGCCAGGAGTGATCCAATAAAAAACAAACAAACAAACAAACAGACTCTGTAATTAGGAACAGAAGCTCCAGATTCAGGGAAAGGACCCCCAGGTTCCAGCGTCTGTGGAGAAAAAGCGCAGCTCGCGGGGCACAGGGGACCTGCTGGTGGGTCTGAAACCGACCTGCAGTCGCTGCCGGAAAGAGAAGGGCTCCCTCGGGACGAAAATACCAGGTTCCCCGTGGGTCAGCGGACCCGCGGTAACGGAGAGGCTTGGAAGTCGGCTCTTGAGAGGCCGATGCTGAGGGAGGACCTGGGGCCACAGAGAAGGAGGCGTGAACGCTACACTGTGAAGAGGAAAGAAGCCCCGGCACGTGGGGTCCCAGAAGGTCAGCAAAGTCAAGGGACAGGCTCTGCCGCCTTCATGGCCGCTCCCAACGGAGGACGCCGGTCCCTACGGGAGCAGGTCACACCCGCTGCGCGGACAGGGAACAGAAGGGGCAGTTTGAACCAAGTATCTCATCAACCCCGCCAGGCCCCAGCGCCGTCTGCATACATGCAGACGCACAGACTTTTTATCCACACAAAACTACTATAAAAGGGAAAATTAAAAGCAGGACTCGGAACAATTCAATGAGAATAAGACAGTTTAAAAAGGTGTGAATACAAGCAAGACAAAAATACAAACTGTCATCAGTATAAAATAAATAAAGCTGAAATAAAAAAGCAAGGGAAACACATCAGCTCAACAACAAAGCAGCAAATATGATTCACCCCGTCGTTACGATGACCAAGTCGGAGGTCATTTTGACAAATGGTGCTCGGGTGCACATGAAGACAGCTTTAGCCCCCTTGTCGCGCTGTTCACAAAAATGAACTCCAGATATGAAACTATAAAACATTTGTAAAAGATTGATTTATTAGAGAGAGAGGAGAGAGAGCAGGGGAAGGGGCAGAGGGAGAGAGAGAGAACCCCAAGCAGAGTTCCTGCTGAGCACAGCCCGTGGGGCTCCATCCCAGGACCCTGAGGCCATGCCCTGAGCCCAAATCAAAAGTCAGATGCTTAACCGACTGAGCCACTCAGGTGTCCCACACTATAAAATCTTTAAAAGAAATTTTAAAGGGAAATGCCTTCATGACTTGGGGTTAGGTAAAGATTTGTTAGATTAAACAGCACACACACGATTCATGAAGAAAAAAATGATAAACAGGACTTCATTAAAATTACGACTTTCAGCATGTCAAAACGTGCTGTTAAGAAAATAAAAAGACAGTCCACAAAGTGGAGGAAAATGTTTGCAATTTATATATTTGACAAAAGCTTTATATCCAGAAGGCCTGCATTTTTCTTACAAAATAATAAGACAGAAAAAATTAAGAGTAAAAGGCTTGAATAATTTCTCCAAAGTAGACGTGTGAATGGCCCATAATCGCATAATCGCATAAAAAAGATGATGAACAGCGTTAGTGGTTCATTTGTGTGAAATGCAAATTAAGATCACAGTGAGGTGTCCTTTAATACACACTCACTACAGTGGCTCCTGATCCAAAAGATGGCAGGAACAAGATGGGGTGAGGTGTCTCTGGAGACACGGGAGGTCCCCTCCGTGCTGCTGGGAGTGGCCCTGGTATAAGTGGCTTTGGAAGATGGTTTTGCAATTGTTTAAAACGTTGAACACATATTCACTCCAAGACCCCAAAATTGTCCTCATAGGTACCCAGGAGAAATGAGGACATATTCGCACACAGAGTCTTTCTTATGAATAGTGGCGTCCCTCGTAAGAGCCAGAACGTGGAAACAGCCCACGTTTCGATCAGCCGGGCAGCCTCAATGCAGCGGAGTAGATCTGTACAAGGGGGTACTACCCACAAAGACAAAAGAGAGAGTAGCATTTGCTGCAACACGATGGGCTCAAAGACACGGTTCCGAGTGAGAGAGAGCAGACAGAGAATACCACATTTTGTGTGACCCCGTTTATATGAAATATCCAGAGAACGTAAATCTGGAGGGACACAGCGTAGCATTCGTATTTGCCTGCTTTGAGGACAGGAAGAAGGATCAACTTCAGAAGGCCACGTGGTTATTTTTTAGGGGTGAGGGAAGTATTCTAGAATTAGATTGTGTTGATTATACAGCTCTGTATATTTACTAAAAAAAAATCATTGACTTTTACACTTACAGCAGGTGAAATTTATGATACGAAAATTATACTTCCATAATGTTGTTAAAAAAATAATAACAGGGTTGAGACCGAATGTATCAGTCTTACCAAAATGCAGGTGAATGGGTTGAGCCCTCTGTGTAAGAGCGTTTGCTTCAGAAAGGGCATCTCAGAAACGTTCTGCATGGGCAGACTCACCTACAGCAGAAGGGTTCAAGGTCGTGGAAGCAAAGCCGGGTGCCTAGGCGTGCTGTGCGTTGAAACAAAGGTTGGGGTAGTGGCCCTCTGACCGGACCCAGTAAACTCCAAACACAAAGCAGTAACACACGCAATAAAGAAAAACAACCTTTATGAGTGAAAGCCACAGTTCACAAAGAGGTTCCAATAATTATGAATATTTGTATTCCTCATGGCAAAGAACCAGCTTTGTTTTTTTTTTTTTTTGAAAGATTTTATTTATTTATTTTTCAGAGGGAGAGCGAGCACAGGCAGACAGAGTGGAAGGCAGAGTCAGAGGGAGAAGCAGACTCCCCGTGGAGCAAGGAGCCCGATGCGGGACTCGATCCCGGGATGCTGGGATCATGACCTGAGCCGAAGGCAGCTGCTCAATCAACTGAGCCACCCAGGCGTCCCAAAGAACCAGCTTTGAAAGGCAAAGACTGCACGAGCTTCCCGGAGGCTCACGCAGAACGGAGTCTCCAGCACGCCCCTCCCATACACCGGAGAGAAAGGGCTCGAAATACCAGTCAGAATACAGACGATGTAGAAGACATAATAAGGTAGGTGTTTGGAAATGTTATAACTTACACTCTTATAATTTGCAATATTCACATAAAACACAGGAAATGTCAACAAAAACTGACCAGTTGTCAGGTTCCAAGGAAAATGATGTTGAGTTTAATGGGGTAGGAAGGTTGCAGAGAACATTTCGCATCAAAATGCAATGAAAGTAGAAGGCACTAAAGAAATTAAAAAAAAAACCTTTCTGTCAAAAATTTAAAACTCTATCAACTTCTGAATGAACGGAGAATACGAAGCCAAATTACAGGATTCACAGAAAATAGAAACAATGAACACACTGTGGCAGGGAGCAGGAGCCCCGTCCCCTTCTGGGCCCTTCTGGCCGGACTGCGAGTCGCACTGACAGACAGACTCCGGGCAGGAAATCAAAGGGAAGGGTGTGCGTGCGGGGAACCCACCCACGTGCAGGTTCCAGAGACCCCCGGGCACCATGGGGTCCCCGTGTCACCGTGAGCTCAGGAGAAGGGGCTGGGGGTCTGGGACGCCAGAGGGAAGGAGCGCGGTGCCCAGGAGGGTGAGAAAGTCAGTGTTTGGTTCACAGACGTCTGCGGCCGCGGGGACGCGGGGGGAGGACGGGGGCCCGACAGGCTCTGCCCGCTCCCGCCTGTCCACGGACCTGGTTCCCGCCACGGTGCGGTGGCCCAGGCCGGCCGCGCTGCTCCCGGAGCAGGGCCTCGGTGGGAAATCCTCTCAGTAGTTGAGGGGGAGGTGAAGAGCGGGTCCTGAGGCCGCGGCGGGCTTCCTGCCCAAGGGGCCCGTCCTGGGCCGCCCGCCAGGGCCCCTTCAACCACGTATCAGGGTCCGTGTGTGTGTTTAAAACCACAGTGAGAGGAAGATTTAGAGCCTTCAATGTCGTTGTAAGTAAAGGCAAAAGAACAGAAAAGAATGAATCCGTCCTCTTTCTCAAAAAAGCTAGAAAAAGAGCGAGGAAGCAAACCAAGAGGATTCCCAGGGAGGACGGGAGCAGAGCGAGGCCCAGGCCCGCGGGCGACTTCTTCCCTCGAAATCAAGGACATCGACCCCTGAAGGGGGTGCCCGCCGCCGGGGGCTCACGCGGGACGTCGGCGCGCAGGACCAGACGCTGCGTCCTTGGGCTGCGGACAAAAACACCTCTAAACACATTTCAGCTCTAATCTTGGGCTTATTTCTCACAGAAGTACGGGTTAGCAGTTCCGAAACTTTTTTTTCCTTTTTAAAAAATTCTCCGGTCAGGCACATCAGTAAGGGCACTGGGGGTCACAGAGCAGAAGGGCATTGCGGTGTAAAGTCGGGGGAGGCTGCGGGGAGGGGAAGGCAGGTGTGTGAGGTGTGTGAGCCGGCAGGTGTGTTCGGAGCCGTGAGGCTGCCGTCTGCCTCCGGGAATCATGGCTGAGGGACCCCACAGCCTCACGGGGGGCCGATCCCCGTCACATGAAACAGGGCAGAGGCGGCTGGTCCCTGCTGTCCAGGGTTGGGGTCCCACGTATGGCAGCTCAGAGGGTTTGATGGACGCAGAGGTAGGAATCAGTTGCTCGCGGTCCCAATCCTGACTCCCCGCGGCCTGCCGCTAACATCCGCATTCCCGTGCCTCCGTTTCCCTGTGTGTGCTCTGGAGACCCACCTCGCGGCTGGCGAGGGTGAACGAGCTGACACCTCTGAGGGCCTCTGCGTGTGTCCCCGTCCTTCATCCGTGACTCTTACTATCGCTTTCCTTTGTGTTTCGTTTGTTGGATTTTGTTTTGTTTCATTTTTAAATCCGTGTGTTTTTCTTACTCGAGGACGGAAACAAGGCTTGTGTCACTGGGTGGAAAACCTTCTTCAGGTCGGAGGAAATGTCTCGTTTTGGTTTTTCTTTACAAACTGCTCCCTCTGGGCACGTCATTGGGCCCTGCCCCAAGGTTCTAGGAAAACTCGGGAGCGGCGCTGGAGAAAGTCTGAAGTCCGTCTCGGTGGGGGTGGGGGGGGATGTTTTGAGGGCAAGTCGCTGCTGTCCTTGAGGGCCTCCGTCACTGCAAATGCTGAAGGAGACCACAGGCCTGCGGGTCTCCGGGGTCCCAGGCCAGCTGCTGACTGGCCCTTGGCAGCCTGTTGGGGCTACAGCAGAGAGAGGCAGACCCGGCTCCAAACCAGCCACGGTGGTGGTGGGGGGAGCAGGTGCAGGCGGCCTGGGCGGGTGTCCAACTCCAAGGAACAGAGGAAGGCCGCTGCTTCAAGAACGTGTTCCTGCCCACACCGCGGCCCTGCCCTTCTGGTTTCAGATGGAAACATGTCTTTTCCTACCTTTTCCCTCCTGAGAAGCACTCGGGCGGGTCTCTGGGGTCTCAAAGAGCCCTAAGGAAAGGACCAACATTTAGGGAGTCGCTGTCCACAGCCTTCAGCACGCAGACACAAATACTGTCTACATTTTCCTATTTTTTAGTCTTTTCTTTTTCTGCATCAAGCTGCTTTTGAAAATTACCTAAGATATCCAAACTTTATGTAACATGTCAGTTTCTGCTCCTTTCTTGTAGCATTTTATCATGAGCATTTTACCATGTTGCGGAGTTCGCAAGACTTCCTAACAAAACAACGTTTGCTATTTTCGCGCGCGTTGTCGAAGCGCCCCGTCGCGGTGTCACTGATACGCCGTACCTGGACGCATTCACAGGGCTCAGTGTTGTCCGTTGTGGTGTGTGTGCACGTGTGAGACCATCACCACAATCAGGGCAGGGAACAAGTCCAGCACTTGGGAAAGGTTCCCCTCTCCCCTCCAGGGCTCGATGCCATGACCCTGAGATCAGGACCTGAGCTGAAACCAAGAGTCAGATGCTTAACCGACTGAGCCACCCAGGTGCCCCTGTGTGTCTTCTTTGGAGAAATGTCTGTTGGTGTCTTCTGCCATTTTTAAATTGGATAATTTGGGGGTTTTTTGGTGTTGAGCTCTTCATTCTTCTTCTTGCCCCGTCGTCTTCGATGGGTCGATCCACCGCAGCTCATTCGCCCGCTCACCTGCTGAGCAGCCTTTGGGCTGGTTCCATATTTGGCTGCTGTAAATAAAACCGCTCTGGAAACTCACGGACGAGTCTTCGTATGGCTGTGGGCTTCCGTTCCGTAAGAGAGTTACCTGTGCGTGGAGCGGCCGGATCTCACAGGCCTGCACGTGTCACATTTTAAGAGACTGCCACACGGTTCTCCAGCGGGGCGATGCCATCCTCAGTCCCGGCAGGGATGTGCAAGCGCTCGCGTTTCGGCAGGGTCTCTCCAGCGCTTGGCCAGTCGTTAATTTTAGTCTTTCTATGAGGTGCAGCTGGTTTCTCTCGGTGTGTTTGCGCTTGCCCAGGAACTCCTGATGTCGGACGTCCTGTAGTGGGCTGATTTGCCATCTGGAGATCTTCTCTGGTGGAGTGGGAGCATATTTTGGTGTCCACTTTTTTTTTCTACCTTTTTCTGATTGTTAAGTTTTGAGAGTTCTTTATACATTCTGAGTATGAGTTCTTTTTTTCAGATTTATACTTTGCAAATGTTTCCTCCAAGTCTGTCTTTTCATTTTCTTAACTGTCTATTGAATAGCAGCGGCTTTAAATTTTGAGGAGGTCCTATTTCTTAATTTATTCTTTTATGTGTTGTGCTTGGAGTGTCATGTCTGAGAACTCTTTCTCTAACTCAAAGTCACAAGGATTTTTATCTTATGTTTTCCTTTGAAGTTTTGTAATTCTAGGTTTTATTTTTGGGTCTGTTTTCCACTTTGAATTAATTTTTGTTATGATGTGTGGCTTGTAGTTCTTGTTTTTTGCATGTGGGTATCTAGAATAAATGGTTATTCTGGGACCATTTTTTGAAAAGCCTGCCCCTTTTCACTTTATTGCCTTTGTATCTTTGTCAGAACTCATTTGCATTGTCCATGTATAGTGGATCTATTTCTGGAGTCCGTCCTGTTCAGCTGATCTAATTCTTTATCTTTATGCCAATATTACACTATTTTAATTACTGTAACTTTATAATGTCTTAAAATCAGCCAGTGATAGCCCTCCAGTTTTGTTCTTTGTTATAATTTTTCTCATCCCTTTGCTTTTTTTTTTTTTAATTTTTTATTTTTTATAAACATATATTTTTATCCCCAGGGGTACAGGTCTGTGAATCACCAGGTTTACACACTTCACAGCACTCACCAAAGCACATACCCTCCCCAATGTCCATAATCCCACCCCCTTCTCCCAAACCCCCTCCCCCCAGCAACCCTCAGTTTGTTTTGTGAGATTAAGAGTGGTTTGAACTTATGTGTCTTTATATTTGAAGTGTGTTTCTGTCCTTAGCATAAAGTTGGATCTTGCCTTTTTAATCCAATGTGTCAAAATATTTTAAATTAGATATTTAGACCTTTACTGAGAGAACTGATACGGTCAGATTTTCGGCTATTAGATTTCCATTTGTATTTCTGTTGTATCATCTTTGTTCTCTTTTTCTGCCTTTTTGTTTGGATTCTAGGGTTTTTTTTTTTTAATCAGTTCCATTTTATATCATTTATTGGCTAATTAGCTACAAGTCTTCAGTTTTTGTTTGCTTTTCTTTCTTTCTTTCTTTTATTTGTTTTGCTAGTGGTTGCCTTAGGGTTTGTAGTATGTCTTGTTGGCTTACCACTGTCACTCTTCAAGTGAAGCTGGACTGTGCCCTAGAACAGGGGAGCCTTACTGTAGTGCACGTGCATTTCTTAACTCCTGGTTCTTACACTGTTCTGTCATACACTTGAGAGACACATGTGTTAAAAACTGCACAATGCAGGCTTTTGTCCAAATCGTTAATTATCTCTTAAGGAGGCTGACACAGCAGGAACAGCTCTTCTGTACCTCCTGAGCGAGTCACGGCGTGCGGTCCTCCTCATCCCTTGCTGTGGGTCTGTATTTCTGTTGTCGTGTTCCTTCTGCCTGCATCCGTTGTAGCATGAATTTGCTGGTGATGAATTTTTCCAGCTTCTGTCTGTCAGAAAACCTTTTAATTTTGCCCTGGTGTCTGCTTTTGTGTTTGCTGGGCATAGAATTCTTGGTTGACAGCTCTATTTTTCCCCTCTATGCCTTTTCTAGGTGTTGCTGTGCTGTTTTCTCTTTTGCGTTGCTTTTGACAAGAAATCTGCCATTGTCCTTATATTAATTTTTCAGTGCATAATGTTCTTTCTCCCTCTGGTTGTTTTTAAGATTTTTCTCTTAATTACTGGTTTTGAGCAGTTTAATTATTATGTATCTTGGTATACTTTCCTTCATGGTCCTTTTGATTGTGGTTTCATTGGGCTCTTTGGATTAATAGGGTTATAGTTTTCATCAAACTTGGAAAGTTTTCAGCCACTATTTCTTCAAATACTTTTGTTGTCCCCCGACCCCCCAGAGTCTACTTAGGGGGCTCCAAAGACACAGGTTCGGTGACGTGAGGTTGTTCCATAGCTCACTGGTGCTCTGTTGATTTTGTACTTTTCTATCTTTTTTTACCAGCATCATTTCTAACAATTACATAGTATTATATCCTACACATGTTTTCTAATTTGGTTAACTATTTTAATCAGACATGTAATTTGTGCTTATGCTTTATTTTTTTACTATAAATGTGACTAAGAAGAATATTTTTTCCAGTTTTCTGAAAGTAGAAATCATGGGATAGCTGGTATTAAAGTTCCCTTTACAAATCACAGATGGTTTTGTGAAAGGGTTTGCTTATGTAGCCTCCCATGTAGTGTCTGGGGATATCCATTTTTTGTAACCATTAATAGCATTAGGGTTTTTAAAAGTTAGGCTAGTTAAAAATAATTTCCCCATAGGAATAAATGTGAGTGTGTGTGTGTACGCATGTGTGCACCTGTGCTGGTGTATGAACGAATCAAAATAGAAGGTTATTTGCTTATTTTTAGTTTTTTTTTTTTTAAAGATTTTTATTTATTTATTTGACAGAGAGAAATCACAAGTAGATGGAGAGGCAGGCAGAGAGAGAGAGAGGGAAGCAGGCTCGCCGCTGAGCAGAGAGCCCGATGCGGGACTTGATCCCAGGACCCTGAGATCATGACCTGAGCCGAAGGCAGCGGCTTAACCCACTGAGCCACCCAGGCGCCCGCTTATTTTTAGTTTTAAAGCTTCAATTTAAGCACAATAAATATCATGAGATATTTGAATATCCATAGCATTTTATCACATCTTATTTTTGTCCCAGATTTTGATTTTGATTTCCATTATTTGGCACTTGCACTACCATGTTGATAATACCTGGGTGACACTGTTATAGGATATAAAAATTTAATATTTTAGATAAAATATTAATAAGAATTAAATTGGAAAAATCCACTTAAAAAGCCTACAATGCACATAAGCACACTTCTCATGTTACTGAAAAATGATGGGCTTTTGTTTATCAGCTCATGTAAAATGTCTGTATCTTCTGGTAAACCTTCTTGGTTTTGCAAGGTAATTTGGTCAATATCCTGTTGATTATTTTGTTTGTTTGTTTTGCTCA
Organism: Mustela nivalis; assembly: GCF_964662115.1. Classification (NCBI taxonomy): domain Eukaryota; kingdom Metazoa; phylum Chordata; class Mammalia; order Carnivora; family Mustelidae; genus Mustela; species Mustela nivalis. Next base: position 184,998,819 of record NC_139021.1, read on the forward strand.
TATCTTCCAGTGGTTTTTGTTACTATTATTATTTTGATTTTCTAGAGGGAGGGAGAGAGAGAGTGAGCGTGCATGTGAGCAGGGGTGGAGCAGAAGGAGAGGAAGAGAGAGACTCTCAGGCCGATTTCACGCCCAGTGCCGAGCCCAGTGGGGAGCCCGATCGCATGACCCTGAGATCATGACCTGAGCTAAAATCAAGAGTTGGATGCTTAACTGACTGTGTCATGCAAGTGCCCCTTTACTTTTATTTTTAAATATGTAGTTTCCCATTCTCTTTGTCAGTTTCTGATATTAGGGTTGTATTCACTTTCTCCAACAAATCTAGTACTTTCTCTGATTTTTGTATGCTGTAAACCAATGGGTAGGAAACAAATGTTTGATATTGTTAGCCACGGAAATTTCGTGTTTGTTACCTGCGCAGCAAAAACAGAAAAAGCTGATTAACACCTATGTCAAATTGGTAGTTGATAAAATAGAATTTATCAGAATTTATATGCAGAGCAAAACATTTAACACTTTTGCTTTGTCTGCTTTACTTAACTAATTTAATATAGTATTGTAATCATTTATAATATATTATTCCGTACTTACCAAAGACCCTTTTTCTATACATTCTTAAATGTTGACGCTTACCACGTCTTCTTTAATCTCTCCGTTTTTCTGTCCTTCATTTTGACTTGGCCCTCGGTCACGAATGCAGCGGAGTGAGGTTCCTGGTGGCAGCGCAAGGGGCGTCCATTTTCTGGGGATCCTGGGCGTTGAGGATCCTGTTCTGTGTGCCTCCCCGTGAACCGCAGAGTGGCTCTGGGACCAATGCGAGCAGGGGCGGTGTGGGCGGCACCACCGGCCGGGAGGGCGCCCGTGTGTCCCGACCCTATTTCTGCTTCTTTCTCCTTTCTTTTGGGAAACCCCAGCGCTGTTCATCTGGAGGCCTGTGGCCAGTGGCCGTTTTGCCTCCTTCTCATTCTTACCCTCACCATGGGGTGTTTTGTGCGGCCCTTCTCCTCTTGTGGCTTCTGTGGCACATCGGGTGTGGATTTTAATTTGCTGTTTTGGTTTTCCTTCAGCGTCTTCTTAGTCTGCCTGCCCCCACTCTTTATCGGAATGCCCTGTTGAATCTTCATGGAAGCCTGAATCTGATGTTTTATGAAATATTCTCTTATTGTCATAAACGGAGTTCAGCAGACTTTTCTTCCAAATCCCTGGGATATTATTCTCATTCTTCGCAGCCACGGGATTTCATCGTGAGGCACACGTTAAAGCATTTTCTGTGTTTCTGAAAGACAGACCAACCCAGGCTCCGCTCTGAAAGGGCGAGGCCACAGGGCCCGAGCTTCAGTCTTTCGGCCGCTGGCGTCGGAGGTGCCCGGGGTCCCCACACCCTCGCCCCGTCCTAGGGCAGTCTCAGGTCCTGCTTTGTCAGTGGGGATCCGCGGGTCCCCAGAGGTTCTGGAAAGCCGTCCGGGGGCACTCCTCGTCTTCATTTTCCCCACGGCAGTCCATGAGCTGGAGAAGCTTTTATTTCAAACCCGGCGTAGAATGCTTGAGTCACAGCTGTGACTGCGAGTTCGCTGTGACGTCCCCGCCCCGGTGAGCAGGCTTCTTTGGCGGAGGCTCTCTCTGCTTCCAGGGACCGGCAGGTGCTGTTGGAGGATGAAAGGAAGTCCGAGGGGCACCCTTGAGGTGAAGTCCTCTAACCACCCACTACAGACTCAGGCCGACTACAGCCTCCGGAGGGGCGGGCTTTCCTCATCCCTGCGCCGTGCGTGCGCCGTGCGGGGAGGGGACGCAGGACCGTCTTGTCTTCCTGAGGTTCGTGCTCAGGAGGTGGCCGGTCAGGAGGACACGAATGTCGCTTCTTCTTGGCATTCCCTCTTTGCAAAATGCATGGCTACTAAGTCACATTAATTGTACAAGCCACGTCCACACGCTAGCGGCGCCCTTGAAGTGGGGTGGGTCCCGGCACGGCACCCGCGGTCCGTCCCTCGCCCTCCTGAGAGGGGCCGGGGCTCCCGCTCGATGCCGTTCTGGCTCCCGAAGCCTGGGTTCTTTTCACTAAATACCTCCGTAGTTCTACAGTAGAAGCATATATTTTTTTCCATTTGTGTGTTTTCGTGGTTACTTAAGGGAAATTAAGAAATCTCATTTTAGGGGCTCCCAGCTGGCTCCGTCGGTTGATCGTCTGCCTTCGGCTCGGGTCGCGATCCCAGGGTCCTGGGGTTGTTGCTTGCATTGGACTCCCTGCTTGGTGGGGTGTCTGCTTCTCTCTCTTCCTCTGTGATCTCTTTTGCTGTCTCTGAAATAAGTGAAAAATAAAACCTTTTTTTTTTTTTAAAGAAATCTTGTTTTAATGCATTTACTAGATATCCTTCACGTGGATTTTTTTAAAACTCAGGATGCATTTGATGTGGTGAGGAGTTTTTGAAAGCATCTTCGACATCTCTTGGGGGTGGAGATGTTCTCGGATGTGTCAGTCTTGGGCTGGGAGGTCAGCTGTGCCCATGAGGCTGCCTTGCAGGGTTGCACACATGGCTAAATGTCTGATGTATGCTCGATTCTAGGGGGACACGGACACGCACGAGGCCAACAGGTCCCCACTGCCGAGGTGGCAGACTGCACGCAGCAGAGCCCGTCAGGGACTCCTGTGATGCCGCGTCCCTTCCTCCCGGGCCATGTGACCATGGGTGCTCGAGCATTTTGTAATCAGAAGGCAGGGGACTCGTGTGGGGTGGCCGGCGAGATTGCGAGTGGCTGTGGGGCTGCAGGAGAGGTCGAGAAGGGAGGCGTGGGGCCAGTGGAGTGGCAAGGGGCCCCCAGGTCTGGCCACAGGTCTCGTGGGCCTCCTGCGAGAGCCCCCCTGCAGAAACACCAGCACCCCTTCCTGGGCGTTCCTTCTAGTGCCCTGATGGATGGGGCCACGCTGCCCTCATCCTGGGGATGAGGAACGTGTGGATGCAGGAGGTTGTTGAGGTCAGTGGGGCTGGTCAGTAGGGGCTGATCTGAGCATGGGGTAGTAAGGCCAGCACCTGCTTCCTGTGGTTGTTGGGAACAGCGAGGGACTAAGCCGACTCTTCCATTGCAGACCAGGAAATCAGAGAGCACGTGTTTTTAACACAAGCAAAGTGGTGGAGACCCTTCAACGTGCACAGGAAGGGGCCCAATTGTGCGATACGCAGGCCCAGTGCAGGCCAGGGGCCACCCCGTCACTAAAATAATCTCATTTCTTAAACCGCCATTCTTCCATTCATTTCTTGACACGAGAGTGCTGCTTGTTCTTTTAAAAAGCTCTTGCTTTTATTCACAGTAAAAGAAGAAATTCTCCTTTGTTTAGCCACCTGAGATCGAAAGCCAGTGCTTGGAGGAGAGTGACCTCAGCCTCTGGGGAATCGCATTCCCAAGGGGAGAGAACCGGGTTTCCTACACAAGGAGGAACCGGAGCATCAGGCTTTTGCAAAACTCCAGTCTTTGTGATCATGGGCTGATGTGAAGAGTCCCCTGCTGTCCTCGGTAAGGCGTAGGGCACCCACCATCTCCTTTAAGGAGCGGTCGCCCTCTGCCCCTCCTGGGTGCTGAGACAGAGAGACTCTGGTTCTTTCTGTGCTTGTGCAGGCACGTTCTCGTTGGAGCCCTCGTGGAAGAGCCTGGAACTCTAGCTGTGGAGTATTTCAGATGTCAGAGCTGGGAGGCTCTTGAGATACATTGTTGAGAAGATGCGCGCTTCGCGAAACACACCGTCAAGGCTTGCTGTAAATGATTGCTGTTGTCAGGGTCAAATGGGATTTCTCTTAATTAATTAAAGCCGCAGGAACAAGGCTGGATGTGATAAAATTATGATGCCCTTACCTTTGCCGCTCTGTATAGGCGTAGAGAGACGCCAATTAGAGCCGCTGTGAGTGGAGGCGTGTGTCTGTTGAAATGAAGATTGCATAGAACTGGACAAAACATCTGTTAAATTGTGATTAGCCGAATTTCCCAAATTTCATTTGGACGGGTGCTAAAAGGACACATTTGCTAAATGATGAACAAGACAGATGCTCCAATTACATGATCATATTTGCAAAAACAGTTTACGTAAAGTCAGAATATATTAGATTAAAGGAAACTAAGTGGCACATAGCCCCGTTTTTCACCTAAATAAGAGGGGGAGCGTGGCTGACGTGGCTGCCTCAGGGTATGTTGTGCTTTCTGGTCCAGTGCGGTGTTTTCCTTGCTGACCACGTTTTTGACCAACATCCTCGGTGGCCCCCCATCTGATGGGTCATGTGACACAGACAGCCGTAGGTCCGTCTGCGTCACGCTTCGACACAACCCTTGAGTCAACATCAGTCCACGAAACGGGCATAGTGAGAGCCATGAGAGCCCGGCAGCTCATGTCGCCGACCGCAGGTGCGAGGCGTGGGCGGGGCGCTGGTGGACACAGCGCTTTCCCGGCGTTGATGGACACAGCGCTTTCCCGCACGGGCGACACCACCGTGGGACTCAGGACCCTTGCAAATGGGGTGGGTGGGTCTGGTGACCTTTGTCTCTTGACCCCACCGTCTGTGGGCCGGGGCAGGGGGTTGGGTGGGGAGGTCACAAGTGGTTCAGGGGCTCCTGAGCTTGCAGAGAGACCCTTGGGCCATTCCTGGTTGGGGGGGGCGGTCTCTGGGGTTTGCTCTTCTGCCTCAGATGTGTCCCCTCCCGGGATGCGGGGGAGGGCGAAGCTTTCCCTGGACCAGTCACCTAACTTCAGGCCCCGGTGTGGACGCTGGCGGGTCACGGGCTGAGTCAGGAACAGAAGCTGCGGGCCCTTCGTTTTCAGAAAGTGCACGTGCCCGGGGCTGCCACCCCCTCCTGCCCCAGGGTCCACCGAGTCACTGGCCAGCTGTGTACGGAAGGTGGCGTGGGAGGCCCCCAGTTAGATCCCACAAGCTTCCAGCAGGAGGAAGAAGGCAGGAAAAACGCCCAGCCGGGGTGTGTGTCTGAGGAGAGGCCTGTTCCGACAGCGCCCGTGGTCTTCCGTGGCACTCGGAGGCGTGGGCTGAACGTTGGTCCGCCCAGTTTTATCGGTAAATGGGGGCGAGTGTAGCTGCAGATGCTGCTTCAGAGACGCCACTGGTCTTGTGCCGGAGTGCGTGAACTTTAAGAATTGTTGTCTTAGGATTATAAAGCTAGTATATGCTTCTTATGTAAAATGGCATAAAACTTAATTTTCAAAATAGCACAAAAACAATATTATTCTTAAGGCCCGCCCCGTGCCCCGCATCTGGCATTCTGTCCCCGGAGTACAGCGGTGTTGGTATTCCCTTTCTTCTCGGCTTTACAGTGAACACAGCTCCCGTGATGGCAGTGGATGCCTTCTGTGGGCACTGCTTCACCCCACCGTCGGCCAGAGCAGGAGGGACCCTGGGGTGCATGCTGTCTCCTGCAGCCCCCTACACTGGGGACACAGAGACTTGCCCAGGGTCACAGGGCCCGGGGCTCAGATGGGGACCAGCCTGCAAGCCTCCCCACCCCCACGCCAGCCTCTGTCCTCCAGCCCAATGCACAGGCTCACCCAAAAGCAGCAGGGCACAGATGGCCCTTCTTTTCACTACATCTGTGGCTTTGGGGTAAATACCCAGTAGTGCAATGGCAGGGTCATAGGGAAGTTCTATTTTTAATTTCTTAAGGAATCTCCACACTGTTCTCCAAAGTGGCTGCACCAACTTACATTCCCACCAACAGTGGAAGAGGGTTCCCCTTTCTCCACATCCCCTCCAACACACGTTGTTTCCTGTCTTGTAGATTTTGGCCATTCTAACTGGTGTAAGGTGGTACCTCAATGTACCACCAGGGATTCAGGGAGATTTGAATCTCCCTGATGGCTAATGATGATGAACATTTTTTCATCTGTCTGATAGCCATTTGTATGTCTTCTTTGGACAAGTGTCTGTTCATGTCTTCTGCCCATTTTTTGATGTGGTTATCTATTTTCTGTGTGTTGAGTTTGAGGAGTCCTTTATAGATCCTGGATATCAGCCTTTTGTCTGTAGTGTCATTTGCGAATATCTTCTCCCATTCCATGGGTTGCCTCTTTGTTTTGTTGACTGTTTCCTTTTCTGTGCAGAAGCTTTTGATCTTGATGAAGTCCCAAAAGTTCATTTTCGCTTTTGTTTCCTTTGCCTTTGGAGACATGTCTTGAAAGAAGCTGCTGGGGTCGATGTTGAAAAGGTCATTGTCTATGTTCTGCTCTAGGATTCTGATGGGTTCCTGCCTCACATTGAGGTCTTTTACCCATTTCTAGTTGATCTTTGTGCTGTGGAAAGAGCCAAGATGCCCTTCAACAGACAAATGGATAAGGAAGATGTGGTCCATATACACTATGGAGTATGATGCCTCCATCAGAAAGAACAAATACCCAACTTTTGTAGCAACATGGACGGGACTGGAAGAGATTATGCTGAGTGAAATAAGTCAAGCGGAGAGAGTCAAGTATCATATGGTTTCACTTATTTGTGGAGCATAAGGAATAGCACGGAGGACATTAGAAGGAAAGAAGGGTGTTGGGGGAAATCGGAGGGGAGTCGAACCATGAGAGACTGTGGGCTCGAGAAACAAACTGAGGGCTATGGAAGGGAGGGGTGAGGGGCTGGGTGAGCCTGGTGTTGGGTACTCAGGAGGGCACGGATCACATGGAGCACTGGGTATGGTGCATAAACAATGAGTCTTGGAACACTGAAAAAATAAAGTTAAAAAAAAGCAGGCCCTCTTTCTCTGTCTTTAAAATGAAGAGGTATGGGCACCTGGGGGGCTCAGTCAGTTAAGCTCCTGTTCTTGGTTGTGGCTCAGGGAGTGATCTCGGGATCGTGAGATGGAGTTCTGCGCCTGCTGAGGTTTCTCTGTCCCTCCCCCTCAGTCCCCCACCGTCATTCCTCCCAGCCGTGGTGCTCACATTCTCTCTCTCTCTCTCTTAAATAAATAAAATAAATCTTTAAAAAAATGATAAAAACTAAAACCAAGAGGTGAGTCTCTGGTTCCAGAAGAGGGGGCGGGAAGAAGGAGCATACTGTTTTCTAGCTGTGGACAGAACCCGAAAGACAAGACATCCTTGTCCAGGGGACTGCGCGGGAATGTCCCCTCCTGACTGGGCAGCTCCCCCCCCGCCCGGCTGTTGCTCCCGCGTCCATCAGTCTCCATCGTGGGGCCGGTCGCTGCAGAGGCAGGACGAGCCCAGGACTGCCGGAGTCTCCTTCCACGGGACCAGGCTGCGTTCCCAAGCCTGGTGGGTCCTTTTTGGGAGGTTCCTTCTTCTTGGCTTTTGTCGCCTGAGCTGATGATCATGTGGCTGAGAACACCACGATGCGTGTGTCACTCGCCTGCCCCCCTTGAGGGCACAGCTACGAGGGTGACAGGTGCACGGCAGTACCCGTAACGAGCGCCCGTAGAGCCGTTGGCAGGCGCATGCAGTTTCAGAGCCGCTCACTTCACCGCACGGCGCAGATGCCCTGCGTCTAACAACTTGGAGTTCTGTGGCAGCCGTGTGTCGCGCAAATGCCAGCTCCGTCTTTCCGACGGCATCTGTGGGCTCGGTGTCTCTGTGTCACCCTTCGGTCATTCTTGAAACATATCAAACTTTTTTGTTATTATTACATTTGTTATTCTGATCTGTGATCAGCTGTTACCACTAATTGGAAGCTCAGAGGATGATGAGTGCTTCAGCAATAGTGTTTTTAGAGAAGGTGTGTACGTGGACCTAACGCCGTTGCACACTTAACGGGCTGCAGTGTCCTGTAGGCCTGATGATCATGTGCACGGGGACTCCAGAAATTCACCTGACCTGCTTTATTGCAATATTTGCTTTGTTGCTATGGTCTGGAACCAAACGTATGATATCTCTGAATTGTGCCCGAATATCTCCGAAAGCATTTTCTATCATGGGGTAGACAGCACTCTCTCAGAAAGATGGGGCTTCGGGAGACTGCTTGTGACTGGGGAGGACCAGGAAGGCTTCCTGGAGGAAGTGCTCTCTGAGACTGGTCTCAGCTGTCTTTACCCTTTCCTAGAGGGCTCAAGAGTCATGCCTTTTCTTTCCTTCTGTGATATTAAGATTAGATTCTGGCTCAGGTTTGTTTCTTATAATATAATGTGTTTTAAAACAATTTTGGGGGCTATGTTTCATTTCTGACAACTTCTTGGGGTGAGAAATAAAGCAGGTTCTCCACTGGACCACTCGTGGCTAAGCGAGCCAGGGTGGGCTTCATGCGCTGTTCCACAAAGTGCCTGCGAGATGCCGCCGCTCGTCTTGGAGGGACTGAGAGCCTCCGTGCTGACGGGAGTGGGTCCCGGGCCATGTTCACAGGTAATTAGATGGAGAGAAATGACCCAGGCTCTTTTTGTGGCCAAATATTTTGAATATGTGTTAAGCGGTGATAATCAACTTTATCTTAATTGGCTCACAGTATGTTAACGGGAGACTAATATTATGAATATGAGCTTCTGCGTGGTGAAGGGTTGGGATAAGGAGCGTCTGAGGAATTCCGAGTCAGGCGGGAGGGCTCGCGGCACCGCTCCAGGCTCCTTCTCCTTCTTGCCACTCACTCCTCGGCCGAGTTTTAGTCTCACCCTATCCCCGTCCCCATCCTCGAAGGCTCCCGGGCATCCGTGCCGGAGGTTCTGGTTCTGAGGGGCTCCCCTTCCGTTGCCCCCACCCGCCCCCAACCCGTCCGCCCCTCTTGTCCCCAGACGTTCTGCGAAGCCTGTTCCTTCCGTGGCTCTGCTCAGGGACACCACCTCCTCCATGCTGTGCTGTGGTGCCAGGAGTGTCCCTCATCTCCTGGTGAACCAGTGAGCCCACCGCGCCTGGCGAGAAGTACGCGAAGGCAGGACGCTCACGCGGGGACAAAGCTCACGTGGGGCTCTGGACTTGGTCCGGCCGCCTCCTGGCTGAGAAAGCGCGGCTGCCGGGGGTCAGGCACATCTCTGCGCTCATTTCCCCGTGGAAGTGCCCCCCTTTGGCCTCCAGGGGAGGTTCTGAGTGGGACTGGGACGTCACGGGAGCAGGACATCACACCCATTGCTGGGGATTTTCTTCTTTGTGGTGGCTTGGAGGGCCCAGTGGCTCGGGCTGTGGGCCCGATTGAGCCCTCCCTGGGCCAGACGTTCTTCCGTGCACCCCCGTGTGTGCGGGCAGCTCTGGTCCAGAATTCCAACCTGTCCCCTGTTCCCACGGCACTTCCCACACTGGGCACGTTCACGGCGGGCTGTCTGCCTCAATGTGGCCATCGTGACCACAGAGGTTTGGTCTGGTCTGGTCACTGCTGGCTTTGGGGCCTCTAGACCAGTTCCCGACACACAGCGGTCACTCCACAAAATCACAAGACATTGATTTGTAAGACGATCCCACTGCTTCTCTTCCATCGCCAGTCCCACTAGACCCTTTCCAGAGGGCGTGGGAGCTCAGGCCAGTGCGGAGAGGCTGTGGCTAACTGGCCATGCTGGGGAGAAGCCTGCTTCGTGGCGGACGAGCCCGGCACGGCCTTACTTTGTGTGGAGTGTCCGGCCGCCTCCCCAGTGCCAGCCGGCCCAGGCCTGAGCACGCTGGCGGCTGCCAGGTGACCTGGGAGCACCTGCGTGCCTGACGTGGTCACCCCGACCTCTGCTCGGGAGCCTCGTCCACACTCCGTGAACCACGAGAGTCTCTTGGGGAAGACTGGGCCCGGGCGCGCGGTGGGGTTGCTGAGTCCCTGTCTTGAGCTGCCTGACTGGGAGCCGTCGGCAGGCGCCCCTCTCCCACGGAACCGTGCGTCCTGACTGTGTGCAGACATCACGTTACACGGTTCATTTGACAACTGCCACTTCCGGGACAAGGACGCATTTTATGATGTCCTTAGACTCTCTGCCCCCGCCGTCCGCTGGGCCTGCCGTTTGGGCATCCCGACCTCCTCCGAGGACAGCCGTGACCATATGTCCAGGCGGGACCCTTCCGGGGGGTCCGTCACACCAGAGCCCATGTGAGCTGTGCCCCCTGGCATTGGTTGGGGGAGCCAGGTTGACTCGACTCTGTGCATCACGGGAGACGGGGGATGGGGACCAGGTTCGTTTGTCATTTGTCATTTGGCCAGTGCTGACCACGGCCCTGGCTGGAGCCCCCCGCTGTGTCCTCGAGCTGCAAGGACCAGGGAGAGATTTCTCCAGGTGACTGGGGGCCGGGAGCAGCTGCCCCTGGGGTGTGGGGGGAGGGGGACGACCGAGGGGACATGGGTCTTTAAGACATAACCGGCACTTGGGTATTTTCAGATCACTCGAGTTCGCTGGGCCGCGTCCTCCTCACTTTGTTTGGGCTCCGCCCTGGCTCTCACGGGCTGTGTCGCTCTCAGAGGGAGATCTCGGCGTCCGCCTGGCCGGGTTCACCAAGGGCATCTCTGGGCGTGGAGTGTGGAGCCCTGCAGTGCTCACCATCCAGCGGCGTCGGAGGCCCTGGAGCGCTCTGGGGCCGCGTTTAGACTTAGTGGGCGCGTTGCGTCGGAAGTCTTCTGGATCAGTACCTGCCCCTCCCGTTATGGGCTGGCTGAGAGCAGAGTTTGCTGCCAATTAATTCATAACATAAAGTATTTGGTATGCAAATCTAATTTCTTAACTGTCAACTTTTACTTGCCAATATGGCAAGCCTTTATTTATTTCTGTTATAAAACCAAATCCCTAAAACTCTAAGTTCTTCATATTTTGAAATTTCAATTATCCTCCAGGACTGTGTCTCTATTTACAGACGCACTTGCACGCGGTAGGAGCTGGTGGGGAGCAGCGGGGCCTGTGCCCCGGCGGAGAGCTGCTTGAACCCGCCCAAGAGCGAAGGCCAGGATTGGCTTCAGGAAAACCCTTTCCTCTCCACAAGCCGGAGGTCAGATGGACGCCGAGGCGCGGCGGGGCGGCTGACTGGTTGCTGGGGCGAGAGCCTGGCTGTGCTTGGTCGTGGCCTTCTGAAAGCCCGGGAGTCCCGGTCGGGCTTGGCCACCGGCAGCCGGCTCCGTGAGCTTTCAAGGCTGCCTGGTGCCTGTGACTCCAGCAGGAGCTGGTCCGCGACCCGCTGGATCTCTAGAAGCTTGCCCAGGGTACTGTCACAGTCTAGAAACATGTGTGTGTCTTGAAATGCCGAGAGGTGAGGGGACCTGGACCTCCGCCCGTGGATGTGGTTGAGCACCGTGCCGGGTGCTGAGGCCTGACGGGAGTCTGGGGGACGTGGACCCACAGACTGCTGGCCGTCGCATGTCCTGGGCCGGGGCCTGGGGAGGGTCTGCCGGCGGGAGGGCGGGGGCGGGTGGGGGGGTGAGGAGTTGCTCTTTCCATCTCCGCATGGACCGGTGGGGGGCTTCCTGATAAAGTGATCTCAGAGTATCTGTTAGGATCGATGTTTGCAGATTCTAGGGGCTACCCTTCACCGAGACGGTGCACTTACCTAAACACTGCGGTGGAGCCGTTGGACTAGTCGGCGCTTGCTTCCACAAGGTTGATGCATCTTTGACGTCCTTGGTTTTTACTCCTCCGGCCTCTGCCCTCGGGACACACACGAGGCGTCAAACTCCGCGTACGCCGTGGACGGAGGCGAAGGCCCACAGTGGAGCCGCCCTCTGCTGCCGGAGGTGGGGGCGCTGCCCCCGAGGACAGTCCTGTGTGGGAGCCCCAAGGCCAGATCAGCTCCTGCTGGTAGAATGACCTCCGAGCAGCTCCCTGCATCCCTGCAACGGGTCCTCCGAGGCTGTGCTCCGCGCCCCCCCATGTCCCCTGCACTGGCCTCTTAGAGGATTTCAGGTGTCAGAGGTGTCAGTGCCAAGCAGGGAGGAGCTGGGGAGGGATCAGGGAGGGGCTGTGCAGGGGGAGCCTGTGAGCGGCGTCCTCCAGCAGATGGCCTTGGGGCACTGCCCGCTGGGGTGTCCTCCCGGTGAACGCAGAGTCAGAGAAGTGACGTGTCCACCGTCGAGGGCTGCGGAGAAGAGAATGCAGATCTTCCCATTCATTTTCTTCTGAAATCCAGACCGATGGTTGGCCAGAGAGCAAGGGAGGCTCTTGGGACACGCAGTCCCTTGCGGGAGTGAAGAAGGAGGAGCGCCCACGCCTCTGCAGGGCCCTGTGTCCCGCCGGGCCGAGTACAGGGGTGTGCGGGGCAGGGTCCGGCACGTTCCCTGTTCTGTTCGCAGAGATGTTCCGTGACACCTTTCCTTTTCTGTGTGTGTGTGTGTGTGTGTGTGTGCGCGCGCGTACTTGGTTATTTGAAGTTTTCTTTAGCAATTTACTAGGCCTGGTCTATTTCTTTGTTTCCCTGTTTTTCCTCTGCGCATAGATTACATGTTTTCAGTAGCATCTGCTGTGAATTTTAATTATGATGTTCGACTCCAAGGGAGGCTTTCAAAGCAGCCAGTGTCGTTAGCAGTCCAGACCCGTGTCTACGGCACAGACGGAGGGCTGCAAAGGGTGTCCGGAGATGCGGACACCACACAAAGGAGGTAGAACCCAAAGTGTCTCCTCATGCCCCCTGCTCCCTGCCCCAACCCCCAAGAGACAGCCAGGGACCGATGCGCATAACATTATTTTTTGTTTTTTGTTGTTTTTTTGCTTTTTGCCAGTAATTGTTCTTTGGTTCTTGAAGGCAGTGTCACAAAGCCTCTGCAGCCTTGAACGTGGCAGTTCTGGGATTTGGAGCTCGGCTAAAATGGAAAATGCAATTCAGTGTTCTGCTACTTCAAATTGTACAAATAAGCTTACAGGACGTCATAAACGCTGGCCTTCTGTTACTCATCAGCCTGGAAGCCAGCCCGGGATGCAGGGCCAGGCCCGCGCCCGAGCCCTCGAGGCCCACGCAGCAGCTCTCAGGGGTGGTACGTGATGCTCGAAGACCCATGTCCCCAGGGAAGGCCAGCCAGGTCTGCGTCGCCCCAGGGGCCGGGAGGACATGGGCTGCGCGTCCTGTGTGTGTCAGGTACGGTCCTGGCAGACGACCCCGTGTCTGCTCCTCTGCCCCAGGACCTCAGCACCAGGCCGACCTTTCCTTTCCAAAGCCAAACTGCTGACCATCGCCTGTAATTATGCACTCATTATTTTGCTGCACTAAGTGAGGGGGAGCCACGCACTAGACATCGAAAACACTTGTTCCTGGAGCCATCTGTGTGGCTGAGCTGACATCTGAGACTTGTCCTGTGGGTGTGTCACAGGAGCTCCGGGCTCGTTGGCCTCCAGGGTGGCAGTGGGTAGGGGCTGCCTCTGGGCCCACAGCGGCTGGGCTGTGGCTGCCCCTGGGCCTCACTCCGAGGGCCTGCAGGAGGCCTTTGCCCCAGGCCTGGGACTTGCTGAGTGCACACCAAGGCCTCCCCGCAGAGCAGGTGTGCCCCTCATTCTGCTGTGCTCTTCTTAGCTGGCTCACCCCGATGGACTGGCCCCACTCCCGCGGAGAGCCCGTGTGGGGCTGAGGGTACTGTGGAGGCCTGTCCACCCACGGAAAGCCCTGGGCAGTGCTGAGCCCCAGCCGGTGCCAGAAGGCCAGGCTCCTGACTGACCATCAGCACAGCTCCTAAGGGGTTTCCTACTTGGCAAGGTCACGTGGGAGGCCCTGTTGTTCACGGAGGATCACACTAGGCTCAGAGGTGAGGGTTAAGTGATTTGACGTCACCAAGTCTCAGACCTGGGGTCTGAGTTCGGGATCCAGGGTCGCGACGTTTGCTTCTCTGCCCCCCAAGCGGCCTGGCGCCATCAGAACCAGCCTCACCCCCTCCGTCGGGGCCCCGGCGCTTTCCCCACCTCCTCACTTGGCCCCCTGGGCTGTGAGCTCCAGGCTGTCCTGACCCTGGCCTTGCCTGCGGAGTGGGACCTGTGGGAGAATGTTCCGGAGATCCCGAGATGCTCGGTTCTTTCCTTCCTGACCTCTGTGGCTCCAGATGTGCCCGGAGAGGTCGTGGCTGCTTGCAGGTCGGAATTCTCTAGAATCCCTCGGCCCTCTTCCTGGGCCACTCCCTTACTTCCTCAGGAGCCGGTCCTCCCTCGGTGCTGGAGGCCAACCGACCCTCCTCCCCTCGCGCAGCAGAGGGAACCTGGGACGTGACGGTCACCTTGGCTTCCGGGCGGGCGCATTATGCAGTAGTAGTGGACAGCCTCGTGGCGGCCTCCTCGGCGTGGAGAAATGAGGGAGGCGGGACCCAGGCTTCCACCCCCGCAGCTGCGGGACGGGCTGGCAGCGGGCGGGCTGAGCTGCCTAATCTCAGAGGGGCTGATCTCTCCCGACGGAGCACGGTCTGTTTCAGGGTGGGGGTGCCTCCCAGCATCGCTTTGGGCAGAGGTGGGCCGGACCAGGGGGTGCCGTGCCCGTGACCCTGAACACACCGGCTGGGACAGTGGGCACTAAGAGGTGTTACGTCTGCCCTGTGCGCGGCCTCCCACCGAGGGGCTCGTCTGGGGCTGTCCACTCGCTTGAGAAACAAGCGCCCCAGGTAGAAGGGAAGAGCCAGGTGCTTCTCTTCTCGGTGGTGTGGATGCTGGCTCCTGGGGCTCACCCCACAAATGGCACAGCAGGAAGGTTCCTGAAGGCCGTGGGAGGCACTACCTTCCTGCGGAACAACAGCTCAGTGCTGACTGCCTGCTCCCGGGTCCCTGCACTCCGGGGGTCCGCGTGCCCCTCAGTCCTACTGTCCCTGGAGTCCACAGACTCCTGAGGGCATTTTACCTCCAAGGTCCATGAATTCTTAGTGGTTCTGGGGCTCAGGCAGACCGTTCGGGAGCGTGTCTCTGGACAGGAGACACTTTGGGGAAATCGTTTTGCATGTACTCTACTTCCTACCCTCCCTCAACTTGACCAGCGTGGCCGCCACCTGGTGCCCCGCTGTTTCCCGCCACGCCTGCCCTTCTCCCGCCTCACCCAGGGAAGGCAGGTAAAGACTTGCCTTCTGGTCGCACCTTGGTTCACACCCAGGCATGAAGACCAGACGGTCGGGGTAACTGGAGACGTTGCCCACCGCTAACGAAGTGAGCCAGGTTCATGGTGCCCACGTCCTGCTCCCAGTCCCTGGGTTTAAGACAGAATCGAACAAGGGCCTGATCTGGTCAACCTGGTGGATGATTCCAGCCCAGCCACCCGAGGGCTCTGGACGTACCCGGGAAGAAGTTCGCGGCCGTGCGCGTCAGACCCCTCCCAAAACTCTATTTTCATCGACACACGTTAGGGGAAGCTTCCTCCATCCCTACATCTATAAGAAATAAATGGAAATAGACTCTATCCTTGACCCCAGTCCCCATCCAGCAGTAAGTAATGAAATCACTGCAGGATAAATGAGCCGTTTGGAAAAACCAGCCCATCCATTTCGTCAAACGATGCTCTTCTCCTAACATTTTATTTTTATGCTTAATGTATGTCTATCGAAATACAGATAACATTTATGTGGTTTTGATTTGTTATGCTAGTAATAATGTAGAAAAATCCAATCCAGAAGAAGATTATTTTTAACACTTGGAGCCCCTGGTCACTGGCAATCCAGAGTAGGTCTATATTTCGCATCAGTACCCCCGAGCAGAGACGTGTGGTTGGGCGGGAGAGAGACACCGTCTCAGGCGCGAACATTGATCCCTTTGGGACAAAATGCTGTGGGAGAAGGGGCTCGGAGGGACAGCTTTAAGCGGAAGCAGGGAGGAGTATGTGAGGTTTCCAGCTGTCCAGGGGCCCCTCCGTGAAAGTCCGCAGCGTGACCCCGGGCACGGGATACCTCACCACCGAGGTCCCGTTTGGTTCCCGGAATAATGGTGACGCGGTTTTCTTTTCAGCAGTGATATCTGCAGTATGCCAGAACTCACCTCCTCTAACACTGTGTGAACGTACGAGAGGTACTGCACGGTGCAGACTCCGGCGTAGGAGCAAGCAGTGAGGCCCGAGCCCGCGGTGGGGGGCGCAGGGTCCGCCTCGCCGGACGAAGGCAGCCCTTCCAGCAGCATCCCCGGCGACATCGATGGCACTCTAGTGCAGTTTTTATAAACTATTTGAGTGCAGTTTAGGACTGACAGACAAGCTGTTAAGACGCACGGAGTGTCCCAGAGCGCGCACGCCCGTGGCCCTGACGGCTGACGTTGGACCTGCTGCGACACTCGCGTCCCGACGAGCACACGGCACAGATGCTTTAGGTGTGACGAAAGTGCACGCGTTCTTCTGTTTCACCTTGTGTCCCCTCCTGTCCCGGGCTGCGGCCCTGGGCGTCCTCTCCCACGTAGCACGGCCCGAGGCTCCCGTTGGCGGTGACAGTCTGGGTGCCTTATCTGTGATGACCTCGACTGTGATGACCTCGACCGTTTGAAGGGCTCAGACTGGGCACTTTGGACACGTACCTCCAGTGGAGCCGGGCGGGTGTGTTCTTGGAAGGAAGAGCAGAGTGAGGCTCCCTCTCACCGTCGTAGCCACGGGCCGCCCTGTCCACGCGACCGGCCGTGCGGATGCGCACCTCCACCCCCGTGGCTGAGGCCGCGTCCGCCGGGCCCCCAGGCTGCTCTCACCTCCCTCACGAGCTCTTGGGGGGAGTGAGCCTGCAGCGCACACTTAGGGCTGGGATTCGCTCCTCCCGGGAAGGAGCCCGTGGATGTTGCTGGGAAGGATGTGTTTTGAGTTTCCTCGTGCTTCCAGAACACGGGTTTGTGCTCGCGCAGCACGAGTGTACGCACGTATGTTGTGTCACACCATGTTGTGTGTATACGTGTGTCACACCGTATATGTCACTGTACTGTGTGTTGTGTGTACATGTGAGGATGTTGCATTGTGTGCTTTGTGTATGTGCTGTGTGTATGTTGTACTGGTATGTGAACGTTGTGTTGTATGTACATGTGCGTATGCTGTCTTGGGTGTTTGTGTGGTGTGTGTGCTGTATGTACGTTGTGTTTATGTGTGTTACATGTATATTGTATCATGTGTAGGTGTGTAGATGTTGCCTTATGTGTGCTTGTGTATGTGCTATGTGTACTTTGTGCTGTGTGTATATGTATGTGTGTACATGTGTTGCATATGCACTGTGTTGTGTCTATGGGTGTTGTGTGTATGCAGGTTGTGTATATGTCTGTGTGTATTGTCTGTCTCTGTGCTATGCATATGTCTATGTTGTCTTTGTGTGTGTTGTGTGTGCGTGTGTGCCTGTGTGTGCTGTGTGTGTTGTGTGTGCGTGTGTGTCTGTGTGTGTTGTGTGTGCATGTGTGCCCGTGTGTGCTTGTTGCATTGTGTGTTGTGTGTGCACATGCGTGTGCCCATGGCATGTGAGTGAGGAGGCTGCAGCCCGTGGCGGGTCTCCGGGCCCTGGCTCTCCCCCTCCGAGGCCTCCCTGTTTAACTAGCGCATCCAGCAGACTCGTCAGCCTTTTCTAGGAAAGGAGATTCTGGGGGAGAAATCAGACAAACAGTGGTTTGTTGCCCTTGAGACCTGATGGCTGCCCCGGGCTCCCCCGGGCTCTCTGCAGCCCTGCACCCAGCCCCGCGCCCCCCAACAGCAAGCCGGGAGACGCCGGCTGGCTCCATGTGGCTCTCCGGGTCCTTGGGGTCCCCGTGCCCCGTGTCGCAGCCTCCATGCGCCGCTGCCGCTGGGGGAGCCCGACACCTGACCGGGCCCGCGGCCCCCCTCTGAGCACGCCCACCATCCCCTGCTCCAGCCTCCGACCTCGGCTCCCTGACCCCGAGACCCCGACCCCTCTGGGCCTGCCTCGTGGGCCCCTTGGCTTCCGACTCCCACCCTCGGCCACCGAGGCCCGCGTGGGGTGCGAGGCAGTGGACCAGGCCTGGTGGACGGCCCGTGGACCCATTTCACCGTCCCTGCGGCCGCTCCAGTGCTGGACTGAGTTCAGGAAACACGATCGCTCCCTTGTGGGTTTTGTGAGACCGGCTCCCGCGCGGTGTCGTGACAGCTGTGCCTGCTCAGGGACTGCGTTGCTGGGGCAGAAGTCAGAGGGTCAGTGCTTGGGCTGGGGCTCACATCTCCCTTCTGCGGCCGTGGGCTCTGGGCGCAGCTGGCGCCCTGTGCTCGGCCCGTGCCTGGGCCTGAGGAGCTCCTAGCCCAGCCCGGTCTAAAGGGCCTGCTCACCCCGAGTTCTGTTGGTGTGATGAGGAATGTCCCCTAAGCCACCGGGAGGCTCCCCACTGCTGAAGGCCGGGCCCGTCATGCTGCCGTGGCGTGTAGGAGCAGGGGCTTCCGGTGGAGCCGGGGAGGCCGGACGGAGCGACCCCCAGGGCCACCGCACATTCTCACCGGAGCCTGCAGGGACCCGTCTGGGAGGCAGCTCGGATCTGACGTTCTCTTTGGCGTGTGCACAAGTGTGTGCGGGGGACGGGGTTCTGTGCGTGTCTGCACACGAGGCTGCAGCCCCCCATTTCCTCCTGACCCTGGACACACAAGACCGCACACAAGACCGTAGTCATTAAATGTCCTGGAGCCCTTACAGCTAAGAGGGTTTTGGATTTTGGACGAGGCAGCTCATTCTACAGATGTCTTTCTGGAATGACCCTCAGAGGGATTTAAAGCCTGGCGGGCTCAGCCCCATCACTCAGGGGCCTGCACTGTTGACACGGGCCTCACTCCTTCGTGCCCCGCTGGCCTCCGCTCTGGAGCACCAAGCCCCTTCCCCCCGCCCCGGGCTGCCGTCCCCCTGCAGTCAGGGCAGGCCCGGGGCTTCCCAGACGACCACACGGATGGTTCGGGAAAGGGCGTCCGAGCAGGTCTGTGCAGAACCCGTCATCTTTGTCCCTGTATTTCACCTTAATTATGACCAGAACAGACTCACTTCTACGTGGTTGAAAACACAAGACCTGTCACTGATGGGAAGGCACGGGGGTCAGGGATGCCGGGGTCCCGGAGAGCAGGCAAGGGCCCAGGCCGTCCTCAGGGTCCTTTCTCGGCACGCTGAAAATACTTAGGAACCTGGAAATAATGTAATTCCACAAACTTCCATCACAGATGTGGACTTTATGATGCGTTATTACCGTTCTAGCTTTCCTGTTGTGTGTTTGTGTCTTATCTGCGCTGCAGCTTAAGTCGAATTTGAAACCCCCCATGCACGTGGCCCAGGCACAGCTTGGCTCGAGGCCCGTGCCTGGGACACACGCCGGTGCTGGTGCGCAGAGTGTGAAGTTTTGGCTCCGTCCAAGTTTCTCCCAGGAACCAGCTCCGAGCGGGCAAGCCGCTGGAAGTGTTTGCTTGCTCCCGCAGGAAAGCGGATCTGGGTACGTTATGGTTATTAACCTCCTGTTATTAAGTTCTCAACGCGGTTATGCTACCAGTGCTGTGATTTTGTACTTGTGAATATTAAGTGTTGTTCTTACCGAGGACATATTTTTCTCTTTACGAGCCTTATGGAATCGTACGTCTTAAGTGGCCGGGGGAGGGAGGAGGGTTTCAAGTGGCCTGTGGGGCTCCCGCGTGATGAGGGTGGGCATGACCTGTCAGCTCTGCAGAGGGGTGAGCACAGCCCAGAGGCTTTATATCGCCCTTGCGGTTCCTGTCGATGGGACAGCGGGGATCCCTCCGTCTGGGAGGTGGGGTTGTGAGTACGGGGGTTAGCGATGGGAGGGCAGGAACGGGGAAAGGCGTAAGAAGCAGGTTTGCGGTGATCGGGGGAGGAGCCTGCCTGCTCTGGGGTCCTGCGGCGGAGGGGGGGTCCTTCCTCTGTGCCACGCAGATGGAGGGGTCCTCCCTCCGTGCCACGCCGATGGTACAGATGGAGGGGTCCTCCCTCCGTGCCACGCAGATGGTACAGATCCTGCTTCGAGCCCTTCCTGGCACCCTCCCCGCCTGCACCCGCAAGATTTTCAGGGACCGTCGGCCCACATCTGCGGGCGTCTGTCTTTGCCAAAGTGGAAAGCGTTCCAGGCTTGCCTTTCAAGACGAGGGCACCGCGTGCGGGTGGATTACCTCCAGGACTCCTGGGACGGAGAGCCCTTCCCCACCGTTCAGAGGGGACACTTTCCCTGGGGTTGAGGTCTCTGGGAAGGACCTTTTCTCTTTTGAGGAAAGAAATTAACGTTGTGTTTTGTGTTTTCTATTTCGGTAACAGAAGGTCTTTCTGCGTTTGTCAGTTGCTGAGCTGGAAATCTGATAATCCCCACGTAGACCCGTGACCTCTCCGCTGCTCTGTAACCAGGAGGGAGCACACAGCCTCGGTGAGGCAGGGGTCGGCGGGGCGCCGGGGCAATTCAGAGTCCGTCCTTGAGGGCTGGCCCAGGCTGGCCAGCCCACCCCCAGCCCACGTCGAGGACCAGGGAGCAGGGTCGGTGTTGGCCGGGATGCGTCTGGGGCTCACTGTCCCGGGCCTCCGAGGGGTCCGTTGTCTGTGGGACCCAAACACATTGGGCTGGAAGAGGAATCCCTCAGGATCCTGTTTTGATATGCTCGGCGAGGTCCAAGAGAGGGACCCGCCGCTCCCGGTTCCTTCCTGAAACTCCAGCCGTTCTCTTCGAAACGGGACGCCCCAAACAAGAGAAAATAGATGTCACCGTAGAACATTGCTTTGTTGATTTATTGATTCATTCATTCACCAGCCACTCACCGGATGTCTCCCCCATGTCAGACACGGTGCTCATCGGCACGAGGATAATGGAATTAAAGAGAGAGATGGGTCCCTGGCATAACAGACCTTCATCTGGTGGGGAACAGACATTAATCAAGTCATTATGTAAGTCATACTTTAATTATAGTTGTGAGAGGTGTGACAGGGGAAAACACGTGCAGATATAGTGGGGGAACCTGGGGCATCCTTGTGACTTACCGGGAAACGGAGAGCCCCGTGCTAGGTATGCGTCCCCAGCAGGACTGGGCTGGGCATGGCGCCCCGACACCCGACAGCAGGTCCAGCCAGGGTGCTGGGGGCCGCCTGGCCCAGTCCTCCTGCACTGTGGTGGAGAGGCGGGTGCTCCGGAGGCTCTGACTTGGGAGGTGGGGCGCAAGGCCGTGGTTCTCCACCGCACGTCGTCACCGGGACGGACTTCTGCGTGCTTGCCAACATCATGCTAGGGGATTTGCCTGGTGAGCGGCCCATCAGGTTTTGTTGAATTTCCAATCAGGCTAATTAGGAGAGGTGGCTCTTCCAGGTGAATCACGTCAGCACCATCTCTTAGGAGAGAGCATCCAGGCCAGGCTGTTCTCCCAAAATAAATACAAACTGATTGCCACCTGCTTCGGAATCAAAGTCGATAGTTACAGCAGGAAGAGTATTTATTTCCATACTAATTTCTTTTGGAAATAACGCGGGAGAATCCGGATCCTAGAAATCTATGAAAAGCCAGACTGATCTTGCTAGACGAGCACATCCGTGGGGAAGTGTTGCCGGTCCCCGAAACCCAGGGGCTGTGGACGTGTCCCCAGGGAGGACGCCCAGCCACGGGGCCTGCGGGCTGCTGACAGCTCCCCGATGGAGAAGCCATGCTTCGTGGGGGCAGGAGCTGGCGCTTGAGCTGCAGCCGCTCCTCCAGAGTGACCGAGAAATGTTCTTTCTGGGAAAACATGATGCCCCCCCCCTTTTTTTTGAGGTTTTAGTTATTTATTTGACACACAGAGAGAGAGAGACAGAGATCACAAGCAGGCAGAGAGAGAGGGGAAGCATCTTCCCCGCTGAGCAGAGAGCCTGATGCGGGGCTCAATCCCAGGACCTGAGATCATCACCTGAGCCGAAGGCAGAGACTTAACCCACTGAGCCCTCCAGACGCCCCAGAACATGGTGCCTCTTAACCCATACTTGCTGCTGACGAAGGACTGCATTTCCACTGAGGAGAGGAGCGCGGTCACTGGGAGTCTCCGGAAGCTGGGAAGGACAGAGATCACCGCCCGCTTTTCTCTCCACGTCCACACTTCTTAGCTGAGGGAGTGGGAGGCTTGTGAGCGGCCCAGGGCGGCCATTCTGGGCTCCCCGGCTTTCCAGCCCTCCCGCTGTGCTCAGTGGCTTTTGTCGTTTCCTTCTAAAAACTCATTTTTACAGTGAAGTTTAATCAGAATTTTCTGCAGGGACTGGCACAGTGATTTGAGGCCTAGATCTGGGGGTGTTCAGGGAAGCCCCCATCCTGGGTCCCCACTGCACCGCCGATGACCCCTGCTGGTGCACACCTGTGACTACCCGGCTCAGCTCGGACACCGGGAATGCGGGGCCTCTGGGGCCCTTCGTGGCCGGCTGGTCGGCTGACCCGTAGAGAGGTTTCCGGAGCCGTGTTTCCTGGAAGGGCGCGCCAAGCACTGCGTCGTTGGCTCTTTTTAGATAAATGTGTGATAGAAAAACGAGGGACACTTGAAAGTCTGTTGTGTGCTCCTTGGGCCACTGTAGTTCGGGATTACCCTGTGCGTTGACTGTGAGCAGAGAAAGCCCCACAGAGCAGGGTGTCAACGCACACACTGAGCCCCGGGGGTGCAAACGTGGCTCTCGGCCAGGAGAGGGACTTAGTGTTGCCGACCAGTGGACTCAGCCAGCTGGACGCATCTGGATTCCGACACCAGGTGACCTCGTGGCCGGATCGCTTCAGAAGGGCCTCAGAGCTCTGGGGGGTGGACGTGGCGGGTCGTGCAGGCGTCCATCCAGTTTTTAAGACACTCATATTGATCTAGCTCCATCCAGCTGGGCGGCGCTTCCTGCCCGTGAGTGGAGAATGCTGTGAGCTGCAGCCTTACCTGGTTAGTTCCCTGCCCTAGGTCTTCATCTGCTCTCGAAGGTAGAATCACGCCTCCTCCTCTTTCCAAGGCTAACATCCCACACGTGGAGCGTCCGACCCTGTCCCCTCGTGGCGGGTTCTCTGTAGTTGTGCTGGTTCATCCTGTTCTCCTGGCAGGAGCTGCCGGAGACTGTGCGTCCCCCTCCCAGGAGCTGTGTCCCACTGGATCTCATTTACGGAGCCCGTGAAGCCCACCCTCCCTAGACAGCAGTTCTCTGCGCTTTCCCGCCACTCCCGACCCTACGCATGTGCTGTTGCGCTGCGGTGCTGAGTTCCGGAGGAGCCACGTTCAGATTTTCAGTAGGGTCTTATGTCTTAGCGTTTCCTCGTATCACCGAGCAAGACACTGAACGTTAAATACCAGGACGGTGAGTTTCCGAGGCTCATTGAACAAGATCGAGTCTCCTTCGCGGAGCCTCCGCTGGTGGATGGAGACGGCCCCTTCTGCCGGCCTCCGCCCATGCATTCTTCCGCCGGGAAGCGCGGGCTCTTCTCTGCGTGTCTCCGTCTTGCCCTTCGTATTCTCAGAGCTGTCCGTGTCCGGCCCGACGTGGTGTTTTCTGCTCACGGGACTTGGATATTTCCCTGCGACCTCCTGAAGTTAGTGCAGGGCTTTGAGTGTGGCAGCGAGGCCCCCCCAGTCTAGACTCCGTCCGCGAGTCTGGCCTGCCCTTCCGTGCAGTGACACGGGCTCGCTGTCCCTTTGGGCGGGATGGCCCGTTTCTACCCTGCTCCCGCAGACACCACCCTTGGGGCGGGGCTCATCTCTGGGGCTTTCCCCACGAGGCGCACGTTTCTGCTCAGTCCCGTGCCCGTGCAGCCTGCACAGCTGGTGCCGGTCTCTCCCTGTTCTGAACCTCCCGGGAAAGCATTCATTCATCCGTGGATCCACAGCACGTGTGCACCTCGTATCGTGAGCTTGTTACTCCGATAGCAACACAGAAATGAAAAGTCGCCGTCCCCGTCCTCGAGCAGATGCACTGCCGAGCTCTTTGAAGGGATCATCAATGTGTTCCGTCCTTCCTTTCCGCCCGTCCTCTCTGGGCTCTCCGGCTGGTGCCTGCCTCCTTCGTATTTCTACCACTTCCCCAATGTCCTTCTGATGGCAGCCAATGTCCTCTGGGTTGCAGAATCCAACAGAAAATGTTGGCCTTTATCTTACTTGAGTTTTGAAGACCTTGGACACAGCTGACTCTGTCTCCCCTGGGACATACACTCTCCATGCGCGTGGTAGTCACTGAATTAGACGCAGGACGTGTGGCGCGCATTGTTAGGAGACCAACGGGTCACGTTCGTTTCTGTTGGTCCCGGAGGGAATTGTGGGGGCAGCAGGTTAGAAGAGTCTCTCTTCCTCCTGTAGAACAGCCCTTCTCAGTACGGCACCATGGGCCACCATCACGGAGACCAGAGCTGCCCCCACATGTGACGGTCTGTTTCCCGGTCCTGGGAGTCTCACCCGCCCTGACTCCGGCCCTGCGCCACTTCCTGCTGGGCTGTCCGTCTCATTTCCTGTCTGCTGTCCTGCGGTCCAGCCTGGCCCGTGGACAGCTCAGCAGAGCGGGTCTGTCAGGGAGCAGACATCCTGTAGGATACAGTGATGCAGAATTCGCTCAGGTGTCAGAGCAGCTGTCATCAATAAAGGGAAGTCTCTTTTGCACGAGGGTTTACACCCCCGCTGGCTCCCTTTCTGGGTTGTAGGCTTGTGTGAAGGGGTGTGCGAACTTGATCTCACGCATGTTCCAGGTCTGGGGCTGTGCTGGACAGGGGAGCCTGACGCCGGAAAGGCGGACAGGCTGAAGGGGGTCCGCCGGGAGCCCTCCTCGCAGGACCCCTGCATTCTGCCCACACCACGCCGGTCGGGAGGGTGTGCTGACCCCAAGCACTCCCCGCCCGTCTGCTCCATCCAGGTCGCCTCGCCCACCGAAGGGGAGTGGACGGGCGGCGCCTGGTGGGCCGGCGTCTCCGCACGATGACCTTTACTGCGGCTTCGAGGATTTGGCCGGCCCTGGAGGCGTGATCAGATTTCAGCCAATGTGCCGTTCACTTCTGTTTTCTCCCGGTGACCATCAGAAAGAGAGTTTTCTTTTTAAAGTTTATGGCCTCGGCGGTTTGCTCGCTGTTATAGTGCCCCTAACAGCTGTTACTCCTTGCAACAGTGGATCAGAAATGAAGCTGAGCTTGGGCGTAATGGAAATTGTCCCTTGAAAGGTTTGAATTTGGAACATTTATTCTCCATTAATTTCAAGTAGACTCTAAATTGAGCAAAACATTCTCTGTCTTTCCTCTCTGTTACTGGTTTTAGCTGGCAAGGGGATGCCAGGCTTGTCTGCCCCTTCGCCGGCAGAGAAACATGCAGATTTCAAGAAACGGGCTCATCTGCCCAGGGGGGTTCAGGACCCACTGCGCTCGTCCATGCTGGACGCCGGCTGCACCGTGGTGTCCTGAGGCGGTCAGAGGCTGGAGTGTGGAGTGTGTTGTGGCGTTCTGTGGAGATGAAGGGGGCGGCACCCTTTAATTGCTTGCAGACACCGCCAGAGACAGAGAGGAACATCGGGGAGAGGTGAGCGGATTCTGCCGAGTGGGGAGGAGGTGGCCCGACCATCCCCGCGCCTGTCCCTTACCGCTTTCCACACACGGGCTCTCCTGCAGCGCACAGCGGCTTGGGGACGAGCGGCAGCTGTGGGATCTCTTCGCAGCATCCGGCTGGTCTTCCTGTTGGGCCTGAGCGCTCGCAGCCCTGTTTGCATCACACCGTATGAGGCTGGGAAAATGCCACTGAGGGCCTCGTGATCAGAGCGCACAGTGGAGGAGAGCAGACGGGGTCCTGCCCAAGACCCCCGAGTCGGCAGGCGACGTGATTTATAGGCTGCCGTCCGGCTGCAGGAACAGGCCTAAGTCTGTGTTTTCTTGCCTCCCAGCCCGTGGGCGAGCCAGAGTGCTGTCGCTGGGCACCTGGAGGGGATCCTTACTCATCGGGCACTTGGGAGACTTGGTAGGAATCGATCTGAAATCTGTCCTTTGTCCTGTCCAGGTGTTGGGGTCTAACCGACGGCAAGGTATTGTATCTAGAAGAAAACAGACACAGTTCTCAGCTGGTTGGGATAGTTTTATTGTTTATAAGGAAATGTCATGCATTGCTTCTGTGTTTGTGCCCACGTGGGCTTCAGACGTTGCTGGGAAACCTGCAGCTCTGCGATGGGCTCTCCTCTGTTTGATGGGCTGGATGCAGGCCGACTTTCCTCTGCTCGTGTCTTCGTTCTCCCATTCCCCAGTGATCCCGATGCTAATGTTTGACTGTCCAGTGCAGCAGGGCACAGCTGTGAGTGACTCCAAGATTCGGTAAGGATCCGCTCAGCTGTGTTGCAGCCTCTTGTGCTTCCTGCGGTCATCTCGGCAGGACGCCAGGGGGTTGTGGTCACTTTCCTTTATTGAAAAGCCCAAGTGTGTCCAACTTGAACCTCAACCTTATGTACTCTCCTTCTGAGGCTCCGGCCACCTGCAGGGGTGTGAGGCCATCCCTCCTCTCCCTGGGTCCTTATCTCCACAGGACATCAAGGCACAGAGGGACGTGTGTCCTCAGTCACCCAACTGCTGTCAAAGTACTTTGTGGGCTACGTCTGCTTCTCAGCACGTGCTGTCTGCATGGCAGATTCCTCTGTGAACTTCCTAGGAAGTGCCACACCAGGACCCAGGCTTCCTTCCCTGTTGTGGGCCACTCAGCGCTCCCTCTCCCTCTCGTCCGCCCCGGAGCCCCTTGCCCCTTGGATCCCGGTGCCTGGTGCACCGCCCGTGAGTGGGGCAGGAAGACCGCTCCCGCCAACACGACTGCCGTGTCCACTGGACATAGGGTGGCAGTGCAGGGGGCTCCGTGACCACCAGGCTCTCCTCTGTGTCTGAAGAAGGGCAGGGGCCGTGAGCCAGCCTTTAGAAAAGCCCCGTGAGCCCTCACCTACACTCTCCATTCCGAGCCACGTTCCCTTGCGCTCTCTTTTGCTCTGGGCAGACAGGGTATCCCACCGTCCCCTGCGGGCAGAGTGCACGAACCCAATGTCCCGGCTGTCCCCCCCTTGCATCTCTGGGCTGCTGCCCTGCAAGGGGGGCTGCATGGGGAGAAGGGGCAGAGCCGGTGCGATCCCTTTCATCTGCTCAGAGAACACGAAATATTCCAAGTTTTTGGTGGTTCTTTGTCCCCAGCGTTGGGTGCGTTCTGAGAGCCACATTCAACACAGCAGGGGCAGGGGCACTGATCGGAGCTGCCCAGACCCTCCCAACTACTCCTTCCACGTTCTCTCCAGCCGGGACTGCGCCCTGCCCCGTGTCTCTCTGCCCTTCGGCTGCAAGGAAGGTGGCCTGACCTTCCCTTCCGGGTGACGCCTCTCCCCTCCCGTCTCCCTGGAGCACTTGTTCGTCCAGCACTCTCTCTACCTCTGCCCCCGGAATCGTCACTGGGACTCGTCAGACTCTTTCGTCAGAGGATGCCACTTAAATGATCAGAAAGGTGTCCGTGTTCTTCAAGTCTGAGACATTCATGTATCTTGGTGCCGAGAGGACGGTAGACTCGGGTGTAACCAGAGGCTGGAGATTTTTAAAAAGTTATTATTGAAAACATTCTCTCGCTCTTGGATTATTTGATTTTTTGGAGACTATTTTGTCATCTGCGCTTTCCAAATGGAAGTTTCTGTGGTGTTTTGGTATCTTGTCAAACTCTGGACCCAGGACTCAGCCGTGGACGCTCTCCTGCCGCGCACTTGACTCTGGAGCTCGGGTTCACTCCTGCCCTTTCAGAAGCTGGAAAGGGCTTTGTGCTCCGCGTGGTGCTTTGGTGAGCTGAGGTATTGTATTCTACAGGTCTGAAGGAAGGGACACTTGTGGGAAGAAAGAAAACCCGCATACACCATCTAAATTCTTAGGAAGATTGGCTTTTTAGTGATTTGCTTCTTCTAAAAAAACAAAAAAGTCACCACATTTGTATATATAAAGTGGGGATGTATTTAAATGATTGCAAACCAGAGCCATTTGCAAACCTTTCAAGAGTAATAGCTCCATCAAGAAAGTGCTTAAATAAAAAATAAATTATTGCAATTTTCAGGTTGAGTAATATAGTGTGTGTAATTGGAGTGGCTAATATACACATTTAATGAAGTGTATCTATCTTTCGCAGGAGCGCCACTCATCAATCTGTGACGAAGTCCGTGTAACGAGCCCACAAACACTGTTCCCTACGCTCTAATATCCCCGTGTGCCTCATAATGCCTTATGTGAACCAGCAAACAGTTACTGTCGTCTGTTGGCTGTGGCTTTGCTCAGCACCGTGGGAGGGGTCACTGATGGTCCGAGCCCGGTCGGCGAGGGGAGGCGGGCCTCACCCGAGCTGCTGTCCCAAGCACCAAGTCCTGGGGTGGGTGTGGAGGGCTTGGACGTGACAGCCCTGGTCGGAATTCCTGCTGCGTCTCATTGCCGACGGATGTGAGGAAGTTCCGCAAACCTCCTGTGCTTTGAAGTCCCCGCATGAGAAGTAGCGGGGCTGGCGAGGACCCGTGCGGACGGGATCCCGAAATGGTCATCGCAGTGATGGTGACCATACCAGCCAGTTATCTCACGCTCACAGGGGGCCGCTCACCTGTGACTCAGGGTCCGCAGACCATAGACACTGTTGGGGTGCGGAGGGGGCCCTTGCGGAGGCCTTCAGAGCATGGTGAGATTCAAAATGGGGGAACAGGGGGCATTTTGTGCCGTCTGTGTCCAGAACCCGTGACCCCGTCCCCTCACTGGATTCCCAGGGCGCGGTTCCATCCTCTAACGGCTGGAGTCAGCTTCACACTCGATGCGCATCTTCCAAAACGGCGTACCTGGGACTGAGTGATGTCGCGTCCACACAGCGGCTCCAGAACGTACTTGACAGTATATTTCCAAATACCCCAGTTCCTTAATTTGCATTTTTCAGAGAACGAAGACACAGAGCTCCCTTCTCTTTCAGCGGTTTCTCTACATGCCCGCTTGCTTCCAGACTTCTCAGAACCTGAAAGATGTCCTCCCCGAAGGCTGCCCAGCACGTCGCTCTGCGCTCCCCACCCCCCTCCCCGGACCTGGCTTCTGAGGCCCCAGGAGGAGAGCAGGGCGGTGGCAGGAGGCCGTGGGGGGGTCACGCTCTGTGGGCGGGCAAGGGAGGGCGGGTGGAGGTGAGGCCTGTGCGTGCTGTAGGCCCGTGTGTCTCTTCCAATGCCCCCCCCGCCCCCGTGGGAGCGCCTGCTCTCCTGCCGGGTTCCCAGAAGGCACCCGCCCTTGCAGACGTCCTCCAGGGACGGCAGAGGCTGCTTCCCGGCACCGAGCGGGCCCCGCGGCCCCGGCAGTGGTCCTGCAGAGTGTGACCGCTTCTTTGGCCCAGGGGCCCTGCACAGCTGGCCTGTCCCACCAGACCCCTGTCCCGCTCCCTCTGCCTTCCCCCCCCCCCCGAGGTCAGCGAGGACCACAGAATGAAGGGTCTGCAGTGCCGCCCTTGCTCGGGCCGCGCCCCGGCTGCCCCTCTTCCCGTCCCCTCTCCTCGCTCCCTTTCCTTCGTCTGTCCCCTTCCCTCCGGAGCCCGTGGCTGCGGCGGCGAGGACGGGGAGCGCAGTTCTGCTTGTTCGCTGGGACTCGCCCACGGTCTTGGAATCTTTGGCCATTTTCCTTCCTAGCACCCTCGTGTCCGCACAGGCCCCGGGGCTCCGAGGGCTCCCGGGCCGTTGAGGCTCTCAGGTGCCCTGCAGGGACAGGAGTTGGTGGCTGACTCCGCCTCCAGTGGCAGACGATTCTGACCTCCAGGAGGGAACGGTCCGGTGCTGAGTCAGAGACCGGCGTGGACACGGGAGCCGTGGAGGATGGGAGGTGCGCTATCGGAGGTTAGTCCTGAGACTGTTCTAGGGCTCTGGTGTCCTGTGAGCTCAATGAAAGAGTCAAAGGCGAGTGAACAACACCCAGAGAGACCCATGATCAGAGGTTCCTAGCGCTGCTCTACGGATCATTTCACACTCACGACCTTTCTGCTCCCGGTTTCAGCAGCGTTGAGACCCGTGCCGCCGGGGAGGGGCTGTGACGGCGCCGTGCCGGCTGAAGGTGACTGTGAGGGACCCACACGTGGGCGGGAGAAGCAGACGGGCACCGGAGAAAGCCGCGGGCCGGGCACGTCCATGGTGTCCAGGCCCTTCCCGGGAGGGCGGCGGCCAAGGACAGACCTGGGGGTGGTTTTGGGTGAGAGCAGCAGCGTGTTTTGTAGAATACTGCGCTTTTGACAAGACTGTATGTGACGTGTGACGGAATGCTAACGAACCAAATACCCACACGTGTGCCACACGGAAGGGGACATTCGCGAGTCTGTGAGGCCCACCGTGGGCGGGTCCCTGCCGGCGTCACCCTCCCCTTCCCCCGAGCTCCACCAGGGGGGTTGTGGCTGCTGACCTTGCTTCTCTCGTTCTTCAGGACGTGTGTGCCAGGAGCAGTATTTTACAGAATTCACAGAACTGTGGCTTTCTGTAACGGTAACATGCATAACCCGCGTGCATGCAGTTTGCATAAATAAGAAATTTAATACCGTGTTTTGGAGGCTCATCGCAGCGATGAAGGGAGGAGCCGTCGCTCGTTCGTTTTCTCTGCGGTGCAGCGTCCCGTCGGTGGAAGGCGGAATGGCTAACCCGTTCTGCTGTCGGCGGACTGTGTGCAGGTGTTGCCCGTCCAGAGCACTGCTGTACTCACGCGGGGGTTTGTATCCAGGGACGCAGAGCATACATGCTCGTGTACGTGCATCTCTTCGGGGCACAGGTCGTGCACACGGTGCATTGGCGTCGGTGACCTCTGTTTGTTTTCCCGAGTTGGGTGAGCCGCAATGGATGCACAGCCGTGTGTAAGTTCATGGTGCATGGCACTCTGATGCGTGTGCTTAGACGCTGCTCAAAGACCACCGGCAGTGCTGGGCAATCTCTCCCTCGGGTCACAGATTCCCATGTCTCCTTAGTGGTGAGAACCTTTCAGATCGACTTCCTGAGCAACGTCGAAGCACGCCCTGCAGCAGCGTCGGCTGTCCTGCGTGCTGTGCCCTCGATCACCAGGGCTTGCTCTACTGTCATTCCCAGAGTCACAGTCTCTCCTATTCGTCTCCCCCTCCGGTTTCCCCCAGCTCACTTCTCCTCTCCATCTCCTAATGTCCTCCGTGCTATTCCTTGTGCTCTGCAACTAAGTGAAACCATATGATAATTGACTCTCTCTGCTTGACTGATTTCACTCGGCATAATCCCCTCCAGTCCCGTCCATGTCGATACAAATGGTACATGGTCATCCTTTCTGATGGCTGAGTAATAT
The DNA here is from genome assembly GCF_964662115.1 of Mustela nivalis. Taxonomy (NCBI): domain Eukaryota; kingdom Metazoa; phylum Chordata; class Mammalia; order Carnivora; family Mustelidae; genus Mustela; species Mustela nivalis. Next base: position 185,029,794 of record NC_139021.1, read on the forward strand.
TCCATTGTGTATCTGGACCACATCTTCTGAGCTGCGGAAGGACAGCTCAGCTCCTTCCACAGTTTGGCGACTGTGGCCATTGCTACTATAAACATTTGGGTGCAGGTGCCCCTTCTTTTCACTACATCTGTATCTTTGGGGTAAGTACCCAGTAGTGCAATTGCTGGGTCATAGGGTAGCTCTATTTTTAACTTTTTGAGGAACATGTTTTCCAAAGTGGCTGTTTCCCAGAGTAGCTACACCAACTTGCATTCCCATCAACAGTTCAAGAGGGTTCCTCTTTCTCCACATCCTCTCCAACACTTGTTCTTCCTTGTTTTGTTAATTTTTGTGAGACTATGGACTCTGGGGAACAAACTGAGGGTATCAGAGGGGTCGGGAGAAGGGGGAATAGGTTGGCCTAGTGATGGGTATCAAGGAGGGCACGGATTTCATGAAGGATTGGGTGTTCTCTGCAAATAATGAATCATGGAACGCTGCCTCAAAAACTAATGTACTGTATGGTGACAAACATAACACACACACACACACACACACACACACACACACAAGGCTTTTTCTGCTGTGAAACTGATGACACATTCCCACCAAAAACTCAGTATTTCACCCTTCCTGTTAGAGGTTGCTGCTGTAAGATTTTTCCATTTTTCCTCAACTGGTAACCTTGAAAATGTGTCTCACTGTGGTTCTAGCTACAATTTCCATAATTATTGGTGAGTCTGATAACCTTTCCGTATGTTTATGAAACTTCTGTTTCAGATTTTTGCCCATTTTTCTCTTGAGTTGATAGTGTCCTTTTAAAAATAGATTTGACATGTTCTTTTTGCATTCTGGAGATTAATGTGGTGTTGTTCTTAAAAACTTGTAAACAAAGATCATCACATGCTCTGTGATGGGTTTTGCAAGTAGCTGTGTTTTATTTTAACGTCATCAGATTTGTCCCTCTTTCCTTTATGCGCTTCTTCCCCTTGCTTAAAAATCATTTCGTACTTGAAATGCATGAAGACATTTTCTTCATTTTCTCCTCAAGATTTATAGTTTTGTCTTTCACATTCAAGTCTATAATCATCAGGAACTACTTTTTGATAAAGGTCAGTGTGATTCAATTTGTAGAGTGTAACTAGAGTATAATTTATTCATTTCATATTTCATTATATAAATAAGCCACAATTTCTGTGTTCCTATTCTGTTGAAAGACACTTGAATGTATTTCTAATTTGGACCCTGTTGAATAACGTGCCAGTGAATATTCTTACACTGTGTGTGTGTGTGTGTGTGTGTGTGTGTGTGGTCGGTTGGTTCATGGGCATGGGCGTTCAGTGGAGTCTGGGAAGTCAAAGATCAAGGTGCTAGCAGTCCACCTTTGGTGTCTGGTGAGGACCTACTTTCTGGCTCATAGATAACAGTCTTTTATCAGTGTCCTCACATGGTGGAGGAAGGTTGAGGGGCTCCCTGGGGTCGCTGTTATAAGAGCACAGATCACATCATGGAGCACCTCTTCCATGACATGATCACCTCCCAAAGGCTCAACTCCAAATATCATTGACTTACGGATTAGGATCTCAACATATGAGTGTTGAGGGGACACATTCAGTCGATAACATTTACGTATAGGTGATTATCTTCTACCCAATTGGCTTGCTTTTCCACTGCCTTAATGATGACTTTTAATAAGCACAAATTCATAATTTTAATATAGTCAAGTGTATCAATCTTATATTTTTGTTCATAATTTTTATTTCCTGTTTAAAGAACTTATCTTTATTTTAAGTCATAGTGGGATTGATTCCTAGGATGCAAGGATGGTTTGATATTCACAAATCAATTAACATGATATGTCACATCAATAAAAGAAAGGATAGGAACCATAGAATCCTTTCAATAGAGGCAGAGAAAGCACTTGACAAACATCAACATCCATTCATGATAAAAACTCTCAAGAAAGTAGGTTTCGAGGAAACATACCTCAATATGATAAAGGGCATATATGAAAAACCCACAGTTAACACCATCCTCAATGGTGAAAAGCTGAGAGATTTTCCTGTAAGATCAAGGACAAGACAAGGATCTCTACTCTCACCACATCTATTCAACACAGAGCAGGAAGCCCTAGCTGCAGCAGTTCGACAAGAAAAAGAATAAAGCATCCGGACTGGTAAGGAAGAAGTAAAATTTTCTCTGCAGATGGCATGACTTCTATATAGAAAACCCCAAAGACGCCACCAAAAAATAGACCTGACAAATGAATTCAGTAAGGTTTCAGGATACAAAATCAATATACAGAAATCTGTTGCATTTCTATACAGTGATAATGAAGTACCAGAAAGAGAAAGTAAGAACTCATTTTATTTTCTAGAAGATTTGCTATCCTTCCTTTCACACTGAGGTCTACTTTCCAACCAACTTTGTATCATTTATTGAGGACCTCATCTTTTCCTCACTGCTCCGCAGTGCTATTTTGTCATTAACCAGGTCTCTGGGTGTGTGTGGCTCTACTTCTGGGCTTCCTGCTCTGTCCCATTGGTGTGTGCTCCCGTCAGTTCTGTTCTGCGTTACTTACTTTAGCTTCATAACCAGTCTTGAGTCACGTAGAGCAAGCTGTCCCAGCTTGTGTTCTTCAAGAGTACCTTGCCTATTCTGGGTCCTTCACATTTCCATGTAATTTCGAACTAAGTTTGTGAAGCTCAGCAGATGGGGGTTTTGATGGGTTTTGTTTTGAATCAATTTGCAAAAACTGACATTTTATGATATTAAGTCTTTAAATCAAATGCACATGGTTTCCTCCATTTATTTAAGGTTTCCTTAAGTGTCCTTAATATCTTTCCCTCTGCATAGAGATCTTGCAATATTGTGAGATTTATTCATAGGTACTTGTTATATTTGACACTATTGTAAATGGCATCTTTATAAACTGTTCTCGTTAATTTTGATGGCGTATAGGAGGATAATTGATTTCCATGGATCAAATTTTCATGCAGCAACTTTTCAAAACTTTCTAACTCTGATGATTTATCTGCACATTCCTTTGGATTTCATGCATACACAATCATGTCATCTGTGGATAATAACAGCTAAATTTCTTACGTTCAGTTTTGTCATAAACATTTTATCAAAACAGAAAAAATATATCAAGTAAAGGTAGTTTCCTGTTCTTTCTGTTTTGCTAAGATTTATTTTTGCCGTCATCCTGCCTGCTGTCAAAGGACTGGCTCATTTTCTTAGCCTCCTTCTCTGGATGGCATATGAACCCAGTGGGGAGGAGGGTCTAGAAGCAGGACTCAGCTCTCTGGGTCCCATTTTTTCTCTGATCTTTCTGGATATCCGGTGTCTTTAGTGGATTTTTAGAATACATCCTGTCCTCAGTGAAGTGTTGCTTCAGATGTCCTAATCTGTCATCTCCAGAAGTGGATTCCCAGATTCACAAATTAGTGTTGACATCATTTTTTAAGAATACAGTTAATGCTTGTTAAAATTTATTCATATTTACCATCTTCCTTTTTCAATTTCAGAAATTCCTTCTTGGAATGATTTCCCTTTTCTCCCCCAGATTTATCCATGAGCTGTCCCCATTGTGAGGGTCTGTTGTCAGTAAATTCGAGATTTGTCTTAAGTATCTTTGATTCTCCCCCTTTTTGCAGTTTGGTTGGGTGAACCTCTCTGGACCGAGGATGATGTCCTCTCAGGACGACTTTCTGGCCACCGTTGTTGCTCATGAGTAGAGCACTCCCTTTACATTACCTTTCTTGTCCTCTGGCTGCTTTTAAGATCTTTTATTTTAATGCTCTGCGACCTCTCTGTCATAGGCTGGGATGTGTGTTCCATTTTGTTTATTCTTTGGGATTCGTTGTCTTGTGATTGTGAGGATTTATGCCTTTCCTGGGCATGGAAGCATCTCCCACGTTTTCCCCAAATATTGCCTCCGCCCCAATCTTCGGATTCCTTTCTGAAACATCCGCTAGACCTATGTCACCTTCCCCATCTGTCCTCCCTTCCTCTGTCCCTCTGCTGTGCTCCTGGCACTTCCTTCAGATCTGCTTCCCCATCCACCAGTTCTCTCTGCATCTGGTTTCATCTTGTCTTTCATTCCATGCATTTTGATTTAAAATAGCTTTTTGATTTAAGGGTTTTCCTGTTTATTTTTAAGTCTGCATAATCATTCATCTCTTGTTCTTTACTAATATTTTGTGTCTCTCTTTTGTGTTTTCGTAATGCACATAATTACTTTGAATCTACTATTTTAATATCTGGAGTCTTTTTGAGTCTGATTCTGCAGCTGATTACCTCTGATGGATGCCTCCGTGCTCATTTCCTTTGTGGTTTTTCTTTGGTTACTTAGTTCTCTGATGAGCGGGACTTTGGGGAGGTTTTTGGATTTGCTTCTTCCAGGAAACTCAGGGTCTCTTGACTTGGTATCTTGAACCACTTTAATCTAAATCCCCAGTTTGCATTGTTTGGCTCTTGCAGATGGTAGGGTGGTGGTTCTCAAACCCCTGAGTGAGGACCGACGTGCCACCATCACTCCCCGAGGCACCCAGAGTCAGGGCACGAGAGCCCAGTGTTCTTGATAATCTTGTGCGCAGGTTAGAATTTGTGTTTGTGTTCAGGGAGGGGGGGGCTGCCAGAGTTCTGGCTTCATGTGCAGTCAGGCTGCAGGGGTCAGGGGGAGCGCTAGGTCACCACAGATCAGTCCAGGACCCCAGGTAAACCCTAGCTTTGGTACTCACCTAATTTCATGTGTTAATCTTGTTTGTAGCCTCTGAGGAGTTCTGCAATTTCCTTTAAGCTCAGTCATGTTCTTAAAGTAATATCTTTATATTTGAAGTTCCAATATACCTCCTCATCCTTTCTCATTAGCATCTCCCACCCCAAGCCTGCCTGCCTCCCGTGCGGGTTCTAGTACCTTTTCCAGCATGATCTTCTCTGACTGCTTCCCGTTTGTGGGAAACCTGGCACAGTGTGTGGTCTACACCCAAGCTCCATTATCTCTTACTCATTTTAACCTTAAATGTGATCTCAAATGAGGACATTGGTATTGGCTGTGTTGCAGACACATGTAATCAGGAAAGATCCCTTCCTAGCCCTGTGAATGACCGTTGATGAATAAAACCTGAAAAAGACCTATTTCTCCCTGGCTAAAACATGGTGCTTAAAACCCATTGTGGTTCCAAGGCAATGAAGAACAAAACCCAAATGTTAATGATCTCAACAAAGTTTCCGAGGAAGGATTGCATTAGGGCGTGAAAAAGGGGATATTTAAAAGGAAGTTGAAGTGGGAAGGTCTTTTCTAGAGACCTAAGCAAGATATGGTCAGGAAGCCCAATTCCCTTCACACAGGCTAGTACAAGCCTTGATACTGCAAAATAAATAAATAAATAAATAAATAAAATTATATTTGACTCATACAGTGATTTGCATTGGAACAAGACATTTTGTCAAAATCAGATGCGGGATTGGTGTTTACATCACCTTCTGTTAAACTCCACATTGGAATTTTCAGGTGTCACTCACCTACAATTGGCCGATGGCTCTGGTTTTCGAAGAGTGAAGTGAGTTCAGTCACCTGTGGAATGGTGTTTGGCACAGAACATCAGCACTGTCATATTTCTAACTTGTCACATTAGTAGAGACGCTGTGATAGGAAACAGAATTTTACTGCATAAGGAGTGTAATTCGGAAATCAGTATCGGCATTTGTCAAGTGTCACTGCCGAGAGCGTGGGGAGTCAGGCCTTACCCGGCAGCCTTCCTCGTCTCGGATTCTGCCTGATCCGGTGAAGTGACTTTCCTTGGAGGGAGGTGTTTGCGAAGCGAAGAGAGTCTTTTATCTTCTCTGTTACACAAGCTTTTGAAATAGGTCCTGGTTCACCTTGGATGTTTAAACCATAATATACGTTTCCCTGCCTCCCCCTCTGATCTGTCCTTTATGTAACTGTAGGGGCTCTCTTCCTAGAATCCAGGGTGGGTCTTCTTAAAATATAGTTTTGATCATGAATCCTCAAAAACTTTGAGGAACAGCCTTCACACGTCTTTTTAAAAAAAAAAAAAAAAACAACATTAAACAATCTTGATTGAGGCACATTTTGTATATCATTTATATCACCCTTTTTAAGTGTGATTTTTTTTAATGTAAATTTATTTTTAAAATTTCTTTTAGTGCATTGACCAAGCTGGACAACCATCACCATAAATCAGTTTCAGAACATTTTCATTCTTCCAGTTTGATTCCTCATGCACACTTTGTCTGCTCTAGGCAACCACTCATCTACTTTTGTAGATTAAAGCTACTTTGTGGCTTTGACTTTTCTGGATAGTTCTTAAAGATCGGCCTGTGCAGTATGTGATTTCTTGTGTCTGGGTTCTTTCATGCAACACAATGTGTGTGAGGTTCATACAGGTTGTAGAACGTCACTGTGGGTTTTCCTTTTACTGCAAAGTCCGTTGTCTGCTTACCAGCTGATGGACATGGAGTGGGGATATTATGGGGAGGTGACTTTCTCAGATTGGGGATATTATGAGGAAATATTCATAATGTGCATGAGGAAATACGCAAAAGTTCGTGTGTAGGCATGCGTTTTTACTTCTCTTGGGTGGATACTGAAGAGTGGGATTGCTGGGTCATCTGATAAGTTTATGTTTTACATTTTAAGAAACTGATAAACATTGTGGAAGTGGCTGCGCCATTTTGGATTCCTACCAACAGGGCCCGTGGGATCCAGTTTCTCTGCGTCCTTCTGTTCTAGCACGTGTGCGATGACACCTCCTTGTGGTTTTAATTGCCGTGTTCATAATGACTAACGTATTGAACATTTTTCCATGTGCTTACTAGCCATTTGTCAGTTCTGTATAGAGAAATATTTAAATTTTGTGCTAATATTTTGACTGGGTTGCTTGTTTTTTTTTTATTCTTGAGTTATAAGAGTTTTGTTTTGTCCTGTATATTCTAGACAAAAGTCCTTTATGAGATGTGTCCTTTGCAAATATTTTCTCCCAACCTGTTGCTTGTATTTTCATTTTCTTTTCGGAGTCTTGTGAATTACCAAAGTTTTGAATTTTAATGAGATCCAATTTTTATCCATTTTTTTTTCTTTCATGGCAGGATCATATGTTAAATGTATGTTTAATATTTGGAAAAGTGCCCTCCAAAGTGGTTGTACCTTTCCACATACAGGAAAGTTCCAGATCCCCATAGAATCCCCGATTCTTGGTGTGCTCATTCTTGTCTGCTTATGCAACCCTGATAGTTCTGGAGTGAATCTGCATTTCCTTAGTGACGTGTACCAGTGGGGATATTTTATTAGATTACTGGCTGTGCATACAGTTTCTTTGGTGAAGAGTTCAAATCTTGCCCGTATTGATAAAATTAGGCTATTATGTTTAATTGCATTTTGAGAGTTCTCTATGGATTCTGTCCTCAATCAGATTTGTGATTTGAAATATTTTCTCCAACCTCTGTCTGTTCTCTCAAAGGGTCTTTTAAAGAGTAGGGAGTTACAGTTTTCATGAGCTCCAGGTTATCGTCAGTGTTTTCTTGTACGAATGGTGCTCTGCATCTGGTACCTAAGGGCTCTGCTCCTCAGTTAAGATCACAAGTGTTTCCTTTCACTTCTGTTTCCTTCTAGAAGCATATTGGGCTTCACTTCGAGGTCTGGGAAACATTTCTGACTTCAATTTTGTATACGGTCTGAGAGTACAGTATGTCCACAGTATGTATTTGTAAGATGTAACGTTTGCACGCAGGCAGGTGACTTTCTCAGCACATTTGTCGAGGAGACTGAACTGTCTCTGCTCCTTTGTCAGAAATCGGGTTCCACGTCTCTGTGTCTGCTGTGGGATCTCTGCCTTCTTCCTTCCCTGCCTTTGTTGATTTTGGAAATTTCGGCGTGCAGTTTAATCGCTCTACCATCACAAAAAGCCTCTCAGCAAGGTGCTGCTGTTCTCCCAATGTTCTGCTTCTTTTTAAAAAGCTCCTTTCATTATTCTAGGGCCTTTTGCAATTCTATGTGAACTTAGAATCACTTTCTCAATTTCAACTGAAAGCTTCAGGAGGCTTCTGTTTGGGTGGCACTGGGTCTCTGCCAGTGGGGTGAACTAGGGTCAGCACTCCTGGGGCTCCTGACCTGTGAACAAAAGCTGGATGTCCAGTCATGAAGTCTTTAATTTCTCCAACAACGTTCTGTAGACTTTAGTTTACACACACGTTTTGTTGAACGTATCTGTTGTCCATGTTTTTAATGCTGTTGTGAATAGCTTTTAAATTCTTGATTGTTTTCTGACATAGAAATAATATTGATTTTTGGGTACTGGTGTTATTTCTACAGTGCAACCTTGTTAAATTCGCTTGCTTGTCCTAGTAGCTTTTGTAGCTTTCATTGAAGTTTTGTCATTAGTGATCATGTTATCTTAGACTAAAGACAGTTCTGCTTTCTTCTTGCCCATCGGTTAGCGTTTTGTTTCTTTTTCTGGTGTGAGTTCCCTGGACAGAAGCTTCGCTGCGATATTGGTAGACATGGGAGGGCGGGAACCCTCGTCTTGTTCCTGATCTTGAGGAAGACATTTACCATCATGTCTGACATGAGCTGCACTTTCTCTCTGATGCTCCTTATCAAGTTGAACGAGTTCACATTTATTTCTTGTTTCGTGAGAGTTGTTTGAAGGCGAGCAGATGTCAGGTTTTATAAAATGCCTTTTTCTATTCGGTAGAGATGATCATCTAGTTTTTATTTTTTAGTTTCGTAGTATGGTGAATTATATTGATTGATTTTCAAATGTTAAACAAGCTTACTTTTCTGGAATAAAGCTTACTTGGTCATGCTATAGTATTCTTTTAATATATTGGTGGGTAATTTACTAAAATAAAATTTTGTTTAGTTTTTTTTTGGGGGGCCTTTCTTTATGAGGGATATTGGTCTCTAGCCTTTCTTTTTTGATAATGTCTTTGGTATTGAGATCTGGGTAATGCTGGTTTCAAAAATAAATTTCGAACTTTCTTTCCTAGTCAAACTTATGGATGTGTGTGTGGTGAATTCATGTGTTTCTTCCTTAAATGTTTGGTATAGTTCACAAATAAAACCATCTGGCTCTAGAGTTTGGTTTTTTTTGGCGGGGGGTAGGTGGTGGTAGGCATTAGTGCGGGTAAAGACTTGTAGCCATAAATTCCATTTCCTTAGTAAATATAAGGCTATTCACCTTATTTTTCTGGTATTTTGTATCTTTGAAGAAATCCTGCATCGCATCTATGTTTTTTGAAAGTAGGCTTCAAGTTCTTCATAATATTCCATTATTACCCTTGTAATGACTTTTGAGTCCATGATGATGTCACTTTTCTTATTCCTAATGCTGGTAATTTGGGTTTTCTCTGTTTCTTGATCACACTGTCAATTGTGTTAATCTATTCAAGGAACCGGATTTTTTATTTTATTCATTTCTGTTGGCTTCCATTTTGAGCTTTATTTATTTATTTATTTATGTTATTCTCCTAACATTGGGTTTAATGTGCTGTTCTTTTTCTAGTTGCTCCTGGAGGAAGCTGAGCTTCTTACTTGAGATCTTTCTTCTTTTCTAATGTAGGCGTTTTGTACTGTGAGTTCCTCCCTAATTAGTAATCACACATCCTAGTATGATGCGTTTTTCATTCAGTTTAAAATATTTTCTAATTTCCCTTTATTTTTTTCTTTGACCCGTGGGTTATTTAGAAATGCATCATTTTTTGGTTTTCAAATATCTGGACATGTTCGGGATGCCTTTCTGCTGCTAATTTGTAATTAAATTCCATTTTGGCGAGAGCGTGTACTTTTATGACTTGGATCCTTTTTTTAATAAATTTTGGTACAATCTGTCTTTTATTTATTTATTTTTTAATTTTTAAAATTTATTTTCAGCGTAACAGTATTCATTATTTTTGCACCACACCCAGAGCTCATTGCACTCCATGCCCTCTATAATACCCACCACCTGGCTCCCCCAACTCCCCCCCCCCCGCCCCTTCAAAACCCTCAGATTGTTTTTCAGAGTCCATAGTCTCTCATGGTTCACCTCCCCTTCCAATTTCCCTCAACTCCCTTCTCCTCTCCATCTCCCCTTGTCCTCCATGCTATTTGTTATGCTTCACAAATAAGTGAAACCATATGATAATTGACTCTCTCTGCTTGACTTATTTCACTCAGCATCATCTCTTCCAGTCCCGTCCATGTTGCTACAAAAGTTGGGTATTCGTCCTTTCTGATGGAGGCATAATACTCCATAGTGTATATGGACCACATCTTCCTTATCCATTCGTCCGTTGAAGGGCATCTTGGTTCTTTCCACGGTTTGGCAACCGTGGCCATTGCTGCTATCAACATCGGGGTACAGATGGTCCTTCTTTTCACTACATCTGTGTCTTTGGGGTAAATACCCAGGAGTGCAATGGCAGGGTCATAGGGAAGCTCTATTTTTAATTTCTTGAGGAATCTCCACACTGTTCTCCAAAGTGGTTGCACCAACTTGCATTCCCACCAACAGTATAAGAGGGTTCCCCTTTCTCCACAACCTCTCCAATACATGTTGTTTCCTGTCTTGCTAATTTTGGCCATTCTAACTAGTGTAAGGTGGCATCTCAATGTGGTTTTAATTTGAATCTCCCTGATAGCCAGTGATGATGACTTGGATCCTTTGAAGTTTGTTTAGACTTAAATTATGATCCAGGACATGGCCTATCTTGGCAAATTTTATGTAAACCCTTGAAGAGAATGTTTGTTCTGCTTTTCTGGGTAGAGTATTCTGTGTCAGTCAGATTCTGTTGACAGTGTTGCTGGGGTACACACTATCCTTGCTGGAACTCTCTCTTTCTTCAAGAAGGTCCTGGGAAATTGACCATGACTTTATTTTCTCTGCTTTACTTTGCAGTTTTATCTTATCTGTTTGACCTACTGTATTGAGAAACTCTGTTATCTGGTTCATAAATGTTTAAAATTTTTTGAGCTTCTTGATCAATGGAGCCCCTTCTCCTTACGAAGTGACTTTCTAAATTTCTGTTAATGGTTTTTGTCTGAGATCAAATAGTCAGTCCAGCCTTCTTCCAGCTAGTGTTGGACGTTCTGACATTCCTTCACTTTAATTGGGATGTTAGTCAACTTACACTTAATGGAGCCATTGGTTTGGTTATGTTCAAGTCCATAGGTTTGCTCTTTGTTTCTACGTTTTCCATCTCGTCCTTGCTCCTTTTTCCTTTTTGAATTGATGGTATTTGTTTTGTGACGTCATTTTTATATTTGGGGGGTTTATTAGTTATAATGCTTTCTTTTATAAAAACTAGTGATGACTTTAGGATATAGGGCATACACCTTTAGCTTGTCACAGCCAGGCTTTGTAGGATACTACACTACTTTCTGTATAGTTTAGGAACCGTACAACAGCATGCCATCGCTTCTCTCCTCCTGACCTTTAAGCTACTGTCCTATATTTTACTAATGTGTGTGCTATAAATTCCATAATACATTGTTATCATTATATTTAAGCAATTATATGTTAATGAGATTTAAATAACAGGGCGAGAATCTTCTATATTTACCAATATAAGTATCATTTCCAGGGCTCTTTATTCCCCTCTGGGGAGCTGTATCTGCATCTGGTATCACCTCATTTCTGTACAGAGGACTTCCTTTTGTGTTCTTGTAGTGTTGGACTTCTTGTAAATTCCTTCAGCCTTGTAATTTCTGCAATCATCTTCACTTTGCCTTTGTTTTTTGTAAGCTTTTGTCTGGTATAGAAGTCCAGATTGGCAGGGTTTTTTGTAGTCAACGAAAGAGGGTGCTCTACTGGCTGGCGGCATTGTTTCTGATGAGCGATACTCTGTCATCCTTATCTTTGTTCTTTCCTTTTTTGGTAGAAAAATGTTTTTTTTTTCTGTTTTTAAGATTTCTTTTTATTACAGGATTTCACTTCTTTTTAATTATGAGATGCTGTGGGATTCATTAAGTTTCTTTAATCTATGGGTTTATTGTTTTATCAAACTGAAGACTTTTCTGCTACTATTTTCTCAGGTTTTCCTCTATCCTCTCCTCCATTCCTTGGTGTTCAAATCACACAGGCATTTTAGCTCTTGAGGTTGTCCCACAAGTGACCAAAGGTTGACCTGTTTTTCTTTATTATTTTATTTTTTGTCTTTTATTTTAGATAGTTGCTGTTGCTATGTCTTCAGAATCACTGTTTTTTCTTCTACAGTGTCTAATTTGTCCATCCAGTATAATTTTCATTTCAGGTTGGTAGTTTTTGTCTTCAGAATTTCTGTCATGTTATTTATTTTATATCTTTCATGCCTGCAAGAGACTCCAACATATGAGATACATTTGCAATAAATTTTAATGTTTTTGTTGGCTGATTCTATCCTCTATGTCAGTTCTGGGTTGGCTTGATTGATTAATCAACTCTCCTCATTATGACTTGTGTTTCTCTGTCCCTTTATCTGTTCATTTCTGATTGAAGGTCAGACATCATACAATTTACTTAGTTGTTGGATGTTTTCATAATCCCATAAATGTTTTTGGACTTTTTTCTGGGACTCAGTCAAGTTAATAGGAGGCAGTTTGATTTTTTCAGGTCTTGTTATTCTGGTCTGTTAGGTGGGTCCATAAGAACACACCATCTAGAACTAACTATGCCCACTATTGAGGCAAGATCTTCCTGCAGAGTTACCCAGTGGACCTTGAGTTATGGGATTCTTGCAATCTGTTTGTGGGAACAAACACTGTTTCTGGTCTTATGTCAGGCATAGCATTCTACTCTTTTGGGTAGTTTTCCCCTATCCTCATGTAGATTTTTTTTACCTGCGACATCTACTGGCATGGATGTTGCTCTACCTTGCTGAATATCACAGGACATCCTTTCACAAAAATAGGTTCTCTCTGTGAGAAGTTCCTTCCATCAGTCTTCTGCTGTGCACACTCTCACCAGCTTGGGGTCCTGGAGTCTCTGTCCTATCACTTGGGTTCCTGTTCCCCTGCTGTGGTTCTCAAGGAAGTGAGGGGGTAATGGTGGGGCTCATGCAGCTTGTTTACTTTCTCTCTTAGATCACTGTTCTTCATTGCCTGATGTCTGGCATCTTGCGAACTATTGTTTTTTATGTTTCATCTGCTTTTCTATTTTGATCACCTCAGGTGGAGCAGTAAATCCTGTCCCTGTCACTCCCCTGGGGTGGTAGCAGAAGTCTTGCCTCCCGACTACCTAGTCTGACATTCTAGGCCTTCTAGGACTGACCTCAACCTGCCTTTCCAATTGAATTTCCCAGTACATGCCTCTCTTTTGAAATTTCCAATTAAAAAACCTCATTTTTCTGCAGTGCTATGTTCTGAATGTTTGTGTCCCCTCCTGAATTCATGTGTTGAGATTCTAATGCCCAGTGTGGTGATGTTAGTAGGTGAGGCTTTTCAGAGGTGCTGAAGTCATGAGGGTGGGACTCTCATGAGTGGAATTAGTGCTTTATAGAAGAGACTTCTGAGAGATCACCACCCCTTCCACCACTGAGGAAACAGTGAGAAGTTGTCTGTGAGCCAGGAAGCAGAACCCCACAGGAGGCAGCTATGATGGCAGGTTGAGCTTGGATTTCCCAGCCTCTAGAGCTGTGAGCAAGACATTTCTGCTGTTTTTTAGCCACTGGGTCTGTGATCATTTGTTATAGCAACCTGGATGGGATGCTGAACGCCCCTTTCCACCATCTTCTAGTTGTCACTTTTTGATGCTTCACAGACAGGAGGGTGTGAAGATGTTCTTTCCTTGTCTCATCCATATATATGTACTGAGCCCTTGCTGTAGATCAGGCACTGTGCTAGGTGCCGGAGATGATGATGGTGGCCTGAGCAGACACTGTGCCCTCTCAGATCCTCTGTCTAGCTGACAGGCACTTGTAATATGGTGTGGGGAGTCACTTGATAAGTCAAGAGTTGGGGTACAGCAGACAGAAGCAGGAAGCCACACAACACAGATATGGGGCCACAGTGGAAGTGATCTCCACAGTGAGACAGAAAGGAGATGCTCTGGGATGGAGTGGAGCCATGGGGTGAGTTAGGGGGAGGGTTCTGGAAAAGCAAGGCTCATGTGAAGACCTGAATGATGCTAAAGATTTAGACATGAGCAAAGAGAGAAGAGAGAGACTTTTCCAGCCTCTTAAGAACTGTGGACTTGATGTTAAGAACAGTATGGCACCATTGAAGGTTTTAGTCCAGATACTGACATGGCCAAAGTTGTGTTTGTAAAATGCACTCCAGCTTTGGTGTGGTCAGGGGAACAAGACTGGAGGCAGGGGGCCAGTCCATGTAGTAGGTGATGGAAACCAGAAGTAGACAGTGGCGATGGGGTGGAGAGAGGGGGTGTGGGGAGGCACGATGCAGTGACAAACCGAATGTGAGGCTGGAGGGGAGGGCGCATCCAGGATGGAGCCCTGGGCTCTGTCCAGGCTGCCAGTGGACACCACACAGGGAGGTTGTGCAGAACAGGGTTCGCGAGAAATGCTGCCTGCTCCTCTGCCCGGATTGCCCTTCAGATCTTCCTTTTCTTTCATAGTTAATTGTTACGTTTCCTTGGCTTCCATAACATTCCACACAATCTTTAAGGCATTTACCTGGTACTGGAGTTTAGTGATGTTTAATTGTTCACGGTTTCTCTTGCTGGCCTGTGATTGCCGTGGGAGACGAGCTTGTGTGTTACTCTTCTCTGTATTCCCCCTGTTATTATAGTCCTCAGACAATGCCTCACACACAATAAGTGATTAATGAATTTTTGGTGACTCACATTAGCAAAGGAGATTATTTTTATGTGGCATCATATATGCATGATGGGATGCTGTCCAAATGAAACTTTGTGCTGTCCTTTCCCATGTTCTCGAGGACTTTGTAGGCATGCATTTTTAATTTCAAGATCTAAATAGATGTGTCAACCATGGGAGGTCACACAGGAAATTCTCCGCTTGTTTTTTCCTTTCATTGTCATAACATTTATGATGCTGTAGAGCCACGAGTGGTTTCCTGAGTAGGAGGCCTACAGGGTGATAATACCGCTGTCCAAGGTACCTGGGCAGCCCGCTCTTTGTCAGGTTTGATGCTAATAAGGATCAGGGAGCAGGAGGCAGCCTTGCAACACATTTTGTGGAAATCAGTCTTCAACAGGCGCGGAGCTGAGAGCTGCTGCCCTGCAGAGGCTCGGCTGAAAGGTGTCTGGAATCACAATCCGGGCACAGGGCTGGGAGGCAATTTCTATTAGCTGGGGATGTGCCTGCAGTTTATTGCTCCTGATAGAGTCAGTGCCCAGCGAGGTACCTGTTGATCTCGTGTCAGGACATCAGTGCGGAAATATCAGCTCCTGGAGGAAAGCCTTTCAGCAAAGGTATGAGAGACTCAGAAAAATCAATGCTCCTAATACAAAGATATTTCTGGAGGTGATCCTTTTAGAATGAAGAGACACCAAGCTCTTGCCACTACTTCAGATCTTAGACACAATATTTCTTTTTTAAAGAATCTGGATCTAAAACGCAGGGTGGCTTAAAAAATACAAACAAAACCACTTACCTCTTGTCAAGGGAGCTTTTGGGGCAGTTCCAAAGCCTGAGCCTCCTGGGTCTCCATTTTGGGCCCTTCTGCACACCTATGAACACGGTGACACTACCAAAGCAACACCCACACACACCCACCACGGTGATTCGCAGCCCTGCTCTGAATGTTGGGGGTGGGGGAGGGTTGTCTGAGGTTTGCAGTGATTTCTAGAACTTTGACTAATCTGTGTTTGCTTCTCCAAAACTTAACCACTAGTGGCACCTGTGCACGCGCTTACTTCTGTTTTTGTTCCTTTGTTCACTGTTCCTCTTCACTTTTCTGTGTTTTTTTCCTCCCTGATTTTTGGAACACTTCATTCCTTAAATATAGTATCTGATTTACTGTGCTAGTGGTTTCTATGAGTTAGCTGGTCAAGCACGTTGTCCCCAGCCCCATGAGGGGGGCTTTATTATTGCTTCCATGTGGAAAATGGGGAGGAAATGGCATTTTGAGGTTTATTTTATATTCCTCCCATGGTATGTTTTCACCCTGCGGGTTGGGGTCCTCAGGGGTCTCACCCAACACGGTGGATGGGCTGGGGGTCCTGGCAGGGACACATCCGTTCTTCCTGGCATTTGGCCTCCATCCTCTGCTCCAGAGACTTCAAAATGTTGAGTAACTTACCCAAAGCCTACTGGGGCTTCCCTGAGGCTGGAGATTTGCCTCGACTGCGGTGCACGCGGCCTCCCGTGGGCCTCTCTGGGATCATTTCCCACCGTGAGAGAACATAGTCTCTCTAGCACCTTCCAGACTTCTTATCTTGTTACTACGCTTTGCATTTAAATCTTTGACTCATACGTGATTAATACTGTGTTTTGCTTGAAATGGAGAGACATTATTCATTCAATGACCAGCGAGTTTCCCCAGAGCTGTTTGCCGAGTAAACCATCTAACCTGATACTTGAAATGCCACCTTCGCCGTGTTCGAAGTTCTTGCCTGTGTTGAGCTCCTCATCATGTGTCGTTGGCCTGTGGTTCCTTCTGCATCGGTGCGTGCGTGGATGTCCCCCGGGGGTCTGCTCCATGGAGACGCTGCCCATGCTGCCCTGGGAAAGGCAGCAGGTTCTCACAGTCCCTCTCGATTTTGGCTTAATCTTTCTTGTAATACTAGTCACACTCTAAAATTATCTCACCATTTATTAGTACTTACTTATTTATTTTCATTTATGGCCTGTATTAGTCAGGGTTCTCCAGAGAAACATAAACTTTCTTATAAAGAATTGGGTCCCACAGGTTTGAAGACTGACCTGTTCCAAGGTCTGAGGTCAGCAAGCTGGAGGCCCAGGAGAGCGGATGGTTTAGTTCCAGTCTGAGTCCAAAAGCCTGGGACCCAAAGAGCTGAGGTTGTCGCTCCTGTCCAAAGACTGCAGATTTAAGACCCAGGAAGGGTCTTGTTTCAAGAGAGGGTTAACTTTTTGAACTACTCAGACCTTCGACTGATTGGATGAGGCCCACCACCATGAGGAGGGCTATGTGCTTTAGTCAGTCTGTGGCTTGAAATGTTAATCTTGTCCAGAAGCACCCACACAGACACACCCAGGATAATGCTTGACTTAATGTCTGGGCATCTGTGGCCCAGTCAAACATGCTAAACTCACCATCCTAATGCCTATTCCCCTCTCGAGCGGGAGCTCTAAGGCTGCATCCCCAGAAGTCAGAGCAGAGTCTTGCGTACGGTAGCTAGCGAATGCGTACCTGATCAGGAGCGAACTCCACTGGTTTTAATAACCGTGCTTTCAGGATACGTCCTAACATCCAGCACTATAGATTCTCTCTCCACAGGACTGCAATATTTGAAAAAATCTAGAAAAATCTATTCCTATGCTCCTCTTGTGTTTAGAACAGGAGGAATCTCCTCATAGGAGGCCTCTGCCCTCCATGCTCCGGACCTGCCCCCTCCCAGGCAGTCACGCACTTGGCCAGGGTGCAGCCGGCCCAGCCGCTGGCTTGTTTTCTGACCCTCATGGCCCAAGCCCCTTCCTGCTTCGGGTCTGTTCCCCAGGCTCTGTCTTCTAGGCTCTCTTTCCATTTCTTTAAGACTTTATGTCTTCACAGTGCTGGCTGTTTTCTGCTGTGTTGTGAGCTATGGCACGCTTAGAAGCGGGAAACCAAGTGGACATACAGACGAGCACATCACAGCAGGGAGCGTCTGGGCGGGTCCGTCCGGTGAGCGCCCCACTCTGGCTATCTGTCAGGTCATGACCACGGGGTCGTGAGACGGAGCCCTGCGTGGAGTCCCGTGCTCCGTGGGGGCTCGTCTTGAGTTTCTCTCTCTCTGCCCCTCCCCCACCAGTGTCTCTCTCCAAAAACAATAGCACACAACAAATTACAATAGAACACACCCTTATATTGTCTCTACCTAGTCAAGGCTAAAGCTTTCTTAGTGTTCCGGAATCCCTAACCGTACTCTTACTATGTAGCTGCTGTCTTGAATGTTATGGTGTTCCCTTGATTGATTTTCTTAATAGGTTTTCTACCTAATTATGCATCCTTGATAAATAGAGTTTGATTTCTCCTGGCTTTGACCATTATGTCAACGGAATGCCGTAATCTCTGTTCATTTGTGTTTGTCTTCTGCTGCTCCGGATGATGTCTTTGAGATTTATGCATGCTCACTGTACTTGCAGGGCGGGCATTTTTATTGCTATGTAACAGAACGTTGTGTAAATATGCCACAGTTGGAAGGTTTCCTGTTGGAGGACACTGGGTCACGTACAGATTGGGCTCTTGCTGATAATACTCCTGTGAGTGTTGTTTGTGAGGGTGCACCTGTCTGCGGCGGAGCAGTCTTTTGTGGATTGGCTGCGTCATAGGGCTTACGTGTCTTCTGCTTCATCTCGACCAGATAAGCCAGGTTAAAGCTCCCCTCAGTAGTGACGGTGAGTCCCCGGGGCCCCTCTCTGCAACGGTGCTCAGTGTCACCGGTCTCTCTCTGGGCCATCCCGTCGGGTGCCGCTCAGGGGCTGTCCCGGCTACCAGTGAGACACGCCGCGTTTTCATTTGTCTCTTTAGAATAAGTTTGCTAGTCAGATACTCACTGTGTCAAGTGCTTGTCGGTTCCACGCATGGAGGTTTGGATCGGCGTCGTGCTGAGCGAGCAAATTAGTGACCTGTCAACTTTGTCACGTCTTTTCATCCACTGTTCTTCCTTATCTTTAAAATTTTATTTTTCTCCATTGATTCTGACACATCTTTTGTTGGATTTATTCTGACACCATACCTGATCATTTTTAATACTATTATTATTTTCAAATATTCATGTCACACCTTTTTGTTTTGGAATGAAGAAATACAATGATCTGATACAACTCTGAATAGGAAAAGCCTCCTACTAATTTTTATAATTCATGTGTACGTTGTTGTGGGTTTTGCATACACACAGTCGTATCATCCCCCAAACCCAACAGCTTTCACCTCTTTCCATCTCCAGCCTTTACCTCACTGACGCTGTGCGCTCTGCACTTTTCAGGCCAGAGCCCGTTGGTTGTTTCCACAGAGCGGTCTTCTCTGACCTTCCTGTGCAATTCTGTGCTGCTTACACTTCTGTCGCGACACCTGTTCTTATTAAATATAATCCTTGCTTGCTTCAGGGGTGTCCCGCTCTCTCAGTAACACCTGGAAGGAAGGAACTGTAACTGTGTCACTCACTGATCCACACCCAAGCCCAGGACAGTGCTTGGCACGTTGTGGATACAGAAACACGTTTCTTGAGTAAAACAATTCTTACAATCTGCTGCTAAATGCGCTTCTAAAACTCTGGTGAGTTCTTTGATTTCAATCTCCTTATATTTTTAGTTAATTTTGAGGAGCTATAATACAAGAAGTCAACAGAGCTACAATAGTGATGAAATTACACGCACATTGGCAGCATACGTCCAAAATAAAACGGGCACAAATGGGGAGGATTAGGAGGAAGCGGGTACGAGCCTCGCATCTCAGTAACAGTGCAAGGGACCAAGACACTTCTAGCATTGGGCCAACCAGACAAAAGCTTGGAAAATCAATAAAATTGTTGATGATGTAGACACGGGTTGTTTATATTCTCCATACAGAAAGTCTTTTTTTTTTTTTTTTAACCCAAAGTGCATTTACAATAAATGGTCCGGAGCCATGGAACAAAAGAGACCCATCCCAATTACAAAGAGTCTGTGAATACACATCAAGTGTTCTCTGCTTTTAAGACAACACATTTGGAATCTGGTAATAAAAGATGTGAGGAAAAGAGCGCTCTTTCGATCAGAGACTAAACTGTCGTTCGAGGTGATTACAAAGCTCTTAGAAGTTAGGTCCCTGGCATCCAGCTGGTGCTCAGCGAACCTGTGTTGATGGTAGATGATAACGTTCCCATCAGACAGAAAACCCTGTAGGACGTAGCGAAGTCATTTCTGCAGTAGATTTGGTGCTAGTGCATATACTCGACTCAAGAAGAAAGAGCTGTGAGTCAATATTGTGGGTTAAATACCTTCACTTTCCTTTCTTCCATCTGTAAATTCCGCCAAGCCTCATCGGTACTAATTCTGGAGGTTTGGGTCACAGTGAGATGCCGTTTTACACCCACAAGACCGGAAGAACTTGGTGAGACTAAGTGTGGTCGCGGACATGGTGAGGGGACTGTACTTTGGGCTGTGAGCTCCTACAAGCCCTTGCAGAGCAGTGTGGCGATTTCTAGTGACCATGGACAGGAATTACCTGGCGTCCCCTCTCTGGGCACTTGCAGCCTAAGATGTGCTCCGTGTTCCGACGGCAGCCTTGTTGGCAGTACGAACTCTGGAAAGCAGTCCAAATGTCCACTGGCACCAGAACTGATGCAGATAGCAGAACTGACAGCAGAGTTACCACGTCCATGGAAGCACTTGGGATGTAGAATCCTATACGGAGATAACAAAGACTGAACCCAATCAACAGTGTATTAACTTGACAGATCATTAAAACATTGTTGAATAAAAAAGCAAGTTGTAGAATGAAAGTAGAGTTTGTCACTTGTGTTCTTTAAAAAAACACACAATCTCTCTATTGTTTGCGGGTTTATGGTTGTGTGTTGGTAAGACAGTAAGACAGGAACACAAAGGATAAATGTGTAATTCCTACTTATTGTTGCCTGTGGGAAGATGGGGAAAGGAATGGGACCAGGGGACGGTACGGGGGGATTTTTGTCTCACATTGGATTTTTCTAGAGCAGTAGGACATCAGAGCGGGAGAGAGGGAGGGTCTTTAGGACGTCCTAGGGGACAGCTCCTGGGTCGGCACCATGGCCATGGCCAAGGGAGAAGTGAGCGGTCGTAGGAGCCCAGCAAAGACCCAGCCGCCTGCCGGGGCACGTGATGGAACTGGGAAACTCTCAGAGTTGCCCTTCGTGGGGTCTTTTCATCCCCTTCTCATCTGCCATTGGTGGTGGGCTTTCCCGGAAGGAGGGGCAACCCAGGGGCCAGGCAGTTCTCGTCAGGTGAGGCAATGCCCCCCTGCCCAGGAGGGCTGAGAGCGGAGGGTGGTCTTCAAGCAGCCCCACCGTCGATCCCGGATTCCTGAAAGGGTGTCTCCTGTCCTGGAACAGGAGACAAAGAAGAAACATGGGGAATAGTCTAAAACCCTGGGTGGCAGTTTGTGGATGTTTTGCTGTATTGTTTTTTACAACTTTTACATATTTTTCATATTTTTAAAGATTTACAAATATTTACCAAAAAGAGGGGACCCCCTGAGGGTCGCAGAGAATAAAGTTTGACCCTCCCCCCCTCCCTGGGGAGACAGCCTGTGCCTGGCTGGGGTTCTGCTGTGCAGTCTCTGGCCCTGGGGAGAGTCCGAGGTTCCGAATCGTGCGGCGATGGCCTTCCAGCTGTTCCATGGTGGTCGGGCCTGACGTCTGCTCCTGTGGTGAGGAAAAGTGGCAGGCGAGTCCTCCATCCTCATGAAGCTCGAAGGCCCCAGGGAGCGGCTTCTTGTGTGGGACGAGGGTTTTTCTGTGCGGCTCTCCTGCTTTCCGGAGCCCACTTCCCTCGGGCCCAAGCCTGTGTCCTTTTGGGACCACACGAAACTCCTCTGGCAGGTCTCTAGAAGAGCTGACACATTCTTCTCTTCTCTCTTTGTTTAACTTCATTTATTTTTGATAAATTAAGTAAAGATTCAGGACTCTAAGGAGTGTCAGTGAAGTTCCCCCAGCCCCCGCCCCACCGGTTTCTTTTGTAAACTTTCTAAAGGGCATCAAATACCACATGAACCAACTTGGCCTTCACCCCGTGGGACGTAGGAGCTGGGGGACACGTCTGCGCGGGGGGACCGGTGCGTATTCTTGCCCACAGCAGGTTGGAAGTGTGCAAGTAGGTAGGTTGGAAGGGGTGGGAAGCAGTGACATCACACGTCAGACTCGTCGGCGGCCTGAGTCAGGGATCACGGAGGTCCTTGTCCTTGGGCCCCAGGAGTCTGCAAGGTGGAGATGTGTCTGCAAAACCGGTGTGGTTATGGGGCTGCGCTAACGCTGGTGTCACGCTCGTCTCCTCACGGCTGTCTACACTGTGTCTCGAACTGCTCTGCTCTCCCGCCGCCTTCAAAAAATATGCACGGAAAAGCCCGTTTCTCAGGTTACTGTTCAAGCTCCCTGACTTCCCTGAGATGCCAATAAGATCTGTTCTTCTGGGAAAACCTGGGGTATAAATCGCCAAGCAAATCCCATTTAATTATAGAAGCGAAATGCAGCATCATTAGAACGAATTGATGGGGAGCATTCATTATAAATGAGGTGGTTCCCGGCTGATAGGGAGGAAAGGTCCTTCCTTTTAGAATTCACCACCACCGTAGAGCAGTAGCCAGCTGTGTGCTTACTTTGGCCGTCTGGCTCCTTTGCGAGGCTGGAAACTCCATGAGAGCAGGGCCCGGGCTTGTCCTGGTCAGCACATCATCGCATGACCCAGCTCAGCCCCGAAATGTTGGGGCCCGTGAAACGAGAGATGGACAGAATGTGGGTGACATACAAGGACCCCTGAAATAAGGTGAGTGTGTGCCTGTGTGCGAGTCTGTGCAAGGCTACACGTGTGTGCACACACGTGTGAGAGTGTGAATCTGCATGTATGTGCACACGCGTGGGTGAGACTATGTGTGTGCACACGCGTGTGAGGGTCTGTGTGAGTCTATATGTGTGTGCACACGCATGTGTGCAAGTCTTCGCGTGTGCACACGCGTGTGCGAGTGTGAGTCTGCACGTGTGTGCACACACATGTGCGCATGGGACAGGTTAGAGGGACACGGGAACAATCATGTCCACAATGTGAATTTCCTTAACAAAAAGCCAGAAGCTCCCAACCAACCCTTTACAACAGGATATAAAACGCCCGTGAGCGTGTTTCACAGGCCGGGGCGGGGCGGGGAGCTCATCATCTCGGAGAAGACGCGGCGGCAGCAGATGGTTTAAATGTCCATGAAAGTACGGCCCGGGACGAGGATGACTTGGCCTTTCACAGCCGCTGTTGGCAGAATGAAAGACGCGTCTGCTGGCCGCTGAGAGAGGCGGCGCCTGCGCCGGAGGG
The DNA here is from genome assembly GCF_964662115.1 of Mustela nivalis. Taxonomy (NCBI): domain Eukaryota; kingdom Metazoa; phylum Chordata; class Mammalia; order Carnivora; family Mustelidae; genus Mustela; species Mustela nivalis. Next base: position 185,052,867 of record NC_139021.1, read on the forward strand.
CGGGGGGGCCGCGGGGTCTGGCGGGTGCGGCAGGTGCGGTAGGTGCGGCCGGTGGGGCAGGTGCTGTGCTCTTTCTTGGGGGGGGGCGTGGGGTCCAGCAGGTGCGGCAGGTGCGGCAGGTGCGGCGGCAGGTGCGGCAGGTGCGGCAGGTGCGGTGCTCTTTCTTCCACGGTCCAGCGCCAAGGCTCCTGGAGACGAAGGGCGGGAGAGGCCAGCGTTCTTCCGGAACAAACCTGACCTCTGTGAGTCATCCTTGCTTTGTACACATTCTAGGCCAAGCCGGGGGGGGGCATGGCGACAGGGAGAATTTGGGGACACGACAGGAGGAACGTGCCAGGCTGTGTTCGGGGAGGACTAGGGGGCGCAGGGACAGCAGGGTGTTTCCCCGGTGATCGCCCTGTGGACAGACTTGGTCACACCTCATTCGGCCTACAGATGTGGTCACCCGCGGAGTGTCCCCAAGGCTCTCCATGCTCTCCAGAGGAGCAGCCTGTTTTGGGGGACTCAGCCTGGCCAGGGCTTTATGGCCACTGTGGGCCACACTGTGGCCTGGAGAAGATGAGGGACCCTCCTACCCCGATGTCCTCCTACAGTGAGGCCCAGGAGTCGTGTGGCTCTTGCCTTGAGGCCAGGATGAAACTCCGGTGGCCTTCTCTGGAGAGACCGGCAAGGACAGGGCAGTCCCAGTTTGAAGCCGCATCTGTCATGCTCTGAAGCGGCGGGGGGGGGCGGGGGCGGAGGGGGGCAGGGCTGTGCGGGCGCCAGGTCCTCGCAGGGAGCTGGCCCATCCTCAGCAGTTCCCCTGATCTCAGGCCAGCCTCGCTCTGGAACAGAGAGCCGCTCTCACGCCTCCTCGTTCATTGTGGGGTCGTCCACTCTGTCATCCGTCCCTCCACGTGTCTGCGCAGCGCTGGCCCAGTGCCGGCCCTGGGACTCGAGCCTGCTCCTAGGGGCCTGCAGGTTCTCCGGAGGCCACGGTCTTGGCCACTGCCACAAGCAGGTGCCACGCCAAGCTGCCCCATCTACAAGTCATGAGCTCCTTAAAATGCTGTTTCTTTCTTTCTTCCGTTTCTGCTCATCAGGCTGTGTCTCGGGCAGCTGTCAGGGATCTGAGCTGAGCTCCCGGCGATGCCGTGTCCTCTCACTGCCCGAGTCCCTTTCATCCTGACACTCGGGGCTGGTTGTCGGCACCAGGGACCAATTTCTGCCCATCACCTGCGTGTCAGCCGAGCGTGGGCCGCTGGTGCCAGGGAGCCCTTCGATCCTGCTCGTTTGCGGTGATTGCTGTCGCCTCCGTGGGTGCAGGGCCCTCGTTTGTAACTGTGTGTGTGTGTGTGTGTGTGTGTGTGCGCATGTGTGTGTGCCCTTTACTCTTTGGAGGCAATGAGGAAACCGGGCACACCTAAATAAAGGGGTATCACACTTTGGTTTTAACGTCCCCTTTTATTCTCAACGGGAAAACATGACTCGTAGCCACGAGAACGTAGGTTGTAGGGGCGGGGGACGCACACCAGCCCGGGGTTCAGCGCAGCTCATCACAAATGCCGTTTTATTATTTCAGAAAAAAACATCCTGTTCTGTTCACTGAGTCCGACGATAGCCCCTCGTTGCTTCCCCTTTCGAAATCATGAAGAAGATACAAAGCCGTCTCTCCCCGCGACACACAGGTCTTGGAGAAGAGAGTAGGAGGACCGTAGCGTCCCTCTGCGAACGCAACACAGAACAGAACACGAACTGTCTCTTCCTCTTAAACACTTTGTAGTTCTTTGCCACGACTTAGGACGCTTCCTGGCGTGGCAGACAAGTCATGGTCCCCCAGAGGTCAAACCCAGGCACACGGGGGTGCTGGCGTCCGTCAGCAGACTGGCCTGCGGTGGGAGCTGCCTTCGGCCCTCCTGTGCCCAGGCCCCGGCTCCTGCTTCGTGCTTCCCCCGCCTCTCCCCTGCCCATGGGCTGGTCCTCTCTGGGGTCAGCTTCCCCCGGAAGGAAGAACGTCTGTGCACCTGCATGAGCCGTGAGGTCACGACCCTTCGTGACTCCACATCGTCCACGCACACTTCCCTGAGTGCCTGCGGAGTTTCCTGTCCGTCCGCTGCCCTGTGTTTATTTGTTTCTGCTATTACAGAGTCAGGGCTACTTTCTGCTTTTTTTTTTTTTTTCCTTCTTCTTTTGGCTTTAGCAGAGATGCTCAAAAATGGAATTTGCCATTATGTTAAAGGTTATGATCCCTTTGAAGGCATTTGATGAATATCTCCAAATTGTTTTCAAATGGGCTGCGGGAAGTTCTATACGTGACATCCAGGGACGGGGGGGGGGGCCAGTTTTGGCCCGCGGTGTTCACGGCACCTGCTCTAACGGCCCAGAGCCCAGAGTCTCCCCACCGTTCTTTATGGCGTCACCCTGGAAGCCTGAGCCTGTTGGGGGCGGGGGTGTGCACCGTGTGGATCAGAACAGCCGGGCACCAGGCCATGCCTGCCTGCGCGCCACAACCCAGAACCGGTTCTTGGACTTCTGCCCCCACACCGCCGTGGTGCGTACTTGAACAAGGAAACTCACAGAACCAGTTTGGAGGGGCGCCTGGGTGGCTCAGTGGGTTAAGCCTCTGCCTTCGGCTCAGCTCATGGTCCTAGGGTCCTGGGATCGAGCCCCGAGTCGGGCTCTCTGCTCAGCGGGGAGCCTGCTTCTTCCCCTCTCTCTGCCTGCCTCTGCCTACTTGTGATCTCTGTCTGTCAAATAAATAAATACAATGTATAAAAAAACCACAAAACCTGTTTGGAAAGATCAGTGAACACCGTCTCTCCCTGAGAGCCCAGTCGGGAGAGGGAGTCAGGAGGCTCCACCAGGCCCCGTCTGCTTCCTGTGGGCCCCTCGTCCTCCGTGCCATGTGGCTGGTGCTCAGTGGCCCGGACCGGAGTGTTCATGTCTGCTGTCCTGTGGCCTTTTGGCCTCTGGGAGGCTGGATGCCTGTCGGCCTCTGTCCCCTGCAGCCCCAGCACGGGGCCTGGCGTCCAGTGCGGAGGGCAGGCTTGTGATGGGGAAACCCTGCGGACCCTAACAGGCAGGCTCCTGTACCTGTCGCTTGGAGGGCCGTCAGGGTCCCGTTCCGCTGCTGCGTGCCGCAGGAGGACGTGGGGTTGGTGCCGCTGTGCAGCAGGGACGGGGTGCTGGCCCTGCCTCCACGGCCGCCTGCTGGGTTTCACAGGGACAGACTCCAGTCTCGTCCGAAGATGTGGTTCCCTGTGAAGGCTGGCGCCCCAGATGGTGTGGGTGGGAGTGCGGGAGGGTGCCCTCTGTCTCCGCAGAGCTGCTCCCACAGGCCCAGCCCTGTGCCCTTTCCTCTCGGCTCATGAAGTTACTGACTGGTCTCCGAGGTTCCTGGGGCTGTCTGCGTCCATGGGCACGTCCTGCTGCTGCCCCCACGCGCAGGCCTGCGGCTCCCCCACTCACGGTCCCGTGTCTCCCCCCTGCGGGGTCCCATGGCTGCCCCGCCCACACCGATGCAGAGATGGACCCAGCAGACCAGAGTGGGCCTGTAACTGCCGCGGGAACAGCGACGCTTCTGTGGAGAGTAATGCTGATCGAGAAAGTCTCGAAAAGGAAGGAGGGACCAGGACAGTCATAAAGATGGATGCGGGCGCCACTCGGAGAGGAGCCGGTCAGCGTCCCCACTTGGAGAGGAGCCGGTCAGCGTCCCCACTCGGAGAGGAGCCGGTCAGCGTCCCCACTCGGAGAGGAGCCGGTCAGCGTCCCCACTCGGAGAGGAGCCGGTCAGCGTCCCCACTCGGAGAGGAGCCGGTCAGCGTCCCCACTCGGAGAGAAGCAGGTCAGCGTCCCCACTCGGAGAGGAGCCGGTCAGCGTCCCCACTCGGAGAGGAGCCGGTCAGCGTCCCCACTCGGAGAGGAGCCGGTCAGCATTCCCTGTGCGCCCTTCCTTCTCTGCGCGCCAGTCCCAGATACCATCAGTCTGATTTTTGAGCGTTGTCACACGTCACTCACGGTAGTGCGGAGCCGGACTGAACCACGACAGGTTCCAGTGAGGAACCACCGTCCGCTGCGGCACGTTTGTGTCGGCCCCGCCTTTCTGGAGTCAGCTTTGCTGACGAGGTGACCTCTCGGGGGTCTTTCCACCTTTGCGTGCTGCTGCACCCCGCCCCCTTGCTCCTGTGTGCATGGGAATCAGCGGCAGACCCTGCCACCCCAGCAGAGGGTGGGTCACGTCTACGATGTCAGGTCACACCCAGAGGACGCCGCTTAGGGCCCTGGTGTACCGATGGTGTGCCCTGTGTGGGACCTCGGGCTTATCCCAGCAGAGCCCCGTGGCTCTCTGGGTGAGCATCCACATGTGTGTTTCCCGTCTCTCACCTGCTGGTGTAGACGGTGCGTCCTGCTCCGCTTGGACAGGGCGAGTCAGAACCAGCTGTGTTCGATCCACGGGTCAAGTGAGTTTCCTCCCTCTCGGCTCAGCGTGCAGAGACCGTGGGCTCCAGGGCTTACGAGCAAAGGGGGATGTAAGGCCGGCTCTTCCCGTTCCGTCCGACCCCTAGCACATGTATTATGCTGTTGGCTTGGCTTGAAATCATATGTTAATGGACTTGTTCTCAGTAGGATCTTGTGGGGAGTGTGGCTCTGGCCCAGACCCCGGTGCCAGGTTATGTCACACCATCCCGATGGACACGAAGGTCTATTTGAGCATCTTCTCATTCTGTTAGGCTTAGGGGCCCGTACGGTACTTCTAGTTCTGATATTTTTGCAATGATTCTAGAATTACACGTGGTAGTGTTTGTTCTCCGAATTTCCTTTGTCGTTACTGTGTGTTTTTCTTCCACTCCTTAGAATGATTTTGGGTCAAAGAAACCTCCTCCCCCAAAAAAACACCCGTGTTGAGATTTTGCCCGAAATTGGCCTCAACTGATGTGACTTGGTCCTGTCTGCACGCACGCAGCCTGGGTTTGAGCCCACGTTGGCTGGCCACAGGCAGGTGGGGCCTCCTGCAGCTCTGACTCTTCACACGTCGGTGAGGAGAGGGTCCGCCTTCACAGCTTTGTTAGCAGCATGATATATTGGTGTCTTTCCTGAGAAATCCTTCACCACCACAGGATGGCAAAGGTGTTCTCCATACTCTTTTCTAGGAGTTTTATAACACTAGCTTTTATCTTTTAGGTGCTGTGAGCACTTTCAAGCTAATTTTGGAGCATGATGTGACTTTTTACCCCCATATTGATAAGCAATTGTTCCAGCGCCATTTGTTGAAAATACATCTTTTCTCTCTTGAATTGCATGGGCACCTTTGTCAAAAATCAATGGGAGATAGATGCTCGGGCCTTCTCTGGGCTCTCTGTTCTGTTCCATTGATCTACGGCCCTGTCCTTCTGCCAACACTACATCTTGCCAATACTGTAGCTTTATGGTAAGTCTCGAAATCGATAGTGTTAAGAGCGGTGGCCACAGGCATGCATAGGTGGGTCCTCCAGCCACGGGAACGTGATCGACCGAGGGCCCCAGCCACGTCCGAGATCCACGCCGCTCCTGCCACGTGCTCAGGTGATGCCGGGTGAGTCAGAAACCCAGAGGCAGGCTCTCTCCTGGAGGTCTAGGGCTTGTCTCAAGGACCCCTCCGGGCCTTGCACGACCTCGGAGACATCATGACGGCCTCTGGCGGTTCCCTCTTCCGTCCTTCCTTCTGCTCCCGGGGGTCCTTCCTGCTCCACGTCCGGCGGGCCCCAGCTCGGCTGCCGAAGCTCCCGTCGCCTGCCTCCCCGCTCTCCCTCCCAGGGCTTGTCCGAGCTCGCGGACAAGCACAGTCAACTGCCAAATGAGTTTCCCTTTCACGAACGCTATTTTGATGTTTTGTGTCTTTATGCACATTTATGAGCCGTCTGCAAATTTCTACAATAAAAAATAACTGGAATTTTGACTAGGGTTGGGCTGAGTAGAAAAGCCGATTAAGGAGAATCAGCATCTTTCGTACAGTGAGTCTCCCGGTGGATTCATGCCTTACGTCCCGCCATTGCTTTACGACTTAATATCTTTAGGGCAAGTTTTGTGGTTTTCAGTGTATGAGTCTTACACATATTTTATTTAATTCACCTTTAATTATCGCATGTTTGTGCATGCTGTTATAAATTATATTGTAAATTCAATTTTTACATCATTTCCAATAGTTTGCTGCCCGTGTACAGAAGCACAATGGTTTTCCTATACTAACCTTGTTTTAAAGAACAGGACGAAATTGGCTCCATTCCTGTGGCTGTCAGATACCCCCTCAGTGTTTTCCACGTACACAGCCAAGTCGTCTGTGAAAAAACGCAGCTTTAATCCTTCTTTTCCAATGTGCACACTTTTATTTTGTTTTCTTGACTTGTGGCATCAGTTATGTTAACCCTGACTCGGACCCTAAATTCAATCCTAACCCTAATCCTGTAACCCTCGCATTGGCTTTCCTGATGTCGTGAGCTGTGGGTTTGCGTGGGTGCTCTCAACGGAATGAAGTTTCTGTCTTTCCCCTGTTTGCTGAGTTTTTCTTCTTCTTCTTTTTTTTAAATCATGAATGGCTTGATTTCGTCAGTCTTTCTGGGTGTATTGAGATAATCACGTATGGTTTCCCCTTCTATTTTTTAATATGCTGCGTTTTATAATTTGTAAACAGGAATGGTGTCTTGCTGGGACAGGCACTAATTGGCCATGCATTGTCCTTGTTACATATTGTTGGCCTCGGCCTGCTGATGTTTGATTACGAGTACTCGTGCGCCGGGCACGAGGGCTGTGGTTGGCCGGTCCTGTATACCCCGTGGGGTCTCTGGCTGTGCTGTCAGAGGAAAAGCGGATCTCGTCAAACCCACCGAGGAGTATTTCCTCCTTCTCTTGTTTTTTTTTTTCTGAAAGGCTTTCTGCAGGGTTGCCTTCTTTAATGTCTTGTAGAATCCCACACCGACACGTTCTCAGTGAGGAGTTCCCTTGTGGGTAGGTTTTTACTTTTACTGGTAGATGCAGATAGAAATTCAGATGTTCTGCGTTTTCCTGTGTCACTGGTGGTCATGTTTGTCTGCTCTGGTGCTGGCTGCAGGCCTCGGTCAGAGCATCTTCCAGTCGAAGGTGTCAGGTTTACCGGGTTTTCCAGAGTATTTTCCAGGTTTACCGGAAGAACTGGATTCTCATGTCAGGGTCTGTAGGGCCCACGACAGCCCCCCCATTCCTGATTCCTCCTGTAACTCGGATTCCAATTGTCCAACTTTGTAGGTCTTTGCAACAGAACCACGTGTCCTCTTCCTGACCCGATGCTTCTCACCCTATTATGGAATTCCTCTACGCATTCTCAGACTCGTTGCGTCGCTTTATCTGTAGACCGTGTGGCTGGTGCTGCCTCGCTATCGCCCGGCTGCTACCGAGTCCTGATGGTGGATTTCAGGACCTGCAACTGTCCTCATCACAGAAGTGGGACCAGAAGCCCCACTTCCCGGCTGACATTGCTGCCTCCTGTTCCTAAGAGCCCTTTCCACCTTGCCCGTTAATTCTCTTTGCAGCCACAGCCTCAAAGCCCGGGCTTGCCCAACCCCGGGGCCACTGGGCTTGGTTCCCACGGGCTGCCTTTCTTTGCGTGAACAGATGACACATTTCTGTTTTGTTTTTTTTTTTAAAGATTGATTGTTGACTGATTTATCTAAGAGAGGCAGAGAGAGAGAGCATGAGAGGGGAGAGGGTCAGAGGGAGAAGCAGACTCCCTGCAGAGCTGGGCGCCCGATGTGGGACTTGATCCCGGGACTCCGGGATCATGACCTGAGCCAAAGGCCGTCGGGAGTTTGTGAGAACATTTCACTTCACTGTGCTGCACATCTCGCCTGTCTCTGTGACAAAGAGAAAACCTGTCCCTTTAGAGTAAATGCAGCTTTGTTTTCTTCCTGTTTCGCCACTTAGTACACAGGCCCTTTGTTCCTTCTGAAAGAGTTTAAATAATTATGTTCAGAGAGAATGTACAGGCTTCTCTCGTCCTTTCCAGAACGCTTTTAGTCTTTCATGGTTAGTGATGGTTCTGTATGTGGTAGAAGCATCCGAACAAGCCTTGTTTCCTGAAATACTTTTTGTTAAATCAGAAGCAGGCATCCGGTTGTCTCCACGCACTGTGGGCCTTGATCTTTATTTTTTCACGGGTTTATTAGATTAAAAACGTGCGCCCGGTCTGCGGCGTGACCTGATTCTGCCCTGTTGTGGCAGGTCACATTTCATGCGTGCTCTGGAGAGTGCGTGTTTTCTGCGTGTGGCAGCTGTGCACGCAGAATTGTGTGTGCACAATTCCTCTCCATCGAGCTGATTTTACAGGTGTGTCCACTTCACGGTCCTATTTCTCTGAGGATTTGCTGTAACTTTCTGCATCAGGGTTTCAGTCCTTTGCCAAACGTGCACCAGGATCTTTCCCGGGGCTGCCTCACTTTCTTTTTTTTTTTTTTTTCCCCTTGGAAATACAGCTTTTTTAAAAAAAATTTTTCGATTTATTTATTTTCAGAAAAACAGTATTCATTATTTTTGCACCACACCCAGTGCTCCATGCAATCCGTGCCCTCTCTAATACCCACCACCTGGTTCCCCCAACCTCCTACTCCCCCGCCCCTTCAAAACCCTCAGACTGTTTTTCAGAGTCCATAGTCTCTCATGATTCACCTCCCCTTCCAATTTACCCCAACTCCCTTCTCCTCTCCATCTCCCCTTGTCCTCCATGCTATTTGTTATGCTCCACAAATAAGTGAAACCAGATGATAATTGACTCTCTCTGCTTGACTTATTTCACTCAGCATCATCTCTTCCAGTCCCGTCCATGTTGCTACAAAAGTTGGGTATTCATCCTTCCTGATGGAGGCATCATACTCCATAGTGTATATGGACCACATCTTCCTTATCCATTTGTCCGTTGAAGGGCATCTTGGTTCTTTCCACAGTTTGGCGACTGTGGCCATTGCTGCTATAAACATTAACAAGACAGGAAACAAAGTGTGTTGGAGAGGATGTGGAGAAAGGGGAACCCTCTTACACTGTTGGTGGGAATGCAAGTTGGTGCAGCCTCTTTGGAGAACAGTGTGGAGATTCCTCAAGAAATTAAAAATAGAGCTTCCCTATGACCCTGCCATTGCACTCCTGGGTATTTACGCCAAAGATACAGATGTCGTGAAAAGAAGGGCCATCTGTACCCCAATGTTTATAGCTGCCTCACTTTCTAATTTTGTGTGTGGTGCTTAAAGACCCAGAGTTCTGTATTGTTATGTAGTCAAACATAGCGTTTTCCCCTTCATCTGGTTTTGCTTTTAAAGTGACGTGTCCCCAACACACTGGAGTCCTCTGCGTTGTCTTTCGATGAGGTTCTGACTTACTCTGCGTTTGCCTTCTGGTCCACCAGAGCTGAGTCGTGAGGCAGGCGGGAAGAGAGAGACCTCGATGCAATTTCCGTCCAGTTTCCCTTTCCCACTCACCGGGTGTTACCTTTCCCCACTTTGAAACCCCGCTGTTCTCTTCTGAGCCGCTGCCCCTGCGTGGACTTGCTTCTGAGCTTTCTCTCTTGCGGCCCTCCGCTGTCGTGTGTCTGTGTGACATGTGTCCATTCGCGTGCGCACCGGCAACGCGCGGCTGGTATGTTACAAGGCGAGCGGCTTTATTACTGTTCTACTTCTTTATTTTTTCTCTAATATCCTTACATATGTTCCTTTACAAAACAATTTTCGAAACACATTGTCAAATCCAACTACCTATTTGAGGTTTCCATTAAAATTACGTTAACACCTGTCACGTAAAGGAGGAGACGGAGGACCCTTACAAGAATCCGGTCTCACACGGAAACACGGCATGGCCTCGTGCGCTCGGTTTTATGACTTTCGTAATCTGTGCAGTTTTCTTTGTGCAGATCTTACACACTTTAGGATATTTTTGTCCCTAGAAATATTGTGTAGTTTTGTTGCTATCGTGAATAGGATGTTTTGTATTTTTACATTATACTTGGTTTCGTTATTGGCTATAGTAAAGTTACCAGGTTTGGCGTCTACTAAAGTGACAGACATTAAAGCACTTTGTTCTAATACATTTTGATTTGATTCTCTAAGTCAGATCAACTATTAAAAAATCACAATAGAAATTCTTTGTTATACTATATCATATTTTTAAGATTTGCATTGACTTCAGAAATAGTATCTGAGAACTTTTGCTTTCATAAGAAGGGCTAATAATTTCAGATAAATATTTTTTATCTTATTTTAAAATATTTTTAGAAATATTCTTCTATCCTTATTTTTATAAATAATTTATAAAAATCAGGAATTAATACTGAATTTGGCCAAATTGCTTTTAGACATTTATTACAATAATCATGTAGTTTGTTTTTATTGGAACTATCCTGGTAAATTATATTAATAAATGTACTAATTTTGTCTAGAATTAAATGTATTTGGCCATTTTCTGTTATTTAACTGTATTGATAGATTGGACAGATTTGCAACTCACTTGGAATTTTCAAATATTTATTCAGAGCTAAGATTACTGTATAGTTTGATTTTTGTGCTTCTAAAAAGATTTTGGGCCCCAGTGTTATATGCAATGGGCCAGGAAGTTTTCCAAATCTCTATGCACTGAGATAATTTAAATAGCATAAGAACGGTCTCTTCCTGAGTTTTGAAATAACCCACTCATACAGACGCCTGGCCCTGGCGTGTTTTATGAAGTTAGTTCTTGGGCAATTTTAGACATTTCATCTTTTAAATTAATTTCCAACTGCAGGCCATATACGGATATACTTTTGTTATACACATTTTTACAAATATAGATACAACAAAAGCCTCTTTTAGTACTTCCTGCTGCTCTTCCTGTCCCCATCATCTGGGTGTGGCTCCGTCTGTATTTTCTTCTGTGTCTTTAGAGGCGTATATAAGCACTCACGGAAATGCGCGATTTCCCTCTCTGCTTTATTTTCAGAGCAATTCAGTAATTCTGAATGTTGAACTTACTTGTTGTTTTTTTTCATCATCCTGAAATCTTTGCATGTGGACATATGCGGCAGCTGCGTCAACTTCCGTAGGTTACTGTTGGACGCTATGCGGTGCCAGTAGCCTGCGTTTAACTGCCTTTCTTTCGTGTTCTCTTGTGCACAGTTATTGTTCGTTTGTATTTTCCAGTATTTCCTTAAAAGTTTGGGAATATTTGTTTTCCCGAGATTATGTTCAGTTTCCTCAAGATTTCCTTCTTTCTTTTCTCCCTGCACTTACTAAATTGTACATTCATTCATGTAACAAATATCTACAGCATGCTTGCTGTGTGCCTGCTGCTTTTCTAGAAGCTTAGCATAGATTTGTGAGCGGAATGGACCCCAATCCCTGACCTCATGCTGCTATTTCTGATGCATAGTTTATTTATTTATGTATTTATTTTTAAAGAAGAATTATTTATTCTAGAGTGAGAGTGAGAGGGAGAGAGAGAGAGAGAGAACAGGGGGTGGGGCCGGGGAAGAGGCACGGGGGAGAGAATCGCGGGCAGACTCCGCACTGAGCGTGGAGCCGGGCGTGGGACTTGATCTCACAACACTGAGGTCGTAACCTGAGCAGAAAGAAGTCAGTGTTGGACACTGACCCAACTGAGCCCCCCAGTTGCCCCTATGATGCATGTTTTAAAATTATACATTTGGATTTACTAGAATTATAAACATTACAATAATTATTACAACCTTTATAGAGTTTTTTTCTACTTTTGTAAAATTTACTTCCTGTTCAGGATTATCTACTCTGTTTTTATTCCCTTTTCCCTGCTTGATTAGAATGCACGTGTTTTTCTCATTCATATGGCTTTCTTTAGCATCAGTTTTTGTCACGATGATGAGAAGCCCACAAGCAAAATTTATGTTTTTTACAACTTTAAAGGGACTTATTTCTTCATTTATCTTTTTAACTATATTGATTTCTCTTTTCTCTTTAATTTAACTGGTTTTTTCCCCCTAAATTCCCAGATTAGATGCTTAGTTTATTTACTTTGTTTCTTTGTTGCTTTAAAACAGAAGTGTTTCAGCTTTTTGTGCTCCTGTGAAGAAGAGCTGGCCTTGACCGTGTTTGTTTCTGACGGTCGGGGGCAAAGACCTCCATACCATTCAGGAAGGCTCATGCTCACCTGCTCTTCTGTCATACTCCCCACAGCCCAAGAACCAGTGGAAACCATGGTGAGATTTCTCCGTGCTCCTCCGTCGATGAGGAAGCATGTGCTGAGGACAGGCAGCAAAGACATGGCCCTCGGTGTTGGCCGGTCACGGCACGCGGCACGGGGGAAGCACGTGGCCTGCTGACTTTCATCAGGGAGGGGAAGAGAGGAGACGTGTTACCCCATGAGGGAGCGGAAACCTCAGAAACCAACCTACATGTACTCTCTCCTACGTAAACCACGTTTCTGGTTAGAATGTTTACAGTAGCTTTATCGTGAGTCTCACACTTCAGAAATGGTGTATGTTACGAGATGCGCATCTCCTTCCCGGTTTTCCACGGTAATCGTTGGTGTTTTTTGACATTAATAAAAGCTATTATCATGCACTTAGTGCGTGCCTTGCATTGTACTGAGGACTCCTTAGCTCTTCTGTCCTTGGATCGTGTCCTCCACAAGCAACTCTCCAGTCGGATGGTGTGGACAGAGACCTGCCGGTGGTGAGGTTGTGGGACATGGGACAGTCCGTGGCCTGTCTGTACTTGAACTCTGGGGACGGCCCCTCCAAAGCCTGCACTTTTCACTGCTTAGTTTTTAGAGCATGTGAGCATTTTATTCTTAATTTCTATTTTACTTCGACCGCTCTCTTTCTCACTTTTATCCACAGTTGAGGGAGAAATTCTCCAGCTGGTCCTCTAATTCATAGGTGAGATTTTCTCCTGTTCCATTCTGTTCTCTCCCTCCATTGTCCTTTTAAAAATTCAGCAATCCTGTTTTTTTTCAACTGAAAGCAGTGTTCCTGATTGCAGAGTGTGCTGTCGTCTGAAATTTCATTTAAAAAATTAAAATAGGGAAATAAAAGGGGTTCTCCTGGGCGGACACTGCATTAAGTCCCCTGCACAGGAGGACATTTCCGACCCCACGGACCACTGCTCGCTCTCACTGTGTACATCACTGTGCGGATTTCTCCCCATTCACGTGGTGACTGAATTTGAGTCAGGTTCCTGCAGAGCTTCTCTGGGGTCTGATTCGTGTCTTTCAGAGCGAGGGCAACGCTGGCTCTGCTCTCCTTTTATTTTGCCAATGCAAGGGCCGGTTGTTGCGGGGGGGCAGGGCCGCCGCGGGCAGCACGGAGCCTCCTGGCGGTTTGGACGCTTTCTGCTGGCGTCTTGCTTCTCCGTGTTGGCTCCGCACCCTCGGCTGCTGCCGCCACCAGCTGCCCCCGAATCACGGCAATAACCTTTGTCCTGGGACCTGCCCAGGGCGCCTGCTCGCGTGGCCTTCACCTCACGCTAGGGAGAAGTCTGCACCCCAGTGGGCTGTTTATCCCCACGTACTCGGTGCCAGAATTCAGAAACACACGGTTTCAGCGTCTGGAACCCTGACATTGGCCCCACGCGGTCTGGTTTGTGTGTCAGGGTTAGCCACAGCCCCAAGGACGTGGGGGCCGCTTGGGGACGTGCACGATGCACACTTCTGCACCCAGAGGACGCTCAGGAGGCTCCAGACGTCGTCCAGGATGACCTTCTCCGCAGCCGCCTTTGCAGACCCTTTGTCACATGGTGCGGGCCGCCGGGCTGCGGGGACAGAGCCCGCATGCCACGTGAAGGGCCCCTTTGTGGTTGTGGCATTTCCTGCCCTCTCGTCCTGGGAGACAGCCCAGGGGGACGTGTCTCCACCATTTCCTGTCCGTCCGGCCGCCAAGCGCTCCTGCTCACTCCCAGACGCGGCTCCCGAGGGCTTGCGAGGAGGTGCCGCAGGCTCCCAAGAGCAGGGGTTTCAGGACTGAGAGGCAGACCTCGCGGGGAAACAGATTTTAATTATTTGGAGGAGAAGCTTAAGGGGAGAAAATGCCAGAGCCAGTCCCGTGAGGCTGCAGACCGGGGCTCCTCTCACCTCGGGGGTCCTGCCGAGCTCCCCCAGGGTCTGCTCTGCTTGTGCTTGGCCCAAGGGTCGGAATCGTGCTGGCGCTCCTCGCGGCGGCCGGCCGGCCGCTCCCAGGCTGCAGGGGGCTCCGTGCACGCCTCGTCCTTGCCTGCTCTGGCTGACGCGACACCATCCGCGGAAGGTGGCGGAATGCGTCACCCCAGAAGAGGCCACTTTGCCGTAATGCTCGCGTTGAGCTGAGCATTGAAAAACAGCGGGACAAGAAGGACACTGATGCCCCTTTCCTTCCTGACAGCCGGAGATACCACTCGGGTGTGGAAGCCCCCGTCCCCGGAGGGAGGGACACTCCTATCACCAGTGTCACGGGGAGTCGGGGCCCAGAGCAGCTCGATGCGCAGACCTGGGTCAAAGAGCAGCTCCGCGTCCGCTCGCTGTTGACCCCGTTGGCCCTGTGTCTCCCACAGCTGCCGCTCCCTGCCTGCGGGTGCCCAGCCCGTCGGCCCCCGGGTCATCCTCGCCCGGGCGGCCCATGCGTCGCTGTCTCCTGCGGATCTGCCTGAGGCCCCGCCGGTGACCTAAGAGCACGGAGGCAGAGTTTCGCCTCCCCGAGAGCCTGAACCACAGGAATTCATTCCTCACACCTGCAGGCAGGGAATCCAAGGTCAAGGCGTTGGCAGGTGGGTTCTGTTCTGAGCCTCCTGGCTGCCAGGCAGCTGACTTCTTGCCGCGTGCTCCCGTGGCCTGCCTTCCGGGAAGCCGGGAGAGCAAGCCGGCTCTCTGTGTCTTGTCCTTCAAGGACACCGATCCTGTCATGTCAGGGCTCTACTCTCATGACTCACTTGGCAGTAATTCCATCCGTGGACACCGTGCCTCCATCACGGCCCTGCGGGGGAAGGGGGACAAGCCTTCAGTCCACAGCACAGATGAGGCACACATTTCACTTCTGTGTTCATCCCTAGGTTTTCTCTGTCCCAGAAGCGTCTCCACCTGCCCAGGGGCACCCCCTCGGGTGTCCCACGGGCGTCCGGAACACACCTGTGTCAGCCTGAACTAGCTCTCCGCACTGCTGCCCTCCACAGCACCCCTCCCCCACGGTCTCAGAGCCCGCTGCCTCCCTTGGCCCTGCTGCTTGCCCTGGACGCCCCAGGCTCCCTCTGTTGGCTCCCCAGAGCCTTGTGGTCACTGCCGCTTCCTGGTGGTCAGCGTCTCAGCCTGTCCCTCGGATTCCCCCTCAACCTTCTGCTGGCTAAGGGGTCCCTTCACAGTCCCGAAACAGAACATACTCTCTTCTGTCTCTAGAATTTAGCTTATGAATTTTTCCTCCGGAATAACCCATCGAGAGAGGATTAGAGATTTGAGAATGTCGGGAAAATGCAGGAAGCGAGCCTAAGTAGCTAAGGACGGAGAAGGGGCTTCAGAGCTCCTTATCAAACACCAGGATCTCAAGTTTCCTGTGACAGTAAGAGACACGGTCTGTGATGCGCATCACAGACTCATTTTAACAAAATAGCACAGTCAGTCAGCTGGTGCTGGGTCCCAGGGCTCCCCCCGCCCCCACCAGCCGCCCTCCTGCTTCTCTGCCGCCCCAGGGGCTGGTTCTCGTGCTTCTCCGGCGCCGAACACAGGTGCCACTTCTGTTCACGCACAGCCCGTGGTTGGCCGTCTCGCACAGCTCGGCATGGCATGGCCCCTGCCCGTGCCCCAGTGCCCGCAGCAGGGATGGTGGCCCCCGGCATGGGTTAGCGAATGATGGAGGAGACACCGATGCCGCACGGGCATGGGCTAGGGGTGTTCTCATGACCTGAAGGCAAGTCACGTGGTCACACAGTTGCCCTCCAGGTGTGGGGTATGGACTCCACCAAGTTCTAGTAATTCATTCAGGAAGAAAAAAATGACAGCCATACACACCGTTTCAGAACACAGTAGATAGGAGAACAATTCTCCAGTCATTTTAAGAGCCTAGGATGGCCCTGAGACCAAAACCAGGCAAGGGCATTACAAGAAAAACACCGTCGAGCAACGTCCCTGTGAGTCGGACACAGACATGCGCAACAGAAGATTCACACAGGAAATGCAGCATCGTGCGCACACACACACAGGCACATGCACGCACATTACACATACACACCACACAGACATGCGGTAAATACTAGACACCTATGCACGTAATGCACACACGTGTACACGCATACATCACGGTCTAGCACAGCATAGCCCAGAGATGCAAAGTTAGCATTTGTAGATACATTAACGTTCATTCACCAAGTTCGCAAGAATGAAGAGTTCAGGACTGCAGTCATTGCAATCAAGGGAAAAACAGCCTTCGACGGAATTCACCATCTGTTAGTGCTGAAAGTTCTCAGCAAACTCAGAAGGGAGGGAACTTTCCTCAGGCTGATCAGAGACGTCTTCAGAAGACGCTGCAGCAAGCATCCTGCGTCCTGCTGCACAGATCAGCGCTCTGTCCTGAGCTCAGGACCGAGGGAAGGACGTCCGCTGAGAGCATCTCTGTTCACCCCGGCCTGTCCCGTCCTGCCCGGGGCACTGGGGCCAGAAGAGTAGATGAGAAAGGAATGAAGCTCCTCACTGAACCGACCAACAGAAGAAAGACAAAAGAGCAGAACACCACCGAGTGAAAATAGCTGCTGAGCCAGCAAACCTGTGTTTCAAGGACGAAGGTTAAGTGGATCCCAGGCTCACGTCCCCGAAGCGGGTCCCCGCAGGTGCACAGTGAAGGCAGGGAGTCGAGGGGGCTTGCAGGGGTGCCCGTGTGAGAGAGGCGGGTGGGAACCAGCGGAGAAGCGGGGCATGTCGGGGAGAATCTGGCGATCGCGGTCTCTCTGGGAACGCAAGAATGCACGGGGCTGTCTTCACGGCGGGTCGACGGAAGACAAAAGCTTATCAGTCAGACCCCGGGGGGAGGACGGGCTCATTCCCCACCTTCTGTGCTCTGTGCTGTCGACCTCTCGAGGACACGTTCTTGAAGACGAGGAACGAGGCCGAAACTCTGCTTTTCCGGATGTCAGGACTCCAGTAATTGAGTCCCGGCTGTCTCTGCACAAGGAGGGACATCGAGTGGACACCATGAGGTGGGCGTCCCGCGGTAAAGGGTCTCCGTCCGCCAGCACGTGATGGACAAGGCCGTGCTGAGAACTTGGCTCTCGCTATAGGAGGAGGCAAGAGTGGTGCTAAGAAACGTTTGGTCACTCCAGCCACGATGGGACACTGATCCCCCACGGCTGAAACGTGACACGGGAAGATACTCAGTGTGGACGAGGAGATGAACCGGTGGAGACTAACGCGCTTGTGGATGGGGACGTCGGTGGGCGCGGCGCTTCGGAAGAACCGTCCGCATGTCTGTTTGAGACCAACGTGCTCGGGATCCAGGCCCCGCCCTCCAGTGAGTGCCCAAGGGCAGTGCACGCGTCACGCCCTCAGAGGGACACGCACGGGAGCGCCCCGCCCTCGATCCTCGGCCCCAGCCGGAAACCGGGAGCAGGGCCAACGTGGGATTGACGTGTAAACTATGGGATAGCGCGTGCCCGTCGGCGTGGCCGGGTGTCAGCAGTGTGGTGTGTCATGGGAGGAAGCCGGACACAGAAGGTCCCTGCCGCATGGCTCCCTCTATACGAAGGAAAAGGAAGGCCACGCTACCTGCAGTGTTCAGTGACGACTGTCTGCGCGGTGCTGCTACAGGAGGAGCGAGGAACTGGCCACCAACCCGGCCAGGCGGACACTGCGCCTCGTGGGGAGGGGGGCCGTGCTTGAAAGGGTGCTCGGGGGGTCCCTGGGGTCCTGACAGTGTCCCGTGGCATCACTCAGCGCTCGCTCACTGTTCACTTCCTAACGAACGGCTCATTAAGTTCCCATGGAGGTTTGTTGTGCAGCAAAGTAATTAAAAAAAATAAAATGGCGGAATATACGACGCGGGAAAAGTGAATGGCCAGCCCGAGCCTTTCACAAGGACCTCACGTGGGCCCTGGCCTGGGCCACACGAAACCCAGGTCCTGGAAATGAGGACTCTGAGTGTGGAAAGAAGATCCAGGGAACGGGCTGTCCTACCTTCCCGGATGCGGCCGCGGCCCTTGGTTGAAGGTTTTGCGTAACTCCTGGCTGCAAGAGACGGGAGGAGTCCCCCGGCCGGCCTTGCAAGGACCAATCAGGCTTCGGAACCCTGCGACACTTTCGTCCTTATTTCTACCTGCCATTCTCTGTTTTTACCACGTCTTTGTCCCGCGGGCTCGCTCTCCTACCTCCTTGGGTGTTAGTAGAAAGGGGGAAGTGCGAGTCTGGATACAGAGCTGTTAGTCAAGAACCGAATTATGCAAAGAACAAGAAACAAGCCAACACACCTTGCTGGCGCGTGATAATTGGAACGGAACCCTCCGATGTGGGGTTCTCCACGTGAGGTCAAGTGCGTTTTCCCAGCAAACTTCTTCCTCCTTGAAAAGACCACTTAGAAAACCTTCGAGGGGCGCATTACCATTCCCAGAACCAGTGTAATTTTCATGGGTGATTTTGTTTCAAAGAGGAAACATTTTTCTAGCAGGGAACCAAAGGCAGAGAGCGGTAGCAAGTTAGGTCTAATGACAAGTGATGTGAACAACATGTATAAATGTTTAATTTGGGCTCAGACATGCCAGATGCAAATTTCCTACTTCCTCAGGCAGTGCAAATACTGATCACTTACATGATTGCTTGGAAAAAGGGTCAACTTTTGGTTTAAGAAAACATCGCTGAAATATTAAATATTTATGAAACAGAGCTATTGCAGTGGGAGGCCGAGACCCACGTGGTGGGGTTCATGGCGAAATCCCGGCCACGCACCCACACTGCAACTCATTCCTGCGGTGTTTTCTTCTGGCTGACGGCAGGGTCAGGGACGGGACAAGGTCGTTCATTCTCCAGGCGAAAACAAAGCCGAATGTGGCTTGTCCCTGAACACACAGAGACTGCAAGGAAAGGATTTAAGGGAAGCCTTGGAGCAGGGGTGCCTGTCGCGTCCGTCAGTTCGTGTGCGTGGACGCGTGCCGAGGCCTATCATTCCACCGGGAGAGGAGGTCGCCCTTTTGTCTGTGGCTTGCTGGCTCGTTGACACCACAACGCTGGTGGAGGAAAGCTGTCATCTGTGCTCTACAAGATGACTTCTAGCAGGCCAGCTCTGCCTGCTTCCAATGGACGGGAGCCGGGAGGGCCCCTGGGCCGTTCTGCCACATTAGCAGAGACTGCAGCGTGACCCCTGATGGACTTGGGCGGGCGAGCCATTACCATTCACTTCAAATGTGTATAAAGAGTCATACATCCCTGTACCCCACACATATGTGTTGACCTTTACGTATGTGTCTGTATGTTATCTGGGCACGTGTATGTACGTGTTTGCATTATCTGTATAGATCACACACACACATAAACTATGGATAAGCTTCCATGGGGTACACACAATGTGTGGATACTTCCACACGTATGTGTCCCATGCACACATAGGCATACACATGTGCGTGTGCACACACACCTGTAGCTGAAGGTGTGCGGATACAGGCCAGCACACGCACTCACGCTCGGTGGGGACGGAGCAGGTGGATGGAGACACCCTCCGGACAGCGACCTCGATGCCGTGTTTGCCGTGAGTGGCCCGATTCTCACAGAAACCAGGATCCAGGCCCGGAACAGACCCTGCTCAGAACGTGCACTCTTGTCTGTGACTTTCTGAGTCTGGTGTGGAAATCTGACCCTCCCGCCCCTGAGGTGGTCACTCGTGTCTTCGCCGGGGCTGACGGCTCCCGTCTGGACGTTGGCGCGGTCTCCGTGAGGCTCCTCCTTGCCGCCGGCCGTGGCAGAGGTCTCAGCCTTAGGCTCGTGTCGGTTAGAAACAAACCAGGTTAGTGTGTCCTGTTACACGGTGACCACGCGCGTCGGCGCCCCCGGAAGCCCAGACCGCCGCTGTGTGCTGGCCTCTCCGCGGGGAGGTCAGCGACCTGCTGATGACATGTCCTCTCTCGGGTCCGTCCTGCCCTCGTCTCCTGGCGGCTTAGCAGGGGGACCTGCGTGGGGGGACGCCCACGCCCACGATGGAGCCGCTCTGCTCCGGCTGTGCGTCCGACACGGGGCCTTCTCTTCTGTCTGTAGAGAGCTCGGGGGCTCTCCACGCAGCCTGTCCTCACTCAGGTAGCAGAGCAGACTGGGTCCCTGCGTTTGTCCCCAGAGATGGGCCCAGGGTCAGAGACCGTGCGGTGAGCGCCCCCACCCACACGTGTCCCTCTGAGACGGCTCAAAACGTCCTCCCCACGGCTAATTTCGACGTGTGGGGCCCGAGCCTCCCGTCGGGGGTATAGATGTTCCGTGAGACTCGGGCTTCTCCCCTCCTCCCTAAGTGTCTTTAGAAGTTCCCGACCGTGTCTAATCAGGGCTGACCACCTGCTTGCTTCCCCCCCCCTCACACACCTTTGCCACGCTGCTCTGCTGCTCTGCGCCCCGGAAGCCCAAGGCCCGCCTCCCGTATGCAGGCGTGCTCAGAGCTAATGGGGCCGTGGTCACGGGCGTGGCCGCTCCTGATCAGGAAGTGGATGGGCTCCGTGGCCCAGTGCAGAACCGTGGCCCCGAAGCTCACTGGTTTCCTGTCTGTACTTAAGAAAACCGAGCTCCTCTCCTGACAGGCAGGAGAGTCACTGAAGAGGCCCCCGGGATGGCCAGGGTACAGGCGGCAGCTGGTGGACAGAAGTCTGCTTTCACGGTGGCTGTGATGTCACTGCTTGTCCCAAATCACTCATAAGCAAGGGCTGTCGGTTAGCAGCCCTGCCTGGTGGTGCTGTTGGTCATCGTGAGACTGAGGACACTGCTGGCATTGTTTTTTCTCCAGAAGGCCATGGGGGATCTGTCTCCCAAGCCTTGGCTGGCATTTCAAGGGCCGATTCCTGGACCGAGCCGTCCTCTCCCATGCCCCGGACCAGAGGGCATCTTCCGGCCACAGGCAGAGGGAACCCGACGCGCTCTGGTCTGTTCTGGCAGATGTGAGCACTCGGGTGCCGACTCACCTGGTTCCTTTATACATGAAACACCCACTGGGCTTTCACAGACGGCTCACAATCAGAGCACATAGTGTCATTCCTGCACGGTCTCCCTCCCCGACACCGAGTGCAGCGGAGTCTGGAAACATCAAAGAGAGGTGTTTACGAGAAGTCCTTTGGCAACTGATAGACGCAGTCCTGTCTTTAAATAAGATTTGGAATGAGGGCAAGTGTCGTCCAAGTGTCATGAATAAAGCATAGGTTTGATTGTAAAACCTCGTGAGCACCCTCGCGAGCCCGCGAGGCGCGAGAAGCCTCCGGGAGGGACGGCTAGAGGGGCGACACGTCCAGCTTCTGAAAACGCTCACGCGGGCTTGCCACAGGAGCGCACCTCACGCCTCACCATGACTTTTTCTGTGATCTCTGTGGTCGCCCACGGAGGACGCAGCCCTACGTGACTCGCACACTTCCCTTCTGCGCACTGGATCCTAGTCCTGGGGACCCCTAACTGACCCCCTACTGCAAGGTGACAGCCTCCTGCCCAGGCCCTGGCATCCCCAGAGCCCTGAGGACCAGGGGCCACTCTTGTGGGAGACAGGTGACCTCGGTGCGCCCCATGAGGAATCAGAGACACGGACTTTAACCACAGCTGCAGTCCTATCAAAATGCCTTCAGGTTGAGAGTGTGGTGGTCTCCCTTCAATTAGCTTACCGACGAGGACTCCATTTTAATGATCTAAATAGCTTTAAGTTTAATTTTGAAGTAATTTCAAATCTAGAAAAGGGTTGCAAGAGTAGTGCAAGAACTCTCCTTTCACTAATTTTTGAAAGAACGCCCAGATTCATTAATATTTACTATCTTGGCCTATTTACATTATTAGTCGTTCTTCTCTCCTTATTTTATTAAGAGTCTAGAAGTCCATCGTTGTATAATATTAACATAATATTTATTATAGTGGTATTGGTAGGACAAGAATGGATTTTAACACCTATTTTTTTAAAATTAAATGGCTTGAAATATTTTAATATTATTATTGATCTCGATGCTCAGACAACCTCACGTGTACTCAGCAGACGCCCCTCAAGCCAGTTCCTCCGAGCACTGACTAGTTCCTGGTGCTTTTCGACCATTCCTTATTTTTTTTTTTGCACACTTTTGCTCAGCTTCTTTATTCTCTGTCATTTGGTCTTCTATATCATTAATTCTTTCTTCTGCCTCATTTATCCTAGCAGTGAGAGCCTCCATTTTTGATTGCACCTCATTAATAGCTTTTTTGATTTCAATTTGGTTAGATTTTTGTTCTTTTATTTCTCCAGAAAGGGCTTTTATATCTCTCGAGAGGGTTTCTCTAAGATCTTCCATGCCTTTTTCGAGCCCGGCTAGAACCTTGAGAATTGTCATTCTGAACTCTAGATCTGACATATTACCAATGTCTGTATTGATTAGGTCCCTAGCCTTCGGTACTGCCTCTTGTTCTTTTTTTTGTGTTGAATTTTTCCGTCTTGTCATTTTGTCCAGAAAAGAGTATATGAAGGAGCAAGTAAAATACTAAAAGGGTGGCAACAACCCCAGGAAAATATGCTTTAACCAAATTAGAAGAGATCCAAAATCGTGAGGGGGGAGAAAGGGGATAAAAAGAGGTTCAAAAAGGAAGAAAGAAAAAAAAAAGAAAAAAGAGAAAAAGAAAAGAAAAGAAAAGAATTTAAAAAAGAAAACAAATAAGAAAAATATAAAAAAGAAAAAATATATATATTAGATAAACTAGTTAAAAAACGTTAAAAAAGAAAAAGGTAAAAGTTAAAAAAAAATTTACCAGAAGGCGAGAAAAAAAAAACAAAAAAATGAAAAAGAAAAAAATTAAATTAACTGCAAGACTAAAAAAAATCACAGGGAAAAAGCCATGAGTTCCGTGCTTTGCTTTCTCCTCCTCTGGAATTCTGCTGCTCTCAAAATCAAAAGACAACTGACAGAATGGGAGAAGATATTTGCAAACGACATATCAGATAAAGGACTAGTGTCCAGAATCTATAAAGAACTTAGCAAACTCAACACCCAAAGAACAAATAATCCAATCAAGAAATGGACAGAAGACACGAACAGACATTTCTGCAAAGAAGACATCCAGATGGCCAACAGACACATGAAAAAGTGCTCCATATCACTCGGCATCAGGGAAATACAAATCAAAACCACAATGAGATATCACCTCACACCAGTCAGAATGGCTAAAATCAACAAGTCAGGAAATGACAGATGCTGGCGAGGATGCGGAGAAAGGGGAACCCTCCTACACTGTTGGTGGGAATGCAAGCTGGTGCAGCCACTCTGGAAAACAGCATGGAGGTTCCTCAAAATGTTGAAAATAGAACTGCCCTATCTATGACCCAGCAATTGCACTATTGGGTATTTACCCTAAAGATACAAACGTAGTGATCCAAAGGGGCACATGCACCCGAATGTTTATAGCAGCAATTTCCACAACAGCCAAACTGTGGAAAGAACCTAGATGTCCATCAACAGATGAATGGATCAAGAGGATGTGGTATATATACACAATGGAATACTATGCAGCCATCAAAAGAAATGAAATCTTGCCATTTGCGACAACATGGATGGAACTAGAGCGTATCATGCTTAGTGAAATAAGTCAAGCAGAGAAAGACAACTATCATATGATCTCCCTGATATGAGGAAGTGGTGATGCAACATGGGGGCTTAAGTGGGTAGGAGAAGAATCAATGAAGCAAGATGGGATTGGGAGGGAGACAAACCATAAGTGACTCTTAATCTCACAAAACAAACTGAGGGTTGCTGGGGGGAGGGGGTTTGGGAGAAGGGGGTGGGATTATGGACACTGGGGAGGGTATGTGCTATGGTGAGTGCTGTGAAGTGTGTAAACCTGATGATTCACAGACCTGTACCCCTGGGGATAAAAATATATGTTTATAAAAAATAAAAAATTAAAAAAAATATGTTGCAGGCTTAGCTTGTATTTTCCCTGGCCCAACCTAGGAATCCATTACTTATTGAATTTAGCCTGTTTGTGGGGACACTGTATTTAGAAACAAAGATCCGTATGCTGGGTGATCTCACTGCTAATGGGCGTCATCGATTCTGGGTCTCTCAGCCGCCAAAGCAAAGACACATACCCTTGTCTTGGTCCGTCGTCCACCTGTTTCTGCTTGGACCTACTTTGATATCTCTAAAGCCGGGGCCCACGCTCACACCTCCAGGTCCATTCCTGCACCTCACACCTCCCCACCCTCCTGCATCTCATGCTTGTGTCCTGCTTTGCCAACAGGGACTTAGCCCCTCATGTCATCATGGTATTGGCTTTGTGGCTCAGTCCTACAGATTCAGAAAGCATTTCCGGAATTACTGATTTATTCCACTGTGGAAAACAAACCCACCGAGGATGGCTTCTTCCAGTTTGTAAACGAGTGCCCTGAATTACTAGAAAGCGATACAAAATCAGCAAAACAATCATTTTTAGCTTTAAACAGCACAGGGCCAGCATAACACCTGGAGGAGGGAAATGAGCAGAGTGGGCTGTACCGCTCCACACCTGCTGCTTAGATGCTTCCAGGCTGATGTGCAGGAAAGGGAACACCGGGCTGAGCCCAGCAGCCTTGCCGAGATGAGGAGGCAGCGCTTGTCACTCTGAGAGATAGAGACCATCAGGATTCACGGTGCAGACCAGCAACACAGAGCTTCTGAGTCTGCAGGGGTCCTCTGGGGGCTTTGCCTCCATGTTCATGTGCGACCATGTAGGGGCACATCTTTGTAGGGCCAAGCAAAGAGCCGCTGCAAAGCATTAGGTCAAGAAATTCCTGAAAGTCACACAGATATGGGAAATTTCATGTCCCCACCAGCAAGATTGGAGAAGCCTACTAATACATGGGACTTTGGGTCGAGTTCCCAGAGGAATATTGCCTTAGAAGTTAAGATAAGTTAGCTCTCAATGAAAGGCTGTTCTGGACTCTGCAAAAAAGCTTAGACTTGAAAATAATCACTCCAATTTCAAGTAATATCACTGTGTGCTAGACCAAATTTCAACACTCCTTAGAGCAATACAGCACCCAATGACATTAGAATTCACAATGCCTGGCATTCAACCAAAATACCAATTATGCAAATAAGCATGAAAATGAAACCCATAACTGGGAGAAAACTCTATTGATGGAAACATTCTCAGAAATGACGGAGATTATGGAATTAGCCGATAAGGGCATTAGACAGCGCGTGCACACACACGCACATGCATTAGTGGGCTTGAAGAGGTAGCCATAGAAACTAAACAAAATGAATCACGGAGAGAAGATGGAAAATAAAAAAAGCACCAGAACATGTGAGAGAATATCAAGTGGTCTAGAATAATTGTAATTTGAATCCTGTCCCTGGAGAATAGAGAGGAAGGGGTGAATAAAAATTATATGAAGACGTAATAGCTGAAGAAACTTTGAAATTTGATGAAAACTATAAACTCGCAGCTTGTGGGAGCTCATCAGATCTCCAGCAGCAGAAACATAAAACCACACCAGGTCACAAGCTGCTGAAAAGATGAAATATAAAAGCAGCTTATATAAGAGAAATACAGGCACATACCACATAATTATTTAAGACGCACAAAGATGAGAATGGTCACATGCTTTGGATCAGAAGCACGGCAAGGCAGGAGAACATGGCATGATGCCTTTAAATACTGAAAGAGAAGTTGACTGAACTGGGGATTTTATACACGATGAAGACGTCTTTCAAAAATGAAGGTGGGCTTCTGCTCCTCAACACGGCGGACTAAGAACCCAGCAGATAGCATTCCTCTTCCGAGAGCAACCATAACCCGGGACACAATACAAAGAAGCTTATGTCTGAATGTGCTGGGAAGTGGACACTCTGTTGCTTCTAGAGGGAAGGGCCACCTGCTGCAGGAGTAGAGATGTGGGATCAGATGACAGGTCTCTGCCACCGACGCTTAGCCTCTGCTCGTGCAGTGGGCACACAGGTGTGAGGCAGCGGTGTCACCTGGAGAACCTACGATCTTCTGGCCCTGGGAACCAGAAAGGTCAGACTGAGAATTACAAACACCCAGGGATAGGGGGATTGTCACAAGGAAGAGCTAGGGGAGCGGCCCCCAACTTTGTGTACCGACGTCTGTGATTGCGCCTCACGCACGAGTGCAGAACAGACTCATGCAACTCAGCTAAAATCAACTTAGGCGAGCAGAGCCGCCTCCTGGGAGAGAGTTTGACATCCAAACCAAGCCAGGTGGTGACCTGCTCAGAAAAGGAGAGCGGTGGCTCTAGGATCTTGATAGCTCATGATGTCCAAAATGCAATCCAAAATTACAAGATATATGAAAAAAAAAACCATGAAAATGGAATACATTCTCAAGAAACAGGAAAACAAAATAATTTAACTAGAATCTGGCTTGGACAAGCTGTCAAGACCGTATCACAATTATCCTAAATAAAGGAAAGTAAAATACATTTTAATTTCTTTACCTTCATCTATTACTTATGTAACACTCTTCCTTTCTTTGCGCAGATCTGAGTTTCTGTTGATTTGGGGGTACTTATCATATGGATGGTGTTCTCCGAGATTCTCAGATCTGAGGTTTGGTGTCTCTCATTGATTTTGGAAATTTCTCAGCCATCTTCCCTCAATTATGGGTCCCGTTCTTTCTTTCTCTGTACTCAGTTGCCCCATTATAAAAATGTTACCCTTTTGTAATTATCTCATAGTCCTTTGACCTCTGTTTAATCTTTTCCACTCTTTTTTCTCTCTGCCTTTCAGTTTTAGAAGTTTCTATTGATGGATCTTCAAACTTACTGATTCTTTCCCTGGCCATGTCCAGTCTGATGAGCCCAGGAGAGGCATTCTTCATTTCTGTTACATTGTTTTTTATCTTCAGCATTTCATTTTGACTCTTTCTTAAGTGCTGTGGCTTTGTTTACATCGCCTCTCTGTTCCTGCTTGCTGACCACTTTTCTTAGCACATTAATAATAGTTATTTTAAGTTTCTGATAATATTCCAAACCTCTGCCACACCCAAGTCTGCTTCTGATGCTTAGTTTGTCTCTTTGGTCTGTATTTTGCCTTGGTAAGCCATGCAGTGTTTTTGGAAAGCCAGGCACGACGTGGTGGGTAAGGGGAATTGAGGTAGTGTGTGGTTTGTGTTTGCCTGGTGAGGAGTCAGGCCCCTCAGGGTTTGCTACAGTTGTAGCACCAGGTTGCCTCTGGTGTCCTTGTTCTTGATTTCTGTGCTCCCTTTGGGTTTCCCTGGAGATTTTTAAAGCAGGGTCTGGGGCTTTCAATTCCTTTACATGTAACCCCTTGTTACAGAGGAGCGCTGTCTGGGATGTTGTGGCTGGGGGGAGGGAGGTGTTCTATCATCCTGTGATTAGGGGTCAGCCCTGCGTTGGGTATTTTCTTTTCCCCAGGTAGGCTAGGCTTTGGTGGAATTAGGTTAGGCTCAGCTGAAGCAGTTTTCACTAATCTCAAGCCTCTTAAGAAAAACAGAATGTCCTGGGCGTACTTCGAAATGGACGGCTTTCCCTACCCTCCGTGGGAGGCAGGAGGGGCTCTTCCTCCCATCTTCATGGTGAGCATCTGGTAGCGAGGGCTCCTGGAGGTAGAACTCACAAAAGTGTGCTCCTCCCAAAACTGGGGCCTCTTTCATGATAATTATTATTTTAGAAAATTTATTTATTTTTCTTGAAGTATAATTGAAGTATAATTTTGTGTAATTAAAGGAAAGCTCCGCAGAGAACTAGAAAGTCTAGTTAAAAGGGATATTCAGGAGATGAGCGTAACAGCCCAACGGATGAGACAAGACGGAACAAGTGAGCTTGAAGACAGCAACAGGAATCATTCACGGACAGAGCAACCAGTTTTCTGTCTTTTTAGAGAATGAAGCCCGTTTGACTTGTTAGACTAAAGCAAGTCTCCCCACACATAGAACTGGATTGCCAGAAGAAGAGAACAGAGAGAATGAGACACAAATGTTAAAAAATTCGTTGAAGATGTAACGTCCAAGTATCCTACATCTGATGTAAAACAGAGAGATTCTAAATGAATGTTGGGGGGAAACACACACACACACACACACACACACACAGAAGCCCGTGCCGAAGCCCGTCATTATCCGACTGTTGAAACGAGATAAAGAGCGCGTTTTGCAAGCGAGGAGAGAAAAATTGCAAGGCACAGAGGAGGTGTGATGTAATTAGCGGCTGGCTTCCCCCCACCAACAGCGTGGGACGAGGAAGCAGGGCAGTGCGTGTAAAGTGCGGAAAGCAAGAATAAACTCGATTCACTGTTTTGTTCTTCCAACATCATTCAGTGGAAACATTCTTCAAAATTAAGGTAAAATAAAGACATCTTCCGACAGAGGAAACTGAAAGAATTTGCTGCCAGGAGACCTTTGCTGTAAGAAATGCTGACCTAAGTTATTCAGTCTGAAAGGAAACGCCACTGGGTAGAAAATTGGATCTTTCAAAAAGAATGAAGAACATCAGAAATGGTAATCCTCCTGGGTGTACTTTAAACCCGAAGACAGTGCACCGCAAACACTGAGCCTCGTGCAACGTTAGATGATCGACCTATATCCTGGGGACCCCAGGACGGAATACAGACTGCGACCCACGTGTCTAACCGTATTATGAATGTGTCGCATGTCCGCCCTGAGGGTGGTGGAGAGGGCAGGACGTCAGCTCCCTCACTTTGGTGTTTGCCCCAGATCCCGTCAATGTCAAGACGGAAAGAGCCGTGTGTACACCCTGTACTCTGGCGGGCACGTTCGTGTCCCACGTGGGTGTGCCTTAGCGAGGCTGAGCCTGTTCACATGTATGCCAGGGTTGGACAAACGAGCAGACAAGCTGCAGGTAAATGAAGCCGTGGTCCTCAGTGTGAGACAGGAAAATGCAAGTAAGTAGGAGAAGAGGCTACACACAGTGAACCCTGCAGTGTTGAATGAGATTCAGGCACTGGGAGCTCAGGTTCATTTTCATGTTTGTGCAGAGAGACACAGAGCTAGTGAAGGTGGACGGACTGTTCAAGAAGAAGAATCGTGGTGTGTGGGCGACTGTTTAACAGTGGATCTCCGAAGCCCTGCTGCGTAGGGCTGGCCAGGTTCCCTGGTGCTCTGTTCCCATCGTGGCTAATTTCGACCTACCAACACAATGTCGCTTAAGGGGTGTTGGGAAGAGAGGAGTGCGGTTCACCTCTGGAGTAACACTGGGGTTGACGCTCTGCTGGAACATAACCGTCTGAGCCACGGAGTTCTCAATAAATTCCAGAGGATTACGAAAGTACGTAGCATGTTTTCTAATGCAAGTGGATTGTACAAGTAATCAGTGACTGAAGTACATTTGGGAAAATCCCTACATTTTTAGAAATTACACAACGTTCTGTGTGTGTGTGTGTGTGTGTGTGTGTGTGGTGGGTATCAAGAAAGAAATCACAGAAGAAATAACAAAGAACAGGAAGAAGTATATTCAACTCAATTTATGAGGCTGGTGTTACTCTAATACCAAAATCAGAATGATACACGCTCATGAGGAAGATTGGTTTGTATCTTTTCTTTTTTATAAGTCATACTTTTTTTTTTAAGATTTTATTTATTTATTTGACAGAGACAGATCACAAGCAGGCAGAGAGGCAGGCAGAGAGAGAGAGGAAGTAGGCTCCCTGCTGAGCAGAGAGCCCAATGTGGGGCTCGATCCCAGGACCCTGAGATCATGACCTGAGCTGAAGGCAGAAGCTTAACCCACTGAGCCACCCAGGTGCCCCAAGTCATACTTTCTTATAAAAAAATAAAACTACAGAGGAATCTTCCTCATGAGCATGTATACAAAATCCTCTACAATATAATAGCAAGTTGAAGCCTGCCTTACATCAAAAGATAGTTCAGCCTGATCAAGTGAATTTTATTCCATGAATTTAAGGACGATTTAGTATTGAAAAATTAATCAAGGTAATTCACCGTAATTACAGAGGGAAAATGAAACCCATATGATCATCTTAAAAGATGCAGAAAACACATTTGGCAAAACTCAACATCTATGTGTAAGAAATACTCCTAGAAACCTAGAAATAGAAGCGACCTCCTT
The DNA here is from genome assembly GCF_964662115.1 of Mustela nivalis. Classification (NCBI taxonomy): domain Eukaryota; kingdom Metazoa; phylum Chordata; class Mammalia; order Carnivora; family Mustelidae; genus Mustela; species Mustela nivalis. The sequence goes on from NC_139021.1 coordinate 185,083,018, forward strand.
TGACCCAATTAACAGTATCTGAAAAAACCTATAGCCAGTATCATCCTCCACAGTAAAAGACTGATTCCACCCCCTGCCCCCAAATTGCTAATGTAATGAGGGGAGAATGAAATAAAATATGAAAGTCACTTACTTTGGAAAGCAAGGATTATTATTCTCTTTACTCACAGAATACCTGACTTTTGGAAAAGAAATCTTAACAGATCTACCAAAAAAGCTACTAAAATTAATGAGTGAATTTTGCAAGGTCACAGGATACAAGATCTACCTATGAAAAATTAATTGTATTTTTGTATTTTATAAATAATTACAAATTAAACTTTAGGGATACTATTTTCTAGAGAATACAAAAAAATGAAATAAAGTGAATAAAAAAGATGTTTACGTTAAACCCCCGCATACCCACCCATGTAGCCCCGGGACATGAAATACTTAAGAATGGATTAAAGAATGGACGTGCATGATTTGTAGCTGAAAACGAGAACATAATCCTGATGGAAATCACAGAAGTCCTACGTAAATGGAGGTGGACACCACGTTCACATCGTAGAAGTTCGATGTTGTTGTCAGTCTCTTCCAAGCTGATCTGCAGGTTCACACGGCTCAGTTAAAACCCCCGCAAGCTTCATTTCCTAACGTTTATGTGGGAATTTGGAGCTTTTCCAAAAACTTCGGGACGAAGTAAAACAAGGAGGAATCATACCACCCGATTGCAAGGTGACTGCATAAAGCTACAGAGTCCAGGGTGGTGGCGGCAGACAGACGGAGCCAAACGGCACAGGGACGGACGGAGTGTGTGTGTGGCCGCACGGACATGCATAGGTACATGCTGAGTTGCTTTTCGGCACATTTGCCCAGGCAGCGAGAGCAGGGAGGGATGGGCTTCTCAGCAAACGTGCTAGAATGTGTAAGTGTGTCTAACAGCCCTCCGTGTGAACACTAAATGTATAAAAGTCCTTGCAAAAGCATTGATGACAGTATTTTGTGACCTTGGGGGTGGACAAAGCTTCATTTCTTAGGACACAGAAAGGACAAATGATAGGAGAATGAAAATAGATAAATGTGACCTCACAGAATTTTTAAAAATTGCTTTTCAAAAGATGTCGTGAGAAAATAAAGTGGCCAGTCACACACAGGAAGAAAATATTTGCAAAATGCAACCCACGAATGTGTAGCTACACTAGGGAAGAAATGTTACGACTCACGGGAAGACAGAAACCTCACAGAGGAAGGGCAAGCTTTAGGACAGACATTGTAGCAACGAAGACACACAAGTGGACGAGTCTGGGAGAGAATGTCCGCTCTGCTGTTCACGCAGGGACAGGAAGGTCCCCACCACGCTGAGATATGCTTTCACACGCTTTCGGAGGGTCGCAGTGACAAAGCCTGACCGATCGATCGCCCACTGACCCGATGCAAAGGGAGGGAGCCTTGCGTGCGTTGCTGGCAGGAATGTGCTATGCAGAACTTCAGGAAAGAGTTTAGTTCTTCTTCTTCTCTCTTTTTAAAAAAATAAAGTTAAATACCACGCAGCATATGTCCCAGCAATCCCACTTCTCAGTGTTTGCTCAGGATCAGTGAAAATCTCTCTCCATGCAAAGACTCGCACACAAATGTCCACAGAGGAGATTTCTGTAACAGCTCGAGCTGGAAAGAAACCAAGTGTGTCCACCTGCGGAGGAGAGACAAGCCTCGGACTATCCCCCTGGGGGCCCGTTCTCTTCAGCAATAAAAGGAACAACTACAGATACGCACGTCCGCACGGGTGAGCCTCGGGAAGGCGCTGTGTGCTGGGTGCGCTGTGTGCTGGGTGAAAACACAAACCAGACCCGAGGACTCCGTACCAGATTAGCACAGATCCATAAAATGGGGGAGAAGCCAAAATTCCGGTGATAGAAAGCGGTGGTTGCCTTAGGGGAGGGTTAGGGGACCAGTGTGACTGTAGAGAAGGGAAAGTATTTGTGGGGAAGGGTTTGTTCTGTACGGAAATTGTGGTGGTACTTTAAAAAAAAATTATACACTTCTCAAAACTCACTGAATTACCCTTAAAATTGGTGACTTTAACTGTATGTAAATCATGCTTCAACAAAACTGATTAAAGACTATGAAGCAAAATCACCCCAGGGAGCTGGTCATCTGACTCCCCGCAGACCAGTAGGGGAGGGTGGCGGCCAGGAGTCCGTCCCCTTGTCCTTGTTCACTCGTCCGGACACACTTGTCGAACTCCTCCTTGGACCAGACCTTGAGAAAGGGACAAGTTTCAGCGGCTCAGGGCCCAGTCCTGCTCCCGGGGTTGGTGTAGGACCATGGGAGTCTCGCCCTGTTGGCTCTGGAATCTCGTCCGGGCAGCTCTCCTTTCTCCCGGGGGAGCCTCTGAGTCAGTGGCCGTCGCATTCTGCCCCCCAAACCGTCCTCACTCGGGGCTGCAGAAGGGGCGTGGGAGCCCCAGTGGTACTGGGGAGTAGGATGCCTCCTGCACCGCCTGCGGTCCCCTGTGTCCCAGCCCTGCTCAGACGGCAGCCGCGGGCTGACTTCCTTGTTCCTTCTTGGCCGTGGTGCTCCCTGGTCACCGGTCACACGTTGTGTCTCCGCCGGTCCAGCGGCTCTCAGCCCCAGGGTGCTCAGCCCCTCGCTGGACCCCAGGGTGCTCAGCCCCTCGGTGGACCCCAGGGTGCTCAGCCCCTCGCTGGAGCGGCCCGCAGGAGCTGGAGGGAGGGAGCTGGGCTGGGGCGGCACCAGCCCCTCCCCCACGCCTCCCCGTTCCCTCGCCCCAGCCCCTGTCGGACCCAGTTCCGCGTTGGGTGGGAAGGTTGCGCCTGCAGGGGCCTGGCCCCCCCACGGGCGAATGAGAGAAGGAGGAAGAGCAGCTCTTGCCCCCGCCGCCCCGGAGCCCGGGCCTCACGCAGGCCGATGTTCCCCAGCCTGTACCCGCGGGGCGTCTCCGTGCGTGTCAAGGGAGGCCTCAAATGAGAGTTCAGTTCGCGGGATCCTGAGTGTTGTCCTCTGGGGAAGAGAGAAATCGGGCCCCGCTGAGCACAAGCGACCTCGGCAGGATGGTGATGTGTGTGTCCCACAAGCACGTGCAGGACATGGGGCTGGTCACCAAGGTCAGGTCCCACGTCTGGGAGTCCGAGCCCCGGGTGTGGGCTCAGCATCCTGGGGACCGTGGACCAGGCAAGACGCCGCCCCAGCAGCTCACAGGATGGAGACGTGGGCGGGGCAGACGGCCGCCGGGCGGGACCCACGTCCTCAGGGCTAGAGCCACTGGGCTTCCGGGCTCCTCCCCAGCCGTACCAGGAGGACATTTCAAGCCGCAGTTCTCATCGTCAGACAAGAGACGCTTGATCCAGATGTGAGCGTCAGCTTCCAGAACGCGGGTGGCCCGGACTCTCCTTACCACGCAGTGTGTGTTCCGAAGACTCCCTTCCTGCAGGCAACTAGGTTTCTGGGCTCTGGGGGCCTTGCCCAGCACCCCCTCGGTGGCCCGCCAGCCTCGGTCCGCCGTGCCGGGGGAGCCTCGCGACCTGGTGCACTCACAGGGCAGCCTGGAGCCTGGCGGATGCAGATTTGCCTTCACTACAGATGACCTACGGGCACCAAACTGTGGCGAATGGGGAGCGGGAACGGGGGGCCCCCCTTAGGTCTTTCTGCCGTCAGTAGGTGACATTAGGCTGTCACCATCCAAAGTCTGCCGAAATGGCTCCAGCATCCATCTCCATAGGTTCAAGCACGATTCACGTTCACAGGAAACCCTCCGAGATTCCTCCCTGTCACTGTGTGCCCTGGGTGTCCTGTCTCACGTCCCGGACCCACGTCTGTCTCACGTCCCTAACCACTGAACCGCCAGCCCAGAGGACCTCTGCTAGAAGGCAGCACTCGGCCTCAGTTGGGAAGTGACCAGGGAGGCGGAGAGCCAGTTCCCGGACCTGCCCCTCCCACTGCTGGCAGGGATCGGCCCCAGGGGAGGGCAGAGCTGAGAACCAAGGAGTTCGCCGCGTTCCTGAGCGGCCGTCCCGTGCACGCATAGCCCAGACTGTGTCGTGAAGGCCAACACCTCCAAGTCAGAGAAGAGGATATTGTGGGTCTAAAAGGCAGGCCCCGAATAATGAAGTGTGGTGATGAGAGTGCAGTGGCCTCCGACCGAGCCAGCTGAGGTTTCCGCGTTGGAAGGGGCTGGAGAGCCAGGAGGGAAGTGCCTGGCTCTTTGCTGGTGCACAGGCCAAAGCTCTCTGGTGATTAGGGCCCCTCGGGAGGCGGGGCTCCAGGGACACAGGCTCATCCCCCCTTCCCCTGCCCTGCACCGGGCTGAATCCCTTCAGAAGCAGGGCTGAGGAGCTACGTGCTCAGTGGACCTGGCACGCTCATGGGGGCCAGCGTGCCCCGAGTGTGGCCCGGGCAGGCATCTGAGTGGTTTCTGTGTCACTCACTACGGGAGCAAAACAGGTAGGGACACACCGAGCCCTGAGGACTGGCAAGCAGGGGCACATGGTGACCCAAAGAGAGGTGCTGAGCTCCAGGAGACCCAAGGGGCACGGCCGTGGGAGCCGATGGGTGGGAAGGAGCACAGCCCGTGGCCATCAGGGCCCCAACCCACTGTTGCCAGCGAGGGTCAGCGCTGGGGTGCAGACCAGGCCCTGCTCCCTGATGCCCAGATCGAGGCCAGGGGTGCCTGGAGCCCGGTGGTCTCCGAGGAGAAGGGCACTCCTGGTGCCGTGGGCAGAAGGTCTGAAGACAGTGGGTATTGAATGGGATGGTAAAAAATCCACTTTGAAATTGGTGAGATTCAGTAATTGCCTAGGAAATGACACTGTGAAGACTGGAGTCTTCTCGGGTAGTGAGAAATGCACCTGCCTTCTGTGGCTGTGGGCTGGTTTAATCATCCTAAGTGTCTGATCTCAGCCCACCCCAATTCCTGTGACCCCCCATGTCAGCCCCCCAAGAACTGTGGGTTTAAGAGATGCTTCTTGCCACAGCTCAGCTGCTCCTGAGGGACCTTGGTGCACCCTGCAGCTCACTGGGCTGGGTCTTTCTAGGATCAGGAGGCAAGAGAGCGCCAAGATCTGACTTGTGCAAGGAAAGCTCCCTGCCCTTCGTCCTTGCGGAGCAGAGTGATACAGGACCTCCGGCCAGCACAGGACCCCAGGTGGGGAAGGCCCAGGCGGCTTGCCTTGAGCTCTGAGGCCCTTTCCAACAGTGAGGCTGTGACCATCGGCGTTGCCTTGGCCAGCAGCTCCCCCACTTCAGAACGAGCTGTGGGTTGAATGGGGCAGCAAGGCCCAGCAGGAGGTGACCGAGTGTGGAAATCCACAGATGCGAGGCCCGTGGTGGGGGCAGTGAGACGGCTACCGCACCCCTCTGTGCCGGAGGAGGGGCGAGGAATGACATTTCCCAGCAGAAATGTCTCTGACGGCTCCGTTCTAGAATCAGCCCCGCGACCGCACGTGATGTTGCCCAGTTTTCATTTCTTGAGACCTCCCCGTGTCAGGCACGGCGGGTGTGTGTGTGTATGCACACATATGTTGTTTTCGATAGCCATGTGGCAAAAATGATCTGTTTAACGCAAAAGCTGATATTTTTTTCGCCCAGAGTCGTATCTTCAGACTTTGTGTGGGCGCGCAGTGGCTTAGGCGGTTCAGCATCGGACTCATGGGGTTCGGTTCAGGTCGTGATCTCAGAGTCGTGATCTCGAGCCCCGCGTCGGCCTCCACGCTCAGCGGCCAGCCTGCTCAGATTCTCCCTCTCTCTCTCTCTCTGCGCCTCCCTCGATGCGCTCGCTCTCGCTCAGATAAATAACTTAATCCTAACAAAGATACTGCGGCGTCAGTGTGGTCAGAGGACACAGGGTGATGTCGTTCAGGAGGAGTGGTTTCCGGCCGAGACTGAAGACGAGGCGACCTGCTCGGTGGGCTCACGTCGGCTGTCCTCCTCATAGACGTGGGCGTCCCCAGGTCGTGGCTTCTCACGTCTGTCTTCTTCCTCTCGGGGAGCCTCTCCTTCTCCGCTTGCTCTTGTCAGAAGCGGCCCGTGGCTCCACGTTCCAGAACATGCCTCCTGTGTGGCAGGTCCCGGGTGCAGGCGTGGCCCACGTGGCCAGTGAGCGTCACTGTGGGACCCTCCTCAAGGCCGTGAGCAGCGGCAGGACACCCCGTTGCGCTGTGCCTCATAGACGATCCGTATTTTACAGGTCCGAGGTTTGGGGACACCCCGCATCAGGCAAGGCTAAGGGGGTCCTTTCTTCAAAGGCGTTTGCTCACTTGGTGTCTCCGTGTCACATTCTGGGAATTATCGCGGTGCTTTAAACTTCTCATGATTATTTTAAATTCTGACCTAGAAGCAGTGATGGCGATTCGCTGACAGCTTGGACGGTGGTTAGCGTTTCCCAGCAGTGACGTATTTGTAGCCTGGGGTTGTGCATCGTTTTCCTAGAGGGGCTGCTACCGCACACATGAGAGCCCGCACAGTCTTTCGTGTGAGCACAGCTTCCCAGCACATTGGGAACGCAGAACGTCATGTGACTCGCTTTCTCGAGACACCTGCTCTGTTGCGGTGGTCGGGGGCTGGACTGCGGGGCCTCCCCGTGTGCCTGTGGGGCCCGCCGGGGTGCACGTCCTACAGGTGGCTCGGGTGCCTCTCTGTGTCCTGGGGCCACCTGGCTGGCTTACGTGGTCACTGATGGGGTGTGTGAGTGTGAATGGGTGGCGGTAGGAGTGTGTGAGTGTGCTTGAGAGCAAGTGTGTGTGATGGTGAGAGTGTGACTGTGTGGGGGGGAGTGTGTGACTATGAGTATGTAGGAGTGTGATACTGAGAGTGTGTGGGAGTACAGGAGTGTGTAAGAAGGAGTGTGCTTGAGAGGAAGCATGTGTGAGTGTGATACTGAGTAGTGTGTGTGGGGGGGCTGGGAGTGTGCTTGAGAGCAAGCATGTGTTTGAATGTGTGATACCAAGAGTCAAAGTGTCCTTGTGTGACTGTGAGTGTGTCAGAGTGTGTGAGTGTGACTGACAGCAAGTGTGTGCGTGTGTGACTGAGAATGAGTGTGTGACAGTGTTAGGAGTGTGTGTGCATGTGCATGGTGAGTGTGACAGTGGGTGTGTAGGAGTGTGTGAGCACACATGATTGAGAGTGAGTGTGTGACTGTGACTATGAGTGTGTAGGAGTGTGTGTGAGAGTGTGTGACTGTGACTACCAGTGTGTGGGAGTGTGTGTGATACTGAGAGTGTGTGAGCGTGTAGGGGTGTGCTTGAGCGAGTGTGCCAGTGGTGGGTGTGATGGCCGCGGGGAGCAGAGGCGTGTGTGTCTGGGGGAGCCGGCAGCACCGTGAGGTGCGAGTGTCGGGGTGGGAGCCTTGTGCATCTGGTTCGGGGCCAGTGCTGTGGCGGGAGCTCCCGTGCTGCGGGCCGGTGAGGACAGACCCTGGTCACGTCCACGGGTGACGGGTGAACCTGAGGCTTCCGTCTCTGGGGCAGGGGAGGCTGGTGCTTGCAGGCTTCAGAGCAGGGGCGGGAAGGGTGAGGGGCTTTGGAGACCTTAGCGGGGACCCTCCCCAGAGGGCGGCCCGGGGAGGAATCGTGTGCAAGGACTGAAGGAGTCACCCTTGTCTTCTGTAACGAACAAAACGTGGCTTTGCAATGATGGGCTGGGGGACTCGGCCCGCCGTGCGGTGCCAGCCGGGGGGAATCCATGGGCGTGCGTATCAGACAACGGTAGGTTTCCTTGTAAACATCGGATCCGATGCCATAACGCTGTGGCTTTTGTCCAGAGCGTCATCGTGACTTAACCAAAGGAGCAGGGCAGGATCCAAAGGCTACTTCCACTTAGCTGCCCTCTGGCCAATCTCACCCGGGCGTGGGGGACACTTGCGCTCAGTGGGAGCTGCAGTCTGTCGTCCGAGGTCCGGGTGACGTTTCCCTGGAAGTCGCAGGGGTTCCTGGCAGAGCCGGGCTGGCCCGTCCAGCCCCGGGGCCCCGTGAGCCCGCAGCTGGCGGGCAGAGGCCCTGCGGCGGCACGACGTGACGGAAGGCAGCAAGCAGAGGTCGATGCCGGTGCAGGCTGGGAGAGCTCGCTGCTCAGAGGAAGGGAGCAATGAAATAAGGCGGGTGTTAGAGCTGCGGCCAGTAACCCGTCCGGCAGGTTTTCTCGGTCTGCGAGGCTTCCATCTTCTCCGTGATAAGTGCCTTCTTCACCCACTGACAACAGACCTGTCGCTCCGAGGCGGGAGGCGGCGCCAGTGGAGGCACGACATCCGTGCTCACTTGGGCCCCTGGGAGCCTGGCTTCGGCTCTGGGCTCCTGCAGCCCCCCAACCGCGGGGAGAGGGGGCTTCAGGAGACTCTTACCCCCATCCCTGGACTGTCCTAGCAGAGAGAGTGGGGACCACCAGGGACGATGTCTGATTGGATTAGAAGCAGACTCTCAGATCTCAAACAGTCATGGCCCCGAGGGCGGCACGCATGTGGGGTGCCCAGGAGTCAGGGCTTGGGAGCGGGGGTTTACTGGGAACAATCCCAGGAAGCAGGCGGGAGGGAGCAGAGAGAGCCAGCCCAGAGCAGGGAGCATCTCCAAGGCCCCTACCATGGGTGGGAGCTCCCCTAGGACTCCCGCAGAAGCCCCAGGACTGTCAGCCTAAAGGGCAGGAGGCTGGGGCACCTCATAAGTGGCCGAGGGAAGTCTCAGGGCCAACGAGAAGCCCCCACATGTCTGGGCTGTGTCCGTGTGCACGGCGTCCATACCCAGTGAGGAGATGCAGAAGCACAGGTGAACCTGGGGGACAGTCCCCCCAAGAATACAGGCACCCACGGGCCCCGCACACTCAGATGCCCACGGGCTTTGGATTCCGTGTCTGAGGAAGAACGTGGAACGCGGCGCCTGGGGTGTCTGCTCCCCAAAGCCCCCGGCTTCACTGTGGAGGAGCAGTTTGCCTCCAAAGCAGGTCTGCACTCAAGAGCTGAGAACGACCACTGTGCTTTAATCCTTCAAGGTTAACTAGCTAGCTAACTAACTAATGCTAACTAGTGAACTAAGACAGTTTCTGCAAGAGTTAAATTCTTTAAAACCTGAGCAGAATCTTAGAGACCCCGCCAACAGTCTACATGGTCACGGTCGGTTGACCCAGAGCCCTTTTCCTTAGAGCCACGTTGCCGATTCATCTTAAATGGAGCTTACTTTCTGATTTTCTCCCAGACCTCGCCACCATAAGTGCCTCCTTAAGTGGAAGTTCCCCCATCCAGTACAGAGGAAGGCTCGTTTTACAAACCGTGGGCCGGGCACAAAACGCGAGAGTGCAGCGAATTATAGCTACGGGACAAGGGTTGTCTCCGTGTCTAGAGGGAATTGCAAGTCGGGTCCTAAGTGAGGAGCCCAGACACGTCCAAGTCAGCACCTGTCATGGGGGCACAGAGAGGATCTGGGGGTCTCAGCCCTCCTGGGTTGCGGTGCACCAGGGGGAGTGGTGCAGGTGGGGACCAAGTGCTGGGCACACCGAGTTGCCGTGCCCTATGCCTGGCCCTCGGAGCCCATGACACCAGAGGGGACTTTAGCAATAGCCCGAGAAAGAGCCTTCACCTGCTGGACCAAGTGTGCTCTCAGTTCGCTTTAATGAGCTCGTGTGGGTGAAGCACTTTGTAAACGAAATGCTCCACGTGGGGGCTGGTGTCACAGAGCCCATTCCACTGGCAAATGTTCCCCCAGGACTTTTGAAGGTTCTGGCACAGTGTGGGATCTGGACTTAGAGATGTGGCCAAGTCAGGTTTCCACCCCTTGGGAACACACAGCAGGGAGACCCTCTAGGAGACCAGGGGCTGGGGGGGAGCCCGGCAGCGGACCCACCTGGCTGGGGGGAGCAGGCCCTGGCCTGGCCGTGAGGAGCTGGAGGGACACCCTTTGGAGGAGCTGGGGCTCGTGCGTGGGGCTGGGCATTAGAGACGCCGTTGCAGGGTGAGACAGGCCGAGGAGGGGATGAGCACGTGTTGGTTGTGCAGATACTTGCTAGAGAAATTGCTCATTTCTGAGGCCAGGCTGGGCACCAGGGCTCAGCCAGGAGAGTGAGTCTTCGTGGTGCTTGGCTGCCCAGGGGCTCTGGCCCTCCTGGAAGCCGGGGGGTCATGGAGAAACCCCGTCTCCTACAGCATGTGTTCCAGGGGCAAGTCCTAGCGCATGCCGCGGAAAACCTGCGCCAAGGGGCCCTCTGGGGAGACAGTGTTCGGGGTTAGAACACAATCGCATTTCCCCCCCTTCTGGCTCCCAGCTTCAGCTACAGACCAGGAGCTTTGTCCTGGGGAGCAGAGAATGGGAGAGATGGGGCGGGGGTTCCCAGACGTGCCCAGACCCCTGCCCTTCCTGTTCTGTGCACACAGCCGCTGCCCTCCCCGGATGTGTGCAGTTCTTGAGGGTGTCAGTCAGGGGTCTCCGGAGAAGCAGAGCCGACAGGATGGGAATATACACATGTACACACTTCTCTATGTACATAATACGTAATATACGAGAGTAACAACACAGTATACGTGTAATATATGTAACTAGATCATATGAAACAATGTATATAATGTGTTAATGTATAATTAATGTGTAACGCAAAATATGTATTTTAAAATAGATGTATTTATTTATTTGTTTAGGAATTGGCTCACGAGATTACAGGAGCCGGCGAGTCCAAAATCTGCTGGTCGGGAACCCAGCGAGGATCGAGTCCAAAGAGGTTCTGCTGCAGCCTCCGCTCTGGCTCTGGGAAGGTCAGTCTTTTGTTCTATTTAGGCCTCCACGTGACTGGCGAGGCCCACCTACCTGGAGGAGGACCTTTTGCCTGTCAATGTCATCTCACTCAAAACAGCCCAAAGACAAACGCACAGCGACATTTGCCTGAGTATTGGGGCAACTTGGTGCAGGTGAATTGCATACAAGGTTAATTATCCCATGAGGAGCTCTAACAGGAAGCTTAGGGCACCAGCCTCGAGCATTAATGTCACCTGACACCCACATTCTTCTCTGGCTGAGCTCCAGCTGTGGGCATGGGGGGAGGGCCCATTGGGAGGATGCTGGGACTGTCTTTGCAGGTCCCCAGTGCCAAAGGTACCCCAGGGATGTCTCAGGGGGCGAAGGGGGAAAATTGACTTCTTCACCTTGTGGGTCTGCTGAGTTCCGGAAAAATTGAAATCCTAACGCAGGTGCCCACAGAAGGAAGTGATTCCAGTGACTCCCTGGTGTGAAGGCACCAGGACGGATGTCGCCCGAACCAGGGTCCTCCTGCGACCTAGGCTGCCTGTTGTGCCACTGATGTGGGCCCTGTGGAACTGGAGACACAGGTAGACTGTACCCAGGACATTTGTGCCTTGGAAGTTCTTGGCAGGGTCCGGACGGGGATGGCCCCGGTCAGTCGGGGGTGTGGACCCAAGGCCAATTCAGCAGGTGGCCTGATGCTGTTGGACACGTGTAGCGTGCAGATGGGCTGTGTCTCTCCACGTTGTCCCACTGGCTGCCTGGGGGCTTTGGACGGGTCCTCCCACCTTGACTTTACCTATCGCTGTAGGGGCTGAAACACACACAGGGTTCTTCAGCTGGGCTCGTCTTGATTAAAAAGTGTTTATTGCGCCTCTGTGATGGGTAAGGCAGTGTCCCTATTAGCTGAGCTATTTGCAGGTTCTTATATAATCACTCTAAGCGCAGACTGATTGTCAAGGAGAAAGAGGAACCTCCTTTGCCTATTCTGCTCCAAGGTGGTAGCTGGTAGACACAGGGCACTGGACGGTTTGAAGGAAGCTGCCGGCACCGCCCCGCCCCCCCCACCACCCTGCCCCCTCACCGCCCCGCCCCCACCACCGCCCCAGCGGGCTTCTTCCTTCAGGGGCCGGCAGGTGTTTGCCCCAAACCCCACCGGAACCTCTTCATCACTTTCCCTGGAAATGCGATGCCGTTGCCCCGTCAGGTCCGGGGGCAGATGTTCTATGGCTCCTGCTCCTGACGGCATTTCCCACACCGCCTGGCTTCTCCGGCGCACTAGCCAACGCTCTCCTGGTCAGGGGTCCTCACACGCACCAGGAAGCACGGGGGAAATGCTTTGGAAAGGAATGATGCGATTCTCCGCCAGAGGACATCCTGTGTGAGGCAAAAGCTTGTGTTTTTCCACAAGGTAAGAGGATTTAGTGGTTCACAAATAGCAATCTGTATCCATCTTGGAAATGAAAAGGCAGATGCTTCTTAAAAGCAGGGTCTCTGGGGCCAGACAGCTCGGAAAGTGAACACAGCTCCCGCCTTGCTGAGGTTTCTGACCCCGAGTAAGTCCTGCGAGGCCTTCTTGCCGGCGGAGGTCGACCCGCCGACTCTCAGCGCGCCGGAAGGTTGCAGCGAAGTCAGGCACGTGCAGCAGCTCAGGCTCTGGAAGGCTGGGCTGGAGCGGCTCGTGTAGACGCGTGTACAGCGCTATCTTCCGACCCCAGGGTTCTGGGCCAGTTTGAGCATCTGTAGGTATTGATCTGGCCCTGCTTTCCCGGGGCCGAGTGTGGGTGGTCCCAAGCCAACATGGAGGCTGTGGGCACAGACAGGCCTCCGGGGTCCTCTGGGCCAGCGACGACATCCTTCCTCTCTGAGCCACCAGAGCCAGGGCACAGCTGGACGTGTGCCCGGCAGGCCTGAGCAGGGCGCTCTTCCTGTGGAGCCCTTTGGGGGGCACCCAGCAGGTCTCTGGAGGAATCCGTTGTAAACCCCACACGGACAAGCCAGCGAGAGCCTACCCGAGGCTGCCCTGTTTTCTCAGGTTGGGTCTGACCATTTACAGCCTCTGTCCACCACCTCCCCCTCAGTGGGCTCCGTGAGGCTGGCTGGGGCCGACGGGTTCCAGATCCTGCTTGTGCTTGGGTCGTCCTGTGGGTCAGACCAGGTGAGAGACAGGGCTCAAAACTTACAGAACAGACGAAATATTGAGTTGAGTCTGGTGATTCCCATGGTTTGTTTCGTGGTTAAGTTTTGCAAGACTAAAACGGACATGTCCTTCAGCAGTGAGGTCTCTGCTACGTCCTCCATCAAAGGGAAAGGCTGCCGTGTGGGTCCTACGTGCAGGTGTCACAGGTTACGGGTGAGACGGTGAGAGCCAAGGGCTTCCAAACCAGAGGGGGACGTCGCTGAGGTTGGATCAGAAGCGAGTCTGTCCGCCTCGTCTCTGCCGGCTCTGCCTGGGGTTCCAGAGCCGAGGGGCTGTGCCAGCCTCCAAGCATGCTGGCCACAGGGGAGAAGGGGCTCAGAAAATGATACGGTCTATTGTGAGGAAGAGTTAATTCACGCCAGGACTTTTTCTGTTACAACTGGTTCTATTAAAGTAGAACTATATTAATTACTTGTAGAAATTAAAAAAAAAAAAAAAGAAAGAAAGAAAAAGAGAACGCAGAAACAATCGAAACCATTTAACCTGGCTTCGTTTGCGAGGTCTCTTTCCTTTTGCCAGGAGGGCAATCCTGGGGCACATTATAGCCCCAGGGGGGAACCACGATGCCTGTTCACTGTCTCATCCCCGGGGGGCACAGAGCAGGCCCCCACCCTGTGAATGAGTGAAAAAAACTGGCGGGTGAAATGGAGAACACTTCTGTCCCCTGTCTCTGTCCCTGTCCCGTTCCCCTGGGCCCGGTTCCTCCCGCTTCCTAGTCACAGGTTTTGTCTTCTTTGTTGCTTTGCCTGGAAACGTGAGTTAAAGCAGATGGTGCCAATCGTGGTAATTAAATTATCTGTAGCCTCGCAGTGATTGCACTGAGGAGGCAACAAGAAGATTCATTATGAGGAGCTAAAAGCCCTTTTCCACTTTGATGTGAACCTCTTCGTTGACATGAGAAATGTGATTGGGATTCGGATGTAGTTATTCACTGAGAATCTCCAATTTAAGAAAATGTTAAGTTAATTTGCAACTCTAATGTCAAAGATCCACAAGGAAAAAGGATGCTTTAAAAAATTCTGAAATAGCATTATTATTGAAAATAAAACTGTCCCTTTTTGCTTCGTATTGAGAAAAATTCTCCCATTTTACAAAATTAGTGAAGGCAGCGTAGTGACTTCCCAGAATCCGAGGACCGTGGGTCTGTTCTAATCATGCAATATTGATGAGACCATCTGGGATGACAAGGAAGACGACGTCTGTGCAGCGAGAGGGCGTCCGGGAGGCTCCATCCTCTCTGGGGAAAGGAAGGAGAATCGGCAGGACAGGCACGGAGTCGCGGTGACTGCCGGTGTGACTGGTCGCTTCTGGTGCCCGGAGGGCCTGACAGGGTGGCCGGGACCGTGAAGGGACCTTTCTTGGGAGAGTGGATGGCGCTTCGGACAATGAGACAGACGAACGCTTCCATCTGTGAAATGCTTTACTGAATACGGAGCGAATGACGCCCAAGACAGGCAAAGTGCATGAGCCGGCTCTGCGGCACCGAGCCCCCGTCCTGCTCCGTCATCCCACCGTCGGAGCCCGGACCCGTCTCACTGCCCTCTGTGGGTCTGCTAGCAGAGGGACTCACCTGACACGAGGGGGGGACAGTCAGGGCAGAGAAGAGGCCCCGCAGGAAGCAAGGAGAGACAGCGCGCTTCCTGCTGTCCTTGGAGGGGCTCAGGGAGCCCACTCGGAGCCGTCTGGGTGGGAGTCGGGCGGGGGGCGGGACGCAGATGGGGGGCTGGGGGACTGGGAGGGCAGGACGGGTGTCGGGCTGCCGGAAGGTTCGGTTTCCAGATGAACAGCGTCCATATTTTAGGACGATTTCTTGGGATATACTAATACTAAAAAAATAAAAAATAAAAAATAAAAAATACCCCTGCTTATTCTCTCAAATGAAAAAATAAAATCTTAAAAAAAAAAAAAAAAAAAGAAGGAACGCTAAAGTACAGAGAAGCTGAGGAACGGCCCAGAGCTGGCCAGCTGGGAGGTCGGTGAGGCCAGATTCAAGCCTGAGCCAGCTGTCCCCCGAGTCGACCCCCGACCCCCTGCTTGTTGCCTGACCGAACTGGGTCCCTGAAGACAGACAGTCCCTGGGGGCTCTTGGGAGCTTATAGGTGAGCAGGATAGACAGATCGTAGCAGGTGAGGGGTAGAGAGAAGGCTCTGGAACCCTGCAGGATTGGGGGGGGGTTGGGAAAGATGTTTTTATTGTGAGACTTGAAGGCTGGTTGGGAGGGGAGACAGGACCCGGACAGACGGACCTGGTAAGGAGACCCCTCCAGGATTAGGAGCAGCTACATAATTTCTGGGGTTCAGTACAAAATATAGAGGCAGAGTCCCTTTCACAACTTATTAGGAATTTAAAGATGGCGACAGGATAGCATGGCGCCAAGCCCAGAGCTGCGTCCTGTCCAGAGGTAAAGCACCGGGTTGGTGTAGGGAGACGAAGGAGGTCGTCGGCAGGCAGGGTGGTGACCCAAGCCAGGGAGGCCATGTGGAGGCGCCAGACTTTAGTCCAAGCGCCACTGGAATTTATGGGGCTTCCAGATGGGTGGGGATGTGATCAGACTGGCATTTTAAGGGAGTTCGCTGACCGCTGTGTGGAACACGGTTGGGTTGGCTGCTGGTGACTGTTGGACGGCTGTCACCGCTGTTTGGGGGAAGCGTGTCAATGGCTTGTCTGGGCGGGCTGGGGTCCACGGAACACAGGGAGTGGGCCATGTGGGAGTTCCTTGGGAGAGGACGTGTTGTCAGGAGCATGAGGGGAGGGAAACCATGCAGATTTCCAGGGCAGTGGCTTGTGCCAGAGAAATGATGGGGAGAGAGCTGGCTTCTCCCACGCGGACCTTCCTCTGGGCTCTACTCTCTCTGCTCAGGTCTGCCTTCCTTGGTTCAAGGCAATCTCTGCCTCTTCAGTCAGGATGTTCTGCCCAACACCTTGCTCCCTCTGTTTTTCTCGGTTCTGCCTGTTTATGTTTTGTGGGTTGGAGTCTGTAGGTAAGAAGGGAGGAGCGTGAGACTCAGGGACCAAGTCCATGCTGACCCTCCACCACCTTGGTGCCCGGCACGGTGCCAGTGGGACGCTTCCTCAAGCATAGCTTTTGCGAATCGGTGATGCACTCATGGAGAGGGCTGATGGTACGGCTGTGCTGTGTGGTGTCCCTGCGTGGGTGGCTGGTCTCTCCAGGAAGCTGGGGATTGAGTGAGGCTGGCTGGGATTTGTGCTGGGGCCCCGGTGGGAGAGGAATCAGAGAGCAATGGCTTGAATTGCAGCCGTGGGCTCAGACCTCGGTGACCTTGAATGTAGTGCAGGTCAGCCAACGCCCTGGAGACCTGAAGAGGCAATTTTGGGGGAAGAAGCCCATGACAGAGGTCAGAAAACCCAGAAACATAGGGCAACCTTCAAAAGGCCATGGGCTTCTTGGAGAGGAAAACACATGACAAGTCACTTATAGTCTTGACGGATGATTTCCCCCGGCTGAGTTGAAGTTCACAGGTTGTTACCTCCAGACAACAGGCGCGAACTGGCTGGCATTCAGACGAGTCAAAAGCCTTTTATGTTTTTTCCATTTTTTCTCATGTGTTCTCTGCCTTCTTTCCACGAGCTAATGCGGAGTGTCCACGTCCAGCCACTCTGTAACCTGCTCAGGTTCTGGATTTGAACTGGGGGCAGGCACCTGCCCCACACATGGTGATTTGGCTGTCTTCTCTAAAACTGTGGGAAAGAATTCAGTGGGGGAAGGAGTGAGGGAGCTTCCTGTGTCCCCGCAGAAGCCAGTGCTGCAGGGTCCACTGGCAGGAAGGGGATGGGGGTGTGCACAAGGCAGGACGCTCTGACCAGACCAAGGGGGAAAAGGGACAGCTTGAGAGTTAAATCTCCCCAGACTTTCATATACACAGGGAAAGAGCTTTGATTTTCAGAATTTCAGAACAGAAGAGAATGCACAAATCAAGAACATGCTGACACCATTTTTATGTTATTACATTGTTTTGGGGAGTTTTATGTTGGCCCTGAGTCTCATTATCTAATCATTGACGAATGCTGGGTCCACAGTGCTGGGTGTGATTAAATAGGACATTCATGCTCGTTTTGTGGGGTGAGGGGTGAGCTTGGACTTGAAGTTGTTTTATCTGGCGCCTTGTTCCAGTGTCTCAGAGGTTCCTGGGGGCAAAGGTGGAGATGTCGCTCGGCAGTCCTGGGTGGAAATGCGTGAGCCAGGTGAGAGACGGCGCACACCTCCGGTCGCCTCCTGGTGTGGACTGAATGTTTATGCCCTTTTCCCACCCCATCATATATCGAAGCCCTAACCCCAGTATTATGGAACGAGGAGGTGGGGCCTTTGGGAGACGATGAAGGGCACATGAGATCATGAGGATAGAGCCTGCATGACAGGATTAGTGCCCTTGAAAGAAGAGAAATACCAGAGATTGCTGTCTTTGCCATGTGAGGTCACAGTGGGCAGGGGCCCTCACCCAGAGCAGAATCTTCTGGACCTTGATCTTGAACTTCTCAGTCCCCTGAGCTGTGAGAAATTAGTGTCCGTCACTGTAGCCACCCAGTCGATGGCACTTCGTTATGGTAGCCCAGGCTGACTAAGACACCTTCTCCCCCGAGACAGCTACTACCCAGAGGACGACAGTCTAGGGAGCGAAGCCAGCAGATCAGAAGAAGGAGAGCCCAGGCTTCTGAGGTGGCTCATTGGTGTTTCTTGTTTGAGAGCGCATCTCTGACACGGTTGTCTGATGGAGAGATTGGAGAGCTAACCTATGGCTTCCACCTCCCCTGGCTGTCTCATGCCTCCCTTGTGGCTGGGGATTATGCCGTGAGTGTTCGAAGGTCCTCACCTGCAAACCTCTTCCATTCAATCCCGCCTTGTGTGTCTCTCGAGTTCCTTCCATGCATCCCTGACCCCTGATAGCAACGCACGCTGGTGTCAGCCGTTCCTCCTCATGAGGGAACAGGCACACGGCTGTCAAAGGGCAGACGTCATCCGGCTCTGAACCCCCCACTTGGCAGTGGGCACCGTTCCCCTGAGCAGTCCACAGATGGATGCTTTTGTCTCCACGACTCCGACTCAGTCCCGAGGACGGATGCAACTCGGGCCGTCTTGGGGGCACTGTGGGAACAGGGCTGAGTGAAGCAGGGCTCGTGGAGCTGGAACTGGCGAATGAACAAGAAAAGTGGACAGTCCCTGACCTCTGACACAGCAACTCTGATGTGCAAATGGAGCCCAAGTCTAGACTCTCCAAAGCAACTCGACTGCATGCTTCACTGGTTTCTAGAAAGCTTAGGGGGAGCTGAGAGGTGCTTGATGGAGAAAAAAAATGTTAACATTTTTGAATATGAATGCCTGTTACATTTGCTAAAATTTAACATCATGTATTTAGAATGGGAGACTGAAAAAAAGAAAAAAAATCATAAGCGCTAAAATAAATACAAATTAAAATAGATGGCTTGTGATGGCACCGCCCAAGCGTATGTACTACGAACACTTTGAGGTGAGCATTTTTAGCCTATTTTTGTGGCTATGATTTTATTACATTTTTATATAAAGATGGTGTGTGATGACATGTCTGCTTTTTAGATTGGGCAGAAGATACACCAGGAAAATACTAACATGAAGAAAGGCCCTGTGGCTATTTTATCAATATACAAAATTAAACTGCATTTTTTACTCTGGCAAAAAACATTCATAAAACATATGTAAATAAGTATCAAGGAATGCATCTAAAGGAGAGGTGTACGAAAAAAATCAAAATGTGCTTAAAGAGTCATAGAAGAAGACCTAAGTAAATGAAGAGATTGTGCAAAGTGTGTGCAGGGAGACACAATGTCATAAATTTCCAGAAAATTAATTTATAGATTTAGTGCATTGTGATTTTTTCTTATGTCAAGTATTATTCTCATATATTATGATTCTAGTGAATTCTTTAAAGAGTTCTATGGTGTGGACATGCCATAATTTACTTAGGCTCCCTCTAATTGCTTGACATTTGGATATTTTCTGTTTTTCATTAATGTAAAATGCACTGTTTTGAAAACCACTGAATACAGTTTATCAAATGTATTTCTTTTTTTATTATTATGTTCAATTAGCCAACATTTCTAATTATTTACTTGGTATACATTTTTGGAAGTGAGATTGCTAACCCAAAAGACACAGACATTTTTAGAGTTTTTTCCCCCCAGTTTGCCCACCAGAATACTTTGCTCAATTTTCACTCTTCCTCCAAACTTATCTATTTCGTCACATCCTAACTGTGGGGCTGTCATGGCATTAATTTTGTGTAATGGGACAGGCAGGAAGTACCCTTTCATTCATTGCCGGACCTCGTGCTCCACGGGGCCGCGCAACACCCCAGCACAGGGTCAGGTGTGTATTTGGTGCGTGGTCAGTGTTTCTGAGGAGAAGAGTATAAGGCTTGTTGAGACTGATAGACCCTTTCTGCTGTGCACTCGTGATGGGGTAAAAGGATCGGCAGGGTCAGGCGTTCATCCCGGACGGTCCAGATGCCAGCTGTAGAACACAGGGAGCTCTCACAATGCGGTGTGTTCTCTACTTGGCAAGAAGCAGAGCACAGAGGAAGGAAGCACGAGACAGGACCCCCTTGACTGCGGCGTGTTGCTTCTGGGGGCTCAGTGTGCTTGGTCCAATGAGGAATTAGGGTCAATGGCCTCCTCGGCCAAGTGTGGCAGTAGGGTTCTGTGTGCCGTCTCCCGACTTACTCCGTCTCATACCATTACCCAAGGAAAACTGTGATTCTTGAGGAATCTCCACAGTTTTCCAAAGTGGCTGCACCAACCTGCATTCCCACCAACAGTGTAAGAGGGTTCCCCTTTCTCCACATCCTCTCCAACACATTTTGTTTCCTGTCTTGCTAATTTTGGCCATTCTAACTGGTGTAAGATGGCATCTCAATGTGGTTTTAATTTGAATCTCCCTGATGGCTAATGATGATGAACATTTTTTCATGTGTCTGATAGCCATTTGTATGTCTTCATTGGAGAAGTGTCTGTTCATATCATCTGCCCATTTTTTTTATATGATTATCTTTTTTGTGTGTGTTGAGTTTGAGGAGTTCTTTATAGATCCTGGATATCAACCTTTTGTCTGTACTGTCATTTGTAAATATCTTCTCCCATTCCGTGGGTTGCCTCTTTGTTTTGTTGACTTGTTTCCTTTGCTGTGCAGAAGTTTTGACCTTGATGAAGTCCCAAAAGTTCATTTTTGCTTTTGTTTCCTTTGCCTTTGGAGACATATCTAGAAAGAAGTTGCTGTGGCTGATATCGAAGAGATTACTGCCTGTGTTCTCCTCTAGGATTCTGATGGATTCCTGTCTCACATTGAGATCTTTTATACATTTTGAGTTTATCTTTGTGTACGGTGTAAGAGAATGGTCGAGTTTCATTCTTCTACATATAGCTGTCCAGTTTTCCCAGCACCATTTATTGAAGAGACTGTCTTTTTTCCACTGTATATTTTTTCCTGTTTTGTCAAAGATTATTTGCCCATAGAGTTGAGGGTCCGTATCTGGGCTCTCTACTCTGTTCCACTGGTCTATGTGTCTGTTTTTATGCCAGTACCATGCTGTTTTGGTGATCACAGCTTTGTAGTAAAGCTTCAAATCAGGTAATGTGATGCCCCCAGTTTAATTTTTGTTTTTCAACATTTCCTTAGCAATTCGGGGTCTCTTCTGATTCCATACAAATTTTAGGATTATTTGCTCCAGCTCTTTGAAAAATACCGGTGGAATTTTCATTGGAATGGCATTAAAAGTATAGATTGCTCTAGGCAGTATAGACATTTTAACAATGTTTATTCTTCTGATCCAAGAGCATGGAATGGTCTTCCATCTTTTTGCGTCTTTTTCAGTTTCTTTCATGAGTGTTCTGTAGTTCCTCGAGTACAGATCCTTTACCTCTTTGGTTAGCTTTATTCCCAGGTATCTTATGGTTCTTGGTGCTATAGTAAATGGAATCAATTCTATGAAAGACCCACAGCAAATATCATCCTCAATGGGAAAAAGCTGGCAGGCTTCCTGTTGAGATCAGGATCACGACAAGGATGCCGACTCTCACCACTCTTGTTCAACATAGTATTAGAAGTCCTAGCAACAGCAATCAGACAACGAAGAGAAATAAAATGTATCCAAACTGGCAATGAAGAAGTCAAACTCTCTCTCTTCGCAGATGACATGATTCTTTATATGAAAAACCCAAAAGACTCCACCCCCAAACTACTAGAACTCATACAGCAATTCAGCAACGTGTCAGGGCAGAGTTTTAATGACATTCTACAAATGGGAAAAGTTTATTTTTAACTCTTGCTTCAATTCAGTACATGAATACGGCCTCTCAGTTTAAATCCCGAAAGAAATACATTACAGATCGTTTTACCCAAGGCCTTACCTACAATAGCCCAAACCCAAACCCAACTGAGCAGCCCAAACCCAGACCCCCAGATCTCCCCATGTGGACTCGGCCATCCTGAGATGGCCCCACTGTGTGCTGTGTGGCCTTGATTTTCTGGTTGGGCAGTTTATGATCAAGTTATGAGCTGGATTAACAGAATCTGCCGTGATGGGGGGCCGTGCTCAGTGCCAGTGAGAAAGCCACAGGGTCAGTCCAAGAGCCAATCACATGTCTTATGAACGTGGCTCTTACCAGCCATGCGTGAAGGACAGCACATCTAGAGCCCCGCTGAGTGGCCAAGCTGGTGAAGCTCCAAGCTATGAGGAGAAGGTGCGGAAACAGGAACCAGTCTGAAGTGGGCTGGGGAGGTGACCGTCCCCCAAGGCATGCAGCTGGGGCTTTCGAGAAGACTTCCACAGACCAACAAGGAATGGAAAGCCTCGTGAGTAGAGGCCCAAGTGAACAGACACTGTAGAAATGTCCTCTTTGAACCAAAAGACATTTCCAGTCCAAAGCATAATCCTGTCTCTTCTTTTAGCCCTTAAAAAAAGCATAATATATGAAAACACTTAAGTTTTAGTAAGTGCCAGATAAAGGGGTGTGGATTTCTGAGGACCGTGATGATACCAAGATCAATAGGGTAATTACAGTTCAAGGGAATCAGAAGCCTCCCCTCTCTGGAAAATCCAAGCTCTCTTTCCTTGGTTCTGCCCCAGGTGTTCGAGAAGCCCCTCCTGCCCTTATGCTGCCCTGGAGGCTGCTGGGCTGGAAGCTGTGTCCACCACCCATGGCCAGAGGGTCTGAATAGGGCTTCTGCCGGAACCACGCAGCAGAGAGCATCGTCGCTCGGAAAATGGTCCAGGAGCCACACTTTAAAGCACTGTGTCCATTTAATCATTTTCCAATCTGTTTCCCTTGTGAAATTCATTACTTTTCGTGGAAACAAATATCTGTCAAAATATCCTGTTAGGATGGCATTTGAAGATTCCTGTATCTTTAGCAATAACGACTTCACATCCCTTTTCCCTTTGAAGGAGAGCTGACGAGCCTCTCTGAAGTTGTCGTCTTGACCCTGGGGCTGTTTTCGTGTCATCAGGTGGTAGAAGCCCTGCACTGTTTCAGGACACCCCCCACCCCACCCCCGCTGGGCCATGACTGTGCTCAGACAACCAGCGGCCGTGCGGAGAAATCAGAACAGGCTCGGCTGCTGTTTTCAGGGCAAATAAAGTCTTTAGATGAGAGGCAAAATGTCCTATTACCACTCATAAAAAGTGCCAGGTCTTTAATATATGGCTGCACTAACGTGTTCATTAGGAGAACTGGCTCTGCCGACTGGCCGCGTCGGAGAGCACAGGCGCTTGCTTCTGCCAGCTGGTATGTGTCTCACATTTTATCAGCCAGAAAGCACAAAAACAATAGAGGGAGTACGATTTGAGGATGGCCTCTCTGTCCCTGAACTGCCTCTGCTTTACCACGCCTCGGCACGAGGAGGGAGGCGGGTGCGATGGGTTCCCGGGAGGCCGGCTCCTGTCACCTCATTCCTCTTCCTGCTGTCACTGCCCCCGTCCCCTGCCCCCGCCAGCCTCTCCCCCCCGCTTCTTGCCAGAAGGCTCCCCGCGTGGAGCAGGAAGATAAGGCAGTGGATGCCCAAAGACTCACGACCAAGGGTCCTGCGTGGTTCCCTACAACACCTGGTGCAGAGGCGTTCTCGAGTGGTGGTTGGTAAAATCCAGCCCTTCATGAAGATGAACGGAACTTCAACCCAGCCGGCGCCTGAATGTGATCAGACCCCCCTGCCTGGCTCCAAGCATGGTGGCTGTTGGCGTTTCCAGACACCTTCCCTCTGCTGCATCGACCCAGTTCCTCCCAGACCTGCCTTCTCTCCGCCCCACTCATACCCTGTCGAATCCACCGAATCCACCCCACGCACAAGCCCTGCTCACACTGCTGGACCCCAAATCGCTTCCAAGAAAATGGCAGTGGCTCATTTTCTGAATCAGCTGCTCCTCTGGAAGCAGCTGTGGATATGATTCGACCCATCGATACTTCGACTAAGCTGCACATTTGCAGTCAGACCCTTTTCTATCCTCATAAACACATTTCAGTTGAGAAGCTCAATTTCAGACCCGAGGTGGGGCTAACCATCCGGCGGAACTTGAATGGAAATCAAAGGAAACAAAGCAGGACAATTCACTGGTAACGACAAGACCTTGAAATCCATTCTGCGGTCCAGAGTCAGAGCTAACTTAGGATGCCTGTGGAGACAGGCCCATGTCGTGGTCTAAGCTGGGGCCGTGTGTTATCGGTGGCAGAGGAGGCGCTGGAAACTGGTTCTCTGTGGTCCTCCAGGCGGGGGTGGCTTGTGGTCGTCTTTTGAGCAGTAATTCATGAGCGTGGGTCAGAGCAACGCAGAGCTGTCGCTTTTCACAGAGACATAGTCCCAGCTGCCTTTTGAGTTCCCTCCGTGGGGTGTCTGGCTTGGACCAGGTTCTGGTCTTTGGGGTCAGTATGCTTTAGGTTGGATTGTCCACAGATGAAGGATTTAAAATAATTATTAATTCATTTCTTTGCAAGTCTTATTTGCACACTAATTTTGGATGAGACATAGTACAAGGCACAGAGATAAGAGATGAACAAAACGGGCCTCGTGAGGGGTAGAGCCTGTGGGCGAGGGCAGCCTGGGTTCGAACCATTGCCAGAGCAGCTGTGCCGGGCACTGTGTTCTTCAGGCCGTAAGACTGGATCAGGGGAGGTGACCTCCTGGGAGGCCCGAGGATGTACAGGGTCGAATGACCAAGTAGAGAACTGTGCGCTTCACCCTAAGAACACTGGGAAATAATGTTCAAGTCCCTAAAAATGGGAAAGATTTTGGCCAGCAGGGCAACATGACCGGTTTGACTTTTTAAGAGGTCAGTCTGTTGGGTTAGAAGGTGTGAGAGTGGACGTGGATGCTCGGATCAGAGTGGACAGAAGTCTTCCGGGCAGCCGTGATGGCAGCGTGGACAAGACCAATGCAGGAGATGTGGACGAGAGGGACTTGGGAGGTGAAACCTTCAGGCCGTGGTGTAGGACGAGCTTCAGGGAGGGGATCAAGGATCGGCAGGAGTTCGGAATAGATTCTCGAGTCCTGGTTTGTCTAACGTGGCTCTAGTTCCTACGAAAGGAATGTTGAGAGAGCCAGCGTGGGCGGAGGTCGAGAGTGAGCGGTTCGGGCACGTTCGACACCCCGGACACACGTGTGCTGAGACGCTGAGGCTGTGAGGTGCGCATGGGTTTGGAGCACAGAGGGGAGGCCTGGGCTGACATTTAAATTTATGATTAGTCGGCACGTGGCGATTAAAGCCATGGGCACAGATGAGGTTTTCTGCAAGGAGGAAGTACATGTGGAGAAGGCGCTTGGAGAGCCTGACGTGAGCGGCCCGATGGGGGAGGGAGGGGCTGTCGGAGGTGACGGAGCAGCGCGAGGATGCCGGAAGGGGGCCTTTGTCCCTCATCCCAGGAAGAGGGTCTCCCCACGGGAAGATCTGCCCAGAGCACTTGGCCTCGAATCGCTGGAACTCACACAATTTGCGGAGGCTGCTACGATTTCATTTCTTCAGCGTTGCAT
The DNA here is from genome assembly GCF_964662115.1 of Mustela nivalis. NCBI lineage: Eukaryota > Metazoa > Chordata > Mammalia > Carnivora > Mustelidae > Mustela > Mustela nivalis. The sequence goes on from NC_139021.1 coordinate 185,107,928, forward strand.
GGCATTCAGCTTAATAACACGTCACATAGCCTGTGCCGCGGCGTAACAGGCAGTGACAGCCCTTGGACACGCTTTGGAAGTTTACTTGGCGTGACAAGAAGGAATATAAAATTGTTTGCAATAGATAAACCCATAGAAATAAAATGTTTATTTCCACCCGGAAAGCTCCCACGTGGCCCTGGCTGTCACTCAGCCAGTGGAGAGGGTCCGGGTGCGATGCTCCGCTCCACCCCTGCCGCAGCCTCCCCTCCCCTCCCCACCCCTGCCCCCGGGGCAAGCCTCATGCGGAGATCGGGGCGGTCAGGAGGGTCCCCGCGGCTTCCCAGCTTCCCCTCTCCCCTTCATTCTTCTTCAGACATCAAACAGCCACGTCTGGGTTCACAAAGATTTTTCAAAAATGCCTCTGCCTGTGACATAGAAACCTCCTTCTGAATGTGGGGGACACCACCAGGGAAACACCTGCTGATTCTGTTGGTGTAGACCAGCATCCTGTTACGTGTTATGCCGGGTCAAGTCTCTTCCGGGGTCACTGGGCATCGCACGGGCCTGGGGGCCCCGTCTGGAGTGGGTGGCTTCCCCTCGCTTTGCTGAAGGGCCGAAGCTCCGTCTCTTCCTCCTCCTCCCTTCGCTCACTCACCGGATGTCCACTGGGCTCCTCTCGCTGACGCTCCTCTCGCTGACACTCCCCCGGTCTCCGGTGCGGTCTGTCTCTCCCTCCTTCCTCCGCCTCTCGCCCCCGCCGTCTCTCACCAAACATTTATCTATTCTTATGGTGTCTGCTGAGTAATTCACGTGCACGGGGCGGGGGGGCCCCACACAGCACCGAGGGCGACAAGGGATGGAGGTGCCACAGGGAGGGTGTGATTCAGGCCGCAACGGGGTTTCCGAGGGGTTCCCAGAGCCGGCTCCCGCGGTACCCCGGGCAGCACGGATGAGGCGTCGTGTCTGCATTTCTGCCCGCCCTCCGCCGGGAGGCATGCGGAGTGCATCGGGCGGACAGCCAGGGGGGGCTGTAGGCAGGTGGAAAATGGTGCCTTTCAGAATGGGTCCCCGGGAGCAACGCTTGTGACCTGTGCTGAGCTGTTGGTGCATAAAACAACGTAAAAGACGTCGTGGTGTGAAGTGCAAGCCTTTCATCGGGCTTGTAATTCTGTGCCTCCAGCATCTGCACAGAGCAAAGCCTGGGGCTTCAGGGCCTGGAGCAGGCTGGGTTGGCTCCACTAGGCTCACACGTCGACGGCCTCAATTCTTCTCTTTGAGGGGTGTCTGGAGTCCCAACGTCCAAGGTGGCGTCTGACCCTGGGGCCGGGGTGACTAAGGTGGCGGCACACGAGCTGGCCCGGCTGTCTCTCCCCAGAGCCTCTCCTGGGGCTGTCAGGGCAGCAGAGCGGCTGGTCAGGCGCGCAGCGCGGCGGCTGGCTTCCCCTGGGGAGAGCGTCCCGGTGATGATGGGTGGGCGCTTCGGTTTCTCACGGCCGGGGCTTGTCCCTTCCGTTCTAGTTCGTCAGTCACTGCTATGACAGTCTCCTCACCGAAGACTCCTGGGGAGGGACCGGAGACCCACAGGTCACGGTGGAAATGCCAAAGAAAATGTGTCCTCTTCGGCCGGTCACAGGAGCCCGGCCGGGCCACCGTGCGATTCACTGGTTTGTGTCGCGCTCACGGAAATCCGTTTAGGGAGAGGCTGAGCAGGAAGGAGAGAGGGAGAAGCCTGGATTACGCGCCGGTGAGAAGCCCGGGAGAGCTGCTGAGGGGACAGAAGTGGATGACACGGCACCGACGTCGGAGCCTTATTCAGCAGCGACGCGGACAGGTCCCCCCAAACCCACACGTAGATTCCAGGATTGCATTTCTTGAAAATTGAGGATTAAAAGAACAGTCTCGTTTCGTAGAATCCCTCCACATGGCAAAGTGGCCACAGGGAACCTGCAGGACAATCCCGGTCCGCACTCCCTCCCAGGAAGGACGGCCTCTCTGGGTGGCCTCTGCTTCCCGTGCACAGCGCTGAGATCCAAGTGGCCTGGCACGCGTCCCCCGTCCCTAGGAAGCTCAGGAAGAAGTGCTGGGTCTGGCTGTAGCTGTCCTTCGACTGGGTTGTCCCTCAGGCCTCGTCACATCGCCCCTCCCGCTGTCCTCAGCAGCCACACCCAAGGGCTGGCGGTCGTCTCTGGTCTTTTTCCTTGTGTGTCAACACATTTTCATCTTACAGCATCCGTGGCTTGGCTAGAAGGAAACACGCTCATAGTTCGGACGGAAGGATTGTTTCACAGAGGAAGAGGGTCTGACGAATTCCAGCGGCCACTGTGTGGAGCTGACTTCCGCGGGCAGATACGTCCCCGGTGATGCCGCAGGACTGAAATGGGAGGCCCGGGCGTTTCCGAGGGGTTCTCAGAACCGGCTCCCGCGGTACCCCCGGGCCACATGGATGAGGCGTTGCGTCTGCATTTCTGCCCGCCCTCCGCCGGGAGGCATGCGGAGTGCATCAGGCGGACAGCTGGGGGGGCTGTAGCAGGTGGAAAATGGTGCCTTTCAGAATGGGTCCCCGGGAGCGACGCCCGTGAACCCGCTCAGACTCCAGCACCGACTGTCTAACGCGCAACGTGGGTCACGCAGCTGTCACGGGGGAGCTGCGGCGGGGGAGACGCGCGCTCGAGCCGTCACATTCCATCTGAATCATTGAGTAAGTGGAGATCATAATCCGGAGGTTTTCAAGCACATTTCCCAAATTTGCATCTCACGATTCTTAATTACAGAGACTGTCACCATCCCATCCGTAACAAGATCAGAGAATTTTTCTCTAGGGAGAGATACTTCTTCTTACAAACCAGAGTGAACATCCTGAGAGTAAGGAGAACAGTCGTCACACGTGTTTCATCCTGGGCGCAAATGGGCACCTTCGGCGCGTCCCTGGGAAGGCTGAGGCGGGCGGGCAGGGGGACGGAGGGTCTCTGAGTGGTTAGAGGGGAGCCGCCAGGGTCCCGGCAGCAGAGGGATGCATGGGAATGACTGACAGAGACCCTCTGGGCTGTCTCCCCCACTCTCCGCCCCTCACCTCCTGCTCCAAACCCTTGTAATGTCCTACTTCAAAGCCTAACACGTGACAGAGCACAGATGTTCCGGATCCCGTCTTCACAGAGGGGTCCTGCGTTAGGAAGGAAGAGCTCAGCCCTTCGTTTGGCCCCAGATGGAAAGCTTGATTTCTTCTTGGGCGGGGGCGGGCATGACCTTTCGGGGTCTTGCATCCACCCAAGCAGCAGGTTTGCTGGCTCCTTGGGCTCTGTCCCCATCCGCGGCCGAGGGGTCTGTAAAAGCTGTGTGTGTGTGGGGGGGGTCCTGGTGGTTTCCCAGGAGGGAGATGAGCAATGCCCCCCCTGCTCTTGTCTGCCCCCCCACCCCCGACCCAGCTCGGTGGGTCAGCATCGCCTGCATGCCATCTAGGAGCCCAGGGCTGAGATCAGAACCCGGTCTTCTCCCCTCTGGACCTTACCCGTCTGTCACCGACTCTGACCTTTGGAGATCTAAAGGACCTTGCGGGGGCTTCCCTCCATTCACTTGTCCTGTCGAAGATACTTCTTGTCCCTCACCTATGGCTGATGTCTCTGGACTGGCTTCTCTTTCCGCCCCTTCCTCCCCAAGCCGCACCCCTGTCTTCCGGAACCGCTTCCTAACCCCTCTCCTGTCTCTTGTCCCCTTTTCGGCTCTTCCCTCCCCTCTTCCTCCCCTCCTCCTCCCGCCTTCCTTCTTTGCCTCCGTCTGTCTGTAATTAGAGGAGCGCCGTCGTCAGATCGCGTCACGGACATAGTCGACTGTGTATTTAAGCAAAAATATGCCTATGCTCCTAGGAAAGACAGAGCAGTTTCAGACGCCCAGGCAAGGAGCATGCGGCTCAGACGGACAGACACGCGAGCCTTCTGGGTGCTCTAGGACTTGGCTTCCCTGCGGCTGGCTCTCCCCGGGCAAACGACTCGTCACGACGTGAAACTGCTGTTCACGATGCGAGGACAGCCGCTAGGCGCTGCCCAGTGACTCCAGACCCCCGAGGTTCACTTCCTGTGTAATCCCCTCTACCTGGGTTTGGGCTGGGTCTGGTGGTCCGCTAATAATGTCTGGAATGTGGCAAAAGCGATGGGCCTTTACCTCCGAGAACAGTTCGCAAGGGGTCCTGGTGTTGGCGTGGTGCGGTCTCACGAGCTTGCTGTTGTGCGCAGCCCCGCGGAGAGACCCCCTTGGACGGAGCCAAGGACAAGCCGGTCAACAGCCAGAGAGGAGCCGAGGCCCTCAGTCAGAGACCTGTGAGGAGCTGAGTCCTAACAACAATCATGGGGGTGAGCGCTAGACAGACCCCCTGTCCCCAGCCTTCGGATGAGATCCCAGCCCCTGCCAGCATCTTGGCTGCAACCCCATGAGAGACCATGAGGCAATTGCAGGGATTTTCAGGAATAACTGCCCAGGAACAAATTTAGATTCCACCATTTCCAAGCTGTGTGGACTCGGAGCAGCCCCTTCTCTGTCTTCAGTTTTCTCCTCCAGTCCCTGGCTTTATGGTGGGTCTCCGCGTGACGGGTCTCTCACAAGGACTGAATGAGCGACTTCTCTTCAGATGCTTGGGGCTGGGCCTGCTGTATGAAGACGTGCCCGGCAGGTGTTTGTGTTTATTGTCTGGTTCCTTTTATAGGAAATTTGTGCAAGAGGCAGATCTTTAGAGACAGAAAGGAGAGGAGTGTGGGTGTCTGGGGTGAGGACGAGGGACAGCTGGGGCAACCGCCAGCGGACAGGAGGCTTCGCGTCAGGACAATGGAAATGTTCTAAGCTGACTTCGGTAATGGCTCCATGACCAAGTACACAGAAACCACGGACCTGTGCACCTTCAAGGGGTGAATGTGTCCATTGTATTTCCATCAAGATGTTGAATTAAGAAGGAAAAGAGGGGGGCACGTGGGTGGCTCTGTTGGTTAAAGCCTCTGCTGTCAGCTCAGGTCATGGTCCCAGGGTCCTGGGATTGAGCCCCGCGTCGGGCTCTCTGCTGAGCTTGAAGCCTGCTTCCTCCGCTTTCTCTCTCTCTGCCTGCCTCTCTGTCTACTTGTGATTTCTGTCTGTCAAATAAATAAATAAAATCTTAAAAAAAAAAAAAAAGACGGAGAAGAGTAATTGTAATGCTACGTGACTTTTGCCTAATCCCAAGTGCATGGGTGGGAATCTTTCTACGGCTCCTGTGGAACCTTCTCGTACGGTTTCCCACACACGGGCACTCTGGGCTCTGGCCAGGCTCATGTAGTCAAAGCGGCCCGATGCTCTCCTGTCCGACCTGCCGTCTTCTCCCTCTGCAGAGGCTTCTGCACTCCTTGCCTCCCCCGAGCCCCCACCGATCATTCTGAGCTCGGCTCTGGTAACTCACCTCAGTGGCCCTGGCATCTTGGTGGTGCCACCATAGCAGCAGGGTCCCTGCCTCAACAGATTCACGCTAAGGAGCAGTTTGCAAATACGGCAAAACAAGATGGACCGGCACAGCCAAGGCGCTGGTATGACGTGGTCGTGGAAACCCTCTTTGGGTTCAGCTGGTTGATAGTCACGTGACGTGTCAGCGATGGTCATCTGCTGGTCCCCTCTTAGCGCTCTCAGGGTGCCCTTGCTGCAGCACCCCGTGGCCGGTGCCACAGCCACCGACTGTTATAGGGTGGGCGGGGTCGGCTGGTCTAGGGTGGACATGGCCGGTCCTGGCCGGATCTGCTCTTTCTCTGCGAACAGGCTGCCTCCTGCACCTGCGGGTCAGCCAGGGGCCGCGCTGTCCCACGGGCTGAGCCGGAGAAGCATGGCTCCTTGTCATCATTTCCTCGGGTCTCGCGGGCCAGACCGGTTACGAGCTTCTCGGGGTAGCAGGATGAGCCCCACAGTGGCAGCACTCGAGGCTCTGGAGATCCAAGCTCGGACTAGTGTGCTGCCTCTTCTGCCTTGGTCTTCGGGCTCCAGTAAGTCCCGTGTGGCCCCAGGGTCAAGAGGCGGGGACGTCAAAGCGGCTTGTTCCCGAAAGTGGTCTCAGTGGCAGGGAGTGTGGATTGGGGGAGTCAGTGTCGGAGAACGTGGACGCAGGGTTCCGCGCTGCTCTTCCGGCTCTGCTCCGCAGTGAGCAAGCCGCCTTGCCGGGATCCCTTGCCTTCCTGCGTCTGGGCTGGCACTGGTAATGGACGGGGAGCACGTCCCCTCGTCCGGCCTGGAGGGGCGTCTCTGGAAGTGGCTGCGTCGCCTTTGTGCCTCCAACTTCACTGGACATCGCTCTTGCCGCGCTTCCAGCTGCCACCAGGTCGCCCTCTCCCATGGTCTAGTTCCCACCTGAAGGCCCTGGACCCTGGACCCTGCCGTGGCCCTTCAGCCCCTGGGGTGGGAGCGGCTCCTGCAGGCCTGTTCTCTGCTTTGCCCCGTCACTGGCGCAACGATTCCCTCTGTTCAGAGTTTCCTCGCCGGATCCCAGCTCAGAGTGCTCGGCAGACCCCGCTTCCCTGACCTGCGGAACACCATCTGCCTTGGGTCTGGTCACGGTTGTGCGGCTGAGAGAGACGTGAGGGTGTTTATTGAACACAGCGGTGTGTACAGAATAAGTCACACTGGTCCTTTCTTTCCTGGGAGCAGGCATTTTTGAGGACGGAAAAATAAACGCGGATGAGGTAATTATCTTCAGTTAAACTTTCCGTAACTTGAGACGCGTCAGAATACACCACCAGTCTGGTCTGCCGTGATCCTGCGTGCCAGGCTGTGCCCTTGGCCGTGCTGCTGCTTGTTGCCTTCTAGGACAGCATGGAAACGTGGACAGTGTCCTGCCAGCTCGCTGGGTAGGGGCGGTGAGCCCTCCGCTGTGGGACAGTGAGGAGCTCCGACAATTTCCACATCCAAACTGTGTCATCTGTAGGAAATGCTGCTTCTCAACACTGTTGCAAATGAATTTTCATTTTCTCTGAAAAAAGCAAAGCAAACAAGACCTCTACTTTGGAAGAGGACTCTTTGCTGTGAAATACCCACTTGGAACGGTCGTGTAGATTGTTAGCTTGCCTGGTGCACGTTCCTAGCACTAATAAAATTTAATTTAAAATAGTAAACTCACTGCCTTCTTGTGACACATATATGGGTATTACATAATTATAGAACAAATGGCTTTTCTAGGGAGGTCATGAAAGCCCGTGATTTAGTACACACGCTGTTGAAGACGCGCGACACTTTCCACTCCTCATTAAAATCCGACAGTCTACACAAATCATCCCGAGCACGGGCAGCCTCCCCTTCCCTCTAACGCTGGTTCTCAGAGCAGCCCGGAGGACTCGGGCTTCCTCTGTTTGACAGACGAGGGACTGCGGGACGGGCTCCTCCCGTGGCAACAGAGGCGCTGTCTGGAGCTACAGGAGTGCACCGTCGTTTCAGCCTTTATAAAGCCAAGTCTCGGGAAGCTAAAGGCCTCAGGCCTCAAAAGATGCGTAAGGATGGGTTTCTCATTACCTGTAACCCTACAACAACGGGTTCATGAAGCGGCAAGTAGTGTTTCAAGTCCTTTCAAGGTGCTTTCCCTTGGGTTTCTATTTTCCTACTTCCGCGGTTTCTTCCGTCCCACTCTTTGTCAGGAAAGACTATCCCGTTGTCACTACAACTCCCCACAGGCTTTCCTTCTCGGCACAAGGGCGCGTGTTATCGGACTCCTATGGCGTTAAGACCAAACAGTCCTGTTGCATTTCCAGCCCGCGATGATTAGAACGACTTAGTAGAAAGTTCGTAGATTTTCCCAAGGAGGGAATAAGAGATCAAACTTCTTCCTGAGAGTCAAAGCCTTATCTGTGAGCGCCTCTGTCACCTGCCCCCGAAGGCCCCGCTGGTCCCTTTTTACCAAATCCAACTTGCGTAGTTCTCAGCGGGGGCTGTCATAAATCACCTCGTCTGCCGTTCCCCGATGTGGACTTCTCTCCTCATTTCTGTTGGAATGGGTGGCGCCTCTTTCCCAGTTACCCTAGCTGCTTTTGAACAGCGAGTCTTCACCAAATTACAGATCTGTGACGTTCCTCAGAAAGAGTAATTGCGAAAGTCGTGGATGATCTCCTGCTACAGACCAGCACGGTCTTGTCTCCTGTTACGCTGCTGTCTGATTTTGTGCCGTGTCACGGGCACAGCCGCCCCGTACTCTAGATCACTTTCTATAGCATCCACGGGAGAATTCCTCTGTCTAATTTAGATGTCGGACCGTGGAAGGACGACTCCCAGGCATGCGCCAAGTTCCTGGCTATCTTGTGAGCTCCTCAAGGACAAGGACAGATGTGAGTGCGACGTATCTTTCCAGCATCACCGTGTTACACCATGTGCTGGGGCAGGCTTGACCTGGCTCACGAGAGGGGATTCCGCGCGGCTTTCCCCAACTCCGTGTCCAGTGACATTGTGTTGCTTGGTTGAAATAGAAAATGTTGGGAATATTTATACAACCAAAGTTGACCAATGCCACAAACACATCTTTTTTTCTTCCCAGGAGACACTTTACCCACATAACAATGGCATGCTTCTTACATATTTGCTAAGTGCCTGAACACACACAGCATTTATCTCCAGATGTTGAGGCAAAAACTTTTCTGTCCTGGGCTGTTTGAAGGAATTACTTCTCCCAGGTAGGGAGGAGGCCACAGTCTCCGCACAGGCCGTAGCAAGCACCAGGTCGTGACTGCAGAACCATGTCTCGCCTGACACTCGGCTGGGCTGGAGGGGACCAGAGACTGCACGGTGCCTCGGTGAATGCTGTTCCAAATGGAGTCCAAGGGCACCTGACGAGAGCCCTCCAGGCTAAGCACGTCTCGCTTTCACATGTGGGTCGAGAGGTTGCTTCTCACACACTTGTGTTAACCGGTAATGGTTCACACCGACACTTCATCAAATAAGATACGAAGCACTGCCTGTATCAGGATCTTCGAGAAATTCTCCCTTTCACGCCTCAAGGAAGTGTTGATTAAAGATATATTAAGGTCCCATTAGAAGAAAAGCAGAGGCCATCCTGGGGGTCTTGGAGTGCTCGTGAATTCCTCCTCTCTATATGGAACTGAATTCTGTCATTACTTTCATGGTGCGGTAAGTGTGTTCTCCCAGAACTACCTCCCTGTGTGGGTTTCTCCGGAAAAGAAAGCTTAACGAGCCTCCACAAATCTTCACCTCTCACCTGGGATTATCTCACTCACGGACACACTTCAGGTCAATTTGCTGAACGTAAAATTAGGATTTGTTGATGTCTCACATTTCAGAGAGAGATTTTAATTTGGGGGAACTCTTAGAGAACAGTGACTCCTAGTAAAGACTTTCTCGGGGCCTGTGAAGGATTTAAGAATTTTCCCCATATCTTTAGGACTTGAAATAAAAATGTGTTCTCGTGAGTGATCTGCACCGCCATCTTGGCAAGAGGAAGTTGAAAGAGACAAGAGGCGAGATTGGCACCTCAGCCATGTCTTTCGTGTTCCACAAATACAAAAATACACAACATTCCAACAGTGGGAGCCAAATGCAGAGAAATATGCTTTTCAGATCAACCTGAAAGAGAACATTTGAAGTGAGGTCGATTTAATGAGTCTGAAGCCCCAGGCTCAATTCCCACAGTCCTGTGCATCAACTCCAAAGTGATCAATATATTTTATTCAGTCTCATATGCTGTCTGGTCTTGTCTGTGAGATGTGAGATGGGTTAATTGATGAGCTGATCAGCTGTCTAGCTGTTTCCCCTAATTGTTTTATCAAGGAACTAATATGCTTTCTGGCCGCTGCCACCGTTTTCCTGCTGTAAGTGATGAGCTTTGACAGTGGATTCCAGGCAAATATTTGAGACCAAAGTGCCTCACCCTTTGTAACTGCAAAGCCACCGGCTCTATTACTGGGAGTGTCACTTGCTTGGACATTTCTGAACCCGGGCCTTGCGGGGAACGGTATGATGGATGATGATGTAGTCTAGACGCTTCTGCAGGGATCTGGCCCGCTGGTGTTCCTTATGGCAAAGCAAATCTCCAGCTTCCTTTTGGTTTCTTAGGATGGAGGACAAGCTCTCTGAGTGACTGTGAAGCTCTGAGATCCAGCCCTGCAGTCTCCCTGTGGGCACTGGAGCCGCTGACCTGAGCCACGCTTAGATGAGGCTTTGAGAATGGGCTGAGCTCCAAAAGGAGTGGGGACCTCACATCCCAGCTCCTGAGGTCTGGGCAGCCCTGGGGCATAAGGTCCTGGCCACCTCATGTGACTCCAGTCGGCTCCAGCCTCCCACGTGGCTGAACCCATACTGGAGTCCTGGGAAAACTGCTTCTCTGGTCCACAAATGCATCAAAACTGGGAGGTGGGAGACGGTCGAGTGTACCCGAGCATGCACATATGTGTTTCTGTGTCATAAACATGTTGGCGGTGCCGGTCTGGCTCATGCCGTGCCTGTGGGACTTTGCAGGGAGTAACTCCTTTAATGCCTCATGACTGAGTCCTCTTATGACACAGGTTATCCTGACACTGTCCTGTCCTGCAGGTGATGGAAGTAGGCTTCCACGTCTGTGCTCTGAGTTCCTAGACCATGGCCTCCTCGCCTGTGGTCACTGGGGCCACACAGGAGGGACGGGCTCCCCGGAGGAACAGGGGTGCTCCTTGTTGGCATTCGCCCTGGTTGGGGTTCCCCAAAGGAGGCTGTGAGATGATCCCCGTGAAAGTGTCTCTGCAAAGGGAGGTGGGCTGGGGCTCAGGGCGCCAGGAACAAAGGCTTCATTGGCCCCTACGGCTCCCTGCCCATCACTGAGAGTGGTGCAGATGCCCGAGCCCTCGAGGGCCTCACCTGCCGGGCAGCAGTGTTCTGTGGGCCCGAGAGGCTCGGGCGCCCTGTACACGGGGGTGGCAGGGTCCTGAGCTACAGTCACTGAACCCCCTCCGTTAGGGTCACCACCACGCGGGACCCTCACCTCCAGCCCTCACTGCGCTGGCGGGCAGAGCCGAGGACTGAGAGGCGGGACCGGAGGCTGTGGGGTGGGGCGGGGGTTGCTGAGTTGCGCGGAAGGAGAAATGCACCAAGGGAATACACGAGACGGGGCTCTAGAAAGACCACGAGCCCCGGGCAGGCCGGCGTCCCAGTGCCTGTCCAGCAGACGTGTCCTCTCTGTGCCCAAGGAAGATGGCATCAGGAAGACAGAAGGAAGGGCAGAGAGAGAGCAAGGTGGTGGTAGCGTCTGACAGCGCGTGCGGGCCGCGCCCACCGTCTGGGCGGCGTGGCCAGACCGGCAGCTGGGCAGGCGTGATGATGTCCGAGAAGAGCTACAGAACCAGGAGTGGAGAGATGCCTCCCTGCTCTAAGAGGGAGCTGGTGGTAATTGTTGACAGGTGACCGCCTGCTGAGTAACCCCGGGACCCCTACAGGTCCCCACTCACGGCCGGAAGTCGGAACTGTCTGGCCCCCCCACAGCCCCTCACATACTCTTACCCATGTTGTCTTCAAAGTGCCAAGTGTGCGGCGAGGGCACCCCGAGACTCCCGGTGCCCATCTTGTCTCCTCCTAGGACTCTCTCCAGTGCCTTTCAGCTTCCTGTCCTCTTACTTGGTTTCTCAAGGCAGCAAGGACAGGGGAAGAAAAGCCTTTTTTGAAAAAGAGCAAGCAGAGGGCATCATAAACAGGATGAAAGAGTCACAGGAAGGGGGGTGTTTCTTTGAAAGCCGTTATGCAAGAGCCGTTACAGAGCTGAGACTTAAAAATAGACCAGACCAAACACGCATTTGTTTTCTAAAGAACCAGCGGCTTCAGTGAGATAAAGACCGCCGTCTCCTGTACAGAGGACCTCCCACTGCCCTGAGCCTTTTGCCTGCACACTAGGGGCTCGGTTTACCAACAGGAACTGTAGCTTAAAATCTGCCAAACAGATCAAGTATCATTTTCCTATGTAAATAAAATGATGGTGATGAATTATTCAGGAGCCGGGCCCGGTCATTTGCATGCATTCATCATGTACACAGATATATAATACAGTGTGTCTCTCTCAAGATGTTTTCTAATATTTATGAAAACAATTCATAAAATTAAACCCCATTAGTTCTGGATTAGCACTTGACATTCGTCAGACTAATGACTCTTGTTGCTGGAGGGGACGCCCAGAGCTTCAATACCCACTTAATGGCTTCTTCTTCTGATGCCTGCTCCGCAGAATCATCCCCACTCTCCGGCGCAGGGACGACTTTGTTCCTCTAGAAGTGTATTTTTATCTGGCGTGCAACTCAAACTTCCCATTTCTGGTGGAAGCTGATTCTTTGTTCAGTTTCATGGTTAAGACCAGTCACGTCAGATAAAGTTTCCTGGAAGACTTCGATAGACGTGATCGCGGCCATTCATCAACTATTGGGCTTTTCTGCTTCCCCAGATCACCGTCGGCTCCGAGTGTATGAAGTGATCTCGCCGCCGGTGCCGATCTGATTACCAGGCCCCGTGGAGAAGCGGCCTGTGCTCGGATGCGTGCGTCGGCGTGTCCCCGTGAGTTCCCCTGGGCTGCTGTCACATCCCCTACTCGAGATGATTTTTAAGGAGCCGATTTCACTTGCATCTTCTAATTCCTTATGCTGCCCTCGATCAGATAGATGTTCTGTATGGTTAAGAGGCTCAGACACCTCTGATGTGATATGCACTGACTACTGTAGGAGAAACAGGGCTCGGAGTCCGGACTGCAGGTTTTAGGGTGCCACCGGGTCTGAAAATATGTGGTCTTGAAGTCAGCATCTCTGGGACTTTGACTGGCAAACACATCAGGGCTCAGACCATGTTCCTGCCAGACTAGGTGATGCCAAAGGTATGTCTCCACCCAGGAATCTGTCTCCCAAGTACCCTGGTGTCTGGGGTATGATGAAATGTCATCAGCAGAGATCTTTAGTCCCGGTATGAAGGGCCAAGGCCCACCCTGGGGGGCGAAGGGAGGAAGCAGAGCCTGCCACGGACATAGGTCAGTGGAATGAGAGCCAGAAGGGGTCCCAGCCCAGAGGCCATGGCAGTGCTGGGGACGTGTGTGTAGCAGAGATGGTCCTCACAGTCCAGAGAGAATAAGGAGAAGTAGCACGGGACCCCGCAGCACCGCAGACAGAGCTTCAAGGGGCCAAAGTGGGGTCAGCAGAGGACCATGGCCTCCAGGGGGAGCTAACCTGAAGCTCAATGCTTTATGTCCAGGCAGGGAACCAGGAGAGCCCAGTGGGCGCCAGCAAGCAGGAGGAGGGGTTGGGGCTGAGCAGAGTGTCACCAGTTGGGCTCTTGGAAGGATGATGATATCAGCAGTCCCTGCGCGGGATGCTTATTGGGAGCCCTTCGTAGACCCCATGGCCCCATCAGAGTGAGCTTTTGGGCACGAATGGCTTGGCCTTTATACTGCCTCCTCCGCTTCTCAGTGGCATGGCCATGGCTAAGGGCACGACCAGGTCACCGGGCTGAGGCCGGGCCCGGGGGTTCGGAGCCTGCAGCTTGTCTACTGACCACACTCCCAGGCGCTGGGCAGCAAGCCCTCCTTGCAGGGGCACCTGGGTAGCTCATCCGCAAGTCTGTGTCCCTGAGAACCTTGCCTGTGGACTCTCAGGGCTCTGCTGTTTGAAAGGGTCCTCATCTGCCTTCCTGTGTGTTTTTGCCAATTCCCAGGAAACTGTAAGCCCCTGGAGGGCAGGGGCAGCAGCTCGTCTGCACACCAGGTATTTCCTGCACCGCCCAGCGTGTTGCTGGACGCGCAGGCTACGGAGGCCGAGGGTGCCGTGGCAGCCAGGCTGGGGGCCCCCCAGGGCAGCGCTCGTGCACGCTCATTTCCAGGGTGCCCTGTTGAGATCCTGGTCTACACTGAGCACGGACGTTGTTCTGACACCGGCACTGTTTGCCAGCAGATTCTGGAAAAGGCCAAGAATGCAGGCCTCCTGGCATGTTGATTTTACTACAAAGGGAGAAGTCTTTGAAAGGCCGGAAGCAGGACGCCTGTGGACGATCGGGGCTGAAAGGCTAGAGAAGCTGGCCTGCCCGCCCCCGTCTCGAGTCCTTCTCTGCAGAGCCACCTCTGGGCACGGGCCCATCCCCGTGGAGGGCGCTGGCTGGAGTCCCAGGGCCCCATCTGCCTGCGCCCAAGGCCCCTCTCCCCGCTCCCGAGATGCGGCAGACACACTGACCGTGGCCTCGCCTCGTGCTGCAGAGCCGCTCCTCATGTCTCCAACCGGATAAAGGCCCTGATGAAATATTTATGGGATTTTAAGTGCTGCGCATCTCGTATAAAGTAGTGCACTTTTCATTATGTTTTCCACTTGTATTTTTGTGTTTCTAGAGACCGGCAATTGTTAACGATCACAGGGTTTTTTGCTCAGTATGCCCTCTCCCTCCAGGCTGCTTCATTATAACCTCCTCATATTCATCAGGTTTTGAAGAAATAGTAACACAATTCACCTCTTGGGGGAAAAATGACATTTGAGACAAACAGATAAATTAGCCTAGAGGGTTTTCAGAGGCCGTGATCTCTCTGCGCTTCCCCGTTCTTCCCGGGGGAGGTGACTCCGATGGTGGCGTCAGGTTCAAGTCTCCCCTGCGCTCACACCACCGAGTGCTTCTCCATCTGCCGTCCACGTGGCAAGGTCAGCTCCCCTCCGTTCGGCGGCCTCCCCTGCAGGGTGGACGTGTGTCTGGAGTTGAGCTTCCCGGGACCCCGGCCCCAAGTGGTGCCCGTGAGTGCCGTCCGCCCAGAGGTCAGTGCAGCCCAGGGGGTGGCTGCCGGGGGCTCCCCACGTTTGCAAGCAGCTATGTGAGCCGTGGGCAACAGGCCTTGACCGACAAATGGTCCCAGGAGTTTCCTGGAGTGCTCTGTGAGGAGCCCAGCTGGTCTGGTGAAGGCTGTGCCTGGTGACTCGGGGCCCTGGACGGTGGTGTTCTGGTGGGTTCCACTGGGGTTCCCTGCCACGTGCTCCTCTGGCTTCCTGACAGCCGCGAAGGCCGCTCCGCGGTTGGAGCATGTCATGATGTGAGTCTGTTTCCCTGATGACACCACGGCCATGAGCGCACAGGCGGGCAGCAAGAAGCATGGTTCCCGCGAGCCAGGACGCTCCCCACTGCCCGGAGACTGCAGGAAGAGGCCGAGGGACTGCGGGAGCCGGAGAAGGAGGCTGAGCGGCGTCGCCGAGCAGCGTGGCGCGGGGCATCCTCTGGGCCCGGCCCCAGCGGCCGTCCGGCTGGAGCCGAGTCAAAGTCAGAGGTCGGCCCAGCCGGCCTGGCACCGCCCCCGCGCCTCTACCCTGCCCCTGTCCCCCATCCCCCCACCCCCGCCCGGGGGGCAGTCCAGGCATTCCCTGCGCTTTACAGGGGGGAGGCGGGGCTAGTGGGTGGCGGACCCAGCCTGGCTTCTAGTCCTGGTCTGAGAGGCGGGGAGCACGTCTCCCTTCCGTCTGGTTGAGGGAAGCATTGGTAACTGCTACGGAGGTTGCAAAATACCAGGCGGTTTTGTTTTGTTTTATTTGTAAGCAGTGTTTAAAAAAAGCACACTTTTTCCCAAGATAGAGAAAGCACAAATAGAAAGCAGCCCTTGGCACGTACGCCAGCTGCCGCCCGCCCACCCTGTGCCCCGTGCCCGCCATGTGAACCACCTCATTCACCGGGACCCTTTCACAGCGTCTCTGCCTCCGCTCGCTGGCTGCTTAGTCCTGGTTGGTAACTAGGAACGTTTGATGTCAAAACAAAGACGGTTCCTTTTCTCCACATCAGCGCGAAGCTACTGACATGGGCTGGGTTAATTACCACCCGCGGACCCCAGGCCTTGGGCATCCGCCACCTCGCCGCGTCCCTGATTTCTCTTGGACGGAGGCACAGAAGACTCGCCGGCTGTTGTGATGGTCCCGAAAGGCAGAGCCGAGGCGGATGGGGAGGCCCTGGCCCGAGCCCCGAGTGGGACCGTTCCACGAGGCCGTCCTGACTGTCCCCGGCTCCGTCCGTCTCTCCCTCTGTCCCTCTTTCCGTACCACTCCCTCCTTCCCTCCTTCCTCCGCTGGTCTCCGTAGAGACGGGGGCTGCCCCACAGCAGACACCAGTGGTGCCTGTGCTGTCACGCTGTCCCCTGCGCAGGTGCGGTGCCCTTGATGTCCGGGTCAGGACCCGTCGCCTCGAGCTGCTTGTTCTGCCCGACCACGGGTAGTTCAGGTGTGCGGAGAAGGCAGCTTCTTTTCTTGAAGAGCGACGCGGTTTCCATGAGTCTTGGGCCACCTGGAGCATTGGGGAAACTGTCCCTCCTGAATCACACCCCATACATGGTGGGTGCGGTCCTGGCCCCGGGCCGGCATGGCCCCACAGTTCTTGTGCTTTGGGGCCAGGCTTGGGCAGGGAAGTGGGTATCTGTGACCTGGTGGCCCCTTTCCAGGGCCTCTAGGGACCCGGTACCCTTTTGGTCCCGAGCTGAGGCACGGGTATCCTTAAGTCAGAAACCTCCCTACCCCAGCCTCTCTCGTCCCTGGAGAGCACTGCGGGTACTTCCCTCAGGGAAGCGTGGATCTCTCTTGCTCCAAGCTGTCCCACTCATGGACCGTCTCAGTCCAGCTAGACCCGTCGCTCTCCCCATGAGCCTAAGCGAAGATTGGCCGTAAATATTGTGGCAGGGAGAGCAGGCTGGGGGTGTCGCTGGCAGACGGGACCAGGGGGCTGCTGGTGAGAAGAACGGCGGACAAGGCCTGTGTCGTAGGCTCTGTTCTGCCCCTTGGCATGAATTCATGCCTTCTTTCTGGAAACCCCATGGGTTTATCTGTCACGGAGGGTAGGCAAGACCCAGAACAAATGGCTCCCAGGTATGGTGTGTCTCGAGCTCCTCGGACGTTGGCTTCTGACTCCGCTTGGGGCCGTGGCCAGACGCCTGGCCGCATGGGCCGCACGGGGCCCTGCTCAGCTCTGGGACCAGCTGATAAGTCCCACCTCCTGCATCGTACACGGTTCTACGGTTGCCATGGTGATCTTCTCCTGTCCAGCCCGTCAGTGCGGCAGAGAGCCACCAAGGGTTTGGGAGCAGCGGCCTTCCACTCAGGGCGCCTCGTCTGGAGAACTGAGCAGGAACAGGACAGCGAGCTGTGTTGCCATCTCAGGGGGCCTCTCGTGGGGCCCTTCAGGGCATGTGAACACAACAGAGCCAGAAAAAGAGCCTCCAGGGGTGAGGGATTTCCCGAGGACAGACCGTGGATAAAGTGGTCTAGCCTCAATCAGCAAGAAGTAGAAGCGAGATCGGGACTTGAGTCCACTCTTGGAGCAATGTGGAAGAGCAGAGTCCTTGAGGGCGCGGGGCTGCTGCTCCGGGTTGGCGTGGTCCTGGTGTTACAGGGCGCCGCCGGGCAGAGCAGAGGGAGCAGGGGTGTGGCTGGTCTGGGGACTGTCAGGGCAAGCTGCCCACCCCTTTCATTTCTTTTCCTCTGGAGCCCCCAGGCCTAAGGAGGGGCAGGTCATGTCCCGTAGCCTCCTTTCCCAAGTGTCCGTAGGAGGACGAGACACGGCGCCCAGGGCCTCCTGAGCCAATGCGGGCGGCAGAGTCCGGCAGTAAGAGATCCGGGGATGCAGGAGGGAGGAAAGAGACTCGGCTCTGAGTGAGACGGGGCGAGTCCGTGTCCATCGTGACTCCTGCTCTCTGAGGCCTCGGGCAGCTGCCGGAGACTACCCGAGCCGTGCTTCCTTGTCTTACGGACGTAATGCCGGGAACCACTCCTGACACACTGGACGGCGAAGCCTGGTTCCACACATAAGGGAGCTGGAAATGGTAGCTTTCCTCGTGCACTCATCCTCCGCCGCGGCACAGAGCAAGCAAGGGGCCCCTGAGGCTGGACGGGGATGGGAGGGGCTGGGGCTGGGGCTGGGGCTGGGGCTGGGGTAGGATGGGAAGGGAAGAGATGGGGAGGGGTTGGGAAGGGGTGGGGAGGGGGCGGGGAGGGGTGGGCATGGGGCAGGACAGGATGAGAGGGCGTGTTTGGGACGTTCACGGGTTGAGCAGGGGAAGGGACGGGTGGGGATGAGACGGGAAGGGGTGTGCGGCGGAATCGGACGGGACGGGGACAGGACAGGGATAGAGGGCGATGGGGTGGGGCGAAGGGCCACGCGGGGTCAGGGTGGGATGGGGTGGGGCTGGGTGGGGAAGGAGTGGGAGTGGGAGTGGGGCGGCCGCCTGTGCCTCTCGGCGACTCGGCCCGCGACCAGCCCTGGGCGCCCCTCAGCAGCAGCCTCAGCATCTTCCGTGGTGTTCACGGGGGTTGATCGTAGGCTCTACCCACAAGGTGCTAGTCACGGGGCCGGCAGGGACGCCCTCTAATGGTAGAATCAACCCTATCTGTAGCCAGCGTGGTAATGTCGGAAAGCTTCAGGGGTCTGTGCCGTAGTGTTCTAGAAGAGACATTCCGTGTGCCCCAAGAAACAATTTCTTCTCAGGCAGCACCTGACTTGCCCTCAGGGTCAGACCAGTTAGAACCTGGACCCCCCACACCTGCGTTCCGAACCCCAGAGCAGTTACAGTCTGAGCTCCGCATGGGTGTTTCTGTGTTTGTTCCCAAGTAACCCACCCACCTGTGACCCCAAGAAAACAGAATGAGACAATTTCAACGTCCCTACAAATCTGGAAGGGGCGCTCAGAATGTGTGGGACGTTCCCCATACCTGTTCCTTCTTTCTGGTCCCTGGCGCTCAGGCTGCAGAGAGGAGTCCCTCCGGCAGGTAATAGGAGCAGCATTTTTTAAAAAAATATTTATTTTTTATGTGTAAGACTGAATTATTTTATCAGAGTTTTCGATTTCCCGAGGAGCGGAGCAGAGAGTACCGAGGTCCGTGGCCCCGCCCCACGTCCACACATTGTGTCCCTGTTGTTAATATCTCGCCTTTGTGTGGCACGTTTGTCGCCGTGAACAAGCAGCGCCGACACCCCGTTATCCACTGTGCTCTGCAGTTTACATAAGACTCCCTCTGCCTTCCGTGCCGGCCTTGGGTGCGACATTGCGTGTGCGTAGGGTCACACACACACCGTTATTTCTGTTTCCAACAGAACAGCTCTACCTTCCCCCAACCCCCGTCAGCAAGTTCCGGAGCTGGAGACGCGGTGGCGGGCCAGCGGCGCAGGTCCTCCCTCACCAAGCAGGGCAACGCTCCCACGACAGCCAGTCGCCTGTGCCCCGGGAGTAAGGGGGGGCGGTCAGCATGACGGCACAGCGTCGCGGTGCCCAGCCCTGGGTGCTTCCTCTCCGGAGGTAACGCTGGCCGAGGCCCCTCTCTTCTCCCCTCAGTGCCATGTTCTGCACGAGGCGTCCCTGCGGGCAGCCTGGGCCGTGCGCGGGGCAGGTGCCGATCGTGGTCCACCGGCGGGCTTCTGAACGGGCCCTTGGCCCCCTCTTGTCATCTCTCCCTGGGCAGGATTCTGGGATGCCACCCACACTTCATGCCCTGGACCGTCAGAATCTCTGTCCTCTGCCTTGCCTCTAAACCCCCAGGCCTGACGCCTGCTTTTCCTCCTAAAACCACCCCTTGCTAACCCCAACCCCAATGTCCGCGGAGCCTGCACGGCTCCGGCAATGCCTGCTGGAGGAAGCAGAGGCTGGGAGAGTGTCCCCAGGGCCCAGGAGCCAGCGCACGCTCTCCCCGGTCCCACGGGCTCCGCAGCCCATGCCTGCTGTTCCAGAAACTTCCTAACCTCCTGGGCAGTGGAGGCAAGTCCTGCCTGCCTGTCTGGCCGCAGCTGGGAGCCCCGCGGAGCCGAGGCCCTACTGGGTGACCAGGAGCCTGCAGGACCCTTCAGCCTCCCTATGTGTTTAATGTCCTCCTGCCCCACGGGTGTCAAGGGGGTCTCATGACCCCACGGCCGCGCCTTGCCCTCCTTGCCCTTGGGGACACAGGCACCACTGCTCGGTCATCGAGGCCGTCAGCTTTCTAGGAACAGGCTGTGGCTGGGGAGCTGACTCCAGGCTACTCATCGCCGTGAATGGACCCCAGCCTCCGGCCCACCCTGGGTCCTCCTGCTCCTTCCCCGGTGGGCGCAGCGGTTTCTAAGGGGCCATTGTTGCTGCTGACTGAGATTTATTTCTAGTAATTGTCCGTATTTTATTCAACACTGACTCTTGGCCCCTTGTCTGTCACAGACACGCGTGTCTGTGTGTGTCTGTGCCCACAGGGTGCACGCCCGCACACATACAGACACACCGCCCTTGGGCCTTGTCTGACTCTGTCCTTGTCCTGACTCTGACTCAGTCCTTGTCCTGACTCTGCTTGAGGTGCCGGGGCGGGACACCACAGGCCATCAGACCCAGCCCTGCAGGTGGTCGGGCCTCCGGAGGGCAGGGGAGGATGGGGCCATTGCCGAGCGCCGTGGTCTCAGCAGGGAGCCCGCCCCTGCCTTCAGCCTACGGCAGCGACGGGCCAGGGTCATGTTCTGGAACAAGCCGCGAGTGTGCGTGTGCGGGGAGGGGCGGGACTCGCTGGAGGTGCGACACGTTACACTGAGGACAGCAGAGACGTAGGGGTCGGGCTCTGAAGCAGTAACCCCTGTAGGCCACCGTTCACCCCCTGACAGTTCACAGTCCTGGAGGGGCAGGTGCTCGGATGTCTACAGGGTAGACGTCCTCAGCTGCCAAGGGACCCGAGGGGACATGAGGGTGTGCGACTAGAGGAAGACAACGCTCGTTCCTACACCCAGTGTAATGCTGGTGAACCGCACACCACACCAGTGAAGGGCCACACACTCTGGGATTTCACTGATGCGCAGTGTCCAGGAAAAGCATATCTGTGGAGTCAGAAGTAGGTTACTGGTTGCCTGGGCTGGGCTGGGGCTGGGCTGAGGCTGGGGATTAGCTGTACGTGCATGAGGGCTCTTGCTTGGGCGATGGAGATGTTCTAAAACAGGATCGTGATGATGTTTGCGCAACATGGTAAATTTTCTAAAAATTATTGAAGCATACGCTTAAAATGCGAGTTTTATGGTGTGTTATTTATACCTCAATAGAGTTGATTTTAAAAAAGTTCGCGCACAGCACCTGCAGAGTGAGATTCCCTGCCTATAAGACAGGGCAGCAAACACTCTGGGATTCGGGACGTGTAGACAAAGACAGTCTGATGCTGGTGGGCCCCTGACATTAGGTGTGTCTCCTGGGTCCTACATGCCTTTCCTCCTAGAAGAGGTGTATCGGGGAACAGAAACAGGAGCGAAATGATGGATCTTCAGTAAATTCACCTGAGCAGTGACTGCGACAGAGCGATGGGGAGGGGCAGAGGGAGGAGGAGTCAGAGGAGGAGTCAGAGGAGGAGTCAGAGGAGGAGTCAGGAGGGAAAGTTGGCGACGGCAGAGACGTGGCAGGTGAGGTCGATGAGGGAGCTGAAGACTGGTGTCTTTTTTTGGTGAATCACAGACCTCATCCCACCAACAAAAAGTTCCAGTAAAGATCAACCAAAGCCAGGCTAAGCATAAGAATGCCTTAAAAAGGCATTTCCACGGGCATGTGTTGGCAGAGCCCCCTTTCATGGCCGCCGATGCCCGTGGAGCACGCGGAAGCCGGGAGCCTCCCGAGGGCAGCGTGAGCCGTGGGGGCTGCTGACTAGACTCAGCTCGAATTTCAGGCCGAAGAGCATGCACTCCGTCATTCCCGCTTTCCTTCCCTCGAAGCACAACCCTCGCTCTAGCAGTAGACGCACATGTTTAAACTTCTCTAAAACAGGAATTTCCAGCATGCTCAAAAGATGCAACAGGGCTGACTCCCATCCTGTGCTGGGACAGCGGGGCAGTGTCTGTAACGAAGGAGGACCTCCCGGTCGGGTCGGCGTGGACCTCGATCCTGCAGGCATCAGCGAGCGGGCAGCCTTCTGGTCAGGTACGGAGACTCTCTGACTCTGTCTCTCCCTCCTAAAATGGGATCATTCCTGCAACTGCCAGATGCACCTGTGAGGTTGGAGAGGCTGCCTGGCTGGGTCTTGGCGCACAGACACATCCATCCCTGACTGTGTGGTCAGAGCCTCGCCCGGAGCCCACGTGTGGGTGGTGCTGCTGTTGCCCCAAGAGCAGCTCCTTCTTTGGTTCCAAATTTGGGGAGCATTGCCCCGTCTGGCAACGGGTGCAAATGAAAGCGGCTTGCTTTTCCTCGTGCATTTGATCGCACACGGGTATTTATATCTCGTGTCTTCGCTGACATCAGGAATGAGCATAAGCATGAGGTAGAAACTCACATCACGTGCGAGCCAATGGGACCCTTCTTTCCTGGGTCACTGTAACCTGCCGGTTAGTGAGCTCTGCTCACGTCGCTTCTGGCCTCACTCTGGAACCTGGAGCCGAACGTGTGTTTGCAGCGACTTTGCAGGAAGCTCCATGAGGAGCTATTGGCACCTTCTTGGGCTATTGGCTTCACCCTAATGTGTGGAAAGAAAATCCTTCTTGAAGGTGCAAACAATTACTTAAGCACAAGGTACAAATGCAGGGGCATTACTACCTGCTGCTCCGTGAGCTGCGGCCATCGATCACTAACTGCTTCTCGCGCCTGCTGTGCGAGCTCTGAAGACAGGACCGGGACCACCGGCTGCAACAATAGCTTCTCACAGGAAAGGCCTGTGAGGCTTTGTGTGTGTGTGTGTGTGTGCGCGTGTGTTTCCAACTAAATCACCGTCTGAAGCTAAATATGAGGCTTTAAATAGATACTTGAAAACTTTATCCTCCGGGGCACCTAACTTCACAATGGTGGCTCCCCCCCCAACAATTGATCAGATTCTTTTTTTTTTTTAATGATATTCTCTCGACACACAATGGTTTCAGCCACAAAATCCCGCTACAGTTGGAGCTGCGAGGAGAGGCCCAACCCCACGCAGAGCCCCTCGGCCGCGAGATGGGGGAGGAGGGTTGCTGACGCCACCGCCGTTTGTGCGGAGAATTGTAAATGCCATCGCACGTGCCAAGAACCACCGTCCTCAGCCGGCACCGGGGAAGAGTGAGCCTTTGTGTTCCCGGGACCTGATCTCTCCCTTCAGAGGGCGAAGGGGTACAGAACAGCCCCCCCCAAATATGACACTGTCTTGTTTTAAAGCTGAAGGCCATGGGCAAGTAACAGACGCAGGCTGGGGCGCTCCCGGTGCGACCCTCGGCCTTGTCAGCGGCGGCCTTGGACTAAGCGTCCAGTCGCAGCCGTTCGTTAGCGACTGCAATTCGGGATACGTGTGTGTGTGTGTGTGTGTGAGGGTGTGAGTACAACAGGGAGCATGTGTGACTGAGTGTGTGTGAGTGCAACAGTGTGTGAGTGTGTGTGAGCATATGTGACTGAGTGTGAGCGAGCATGAGTGCAAGAGTGCATGGGTGTGTGCAACAGTGTGTGTGAGTGCAACAATGTGTGAGCGTGTGAGTATGTGTGAGTGTGTGAGTATGAGTGCAACAGGGTGAGTGCAATAGTGTGATCATGTGTGACTGAGCGCGAGTGTGTGTGAGCGCGAGTGTGTGAGCGTGAGTGCGAGTGTGTGAGTGTGAGTGCGAGTGTGTGAGCGTGAGTGCGAGTGTGTGAGCGTGAGTGCGAGTGTGTGTGTGTGAGCGCGAGTGTGTGAGCGTGAGTGCGAGTGTGTGAGTGTGAGGGCACACGGCTGTGAGTGTGAGTGTGTTTTAAGCCCCTCTGGACTTCAGATTCTCGTTAGGTGGGAGCAGGGACATCGGCAGGTGCTCTGCATCAGGATCCAGGAAAGGACCCGGGGAGAAGACGCTGGGTGGTTTCTTTCCCGGACAAGGACATGGGTTGCCACTCCACGGCACACAGACAAAATCGCCTCCATGGGTAATACTGGGGGCAGGGGGTTCCACAGGATCATGGAGGGTCACCCACAATCGCAGCAGCCGATCGTCTTTGGGAACGGTGCAGAGGGCCTGGCGCAGCCAGCAGGCAGCCCGGGGAAGCCTGCACGGCCCCAGATGGGCTCCTGCATCTGGGGCCGTCCTTTCTCTCTGGCCATCCTTGTGGAAAGGCTGTTGGGAGGTGAGGGCTTCTCCAGAGCGGAGTGAAGCTGGTCTCAGCCTTGGTGGTTCTCCCACTGGGAACCTGGGGCCCAGGAGATCGGGTCCTTCTGCTCCTGGGGTTGCTGCGGGGGTCCTCCTCTCTGCTGGGGACAGGTTGGGCGTCGTTCCGGCGGCGGGGGAGGGGGCTGTGCTGATCACTCCGATGCTGCCGCGTCGGGATCCCCGCACCCGGCTCCTCCTGTGTTCACAGCCCGTCTGGTGAGGATGGCTCCGTGCCAAACCGAAGTGGTTGTGACCTCGTGGAAAGTGACCGGGCGTTCTTCTGTCCCAGCCAACGCAGAGCTGGCCGCAGGCTGGGCCGGGAGAGTGACCGCGGGCCGGTGCTGGGGAGCTCCGGCAGGCCGCCGGCGGAGTGCTGCACGTCGCTCATTTTCACGGCGATCTGCTAAGGGGCTTAGAACTTCCTGAACAATTTGTCTCTCAGAGTAACGAACACACGTGACGCGAAGTCTCCCCCGCAGCACAGCGACTGTAATCATTGCTACTGAAGACCGCGGCGGTCACGTAGTCCACGGGACTCGCTCGGAGGAAGGAGGTGGAGTGGAACGAGCGTGTTGTGCCGCCGTTCACGGGCGCGTCCCAGCAGCTTACCATGTGCGTCCCTGTGGGAAAGGTGCGTGTGTGGTCGTGGCGCGTCTGTCTGACTGCTTTCCCGGAGCAGCAAACTCGCCCGCAGAGCAGGTGGGCCCAGGAGGAACACAGCGGGGTCTGTGGGGCTCCAGGAGCCAGCCCCCCACTCCATGAGCCGGAGCAGCCCCACCGCGCTGCACACCCATGCCGTGAGCTCCCTTCCTCTCGCGCGGAATGCTGTTCCTGGCGGCCACGTCTTCCAAGTGGCCACTCAAAGGGCGGCTGCACCTGATCCCTTGCACTGGCTTTTTCTCTCCCCTGCTGATGCTCTCGGCCTGACCCTTCTCAGCCCCCAGCCTCCGGCATGTGAAGACCGTCCAGCTCCTTGGCCTGAGGCACACCAGGTGGGCTCATCTACGTTTCTGGTGACGTGGCCCCTGCAGCCCCTCAGACAGGCCCCGCTGACAGATGTTGATGGAGCAGATGTTCCCACGGGAGTGGTGTCCAGGGGACTGGCCTGGGGTAACGGGCCCTCTGGGGCCTTCAGACCGACCCCACCCTCCACCTGTGCCACCTGAGCGCTCTGCCCTAAGGAGGGCTGTCCTTGGGGTTCTCTGTTGGAGTCTGGCGGGATCCCAAAGGTACTGGGATACAGCCCCGGACTCTCTTGGGTCTACTGACCGAGGATTCAAATGACCTACTTTGGAGCCCAAGTGGGACACTGACCTGGGAGCCTCGGACTGTGGTGTGCTGTTCCCGTGTGTGGGCCGTGACATCACCCGGATGGAGCCCCTTGTGGGGATGCTGCCTTCCCCGATTGGACCAGTATCCCCCGAGTGGCTGCTTTTGGCCGTGCTGCTTGTAGCCCCTGGGAGGGCGCGGGAGTGGGGCAGGAGCAGGGCAGCCTCTCTGCTCCTATGGGGCTGGTGTGGTGGGACCGCTGTGGCCTCCCACTGACAGCATGGTCAGGGTCACAGCCGCTCAGGCCAGGTCTGCAGGGCACTGGCCATTTTATGGCCCAATTTGAAAAGAATCCCCAAGCTGTGTTTCTACTGTCAAGCCATTTTAGTTTATGCTCTAAATCTGATTTCACCCAGAATTCTCCCCTAAGAGCCATGTCCTTGTCCTGAAGGGAGAAGCGGGGTGATTAGGATATAAGATTGACCTTTTTACCTTAAAAATGCTTCTACGCATCCCTCCCAGTGACTCAACGCACAGGACTATAGCTCCCACGTTTTTCTAAGTAACCTGCTCCTCCTTAAATTTGAAGTGAATTATAGGCAGCGCTCCAGCTTACCCGAACAAATAGACCGCAAAGTTGAACCGCAGTCGATTGTTCGCAGATGAATCCTGTATGGGAGGGAACCCTCCATCTCCACTTCCCCGAGTCTCGCTGACAAACCATAAATCCATTAGTGGAGACTTCCCTCCGCTGTCTGCAGCTGCGGGTCCGCAGCGCTGGGGTTGCGTTCCCGAGTTCATGATTCATGCAGGCAGGATCAGCAGGGGACAGCCGTCTTCCCGTGCCGCTCTAATTTCCTTATGATCGCGGTAATATTTATTGTACAAACACACAGGAACCTGTGCATATTTATGGGAAGTGGCGGAGCTTTCCATCTGAGCAGCTGCATAAATCCACACGCCCCGAAAGGAAGGAGACAGGCAAAGTCCGGCTTGGCAGGGATCTTGGACATAATTTTCAATTAAAACGGAGTCGGGCAGAGTGGGGTTATAATCACGGCTCATTTCTACATCGACTCGCGGGCAGGTGGGGGAGCTCAGCCTCCGCCGTCTCATCAGGCTCTTGGCTAGAAGAGGCGCGGGCGCGCCGTTTGGGGAATTTAAGGGACGCGGGTCTTTCCAGGAGCCCTTTGTTCCCAGGACCTGTTGCGCACGGAAAGGGGCGTCGCCAGGAGAGCGCATCAGTTCTCCGCCCGGATGACGGCCCTCGTGGCCGCTCTTCTGCCAAGCCGGTGGGAGTCCACGGGACAGACCCGAGCAGGGCTTCTGTCCACAGCCGAGCGTGGAGTGAAGACGCCGCGTCGGCTGTCGGGCTCCTGGCTCGTCGTGCTCACGAACGCGGGAACAATTGTGTCTTTCCGGGTTCCGCGCGTGCAGAGCGCCCAGCTGTGAAGGCCGTTTCCGGGGGGTTTGGCTTCAGCAACGTGGGGCCACCACGAGTCCGCTCTGGTCTGCGCGGTGAGGCCGGGTGCTGAGGGCCGATTACGTAGGTCTGGGTTCAAACCCCCACTCGGCCGCTCAGCAACGGTGCGACTGTGGGAAAAAGCAACCCAGAGCGCTAAGACCCCGTTCCCGGCTGCAAAGTGGAGGCAATGCCCAGCGCCCCTCCCTTCCGGGCACCCGAGAGGACCCGACGGCTGTCCACACAGCCACTCAGGAACGGTGGAAGCCGAGGAGTCCACTTCAACTCTGTCTCCGCCGTCCCCGAGCGGCAGGCACGGGCAGAGAAGGCCAGATCTGCCCTGGGGACGCAGCAGCGGCTCTGGGGGAGTCCCTGGTTTCAGGCACGGGCAGAGAAGGCCGGATCTGCCCTGGGGACGCAGCAGCGGCTCTGGGGGAGTCCCCGGGTCCCAGGTGTGCGAAGGTGTGTGTGTGGGCAAGCCCTGTGGCATGGAGGGGCCCGTGCAGTTTACACAGCTGGGGACGAGGGCCTGGCAGGGCACCCTGGGATCAGGTCCGGCCCCCCCGTGTGTCCCCACAAATTCACACATTGAGATGTCACCCCCCCCAGGTGATGGTGTTAGGAAGCGGAGTCCCTGGGAGGTTATGTGATGAGGGGGGTGGCCCGTGATGGGGATCAGGGCCTTGAGAAAAGATAGCCGGAGAGCCCTCTCGCCCTGCCGCCACAGGGGGGTGCAGGAAAGGACGGCCAGGCAGAAGGTCCTTCTCGGACCGCCAGTCTCCCTGTGCCGTGATCTCGGGCTCGCCGCCTCCAGGGTGGTGAGAAGCCCGTGTGCGTTGCCTGCAGGTCATCTAGCCCACGGTGGTTTTCTTACAGCAGCCTGCGGGGACCGAGTCAGCTAGAGATTTTCTTCACCCCTCTGAGCTCCCAGGGGGTATGGGCTCTGCTGGCCTGTGGCACCAGGGACGCTGTCTTTCTGTCCACTCGCCCGGCTTCCCTGGGCCCCTGCAATCCCACAGCTGCGAGGCTGGGAGTGTCCTGAAGGAGAAATCTGAATGGCCTCTGGAGGGCACACAGTAGGTGCTTAATAAGTGGGACTCGACTGGACTCCAAGTGCTGTTGGTGGCCAGACCTTAGCACACCTCTTGCGGTCACTGGTGTGATCAGATGTCATGGGGACCAGGTGCCATCGAGGAAACAGAGCAGATGGGGTGTCAGAAGGGCCCGGAGGTTTGTCGCAAACAAGGTGAGGTGTGGACAGCGTGTGGACAGCAGTCCCGTGAGGTGCGGACAGCGTGTGGACAGCAGTCCCGTGAGGTGTGGACAGCGTGTGGACAGCAGTCCCGTGAGGTGTGGACAGCGTGTGGACAGCAGTCCCGTGAGGTGTGGACAGCGTGTGGACAGCAGTCCCGTGAGGTGTGGACAGCGTGTGGACAGCAGTCCCGTGAGGTGTGGACAGCGTGTGGACAGCAGTCCTGTGAGGTGTGGACAGCGTGTGGACAGCAGTCCCGTGAGGTGCGGACAGCGTGTGGACAGCAGTCCTGTGAGGTGTGGACAGCGTGTGGACAGCAGTCCCGTGAGGTGTGGACAGCAGTCCCGTGAGGTGTGGACAGCGTGTGGACAGCAGTCCTGCAATCCGCAGGGCTTATCCTGGGGAAGGAGCAGCATCCTTCTGGGCCAGGACAGCTCTGTGCCAGGTTATCGACTTGGGCAGCCGAGCACCTCTTAGCATGTCGCACAGCCACGGGGGAGAGTAAACACAGAAACGGTTCCTGCCCTGGGATTTTAACCAGCAGGAGAGGGGGTTCAGGCTCCCAGGGCAGCCAGGCCTCCTGCCCAGGACACGTTACAGGACTCGGTGGTCTGTTCCTCCGGGGGCTCGGGGAAATGCCCTCACCGCACTCTGCAGGGGGAACGTTTGCGTACGCACCCCTGGGAAGGCTGTAGGGCCATTCTTTGGATCCTAAAAGTTATCCAAGGTCAGACCCCGGGTGAAGAGAGGAAGAGGGGTGTCTGCGGTGCCCTGAGCTGTTGGCAGAGCCGGGCAGATGGGGTGTGGGTAGCAGAGGCCGCTGTCACGAGGGAAGGAGGGCGTGTGGTGACGAACGGCTCACTAGAGGAATGGCTTCTGGAATCAAATGGGGGCCAGAGTCCCGCTTCAGCTGTGGGCTCAGGGATGGGGCAGTGGGCCCACGGCACGAGGCCTGTGGCCTCAGATGGGCAGGCCAAGCTGGGGGCGCATTTTCACTCGCCTGTTGTCACAGAGCATTCCCGTTTGCTATCTGCAAGCGCTTCTCATGGAGGCGCTCGGAGCGGGACTGCGGATGCGTCCGTGTCTGCTGCCTGGGAAAAATGTGAGAAATTCAAGGAGCAGCCGACCTAGCATTCTTCCCGAAGCTCTCCGCGGAAGCTCTGTGTGTCTTTGGTGTAAGTGGTGCAGCAAGTACCAGGAAGGCCTTGGGTCATTAGTGTCTTGCCAGGCCCTCAGCCAGTGAGACACTCTTGTGAGGCTTGTGCTGGCCCACGGGATGGTGAACTGTCCCCGGGGCCTGTTTGCTTGGGCTCAGGCCGATGGGCAAGGCAGTGGGAGCTGGAATCTGCCCTCTGGACGGCTGTCCCATCCGGGCCGCAGGGAGAGGCCGCCTGGCTGGCCACAGCAGAAGGTGGGGCGTGAGCATTCCTGTGGGGAAGACCTTCCTGGGCCACCACTTCTGGAGCAGGGGGAGCAAGAGGCCCGTGCCTCTCCTTCCCTCCCCCAGAGACCGTCCTGCATCCCATGAAAGGCAGGGCTGGGACTGACGCCCTCTGAGTCAGCAGGGACAGAGCAGGCGACCTGCCTCAGCCCATAGAAGCTTCATCTCCGGACTTGGAATGGCACCTTCTTGCGTCCTAACCCACCACCTTACTTCGTTCCCAGCGCATTTCCCTAGAGATGCTTTATCGTTGAGGTGACCCGCAGAGGAGCTGTACACATGGGCAAATGCTGCCTCATGTCCTGATGTTTGCACCTGCCTCTGGGCCTCTCTGGGGAGCATCGTGTCCCCTCGGGCAGCTCCTATCTCTCCGCAGAGAGTCAAGAAGCAGCTCACACATTACCCGCAGTTCTGCACCCTGGGAATACACCCCAGGACCCGCTTCCAGGGCCCAGGCCCCGTCGGTCACCAGCGGTCCCGAGGACCATGTTCGGGGTCCCTGGTGGGAAGCCTGACGGAGGAAGTCAGAAGCGTCCGCCCCGCGCAGGACTGTGGAGCTGAGGGAAGTGCGTAGTAACGACTCAAGTCCGAAAGCGCTGCCGTGGGGCTGGGGAGATTCACCGCAGCTGGAAACTGAACCAAAAATGACCAACTTTGATTACAGAAAAGGGAAGAACTCGTTGGATAAATGAAACAAGTGGTGCTCGTCGTAAATTGCTCACCTGATTCAACGGCCCAGGAGCTCTGCGAGAAGGACGGAGGGCAGCGACCCACGGGCCAAGCGTCCGCGCACCGCAGCCTGGTTTGAACAGCATCATCTGGAGGAAGCAAGTGGTTGTATTCAGGGTAATTAATTCAGTAATTAGGAACCGAAACCACAAGCTTCTAGCCGTCAGGGTGTCTGTGCCTTAGGAGGGAGTTTCGTGTTCTCGCAGAGATGTGTCAAGGAGAAGGGGAAGACAGGAGGGCAATTTCCTTTCCAGTGACAGCTGGAGAATGTCTCTGAGCTCTTGCCATCACAGGACACCCTGAGCGCAACGCTCCTGCCGCGGGACTGGCTCATCTCGACGTTCCCTGGTAGGAAACACAAAAACTGGTTACAAGGGAATTTGTGTTGATTTGTCTTTTGGAAACTACTGACTGTCATCTTTACTGCGCTGAACCTAGCGCGTCCCCCGGGCAGGAGAGAGACTCACAAGAAAGGGCGGGCGCGGGCGACGACCGGAAAGAGCGCGCCATCCATCTAGGATGGAAGAACCAGTCCGCGGTCCCATTAGCGCGCCGTCCCCCGCACTTAGTACCCGGGATGGTGCATTTGTCTTGGGTAGGCCTAGCCGTCCCTTTCGCAGACCGTGAGCTCTGGGGCCAAATCCATTCTCACGCTGTCTTGTGGCCTCGACACCTCCATCCGGGGAGATGGGGACCCGCGTGCTTGTTTTCAGGGGACGGTGAGTCTCGCACAGCCAGCTCGCAGGCGGCAGCCCCGGACGCGCCATCAGGACAGAGGACCGCGCGAGGAGGCTTCCGTCAGCCTCGACCTGGTCTGCCCACCTGGACAGTGGACACGTTCGTCTCCCTGGGAAACACGGGCGTCCTTCACTGAGCACTGAGCAGGAGAGACGGGGCCGCGCAGACCCTCGGCGCACGGGCTGAGGTCCTCGGATACCATCCTGTTACCTGACAGCAGGCTTTTAATGAAATAAAGTATACAATGTTTTGCAAGTTGGATTAAAATATTGAGCCGCTATTGGGGTCTGCAAGGCATATTTGATCAGCGTGACAAAACAGTATACTTTACAGCCGTCAACACATATATTCCTGGGGAAGTAATTACACGGTACCCACGGAGGGGGCTTAGCGCTCAACGCCACTGTTTTTCTAGGTCATGATGAAGACAGTGACATCGATGTGCTGCTCTCCCCCTTCATGATACCAAATGACATTAAAAAAGAAGTTTGAAAAGTGTTTTAAAAACATGAATTTTTAAAGAGAGAATAGCACTTGTTAGATTAAAATATAATTGACCTCAGGGGCACCTGGGTGGCTCAGTGGGTTAAGCCTTGGCCTTCAGCTCGGGTCATGATCTCAGGGTCCTGGGATCAAGCCCCGCATCGGGCTCTCTGCTCCGCGGGGAGCCTGCTTCCCCCTCTCTCTCTGCCTGCTTCTTGGCTTCCTTGTGATCTCTGTCTCTCTGTCAAATAAATAAATAAAATATTTAAAAAAATATAGTTGGCTTCTGTTTGACCAGTGTAGTATGAGACCTCGGAGCTGTGCTTAAAACCATTTGTAGAAAAATTGAAGTGATCTTCCCTTGATATGTTTTGTTCCATTAATTTCTTTTGGGGTTTAGGCCATTTCACCGACCCCAGATTTCCCCGCTCTGGGGAGGACAAAAGTCACAGTCACGCTGGATTCTCCGGTGCCTTCCCTGTTAGTTCTCAAGTGCTGTTTGCAAAAGCAGCCTGGGTGGTGGGGCAGGCAAAATCTAGGCTCCTGCTCTGCTTTGCCACAGGTGGGCCCTGTGTCTATGGACAGATTACCCTTCTTCCTGCGGTCAGTTTTTGAACGTGTCAAGCTGGAGTAACGTGGCATCACCTTGCGAGACGGCTGTGAGCTGGTGGGTCCTCAGGAATGACTTTGTGCGGGAATGCCCCTGAAGAAGCCCGCGGAACGACTGACTCTGCTATGAATCCGAGTGAGTATCGGCGGTCCTGGGTGCTGTCATACGTGTTAGGGTTGCATACCCGTGCAGACCCCAGGTACCTGCCCTTGTGTATCTCATGTTCCTCTAAAGATAGAGAAGAAAGCAGGAGAAGTAAGTAAGGTATTCCTGATGGGAATAAACTCTAGGGAGACGGACAAAATGGATGTGGAAGTCATTGATGGGTAATGGGCCCCCGTGGATGGGCAGTCAAGGAAACCTCATAAAGAGGGAACGTTTAAACCAAGACATGAATGATGAGACGGCACAATGTGACTGAAGGGCATTGTGAATAGGAACTCGCAGAGCCGAAGGAACTGGGGGAGGGGGGTGAATTTGGCTTGTTTGGGAAGGAGAGACGGCGTATGATCTCGAGGCTGGAGCACCACGCCTGTGTGCGAGTCTGGGAAGGAGCTTCAGAAGCAGGCAGAAGTCGGCATGGCGGGGAGATGGAGTTCATTCTGGGTGGGATGGGAAGGCACTGTGCTGACTGAATGCACGTTTCGTGTTCAGGTTTTTTGAAGCGGCCGTGGCTGTGTGGAATGAACGAGGGGGCAGGAGAAGGCAAGTTGAGGGGATGGGAAAACGGTGGTGCGTCCGGTGTTGGGGGAGAGGACAGGGATTCCGGATTGGCCGCAGGCTGCGCGGAACCTGCCCGAGGTGCTGATGGCTTAGAGGTGGAGCTGCCGGTGAGGAGGGAAGCGAGTGTGACCCCGTGGCTTGGAGTTTAAGACCTGGGGGCTGGGTAGCGCGCGGAGACCGGGGCACCTGCTGCTCTTGTCCCTTTCACTTCGCCTGCTACATCCCGGCGCACGCAGCATCAACGGGGTGATGAAGACCAAAGCATTCTTGTATTAAGTTTGGAAGAAATTAGAGGCCCTGAGGAGAGACGGCATTTTTGGAACTGTACTGTGAAGGGGGGGAGGGGGATAGAACAGCCGCTGCAGAGGAGAAGAGAGAAACTTAGCCGTTGTTTATGATGACAGAAGTGACACCCTGTTGCTGTGCTGGTGGGAAGACCCAGGGGTGAGGGGAAGTTTGGTCAGTGCTGAGAGGAGAGGCAAGTGTCCTGTGCTGGGGCAGGTAGGACCTCATGCCTGAGAGAAGGACCTGGGCTTTGCAACTGGAGGCTGGGTAAGGTGTGCGGGCACAAATGCAGGTGGAGGATGGATGTGATAGTGGGAGGCGGTGGGAGTTCAATCCCTGTTGTTTCTCCTTTCTTGATGAAATAGGAGGCAAGGTTAGCTGGGTGTACTCACAGCACAGGAGGTGTTGGACATTTCAGGAGACGGACTGAGTTTTGAGGGAAGCATAGAGTGTGCAGGAGAATACGATGCCATGGGGAGAACACTGAGACTTCTGGCCCGCCTTGGGGCAGTCTTGATGGCAGTGAGCTTGCAGTCGGAGCCGGTCAGTGTGGACCTGTGTTCGTACAGGACGCTCAGTGACGGAGGCAGCTGACATAGAGCAGACAGAGAGCCGGACTTACCCTGGTTGTAATTTACCCGAACAGCCCAGCAAAGCTAGGAGGGACAAGGGAGCCAGGCGTGTGCTGCACAGTGAGTGTTAAACTTCACCGAGGGCTTTACTTTGAGTAGGAGGCAGAGTGCCAATGCTCCGATGGAAGATAACCAAGCCGTGGCAACATCGGTGGGCTGCAGATGGCAGTGAGGCGGGGGATGTTGGGACTGGGGGAATGCAGGGGTGAGCTAAAGACATTGGTCAGGTTGATGCTTATCCCGAAATTACGGAGGGGCTACAGTGATTGGTGGTGGCCTGTGCGGGCAGTGCCAGCAGAAGCGTGAAGGCGAGCAGGGTCACTGGAGGGGAGAGGGGGGTCTCTGCAGGGAAGATGCCGGAAGTTCAGAGTCTGGTGGGGGTGGGAATACCAGAAAAGAAGTAAATCAGCCCATACAGGCAGGGTTACCACAGAACAGAACCATGGATCTGTGCAATGAGGAAACGGGTGCCCCTTTCCTGAAAAGTCAGATCAACGTGGCTCTGAGGTTTGCTCGTTAAGTGGTGCCTCCACAGCCATCCTACCCAGCTGCACTCTCTACGTCTCGAAGTCCTGGATAATTTCCAGGATGCTTGCACGTCCCTCTGGAAATTCCCTCTGCGCTTGTGTGTGAATGCAGCTAGCCCAGCCCCGCTCTCTTCCTGTGAGTGAGGTCACTGCCATGCTGTGAGCTTCTGGGGAGTCTAGGACATCAGATTCTTGGGTATCTGAAGACATGCTTTCTGGGCTTTGCTCCGACCCTGGCTCCTGTTCACCTATAGCTGACTCCCAGCCCTGTAGCTCCTGCTTGGCCAAAACCCTCCACTGCCATTTCATTCCCCCTGACAAGGCCCAGGACATCAGGGCTTAGCTCATTTCCTAATCACTGCACATCCCCGTGTGTCTCAGATAACGCTGTGCAGCAAATGGCTAACATTCCTGGAGTACGTGCCCCTGTCTAAAATTCTGTGGCTCCTTTCACTCCCTGAAGCTGAGGTGGGTCTCTGGCAGCTTAGCTGGGACCACGGGGTGAGTTAGTATGTGGCCTGACACTAGAACTTTATTTTTCCAAATATGCCCCCTAAACCTTGTATCTTCCTTGACAGTAGAAAATTGAACAACCCGTCACTTAAATGATGGCGATAAGTATGAATCCTGACACCAAGCCGCATTTTTCTGTGACTTTTTCATGAGCACTCAGGATGTCTGAGAGTGGCATTATGGGCCTCAGCATTTCACACTTAGAACAAAAAAAAAGACAAAGGTATAATTTTTGCTAATGGATTTTTCCACTTAACATATCTTTTTCTAATTATTTTGTTCATAAAAAATCATTGCTCCAAATAATGACATGAGATTCCTTTCTGTGCAGGCTTGAGCAATTTGCCAAGCCATCTGGGCAATTGATTTAATTAGCGCCACAACTCCAACATGAACGAGGCCAGGGTGCATGGGAGCTCCTCCACCATACTCACCGAATTACCCATGTTCTAGCTGTGTTTGCGGAGCCAGAGGCTAGTGGAGGCTGGTGTACCAGTTACACAATGGGGGCATTCGATGCACTGTGAGTGGGTGCACAGAGCAGCCCTGAGGGGAGGAGAATGTGGGAGGAGTGTGGGTGGGTGTGCTCCCCACTTCAGGATCCAGGATTATGACCTCACGTCTGATATGTCCTCAGGAGGCAGCGGTGCCTGTGGGAAAGGCCCAGTTTTGGAGCTGGACAGATGTTTGTTCACGGTTAGCAAATAGGAGTGGAAGGAGAATCGTAACACTGTGTAAAACCAGCAGGGGGGAAAACCAGCAGGGGGTGAAACCAGCAGGGGGTGAAACCAGCAGGGGGTCCAGGGTCTGCTTCTAAGACAGATCTCCGGTCTAGTAAGGAAACATGTTTCAGAACCACGGACAGCGGCCCGGCCCTCACTTCCTTGAGGTCCCAGCACGGGGCTCTAAGGCGGGGGAGCGGGGACCTGGGACTCAGCAAACCTTCACAGGATGGATGAATGAATGAATGTGTGGATGAATTAGATACACTGTGCCATATCCGAATCCAACAAACCATAACCTGAGGAGGATGAGCAGTGTCTAAAATTTGCCTTTTATGATTAGGGACACCCATAGGAACTGGGTTTATTTATTTATTGGGATGCTCAGTGTCCCAAGAAATATGTACTGAGTATCTACTGTGTTAAGGCTCCATTCTACGTGCTGAAAACGCAGACGAAAACGGGAGACCAAGTCCCTGCTCTCATGGGGTTCACAAGTTCAGTGAACAAGACAGACATAAATTAAGGAAGCAGTAACTATATGAGGGGCCACTGCAAACTGTTTGAAGGAAAAACAAGGCAAAGGCAGGCATATACTGAAGGAAGTGGTATTTTAAAGAGGATGTGTCAGGCAGGGCCCCAGCAGGCTAGAGAGGGGAGCCTCAGAGCGTTTAAAGACAGCTAGTGGAGGGATTATTGCAGAGCTGTGGGAAGGGTGAGGGAGCCCAGCAGCAATGGCAGAGCTCTTGAGACTGGAAACAGCATTGGGACATTTACATCTTTAGGGCCAAGGAAGTAAAAGAAAAGAACAGTATTTCCAGGAACCAGTAAAAGCTGTAGCCATGGAAGGAAGTTTGCCCAATGATGGTGATAGTCACATATCCATTGCAAGAGCCAATGAGAGGGAACAGGGGCCAGAGCTATGGAGCTCTGACCTGGCTTTCTTCCCTCTGCATTTCATGCTAGTGATGCGTTGGTTGAACCCAACCAGAAGCCAAGTCTTTTGTCTTAACTGATTGGAAGAATAGTCCCTATTTCTTGAGTTGGGGAATGTTGCAGGGGAGCTATGACAAATCAAATATTTGAGCACATTCATTTCAAGCTCTCTGTTGGGAACGTTGGTGGCAATGTTGAGGGCCATACGATCCACAGGTGTAGAGGGTAAGAGAGGGCAGGGCTGGCGTTCTGTACTTGGGACTTAGTATAGAAATGGTATGTGAAGCTGCGGCACTCCACGCAGAAATCACCTGGGAGATGAGCATAGGCAGAGAAGGGAAGAGGTTCCAGGTAGACCCCGAGAGCCAGCCGGATGGAGAGGGTCCTGAGCACAAGAGCGGGAGCTGGGATGCAGGAGCAGACCCGTGAGAGACCGGGACCCGGGAGCCCAGAACCGAGGGGCAGCAGAGGAGGGAGTAACCAAGGCTGGCGGTGTGGGTAGGAGACCAATGAATGGGGGACGAGCTGCGGACTGGACATCAATGTGCCAACAAGAAAAGGCTCTCCTGGGGCACCTGGGGGCTCAGTGAGTGAAGCGTCTGTCTTCGGCTCAGGTCATGATCTCAGGATCCTGGGATCGAACCCCACAAAGGGCTCTCTGCTCAGCACAGAGCCTGCATCACCCCCAACCCCATGCCTGCCTCTCTGCCTATTTGTGATCTCTCTCTCCATAAATAAAAAAAAAGAAAGAAAGAAAGAAAGAAAGAAAGAAAGAAAGAAAGAAAGAAAGAAAGAAAGAAAAGGCTCTCCTGACTTTGACAAGAGCAGCAGAACAGCATTTCACTAACATCTAAAATATCTGCTGACAGAGCAGCAGGGCCCAGAGTCTTTAGGGTGGGTCCCCGAGGGGAACCTGGATGGGTGGAAGAGATCCCTGCCCCCCCACCTGCACGGATGAGGGTGCGCCGTGCTGAGACTCCCCAGAGCTCTCCGTGCACTGGGATGGGTGTGCTAGCTTGGTTTCCTTCCCAGGCCGCTGCGTCTTCTGGGGCCGCGTTCAGGAAGACCAGCCGCCCCCCCCACTCCAGGTTCTCACTGAACAAGGCACCAGAGGCCATTTGCTGCTGTTCCAAGTGTAGGAAGCACCAGATCACCTTGGAGGTATTGGAATTTATAGGTTTGCATGCTGGTAAATTATGAGACAATGTCCACTTTCTCCTCATGGAAGTTGCTGGAACCTGTAGATGAACTGACGGGAAGTATCAGAATGTTCCGTGCGCCAGGAGGCAGGCACCCAGGTCCAAGTCACGTCTTCTCATTTACTGATAAATCTGTACACACCTGGGTCCGGTCCTCACCTGGGTTCAAGCAGGCGGACAGGTGAGAGAGAGCTGCACAGGCTGGTGGTGAGGACCAGGGCTCAGCCTTCTTGATTTCTTCCAAACCTGACAGATGGTGAGATGGGCCATTTGCTTCCTGAAGTGCCATTCCTTCAAGGTCTTAAAATCAGGTGGTAAAATATATGGCAGCTTCTATCTTCTGCTTAATGAATCTGAGTTCATAAAATGGCCTGGGATGTGTTTAACCACCAGTCATTCAGTGGTCATTGACTAGCCGGGGCCAGTGGGCCATGGTCACCATTTCGAAAGTCAGGGGTCAAGGGAGCGGGGAGAGGACACAGGAGAGCGGAGGCCCAGACGGCTCCCTGGGACGGCTCTTTCTGCAGAGCCATGTCATCTCCAGAGCTTAGGGGGGCAGAGCAGCGGTGGCCACCTGGGCAGGAAGCTGGGGACACGAGCTAGTGCTGGGCTCTAGAGAGGCTGGAAGCCTGGGAAAGTGGTGGCCCATGCAGCCCGGTGGCAGCCTGATAATGAGCCCTGACGATGAGTCCGGAAGGCATCAGCAGATGTTCACCAGCAAAGAGCACGAAGCCTCCCCCATGCTCCTCTTTCTAGGGAGCCCCTGAACCAGCTGTGTACGGGGGAGACACAGCTATAGCGCTTCTGGCTCTGGACACAGAGAGAAGTGGGCCTTTTGGGGGCATTGTCCCCTGCACAGGATTCTGGGAGAACACAAGCGTGTTAATTATTGAAGTCATGTAATTCCTTCAGTAATTTCTGGAAAACTGCCCTAAGTCCCCACACATAGTTGCCTTTAGAAGCAAGTATGACCTAAAATTTCTGGTTCTTCAAAGACTGAATTAACATTTCCTGCGTGGTTCCTTGGTAAGGAAACCAGGGAAATAAATGAAACGCCAGGACGGGGTTGGCATCTTGGGGGGGTTGGGGAGGAGACGGCCTGCGGCAGCGCGGGCTCTGAATTCTGCCTCTGCCGGGCCCTGTCCGCTTCCCACGCAGCGGCCGGAATCAGAAGGCTGGAGAGAACAGGCAAAGGGGCAGCGTGGCAGAATATTGCTAGAGAAGGACGTGAAAAACAACTGCAAAACTAGGCCTCCTAAAACGTGAGGCCTTCTGGGGCTAGCAGACCCTCCCATCGCTAAGAAGGACTATGGGGCGTCTGATGGTGTAGAGATGCGGTCCTAGCAAACGGGCGCCCTGAAAAGCCCAGAAAGGAGCCCAGCAGGACTTCTGCTCAGGGTCTGAGGGACAGTCCACAGGGCAGTGGGTGGCCTCCAGTGGCGCAGGACTCACCCAACCCACAGCCCATCAGCCAGAAAGCTGTCTCGGAGGCGATGCTTTCTCGACCTGGACAGAGCGGTCGCTGACTGGGGATGCAGGTGGTAGTGACCCAGGCGGAGATAGCTGGCACCGTTGGGCTTTAGGAGAAGCCCCTGCTCTGTGCCCCGTGCTGCCTGTCCCAGGACGGGCTCCACACAGCGCTGGGCTCTGGGCCCGCTGCTCTGCCGTCTGGCTTTGTTTCTTCCTTGGTTCCCATCTGAGTCTGAGGCAGAAGCTGGTCCTGCCGTGAGGGCCAGCATGGGGTTGGGTTCAGGGTCATGCGTGTGTCTTCCTCTGATGACAGCTGTGTGCTGCCTGTCCCGGGGTCTGGGGGGGACTGGCCCTCGGCTCTGCACCTGTTCCAGCTGTGTCCTCCTGGTCCCCTGCACGTAGAGGCTTTACTTCTTCCATCTGCCTGACTCTCCTTCAGTGGCTCCTCCTGTCCCCTCAGGGCCACTCGTGTGCTGGAAAAGGACATTCTCTCCAAAACTGGGCCCCACAGGTAGAAGTTTGAGCCCAAGTGGCTTGTGAAAGTCCAGAGCGCCCCAGGATGTGTGTATGGCCTGGCACACTCCAGCAGGGGCATCCCACGGGCAGTGGGTCTGGCTGTCTGTCCTCGCTCAACCCCCGCTTGTCTGCTCTGACGAAGCCGGGCTCTGTGCCTGGGTGTGTCCGGAGGCTGGGCCCCGGGGGCCTGCACGCCAGCTCCGTGAGTGCGTCCGTTCTGATGTGAACCAAAGCTGCCAAGCTCCTGGGGCCGGAGTCTGCTTCTTCTGCTCCGTAGCCTCCTTCTCATGCTTCTCATGCTCCTGACCACCCTCCCCGTGACATCCCCATCCCCAGCCGCCCAGGGCTCCACACGCTGCTTCCCCAAAACACTCATCGTGCCCGAGACAGCTCCAGATGTCTCCTCCCTCCCTCCTGGAGCGCATCCCAAGATTTCAGGAGCCGCAGGGCTCAGACAGAGCCCGGCAGCTGAGATAACCGGGAAACCAGCCCGAGAGACGCTCACCTGAGGCAGAGAAGCAGGTGAGTCTGCCCAGCACAGAAGTCCGATGCCTGGTGTGCTCAGGAGATGCGCTCCCTTTGCCTAACACCGTGGTCACCCCCCTCTTCTGCCTTTCCGGGGATGACCCACAGCCTTTTCTGGCCTCCACGAGGCCTGCCGGGATTGACCCCCACCGGTGCACGTTCCAGCAGCCCCAGCGTCTGAGGCAGCGGTCAGCCGTGGCATTCCCTCCTCGCTGCCCACGGACGCCGGTTCCTCACTGCTGTGGGCTTTCGCGTGCAGGAGCGGGGGCAGCACAGGACGGCCTGGGGGCCGAGCCACACCTGCCTTTGTCAATCAGGTTTTACGGGAACACAGTCTGCATGCTGTGTGCTGGCTTTCACACCACAAGGGCAAGAGTCCAGTGGTTCTAACAGAGCCAGTGCGGCCCTCAAAGCCTAAACGAGTTATCATCAGCCCTTTATAGGAGAGGGTTGCCTACTCTGGTTTCAGGGCACGCTTCTCCAACGTAGTGTGCTTATAAAGCCCTGGGAGTCTTATGGACATGTTAGGTCGGGGGGGGGGGGCGTTGCTGGGATCCTGCATTTCAACCCCCACCGCCCCGAGTTAAGTGACAGGTGTCTACGCAGTGGTTCTCTGCTCCGGCTTCACCTCTGAATCACATGCTCAGGGCTCAGAAAAACAGCTCAAACCAAGGAGATCAGATTCGGTGGGGGTGACATGTGAGCGCCCGTTCGTATCTTCCAGGGTCTCCTTGTGCACTGGGGGTCAGACCAGTAGGAGTAGCCAGCGCCTCTTGACCTGCCAAAGGGAGTTCTAAAAGCTGCGCCCCTCCTGGTCACACTGGCCTTTCCTGTGGAGGGGCAGTGTCTCGGATCCCAGGGGGCCCTTGGGACGCTCTTGGGGGAGTGAGGGCACATTCCGGAGACAGCGGCGCGTCTCTGGCGGAACGCAGGCTGCCCCTCACACTTCTCTGGCTCCTCAGGCCCATTGCTGTGACGTCCTGTGTCCAGCAGGGTGGCCTTGGGTGTGGACTCTGCCACTCTGCACACGGGCACGTGGGGCTGGGTAAGACACTCCCCGCAGCATGTGTGAGCTGGGGCCCTCCTCTAGACGTGGCCGGAGACGTGCGCGACCTCAGCCACACGAGAAACCACTCTAGTGCGCTTGGCCACAGACAAGCCGGAGTTCTAAATCCACTCAGGAGGAAGAAGCCCGGTGTGGTTTTTCTTCCACTTTCTTAAAATTAAGTCTCACCAGCCACACTGATGGTGCAAGTGTACGGACCAGTTCCGGGCAGGCTTCCCCCGCTCACCGAATGCCCGGTCTCGGCGGAGGGAGGCTGAGGAGATGTGCTGAGCATTCCCGCCCCGGCACAGGCCATAATGCAGGTATCGCCTGCAGAGGACTTCAAAGCGGTGTGGTAAGAAAATATTCGGGGACCCGGTCCCCACCTTGGTACCCACCAGCTCTTTTCAAATGGAAGAGCGTCTCAGCTGACCAGACGGGACTGGCCCATGACCAAGGTGACAGTGACAGTCTTGGACAGTCAGATCTCCCTGTCCTTTTGTGTACCCAGACGTGGCGTTCCACAAAAAGCACGCTTCCACATGTGACTTGGAGGAGACACACAGATGCCTCCGTTTACTGCGTTACGCCCTGTGCTTAGCACACCGCCTGTCCCCACTGGTCCGTCTGGACCACATACCCATTAATGGATCGGACCAAGGTTTAACCAGGTGTGAGAACTCACCCAGAGTTGGTGTGAAGACATTTGAGAGTCAAGTGGTCTGGAAAAAAGCCTCCTCACAGCTTCCCTTCTCGGAGTAGAATCAGCGGCTTGCAGGAGGCGCATCACATTCCGGGTCAGGGGGAGTCTGCCTCGGGAGAGAGTGCAAGCCAGGCCCCCCGTACATCCCCTCTGTGGGAGGTTCATGGCCGTGAGAAGGACGGAAAGACCCCTCACAACTGGATGAACAAACATATCACAGAATGTTTTATTTCTCATTTGTTCTCCTAAAATCCACTTGTCTTTCCTAAAAAACAAACAAACAAACCTCTATTTCTTCTTGCCATGACGGCCTTTTGCTCCCCCCGCTCCCTCTCTACTAAGTTAGGTATATAAGCCCCGGATTCTAACCCTGTGCAGACTCCTCACTGCG
Organism: Mustela nivalis; assembly: GCF_964662115.1. Taxonomy (NCBI): domain Eukaryota; kingdom Metazoa; phylum Chordata; class Mammalia; order Carnivora; family Mustelidae; genus Mustela; species Mustela nivalis. The sequence continues at coordinate 185,150,063 of NC_139021.1, forward strand.
CACGGCCAGCGCATGTTTGTAAATAAACCTTTTCTCCCATTCATCTGCCTTTTGCCAGTTTAATTTACAGGCCCCAGGTACCGAATATAAGAGGGTAGAGGAAAAGATTTTCCCTCCTCAGCACAGAGTTCTGTCTTTCTTCTGTGCCTCAAACTTTGGCCAACGCTTAAACACAGCCTCTCCTTAATAGCTGCTCCCTGGACCATCCCCTGATCAGCTGTCCCCTCCGCTGTCCGACCACAACACCCCCACACCCAGCTCTTTGTGGCCTTGGTGAATCCTCCCTGGAGAAGAAAATCTGGGGCACCTGGGTGGCTCAGTTGGGTAAGGGTCTGCCCTTGACTCAGGTCATGATCTCAGGGTCCCAGGATCGAGCCCCACATCGGGCTCTCTGCTCAGCGGGGAGTCTGCTTCTCCGTCTCCCTCTGGGTCTCCCCTTCTTGTGCTCTCTCACTTGCACTTTGCACTCTCTCTCAAATAAATAAAATTGTAAAATGAAAACCCCTTTTAACCTGGTCTTTGAGAGTCCTGCAAACCTCACGGTCCGAGGGTCTCCCCGTCAGCACACGCCCTTCTCGCTACTGTAGTAACGCACCTCCTTTATTGCGATGATGCTCGGGGCGCAGTCCCTCCTTGCTAAGGTCCGAGTTCATTCCTCTTCGCTAACGGTCAGACGCCCAGCCTGGCCTGACCGCCACCAGCGACGTGGTTTGGGTGGCCACGTGGCAGTGTGCTACCCCGCGAGGTCGGCCGAGAGCTCGGGTTCTAGCCAGCAGGACGGGAAGTCCTCCAAATGTCCCGAATCGGGTCGAAGGCGGGGAATGCAATGTTCAGTTCCATCCTCCTGCACCGAGCGACAGAAGCTGGCCCCGTGGGACTCAGCTCGGCAAACGTGCACGTGAAGGCTTCGTTAATGTGACAACCTCAAGCCCCTGAGACCGAGGCCAGCAGGGGTGCGGCGGGGCGGCTCATTGTCAGCAGCAAGTATGACAAGGCTGCCCCCGCAGAGCGGCACACATCCGTCATGTGGGAAGGGTGCCTGTGAGCCTGGAACACGCGCCCTGCGGTCCTGTGTCCGGTCTTGGCCGGGAAGGGCAGTTTTGATCTCCTGGGTCTTTCCCCTTGTACCTCTGGCTTCATGTTAGGAAACCCTCCCAGGGCTGGAACAGGAGACTGTTTGAACACTCCCAGAGCTGGAACAGGAGACTGAACACTACCAGAGCCGGCTTTCACAAACACGTCTTCCAAGTTTACATTTTCAGGTTGAGGAGGACTTGCCATGCCAGCCTTGCCTGGGATCACTAGAAAGCTGGGGCTCCACGCCACAGACCGCCTCCCCGGTGTGGGAGGTGCCCCACGCAGCCCCTGCCCGGCTTGATCCAGCTGCCCGGACATCGTGGAGCTCGCGGCGCGGGGTTCAGACTTTCTGCGGGGAGCTGGAGACCAGAGAGGCTGGTGGGTGTGAATGTCTCCAGCAGAGGCAGACGCTGACTCACTCGGGGGGTCGCCGAGGGCGCCGCCGGCCCCATCCCTCGCCCAGAGAAAGATGAGAAAGTCTTGACACGGAGCGCGGACAGGTGTCTGGGAGCGGGCCCCACGTGCCCTCGGGCCTCGGTGGCGACCCCCACGCCCGCACCCTCCCTGTCGCTGCTCTGGACTTAGTGATGGCGGGACTTGAAGGCGGAGCTCGTTAACCGAGGAGACCGGATCTGATCTTCCGAGTTGTCCTCTGGCTTTGACTTGCTTGGGGGAGAAACAGCTCCGCCTCATTTAAACTTTAAAGAGCAAATAGAGAACATCTGATGTCTTTGCAGGTTGGAAATAAAAATGCTTGAACATATGGACGTGTCAACCTCACATGTGAAGAGCATTGCATACATCACACACACACACGCGTGCGCGCACACTCCACGCGCACCTCGAGCCTGTGAGCGAATCACTTCTCTATTCATGTTCCTTGACTATGACCCAGGCTGTGGCTCTCTACTGGCTGACACAGCCACCGGCCACGCGGGCGGTCGTGGGGGCACTTCCCTCCGGCCAGCTCGGTGCAGGGAAGGTCCAACCGCTGTCAGAACCACCCACACGGGCCACGTGATTTATGGTCAGATTAAATCCTTAATATCCGTTCAGTTGCCCTATTGAGATGTTGCATTTGCCAATGGAGTTCGGGGTCGTTTCTCAAACGCACCGTTCCGTCTCCGAACTGTGGAAGTGTGGGACGGACCCTTCCTCGGCAAGAAGTCAGGGTGGCGGGAGGCAGGCCCCCACCTCACCCCTGCCCTGCCTCTGCCAGGCCAATTCCTCACTTGGCAGCACGTCCTCCAGCTTCTGAGAGCTGCGCACTGCGGTGGGAGGGAAGGCCGAGCTCGGGGTCGGGGTGGGCTGGCACGAGGCGGGAAGTATGGCACCGGGCAGGGCGGTGGGAGGGCGGGGAGGCAGGCCGGGCTTCCCGGGGCCGATGGGCCAACGGACCTCCAAGCGAATTCTGACCCCCGGTTCCTCAGGTTCCCGGCTGCCCTCCCCCCGCGCTGTGTGCCCCTCACTACATGACGTGACCCCACCATGCTCAGTCCCCTGCCCCTGTCCCCACCCCACCCTCACGGCCTGTGCCGGCTTCTCAGTGCCCAGGTGCACAGCCCAGGGTGCGGGCCCCTTACTGGATGAGCCCGGTCTCTGGTGGGGCCGGCCTTTGTCCCAGCCCTCTGCTGCCCAGGACCTTCCAAGTGTCCCTAGGAGTGGCCGGACTCTGCTTCTTCGCTCTCCAAGTTGGAAGGCCTGACCCGGGACAGGATTTTCTCTTCTGCTTGGTCTCTCGTCGCTCCTACACCTGCCGACGGCCTCCATGTCCTGCCAGCGAGTGAGGACCCCTTCAGAGCCCCCGCTGGAGCAGGTCACGGCCGGGTCCTCCTCTAGCCTGTGCGGCCCCGGCAGACCCACAGAAGGCGCCGGAGAGCAGCTTCGTCCTGTGTCCGGCATCATGGCGCCGGCAAGACTACAAGGGTAGGTAGGATTTGTTTGTCAGGACTGGTGGGACGTGAGCGTCGCATCCCGAACTCTCATCACACAGAAGCCAACGGCATTAGCACGAGTGAAGGACAGGCTCTTCCGTTTGCTTCCATGAAGCAAGTGTGCTGCTACATCGTACTTGCCAAACGGTCAGTCCCGGGCTGTGGTGCACAAGGCAGACGTTCGTCTGGCCCCCGAGCAGCCATGGCTGAGCTGAGACGGGGCGCCTGGCCGCCGCTGAGCCTCGGGTGTGGCCTCCGCATCTGTAGGGTCTGCTCCCAGCAGAGACCTGGAGAAGGTCGCGGAGCGACAGCCAGCTGCTGTGCCCACGGCGGAAACGAGACAGTGTGGTGCGTGTCCAAGGGGGCTGAACGGGGAGCCGGGTACGGTCAGGACCCACGTCATGCAGGGCCCGTGTGGGCATGTGGGGACGTGGGGGCTGGCTGGGGGTTCACCCCGGAGCACAAGTCAGATACGGAGGAGTCCTACTCTTGCCTAACATACCCATAGAGGAAAATGTTGGGATGCGTAAATAAATCCATGTTCCTTACAGAAGACTCCTACCTACCCTGTGCGGACTCCCGCCCCCAGGGGGTGGAGCTGAGATCCCCCCATGGGGCCTGGGGAGCAGTAACTCCTGGCAGACACCCCCTTCATAAAGGTCAAGGTGCCTATCACCTGTGCTCACCACGTGGGTATCATGCCCTCTGAGACGCTGTGGCGAGGTGGGCATTTCACGTCTGTGGGGGTCCTTCCCCAAACCCGTGACCCCAGATCCGTCATCATGATGACATCGGATGAACCCAGCCAGGGCGCAGAGCACGGATGCCTGTGAGGACCATCCTTCCAAAGAGCAGAGGTCAGAAAAGCAGTGACTGAGAAGGTGTCACAGGTGAATGTTTAAGACCCTCGGTGACGACCTACGGTGGGGTCCTCGGCGGGGTCCTGGGACAAGGGAAGGACCCTCGTGGGAAAACCATCAATGTAAATGAAGGCTTCGCTGTGCTAATTGTGTCGTATCCACATTAATTTCTTAGTTAAAAAGCCTTACTCCGTGTTGTATGTTAGCATAAAGGGAAACTGAGGGAGCTCTCCGCTGTATCTTGGAAAATGTAGAATAGTTCCACGAGATTTTAGACTCTGATGGAATGTGTGAACAGCTCCACACATGGTGCAATTGCCCAAATCAGGGGGAGGGGGCCGCGGCCCTGGGCTCTGGCGTAAAGGTGGAATTTGCAACGCAGAACTTGGTAATATTCGCCCGTCAATACCTACAACCCCCATCACCGATAGCTACTGATTGTCAAGAAATTCTTTCTCTAACTGCAACAGTGACGGCAACTCGCTGGTGTGACGGAGGTGACCTTTGGGCCATCTGATGCGGACGAGGCCTCAAGTCTGTGATCAGCTCCGCGCTCAGCTCACGGCGACGGTGGACGGGCCCTGAGCAATCCCTCCCTGGGCCGCCTGTGCGTGGCCACCGGTCGGAGATGCCTCCTCCTCCGTTCTGGACGGAATCAGACGTCCCCGTCCTTTCAGCTTCCTGCTTCACATGAACGAGAATTCTTCAAAACGAAATGCAAGAGATTCAGTCCTAGTAGCACAAACTACATTCGCTTCAGTCGAGGAAGCGCCCAGCACCCACACTGCGCACTCCTGCTGCCTCCCAAGGTAACACCATGCCTGCCCTCGGGTACAGGTCTGGCCCCGGGCTTGCTCCCACGGTCACTGGGCACGCAGCTGTCCCGCAGGTCTCGGTCCCTCAGTGCCCACGCATGGTGCAGGCACAGCGCAGGGCCAGGTGCTGGGGACACTGTTGTCCTGACTTTCCAGAGGAATGAAGTGAGCAGGAAGAGACCGTTCTTCATAATCCCTTAGATGTCTTAAATGCTGGGCCAATAGGCATTACACTGCAGGAACGTGGCCTCTCGCAAAGGTTTATGGACGTGGAGGGACATTTATATAAAGCAGCTGTAATTTAGAAAGAGGCTAGCAATCTTCTAGTTATGCATGCTATTGGGCTTGGGGGAGGAGTGAGTAGCTGACTGAGACCACACAGCTTGTGTGTGCGTCTGGGACTCGGGAGTGAGCCCGCAGGGCTTCATGGCTCCCTGATGGCTGGGGACGCAGGGAGCAGGGACCAGACTGGCCCTCGCCCTGGGGGTCCTGCTGCACCAGTGCTACACCACAGTCTTGTGCCTTCCAACAACGTGCTGGAGGTCAGAAGTCCACTGTGGGACTCATTGGGCCAAGGTCCATGTCCGTGGTGGCTTCTGGATAGCCTCCAAGAGGCACCACCTTGTTCCCTGTCCCTGAGACTTGAGCCCCGCCTCCCATGTCACACTGGCTAGCAGGGAGCAGCGAGTCACCTGCCTTCCCTGTCCCCTCTGCAAAGGCTGGACACAGAGGGCTCTGCCTATGGCCGCAGGGCTCAGCTTGGCCTTCGCACGTGCCTCTGACATCACCTGCCCTGCCCCTCTCACGGCTTGGAGCAGGGAGGCAGTGGCGTGGGGAGGGGTGAACAGGACATACAGAAGCCCCCAGTCTTATCCACCTTAAGCCTGAAGCCGCAGACGGGACCAGGCCCTACAGACACAATGTTTTCTCCTGTACAGAAACACTTACGATAAACTTCAATTTATAAATGAGACACAGCAGCAGAGTAACGATAACAAACAATAAAGTAACACACTTAGAACGACATAGTGTAATAAGCCTTTTGTGCCTGTGGCTTCTGACTCAAATATCTTCTTGTCCTCACCGTCCTGTCAGATGATGAAAGGTCTGAGGGGCGAGATGAGGAGGTGACGGGTGTCAGGGCGGAGCACTAGGCTGCCACTGAGTCAACAGTGTGTCAGACGGAGGCTCATCGGCTTCCGGACCGCGGCGGACTGGTGGGGTGGCGGCTCTGACCATGTGGAAGGCGACCATGCTTGGCCTGGGAGGGAGCTGGTACTGGGCTCCTGGATGTGGTGGCCGAGGAGGCAGGGAGCTGGGACTCGGGGTCTGTGCCCACTGCGGGGGTGCGATGCTGCCGCCCCCAAGCAGGAGCGGGGTGGGGGCAGGAAAGGCGGTTTCGGCTGCTTCTGCGGGTCTACAGTGTCTGTGGGCAGTTCTTAGAGGCTTGGGGTCTGCTGGAAACAATAGGGGATATCGTATCTCTGCCCAGATCTCCAAGGGGTGAGCTCGGGTGCTGGGCTGAAGATGCTGGGAGCCGGGGGTGTCTGGTGGGGCGGGAGAGGACACCTCTGGGGAAGGGTGTTCAGGGGCCTGGGTCCTGGGCTGGAAGTGGAAAGTCCCCTCGGGCCATGAGAAAGGGGCACCTGCGCCAGCCTCCCCTCCCGCAGGCTCTCTGGTGCCTGGCGCATGCTGGGCCAGCCTCCCGTGTGTGTGGTGGGTGCGGAGGGGCCTGCGCTCCAGCCAGGTCCAGCGGGCTTGTCCGGAGGGGCCCCTGGGGGTAGGCGTGCAGGGGAGTCACTGGAGGGAGCAGGGGTTCTTCTGGCTCTGCCACCAGGCTGGGGCTCCTCCAGCCCCGCCCCTGAGGATCCCGCTCCAGGGACGTTCCCATAAAGGCCCCAGGGCACTGCCTGCCTCTGGAGCCTTCCAGGTCAGTTACAGAGAGAGCACGGGGTCGCTGGAGGGCCACGGAATCGGGATGGGAGCTCACCCCCTGCCTGCAGGCAAGGGCGCTGGGGGGCAGGCTCGTGGGGCTGCAGGGAGGATTCACTCCTGTTTGGCGTCCCAACGCTTTCCACTCAGGGCCCAGGGAGCCTGCACCGTTCCCTGGGTGCCCAAGGGGCGATGGGCCCCTGCCGGAGAAGCTCACAGCCCCCCACAGTTTGGACTTTGACCCCGGCCAGCAGCAGCCCCAGGGGGATACACCAGGAGAGGAAGGCTCTGTCCTCACCGATGCCGTGGACACCCGCGGACGGATTTACGACCACGCCACCTGCTGATGGAGGGCCCGGCTCTGTCCCCCGTGCCATTACCACCCTCTTTACGGCGGCTCGGCCCGGACCCTGGCTTCATGCATCACGGTCTGGAAGCTGCTTCTCTCCGCTCAGGACAATAGCACAGACAGGTGAGGACACATGGCTGAGCGTGGCTCCCAGCTGTGTCCGCCCCGAGTTTTGTTCTGCGTGGGGACATGGGTGCCGCATTCTGGGGGCCTCCCAGAGGCACAGCATCCAAGCGATCATATCGTCGATGGCTCACAGTCCTTCTGGTGGATGGGGGACCTGTGTCTGTCGTCCTAGTGGCATGCACGCCTGTGGTTGCAGTCACATGTGTCCAAGGAATCCTGCCAGCTGCGGACTTCGGACATCAGGAATGCACCATCCCTCTTCTGGGAGGCAGTGGGGTGACAACAGACCCCACGGACCTGGTCAGCCCTCCGTGCACTCCTGCGTGGACGCCGACTGTGCTCAGAGGGAAGCATGGGCCAGAGAAGGATGCCTGAGCCCTGGGGGCCAGCCTGGGCTCCATCCTTCCTCCTGGGGTTCCCTGCAGATGTATCTGCCACCTCAAGTCCACACCCAGCTCGTGGCAAGGGCTCGGTAGGAGACCGGAAAGCAGTGTCCCCTCCATCCCAGAGACACAGGCTCCAGAAACAGGACTGTCAATTCTGTGGGAAATGCAGAGCAAAAAACAGCAAAACCCCACAAAACAGGGCAGGACTGTAAGCAGCGATCTGTAGGAACACACGTAGGAGCGCCTGTGTGCAGGGATGCGGTGTGCGCTCACACCGGCCCGCGCGTCTGCGGACAGAGGAAGGGCCGGTCCTCCTGCCTCCTCTGCTCTCATCGGGTTGCCGGCTGCGCTGGTCGCCGTGTGGCGCTGTCAGTGGCGTCCCGGAGGTGAGCTCCTGAGAAAATGAGTCTAGACTTAACGGATGAGTGTATGGAGAGAAAAAGGAAAATGGATTCACCTCATGAAGGCAACATGCCCGTTCCATTTTAAAGCCTCCGTGTGGGGTTATGGGCCTGGACGACTAGGAAGGAGCGCCCAGCTTTCGTGACCCTCTGACCGAACCACATAAAGCAAACCGAGGTCCAGTCATACTAATTATTTTTTAAAGATGTTGTGTAGCTTCAGGTCAAGTAAAACACTCTTTGCATTTGGGAAGGTCTTGGCAACTCTCATTCACACTTACCCAGCGTGGGCAGATGTGCTGTGCGTGCTTCCCAGGGCACCTGCGAACGTGAGAGTTAGAGCAGATAAGTCTGCCTACAACTTCTGATGTCATTTGCAACAAATGACGTCCAGTGGCCTTTCTGTGGGGGTTTGTGTCCTTGTGCTGCTTCATGTCCAGTCCGAAAGCAGGTGGAACACGGCAGGTGCACAGCACCTTTAAACAGACTTACTTTGCCTGCGCAAGACTCGTGGATTCCCGTTTCATTCACTCATGCGTTCGTTCGTTCATCCGCCGTGTTCTCCCTGTGGGGGTGAGGAAGCGGCAGTCTGAGACCACTCCCCAGTGTGAGTCCTTGCCAAGGTCCTCGGAGGGGTCTGGCCGTACACGGTCCCCGTTGTTCTCTATCTTCCCGGACTTCGTAAAATCAGACCCCACACGTCGTGGCTACCTTCCCGGCTTACATGCTCATCGGGTGCAGGACGGTGGGCCTTTGGGAGGTTCCTGAAGCTGGGATGGGTTTCTTGGGCTGTGCTGACGTGACCCACAGCACCAGGTTTTGTGGGGTCCGATGGCAGTGCTCGAACAGCCTCCGCACTACCTGCCGTGTGGTGGGGACGCTCCACACGCCTTCAGCCCCTTAACGGAGAGCCTCGCTGGGCCCCGCAGGCGTGTGCAGCTCATCCTGGCGTCCCTCCTGGCCCACTGCGCACAGTCCTGCCTCTGCGAGTCCTGCGGCTGCTGTGACAGAGGGCCACGTGCTGGGAGGCCGTCAGGAACACGCATTCTCTCTGCTCTGGGGCGGCAAGTCCCACATTAGCATCAATCGCTGGGATGAAATCGAGGTGTCCTCCGGGCCCTGCTCCCTCTGGGGGCCTTGGGAGAAATCTGCCTCGCCTGTCCGGCTCCTTGTGGCTGCCGGTGTTCCTTGGTTCCTTGGCTTGTGGCCACATCACCCCAATCTCCGCCTCCGTGCGCACATGGCCTCTCCTTCTCTGTTTGCCAAACTCCCTCGGCCTTGCTGCCAAGCAGACACGAGACTACACTCGGGGCCCACCTGTGCAATCCAGGGTCACCGCCCCAGCTCTAACCCTGGGCACCACAGAGGGTAACATCTGCAGGTTCCAGGGACCAGAACCTGATCCTTTGGGGCCATTTCTCAGCCCGACACTCCATCGTGCCTGGTGGCACGGGGACTCCCGCCTCTGTCCCCTCCAGGACGGCCCGGGGCATGTCTGCCCAGGCTCTTAGTATTTCTTGCTGGTTTGATAGGAAATACTGAGAGTGGCTCTAAGGAAAGTCATTGATGCCCCTGGCACTACATCTTTGATACTAGCAAGCCTGGTTAGCAGGGAATATTAACTCAAGAAGGAATTCTTTTTTATTCATGATTTTTAAAAAGCTGAAAATGCCCTGAAATCTTAAGAAATAAATTTCACGGATTTTTTTTTTCTCAGTCTAACAACAGCCTTAAACATTTCCATGGCACTGCTCACTAGGATCTATGCAGCAGAAGGACAGTCCTAAATAACAGAATTACAAATAACGGGGAAACATACTGGAGGAAAATGTTAATTACCTTCCTATTCTATTTATGGGAAAGTGGTATTATAAAATGCCATCTGTATTGGTCTGAATTAGTCCGCTCAGGGGGCCATAACGGACCGCCCCCTAGACCTGGGAAATTTAATCTCCTAGTCCTGGAGGTTGAAAACCCAAGACCAAGGTCCTGGCAGATCGGCTTCAGGCGAGGACCCTCTTCCTGTGGCTGCCTTCCTGCTCTAATCCCCCCTCACGTGGCCCTTCCTGGGTTCAAGAAGTCTTGAAGTGTCTCTGTCCAAGTGTCTCTGTCCACTCTGCCCACTGTGCACTGTCTCTGTCTCAAGTGTCTCTGTCCACAGACGCCGATCTTACTGGACAGTGGGCCCACCCTCATGACCGCGTTGACCTCAGTTACTTCCTTAGAGACCCCATCTCCAAACACAGCCAAGTGGGGGTGATTAGAGCTTTAACGTCTACATTTCAAGGGACACAAACCTTCCATCCCTGAAACCAGCCCGTGAGGAAGCAGTGCAACGGGCTGAACCCACACTGTAAGGTCAGAGAGCGCAGACAGGTATCAGGGAGCTAATTAGTGCGGATACTCTTTTTCCCAGTTTTTCTGTTTATATTTGTCAGTTTTGTAATTTATAACTTACTACAATTTCTTCTCTTATGCTAAATAAACACTTGTTTATGTCTGTGGTTTTGAATGTGTAACTGTATTCTTCCTCTGAGAGAAAGCTGCAGCCGCAGACTCTTGGAGCCCCGGGAGCTGGCGTAGGTGCGGAGAGCGGGGCGGGGCTGGTGTCCAAAGGGGCTGGTGATGGTGCTCTAGGAGCTCCCCAGCCAGGGCACGACATCCCCCGCAAAGTGACACTGTGAGGCCCTACCTCCCTGAGGGTCCTGGGAGGTTCCCCAAACGCTGAGTCGTGGAGCATGGCCAGTAGCGGGCGTGAGGGTTACCTGGGCAGGTGTGCGGTATCCGCGCAGGTACGGCCCCCAGGTGAGGTGAGTCCCCCCAGCTGGGTCCTGGGTGGGCAGTCAGAGTAGGGAGGGTCCTGTGCATGTGGGGACAGGGACCCCAAGACCCAGGCCTGCTACCCAGGCTGAGCTGCTGGGTGGAGGGGGCCATGGGGGGAAGCTCCGGCCCTTTGCTGGGGTCCAGGCTCCCCTTGGAGGGATGGGCCATGTGGGCCTAGCAAGGACTGTCTCCAGTTTCCTGACATGTGAGCAGCCGCCGATACCCTCACTGCTCCTGGGAATCCAGGGAGATGCGGAAGGAGGGGTACACCGGTGGAGAGAGCGCCCGGGGTTATGATCCGGTTGGAAGGGGACCATCAGAGATAAGAGGCCGTGCTGTGCCCCAGGACTTCCAGGAGGGGCCGGCTTCCTCCCTAGAAGGAGGAGCCTCTGACCAGCCTCCTGCAGAAGTGCTTCCTGGGCCCACGGACACCCCAGATCTCACATGGGATGGGGGCTCCCTGTCTGCCTGGAGAGAGAACGTGGGCCCCCAGCGACATCGGACCCTGTGGCTTTGCCACCGGGGCGCACCGGCCCGCGGAGGGTGGGGGGCCCCCGGGTCCCGAACGCATTGGCGGTCTCCAGGGGACGAGAATGCTCACAGCAGGCCTCGGGCTCATCCCAGAGGTGAGCGTGAAGGTCGCCTCCTGGCTCAGCATGGGCAGCTGGTGCTGGCCGCCAGGTGCATGAGGCTCTGGCCGCCTGCTGGCCCACGTGAGCCGGATAAAGGGTTGCCTGCCCGTTCTCAAAGGATGGCTTAGGCTGAAAGCATCAGGGGTTCAGGCAGGGTCTCACTGCTATTTCCTCTGCAGTTCCAGAGATAATCCCCTTGTCTCGTCCTCTCCTGAGCCCGAGGGCCTGGCCGCTGGGACACCCCTCCCCTTGCCCTTCGATGTCACCGGTGGAGGATGAAGCGGAGAACGAGAGGCAGCGGTGCGCCCGTGAGCTTGAGCACAGCTGCAGAGCAGGGAGGACGGAGGAGGGGGGAGGGGGGAGGGGGGAGGAGGAGGGGCATGGGTTCCCACGTGCCACCCCCGGAGGCAGCAGCAGCAGCACGCAGCACCCCGCTCTCGGCCCATGGCCGAGGGCGGCACGGGGCACCCCCACCCCGGCTTCTCCTCCCTGTGGCCGACGTCTGCCCTTCTGTCCGTGCTTGTGCCGTTTCTTGGGCGACAAGGGTAATGCTGGAATCTGTGTCTGTGTATTGTAAATATTATAACTCGAGAATCAGTTGCATAAAATATAAAAAATGTATTTACAGCGGAGCTTGTGTATTAGCATTACAGTTTCATCTGGGGAAATAGGTTTAAGCATTATCATCATCAAAAAAAATGGATTTCATTTCTCCTTATTTACAGTGCACAGTTCATTGGTTTTTTAAAAAAAAGAAATAAAAATGTGGCGTGAATTCAGATCTGTTTACCTCTAGAAACTTAGCTTGGACAAAAAAAAAGAAACAAAGCCGCTGAGTTGTCATAAGATGTCAGTGGAGAAGCCCACCGTTGTTCAAATGAATGTTAAGTAAATAAGGAACAGGGTTTCTCGTGTTTGTTTATGACACACCGGATCGCTTCGTCTATTTTATAACGTTCGCATGGATTTCACAGAGCCTCCGGGTGGAGTGAGTAGGGGGGCTGCGGTCGGTCGTGGCCGTGGGCTGGGGCTCTGGCCTCCGCAGGGCAGCGGGGCTGCGGGGCATCCTGGTCCTCACCCCTGCGCCCAGAAACGGCCCCCAGGCCCCCTCCCCCTGGCCTCGTCCTGGTAGAGAGAGGGGGGCTCCCGCCAGGGGGACAGATGCAGAGAAACGAACATGTAGAGCCCGAGGTGACCACCTGTCCCCTCTCTGTCCCTCTCTTGGACCCTGGGTTCTTCCACAGCCACATGTGAGCACGTTTCTCCGAAGGGTGACGTCAAAGAAAGCGCACAGCTGGGAGCTCAGTTTAGCTCGATGCTCTTATCCGTTTCCCAGGGAGCAGATACGAACAGAGCCCAGCACAGTGCGACCTCCACTCGGAGTTTATGTGGCTTCGTTTTCTGGCATTTCGGCCACCGCCCCGACGGCCCCGCGGGGCCCGCCGCTGTGCCGGGGCCCGCCGAGCACCCTCCTCGAAGACGAGGCGAGGACAAGGACATCTGCTGTCCTTGGGGAGACCCCAGGCTGCGGCCCAGGGCCTGCGCTCAGCTGGCCGCCCCGGCTTACGACTGCCGGGCCTCCGCGGGGCAGCAAACGTGCAGCCGGAGGGTCTAGTCACAGCGTCACAGCTTGGGTCCCTCTGCGTAATTCCCTTGGCAATAAGACGCGGCCCTTCCCTTTCACCGCACCCAAATGCGTTTCCCTAACAGCGTATTTTCTTGAGCGTCTTCACGATTCTCGCGAGGGGCAGAGCCGCTCCATGAAGACGGCAGCACTCGCAGCCGTGGGAGCGCAGGTAATGCCGTTCTTCCTGTGCCTCATTTGGTCGATATCACGGAGTCCGAAATCCTAAAAGGAAAGCAAATGGCTTCCAGCTGGAACCCATCACCGAGTTTCTAAAGCATCAGTGGGTACTTGGCTTGTCGGGCCTTTGGGACCTGAGCAGGGACGGAAAAAGGCAGTTCTGGACCGGGCGGGTCCCCATCCTCTAACCGGAAATCTCTTCACAGCGAGCTTCCTGCGAGGCGAGGCTCGCCCCATCCGCACCACGTACGGACGGTGTTGGGGAAACAAGCCCTATTTAAGAGCAAAGCGTCCCTGGGTTGGAAGAGCAAGGTGTTGGCAGGGCTTGCCCAGGGGGCCTGTCTGGACAGGTGTCCCCGACCCCCTCGTGAGCAGCTTGGGTCTGGGGCTGTGCCCGACTCGGCACGGACACGTCTGCGTAGGACTCAGTCTGACATCTGTCTCTGTGCTAACCCCATTCAGCAAACCTGCACCAGTTCTCACTGGTGACCTCTCCATCCTGGCCAGTACGCGGGTGCCCGGGCCTCCCACCGGGGGCAGCACTGGTGGGCCACGTCGGCCTGAGTCCTGTGCAAGGGGCTTGGCATTGCGGGGTTGAGAGACCTTAGGCTGCCTCTTCTCTCCCTGTCCAGAATTCTCTGGAACCCAACTCCCTGCGTGTTGTCCCAGCATAGAGGCCCCTGTGGCTCTTCCAGCCGTGCCCCGCGCCTCAGGCCTCCAGAACAGTCACTGCTCCGGCCTGCACCCCACCTTCCCGTCGGCCCCTCCTGCTCCTGGGTGAGGTGCCCGGCCAGGCGGACTCACGGGGCTGAGGGGTCTTCGCAGCACATCTCCACACAGATCCAGAAAACAGCACCGTAATGGCTGGTTTGATTTTTCAGGGAAAGAAAAGGATCCCCACCCTCCCCAGGGGTGAGATCAGAGACTGGTGTTAGAGTTTAGTGGTTTTTGTAATTGCATTTGGGGTTGGGGGTTGGGAATGGTGAGTTCTGCATTTTATGTTTTGTGCTGGGTTGGTTCTGCTTTGGAAATCCTTGAGGAATAAGGAGTCGTCCCACGGGACAGCCCTTCCCTGGGCGGCGCATGGCAGGGTCTGCCCCCCCCCCCCCCCCCGCCGGCGAGCTGGGACAGCCTGCCCCGACTTGCAGACCCTCCCCCTTCCCGCCACTGCTCTGCCGTGTTGTGGGGCCTTGGGCTCCGCTCCCTCATCTTTCCTATGAAGGCTCCAAACTGGCCATTCCTTACACGTGACCCAGCAGGGAAGTGGCTGTGGGTGGGTGTGGACGGACGCATGGACAGGAGCAGAGGCAGGAGCACTTCCCTCCCCTATGGCGCTGGCTCTGAGGCCGCGGCTGCTGGTGGCTCAGGGCAGGAGAGGACGAGGCAGCGAGGACGGGTCGGCTGCTGGGGCTGCTGGGGCTGGCGCCCGTGCGGTGCCTGTCCCGCTGCGAAGAGGCAGCCTGGCCTGAGGCTGGGGGCAGCGGGGCACTCGGCTGAACCCGGCTGGGGGTCAGAGGGCGTCCACAGGGCAGGGCGGGTCCGGCGGGGAAAGGGAAGAGCGGGGCACAAGGCTTACAAATACCTGGTTTTAAGGGTCTCATTTTATTCCACGCCTTGAGAAGAAGCAAGCTTGTTGGAAGTGTAGCCCAACAATCTTTCTAGAATATTCCAAAGTGTCTACTGCTCCTCCTCAGAGCCATTTCTTTGAAATTCAGCCCCTCCTTGCCAGAGGCATTAATTCCTCTCAAAGCCCAGAGCCAAGGCTGGGGGCCTCAGGGCATCTTGGGATGGGCTCCTGGAGCCTTTGGGGGGGCGGACAGGGGGGAGGGGGTGGGAGGCGATGGGAAGGGGGGGAGGGCTCAGAGTCCGTGACGGGGCACCCTCCCGTGCAGCCCGCTCACTCGGAATACGCGGTGTCTGGCCTTGGCGGCCTCCCCGATTCCTCTCCGTGCGGGACGCAGCTGTAAGCCGACGGCCGGGCTCCTGCGCCGGGACGGCCAGTTCCAGTGACCCGCCTGCTCTCTCTGCCTAGAGACCGATGCACAGCGAGGTTGTGCCGGGACGGGGTGTCGGGCTCCGGCTCCAGGCCGAGGCACCATGTGGCTCCAGACCCTTTGACAAACCAAAACTGCCTTTGGCAGGAGCTCAATGTGGATTCTCCCGGCGGGAAGGCAGACACGAACTGCCTGGTGCGTTCGTGCTCCTCAGGGGACTCGTGGCTGAGCTCTCCTTGGAATGGGGGCTTCCTGGGGACCCACATCCTGCCATGAAAATCCTGCGCCCTCCGTGGGGATGGGGGGCTCATGCACGAGCGTGCTGCTGAGGAGGGGACCAGTCTTCCCGTGCCCACCGTGTATCAGAGACGCGGAGCAGACGAGAACCCCGGCCCCCAGGGAGGTGGGCGCCGGTGTAAATGGCCTTCCTGAGGGCCCCCGCGGGATCCTGGTAACTGCGCAGGAAGCAGGTATTTTCCGTCTCAAACTGGACCTTGCGCGTCTTCCATGTCGGGCAGAAGGATGACGGGCGTCTGCAGGGTGTCCCCCCTTGGGAAGCAGGGGGCATCGCGCAGCGGACAGGCAGTGGGCTGGAGTGTCTCCGTCAGGGCCGGCCAGGTTAGAACCCCGCTTTCAAGCCACTTTGGGTGAGAGGGGGCTGAGCTGGAGGGAGACAAAGGGACCGGAGTCAGGGAGGCCGAACCAGGGCTGTCGCCAGACCCAGGCAGGGGGAGATGGAGCGGGGGCAGGGCGGTGCTCTCTGCTCTGCGAGCCGGGCAGAGGACAGCAGCGACAGACACGTCTGCTGAGGGACTTTGATCCACACGGAGCGGTGACTCGTGGGGATGCATCCGGTCGGTGCTGAGGGACGGGGGGGCTGGCAAGCCTGGGTGGAACGACGCGTTCATTTATCGCCGTTGCTAAGTAAATGGGTTTGCTGGCAAACGGCAAGCTCGCGCCGGTGAACGCGGAGAAGGTCTGGTCTATCCCAACTTCGGTGTTTGGACACGGATGCTTCGAAACATGCAACGTCATCACTCTTCGCGAGGCCGAGAGGGAAGCTGGTGGATGAGACGGGGGACGTCAGGACATCCTTTCTCCCGCGAGGCTCCCCACCACCTAACAGGGCGTGTGGGGATGCCCTCGCCGCTGGAGATGCGGGGATGGCCCGATGGCTCTGCTGCACCCCTGTTCTCTGCCCTGTGCTTCGCTTTGAGAGCGTGGCCTCCAGGGGCCATGTCGACCTGTCTCCCACCCCTGGGAAATGGGGGGAGGCCGTGGAGGGGCAGCGGCACTGGGATTCTGCTTGGGGAGGCTGGGTGGGGGGTGCACTGGTTTCTGCATGGTGCCTTGTTCCTGGGGCTCAAAGCCCTTTCCATGGAACAAGTTATTGCTGGAGGCTTCCAGGAGCCGGCAAGGGGCTGAGCCACAGTCACCCCAAGGTCGAGCAGACTGTCAGGCTAAGGGTCTTAACGCTGTCCTAGATGGCCTTTCTCGGCCAGCTGGCCCTTGCCGGCCTTAGAGTCCTCAGCCAAGAGTCCGCTTGTTCATTGTCCCCACTTGGGATGATGCCCCCGGACTACCCCCGCCCCGTCCCCACGTCCTGCGAGTGCCTCCAGTGGACGCCTGCCTCAGCTCCCGCTGTCTGGAGACCCTGTACAGAGGTGTGGTGATTCGTCCCAACGTCCGACGTGAACAAAGACCACACACTCTTAGTGCCCCACCGTGACAAGGACAGGATATGGGGTTGGTGACGCGGGGTCTTCAGACGCTACCCCCGAGACCGCGAGGCAACCGGAGGTCTTGGCACTCTCCTCGCAAAAACCCGATCGAGGCTGTTCAGATGTGACGGCAATCTTAGAAAGGACACGACATTACCATCGTTGGCAAACGAAGAAAGAAACCTTTCCGAGCCTCACAATAACATGGTCATCCGAGTGCCACTGGACTGCGCTGCAAAACGACCGTCTCCCCAGAAACGGAGAGCGCGTCACCAGAGCCGGGAGGGGCTGCGAACTCATACACAAGCCGTGGTTTTCTTCTGGGTTTTAGGATGCCGTGCATCCTGGCATCTGTAAATTTGAAGTCTGCTGTAATTTCTTTCTCTTCCTATTTACGTTAGCACCGATTTTGTATTTTTTTCTTAAACAGACCTCTCAGCTCCAAGCCCCAGGGCGCCTGTGACCCCGGCTGCTGTACGTGCCCGGACCGCCCTGGGCCTGCTCCAGGCTTCCCCGCCTGGCTGCCCATTCCTTCTCAGGCTGGGCTTGTCCTTCTCTGGTGGAAATGAGCTGGGACTTTGTGTCCCCTCAGGTGCCACTGGCCCCTGGTCCCGTCCCGCAGCCCCTCTCTCTGTGTCTCAGGCTCTGCCTGCGGGAGGCTTGGGGTGCCGCATGGAGGGGCTCCTGCTCTAGGATGGTCTTCAGGATCAGGAGGGCTGGAGCCCCCTGGCCAGTTCCTCATGTGTCCACTCCTGCCTGCCCTACAGAAGACCGTGTGCTTGGCCGGCTCGGGTCACTGGTCAGTGGTCCCGCGGCCCCTCAGTGCTCCCACCTGTGAGTGTGCTGGGCCCTGGGCCGGTGTGGACGACGGGTCACCCTGGTGCCTTCTTGTCCCCTGGGTGCCCACCCACATTTGGCCCCTCGCCTCTATGATCTTCGTGAGGCATCCCCCGCCGTGCCTCTCCTGTCTTTTCTGGTCTCCTGATGCTCCACAGTCTCCTCTTGCTGTCCCATAGGCCCCTAGACCTTGGGAGCCCTGCCTGCAGACGCAGAACCAGCCGACACGCTCTAGGCTCAGGTCTCGGACTCTGCACCCGTGCCTGGCGTCCTGAGAACCTGCCACCCCTCCTTCCCTCAGCCACGAGCAGGAGCAGGACACGTGTTTGGAGTTAGTTGTTCCCACATTAGTGGTCCAGCTTTTTACCTAACAGATCTTTGTTCTTACATCTTAGAAACAGACACATGCACGACCTCATAGAATCCTTAGGACCCACGAGGTAAGAGTGCAAAGTGCCCCAAGGCCTGGTGTGCATGCTGTGCTTGTAAACACATCGGTGCACGCAGATGTGCACACACACACCTTCACATCACACCACACACACTGTGCGTGCATGCAGACGACACAGCATACACACTACACAGCCAGGCACACAGACGTGCACACGCACCCCGGCACAGACCACATGTGCACACACACAGACACACATCATACGTGTATCTCCCAAATCACACACATGGCACAGGAACACACCTGCACACACGTACACAGATAACACACACTCATGTGCACATATATCATGTATGTCACACCACACCGGTAACACACCCATGAACACAGACCCCTATACATGCACACCGTGTATATTTGCATACGTTTATACCGTGTGCCACATGTGTGTTTGCACACACACGTGTATACACCATACTCCACGCACGCACCAGCCACCCTGATTCGCAGCCTCCTCTCTCCCTGGCGTCGACTCCTGCCGCACACATCCCTCCCCCGCTTTCCGTCGGCTGTGATGGTGGAGGTTAAGAGCACCTCCGCTCCCGTCACGCCGTGGGTGGCTGGACTTGGCGGGACCTCGTGTCCTGGGGCCGCAGCTCCCCCAGGGCCTCACCTCCTGCTCCTCGTCAGCTCCCGTGGCCTCCCTTCTGCTGGGAGCCCATCTGCCCACCCGCTCCCGCTGCCTGCCCCTCGGTCCTCACCCCCACATGCCCATGGGATGGGCCCGACCTCCTGTCCTTCCCGCAGCCCCCTTCCTCGGCCGACCGTCCCCCTGCTCCCCACCCCGTCCCTGGAGCTGGGCCACCTTCCGGCCCTCAGTGTGCGTCATCGGTCCACACCCTCGGGAACCCTCTGCTGAATGCTCTGGGCTAGTCCAGAGCTCCGCCGTCCCCGGCTCACCGCCTTGGAGCAGCCCTGGCCGGAGGGGACTTTGGGCCTCCATGGAGGGGCCTCCCAGGGTCCCCGGGACTCAGCCAGAGCTGGATCTCCAGGAATCCACCCCAGTGTTCCCTGCCTGGGCTCCCGGGTTTCTCCGAACCTACCCCTGCCTCTCCGTCCCTGGGTTCGGGGGTCCCTGGGCCCTCCCGTGCCCTCACTTCTTGGGTGCCCGGCAGAGGTCCCCGTGAGCCCTTCCATCGTTCCTACAAAGTTCCCTAAATTCGCCATGTTCCTGCCCTGTGTTCCTGCGTATCTGAGGCCCTTCCCGGGGACCCTGGGAATGGCCAGCTCTCCCCTCCTCTGCTGTGTGCAGGGGTGAGGTCGCGGGGGGGATGGGAGGCAGTCATCAGCAGCTGCACCGTGAGGTTCCTGCGTCGAGTGTCCTCCTCTCCCACGAAGAGGCCCCAGGGGAGGGGGTCGGGGCCACAGGCCGTCCCGCTCGGCCCCTCTGTGTGTCGGAGCCCAGACGCCAGGCCCACAACTTCGCATTTACAGCTCACCCCTCGCACTTCTCCGCCTTGTCACTTCCCGTCTGGCTACGCTGTCCTGGGTGCAGGGGTGAACACGGTCTCTTGAACTGATGTCTGTCGAGCCATTCTCCCGCGTCCTCGGAGCTGCTTTACTGATGAGAGGCGGAGGGCGGGGTGTTGTGCCGTGGGGCCCTGCTGGCGCCCCTCTCGTCGGTCCTGGCAGGACCCCCGCCCCCACAGATGGGAGCACACTCGTGTCTGGGGCCCTGCTGGCGCCCCTCTCGTCGGTCCTGGCAGGACCCCCGCCCCCACAGATGGGAGCACACTCGTGTCTGGGGCCCTGCTGGCGCCCCTCTCGTCGGTCCTGGCAGGACCCCCGCCCCCACAGATGGGAGCACACTCGTGTCTGGAGCCCTGCTGGCGCCCCACTCGTCGGTCCTGGCAGGACCCCTGCCCCCACAGACGGGAGCACACTCGTGTCTGGAGCCCTGCTGGCGCCCCTCTCGTCGGTCCTGGCAGGACCCCCGCCCCCACAGACGGGAGCACACTCGTGTCTGGGGCCCTGCTGGCGCCCCTCTCGTCGGTCCTGGCAGGACCCCTGCCCCCACAGACGGGAGCACACTCGTGTCTGGGGCCCTGCTGGCGCCCCTCTCGTCGGTCCTGGCAGGACCCCCGCCCCCACAGATGGGAGCACACTCGTGTCTGGGGCCCTGCTGGCGCCCCTCTCGTCGGTCCTGGCAGGACCCCTGCCCCCACAGATGGGAGCACACTCGTGTCTGGAGCCCTGCTGGCGCCCCTCTCGTCGGTCCTGGCAGGACCCCCGCCCCCACAGACGGGAGCACACTCGTGTCTGGGGCCCTGCTGGCGCCCCTCTCGTCGGTCCTGGCAGGACCCCCGCCCCCACAGACGGGAGCACACTCGTGTCTGGGGCCCTGCTGGCGCCCCTCTCGTCGGTCCTGGCAGGACCCCCACCCCCACAGACGGGAGCACACTCGTGTCTGGAGGGAGCTGGGCCAGGAAGCGGAGTCTCCTTCTGGGCTCTCATCCCGGGAAGGCCGGGCCTCCAGCGCCGCCAGCCTCCGGCCGTGCCCGGCGCTTCCCCAAGACGGTTCCTGCAAGAACAGAATCAGGAAGCAGCGCCCTCCACTGCACACTCACGCAGCTGCCCCCCCGTGCTCCTCGGTCCCCGGGATCAGCCTCAACTCTTTACCAGCCGTGATGGCTTGCAAACCTTGAATTCATTCTTTCATCCTTTTTGTGCGTTATGGGAAAATGCAGGAAACGGAGTTGACCGTGTTGCACCATCACCGTTCTGCAACGTACGGTTTAGCAGCAGGGAGCGCACTCCGGTGGGGGCAGCGAGCACCCCCGGGGCTAGGACCATCCCTGTTCCGAGTCCGCGGTGAGAACGCAGCGTCTCTGTGAAGCACAGACGCCAGCCGCGTACCCCCCACTGCCCCTCCGTCTGTCTCGGGCTCTCCCGCCACCCCCGCCGCGCCCACGTCCCCGCCGCTCGGCCCCCGCGGTGCCCGTGCTGCGCCGCAAGCTCTCCTCTTCGCTTTCTCTTCCCAGAGACACCCTCCGTCCTCTGGGCCACGCCCGCCCGGTTTGTTCTTACTTCTGCTCACCCCCTCTTCAGTCCGCGGTTCAAAAACCCAGCGCCCAACGCTGTGTCGGCGCAGAAGGTGGGGCGTGTTTCATGGGCTTTCCAGAAAGAGCCAAGGGCTGGAGCTCCGGCCCGAGTCCAGGGCAGGAGAGGAGTCAGGCAGGACGGGCTTCTCCTAGTCTGCTTTCGTTCTACTCAAGCTTCAGCTGATCGGACGAGGCCCATCCCAGGGGGAGGATTCGCTGCTTTATTTAGTCTGTTCGATTGGCCGATGCCTCCTCCGGGAACACCGTCAGGGACACACCCGGAGCCGTGTGACCGAGGATCCAGGAAAACTGACCCATAAAATAACCACACATGCGGCCGTCGCTCCTCTGGGAGCCTCTCAGTCCACTGGGCAGAAACGACCGTGAGTGAGTGCTCCCCGTCACACAGGCGCCGTCTGAAGGCTGTTCTCACACCGCGTGGACGCTCCGCGGAGTGATACTGCACCACTTCACGAGGGGTGATGTCGCTGGCCCAGGGTCCACGGTCACCATCGTGATTGGGCTCACGGCAGGCTCGTTGGACCCCCGGGCGCCTATCCTTCCCGGTGTGTGACCCTGACTGTGTAGACAGCTATCCACGTCCCATAATAAACAAATCATAGTTTCTTAAAAGAAAATAGCTTGTTGCTTTTAAAACAAGACAAAACCAAAACAAGAACAAGGAGCCATGGCCCTGAACGCTGCAATTCTGGGCGGTGCTGCTGAAAACTAGACGAGACCCTTCAGTGGCCCAGCAGCGGGTGGGCTTCTCTCCCCACAGAAGGGGCAGTCAGGGAAGGCTTCCTATAGGAGGAGGGATTTAGGATCTGATGAGCCCTGGGGTATTGGGGCCAGAGCCCCACTCTGCGCCCACGTGGCCCCCAGTCTGTGGCACAGTGAACGCCGTTTTCCGTGTCCTGTGCTTGGCTCAGTGCGCTGCTGTGTGACCCAGTCTCCCCAGCAGACCAGCCCTGGCTACTCCACCATCCCCAGGTTCAGAAAACCCAGTTCTGGAATGGCTTTGGCCCTACTCCCAGTTTTGGGGAGATTACTGAGACCCCCAAGTACCAGCCTCAGCTTCGTGACCTGAACCATCAGCCCCCAGCTGGCTCAGTGATCTGTGGGCATAAATGTGACGGCGGCAGACTAGGCGTCTCCGGCCCCTTGACTGCAACGCAGGTGTGCTTGTGAGTTAGGGACGTCCAAACAACAGGACCCGGGGCCTCTAGAAGCAGACGGGCTGCTCTCTATGTGCACAAGTGGAATCGTCTCTGAACTATGCTGGTGGAAAAGGCACGACAACCACGATTTATGCAGCGTGGTCCCATTTATTGAAGACAGAGCAGCTCCATGAGGACGCATGTAGGACCCATGTCCGCGCGGACTCTCTCCGGGGACACACGCAGGACCCGAGTCCACGCGGACTCTCTCCAAGGGACTCCACCCAGTCTGCTGACCAGGTGGTCCTTGGAAAAGAGATCCAGGACAGATCTATTCCATATTTCTTTGGAGTTTTCCAATTCTTCCCTGCACTACACAGCATTTTAACCTCATAGTAAGCTCACATGTAAGGTTTCTGATAAGCCGGAGGTTGGAGATAAGCAGGTCTGTACCTTCAAGCCTAATTTTTGGCGAGCCCTGCCCAGCCTCCTGGCCGACTGCCCACGTGCCAGCGGCGGTCCCCCACACCCTAAACACAGGACGTGCTCTACCACCTTCCCAGAAAAGGAGCTCTGCCCTCCTAGGAGCCCTTGGTCATCAAGCTCGCTGTGTTGAGGGCAGCGCCCGGCCCTCGGAAGCCGGTGCTCAGAGGGACCACCACGTGATAGGCTGGTTGGCTGGCGGAGGCCAGAGATCTGCAGAAGCCATGTCAGGCTGAGAGGTCTCCCATCCAGGCTCCACTTAGCCGCTCCTGGGTTCTGGAGAACAGGCCCACTTCAAGCCCGTGCAAGTGGATTTATTTAAAACTGACACCGGGAGGTCCACAGCTGCCCCTGTAACACCTCCGTAACCATGTGGGGGGAGGCAGATGCCTCCAGGGCCGTGGGGGGCACAGAAGGCAGGAGGGGCTATTCTGAGAGCAGCAGCCGGTGGGGGAAGCACGGCCTGGCTCGGGGGAGGGGCGGCCCGTCCTGGACCAGACGACAGTGAGCCAGGGCCTGTCCGGGGGTGCTCTTGAGATGGCTCACCAGCCTCTGGGACGACCCCCCAGCACTGCACTCAGTGACTTCATGTCCAGTGCAGAAGTCAGCCCCTTCGGTGGCACCTAGCACCGTCCAGGCCTGTTTCTGCACTTTCCGGTCACCTCTGGACGGACTTCTCCTAACACAACGCAGGCGCTGACGCCCTCACTCCACCGCCTGTGCCCACCGTGCTCTGAATGTAGCGAGGACCAGGGTCTACCATGAGATCTGCTCCCCGGGCCGCACATCTGCCCCACGGGCTGTCACCAGGGTCCCGGCTGCCAGTGGAGGCGAACGCCGACCTGGGGGCTGCGGGATGACATCTGGTTGTGGCGCAGCAGGTTCGGACCCTCCCTGCAGCCAGTCTGCCCATGGTCACCCTCGTCCCCGCTGGTCCCAGAGGGCATTCTGCCCTGGGGCCATGAGGAGTGGAAACCAAAGACCTTACCATTGATCAGGCCCAGAAAAGTCGTGCAGGGCCCTGGGGTGACTGCACTGAGTGTGGGACTCGGTCAGGCCCTTTTGGCAGGAGCCAGAGCACGGGGAGAAACCTGGGATGCCAGGGGCAAAGCAGAGGTGGAAGAGGACTTGCCCCAAGGCTGTGGCCCAGGGACGCGTGTGGACGTGGACACACATCCGAGCATTTGAGCCCCGAGTTTCCACTAGAACTTTTGAGAAGCCAAATACCCTGGGCTCCCGCCACTCGCATCAGTTACTCCTCTGCTCGTGGGGGAGTTGGGGGGGCATGGAGAGAAGGGGGCTTTCTCTGCCCCACAAATGTTCTGAGCCTTTGGAGAAAGGAACACTCAGACTTAAAATTTCCAGGGAGCCCATCTGCTCTCAGGGTCCCCAGCATGATGGCAGGTGGCGTTTTGAAAGCCGAGAGCTGACATTTCTCTGTAGCAGGTCTGGTGGGTCCGGGGCTGTGCCTGTGGCCTCCCCCGGGGTTGGGGGGTGACATACGCATGTGCTGAGTTCCCGAATCCCAATCCCAGCTTGAGCTGCCGACTCCTCAGCACGTGAACCCCACTGCGCCTCAGTTGGTTCATCTGCAGAAGGGACAGATCGCAACTACTCTGTAGGACTCTAGTGAGTTCCAGACTAGGGGGGCTACGATACTAGTGTGTGGGCACCCCGAGAGCTCGGGTCCTCCTGCTGCAACCCCAGCCTGGCCACCCGCACGGTGAGCGGTGCCGTGGCACCTGAGGCTCGAGCCTTATTCCTGCCAGGGAAGCTGGACAGAGCTGGGACGTCACCTGCAGTGCCCCCCGTCACGGAGGAGGCTGGCTGGCTGCACGCACCTTCTGATTTTATGCACGTACGCATCTGGTGAGATAAATCTACAAGATCATTCAGACTCTGGCTGTCCATTATTATTATTATTTTTTAGTATTTTATGTATTTATTCGACAGTGAGAGAGCAAATGCACAGGCAGGGGAGCTGCAGGGGGAGGGGGAGGGGGAGACGCCCCCCGAGCAGGGAGCCCGATGCGGGGCTCGATCCCAGGACCCTGAGATCATGACCTGAGCCGAAGGCCGGTGTGTAACCGACGGCCCAGGTGTCCATTCCCACTACTGGTTTGAAAGGAAAGTTGTCTTTAGGGAAGATTCGCGCCCCAGGTCTCCCCTCTCTTCGTCCTTCACCTGCTTTAATCCTGAATGTGTGGAGGGTTTGCTGTGGGGGGTTTGCAGAGGGCTTGGCGGGCTCCATGGAGCTTCCCAGGAGGGAGGCGAGGGCCGCGTCTCCTGAGCACCTGCCCCAGGAACGTCGCCGCCATGCGTGCTGTGTCCACACGACCCCCGGGCTACCATTTCCTCAGGACTTTTCCATGACCCGATTCTCTTTGGAATTCAGTGTATTATCCAAATGGTAAAGTGTGTGTCAACAGCTGACATGGAAGGCGTCATCATTTAACACAGACGGAGATGACCAAGCCGTGCAGGGTTCACTCACTCATTCCAGTATGTATCTACACAACCGAACAAATGAATACTGTCTCTATCCCCGAAGGGGGGAGCGCACACGCGCACGCACACACGCATTCTGGAACGAAGGGGGTGCACGCATATGCGTAATTATGCATTTACACACGTACCTCTGGGTTCCGTGCTGGGAACGCAGACCAGGAGGTGGTGCTGGGTCCGGCCGGCGCCGAGGGGACGAGCCCGAGGGGGGCTAGCGTGAGACACGTGCGCACGGATTAATGACGGGGAAAGGCCGGCTGAGATCCTGACGGGCCGGGCCCTAGCGAAACGGGCCAGGAGGATCGGATCTCCTAGCGAACAGGACTGGGTGTGGCCTGAGCGTCTCTAGGCGTGTGGACTGCGTCCTTTGAAGTGGCGAACGGTTGTCCACGTGCTGGCGATGCTTCCCCTGTCCTGGCCTTCATTTCCCGTCAGTTCTACCTGCTCAGTCCAGCTGCCTCAGGCTCCGTTTGCCAACAGACCCGTGCGTCCGATGCAGCCGGAGAGCAGAGGCCGACATGAGGCTGGCAGCCGGGCACTGGCTCTTCCAACCATGCTGCCGGGGGTGGGGGCGGCTTGCGGGGGAGATGCCAAGCCCTGTGCTCTGGCTTCCTCCTCTGACGTTTCTGGGCTTTGAGGTAAGACCATACTGCGTTTGGAGCAATGGGCGGTTTCCTAGCTCTGGCGCTGAAGGCCATGGAGCAGGTGTCCGTCCTTCCTCACACATTAACCGAACTTGCAGGTGACTCTTCATTAAAAAACGCCAGTGCTCCATCGGTGTGTCCTGAGCAGGATTTCACAGTATCTTGCCCTGCAGACGGCAGCCTCCTGCAGAAGGTGGGTCTGCAGGTGCCGTGCGAACTGCTGAGACCCCGGCTTGCGGGCCGTCCCTCCGGGGAACGGGAGAGCGGGAGTGGGAGCCAGGCAGCGGGAGACGAGGGCCAGCCTGGGTCGTTCCACACTGACGCTCCCCGTCGACTCTGAGAACAGTTCTCAGGCGTGGGACCAACGCAGAGGAGGCCTTCTTTGTCAGATTGTTTTACCCCGGGACAAAAAGTGTTCGTGTCCATCGGCGCCCTGCAAACCCCCAGTCGGACAGCGGCATCCAAAGGGCACCTGCTTGTTTCCGCGTGAGGCAGGAACAGAGTCAGAGAGAGAAGAGCTGGGCACCTGCACACGTTGACCTTGCTCCGGGCAGCCACGGGCAGCCACGGCAGCCGGCATGTGGACATGATTCAGAACGTGTGGCCACTGGGCGCATAAGTGGGCACGTGGGCCTTTTGCAGGACAAGAGCAGGACTCGCGCTGAGCAGATGTACCTATGGGTGAGGTTTGAGGGACGGACCAGAAACCACGTTTACAAGGCCTGTGGCGCCTGGTGACAGGTCAGGACGCCTGGGCGTGCTCTGTCCACCCTGCCTTGTTTCTTCACTGAGTCTCTTGACTGGATCGGGGACCTCTTCCTCCACGGCCAAATGTTTTACACATTTATATTTGTCCCGTGCCGGTGTTCCAAGTGTGTCTGCGTGGTGAAGCCGGTGTCCTGTTTCTAACTGCGGGGACTGAGGTTGGACACTCCCCCTCCATCCAGACACTGACGCCCACCGCGCGCACAAACACACACACACACACACACACGCGCCCACACTGTCTGCTGTTGCTCTCCTAGCCCCTTAGGGGCCTCTGGAAAGAATAGTTTTAACAGGATAAACTTTCCCCGAATTAAACATCAGAACCACCAGAAGGAATGCTACACGCATGGACCCCAGACTGAGCCCAGTGTGTGCTGGGACCCCAGCATGACTGCGCACTCCACAGAGCAGCGCCCTGTGGCCACAGGCCATTTGCAGATGTCTACCCGAGGCCATGGTGCTGAGGGAGGGAAGACCCCCTCCAGCTGCAGAGTACGTGGCCTGGCTGTCCAGGGCAGGAAGCATGGGGGTCTGGCCACAAGGACTGGGTTAGAGTGCCCTTCTGTCGGGTGCAGGGGATCCCAAACCCCTTTCTATCAGAGGGTGAGAAACTGGCCCAGGAGCCACAGTTCCCCCGGATGCGTGAAAGAGAGCAGCATTGCTTCTTCCAGGGAAAAGTGGCATTCGACACAGTAATCAAAACTAGACGGGGTGAATCAGGGTTAAACACGAATTACAACAGAAGGGAAGTTGGCCTCTCCCACTCCTCGAGCTGCGCGTCACGTACCCTGCATCCTGTCACACAGCTTATACCTCGTCATGCACCCTGCACCCCCGTCACACCCCACACCCTGTACCCTGTCCCCCAGGTGTGGTGAGAGAGTCAAGGACTCCATGAACGGAGGAGGAGGAGTTGGAGGCTGCCCCAGATGTGGCTCCAGCAGGGTGAGCCCCGGGGGCTGGGCCAGGCAGGGCCACATGGGGGCCTGGGGGTCGCCACGGTTCGGGAGGCACAGATGTCCCCTGTGGGGAGTCCTGCTGCCCGCGGGCTCTGTGCGGCCGTCGGGTGGGGGGGAGGCTCCCGGGCGGGGGAGGGCTGTGGGGCTGCCGCCCGCCCGCAGCAAGTGCAGGGCTCAGCAGAGGCACGAGCGCTGCAGAGTCTTAAATACTAGAGTGGACGACTCCTCTGCTCTTGAAAAAGCGGAATCTAATTACCTCCTTGTCAGTTCTGGTAGCCGTTGAGGAAGAGGAAAGGGAAGAAGCCGCAGAGGAAACAGCAGCCATAGGTGCACTTGCTGAAAGCTCAATTTTCAGGTTCTTCCTGGTGGTCGTATTTCTTTTTCCTCCAGAGCATTTTGCTTACTTCATTTATAATAAATAACCCCTAAGTACATCCTGTATTTGCTCACAAGACAGAGTCAGAAATCATAAGAAAATACCACAAAGAAGAATTTTGTCTCAGGAAGGTACATCTGTGCGTTTCCAGAAGCACGACTGGGGGCTCTCATTCCCAGTCCGGGGCGTCGTTTAAACTCCGTGGAGGTGTTGGCCTGGTGGAGCCCCTCCGGCCCGCAGCCTCGCGACACACACGTGCAGGACACGTGTCCCCTGCGGAGGACACTTTCCACGGAGGAAGATGGCTCTGGCTTGGAAGCTTAGGTTCGAGCACTCGCGCCGGAAGCCCCCAGAGCTACATTGTTGCTTCTTCGGCCTCCAGATCCGTGGACACAGCCAGTGCTGGAAGGCGCGGCTCATCGAAGTGATTCTGCTTTGCCCCCTGGGGCTGCGCTCAGCCATGGGATGACCCGGGTGTCCAGAAACAGGTGTGCGGGCTCCGGGGACTTGCTGTTGTAATACCCTCCCCAGGATTTCTTTCCCATATGCCTGGGTTCAGAAATGTGGGAAAAAGTAGAACAAGAATATAGAAACCATAAGTGATTCCATTCCTTTATCAGCTTGAGCGGGTCCGTGATGGTGAGGTCGGCAGGCGCGTGCCGAGCAGGGTTCCGAGGGGTGGGCCGGGTGGGGGTCACAGGCTGGGTCCGTGCGTGCCTTCGGTGGGGAGGGAGCAGGCGTGTGGCCACGTTTGTCTTTCTCGATGGGCTCTGTTGGGGGAGAAGCAGGAGAGAAAAGCACGTCTCTAGAAAGCACGAGGGCCGACGGACGCTCTCTCCCTTTGAGAAAGGGCAGCTTCCGTTCGGCAATCCTTGCCCGCCCTTGTCTTCGGAGGAGCGATGGCCCGTGTTGGAGCCTTCAGCTGCAGGTCACCCCGCGGCCACCGTTCTGTGGGCGAGACTCAGCCGTCTCAGTGGCGGGACAGAAAAGGTGAGAGAGGGGACCCCAGCCGGCGGCCCGCGCTCGTGTCAGCGAGGGGCAGTAGCAGCAGCAGCTCCCCGGGACCGAAGCGCAGAGCGTGGCCGCCCTCGCTCCCAGACGTTTGGTGTCACGTACGGGATTCTCACAAAACTCCCTGCGGTCTGGGCCGTCGCCATCGCCATGCGACAGGAACGAGGAGACTGTGTGAGGAGAAACGAAGGGCCTGGGGCCAGGTTGACCCACGCAGCCCCAGCCCTTCCTCCGTGCGGGAGGGACAGGCATTCTGTCCTTGCCACCCAGAGGCCCCTCGCGGCCAGTGAGGAGGCTCCAGCACAGGGTGGCTGGGACCCCGAGCAGGTGGCACGTTCAGAAATCTCCCAGACAACGAGGGAAGGCAGTGAACACACAGCCGCTGGGACGCATGTGCGTGGGACACACGCCCCAGGATACTTCAGACTCTTGTGGCCACGTGGGAAACCGTGGGCTTGGCACATGTTGCCACGGCTACAGCCTACACTCCCGATGGGCCGATGGGCTTCTCTGGGCTGGGGTCTCTGGCTTCTGGGCAGTGAGTGTCAGACAGAACAGAGGGGAGCGGAGGCGACTGTCGTGGTGTCTGGAGCCCAGAGCAGGACGGTTGCGGAGGCCCCCAGGGGCACAGGTGGCGTGTGTGCGCCCTCCGTGTCTGCCACGCCGTGGCCCCCGGGGCAGAGCTCTCTGCGGGACTCTCATCCATGACCCCATCTGCTCCTGCAATTTCTGGGTCACGGCTGGGCCGTCCTTGTCTGTTGTGGGGACCCCCAGGCCAGGCCTTCCTCAGTGGCCGGAGGGCCCACCTGGCGATGTCCCATGTTCCCTCCCAGAACTCAGGTCGGCACTCTCTGGGCTCCTCCCAGCTCCTG
Source organism: Mustela nivalis (assembly GCF_964662115.1). Taxonomy (NCBI): domain Eukaryota; kingdom Metazoa; phylum Chordata; class Mammalia; order Carnivora; family Mustelidae; genus Mustela; species Mustela nivalis. The sequence goes on from NC_139021.1 coordinate 185,180,024, forward strand.
CCCAGCCGCCCCCTCAGACCCGCAAGGACCGGGGCTGCCGCTTCGTGGGGTCCCTCTCGTTGCATTCCTGTCTTTGGCCACTCTCCACCCTGAATGTCAGACGGCATGAGGGGACGTAAACTAGCTGGTCCCAGGCGGGTGAGGTGTCCTCTGTGCCCTCCAGGAAAAAGGCTCCCCCTTGTCTCTCCTGCAAGACTTCATCCGCTCCGATGTCCGTAGAGTCTCTTCCGAACACTTACCCCATGACTTGGCCAAATGATGAGTCTCTTAAGTGCTTCTCAAACTTGCACGAAGGTAGGATTTTCTGAGCGATTTGTTCAGTGTGAGGATTTCCAGGCCCTACCCAGCCCAAAGGATCTGCGCCGGCAAGCTGACCGTCCCCCCCGGGACACGGTCTGGACAATGCGGTGAGGGAGTGGGTGCCCGTACTCTGCCGCTCTGTGTCCCTGGCTGTGGAGATAAGGCCGCAGACGCAGAACCTGCCGAAGGCGGCTCTTGCTGTTGCGCTGAGGTGAACACACGCTTCCTCCCCGTCCCTGTCTGCCGGCACCCTCGGAGCGCGGCCCGATGCGGGGAGAAGGTCCTCACAGATGTCCTTAGCGAGGATGGAGTCCTGGAGACCGGCAGGTCCTTTCTCCACAAGACTAGTGTCTCCATAAGAAGAGGTGACACACAGACACATGCCAGGGGACACGGCCACGTGCCGATGGGGCAGAGGCCGCAGCCATGAGTCTGCAGGACCTGGGGCTCCGAGGCCAGCCGGCAGCGTCAGAAGCTGGGGGACGGGCAGGCCTGATTTCAGAACGTCTACAAGGGACCAGCTCCACGGACCCTGGGGAGCCTGGCAGTGGCCCCCAGAGCTGCGAAGGGACACGCTTCTGAGCATGTAACCCCTCAGTGTGTGGAAATGCGCTGTGACAGACCTCAGAACCGGAGACCGAGGTTTGCTGGACTTGTGTGAGCAGGGAGGAAGAGTGAGCAACTCCGGTGGGAGCTGGAAGGCCCCTGCCCTGGGTTCCCAACAAACCAGTTTGCAGAGACCTTGTTTGTATCAGGGAATTCCTACCAGCAGTTGAACAGTATTATTATTGTCACTAAACTTTGAAAAAGAGGGACATCAAAGCCATCAGAGGAAACACACGTTTGAAAAGAGACTTGAGTACGCATTGAAAACGGGGAAGGCAGGAAACCCCGAAATCCTGCGTCAGAAAGACACCCCACACCTGGGGACAGGAGGCTGTCTGTTTTTGCCCAGGGTCTGTGCCTTTAGGCTGCGGGGCGTGGGGTCCTAGTGGGCAGATCCGCCCCTCATCCATGCAGCCCTGGCTCCCACTGCCCCCCAGACACGTGCAGCTTCCCTCGTCACTTGGAAACAGTGACTTGGGGTCGCTGTTGAGAGCGGGGAGCTCGTGGGTGGTAGCAAGCTGGGTGAGGCAGGTCTGAGGGCAGAGCTGGGTGGGGGGCCATGAGGGCTGTGGGGGTTGGGAGGGGGACGGGGCACACTCTGGGATCTCGGCCACCGCGTCTGGGGATTCAGCCTTGGTGTCAAGGTCCCTGTGGCTCGTGCCACAGAGGCAGCTCAGAGATCTTCCTCTTCTGCGTCTCGGTGCCTGGGAGGTTTCCAAACTTTCTCTTCGACACCGACCGCCGTCCTAGGGTTTTGCCCTGTGGGACGATGGCCATTTCACTGCTGTTAGGCTGACAAGTGTCCTGACCTTGAGTTCCTAAACCTGGGCTGCTCTTCGGTGCTTCTCCCGAGCCTACTCCGAAGGCCTTTCCAGGCGGAAGGGCCTCTCCCCCGGCAGCGGGGCTGGACAGACAGGCCGATGCTGGTTTGCGTCGTGCGACAATTCACCTCTTCTGCCCTCAGCTCACAGGCTGTGACCTGACCCAGGATCAAGGATGACATAGGCCCTGTGAGCCTTTGAGGTCCCGTCACCCTTCACAGTAGTTTGGGGTGCCTGCCGTCCCCGTGGAGGCCTTCTCTAAGTGAATCCTGGTTTCGGCCACGGCTCTGCGGTCCCCCCACAGTGGTGGGCTTCAGGTCCCGGCCAGCCCGTGGGGTGACACCCACAAGCCCGCCCCTGTCTCCTGGAGAGCCGGGCCACCCACCCCCTCTCCGCCAAGGCTGCCTCGGAAGCCCCTGCTGGTGTGCTGTGTGGACGGGCCCGACCCAACATGCCCGTCTGGCTAACATGCCCACGATTGGTGGTGAGGGGACCCGGCAGCCCTGCCCGCATCATCATCTAGAGGATCCTGGGCCAGTCTTCATTCCAACCAAGTAAAACCCCTTCGGTTCTCCCTTGAGGGAAAAAAAAAGACCCAGGTTGCTTGTCCTTCTGGTTTATGACAAGAACACATTTTAGTGGGAACCGCAGCGGCTTGTCTCCCTCTGACTCTTGTCACATTCGGCCCCAGTCATCAGCCCTGAGCAGGGATGCTGTGTGACAGAGGATGCCCCTCTCCCTCGCTCTCCCTCTGACACTTGCTCGTAAACCCACGCTGCTGCGTGTCTCCTTGGTCCTTGTAGCTGGTGTCCGTCTTGATGCGGATGGTGGCCGGCAGGAGCAGCGCCCTGCGCGGGTCCTGAGTGTCTGTGAGTGTGGAGCTCACACTCCTGGCCCACGTTCCCGGCTCCCGGCTCCCTCAGCGTGGCCCGGGGGCGGCCGTGCCCGGGGGGCTGTCAGGGGCAGGGCTGAGTTCTGTGGCTCCGAGCCCACCGCCCAGTGGTCCAGAAGGTTCTGTCTGGGTCGGGGTTGGTTGTGGAGGTGTCCTTGCCACCCGGGCTCTGCAGGCCACCCCGGAAGACCGGCTGGACTCCTTCCATGAGGTTGGCTCTCCCCTGACACCCGGCAAATGCTCTCGCTGGCTTCTTGACCGGGTCTCCTCATCCACGTCCCGCCGAGTCTGCCTTTCAGCGACCCGCACGCTGTGCGTCTGTGCCTCTCCCCGGAGGCTTTGTTGTTAGAATTCCTAATGTGGCACATTTTACTTCCCAAATTTGGCTATAGCATCGTCTCCCCTCAAAGACGGTCCTCTGTGCTGCGGCGCTGCCCTGCCCCCACCCAGGTCTGGGTCTGCTCCCCCCAGACCCCGGGAACCTGGGCGGGCCTGGCCACCTGCTTGGAGCTGATAGAACATGGGGTCAGTTACTGTGTAAAAAGCTGCATTGGAGATAACCGTGTCGCACGAGAGGTTCTGGTCTAAGGACAAGCCTCCACGCGGGCAGGAGGGACAGAAACACAGACAGGGCCATACCCAGGGGCCCGGCTCATCGCCCCCACTGAGAACCCTTGAAGCAGAGAAAAACACCCAGCCAAGCCCATCCCATGTCCTGGCTGACAGAACTGTATAAAAAACGGTCAGGCCCTGAGTTTTAAGAGGGTTTCTTATGCAACAATAAATCATTAAAATGTACGTGCCCACAGCAACCACAGATATTTGAAGTTTGAAAATAATTGTCAGTATTTCCCCTGCCTCATCCGTGTACCCGGGGGAATATCTTTCACAGTCCAGGTAACAAGTCTTCCAGAAAGGGAGAACTTAGGAGACCAATGTTCGGTCACCGGAGGGAGGAGGCATGAGATCAAGGACGCACGGCCGCGGCCGCGCCGTCGCTTCTGGAGCCTGGAAATCTTTGGTCAGGCGTGGTCCCGTGGGCCCTCCACGTCCTCAGAGTTACCGGGAGACCGCGGGCCTGTCGCACCCGTGCTGACCCAGACTTCTCCCCCTGCCCTCCACGTCCACACACCTTGTCGCAGGGTTCGCAGTTTCGTCTCTCGGCAGTTCTTCCACGAAAGCTGTTTCTGAACCACTGAGCTCATGTCGTCGCCCGTGTCTCATGGCTAAGCCCTGTTGTGCTTTATGTGGGAAAACAGACTCAGTAGTCTGAGAACTTGTCCCATGCGCCTGCGTGAGTTCTGAGCCAGGGCTCTCGGCCACGATCCCACGTCCGTGAGACCCCGTGACCACGGACAGGTGTGGACGTAGGTGGCACCGTCAGCATCTCGGGGACGACTGTCATCCTGTGTCATGGAAGATGGTTCTAACACAAGCCCACGCCCATGCGTCAGAGGAGGCCTTGAGGCAGCACCCGGGGGGTCATCTCTTGCCCTCGGAACACAAGGCTTCCTGCCGATGGCGCCTGGCCAGGCCCGAGCTGAATCGGTTTCCTTCTGAGTGACGCGTTCTAGCAGCAGAACGCTGCTTTCACCAGGTTGCGGGGTTAAACATCATGTACGGGAAAGTGCTGTGTGGACCTCAGGTCTTTGTTGACACGCCCTTTAAAAATGCCACCGAGTGGGGTGACAAGCCCGTGTCCTGCGAGAGCTCACCGCACGGTGCCTTTTAGCTCCCACGACCCGGCCTTCGTCACGGTGCCGGCGGCAAGATGGCTGAGGATGGAGAGCTCCCTGCCTCCAGGGGCTGCGGGACAAGTCCTCAGCTGGCGGGGCTGTCTGGTCGAAGGAAAGAAGGCTTCCCGAGAGGACAGTCCGGTGAACACAGACGAGGGCGTGGAGACACACTCACATCAGATGTCTGGGTGACGATGCCCGAGATTTTAGTTTCTTGCTGCCTGAGTTCTACATCGTGCCCCATCCGGAAGTGACCCAACAGGTAACCTGACCGGTCTACAGGTTAGGAGAAAACTGACTCACCCTCTCCTTCACCACTTCCCTGGACCACAGGGACACCGGTCGCCGCGCGAGCATGGGGTCTCTCTCCAACACGCCTGCGGACATCTCCCCACTACGGAGCCCCGTGCTGACACCATCATTCGAGGCTACTGAGAAAAAGTAAAAAGTTATTTGCTAGAAATTGCTTAGGTTATGAAATTTAGTCCACGTCCTTAGGAAAATAAATTGGGCTACATCCCCAAATTGGAAATGATCGATCGTCCATTTAGAGGGCATATTTAATCTATGCTAACTGGGCTTCGATGGGCTGTGCAGTGCGGTTCCCGCCGCCCGAGTCCCGACGGACGCCGTAGTCTTCGGTGACCACGTTCGCTGTAATTACTTCTGCTTCCCCATTAATTTGCCGTCTTTTATATTTATCTTTATATTTAGAAAGTCACATCTCAATGTTGCTTCTTGGTAGAAAATAATTTCCTTTTATTTTTCTTTTTAAGCCTGTATTTTCCCAGAAATCAAGCGAGGTAACTTGGGTCATCAGTCTCAATTTACTTTTAAAAAACTTTAAACAGCAAGAAATGAAAAGTCATAGATATTGTTTTCACATTAATCTGCATGTAAATGATACTATCAGTTTATCGCTTCTTGTTGAGGGAAGGGGAATCTTAAAAAAATCAAAGGGGAGTTTAAATCAACGCCAGCCAAGACGAAGCTACTAATAATGTTTTCCAAAGTCTTTTATCATTTGTTTCAGAAATATGATTTATTCCTCATGGAAGCTTGATGAGAGCTTCTGGTGTCTGCTGGTTTGTCGACCTCTGCGGCTGATCCTGATGGTCCCCTGTCCTCGCTCCAGGGACCGACTCCTGTGCTCTCATTCCTGGGGACTCCTGTCCTCGCTCTGGGGAACCCCTGCCCTCACTCTGGAGACACCCTGCGCCCTTGCTCTGCAGCCCCTCTGCCCTCACTGCAGGGGGCTCCCTGTGTCCTCGCTCCAAAGGACCCCCTTCTCTCACTCTGGGGACTCCTACACCCTTGCTCCGGAGACCTCCTGACCTCATTCTGGGGGACCCCCTGCCCTTGGTCTGGAGACCCCTGCCCTCGCTCCAGAGATCCTCCCTGTCCTGGGTCTGGATTCCCTCTGTCCTAGCTCCGGAGATCCCCTAGCCTCACTCTGGGGACTGGTGCCCGCCAGGCGCTCAGGTGACTTCCGCTCATGGCAGCAGCTCCAGCGCGGCCGCCGAGGCTCTGCTGCAGGTAAGACATTCATGCTGGAGCCCGAGCTGACGGCACCTGTGGAGGCGGCCGCCGGCAGCGGATCGGAGCTGGCCTGAGGCCACCCCTCTGTCACAGGTGCTTGGGCGCCCCATGCCAGCTTGTGTCACAACATCCCCATCCCGGTGGGTACTGGGTCCCGAGCACACCTGGTCGGCTGCGTAGTGACTCAGCCCCTCAGGGGAGCTCTGGGGGACACTGTGGTCGCTGTGGAGGAAAGGTGGGGCGGTGTGGGGGCACGAGGCTGGCGTGGGTTGGATCGAGGCTCTGTTCCCGGCTTGTCAGTCCCAGAAGCATTTCCTGTTCACGGAAGCTGGGTGCTGCAGGGGAGCTGCTGGGGTGGGGGTGGCCGCGGGCCCGGAGGCTCAGTGCATATGGGGACGGCGTGTGACCCCGAGCGTCTTCAGATGGGGCTCGGTCAAGCAGTGGGGTGGGACTCTGCTACTGTTTGCTGTTGGGGCTTTGCTCTGGAACCTGTCCAGCCTGCGGCCGACGTCGCTGACTGTGGGCGATTCCGAAGACCCTGCCTCTCCCAAGCCATCGCTTGCTGTGAGCCAGGCCCCCCGGTGGGCTCGGGGGGACCAGGTGAATGCTGTCATCATGTCGGATCGGGGCCACACGTGATGACCCTGGCACTCCGCCCAGCAGTGGCTCCGTGGGCAGTGTTCCCGTGTCTCTGTGCTGGGAGTGAGGAGGTGCCAGAAACAGCACTGCCTCCTCCTGCTTGGTGAGGCCCCCGTCCCTCCACCGGCCACACACCCAGCCCAGATCACCGCCGGGCTCTCCTGCAGCCCCGAAGTCCAAGCATCATCTTTACAAGACTTGTTCCCAAGCAGATAATTTTTAGGGGGAATACAGTTGTGCCAGGAGAACTGTTTTTAATGGACATGCTTTAAAAAAAAAAAAAATGAAAACATTTAAAAAAATTAAAAAAAAATGAAACATTATGAGAGTGGAACCTAAAATCTGCTTCGCCGCTAGCCGGGCACCGAGTCAGGCACCCGCGTTTCAGAACGACGAGGATGTGAGCTCCAGCACGGGGAGTCAGGAAGACAGATGGGCTTAATTTCGATGTGCTGGCAGCAAGCACAGAAACACATAAACCAGCTCCGCAGCTCAGATGTGTGTCGCTCACGCTGCGGCAGAGAGATGAGATGTGCTCGGCGGCGCTGGGACAGAGCCGGCTGCCTTTGCAGGCAGAGAGCCACGGCTGCCGAGAGAAACCACAGTTCTCCTGTTTGCTCCAGCAGCATTCAGCGGCCGGAGCCTCAGGGACATTCTAGTAAATGCTCAGACTCCCCTTTGTTCTGATCGCACCCCTGCCCGCCCAGCTCCTTCCCTGCAGGAACGTGCTGGCGCTGCCGTCTGGGGGGTCCCGTCCCGTGGCGGAGCAGAGGGGAGGGACGGAGGGCGGCCCCAGTGCACAGGGTGCTGTGGTGGAAGAACCCTGTGCTTCACCTTCCCTGTTTCTGTGCCGTTGACGAGGACCTCAACCTGCATCCCACACGACAAAGGGATCCCGTGACGGACCCGTCAGCAGGTGAGGTCCTGGGGTCAGAGAGCTCAGCTCACTCCCCCGCTGCCCAGCGACGAGTCGGCGGAGGGGGACCGCCGTCTGTGGTTTGGGGCCCCAGGCTCAGCCTCCGGCCACATGGCAGGCTGCAGAGGAGACCCTGAGGACACAGGGTGGGCTCGGCTGAGCACCGAGTGGTGACCTCTCAGCCCCGAAACCTCAGACGTGCCATCCTGACGGTCCATGGCCCTGGCGATCTGTGGCGTTTGGGCTGACAAGGCTGCTCGTCCATGCCGCTCACGGCCCTCCACAGCCAATGCACAACCCCCAGTCTCCTTGTACACTAGCGTGTGTGTGAGTGTGTGAGGGCGTGTGAGTGTGTGAGACAAAGTGGGGTGAGTGTATGTAAGGGTCTGGGTGTGTGTGTGAAGGTCTGGTATGAGTGAGAGTTGAGTGAATGCGCATGGGGTCGAGTGTGCAAGTGTGCCCGCGGCTGTGTGTGTGTGTGTGCAGTTGTATATGCGCGTGTGGTTGTGTGTGAAAGTCTGGGGGGTGTGCAGCTGGTGGTAGGTCGGTCTGAGTGTGTGAATATGGCCACACACGCGCGTGTGCATCTGGTGTGTAGTTTGTGAGTGTGTGAGTGTGCATGTCCCTGCCAGAGGGGAGGACGCAGACGGTGAGGACAGCCCCTCCTGGTCCCTTGGGGCACCGCTGGTCGCGCTTGCCCTGGCTCTGCTCAGAGAAGCGGCCGGTGGCCTTTCATTATGTAAAATATAATACCCTCTGCAGAAAGACTCTGGACTACTTCGTAATGTTTATGCTGAAAAAATATGAAAATTGTTGGTTGCTAAGAAAACAACTTTTTGAAAATTATCACCAAAAGTTAGCAGCCAAAGACTGTATTCTTTCCTTGGTTGGGAGATTCTCCCCCAAACCGGAGGGCGAGACACCCGTCGGCTCGGCCCGGGCCCTGCACTCCGTGCCAGCGCGCCCACGAGGCCTCCCACCGGCCCTTCAGACGATGTCACATGCGTCAGTGGGGACACAAACAGCGGAGCTGCCAGCTCAAAGGCCTCGACCGCGGTCTCTCGGCCACCCCGTGCCTCCCGCAGCTCGCCGAGGGCTCGCTCGGCAGTGACGCCGGCAGGACTGGGGACGTCCCTGTTCGATTCGACAGCTTGCACAGAAATGCAAAGACGGAAGGACTCACAGTGAAGAAAATAAACGTATTTTGTAAAAACCTGAGGCATTTCATCCGGGCTGGGCGGTGTGGGTGAGGACGGAGGGGTCGCAGGAGAGCCTGGAGGCTGCACGCGCCCCTCACCAGGTTCACAAGGAAGCGGAGGCCGCCGCGTCCTCCCGGGAAACCAGGCTGCGTCAGTAACGCGGATCTCCAACGGAAAACTGAATCCGACCCCCAGCCCGCACACTCCACATAAGATAATAAACCCCGAATGGGTCAGGTATTTATTTGAAGAGGAAAGATAAGGTGAGAAAGCTTGGCGACGGCTGGTAACCGGGAAATCAGGCAGACCCTGGGGCAGGCAGGTGCGTCCCGGACGCGGAATGACGGGCGCCCGCCGCAAAGGGAGAGCTTGATAAATGAGATTACATTCGAATGAACAATTTCCATCATTAAAAGGCTCTCAAGAAAGCGGGAAGGCAAGCTCCGTGGAGGTGCAGATATTCCCAAAACACGTAATACGAGAGACGTGATCATGCTTAGACTATATCGACTCCTTCCAATCACGCGGGAAGACGGGCAGCCCAATTTTAAAAATGGGCCGGAAACTGGACCAGGTTACAAAGGTGAGCATCTAAACTGACACTGAATGTGAGAAATTGTTCACGGCCAGTGGCCATCAGGAGAGGTCCGCGGAAACGCCCTGGGGCATCAAGGGCCACGAGAGAGTCGGTGGGTGGGTGCGAGGTCCGGCCGCAGTGGGCAGCAGGGACATGGCTGTGCTGGGACCCGCATCGGGTCAGCTCGGAGGGCGATCGGCACAACGCTGGGCAAGACCGTTTTGTGTTGTCTGGAAAGCTGCTTGGATGCACCGCGTCTCATTCAGGGATGCTGTCCTCGGGCGTCCGGCCAACGGAAATGTGTGTGCGTGCTCCTTCTGGGGCGTGGACGGGGCCGTGCACAGGAGCCCTCCCTGACAGACACACACTGTCCCCCACACAGTCAAGGGGTTTCCTACGGCAAAGAGAAGCCGCGAATAACAACCTCCCACCAAACCCCGGATGGGTCTGACAAACAAGGTTGAGTGAAGAAGCCAGACACAAAATGCACACCCCGTGGTTGTGGTCACGCTTCCTCTGACGTACGTCCACCCAGTGTGGGGCCGACACCCTCCCGTTGAACCTCCAAGGGCTAGAGCCTGCTTCCACCGATGCCATGGCCCAGTCAACACGCAGGACTCTCAAGGCTGGGCCACAGACCACCAGCAGCATCATCTCTGTTCACTGGAGCGCCGGGACGCGGTCAGCCCCTGCTGCGTAAGAAAACACCCAACTCAGTGGTACGAAACCACAGATGTGGTGTGTGCTGGTGCAGCAGAGGGTCAGGATTTGTGACGCTCATAGCGAGGACGGCTGGTTTCCCCTGGGAAGAGCCGGAGGCTGCTGGGAGCCGAGAGACGGAAGCCGGAACGGCTGGGGCCGCGGGTCCATCGCCATGAGCTGTGTCTGCCCCCGCGTGTGCGTAGCTCGGCTCAGCGGCGTCTGTCATCCAGACGGTCTGCACATGGCCCGCGGGCTCGTCCGCCTCGGGGGGGTGGTCAGGCTTCCCACATGCCGCAGCAGTGAGCTGGAATGATCTATAATCCCATTTCGATGAAGTCTGACTTCATGCAACGTTAATTGTGATGACCTGGACGGCGCTTACCCCTGTGGGGGCGATAGTGGCCAGATGGACTATGACAGGGGCTTCTGGGCTCCGGCAATGTCTTATTTTATGACCTGAATGCTACAGGTTTAGTTTAGTTTTGACGATTCTTCAGGCTATACACTCAGGCTTCTGCGTCTTCTGCACTCATATTGTACTGTCCCGGATATCCCATAAAGGAAGGAAGCCGCGTTTACTGCGAGCTCAGTGCGCCCTGGACCCCACGTTGCTGCTTCTCCTACATCCCCCTTTGATCATTGCAATGCTTCTGTTACGCAGGAACTGTTATCACAGAGAGGCGAACGGACCGTCCCCAGCCGGCCCTTAGTGGCGCGGGGGTGTGGACAAGCGGTCCGGTCGATCCCAAGCCTGGCTCCTGACCAGAATTCATATTGTTCTTAAAATGAATGCTCTAAGCCATCCAGGCAATCAGCAGAAATCTAATAAACAATACGGTAAAAGAATGCGCATCGTCCAAAGTTCAACCTCACCAGAAATCAAAGAAACAGATTCAAGCCACGAGGACTTGTTTTTCTTCTTTATCAAATTGGCAATAATCAGGAGCCTGTGATTGGCTATATTTGGGGAGTTTATGGGGAAATTCTTGTGCCTTGCGAGTGGGGATGTAAATTGTTGCAAATGTCTTGGAGATATTTGACAAATATGCATTAAATATTTAAATGAACATAGCTTTTAACCTAGCAATCCCAATTCTAGTGATCTCCCCTAAGAATAATGGGGCAATTACTCAGGACTCAGACGGCGAGCTCATTCCCCATCGAGCGTCACAGCACACGGAAGGGGGAGGGAGAAGGCGGGAGGGCAAACGGGAGCCCCGGGCAGATGCGGCTCCCCGATCACGGGTGACGGAACGTGCAATGGATGGGGCACCCCGATCACGGGTGACGGAACGTGCAATGGATGGGGAACCCCGATCACGGGTGACGGAACGTGTAACGGATGGGGCACCCCGATCACGGGTGACGGGACGTGTAACGGATGGGGCACCCCGATCACGGGTGACGGAACGTGTAATGGAACGATCGTCGCACACGTGGAATGTAGTAGCAATCCCTGCGTCGCATTGCACACACAGTAATCCTTCCGTGTGTGCGTGTGCACACGTGAGCAGAGCCAACCGCGGTCCGTGAGCGACGGAACCCCGTCCGTCTGTACATGCACGTCGTGCTGGCATACGGAGCGGTGAACGGATTATTCCAAAATGTAAACAGAGTTTTGGGGACGGTTAGTAGCATCGAGTGTCTTTTATTGGGTGTTTCTGTGGGGGCCCCGAGCTTAACTGTGCATCATACACTCCCTCCTCAAACACTTGTGAAACGGAAGCCAGACGGAGAATGTACACAAAGCCGAGTCAAGTGCAAAAGGAAAGCCCGTGATCATATGCTCCCGATAGCGGAAGCTGTGTGGGGTCTCGCCTGAAGCGGAAAAACAAGAGAAATAACAACTGCGACGAAAGGATTTTTTAAACCTATTTTTTGTATTTTATGCATCCTCACTGGTGTTGAATACAGAACGGTGAAACTGCCCGATGACCGCGAATCAGAGGCTGTACGTTGAAGCTCAGGTCCAAGGCTGGCTGCTCCCACAGGAGCCCCCATGGGCACAGACACGCAGCCACGCGGACGATCAGGGCTGTTCCCCCAACCCCCGGGGCTGGGAGCGGAGCAGACCTGGGATCTGACGTTGGGGGCAATGACCCCGCTGGGTGCCGTCCATGCGGGACCTCCGCTTTCTTCCCAGTAGGGTGGGCTCCTGGATCCTGCTGGAAGCAGGGTTCGCTGCTGTGAGGCCCCCTCCCCCAACCCGACTGCACCCCCGCCTGCTGCTGCCATGACCTCCTAAACTACTAAGACTATCACCCCTGCCTGAGACACCCCCAGGTCCAGTCCTCACCCGGGGGACCCCCATCCTGCTCCTGCTGCCCATCCCTCTCCCTGCAGACCTCGGTCTGTCCCCTGCCCCCCCCCCACCAGTTTGTTCCTGCTCATCTGGGCACCACCGGCTCACGTCACGTCCCCAGGGAAGTACGGCCTCTTGCACGTTCTCTACCTGATCCCAGAAACACACACCTGTACAGCACATGCACAGTCACACACCTGTGTGCGTGCTTACAGCCGCGCAGACACTCACCACCGTACCACACACCCGGGCTCACACACATGCACACACAGACTCACGAGCTCGCCCCCGGCACGGGCACACACACCGGCTGCACGCGCGCACACACACGTTCACAGTGAACCTAGAGTCTCTCCAGACTGGGGCCACTGAGCCTCCTTGCCCGACAGACGCCCCCATCCCCGACATCAGCTTCGTCGCTGGGTTGAGTGACTCATGGCTGCAGGTCTATCCATCTGCCTGCACTGGCCGCTCAGGCCGCCTCGGTTCCGCACAAAGCTCTACATCCGAACGCAGCAGAGCGTCGCGCACCTGCGAGGTCTCAGAAGCACCTGCCAGTGGGCAGGGGACCGGCGGGCTGCGCAGCCGGGGGGAGGGGTGACCTTCCGGCTTGGGGCCTCGCCTCACATTGTCCTGGGAGGTTCCAGGAAGGTGTGCGTGAGGACAATCCGACCCTTGCCCACCCCGGAGCGAGGACAAAGTCACCAGCAGCCTGCTGGGGTCTTGTCAGTGGGATCAGCATCTGTACGGGCACAGACGCCCCGGCTCACACGAGGGGGCCTCACACACACTCTGTAGGTGTGAACACACCACTGCACACTCTCTATCTCCTGATCTCTGCACCCTGGACCCGCCTCCCACTGCCTCCAGGGTCCCACCAGAGCATCCCCATGGGGACTGTGACTCACTGTGTCTCACACACCCCAATGCCCCAATGGCCCCTGTTTTCAGACTTTGTCCTGGAGTCTCTACTTTCAGGCCCTTCGACTGAGGAACGTCCCAGGACAGAGCTCGGTGGCCTCCCCAGCCCTGCGTGGGCTGTGCCCGAGCGCTCAGATGCTGTGGTGGGGCGACAGGGGCCGGGGAGCTGCAAGGCCACGGAAAGGGCTGGTGTTGCAGGGCGCGGTCGAGGTGGCTCCGCAGACCCCCGGACGGAGCTGAGCACGGACAGCAAGGTCAAGGGGGAGCTCGCAGGGGTGGAAGCGCAGCGGCGGCGGCCGACGCGGCCTCGGTAGGAGAAGCGGCCTGCGTGGGAGAAGCCTTCCCGTGAGGCACGAGGGGCCCGGCTTCAGGTGCTCGGCCAGCACTGCAGGAGGAAGCTTGTAGCGCTCTATCCTGGCAAGCCGTGAAGGAGAGGGGTCTGTGCTGTCCTCTGACTGCATCAGGCAATTAGAAATCCAGTCATATTTCTATGATTCGTAGGTCAGTTGTGTAAACGAGGTACTAATTTGCGTTTTCTAATATGCTCGGGCCACGCAGGTATTAAAATAGTCCCTGGGTGTGACCGTAAATTTGGATGGGATTCGAATCATCTGCCTGTGTACTCGGGGCTTCTTTTTGTGTCAGTAATTGCTTCCTAATTATCTTCCAGTTGCTAAATAACATTTGACTTAGTTTATCAAACAGAATTTTCTAAAGCACCTCCTGAAGGCATTGTCGGCATCTGACTCTGATTACCATCATCCGGCAGAAATGAGGCATCAGCCTCTGTCGCTGGGGTAGAGCGCGCGGACTCGGCGGGGGTCCCCGGTGCGACTCCATGCCACGGGGAGCCTGGCCCCGCAGCTGATGAATCAAAGGAGACGTGGGTCCTTCAAGCTGGGGACTTGCTCACAGGGAGGAAATCAGCTCGTTGGTCACACGCTTAGGTAGACCATGGAGGGAATCAAGGCCAGGGTCCCGGGTGGGATCGGCAGTCCACCGGGACCCCCAGGGCATCCCCTGGCCAGGGTGGATGGGAGGAAGCATAGGGAGCTGAGGGCCTCAAGCCTCCTGGGAGGTGTCGGTGGATGAATCCTCCAGAGCCCTTGCCCCTCTGCGGGGAAGCTGAGGCATGCGCCACACCAGGGGGCGGCCGACTGGAGCCTGGGGAGCAAATCTGGCCCACCGCCTGGTTTTCAAATAAAGTTTGGAATGCAGTCCCGGCAGTCTCGTCAGGCAGGTCTGTGGCTGCTTTCACGCCGCAAGAACATGGAAGAGAGGCCACCAAGACCCCGGAGCCCGCAGCACCGAAGTGAACCATCGGGCCGCTGGCAGACAACGCTGGCCGACTCCTTCCGGCGGCAGGCATGGGTTTTCGGTTCTTCCATGGCGAAGGGTCAGTGTTCCCTGTTTTCTTAGCAGCTAATTTTTTTCTACATTCACATGGGCCTGGCGACCTTCTGTCCTACGGTCTTGGCTTGATCGGAACCGAGGCTGGTTTCTCAGCAGCTACAGATCAGCCCCAGCTGCTGCCCAGTGGGGAGAGGAGCAGAGCCTAGTGAGCTGAGCAGTCCTTCTAGAAGGCTCTGCAGCAGCCGGAGCACAGCTGTCAGGAAACAGCTTGCAAAATGTACCACGTCACCAGCTTTAATCGGCGGCTCCATCTCCAACGTCAGGAGCCTCTGTGGTCCTCAACTCACCCCAGTGGTGCGGCACGGTTATCCGCCTGCCCTGGTCCTCGTCCCCTGTCAGAAGATCAGGGTTCAAAGTACCAACTTTCTAATGAAATAAAAGGGATATTTATTTGCATCATGTTAATTAAGGATCATTTCACATTTAATAAAAGAAGTCATCTTGTGTGTGTGTGCTGGTGATCTAGAAGACCCCCACTTGTTAGCCCGAGGCACAGAGATGCCCCCGGAGCACTTGCACTTGGCATCCAGTCCTTTCCTCTGACTCCAACCTTTTGTTCCCACTCGCCTTCCAGGGACAACCCTGCATGACGCAGAACTTTGTCCCACCTGACCCAGGAAGGGTTCGAACCCTACACTGACTTTGAGTGCAGCCGCAGACGCCAGGAGGGCCCAGGGCAGGTGGGTGTCTACGGGGCGGCCGCCGTGCTCCGATCTTCTGGTGAGGGTAGAACGACGCTCCCGATGCACCAGACAAATTAGCAAGCCCTGGATTCATTCTCAGACAAGGAAACAATTTCCGTATTTTCTCTGACAAACTAACATGTATTTTGTAACATTTTCAAGGCGTAACATTTAAATTGGAAAAGACATTTAAAAAATCCTTTCATACATTGCATACATTTCCCAAATAATTTTATAGGTTGCATTAACTTCCAAAATAACTCAGCTGCCGGGTTCTTACATTGATGTCACACTTTTTTTTGCAAGAAAATGAGTAGGTTCTTCTTTGATAATCAAAGCTCCATTGTTCACTTTTTCAACTGAAATGCCTATCTTTTCACAGAAATAAGTCCAGGCAGGGAGCTTGATAGAACTGCCAAGGCCGTAGGTTTTGCGACCCCCCAGGCTCGCAGAAGGTTCTTGTGTGTGTAGGGGGGGGTGTGGCCAGGATGAAGACCCCTTCCCCGGAGTCTGACGCAGCCCCAGGGCTCCAGCTCGCCCGGGATCCGCGGGTGTTCTCTGGCTTGGGTGTTTGTCTGTTTTCTTTCCTCAAGCCTGCAGCCCTTCTCTTCATAAATTAGATCAAAGCATCTTTCAGAACGTACCGAGAACCGGCGCGGGGCTGACAGGCCTCTTTGGAATTGCTTGACTTACTTTCCTACAATTCAAAGGCGTGCATCAGTCTGAGACTTCTGTGCAGAGACGTCCCCGGGGAGAGTCTCTCATGGGTCACTCTCCTCGTTATGACCGGCAGCCTATGGATTTTGCTGTCGATGATTACTTCAGAACAGATGATCATTCGCAGAGACACTTAGACGCGGAGCATCCATCTCCCACGGCAGCCAGGCTCGGGCTGCACGCACTTGGCGGTTCAGGATACGTATTGAGTTTTCCTGAAAATATTTCTCTATTTTTAATTTTTTTAAAGGAAATTTACAAGTCGAAGAAGACATGCGGCATACCAATAACGGGAAACATAAGCCGCTCTCAGGATGACGGCAGTCGCATTTCCTGGGGACGAGCTGCTGCGTATCTCGAGCACGCGAGGCACTTCGTCCTGACTCCCAGGCTGCACAACACCCGCGCGATTGCCAGGTGCCTCCGACATGCGAGGCTGGGGTGCAGGGAGGCGGGGACGCAAAGACTCGGCGTCGTGACCGACGTGCTTCTGTGCACACTCGCGGGGCACGAGTGGAGACGCCTGCCAGAAGCGGCTGAAGCTGGGTCCCCCTTGTCATGTTCTTTGGAAAGTGCCTCTCTGGGGCCTCTGCCCATTCCTGCTTGCATTATGGGGGTCTTTTTGCTAGTGGGTTGTATGTGCTCCTTTTAGGTTTTGGATCGTAACCCCGTATCAAAACCTTGGTTTGGAAACGTTCTCTCCCGTGCTGTGGCTGACTTTTCAACTCGCGGGTGGTTTCCTTGGCCGGGCAGAAGCTTCTCAGCTTGATGTGGTCCTACTTGTTTACTTTTGCTTTTGTTGCCGCCGATTTTGGTCCCTGACGTACGGAATTTCAAGATGTCAGATCCGAGAAACAGAGCCTAGGGAGGGTTTGCCGGGGTCTGGGGGTGGGTGGGGAACGTCGGTCAGAAGATGTCCGTCTGAGGGGGCCAACTTCCAGTTAGAAGATGACTAAGTTCCGAGATCGATTGTACTACAGGGTGACCGTCACCCATAACCCGGCACACACTTGAAATTTGCTAAGAAAGTGGATCTATATACAGTGTCTCTCTCTCTATAGAGAGAGAGATATCATATATATAAAACTAAAAAAAAAAAAAAAACCAAAAAACAAGACCAAAATCGGGCCACAAAGGAATAACACATCCGTGAGCAGCAGGTGGTTCGTTTGCTGGAGCTGTCGTGACGGACGACCGGACCGGGGCTTTAAGCTGCAGAAGTCTACTGTCTCTGGCCCTGAATCCACAGTCCAGGTGTTGGTGGGGTTGGTTCTACTGAAGCCCCCTCTCCTCGGCTTGTGGACGGCTGCCTTCCCCTGCGTCCGCACGTGGCCGTGCCTCTGTGTGTGTCCGTGTCCGAGTCTCCTCTTACAATGACACCAGTCATAATGCTGTGCACCCTGGTGACTTCCGCTCACTTTAATTACCTCTTTAAAGACTCCGTTTCCAAATACAGTCACATTCCGAGCCTCTGGGGGCTACAGATTCCATGTGTGAATTTGGGGGGCATACAGCTCAGCCCATAGCAGCAGGAGAGCAAGTTATGATCTTTTCAAATGAAAGAACATATTCTTGTCATTAAATGGTTGCCCATCCCACAACACGTCCAGACGGTGTTGGGTGATGTTTGAACATCCTGGAAGGTCAGAGCCAGTGGGGACCTTCACCATCTGAGCCCAGGCGCCTCACTCCAGAAACAGGACTCTGTGTCCCAGGAAGGCCCGCTGGCCAGCCCCGGCCACAGAGCGAGGCCACAACAGAGGGGCCGACTCCTCACATCCGATGTCCTGTTTCCGGGGGAAACACAACTCAAGCAGTAAGAGATGCCCACGTCTAGTTAAAGATACCGTGACGCTTCCCAAAGCCAAAGAGGGACAAATACCAAGAAAATCCCGCTGAGGCAAATTATTCTTCAGTTGCTGGAAAGCAGAGATGAGAAAAATTTAAAGGCAGGCAGAGGGGAAGAAGCGTCACCTCCTTTAGAGGTCAACGATGAGACCGAAAGCTGACTTGTCCGGGAAGTGAGTGAGCCCAGGGGGTTATGGAATAATCCACTTCGGAGACTTTTTAAAAAGTTTTTATTTATTTATTTGTCAGAGAGAGAGAAGGAGGGTGGGAGCTCACACCCAGCGGGAGCGGCAGGCAGAGGGAGACGCAGGCTCCACACTGAGCAGGGAGCCCGACGTGGGACTCGATCCCAGGACCCTGGGACCATGACCTGAGCTGAAGGCAGACGCTTCACCCACTGGGCGTCCCCACGTGTCCTGGGAGGCTCTCTGTTGAGATGAAGTCTGAGAGCTGGAAACGGTGCAAGACCGACGTCAGCCCATCTGCATTTCACTCCTACTTCCCCATTACGCCGTGTCTCCTGTTCTCACCTGGTGTCTTCTCTCCCCAAGGATCGTGTAACTCGACTTGTGCACAAACACGCTTTCCTCATTGAGTCAGTGGCAGACCTGGGGTCCCTTTATCTCCGAAAACTGACCGTGCGTTTCCTCAGCACACAGGCAGTCTGCTGCCTAGCCCAGTAACCTCTCCCAAACGAGGGCTTCTGCACCGACATGCCATGCTTTTCTGATCCCACGGCCTTGCTCGGAGTTCTTCTGTTGTCCAACGATGTCTTTTCTGCTTGTCTTGTCTTTTGCAGCCTGAGATCCAAACCCCACGCATTTGGGGGCCGGGACTGGCCCTCCTCCCAGTCCAGGGCAGCCGGCCCCAACACGTTACACTCCCGTTACATTGATGCCTTTAAAGAGTGTGGGAACGTTATTTGATAAAATGTTCCTCCGCGTGGTTTCGTCTGATGTTTCCTCATCACTAGACTCAGACCCTGATTTTCCGGACAGAAGCTGCCCGGAAACGATCCGTGCGCGTCCGTGGTTCTCCGTGGAGCTGGGGACACTCACCTCCCGCTCTGACTCACAGACGAACGGGGTGACCTCGGGTCCCCTTTTCCTGTTCGAAATGCCCGTCTACCGCAGCCCGGAGACGTGCACCCACACACCGAGGAGTTGAACATACTGGACTCCAGGACTCCCTCAGTCTGTTTCCTGGTCTTCGTAATCAGGCTGTGGAGTCAACGACTGTGCAAAGCCTTTCGGGTTAGTTCTCTCCCCGCTTCAGTGCGTTTGTGTCATTCAGATAAAGTAAAAGTGTGCGGGTTCGTCCCCGCATTCTATTTTAGGATTTTGAGGACGTAGAGTCTTACCATGGCTCCAGACTTGAAAACCGCACGACAGGCCCCCGCCGGCACCCCACGGCCACGTGTCTCGGCAGGTGGCAGGTCCCGCCGGTTTGTTTCGTCCTCCTGGGCTTACGTTCGCAAAACTAAGCCAGCAGGTGCTCCCGCTTCCCCTCGGCGCAGACGCACGTTTTCAACCCGCACGGGTTCTCAGTCCCAGCAGAACCACCCGCCCAGGTTCTCAGTCCCAGCAGAACCACCCACCCGGGTTCTCAGTCCCAGCAGAACCACCCGCGCGGGTTCTCAGTCCCAGCAGAACCACCCGCCCGGGTTCTCAGTCCCAGCAGAACCCCTGCTGGGTCCTCGTTTAGGCCCACACTGTGCTCCATCTGGCCGCCGCCTGCGGTTTGGCACGTGTGACGAGGCCGGGCCACTTCCTTAGCGGGCCTGAGTGTCCGTGTTTGCGGCCTGCAGGAGATGGGCCTCTGCCGCCCTTACCGGCTCGTGCTTCGTAGCTGGAGGCGGGCAGGACTCACCCCGGAGCTAACGGGCTTGCCCAGGCTCCAGCCACGCTCTGTCGACAGAAGCTGGCGGCGGGCAGGTGGCCCTCGGCTTGCCGACTCCTGCGTGATCCTTACTGAGCCATCAGACAATCCCGCCACGCACAGCCCCAGGACACGACACGCTGTGTCATTGAACACCTGGAGGGTCCCTTGTGGGATCGCTGGACAGAGGTGAGTGCCCGCGTGACCCCCGGGCCGCCCCCTCCTTTCCCTGGGGCTGCGGCCGCGTGTCCCACCAGCAGCTCCTGCCAGTACCCGCTGCCTACAGCCTCGCCGGCGGGACGCAGGGCCAGACCGGCTCAGTCCCGAAAGTCGGCTGCGTGAGAAATGGTCTCGCGGTGTGGTTTTATTTAGCATTCTTCTTCTTTTTGAAGATTTTTATGTATTTATTTGACCAAGAGAGAGTGAGAAAGCACAAGCAGGGGGAGCGGCAGAGGGAGAGGAGAAGCAGGCCCACGGAGCAGGGAGCCCGATGCGGGGCTCGATCCCAGGACCTGAGATCATGACCCCAGCGGAAGGCGGAGGCTTCACTGACTGAGCCCCCAGGTGCCCCTTATTTCGAATTCGTCTAATGGAGATGATCTTACACCGCCTTTATCAGGTTTAAGTTTAAATGTTTCAGGGCTTCATGAAAAAAAATTTCTTTTTCACTTTTTAATGCACGGGAACATTTCTGCTGCCGTGGAATCTCTTGCCTTCAAAGCTTTGGTGCCATCCCCTGTGATGTTATCAGAACCTCGTATTTTTTGTGGGTAGTTTATTAGTAAGTTTCTGCCTTCCATAAAGTTATTCTGTTTAAACTTTCTACTTCTGTAGAGTTAATTTTAGAGAACTCTATTTTCATAGGAAATTACCCTTTTCATCGAGATTTTCAAATTTGTTTGTACAGAGTCCTGCAGATAATCCCGTATGATAGTCCATAATTTTAATTTTGGGGGGCAATATTCTGTTACACACTTGTCATTTCTTTATAAAAATAGTGCTTTTCTTCTCACTTTCCCTAATCAAGATACCTAGCTGTTGGTCTACTTTGACAGGAAAAAAAAAGTTTTGAATTATTCATCAGAGCTACAATTTTTCTAGTCTCTACTATATTAATTCTGGCTTTTACTATGTGTTTGCTTTTTTGTGCTTTCTTTTGGCTCACTGTTCTTTTCCCGGCTTCTGCATTTACGAGTGTTTATACTGAGGCAGGCATCGAAGGCTACTCGGTTCCTCTGATTACTGATTTCAACGAACTCTATAACTATGATCTGTTTTTAGAAATTCTGTAATTTAATTTGCATTTCTCAGTTTATCTCAAAGTTGCTTACATGAAGGTTTTTTTTTTTTTAAATTTCCAGGCTGAATTAAATTTTTGTTCTTTATTTTAGGTATTAGCTTTTAGTTTCACTGCACTGCAATCAGAAACAATTATGAGCCATTTTCTACCTTATGGGGTGTATTGATATTTTCTCTGTGAGCTAATAAATGATCGATTCAGGAAAGTGCCGTGTGTGCTAAGGAGCGAATTTCAAGTAGTGCAGTAAAATCTGTCTTATTGATTATGTCTTCCAGCTCCCTACTTATTTCTGTTCACTTTTGTACTTTGTTTTCTATTTATGGAGGTGTTTACTGGGTCAGTTTCAGCAGAGCGACTCAGAATGGCCATCCGCTTGTGAATTGTTTAAGTATTAGAACCTGTACTGTGTCCGTTTCCGCACGGGGTCAGAACACACGCCTTCTGAGCTCCTCATTCGCCTTCCGTCACGCTGTCTTTCTGTACATTTCCGGCCTTTCTGAGCCAATCTGGCTTTTTGATATGTCGTGGGCGTATGGCACGTAGTGAAATCTTGCTTTCTGAAACCGACTGGAAATAGTGTTGTCTTCATGGGTCGGTCAGACCCACTCGTATTCTCACGTGGCTGCTCGTCGGGTGCTAGTGCAATTCCACCACTCCAACAGCCGCTGGAGTTTCCACGAAAATTCGTGATTCTCCTTCCCTCCATGATGGGTCTTCTCCACTTTGTTTACTTTACTCTCTCCTCTCCCTGAGGTTTATCTACACCGGCGTCTTTGCTCACAGTTGGGTTCCAGCGCGTCTTGTGCCATTTTCGAATCCCCTTATCTTCTGTGTTCTTTCTTAGCATTTTGCAGCCTGTTTATGTTTTTGTTTTGTAAAAGATTTATCTATTTACTTTAGAGAGACACAGTGAGCACACAAGTCAGGGGACGGGTGGGGGGGTGGGAGGGGAGAAAATCCCAAGCAGACTCCGTGCTGAGTGCAGAGCCTGACGGGGGGCTTGATCCCACCACCCTGAGGTCATGACCCGAAGAGTTGGACGCTCAGCTGACTGAGCCCCCTGGGTGCCCCCAGCCTGCTATTTCACAGTCAGTTCTAGCGGTGTCAGTGATCCATACCACAATCAGGAGGTCTTTCCTATTCCTTTTCTCTCTTGTCCCCCTTTTTAGTCTTATTATTTCCATCCTTGTGAAATACGCAATATGGTATATCACTCCTCCGCTCCCAGCCCTGCCTCCTTCCTGCTGGCCTCAATCTTCCATTATATATCCCAAATGCTCATCACCAGTCTTTGAGCCCAAGCTTCTCCAGGCCTGTTTTGGGGGATCAAGCTTGTCCCTCCATAGGTCTCTCAGGATGGGCTGTGACAGCTGCGCTCTTCTGTGGTCAAAGCTGCTGTGAACGAGCCTGGGCCTTGGACTGATTTTGCCAGGATAGTAAATCCTCAGTTTACATATTCTTTCCTCAAATATATTGAAAATCTTATGTTGTTGCTGCCTTGAGATGCCTGATGCCAGACTAATTTTCTTGCTCTTGTAGGTTAGTTTTCTATTTTTGCCTTGAAGTTCTGTTCATGTTTAGCTTTAAAAGCCTAATGATTTTACCCGGATAAGACCCGAGAGTTAATTATTCTGGTTCAATTTTCTCTGGTGTCTGTAGGTGCTTGAGAAATCTAGACTTAAGTCTTTTACTTCTGGAAAGTGCCCACCAGCTAAGGTTGAAATATCAGTTGTGATCCATTGTTTTGTGTTTCTCTTTCAGGATCTCCAATTATACAAATGTTGGACTTTTTAATCACACCTTTCATTTCAGCCATTTAACACTCCTCTTTTCTATTATTCTCTTTCTTCCATTTTCTCATGCAAGTTGTCCTCATGTTCTTCTGGGACGTTTGATAAATTTCCATTAACATCATTCTTCCTAGGGCAGTGTGTAGGTTTGTCTTCCTTTCTGAAATGACAATATGTCTTTCTTCCGTGTTTTTCTGAGGTCCGTAAACTGTCGTTTGATTTCTTTATTTATTTTTAATTTTAGTTTCTGAATTTTGGGTAGTCCTCAAATGCTCACACGAGGACATTTAACCAGTCTGGAGATGGCTCTAACTTCATTCTGCGTTTACTGTTTTTGGTGGGTGGTTCATCAGCTTAAATGTTTGACTTAAATTCTTTCGCTTATTCTTTATACAGATGAACATACCGATGCTTCAGACAGAGGAAAATCACGTATGTCTCTTCACACTGTGGCATTCTGGAGGGTGTATTTTATGTTCTGAGAGGAACTTCTGTTGTTGTGGCCGACTGTAGCTTCTGTAACAGTTTTGGGGGTGAGGGAGTGGAAGGGCTGTGTGGCCTTCACTGCTTTGGGATCCATTTATCTTGCAGAATTCCAAATTTTGCTTCTTGTTTTCCATTTTTCCTTCTACCACCTAGTCGCCAATGGGTGTCGTCCTCTCAACTTTAAGACTCCTGTCTCCCAGAGACAATGACTTCTCAGTCCCACTTAACTTAAAGGTCTTCCCTACAGTCAGTACATTGATCTGATAAGGAGGTTTCTTAGATTATTCACAAGTAGGGTTGACTCTATTTCAGGGAGGTTTTAGTCCTTTGATTTCCTCTTTCCTTCCTGCATATTCCCCAAACCCCACTGGATTCCCACAGGGGCTTGCCGTGGAAGCTGAAGAAGTGTTTCCACCATAGTTTGGTCAGTAGTTCTTCAGCAGAAGGAAACTGAAGTCTGTGGTGTCCTTTTTCTCTTTGTTATGTGGAGGATGGTTGGTTTCTTTTTTTTTTTTTTTTTTCTTTCCTAAATCCTATTTTTGAGACACACTTTTACTACAGCTGCCTGGAAAGGCTAGGACGGCATCTACTAAGCTCCAAAGAGAAGAGCCTCCCTCCTGGATGTTTATGCCCACTCAACTCTTGTGCAGACATGAAGCTGTGGGACTGGAGGCGACACAGAGCCACATGAGGGGGTGGGGATAAACACTTTTTGTTACATTTGCACAAGGGACTACCAGGTGCCAACCCCACTGAGGAACTACTGATTCAACCATGATTGCCTCAAGGGCAGCACGCTGTGTGATCCCATTTATGAGAAACTCTAGGATAGATAAACCGGGGAAGTCATCCCCTGCAGAAGCCTGTGTGTGGGAAGGAAAGAAGAGCCTCCCTCTGGGGCCACGGTCCTCTCCGTCCACCACTGAGACGGGCCCTTGCAGGACACGTGCTCTGCCAGGGCAGGTCACGAAAAGAGACACACTGGGGTGAGCACTGGGCATCAGGGCCACCCTGGGCAAAGCTGGCATTTCACCCCATCGTTCCGTACGACCACCCAGAGCAGGGTTTTCCTTCGGACAGAGCAGTGCGGTGCTCGTGTAGAATATTTTGCAAGTTTACCCACATTAGCTTGTTGTGGAGTCCTTGTGTTGTCGGTTTAGGAAAATAATGGTGAGTGGAGGAGGGATGCGTGCGCGTACGCCAGGGAAGGGCGCACTGGCTCCCGCGCTGAATCACCCGCAGCCCAGCGCCTCAGCACAAAAGAGCCTGGGGAAGATCGCGACGATATATCCTCTTGAAATGTCTACTCGACATTCGGATTCTGAGAACCAGGAGGTGAATGGCAATAAAGGCCTCTGGAGCGGAAGATCGGCGGCGCGCGGGCTCGTGCTGAGCACAGACGCGTTCACACCAGCAGTGCTGACCAGCGCCCAGGAAGACCAGCGTCCTCCAGGGGGCTGCCCTAGAGGGCTTGTGGGCAACCGTCGGGGTAACACCGCTGGCTCTGACGACCCGGAGAGGGGCCAGGAGTGAGCTGCGAACATTCCACAGCTTTTTGACCTGTTTCTCCAGAAACGAATCCATCTTTACAGAATAAAAATGAAAACTTCATCTAAACAAAGGATTGAAACCTCAATCTTTTTCATCATGTTTTTAGTCTTTAAATCTCAGAGGGATCTTGTATGGAATGAGTATTGAGAGAAGAGATATTTATCTAAAAACCAGCAATTTCCTCAGTTTGACTTCTGTCCTCCTTTTGTTTAATTCCAGTAAAATCTAACATAATGTGCTTGTTAAACACGAAGGTGGATTATGATTTGATTATAGTAAATCTCATTCTCCCACACACGTTATTTCCATTCTGCCTGCATATAGGTAGAAAAGTCCACATCGATGTGAATATAATATTAATAATGGTTATTGTTAGGAAGTAAGATTTGGGGATTTTTTTTTTATCTTTTCAGGTGTTTTTATTATTATTATTATTTTTTACAGTAACGAGGCAGATAGCTGAGTTTTGTTTGGTGCGTGTCATGCCCCAGGGACGCTCAGGGCACTGCTCACTGTGAGCTGCCTCTATGCTCAGAGCAGCACTACGAAGTGGCCCCACTTCACAGATTAGCCATCAAGGGACAGAAAGCTGTGTCACTTTTCCGAGGTCATCAGCAGAGCTCGTGGACAGGTCTGGGCATCCTGGCTCTGGAGCTCTGGAGTCCGTGCTCCCATGCCCGGGGCCCTCCTGTCTGAGCAGCTGCAGCTGTTGTGGTCGGCCGCATTCACAGGCCGTTGTTTCTGTGATGCTTTGCTGGCCTCATCCGGGTTTTGTCCACATGGTGCTCATGGTTTATCTGGCTGGACAGATAGATCTGTGAGTTTTGGGGGACTCACATGGTATTTATTTCCCCCAGGTGATGGATACAAACAAGGGGATGCCATTGGGGGAGACCCCTGTCTTCAGGATAAAGGGGTTGGCATGCCTCACCCGCAGACACAAGGGACAGAACTCGGGATCTGTGGGGCATGGAGGTTCTCAGGGCAGCACCTGTGTGTGGGGTGAGCAGCAGGTGTCCTGGCTCTGGAGCCTGGGCTCCCACGCCCTGGGCCCTCCTCTCTGAGCAGCTGCGGTTTTCACGGTCGGCCACATTCCCGGGCCTCTGCTCTGGTTTGTGACGTGGACGGTGATGCTGCCGGGCGACTCCCGCGGCCCCGCGGAACGACCTGTGCGAGCCGCTGAGGGGACCCAGCGGGCTCTTATTCCTTCCTTGCAAAGGACCGTTGGGTTCGCACACATCCCTGGCATGGCTGGAAAGGAGGTTGTTGGACGCACTATTATCTCTGATAAACACTCATCCTCTGCTCTCCAGCAGCGACAGAGCCCGGCAGGCCATGTGTGACGTGCGCTCAGAAAGCTTCCTCACGGGCAGAGCCAGCGTTCCCGAGCTGCGGGGTACCGACTGCTCACCGCCATGCCCCCCTTTGTCCTGCACGCGGGACGCGGCCTCCCGAGAGAAGGAGCCAGGTTTGCTACCACCAGGGGGGTGCTGCTCGTTCCGGCAGACGAGGGGTGGGCACGCCAGGCCTCGGGTCTGCAGGTGGGGCAGGACTCGTCACGGTAGGATCCCAGCCCCCCAGACAAGGGGGTCCCTCTGCGGCATCACGCCTCCAAGTCAAACCCCTGGTTTTCTTTCTTGGACTTGGTGACTGTAACCCAGGACCGACTACGAGCTGGGACCTCTAAGAGATTCAAGTTCTTCCCCATCCCATTTCCAGTTGCCATGACTTGAGAGCCCAGTCCTGCAGGCCTGAGCAACAAGCAGCCGGGAACATCGTGCTCTGCCCTGGAGGGGGGGGGGCCCGGTCCACGGGCTGTAGCTGGGGCACCTGATGACGACACGTGACCAGCGGTAACCAGGTCGCGCAGCGCGGGCGGGTCCACACCCTTTCCTCCCACGCTCCTGCAGCCAGGTCATGAGGGCGGACGCTGGCCTCGGTGTGGACAGAAGAGCAGGCCGGAGGGCAGGAGACGGGACAGTCCCCCAGCTGTGTGCATGTGGGTGCCTCTTGACAGCGGCCTGGGAGGGGCCGTCCTCTCTGCCTCCAGCTGTGACACCCCGAATATTGATGCCACCAGTCCAGGCAGACTGGCAGGCTGGGCCTTCTCAAGTTCTCCTTCTCTGAGCCAGATGACCTCCCCCTGAGGCTGCCCAGCTGAGCCACCCTCCAGTCCCGGGTGCAGGCCCCTTCCTGGAGGGCTCGACATGGGCCCCTGGTGTCCGCAGTGAGCAAGAACAATGCGGATGGGAATCTGTGTCACCGCGCCGAAACTCGCGTCTGCTGGAATGTCCAAGGTTGAATCTGTGTCATCGCGCCGAAACTCGCGTCTGCTGAAATGTCCAAGGTTGAATCTGTGTCACCGCGCCGAAACTCGCGTCTGCTGGAATGTCCGAGGTTGAATCTGTGTCATCGCGCCGAAACTCGCGTCTGCTGAAATGTCCGGAGGTTGAATGGAAATACTGTCTACCCCAGAGGACCCCCGGCTGGAGTGTCCCCAGAAAGCAGCACAGAGACATCCCCCTGATGCGGATAGGAGAGCTGCACTACCAGGTCCCCGAATCCACGGGGTGTGAGGAGTCGTGGGTGAGAGGGCGGCCGCCCTGGGAATGGGGGCTGTGCTGGTCCCGGCCGTGCTGTTGGCTGTTCCTGTGCTGCCGTGTTTGCAGGAGCCGAGGCAGGCTTGTCGTGGGGGCTTCTCAGTGTTCCCACGCTCTGAGCCTCACCTGGGAGAGGAGTCCCCCTCCCCGCCGGCTACCCTCTCTGGCCAACAACCCGGAGTCAGCGCAATGCGTGTCCCCGTGGGGAGTGCTATGTGCGTCAGTACCGGCCACCCCAGTGTCCCCTCATCCCTCCAACACAGCAACTGGCCCTGGTCCTAGGACCCTCAGCTCAGGCCCCCGAGGGGGACAGTGATGACCCTCCTTGGACATGCGGCTCCAGTGCTAAGTAGGCCTTGCTCTTCCCACCACTGGTGCATGTGGCTCTCGTGACGTGGACCAGCCGGACTGTCCTGACGGACAGCCCGCCCCTTCCTCAGCAGGGGTGAGGCCCCCAGGATCTGTGGTCCGAGCTGTGGCCATTGGGATCCAACCTGGGACTACAGAGACTTGCCCTTTCTCATCTCTTAGGAAAACTAAGTGAAAGTCATTTTATAACTTGCGGAGACAATACAATTCAGAAGAAAAAAAATGACACCGATTTTTTAAAGGTTTGGATGAGATGCAAAGTCCTTGTATGTGCCCCCACCGCCACTATGAGTAGAAATTCGACAACAAACCAGGAGGTTCTACGTGCAGGAATAAACAGGTTCCCACGGAGAGAGGAGGGCTGCCCCTCACAGGCGTACTTGTGGGACGGAGGCCTGAGCTCTCCGCCAAGCGGGGTGGGAATGCGCCCTCATTGCGTGGAAACGAAGCAACCGGAGGAGATGCCTGTGATCACCACAGCAGGAAGAACAGCATGAGGGCTGGTATTCTTCATGGGGCTTACGGGAACGACCCCGAGGGCCAGGGGTCTGGGGGCTAGAAGGGCTGGCAGCATTGGTGCAGGTGCAGCAGCGAGGGGAGGGCTCAAGACCCAGGACAGGGGCGCAGGGCCGTGGGGAATCGGAAATGTGAAGCCCCTGGGAGCCCACGGAGGGTGATGTTTGCTTCAAGCTGTCTGGTCCCCAGAACTGACAAGTGAGGAAGGCCCCAGGCCTGGTTGAAATCTCACAGCAAGAGAAGGTTCAGACCATAAGGTTCAGGTGGAAACCCCGGCTGTGGAGCTGGGGCTCTGGCTGGTGGCCGGTCCAGGGAGAACAAGACAAGTTCCCAGTGACAGGGACGGGTCTACGAGGGGACCGCAGGTCTGGGGACAGGCCGTCAGCTGGGCTCTCTCAATGGGCAGGCACGGGAGAACCCACAGGCAGCCCGTGGCACGGGAGAAGGCTGGCCAGCAGGAGCGCTGGGGCCCCCCACTCGGCCCCGTTTCCATCACGCACAGTAGGGCGGGAATCGTCCGGCGGCTGCAGCCGTTGAATGCTGTGGGCAGAAGTCCGGCAGAGGCCACGCGGTAACGATCGGTCGTGGTTACTCAGTGATCCTGTGCTCTCTGCTGGCCCTGGTCCTCCACACGGCGGCGGAGGGTGGCAGAAGGCGCTTGAAACGCATCAGAACAGACCCTGGTCTGTATCAGCATTTTAAGCAGGTTTTCTGGTCATATACGGACTCTCTGGAGATACATTTCTTGGGTTCAGTAGCCACCACGGGACACACAGTCTACTCTCCGTGCACATCCAGAGAGCAGGGTCTGTTACATATCGGGAGTCCTGGGTGTCAACACCAGTTGTGCCCCCACTGCCGGGCATGCGGGGAGCCACCGAATACTCCACACCCTGTGGCCTGCACGGTCAGAAGCGGGGGGTACCTCGGTTCCCCGCGGGGTAGTTCCCCGTAGAGAGGGACAGCGCGCTCGCGGCAGGCTCCTGGCCAGGGCTCAGCATAAGATAATTCATACCCTTTTAGCCCCTTTTTTCCGTGAAGTAAAAACCTTCGTGCAGCATAAAGGGCTGCCCTGGCGATTTGTTGCTTGAATTAAAAAGGGCTCATGGACGCCTGGGTGGCTCAGTGGGTTAAGCCTCTGCCTTTGGCTCAGGTCATGATCCCAAGGTCCTGGGATCGAGCCCCACATCAGGCTCTTTGCTCAGCAGGAAGCCTGCTTCCCTCTCTCTCTCTCTGCCTGCCTCTCTGCCTGCTTGTGATCTCTGTCTGTCAAATAAATAAATTAATTTAAAAAAAAAAGGGCTCATGGGTATGATAGGGGAGTAAGTAGGGGCCAAACTTACGGGGCCAGCAAATGCACAGGCTTCAAACTCACCGCCTGTCCTCCCGAATGTGACCCCCGGCCGCCCTGCTCCCCGCCCCTCACTCTTACCACCATGAAAAATGTAGATCGTGAGCGTTCCGTCTGCTGGAGCTGTTAAGTACCGAACTTAGGTTCGGTAACTCGTGCCAAAACCAGATCCAAAGGAGGCGTCCAACGATTCATTATTCTTGTCATCGTCGAGACCCGGGTGCAGACACTGCCCTGCAGGAGGACACTTCAGAGTTCCCGCGGCGGCGACGAGGTTGTGGGTCGAGCTCGCTTGGAATGACCATGCAGTGTGACCGCCGGCCGCCCAGCGCGCCATCCACACGGGGCCTCGGAGGACTCAGTCCAGCAGCAGGAACCTGGATGTCGTAACAAGCATGTGCCACTTCCTCCAGTCCTGCAGGGTCTGACGCTCCAGAAAGTTGAGTGATCCAAAGGCTGTTTTAAAACTAACCAGCGGGTGACCCTTCTGTTCGGTGTGTGCTCGAAATGCCAGCATTAACCCCACCATAAGCAGCAACTGCCAGGCTGTCATCGGGAATGTTCGTCCAGCAGGAGCTGATGCCGGAGAAGCGCAGCAGGAGCCCTCGCTCGCCCACGCCTGGAGCACCTGTCTGCTGCAGCCCGGGGCTCGGGGTGGGGGTCCGGCACTCGGAGTCAGGTCGTGGGGGGTGTGCACAAGAGACGGTGGTCATGTCCCCCGGTCAGCCTTGGCCTCCATGCCTTCCCTGGAGCGGCTCTCGGCCTGGGAGGCTGTGGAGACAGGAACTCCAGGAGCCACGTGCAGGACATAAAGGTGGATTTGCACAGGCTGCTTGGACAGAGGGTGGACAAGCCTCTGTGTGCGAGCAGAAATCTGTGTTGGAGGAAAGGGATCATAAGGCAGCCCTGGTCCGAGCCAGGCCTCACACTGTGGTTGAGGGCGCGAGCTACCATCACAGGCGGGCAGGCAAGCCACGCTCGCATCTGGGGAGGGAAAGGCAGTAAATCGGGTTTATTTCCTCCAGCTCAGATCCTGTGCCCTTACCCATATTTTTAGCTTCATAAGTGAGGATTAAGGGAAGAATTCTGAATGTGCTGTGTTTCCTGTGCTGCAGGGCTAGCAGGGGTGACCTTCCCGGATGCCTGGAAGCTCCAGACCCCGTCACAGCCATCAGACAGCACAGAGCGGGACGGACAGACTCCCTGGACAGAGAGGGAGCCTTTTCAGGTCAGCATCCAGGCCTTGCTAAGCCCAGAGGTGTGGGGACGAACTCCTT
The DNA here is from genome assembly GCF_964662115.1 of Mustela nivalis. Classification (NCBI taxonomy): domain Eukaryota; kingdom Metazoa; phylum Chordata; class Mammalia; order Carnivora; family Mustelidae; genus Mustela; species Mustela nivalis. Next base: position 185,210,953 of record NC_139021.1, read on the forward strand.
AGGAGGTGTATTTCTTCGCATGCACTGAACGTATTTTAAAAAGAATACAGACACACTCTTGTGCAGTTTAATGGAAGACACGTCTGTGTTCTTCTCAAGGGGCTCGGTGGGGCATCACTTTGCTGCAGGCTCCTTTGGAAGTGTTAACCTCTTCTCACCTGTCTGCCCCGCCCATCCCTAACAGCCCCAAATATCCACGGCGGTCTAACAGGCCCCCACCTGCTCCTGCCTCGGGGGACGCAGGTGTCTGCCAGCTCCTCCATGACCCTCATAAGAGGCGCGGGCAGGCAGCGTCCTTCTAACGAGATGCTGCAGCCTCTCACCAGCTCCCTGTGTCCACGCACAGACTGCCTGTTTGGTGCCTAATGCCCTGGCTGTCCTGTTTGTCCCTCACTCCTAGGCCCCTACCTCCCTCCAATCCAGCTCAGTCGTCCTGGAGTCCCGGCAGCCCCTCCCTGCAGCATGGAGAGCAGGTGGGTGGGTGGGTGACCGCAGGCTGTGCGCACGTGATGATTCGGGGACCAGGTGGTCCTGCTGACGTCTTTGCCCAGGGAGGTCCCCGCACCCGTACCCCATCCCAGTCCCATCCTGTGTCTTCGGGAAGTGCTGCGGGGACGTCCAGCCACCGGCCGGCCCACTTAGCGTGGAGTGTTATTCTCCAAGCCGACTCTCCTCTGCTCATCGCCCTGATTCCGGGTGGTGCGTGGTGAGGGTCACACTGTGAAAAAAATGCAGCTTGTTCTCCGAGCTTCCCTGCTCAAGGAGGACTGCGACTTTGTGGCACCCTCTGTAGCAGCGGCCGCATTGTTAAGGTTGGGGAAGCACCAGCCTCGTCGTGGAGGGGGAACATGCACCACGAAGGGTGGGCTCCGTGGCACACCATGTGGTCTTTATCTTAATTAATGGATTGGGCTTCCTTTGTAATCATGAAAATCAGAATCAACAGAACTGTCCGGCAGCTGGCAGCTAACACGACGGTCCCGCCATCGGACGGCGTGGGATGTGCCCAGCGAGGGTGCTCGTGGAGGCTGGGAGGTGGTGGAAGCTTCCCATCAAGTAAACAAGACCCATTGCTCGCACTGTGGTCACGGGAAAGCAAGTCCAGGCCTAAAACAATGCTACAAAGAACAAGCCACAGCTAACAGATTAGTCCTCATGATGTAGGAAACAGTGTGATGATCACACCAGCAGGAGAGCCCCTGGGGTGGTTTTGATAAAATATACACCAGTAGCTTGTTCTCTACTCTTTATGGTATGGTCAGATGGTTTTCTAGAGGACAAGCTATTAGTTTAAAAAATTAAAAAACAAAAACAAAAAGCACCCCCCCCCAAATTCCATTAAAAATGGTCAAAGAATCTGAATAGCCATTTCTCCAAAGAAGACATCCAGATGGCCGACCGGCCCATGAGAAGACGCTCAGCGTCCTCACCGTCAGGGAAATGCAAACCAAAACCACAAAGAGGGACCACCTCACGCCCGTCACGCCCGTCGGAGTGGCTCAGCTCAACGACACACGACACAACAGGTGTGGGAGGAAGGGGAGACGAGGGGATGTGGCGCCTGCTGGCGGCCCTTAGCGCTCACGCAGCCTCTGCGGACGACAGTGGCAGTTCCTCCAAGAATTAAAACTAGAAATACCATTGGCCCAGAAATTTAGCTTCTGGGTATTTATCAGGCAAGGGAATAACTCAAAACGATACATGCACCTACGTTTACCGCAACATTGTATACAGTAGCCACGAGCCGGGCACCCATCCGCGGATGAGTGGGTACAGCTGTGGTTGCATATAGATACAATGGAATATTATTCAGCCACAAAAAGAACAACATCTTGCCATTCGCAGCAATGCGGGTGGCTCTCGGGGGTGTCTTGCTAAGAAAATAAGTCAGACAGAGGACAAATACCATATGATCTCAGTCCTGCGTAGAATCCAAGCACACACACCCCGTCTCACAGATGCGGAGAAGACTCTGGTCATTGCCAGAGGCAGAAGGTGGATGAAGGGGGTTCAAAGGTGCGAACCTCCGGGTACAAACTAAGCAGCCCGTGGACATGTAGCGGAAGGCATTCGGACTATGGCAAAAACATGCGCTGCAGAGTTGGGAGTTGCTAAGAGAGAGAATCTTAGAAGTTCTCATCACACAAAAAGAGAATTGTGACCGTGTAGGTGATGGGTACTAAGGAGACTCACCATGGCAGCCCCTTCCCCGGGTGCGCGAACGGGAGTCACGTTCTCCACCTGACGACTGCAGTGTCGCCTACACAGGGAAGGAGCGATATGAATATTCTGCACGCCGTATGGGGACAGAAAGTGTGACATCTCCAGGGAGACCTGCTGCAGCGGGAGAAATCCGTCCTAACCAGCCACACGTGGCACCAGATGTCTTCTCCGTTCCCTCTTATTTTTAAGGAGAGGGTGCGTTGGTAGAAGAGTCCAACATAACCTTCCTGCATATGATGTAGCATATAACAACTACGTATAGTCGACATACAGTAACATGCAATAACCTGTGACCTATAATAGATATGCTGGTAACATAGGTAACTGGCACGCATGCTCAGAGTCATTTGTAAACACAGCTAAGCGCACGTCTGGCAGGTCGCTGCGCCCAGACTGTCCTGTGCCCTCCCACCTGGTTCCCCTGAGCAGCGTTTCCACACTTAGACGCATTCTGGATCTTTTTCCTTAAGTATAATGTATGTTTTTGCCTAAAAAAAAAATCTCTTTTATGTTTTAGTTCAGTAGTCAGCTGCCGGGGGGAGAGGTCGAGCCTTCTCCCCGCTGAGCAGTCCTGGCTGCGGTCCCGTGTTGGGGGTCTGGGCAGACGGCGGGGCCGCGGGGATAGCGGGGCACGGTGGCGGCGGCTCCCTGTCCTCTCTCCGTCCTGGCACATGCTCACTCTCATTTCTGTTCTGTCGCCTTTGTGGCTCCTTTCAAATTACTCCTCCAAATTAACGGCCTTGCCCTCCGGTGGCTCTGAAGGAGAAATCCCGGAGCCGTCTCTCATCCTTCCTGCTCCCTGACCTTGCACGTCCGACCAGCAACCTCTCCTGGCTGATTTCACTTCCTGAATCGACCCGAACCTCAGCCTCTCGCAGGCCCAGCGCTCCACGGTGTTTATGGCCGTGGCCGCAATCCGTCTCCCGGCCTCCAGGTCTCCCGGCTCCAATCCGTTTCCTGGGCCTCATTCAGGGTGTCTGAATGAAGGATGGTTTCTCTCCCCAGTCCTCAACCTGGCAGCGTCCCTCCTGCCCCAGGACAAACACCCGTCTTCTCCCGAGGACGCCTGGGCCCTCTGCACCTGACTCCAGCTTGGTTTTCCGTTTCCTCTCTCGCTGCCAGAACACATGGGGGGCCCTGCTCTGTGGTAACCCGATTCTTCCCCAGGGCACCTCCCTCTGTTCTTCAAAACACATGCTCACAGACACACGTGGTTCTCTCTGCCTGGAACCTCCTGTCCCCACCTCAGGTCCTGAAAACTTGGATTCATCTATTGAGACTCAGCTCAACTGGCACTGCCTCCAGGAAGCCCCCCCGGAAGTCCCCGGAGGAATGTGGCCGGCCGGTCCTGGACTAGATTATGTTCTGCCTTCCCTCCAGGCTCCAAGGGACCCAGGGGTAGACCTCCCCATCTTTGAGACTGAACTTGGCATACAGTAGCCCTTCTGTAATGTTTTCCTAGATAAAATATGGACAAAATATTCTCCATCTGGAGAAAATAGAATTTGATACCAGGAATACCTGCTTTTCAACTGATCATGTAGCTTTCTCACACATCTGAAAAGACGCCGCATACATCCGACGCACGTCTAACAAAGGAAAACTAACACGTGCAGAGCTACTCCAACGGTCTTCATCGGGGGGGGGGGGGGACTCCTGACCTCGGACTGGAATAAAACATTCTAAGTACCCATGCGGGCCTTGGCCTGTGTCCACGAACACAAGCCATGACATGCACGAAAACGAGTTCATATCTCTTGGAATAGAAAGCGCTCACCCCTTCAGAGGGGCGGTAGGTGTGAGAAGGTCTGCTGCTCCGGGTAGTGCTACTTACAGAATTTTGACGGGTACTGACCTAGTGTAGACGGAGGGTAACTCGCTGCTAGGGTCCATCACTTCACGACACCGTGCATTTCTGAGAATGGAATCTTAGCTGGAGAAGCAGCCTGTGATCAAGAAAGGAACATTGAGAGTCGTTGCGTTTCCGAGTTGTTTATGCGATCCATCGCTCAGGAAACAGTAGCATTCACTCGGCGCGTGCCCCGGCTGAGTTACTGCTCTAGAGGCTGGAGGGGAGGAGAGAGATAAAGATGGAAGACACACGTCTCTCTCTCTCTCTTTTAGGATTATGTGGAATCTGCAATAGATTTTTAGTGCAGTGGAATGTAAATGTCCAAATATTTGAAGATTGCACGGTCTAGCCAGGGGCAGTTTCTGTTTAGTGTTTGATACAGCCCAGAAGCCATCTTTAATTTAAATCCTGGCTTTCACTTTTCCTAAAACATAAAATCCAGTGGACATGATTTAGAATTTTCTGAGGGCTCTGGGTCTCCCACCTGGAGTGCCCCCAAATGAGCTATGACGGCATTTTTACAGGGGACATTCGTTTGTGGAGCGTTACCGTGCGCAGAGCGCCCAGGCTTCTTGGGATCCAGAGAGGGGAGGCGGGAAAACGCAGCATCAGACGCGATGCTGGCGAGAGTTCAGGGCTCTGGGAAGACAGTTCCCAACCATGTGAGAACATGTGGGAGCGCCGGCTAGGACTTTCTCCTTTTTAAACTCATGGTGAAGCCTGGGAAGTCACCTTGACCTGACTCACTGGCTCGGACACGGCTCTACCTGGACCCGAGGGTCCATCCGTCGGCCCCTCCCCCATCCAGGACCGTCCGCTGGAGCCCATTCTCGACACTTGCAGTGTCCTTCCATCAAGACTAGTTCAGCCACTTCCCGATGGGTCTCAACCTGGCACACTGTCACTGGTGTTATTGTTTAAAAAAATGAGAATCTAGTCCTCCCTTCTTCTACTTCGCCCCGCTATGATTCCCCACCGTCTATCGGATAAATCAAAGCCCTTGAACGTGACCCAGGATGCCCCAGATAACCAGGACAATCTTCTGCCCCCTTTCCCAACCTCCTCCCTGATCTATGTCCGGTGACCGTGAGCTCCTGGCACCGGTGTGAGCTGTCCCCTCTGGGAGCCCCCGTCTGTGCTCCTGCTAGTGCTTCTCCAGGGGCCTGGGGACACGAACGACTTCAACCAAGTATCTCACCAGTCAGGCAGTTCCCGATGTCTGCCCCGAGGTCTGGATCTCAGGGCCAGTGGGCCTGTCTCCCAAACATCCAGCCTCTGTCTCTGGTTCCTTCTCCATCCCAGGGCAGACATGGCTTCCCGAAGCTCTGGCTGCTGTGAGAGGCAGCATGTCCTGTTTGCCTTTCCAGGTCTCTCCTACCTGGAAAAGAAATCTTCCTGCTGAATTCTCTCTGCTGTGGTACCTGCTTCCTGCTTGGAGCTTGGGTGATTTACAAATTGTCACCAGGAGTGGCCTCAGGACATGGACACTCAAAGTGGTCACTGGGGAGTCTTTGGGTCACATCCTTGGATCGGAATGCGTGGCTGCATTTCTTGCAAATGGGAAATAGGATATTATCTCCCAAGCATGCACTGACATCATGGTTAATTATCAGCTGCAGCTGATGGGTATGAAGTGGTTATGGAAATAGCAAGTGATTTGGGGGACGTGAGTGTCATTAACGGTGTCTACAATGGTGTCTTCCTGAGTGCCGGGACATATGTCTGGAGAGCACGGGACAAACTCTCCGACGGAGTCGTGGTCGGAACTCGCCCAGGAACTGTGGAGGAAGCTCCCACTCCTCCTGGTTGCAGGGAGGGCCTCTCCGACCATCAGAGACACTATGAGCTGTGTAGGCTGCAGAGTGACAGAGCCAGCTGAACTCGTCGCCTCAGCGCGTCCCTCACTGTAAGCTGGGGCATGGACTGGGCAGACGGGGGCCCCAGGCCTGGGGATGGGAGGTGCACGGGCAGACGCCAATGTAGCTGAGAAGGCTGAACCCACAAATAGCTCGAGACTCCTTTGTCAGCAAAGACATTCCACCTACCGTACCGTGTGTCTAAGGGTCCCACCGTCCTTGGATTAAATACCCAGAAGTCGCCTAACCTGGGACAGTTACCAAGAGTATCCCTGCTTCCTGAGGGCCCACCCACCCTGCTCCTGCTGCCCCCAGACTTGGAAGTAGACAGGATTCTGCCTGTATGTCTAGGGGAGTACACGGTCTGGCTCGGGAAGAGGCAGCTTATCCTCTAAAGGAAAGTTAAATTTGTGTTCATTTTTGTTACAGAAATCCAGGATGTGTGGAAGTGGGTTCTCAGACGCTAGCCAGAGAGGACAGCTGACACCGCCATGGCGGGCAGGTTGATTGGTACGAAGCTGTTCCCCAGAGATGCTGCCGGGGGAGTTAGCTTGTGTGGCTGGAGGGGGCTCGAGCAGTTTGCTGCTTTATTAACAGAAATTTCAAAGAGCAGCAGCCTGCAGTCAGTGCCCTTGGGACGTTAGAATTGCCCGGTGTTTTCGGAACGCCTGCGGGGCTCCGTCGGTGAAGGGTTTGTCTCTTGATTTTAGCTCAAGCCGTGATCTCAAGGTGGTGGGACCGATCTCTGCCTGGGGCTCAGGCCCAGTGGAGACCCTCTCCCCCCCTCTGCCCCTCCTCCCACCCTCCCTCCCTCTGCCCCTTTCCCCACCCCTCTGCATGTGCACGTGCACATAAGTTCTTCTCTCTCTCAAATGAATAAATCTTCAAAAATACCCAAAAGGAACTCTCCTGGAATTTTATATACACGTACGTGGACCAAAGTTTTAGAGGGTACAAATGTCAGACAGGATTTCTTCATGTGCGTTCTGCACAGCCGCACTTCTGGCCTAAGCCCTCTGGGGCTGTCCTCGTAGGCTGGGAACGACCGTGGGAAGTGCTGTCCTTGAACTCTGCTCCCTTTCTCGCTGGGGAACGGGGTCCTGGGCAGCAGAGGCCAACGGTGGGGCTGAGTGCAGAAACAAGGGGGCCCCGGGGCCAGAGTGTCAGGAGAGTGTTCTAACGCGCAGGACGCTCTGCCAGTGTCTCTGGCTCGTGGTGTCGCTGGGAATGAGGCCAAGAGGAAGCTCATGGCCACGTTACCCAATTTCAGTCTGCGTAAAGGACCCCGGCTGGCGGCCAGGAACCGAGTGAGCTGGTATGTGGAGAAGTGCACCCAGTTTCCTGAACTCAACCAGAGACAGCAGCCTTGAGGGAGGGCACCGGAGGAGGGACACCACACGGTGGCCACCGCTGCCATGGGAGGTGTCCCTCACCGCTTGTCCCCTGGGGACCTGTAATCCTTAACAAGGTGACTCCGTTCTGGGGCGGAAATGCCCGTCGTTTCAGGACTTTCTAGATGAGGTGTCAGGATTCACGCCCTTCCAGAGATGCCCTCCTCTCCGACAGAAAACCTCTGTGATGTCCCCACGTGCAAAGTGGTCAGCGGCGGCCAGGTGACAAGCAGTGTTCGAGCCCAAGCTGCAATCGTTACGCGGCCAGTGACTGAACCGCCCTGAGATGATTATGCCAAGTTCTCGAATTTGTAGCTAAACCGACAATGGAAGGATCCGCACACCAGCCCCTGAGCCCTGAAGCAGTTTTGACACAGGGACACAAGCAAGACCCTGAAAATCCTGCCTTTCCCAGGATATTAAACAGAAGCAGTGCGTGGTCGTTGGAGGGATCGGAGATGAGGCCCCTCACCCGGGACTGGAGTGGTGTGAGCGGTCCGAGCCTTCCCCTTTACAACCGTCCGTGGTTACCTCTGCAGGAGCGGGTGCGGCTCGGGCACGGCCTTGTCATTGAGGATCCAATCGAACGGTGCCTTGACCTACAGCTGCTGCTCTAGGAGGTTCTCTTGCTTGAACCAAACCAACACAGCCCGGAACGTGGTTGCCGGGTGGCGCTTTCCGCCGTCCCTGTTTGTGACTGCCGGCCGGACAGCACACACCTGCTGCATCACACACCTGCTGCATCCGGCTCAGAGCTACACCTCTGCTCCTGCTCTCGGCCAGAAGGCGGTCCTTGGGGATCTGATTATGTGACATTCCGGAGGAGATCTCCTGCTGCACTAGGTGGTGACGTTACCCTGAAGGGAAGAGGTGAATATTTTCGGTGCCTCGGGAAGACGAGAGGGGAGAGGAAGGCCCGTGGGAGTGTGGAGGGTGCACGCGCTGCAGTTTCTGGAGGGCTGGAGTGTGCGAGGAGCTTCACCAGGAAGTCTGAAGCCGGGGAGGCTGCTTTGGGTTCCAGAAGCAACAGCACCACACAGGGAAGTGAAGGCCACCACATACCCCACACTCTCACCCATTCCCTGAAGAGTGTGCTTGAGTGGGAGCAACACAGTGATGTGGGGGAGAGCCCGGGCCCCGCGCGGACAGGGCTGCTGGGGACGGTGATGCACGCGGGTCTGGAGCACGTAGGACTGCCATCCGGGACCCCTGCCACGCGCAGACTGGAGTGTCAGAGTGGGGGTCTCTGAGACACAGTGGGCAGTTCTAGCAAGCGGGAAATCAGCCGGAAGGCCTTTTTGAATACAGGTTGCTGGGACCCTCCAGACTTTCTGATTCAGGGGTGCTGGGGGGGGCCAAGAATTTGCATTTCTCATCAGCCCCCCGATGCTGCCGCTGCCTCAGGGCCGACCCACATGCTGAGAACCCCGCTGTGGTGGTTGAGGGTAAAGGTGGTCTTCCCTGGGAAGGTAACCCTTCTCCTTTGTGTAAATGCTCTCGGTTTTGCAGGGCTGCCTTCTCCAGGGACCAGAAACAGGGGCTGAAAAAAAGAGACATTTATAATCTCGTGGTCTGGAGGCCAGAGTCAGAAATCAGGGTGGCTGCAAGGCCTGCCTCCGTCTGAAACCCCTACAAGGTTCCTGCCTGCCGGTTTGCTGCCAACGCCGCGCGCTCCTAGGCTCAGCTGCACGGCTCCTGCCTCGGCCTTCTTCCTCCCTGTGCGGCTTGTCCTCCTGGTGGTCGTCCTGCCAGGGCCGGACAGCAGACCTGGCGGACTGGGGCCCAGTGCACCCACGCTGGTACGCCCGCGTCTGAACGGACGTGCCCACAGTAGCTCTGTGTCCACTGAGGTCACATTATGACGCGCCGGGAGTTGGGAGTTCAGCATGTCTTTCTGCGGGAGGAATAATGCAGGGGTAGACGATTCATCCCGTGACCTTGCCTCCCCAGGGGCATCGAGGGACACGCGATCATACACTATCGATTCTCCGCTCCGTTCAGGACCGCACAGCGGCAAACTAAGAGGCGGGCGCGGGAAATGTGGTTCACGAGACCCAGCTGGTGCGAGTGGGTGCAGACGGCGAGACGCGCCGGTGTGGACAGACGGCTCCAGCTCTTTCCACGCCTGCTCCTGACCGTGCTCCTCCCTCTGAGGTAACACGGATCTCTCGGGCAAGTTTCTCTTGACCCGGTGACTGAGGAAGGAGAGCCGATCCCTGGTTCATAGATGGTCCTACAAGCAATGCCCACCCCATCCCAGGAGAGGACTGCCTAGGGTCTACACACAGGACTCACAGTCTGCAGGACAGGGCCGGACACCCTCCCCGTGCGCCCTGAGCATCGACACAGAGATGTGCAGAAGTGCGCTCAGCACTCGTCGGGGGCACCTGCTAAGGGTTTTCCTGGGTGGCCCTGGACTCAGAAAGAAAAGAGTGGCGATACTGGAGATAAGCAGTTGCTCTTGGAGAGGATACAGACTATGAAGATCTTTGCATCCCAAGTGCCTTCTCAGGGACGAGCGTGCGCTGCACAATTGGTCGTCAGGAGGAATTAAGTAGGCGAGGCGACTCCTGTAGATCTTAGAGGCCAAGATACTACTATACAGTGACCATGGTGGCAGTGATGGGGGCTAAGACTGGGCCCAAGGACAGGGCTGTCCCCGGTTCAAGGTGGCCTGGCTGGGCTGCTGGTGAGTGCCTAACCTGCCAACAGCCCCCTCGGGGCACCTGTTGCTCTGGTGCTTGTCCACTGACTATAGTAAACCACCTCCGTCGTAGAAGGTAGAGATTGTCCTCCCCAATTCAGACGCATCTTCTGGACGTGGGTTTGCCTTCCCTGACGGCCACGCTTTCCCAGCACCCCCAGGCGTGCTGTACTCACCACCATGGTCCCTGCACAGACTTACTTCCGGCCTGTGAACTCGTTGTGACAATGGACTCCCGTCGCTGGCACTCAGAGAGCTTACCACACGTGCCATCACCCAGAAGAGTTGGGTCTATTAGAAAGATTTAATGAGCAACAAAAACCGGAAAGCACTATTCCCTCGACAGTATCTTGAATGGATGGAGCTCTGCGCCGCGCACTTGTGTGTAACGGTACGTATCTGTCATCTTGTGCGCCGGTGAGTGGAGCCACTTCTCCCCTGGCCCACACACACCGGCGCAAGAGCCGAGCAGTGGAAGTAGAAATTGCTCCCTTTGCTGTTGTATCTATTAAACTACTGTAGACTTTTTTTTTTTTTTCGCTTGTCCCTGCAAATTTGAGTTCCGCGGGTTGGGAAGTCTTGGGTCCCGTTGATGAGAGAGCAGCGGTCAGCGAAGGGAGCCGTGGTTCTGTTGATTTGGCGCTGAGACATCCGGGACATCCGACAACATCGGCACAACAGGCCACACGGGGATACGCCCCAGGTCGAGCCGGTCGATACCCTTACAGGGGGAGATCGGGTCGGCTGGTGAGCGGTGAGTGCAGGGAGTGGTACGCCTGAATGCAGGGCTCTCCCGGCGCACCTGCTAGTACTTAGTTCTGCCCAACTGCAGAAGTTCATGGCAAACCACAGCACGGAAGATGATGAAGGAGTAACAAGTAGGGCCGCTGAACGTTCACACTCTCGAGGAGTGAAGGTTTGCCTCGCCTGATGGAGCAGAGCTCACACCTCTCGGGCAGTTGATGGGGAGGGAGAGTCATGGAGGGGGCAGGGCAGGAAGGAAGAAGTGTGGACAGACTGTGGCCTCAGTCCCAGAAGGAGGACTGTCGACTGGACATGCCATCGCCTCTTCTTCTATAACCAAGCCTGGCTCTGCCGCTCTCCGAGAAGGAAGGCGCTTGGGAGAACACCGGGCCTGCCTGGTAAGCGGCAGTCAGCTCCCCACACCACGATCCGTAACTCAGTCACGTCTACAAAGTCCCTGCTGGTATCAAAACATGCACGAATTCCAGGGATTGGCACGTGGACCTCTTCGGGGCTGTTGTCCCGCTGACAACACGTCCTCGGAGCTCTGGTTTGCGTGATGAGAAAAAGGAATGGCGGTGGCTTCTAAAACTTAAGAAAGGCAAGGAAGCTGGGGCGCCTGGGTGGCTCCGTTGGTTGAGCATCTGCCTTTGGGTCAGGTCATGATCTCAGGGTCCTGGGATCGAGCCTCCCTTTGGGCTGCCTGGTCAGCGGGGAGCCTGCGTCACCCTCTCCCTCTGATCCACACCCCCACTGTTCATGCTCTCTCTCAAATAATAAAATTTTAGAAAGAATGAAAGAGAGAGAGAGAGAAAGAAAGAATAGCAAGGAAGTGGATTTTTTTCCTGAATTTTCCAGAAGAATGCAGCCTTGTCCACACCTAGATTTTAGACTCCAGACCCCCAGAACTATAAAGAAAATTGTGTTGTTTTATGCCACTAAGTTTGTTGTTATTTTCTTCCATATTCATAGAAAACCCACATAGACAGAGGGTGTGACGTCTCCCGGGTGATTCCTGGGACTCTGTGTCCCCTCATTTTGGGAGCAGAGTAAGAGCACCTCCGTTCGTGTGAGGCTGCACGTGTTTCGTGAGAGAAGCGCCCGTGCCGGGCTGCGTGGCGGCTCAAGCACACGTGTAAGAGGAGGCGCACGGAACGGCCAATGCGGGGACCGTGCCGGTTACCAGTGTACGACCTCCCCACTCCACACCCGTTTCCAAACTGTGCTGCGTGAGGCTCCGCTGGGGCCCTGCCAATCACCTTTGCCCTCTGCCAGCTGCTCCCACTGGACATTGCGTCTGGGGCATCCGGGATCTGCAGGTAGGAGCGACCCAAGAGGTGACCCTTCCCGTTCCGCTTCCTGCTGTTGCCGGGCCGGCTCGGCACCGACCCTCCTCCCGGCAACTCGATAGTTTCCTTGGCGACAGTCGGCTCTAGTGGGCCTGCCCCATTCCTTCCCTCCCAGAGCCTTCCCCACCCGCAGAGACCCAGCCCCACGGACACACCCTCCTGAGTTGTCGGAGACGCAGGAACTCCAGCTCCCGGGCTGTCAGCACCCGCCGAATGGCACCCGCTCTCAGAGTGTCATCTCCGTGGACGTCTCCGAAGTTCTGACTTTGATGAACCCCATGAAGTCTGAGAGACTTCCTTCTCCCAGCCCTGCTGCCCCTTTAGCCTACCCTCTGGGACACCCCAGTGTCCTTCTTGTGTGCTTAGTTCTCCAAAATCTAGTTTAAAATACTGATTTTATTATTTTAAGGTGAGAAAGGGCAGTGGGAGAGGGAGAGAGGGGCTCTTCAGCAGACTCCAAGCCCAGCACAGGGTCGCCATGGAGCCTGACCTCACGGCCTGGGCTGAAATCAAGAGTAGGGTGAGCTATTGGGCCGACGGAGGCCCCCGGGCACCCCACAATGTATTTAATTTATCTCCACTAAATAGCAGGGTGTCTCCTGTTTCATGACTGGATCCTGACTGAGACACTCTGCCGTGTCTGTAATAACGCGGGACACTGGCAGAGACCCACGGTGATGCTGAACAGGAACAGAATTTTCTGCGCGGCGCGTCCTGTGGCCTCGGCAGCTGGGGGCTGGGAACAGCTCACGTTCACTTTAGAGCTTCAAGCCAACCTCACCTGTCGCTGACTTTTGCTACCAGAGGGCATGGCCCGTGCATTTACGGGTGGCTGCTGGGGGACGCCGAGCCAGCTGCCCATGCGATGACTCTGAGTTACCGCGACGGCCAGCCAGGACACTCGTACACACGCAGACAGTTTCGCTAACAGTCATGGGAGACACAGTGTCGCATGAGAGAAGCCACGAAGATTGTCTTTTGTTCCGTCACGACCAAGAGCAGAGTTAGGGACAACCACTCGGTTTTGTCTCTGAAGTCAGTGGCGGTTTTGAGGACACGCGGATATCAAGAGAGACCGTGGCCGTGGTCTCGTCCGACCGCAACTGTGCAGCTTCAGTGTTCACCCCCCAACCCTGAGAGCCGTCAGCCTCTCCGTGCTGTCTTCAAAAGCAAAGGAAAGTCTGTTCCTGTATGAGACACGCTCAGGGTTCAACACTCACCACATAATAAAATGGAATAATTTCCACCAGGCTGTAGGCTGTCCATCCCTTACGAATATCCTTACACGTGCCGGAAGCAACGGCGGCCCGGTGGCTTCCTGGAAGGACACGAGTGTCCATCCCTGGGGACAAGAGCACACAGTCCCGTGACACCAACCATCGGCTGTGTGCAGTCTTCACAGCTGCTTCGTGTCCTTACAAACTGCGGGAAGGAAGGTCTCTTGAGCTTGGAAGCGATGAGCTTGAGAAGTTCCCACATTACTTCAAGGAAAACGACTGCCCACCTCCCTCAGCTGGAGACGCAGAGGGAAAGGGTCTTCGAGGATGTGTTTAGACTCAAGTCGTAACTGGATTTTTTGTACCAATTTAGACACAGCCTGAAATTCGACAGTCCACGGAGGCGTCCCTCCAGAAACCATGTTGTTCCTTCTCGCGTGGGCCCGAGCGTCCGTGGCGCGTGTCTCCCCGTCCACCGCTCCACCCCTCTGCTGCCCTGGACAGAAACAGCCCAGCGGATCCGCAGGAGGAGCCTGGGGTGGGCTTCCTGTTAGACGGCTGGGCTCATCCGTGGGGGGTTTGTGTCCTTTGAAAACAGGGCAGCGAGTGTCAAGGTGCAGCCCGTTACCCTGGATGAACACGTATCTACCGCAGATAAGCTTCCCTCTCCAGATGGCTGATGTCCTGCCTTTATCTAAACAGTATTTCGGAATCTCTTTCATTCCTCTCACTAAGCCCCACAGTGGGACCCCCATGCAGGAAGGGCCACAGGGACACGCTGTGCTAACTGCACTTTGCGGAGAACCTCCGTGAGAGACATGACATTCTACGGAATTGCCAGCACCATCAGCAGCCTAATTAGGAGGGTAAGGGATGTGTGCCACCGAGTTAGGAAAAAATGAGGGGCCCCAGGTCGAATTCTGTTTCTCACGACTGGATGTTCCGAGTTCTAAGAGCCGCCTTTCCTGCCGCCGGGACGGGAAACTCCCCACCCGATGTTGGGAACATCTAACCGGCTTGTTCTCCCCCGCAGCTCTCACCTGCCCTCAGCCTCCGTGCGACACCAAGCGCGTCACTTATGCTGGGGAGAAGGGCGGGCCGTGTGCGGGGAATGGTCAGCACTTACTTTCTCACTTTCATCGCTTTCTTTAACGAGCACATTTTCGTGGTAATGTCGCCTCGATGTTCTCCGCTCCCGTCCTGGAAGCTGTTGTCTCGGATATGAAAACACCGACGCCGATAAATCTCACGTCACATCTAAAACGGTTTAAATTTCTGGCCGAGTGGACATTACTAGAATGTTCTTTGCCGCAGGCGATACTTTTTTCTAAGCGATTTGAAGATTCTTTTTTTTCTTCCCCGTGAAATGGAAATTTGATGCGTCTCACTTTATCCTCTGTGACGTGTCTGACTTCACGATTATTCAGGAAACCTTAATGTCGTCTTTTACTCCAACAAACTCAGTGACTCGCCACTCGCCTCCCCACTTTGTCTGGTCCCCTGGGGGTCTCAGTGAGCAAATTCCCCAGTTCGACAGAGAAGCGTGGCTCCCTGGTCAGCGGCAGGGGGTGGGTGACATGACAGTGGGGGGACGGCTCCTGGCAGCCGCCCCATCTGACGCTGCCTTGTCTTTCCACTTGGGCATTTGCTGGGATTTGCTCCATTGGCATCAGGAATCTACTGAGAACCCATTTTTTTTTTAAAGATTTTATTTATTTATTCAACAGACAGAGATCACAAGTAGGCAGAGAGGCAGACAGAGAGGAGGAAGCAGGCTTCCCGCTGAGCAGAGAGTCCAATATGGGGCTTGATCCCAGGACCCTGGGACCATGACCTGAGCCGAAGGCAGAGGCTTAACCCACTGAGCCACCCAAGCGCCCCCAGAACCCATTTTGAACTGTCGTGGACACGAGGAGTTCTTCAGGGCTCAGTCCTATCCTTCCCCCGTGACTGTGTGTTCCTCACCGACAGCCCCAACCACGATACTTATGGGGTCGACAAGCCCCACCACTCTGCGAGGTGCCACATCCCGGGCCTGCACCGAGTCATGGGGTCTTGCACTCGCTTGATTGTCCATGGAAGGGGCACTGTTGGAAGGAGGTGCCCTTCTCTCGTGCTGCCATTGTCCGGGTTCACGGGGAGACCACTGACTTCCCACAGGTCTCTCGGGGGTCTACGGACACTGAGTGAACCCCAGAGGGCATCCCTGGGAGCCGGTGGCTGGACGGAGCGAGCGCTGCAGCCAGGAGCCCGGGGCGCAGAGGACGGACCCGGCCGGCAGGTCTTCACGCCCGCTTCCTGCTGGAAACGCGCCAGGTTCCCCAGTCGAACCCTGAGTCCTTTGCTCACTGAGCTGTCTGTGTCTCACACACAATAATTTGTTTATTCTTCCCGGTGAAGGTACGTCGACGTCCATTGCATTTTACAGACTTTATTTTAAAAATCGTATTTGATCACCGTTCGCTATTTCCCTGATGGCGAGGCAAGGCGGAGGCACGTTTGCCTTCCCCTGCTCCCAGGCTGCGTCCTTCCAAGGGAGTGTCGCTAGACGTGGACACGATTCATTTCGTATAACTTCCAGTTCTTCCCCCGAGCATAAAGAAAATGACCTAATTTTTATGGTAAAATTTAGCAGGAGGGATAAATAAGCTTCAAATTTGACTTACCACACTTGGAGACAATCATTTGTGACAAACTTCTCTGCTCACAAACGGTTTTCTTCGGGGTTTTCCTGTAATCAAGTAGCAGCTTCCCAGCCGCAGCAGGTTAGGGACAGCGGTTTCAGCGCAACGAGTGTCAGTCGGAGAATCACACGGTCGCAGCCAAGTAGCACAGGTGGTCACGTGCACACCACCACACTCGGCACATTTGCAGACGTGTTTGCAAGGGCGTTCGCTCGAGGTCCTAGGGCTCCTTCAGGGTCACAGGACTGCAATGTCTTGAAGGTGCGCCCTGGGAGCAATAAGTGCTCCCCATCTACTGTCCTGTGAAGCCCTCCCCTTCTCGTCACCTCAGAGAAAGGGGCATGCCAACCATGCAACTGTGTCCCGTGAAACCACTTTCTGGAAAGAGGCACCGAGGAAAATACAAGCTCCGTCACATGTCCTGGCTGACCGTACATCCCAAAGACGCAGGCCGTGACGGCTGGAGGGACCCTCGGGTCTTAACTGGATGGACCTTGGTCTTAGAGGAGGCCAGAATGGGAGAAGGGGCCTGGCCAAGGTCATCAGGAGACACAGGGACTGAAGCCACAGATTTGAGGCCCACTCCCCTTCCTGGAGTGGACCGCAGCGTCCGCTGGCCGCCATGGCCTGTCCTCCAGGAGGACGGCCATCTGGAAAACGAGTCACTCGGGAGCCAGGGGTGGAGGCAGAGGTTGGGGGACCCAGGGCTGGGGCTGTCATGTTGGTGCAGTGTCCATGCACGGGACTTCCTCCACAGGGGAGGCGACTGCGGCCTGTGGGCACCGCCACCAGGGTACCTGCTGGGATTGTGCCTGCAGAGACCCAGTTCAGCACGCCCGCCTTCGGCCCCCAGCTGCTGTGGCTACGGCCAAAGACCGTGCTGGCGCGTGCTGCCGAGCTTCTGGGAGACAATGAAAACGGGCCGCCCCGCAGAGTCTGAGGGCATGGGCTCGGCAGTCCGACGGAGGCCTGTCCCGGCTCCTAGGCTCCTCGGAGGGGAATCTTCTGCGGGAGAGAGTTAGGCTCTCAGAGCTGCCTTTCTTGTTTGTCAGGTGCTCGGCACGGGGTCTGGCTAATTAGCTCTCAAACAACATCGATTAGCGCGATGATGCTTCTGCGGGAGGTTTTCTGGCGTGTGTAGGGTGTTCGGGCGTTTTCTGGCGTGTGTAGGGTGTTTGGGGATTTTGGTTCTAAAAAGTGGTAACGTGGCTGCAGAAGGAGGACGGGGAAGGCGAGGGAGGCTGCAGGGGCACCGTGGGGACAGCAGCCGCTCTGCGCTTCCCCATGGGCTGTGCTCCCGGGGGGACCCCCCCAGGCAGGAGGGCTGGGCTTCAGGGGCTTCCCCGAGGACGCCTGCTGCACGACCCTTCCGCACCCTGGCTCCTCACGATGGTCCTAGAGAGGAAGGCAAGGGAGTGTCCCTGGTTCAACGTGCCTCGTCACCTGCTCCTGGTCCCTGCCCCCGGGGCGGCCTTCAGTGGGGTCCCCCTGACCTCTGGACACCTGTGTCCGCTCCTCAGATGCACTGAATGGAGGAAGGAAGAAGTGAATTCTGGTGCCAATTTCTGACAGCCCAGGCTCACTTGGAATTGGGGGAGTCCCCACTGTTTTCTTAGGGGCTGCGTGACACCAGGCAGGGAACCAGGAGGATTTTAAAACAAGCACACAAGTAAACAAACAATCTCCAGACCAGTGCGTCCCCAGACCCAGGTCTGGCTCAGACACACCGTGAAGCCCACCACAAACACGCCAGGGCCGCAGCGAGGCCAGGGTCTAGCCTCGAGCAGAGGCCGAGGACCGGGAGGGAGCAAGTGCTCGGCTGTCACAGGGGCTGGGATCACGTACGTGTGGACGAGGGGAGTCGGGGCTGCTGGTGATGCACACGGTATGGACACACACGTGACATACATCCCGAGTCCACTTTGGCGTGGAGACCCCAGAACGAGGCAAACGGCCCCCAATGCCAGGAGCTTCCCTTACGACAAGGGGAAGGGGCTCCAGCTGCTCCGAGGCTGGTGTGAGCTGGTGGGGTTCGGGGGAGGCTCCCTTGGGGAAGGAATGTGGAGCCTCTTTGGTCCAGGCTCGGAGCCCGTCACCCCGTCACCCCGTCAGCGGACCTTGAGTCCAGGCTCCTGCAGAGACAGCAGACACTTGTCCCCGGGCTCTGAAAGGACACAACAGCTGACTGGGGGAAGCAGGTCTCTGGAAAACGAGCTTTAAATGATCTGCTTGTTTAAGCTCTTGACGTGGAGGGGCTTCGGGCACGAGCCGGGCCAGCTCTGGAGTGAAGTGGCAGAGGCTTGACTCCGCGGGCTCCCAGGTCCGGTTTTAATTAATACACAAACTCACCAAAATACCCAATTCTAGGAAAAGGAGAGAGAAGCTGTTGCTCGGTTCTTCGGTGAGCCCTACGATAGGAGATGTAAACGCGCGGACTCAGAGTCAGACTGGAGGGCAGGGGCAGCGGGCAGCACGGGCCTCCTGGGTGGGGACGGCCGTCGTGGCGCGCGGACGAAGGCCTGAGGCCAGGCTTCCGCAGACTCGCCCAGACGCATGCGATGCGGGGTGTGCGCCCCGCCTGGGCTCCGAGCCCCGCGCCCCGCGCCGTCTCCGCCAGCCATGCCGTCCCCATCCTGGGCGTGCGTCTGTGTGTGCCGGGCGGCGGAGTCCCTCGAAGGATCTGAGTCCTGATTCTGTCTTGAATGACATGGGAGCAGTGGCCCAGACTCAGAGCCTCGTTTTGTGAAATGCGGTGCCCATCACCCACCGTGACTTGCTGAGAGTCGGTGGGACAGCACATGGCAGGTGTCCCTGGCTCCCCTGACACTGGCTGGGCCTGGGAGACCTATTTCTTCTCCGTTGGAAAGCCTTTTCTCTGCAACTGCTGACCAAGCGAGAAGGGGTGGAGGCCTCCCTCCGGAGCCTTTGAAGAGGACGCCCAGCATCATCGTAGGATTCCGACGGCCTCTTCCCTGTTGGGGAGCACGAGGGTCTGTCCTGCTGCACTCACGGGACTCATCACGATGGTGGCCGCCGCATGTGCCACTCACATCCCCTCTCGGCCCTTTGGATGCCAGGCCGGGTCTGCCGCCCGCGTGGGGGCTGGATCCGGCCTCCGTTTGCAGGTGCACAAGCCTGGCTGTCGGGCAAGTGGAAGACGGTAACTGGGAGGGACCGCGGCTGTTCGAACCTACAGCATCGGGTGTAAAGAGACGCTGCTGGAGACGAGGTGAGGACGCGAGCACGGGAGGGCAGGGCAGCCGAGGAAGCCGTGGGCACCCTCCGCCCGAGGAGGAAGGGAAGGAGGCTGGAGATGGACGCGGAGGAGCGGCTCACAGCGCCGGCGCTTGGGCTCTCTGGGGAGGCGCCGCCCAGGTCTGCAGGGGCCTCTGAGCTCAAGGACGGCCACGGGGCTGGGGCCCCCCAGGGCTCCCAGGAGGGGTCCAGCTGGCCTGCGCGGGCTTCGGTGGGAAAGCAGTGACGTCGGCCCACGGGTGGGGAAGGCTGCGCCCCAGGGAGCGACCTTCCTGTTTGAGAGGCTGCCGTGTGGACGTGGGTGTGCACACCCCGTGCATAGCGCGTCAGGAGAGGCGGCTGGAATCGAGGCAGGACCGGTGACCGTGGGCACAGCCCTCCTATGACGTCCCCGGTCTGCACAGTGCCCGGAGTTCTGACAACAAGAGGCAAATCGCCCTGTGCCCCACACCCCACATCCACGCCCCGCTTCATCCCAAAAAAAAGGTCATCTTCCCCTGCTTTCCATTCTTCACGGAGTCTGGGCCTCTGCAGACACGCCCAGAGGACGCTTCCCCATTTGCAGTTTGCTTTTGTCTCACGGAAGAGGACAAGATGCTGAAAGCGACCTTGAGTCCAGCATTTAATGTACTCTTCTGTCCACAGCTCCCGCGGCTGCTTCTCCGGGCCACTGTTCGCTGCTCGTTCCTCCCACCTCCGTCCCTCTCCCGCTCTGATGAGGGTCCTCTGGGTCTCATCTGCTGTCCTATGCCTGAGGGCTGGTGCTGACCACGTCTCCCAGACGCGCAGGAGCCCCCGGATGCCGGACGCCGGGAGGGAGCCCAGCGGGACAGTTTTCGGAGGGAAATGCAAGCTGCTTTCAGAGCGGCTGTGCAGACTGGCCCTCCCACCGCATGCCGGAAGACGGCCAGGGGAGCCCACCGTCCAAGGCCCAGGGTGCTCAGACGCCTCGTTTCTGCCGTGGGCTGGGGGGAAAGCGCTCTGTCCCGTGGTCTGGGCAGCATCCCCTCACCCGATGTGGGCGGCAGGGCCACCCTGACTTGCTCCCATGGGCATTTCCTCTTCGGCTACACGTCCGGGCCTGGTCTTGCCCTGGGTGGGGTGCGCTTTCCTTATTGACTTGCGGGAGCACTCGGGACCCCAAGCCTTTGTCAGCGTCGTGAATAATCTCTCCCAGGTTGTAAGTTGTCTTTGCTTTTCCTTATTTCAGAAATTTACAAATCAATTCCGTGGGCGCCGTAAATCGTGCAGGGCTCGTGCTCCCGGCTCTGGCTCCGGGCAGGAGAGCAGGACGGCGCGTGTTTCCTTGCTGCGGCCACGGGGGCCTGCAGGGGATCTCGGCGCTGGGGGCCTGGAAGCACCAGGCTCTACCACGTCCCCGCGGGCTCCGAGCAGAGGGTGGGAGGGCCGTGCCGGGCGAGGAGGGCCGTCTCATGCCCGGGTGCTTGGACCCCTCCTGGAGGTCATCTCCGTCCTCCCCTCGGGCCCAGCGACGTCAGCAGCATGGGCCAATGCTGCAAGACGGCGGTGCCCACCACTGGGACTCCCGACGCGGTTCGTGTAGCACAGACGGACCTCCGCATCAGCGGGACCCGGTCAGCGGCACAACCTGTCAGCTGACGTCACACCATGGCCTGTGCTCCCAAGACTGACACTCCAGAAGCTTCCGGGAACCAAGTGCCTCAGCACTCTCAGGAGGACACAGGCTGCCTCAGGTGAAGGGACACGTGGCCGCCGGCAGCCCCTCGGGTTCCGCAGCCACTCCCCGGCCCTGAGATGCCGCAGGAGGCCTGAGGGGCCGCCTCCTTCTTGGCGGTCTGGGGGACCCGCGTCATGGAGCCTCCACGTGGCCTGGCGCCTCCCTGGGAGGGTGCACCTGTGCGCGCACGTGTGTGTGTGTGTGTGTGTGTGTGTGCAGGCCGCGTACGTGTGGGTGTGCGTTTGTGTGTGCAAACATGTGTGCACACACTCCGTATGCGGGTATGTGTGTGCATGTGTGTGCACATGTGACAGCAGGTGTGACAGCAGGTGTGACAGCAAATGTGACAGCAGGTGTGACAGCACATGTGACAGCATGTGTGACAGCACGTGTGACAGCACGTGTGACAGCAGGTGTGACAGGACGTGTGACAGCACGTGTGACAGCAGGTGTGAGAGCACATGTGACAGCACGTGTGACAGCCCGTGTGACAGCACGTGTGACAGCCCGTGTGACAGCTCGTGTGATAGCCTGTGTGATAGCACATGTGACAGCCCGTGTGACAGCCCGTGTGACAGCATGTGCACACATGTACTTGCATGCGTGTGCGTATCATCCCAGACGGGGAGCAGCTCCCTAGCACGAGGAGACACAGCTGAATGTCATCAAGCTGCCATTAGGGACAACCTCGAGGCTGGTGACGCCACAGCCCTGGACAAGCCTCACCACTGTGTTTCCACCTGCTCCGTGAAGCAAGGCGAGGAGAGACCATTTGCCTGCAGCGCACTGAATGCACGCTGGGTGTGGACTCCTGGAGCACCCAGCCTGGGGAGCAGGGCCCTGGGGAGCACCCACCCTCGGGAGCAGAGACACGTAGGGCTGGCTGGGGGCTGAGGACGCACACCCGGCGGGTGCAGAGACACTGGCAGCCGTCCTGCCCCCTTCCCCTGGGGCGCCCTCTGCAGAACGCCCGGCCCGTTCCTCCTGCAGCCAGGGGCCAGGGCAGGGAGGGGCTTGGCCTGGAAGCACACGCCTGGAGCTTGGGTGCATTCGGAGATTTTACAGTGAAATATAAGCCAGCCCTTCACTTAAACATCTGTCTAAATAACAGACTAAAAATCATACTAAAGAAGATGTATCTAAATGATTCCTAAGCCATTATAAGTCAGTAATAACCGTACATTATGTGCTGATGGGAAACCTCACAATCCCACGCCCCGTGGCTACGGCGGCTCCTCATTTCTCCTCATTATTTGCTTCTTGCCCGGATGGTTCCCTGTGTATCAGGGGCACCAATCCAGCTGCCGCCTCTGGGCCTGGTCCCCTCCGGGAAGCCCAGAAGGTGTGAGGGCTGGAGTTGGGGACAAAGCTGCCCTCAGGCTGAGGCACCTTACGAAGCCCGGAAATGTCCCGTTGAAGCGGGACGCTCCAGAGCCCCGCTCCGCTGCTTGTTCCTCCTGCAGCTCCTCTTGTCTTGGCAGTGAGAGGAAGGAGGAAGCATCCCTTGTGCGCCAGCTCAGTGTGCCCAGACCAGGTGGAGGGGCCAGAGAACCAGGGAAGAGGGGAGGTGAGACGGGCGGGCAAAGACAGGGACAAGGGAGCCCCCGTCCGGGGAGGCGCTCCCAGCGTCCGGGGAGGCTTTCGGGAGGCGGAAGGAAAGCCCCCCTTCCGTGCCCACCGTGGCTTCCTGTTCTGACGGCGGGGTCTGCGCGGCTCACTCGAAGTGGGAAATGCCCTGGCAAAGGTGGGTCCCGCTCAGCCTGAGTCTGTGAGGAAGGTCCTGACCACCCCGCCCCCCACATTCCCCGGGGCTCCTGCGGGCGCTGTCTGGGGCCGCTGCTCTCATCCCGGCGCTCAGACTCACCCGCTTGTCTCCTGGCAGGCCCCGCGCCCTGCTGGGTGCCCCTGTGGGCCTGCCAGCTCCTCGGGCCACAGCACCTGCAGTGTCCCGTAGCAGTCCTCAACGGACCGTCCACCTCCTCCCGGCCCAGAGCCAGCTCCGCAGGCACGAGGACCGTGACAGTAACTCTGGTGGCAGCAGCGCCGAGAATTCTGTTGGGCACGTGGCGGGCAGCTCGATAAAGTTTACCGTCTAACGGGGAGAAGGACGAGGAGGTGAAGGGACATGCGCGGCCCCACTGGTGGTTAAAGCCGGGGGTCAAGCCCGTGGGAGTTGAGGGTGCAGGGCACGGGGCTCCCACCGCCTCTGGACCTTCTGGAGGGTTCTCGGCTTCACGGAGCTGTGCTGGGGCAGGTGCCATCACGGCCAACCGTGGAATAAGGCCCGGGATGACGGCTCACACCTGCACAGCTTCCCGCCAGAGTGGGGAGCGCGCGGGCTGGCAGACCTTGCTTTCTGATTCAGTATCGGAGTCAGGTTCTCGGCTGGGCTGTGGACGCTTGCACATGGCTTTGGGCAGGACTGACCATTCCCGGGATGCCCAGAAGTAGCGAGGGCTAGAGGCAGGTGTTCCTCTGCAGGGCCGGAGAAGACTCCGGTGGATGGGGCTCCGCAAGTCCTGCTCCCCCCGACTCTGTGTCTCCCCCAGCCGGCCTCCCCTCTCGGGCTGAGCCATTGATACCAGTGAACGCTTCTCCCGCTCAGCTTCCTCAGGGATCCGTGCCCCCTGGGGCAGGGACAGGTGTCGGAGGTCCAAGTCCTGGGGTCTGCTCTACTGCTAGGAAGGAGTGTGGGCATGGGAGCTCTTGATGGCTCTGCCCATCGTGTTCACGTTGAGAGGGGCAAGCAGCAGCTCAGAGAGGAAGGATTGCTTGGATTGCTGAGGACGTGTCACAGTCGGTCTCCAGGTGACTCGCTGGGGAGGTCCACACTGCAAACACGGTCATTGAACGGATAACAGACATAATCCTAAATGCGACATGGCCCTGGACTGCACCTCGGAACAGAAAAAGGATGATAGTGGACAAATGATTAAATCTACGCCCTTCCTGGACTCGAGTCAGCGGCGGAGGGCCAGTGCTCACATTTCTGTTTCCACGGATGTTCTGTGGTCACGTAACTGGTGAGCATTAGAAGAAGCCAGGCGAAGGGTCTACCAGAACTCCCTGTATCACCTTTACAGCATTTGTATAAATTCAGAATGACTCCCAAACACTCTGTTATAAATAAAAGAATGTGTGCAGGCGTCCGCGCAGCATGGGCCGGCAGGGAGGGCAGTCTGCCGCGGCTTCTCTTTCCAGATCGAGCCCTTCTGCGTGGTCACGGCAGGCACCAGCAGTCGGACGGCAGCAGCCTCTGAGCCCCGTGGCGCGGCTGCTCCCTGCGCCGGTGGGGCCCGCACGCCCTGGCTTGTAACCTGCAGTGTGCACAGACGCGCGTGCCCTCATGCACATACGCACCTTTGTTCTGGGGCTTCCCGTTCCTGGCTGGTGGGAATGGCCTGGAAATGTGGCGTCATTGGTGGGAAAAAGCCGTGTCAAACGCTTTTCCGTGGCAAATGCTCTGCAGTCCCCCGGGCCCCCTCGTCTTGCTAAAGTCACGTAAGTTCAGGGGCTCAAAGACATGGGCTTCAGTTAACACTCTCACCTAAGGAGTCGAGGAAAGACCCAGCCTGCCACGGGCTGCGGAAGTTACTATGGACCCCGTCAACTTAAAAATACCCCCATACACGTTTTAGGGAAACCATCTTAACTCTTGCAGAAACCGCAGGAACAGCCCCACGCAATAGAAATCACCACGGCTCTGTTTAAACTTAGTTTCTACTTATGAGGATTCTGGCTCGGGAATATTACTTCTCATATCTGCCACTGATTCAATAAAGCATTTTTTAAAGCATTTCGGGGCTTTCTTTTAAAGCTGTTCTCTGGTTAATGAATGGCTGTGTTTACGTAAAGTGACATTTTTGTAGGACGGTTCTTAAACTGGACAGATGTCCGGGAGTATTGAGAAGCAAGTAAATATTTGCATGTTCTGGTTTCTGCAGAAATAGCACGAGCTAAATGAAAAATTGTATCTTGCAGATTGCAGAAAGAGACTCAGACCAATCACACTCTCTTCTCTTTATCTGCCTCTCCCACTGCCATCAGTCAATCTGGGCAATTTTTGGAAAAAAGGTAAAAAGCAGAGTGGGGGAAGGATGTTGTTCTTGGCCAAGAGGAGCTGACGACTGTGCCTTTTTCCTCCCTGGAGTTGAGGGCCAAGAGTCCAGGTTTTAGATCACTGATTCACTGCGGGTGCTGAAAAGGCACATTTTGGCTTTGGGTGTCAAGGTGACCCCATGGGGGAGGCAGCCACTGGCAGGAGTAGGGTTATGGTCATGGCCAAGAAAAAGCATTTGTTTTTGGCTCACAAGTAGCAATCATGGGGATAAGAACAAGCCCCCTTCATCCCGTCGGAGCAGATGGAGGAAAGGGAAGGGGACACACCAGGAAAAGGAACTCACAGAGCATGGCCAAGAGGCTGAAAACATCTTGGTGGGAATCCTTTTCATTTTTGGTCTAGATGTGGTCTGTGGAGATACTAACAGCTCCAAGAGGGGAGTAATAGATAGACTTACAATTCAAGACCTGACGAGCCCCTTGTCACTGTGGGGACCACAGTGACACGCTTCACAGTGACACAGGAGTCACGCTTTCTGCTTCTCTGTGCCTCGCCTTCCCTCTTGCTCCCCTTCCCCGTCATTCCTGGGGCTCCTGATGGGGCCACTGTCCTCAGCACGTGTCTCTCTCTGCAGCTGTCCTGGCTGCTGGCCCAGGGCTCGGAGCCGTCGGGCTGTGAATCAATGAGCCTGGGACCCCGGGGGCCACGTCTTCGATGCCACACCGAGGTCATGAGTCAGACTGATGGGGATGCCTGCGGCCTACTCCACCTGGCCACAAGGGCAACACGTAGAGCTCATCTTCTGTGGGTCTTGGGTGGTGACTGCCACCTGCAAGGCAGGACACGCTGGGGAAGAACGAGGCTTGGTCTTCTGGGCGCCCTTCTACGACTCAAGAAGCTAATCCCTTTGTTTGTTGTTCTTCATTATGGCCCCAAACTCCTTTGGCAGCAAAACTCAATCTAAGCTGACGTGAAGCCATTTGTAATCTGTATTTGTTCCTCTTTGTGTGAATATTCATGCCTTCTCTGCAGGCCGTCCGTACGTCTGACTGCACAGGGCCACCCGGACTCCGTTGGAGGTGATACGAGACGCACGGACCACGCAACCGTCCCAGCCTCAAACGTGTATCCTGACCCATGCACAGACCAAGAAGCCAGCCTTCCGCACTGGCATGGTCAATTTTCTGTTTTACGTAAGGTATATATAAGCGATGTAAAAGATTTCCTTCCATGGGAAGAGACTATTTTTTACAAGGAAACCAAGGATAAAGATTGCAGAACACCCGGCGCGGCAGAACTTGAAACATGGCGTCCCTCAGAGGAAGCAATGGTCTTTGCGAGATTGCAGGCTCCTGGACAGAGTGTGGGGACCGCGGCAGGGCCCTCGTTTGGCCTGTAGACTCTGCTTGCTTGCTCTCTCCTCCCTGTGGGGAAGGCACTGGGTCCTTGGTGACAACCCGGAAACTCTAGATAGTGAGCTGAGGGCTGTTGGAGGAGCAAGCAGGTCAGCAGGGAAGGTGACCGATACTGGATTTTCAGTAGCTTGACACCAAGAACCGATTTGTTAGGAAAAACGTTGGCTGAGGTAGACAGAAACAACCTACACATCAGTGCTTGCTTATAAGCCCTTCTTCTTAATAAACGCAAGCCGAGTTCCCTCGGAACCTCAAAACTCACAGCTTTCAGGTTGACACAAGTTTTAATCACTTATTTAAGAAAAAGACAGAGAGAAAGAGCCCCAGCCTGAACACACACAGGACTGAGTGGGCGTCCGCCGGGGTCCCCGTAACTCTGACGGAGCTCGAGGCACCATTTGGTGCCACGCGTGGAGGTTTGGAGGCTGAGGCCAGTGACCGGGGAATTAGGAACGTCTGCTGGTGAAACTCGTCACCTGTCTTTGATGGAAAGACCTGTCCTTCCAGAACACGCGGCTCACTGCCAGGAGCGGCCCCGCGCCCTGCACACGCCCTGACTGGACGGGAAACCGGAGCTCGATCGAGGCGGAGAGGTGCGGGCGCTCCGAGAAGGTGGCGCGGCAAACCACCCCGGGAGCTGGGGCTGGACGCCTGGGAGGTCGTCCGCTCGTGCCCCGCTCTTGTTCTCATCTCCCCCCGTCCGAGGCTGTCCGCGTGGACCGCTCCCATGCCACCGGGGTGCTAAGCACAGTGCGGAGGGCGAACCGCCCCAGCTCCATCAGGGACGACTTTCCGGAAGTCGTCTGAAACCGACAAGCCCCTCTCCCTGCAGGGTCTCTGTCCACAAACACGTCCCCCCGAAGTCTCAGCTGCTTCCCCGAGAGCTCTGAGCAGCCCGAGGGGGGACAGTGGACACTGCATTCTGACCACGGGCAGCAGGGGAACGCACTTCAGGCACGACACCAGCACGAGAACCTGCCAGCAAGGAGGGATCCGCCCAGCGCAGTGAGGCCCGTCAGCTGCGGCCCAGGTCCGGGACAAGGAGGGGTGAAGGGACGCTTGGAGACAGGGACAGAGACGTATGGAGGGCTGCACAAATGTCCTTTGCTCACACGGCAATCGGGAGCCGTGGGAGAAGCACGTTGGAGGAGAGTTGCTTGGCCCAGCTGTGCGTTAGCAAACCGCACCTGCTGTCCCGGGACGGTGGCCCGTCCCTGCCTCCTGCTCTGCGAGGGGCTCAGAGCTGGAGCTCCCAGGGCCCAGGTCATTGCCCAGAGCAGCGTCTCCCCGAGGCACCGCTGCTACGTCAAGGTGATAGTCAGCTCTGGCTCGTCCCTGTACCGGGAAGTTCCCACCCAGAGCCATCGCTCTGTCCACTGGGAATATTCCACTTTAAAAGATCTTGAACTCAGAAGCAATTTTCATGTTCAGTCTCAGCACGTGAGCCCATGATCAAAGACCTTCAGTCTTCTGCTTCACCAGCTCTACGTGATCCTCTTTCTTTCATTTTTATGTGGATGACAAATGTCACTGGTGTGACTTGAGTTACAAAATGATGTATTCTATTAATTATAATTACTTACAGGGAAAATCAAGTCTTAGCACTTTTTGAAAAGGTGGTATGGTTGGCATGCAGAATGGGGGCTTTGGAGTAAGACACAACTTCTTTCTCCTTTCTCCGTCATGCTCAGGAACACGGCGAGACTCTCCTGGCCGTTGTGAAGTGCTTCCCATTCACCCCCTCTGGCTCTGGGGAGTGGTGCTGGCCTGCTCAGGAAGCACACCACCAGGAGGCCCACCGGGACCCGAGCTGGGGACAGGAGAGCCTCAGACTGGCCAGTGACCCACAGATGGCCCTCAAGGGCATGGGGACTCCGGGAGAGTGAGCCGGTGTGCGGAGGCCAGCATGGGGGGCTTTCTGCAGGGGTATGCGGTTCCCAGGCCCACGAAGGTCAGTCCACCCACCCTGCAGGCTGAGAAAGACCCAGAGATGTCTCAAGACTCTGCTGGGCTCCCTTGCGGCCACAGGGGCACGGCAGTGGTGTGCCGAGGCATGGGGGAGGCCCGTGTGAATCTGTGTTCGGGCATGTTTGTCCCACACCTTCCTGGAGATGCCGGAGCCCTGTGGGGTCAGAGCCCCGCCGCGCACTCCTGGAGTGGCCTCTGCTGCAGCGTCCGGGAGGGAGGAGGCGCGGGAAAGAGGCCGGCGCGGCTGGTCTCCAGGCTCTCCCAGACACCGCCAGGCCCGCAGGGGGTCCGGCCCACAGGAGGGGTCTCGCCCCATGGGGCTTAGGTCAGTGCAGGGGACCAACCAACGGGGCGTCCCGGTCAGCAGAGCTCCCGGGGGGTAGAGGGTTCTGGCCTGCGAGGAGGGGTTGGGGCGACGGTGGGCCACTGGCCCAGAGGGTATCCCCGGCCCCAAGCCAGCAGAGCCTCCCCTGCTCTTGTGGACACACGAGCCTCCTCATCAGGTCTCTTCACGACCCGCCGCAGCCTTCCTGCTCACGCCTGAGGGGCTGGCTGTCCCCTCAAGCCGACCAGCTCCGGATCTCGCCTCCAGGGTGAGGATGGGGGCGCGCGTGGGGGCCAGAGCTGAGCCACCAGACCTGGGGCCCCCAGCTGGCCCCCCACGCCCAGGGGCCCTCTCCGGGCACCTCCGCCCCCACATGGACACGGGCGGCCCCGTTTCTAATCTGCTCCTTGACAGCCTCTGTGAACCAATGCATTTCATTCCCTTTCAGTAGTAAATCCCAGGGTCCCCCCGTGGGGCCAATAGGGTTTTTGTGTTTAGAGTAAGAGGTAAACACATTTGAACAAAGACGTTTCTTGGCTGGTAGGTTTTTAAAATCATTTTTAGAGCAAAAGGGGTCATGAGTGAGCCTCCTCAAAGGATTTCAAAATTCCTAACAGCTTCTGCTCCCACGGAAGGCCAGCGGCCCGGCGGAGCCCTCAGGCAGGAGAACGGCCCTGGGGCCCGACTTAAGCCAAAGCTCTCGACTCCCGCCGCGCTTCCAACCGCCCGCGGCCTTCTCATCTACCCGCCTCTCGTCCGGGTCAACGAAACCCCTCCCTGGGGTGAGGCCCGGGCATCTGGGAGGTAAGAAAGGTCTCAGCTACATCCCAGGATACCCAGGTTAGAACCCCGGGAGGGGTGGTCTCCCCGGGGCCCTGCAGCCTTCAGGAGGGGGGCGGGGAGGGCAGAGGCCGCGCGGGAGGGCTCGGCTCTTCCTCAGGCTCAGATCAAGGGGATGGAGCACCGCGGGGCAGGTGTGGAGGCCGGCTCCCCGCTTTGACTGCCGGGTGCCCTATAGGAAAGTCCCAGGAGCGACCAGTGGGGGCGGGTTTAGGAATCGCCAGGTATGTTTCCAGGCTGGAGACGGAGTTAGTGACCCTCGGCCCCATGTTACCCCGGCCCTGCTGGTCTCGAGGTCACATCTTTTGGGGCTCTGCTCTCTGTGGGATTTCTGGCACCTTTCCTGGCTTTACCGAATCAGAAATGGGAAGCGGACAGCACTTTGGGCAACGGTTTTGTCCGGGGGTGGGGGGGTGTGGAGGGTTAAATCTTGAACACACCTAAGCCCAGATAAGCGGCCCTGCCTTGGGACTTGGGAGATCTCCGCCGTGAGGCTCCGCTGCTTACCCTCTTGGAGCTCCAGAGGGCCGAGCGGGCTGGGAAGCATGATGTTCCCTGAGTTTCATTTTATTGCTAAAAGGACTGCTTTCCTGACACCGCACCAATGCCGTTCTGCTATAAAGCAGTTTAGCGTCGCAGGCGGTGAAGACAAGGTCTTGAGCTGTGGGGGGACATGTGTGTACTGCGGGGGGCCGGGTCACGCCCTCTCGCGGGGCCAGTCACGTCACAGGGAGTGGTGGTCACCACCATCCTCCGGGAGTCGACTGGTCCAGACGGCAGAGCCGGAAGGTCTTGGACGGCGTGCTGCCCGCACAGAACTCCCATCGGATGGGGCAGTGACCCTCGGGCCCCAGGCCCCACGGGACACGAGCCTCCCTGGCGGGGAGGGCCCTGGGGGCCCTGAGAGGTACTCGGGTGTCACAGGGAATCCGAGGGACGGCTGACCCCTAGGGAGAGCCCGGCTCCCGGGACAAGGGCTTCTGCCCCGTTAGGAGCCTGTGCCGGCTTAAGAGCCTGGGACCCTGAGAAGTCGGCTTCTGCGCCGGCAGACGGTGTGCTCTTAGGTCAGTCGCTCTGGGCCCAGATTCTCACATCCTTTAACGCCAGGCTCAGGCCTATATTTCCTCCCTTGTTGTTGCTAACTCCTCCGACGACTTCAAGTGCTTCAGCCTGAAGCCAGGGGCATGTTATTGGCACTTTTCCTGGTTTCAAAGTGAACCGTTAAATTGGGGACAGAACATCCTGGGGCAGGGCCGGCACTCCAGGCCCGGAGCAGGTGTCTAGCCGCTGGGTCACAGGCTCTCCGAGCAGCAGTCGCCACTTCCCGGCCCTTCCTCTCCATGCTGGCCATGCTGGGCTGCACCCCGGGGCTCATGGGCTGGGGACCCCTTGCTCCATAGAATGGAACCCCCAGCCTGTTCTGTCCCCGGGGAAGCTCTCCTGCCCACAGATCTTCCGCAGAGGCCAGAGCAGGGCAGAGCCTGCTCCCCTGCCCATGTCTCGTGAGGACGGAGCTGCAGGGGGGCCAGGGAAGAACGGGGGGGGGGACAGTGGGGAGCCCCCTCCCAGTCTGATTCTAGCAGTGCCTCCTCCTGGCTAGTAAAGCTTCTGCAGCCCGGCCTGGTCCTGCTCGCGGCTCCCCTTCCTGTCTATACTGCCCTGCGTACCTGCTCCCCTCACCCCTTTTGGGGTGCCATGGCACAGACTTGCCCCCGAAGCCGTCCCATGCCAACCAAGGCTCCTCCGTCTGGGTCGGTGACTCTCCCCTGAAGAGGGACCGGAGAGGCTCCGTACATAGGAAGCTAATGCTCAAACTAGAATAGGCCCCTGGGACAGCTGGCATCACAGACCCTCATGCTCCCGCGTCCTCCGCTCCAAAGCGACCCTGAACCCGCCCCACAGCTTCGGGAGAAGGACAAGCCAGGGCAGGGTGTCTTGCCGTGATGTTTGCATCAGTGCCGAGAGTTGGCCGTGGCAGGTGCTGCATCCACAACGTGGCAATGGGGATCCAAGGCTGAGGCCAGGTGGCCCAGGTGCGCAGAGAGTGATGGGGAAAGTCTTCCCTGGCACTTCTGCTTCCCCCGTGCTGCTCCACTGGACAAAAGCACGGTGGGGTCTTCCCCTCCAAGTCGACCGAGGACCCCCGGTCCTCTCTCCCAGGACCACCTGTCACCCTGCTCTGACACAGTGCCAACTCCCCCAAACCCAGAGCTGCTGGAAGGCCGAGGCCTTGATTTGGTCAAAGGGACGCATGGTTCCGACTCTCCTCTCTCAGCGTGACTTGTCAGTTTGCTTTGCTGTCAGCCAGCCCCTGCAACCAGCAGCCCCGGAGCCCGTGAGAGCCCCCACGTCAGGCTCATAAGCCCCAGCTTCGAGGGGCAGAACCTGCGATGGCTCTGAACCCAGCCAGGCTGGTGACCCTTCTTCTGACAGATACTTTCCTCAGTCCCCACGACGGCGGAGATGAGACTTGTCCTTGGCGTGTGGCCGTCAGGCAGGGGGACGCTGTGCTTGGGTTTCGGAAATTCTCCTCCTCGGCACCGCCCCTTTCATCACAGGGATGTCGGGCAGCGAGGTCCAGGGACGTCAGGACAGACAGACCCAGCCGGACCCCCACCCAGCGCCCCCTCCTTCCGCGCCCAGTGCGTGCCGGGCGGGGTTCCCACCTCTGAAAGGGAAGTGAAAGTGATGAGCCTCGTGGTGGTTTCAGCTGACATAATTGGCCGGAAGCTGCCAGGGCTTGGGGCCAGATGCGACCCCACCCCCAGGCCAGCGGAGAGCAGCCGCGCAGGTGCAGAGCTGTGGAGAGTTCCGTGGACGGAGCCCGGGGCCCAGAGTCAGCCCCTGGTGGTGCGTGGGCGAGGGTGCTGTGTGCGTTTAAGGAGGGTCTGAGCTTCTCCAGTTTCATTTCACTTGGCTCCACTCGTGAAACCCAGGCACTGGCCTTTCCCGTCAAACCCTTCTGGGCCTGCGTCTACACTCTGTCCTGACTCGCTCAACCTTCAGGACTTTGGGAGTGTTCCCCTCTGCTCGGTGCCAACTGATAACTGGGAAATCTAGTTTCCAGAAAGTCTGACCCTGAGAAAGGCAGCCCAGGGATTCTACTTTACTCTTGCTGGGTTTCTCCCGTGCCGAGTTTTTGTTGGGCCAGTCTGCTACATGAAGAGAATGGTATTCTAGGGGTACGCTGCATCTCTTCTTTTTTTTTTTTCCTAGTTAGATCTATTGATGTATTTTTTGCATCCAATAAGGTCGGCAGTCTGGGGTACAGGCCCATGAGATCACGCGTCCGTCCAGTCCTGACCACATCCCCCCAGAGCCTCCTCTTTCCCCGTCTGTCATCAGCCCCTCTCCTCTCCCATCACTTGGAGACTACGGATTCTGTCTTCATGTTCTCCCTTTCCGGAACCACGTGTCAGTGGAATCCATGTACTGTTTGGAGCCCGGCTTCCTTTGCTTTGCAAAACGTGCTTGAATTTCACCCACGTGATGGATTCTGCACTGGCTCCTTCCTTCTCAGTGGTGACTAGTGTAGCGTGAGGACAGCCCACGACACCCTTATGCATCCCTTTGGGCTGTTTCCTGCTTGACGTGCTTACAGATAAAACCTCCATGAATTTCACGTACTAGTTTTGTCTGAATGTGTATTTTCATTTCTCTCAGGTAAACCTCCGTAAGTGGGATTTTGGGTGACATGGTAAGAGTACGATTAACTTTGTAAGAAACTGCCATCCACTTCTTTTTTTTTACATATGTGTGCAAAATTGTATGTAAATATCCAAATACCTAAAAAAGTCAGACATAAATTTCTCTGTAATCGATAAGCTGATTTATCCCTTAAGCATCAACTGTAGGGAAGGCTAACGAAGACTCGATCGTCATCCAGGTTCTACCTTGGGCTGTGTTTGGTTCCTCTTTCTCTCATCATCCCTAAGACCCCTGGTTTGCTTCCAGCCGAGCTTCTCTTTTGGGACAGGCGAGCCTAGCTGCCCCCTCCCCCCGCCTCGCCACACCAGCAGCCCACGATTCCAGGAAGGCATGAGCAAGACTTTCCCTCTAAATGCGACTTTAGCTGCACCCCGTGAGTCCTGGCTTGCTGTGGTTTCATTCTTACTCTGTAAAATATTTTATTCCATCTCTCATGCAGTTTCTTCCTGGCCCATGGGTTATTTATGAGTGTGTGACTTAATTCCCACCCCTTCCTAAATTTACTAAATTTCCCGCTGTTATTGATTTCCAATTTTAGTCTATCACAATTGGAAAACATATTCGCATGATTTAATTCCTTATGAATCTGTTAAGGCTTCTCTTATGCCCTGGCAATACTCTGTCTAGGAAAATCTTCCAGGTGGGCTTGAGAGTTAACAAATTTCCTTGGATCAATGTTTCTCCACTTGCCATATGCCTGTAGGACAATTCCCTACGGAGACTTTAAATGGTTGTTTTAGAAAACAATCTCCCACATTGTGATTGTCTTACTGGGGAAAACTTTTTCTGTTCCCCCAAACTCAGTTTTTATCATTGTTTGCCCTAAGATCTTTCACACCTTCCCCTTCACTGTGGGCATTTGAGCTTCTACTAGACTTTGTTTCCAAGTCTCTGACGCTCTAGAAACACGAGCTTGCCCCGCCGGGCCCTCTCTGTGGACTCACACCGTTGCATGCCTTGGAGTCAGTCCTACCTCCTGGTTGACAAGGAAAGCTCTAGTGTGCCTGAGGCTGTGCAGCGAGGTCCTCCTACCACACTCCCTCTGTCTTAGGTGAGTTATCCTTGAACTGCTGTCCGAGAGCCTGGCGGGGTCGCAAGAACGTAGGGTTGGATGACGAGTAGGTAACTGGGTCCTATTCCCAGCTCTTTCCTCTAAATCTGGGGGTTGTGGGCCCATGTCAGATCGCCTATTCCCAGTCCGGCCCTTCCTGTGAGATCCTCTCTTCCCATCCCTTGGTGTTGCCTCCCACCCCTGGCTTAGTTTTCTTTCATTGTCCTCTTTTTCTGATTAGTCTGTTTATAGATTTTCTCAAAAATTAAGGAGTGTACATGTTTTTGTTTGTGGGAATGCATGCCTTCTTTTTATTTATCTTTTGTGTAAAAGCAGTTCACCTCCTCAACCAGAAAGGTCGGTGAAGGTCTAGGCCTTGTCAGATTTACCCCCAAGCCCTTAGTTCCCAGGGTGGCACCTGGTACTAGTCACACAAAGCACCATAGTCAAATGAATGAACGAGCGAATTAATTACAAGCTGCAAGAACATGGCAGCTGGGTGTTGGCAGAAGTGATAAGGGGACTTCAAGTCTTCTGTTGAGAATGCCTACAATTTAGAAAGATTAATTCGTGATACAGACCCTAAAATCTCAGGAACTCTTCAGAAGAAAGGACTTTAAAATGTAAAGCATCAAGTCCTGTTCTAGGATAAGCAGTCTTAGTGACCTGGGGATGGAGATTGTGCTGCGGTTAGGCAGGGCCTGGAGGTGACCCTGACTGTGGACGATGGTTTCATGTATAGCCTCTCCCTTCTTGAGCTGGGCTGGAAGCCTGTGAGACCTTGGAATTAAGGTGCAGTGAACCTTTCTAAAGTTGTCAAAGATTTTGCCTCAGCACCTAACACTGGTCCCCAGGATACTTGACCCAGAGAAAAGCCACAATGAGACCCCAGCACCGTCTTTTTGGTGTGTCCCGGGAGTAGCCCTGGTGAAAGAACCGTGACCAGCGGTCAGTACCACGCTGGACTGGAGTCGGTGCAGAAGTTAGTGCAGGCTCTGTGAACGGGATCTGCATGAGTGTTGAGACCCCTATGGGCAGGATGGCACTAAGAAGGGCCCACCCTGGTCTGGAGGTCACTGTGTTGTCAGGGCTCCAGGCTCCTTGGAGACCCACAGCCCAGGGACGTTCCTACACATTCCTACCTTGGATATCATGAACCAGGCATCCTGAGAGCTGGCCTTGTCCTCCTTGGACATGATGGGTGAATGACACCCCCGGCTTCGCCAGCAACCCCATGACTACTTTCAGACTTGAGAAAAGTGAGCAAATCCATCAGAAACATTCTCAGAGCTCTCCCCCATTGTGCATGTGAACCCAGAGGCACAGGCGACGTGATTTATGGTCCAGATCAAATATGGACCTGAAAGCTTTCCATGGAGAAGGGACATTTTTGATCAATGACAATGCACCTGCGGCACCATAAAAATACTGTCTCTCCCAACCGTTGAGACTTTTCATCAAAATGGCACAATTTATTTGATTTTTCTCTCCTGTGGAAGCTATATCTCTGCCTTCCTGATTTTTTGCCATATTCAACATCATTTTTTCCTGTTTCATTGTTGGGATGGCAGCTCCTTGGGCTCCGGCTCAGGGGGACGCTTACTGAATCAGGCCTTGCGTTTCATCTTCCGGTGGAATTAACCCTCCCTAGACATGTTACATGGAGCTGGATGTCACCCTCGGTTCATTCAGGTTATACGTATGGGGGTGGTGGACAGGGCTGGGTGTTGGCAGAAGTGACAAGGGGACTGGGCTGGGCCCCTCACCTGACCCTTGGTTCTGTCCGATCCCTCCAGATCTCCTCATTAACCCAGGACCTGGCAGACTCAAGGCTCTCAACAGGTGACTCACGAGATGAAGAAGTCCCTGACCAGACGCACAAAGACATCGGAGGGAGGAGCCCCGACAACGATGGAGACCTGAGTGCACGGACATGTACTCAGGTTGGGGGACGTGGAGCAGAGCAAGGGACTTGGCAGAAAGCCTTGGCGGGACGACGGCGAGAGCACCACGAGGGACAACGAAGACTCCTCCTCATGCTGCTGAACTGAGGAGGAAATTCTGAGCCTGGTGATCCCAACGAAGAAAATGTTCCAAACTCTGGTCCCCAAAGGGTACAGAAGATCTTTCTATCTGCCTGCCTTCTCCCCAGCACACACACACGCAGAAGCCACCAACATCCTGAAGGACACCTTCCATCCGGTCTCTGAACAGCACGAAGAAAGCAGGAGGTCAGCCCTGGGCGGGACCATGTCCCTGCTGGCCCGCGGGCCGGGGCTGGCTCAGCTGCGCCTTCGTCCTCGGGAGTCGTGCAATCGGCTCGCGGCAAATACCGAGGAGACACGCGGCTCACCCGGATTCCCCGAGGCCCAGCTGCATTTATCAAACTATCTCCAAGCTTCCTGTTCTTTGCAAGGGAAGGAAAACAAAGCCATTTGAGACGGACCGCACACCTCCCGTCCGCACCCCTCGGTGCTGTGCTATTCACGTGCATTAACTCCCACACTAGCTCTGCGACACTGCATTTCAGAGAGGCAGTGGAGCTTGGAGCGGTCGGGGTTTACGGCTAGGAGGAGGTCGAGATGGGGTGGGCTTGGGGCCCACCCCTGAGTCTGTTGCGAGTAAGTGGACGCCCCGCCCCTCGCGCTGAGCTCTGGTTCTCCGTGGCGGAGGGAACTGTTCTTGCACAGAGATGCAGGAGAAGGATGGAGGGAGTCCCAGAGAGTGGGATTCCATGAGAGCACACTGGGCTGATTTAGAACATTCTGGAACTTTTGGTACTGCTCAGTTCTGGACGACCTCTAGGTGACCTAACCCTGCTTTTAGGACAGGGACAGGAAGGACAGGAAGTCTGGTTGCCTGCCTCGACCTCTGACGGGACAAGAAGAGCTTCCCAGGATTAGCCATCCCCAAACAGCTTCCTGTGCTGGGGCGACCCTCAGACAGGCTCCCGCTTCCGGGCTGGTTTCACAACGGTTTCTCTTCCAGCGGCACGCACGTTTCTGAAAGCAGTTCCTACACCCACATCAAAACCCAGACTTGAGTCGTTTTAGGACAAGCTGAAGCAGAAGCAAACCAGGAGGCTTTGCTCCTGAGAAGCACCTGAGTGACAGCCGTGCCCTCACGGACCCTCCATCTTGAGAATGAACGAGAGCACGGACTTGTTTCTCTGGTGCAGAGGACACAGTGGACGGGGACTCCTTCCTCATTTCTGTTAACTTTTTAAATAAATAGACTCCTCTGTAAGGCGGTTTCAGAGTCACAGACAAGCTTGAGCCCATCACAGCCCCACCACATACCATGGACACAGGTCTCCCTTCACTGACATCTCGAGTTGCTACGGTGCATTTGTAGCAGCCAATGCAAACATGTCAAAAATTCATTACTGACTAACATTTATTCAGATTCCCCGAGTTTTTGCCTGATGTATGTCTTCCATGACTCCATAATCGGCTTCGTGATCGCGTTTGGCCTTTGCAGTCTTAAGGAGCACCGCCGCGGCGTGTTTGGCGAGCACCGCTATGAGAGTCCGTTAGCACGACGGGACTGGGGGGACGGGTCTGGGCAGAGATCACGGAGACACCGTGTCACTTTCATCCCAGCTTCTTCAGGGCACAGACCCCGCGTGATCCACGACTGTCGACTGTCGCTGTTGCCTGCGCCCCTGGCTGGGCTTGGGTCCGTCCGTCGTCCCACTGTAAGGCCACCTCTCCCTCCTTCTGCGCTGTGCTGTCTGCGCTGTGCTCACGGGCGGCCTGCACTGAAGGAGCAGGGGTGGGGAGCTGAGTGTAGGAGAAGACCGCGTGATGACAAGGCAGAGGCAGGTTTTCAGGTGCTGGGCTGGAAGGCCGTGGGGAGGCCATCAGCTGGCCCCCGGCAGCCACCAGGAGTGGCAGGAGGCTGTCGTGCAGGAGGCTGCCCGGAAGGAGTGGCCCTGCCACACGTGGGCTCAGCCCCGTAGTAGAGACTTCAGACTTCCGGCCTCCAGAACCGTGAGAGAATGTGTTTCTCTCTTCCAAGCTACCAAGTCTGTGGTCATTTGCTCCAAGGCCACTGAAAACTGTTAGTCACTTATTTACATTGGGACGAACAAACACATGGGTATCTTATTTTATATCATGGGCTCTGATCAGATCCTGCTTAGTTTTGCTGCTTCAATGACTCCAGCATTGGACGTGGAGACCACTTTTGCTTGGTTCCCGGGTCCTTTGGTCAACCTGTGGTCGTCGTCTGGTCAGGCTGCTCTGACGGGACGGCCATCTGCTGGGGACGGCCATGTGCCAGGCAGCTGGAACGGCAGAGCTTATTTCCCACCGTGCTGGGGGCTGGGGGCCAGGGCACACATCGGGAGTCCGACGGTGAGCCCGCTTCCTGGCTCACGAGGGTCGTCTTGCTGTATCTTCAAGGGCAGAAAGCGCCCCACGGTCCCTTCTCTCAGGGCACTGAACCCATCGCAAGGGCTCCGCCCTCGACTTCATCACTTCCCAGACCTCCCCCCCGATACTTCTGTACTGAGGCATATGAACACGTGGATTCAGGGGCACAGAAGCATTTGGTCCCTAACACCAGCCACTGTGAACTTTTTCCAAGCCCTCCTTACATTGGGCACTACGAGGCACCTCAGGCAGGTCCCACAGAACCATCCATTTCTCCAAGGACCTCCGGTTCTTTCTAATGGATTATGTCATTGGAGACAAGCACAGGCTCTGGGAATGTTCGCGGCTCCTGGAACGTCATTTCTTTGCGGGGGTCCAGCTGACGGAGCGGGGACCCAGATGTGTGCACACTCACGTGTACACAGCTGCAAAGACCGCACACATCCGCATCCGTGTGAGACTGAACACGTGCTCCTACTGATGTCGGGAGGCTGGTCCGTTACCTCACCGCCCATCCTGGCCCTCCCCTTTCTCATCTGGAAGTTCCTTCCTCACAGAGAAGCCAGGCTCCCGCCGCCATCATTGATTTACCGAATTGTTCAATCCCACCAGGCACGGGGAACATCGCCGGAATGTCAGTGGGCGTCTTTGGGGACACCAGCCTCCAGGTAGGGCACAGAATGATGTCCAAGGTCTCATGGATCCACTCACCCCCGAGTCCTTTATGTGCACACCTCCCTGCCCACCTCCAGGGAGCTCGTTTCCTGTTCGTGCAACACAGGTAGATGCTCTTGTCCATCCGCGCCCCTGCCCGGGACCCCTGCCTCACGGTGTTAACTTGCTCACATTAAGGACACTCTTAGTTCTGTGAAGTTCCGACTTTGACCCGTGTACCTAGTACAGCATCATATAGAATATTTCCCCGCCCTCAAAACCCATGTTTCACTCTGTCTGCTCCCTTTCCCGAAACTCTAACAACCACTGACACTTTTCCTTATCTCCGTAGTTTTGTCTTTTCCCAAAGGTCGTGTAATTGGGGTGGTACAGCAGGAAGGTCGTGTGATTGGGGTGGTACAGCAGGAAGGTCGTGTGATTGGGGTGGTACAGCGGGTAGCCTTTTCTTACTGACTCCTTCACTCAGCAGCGTGCAGCGTGATTTCCTCCCCGTCCTCTTCGTGGTCTGATAGCTCCTCTATTTTTATCTGTGAATAACACCCCGTTGTCAGACGGACGTGATCGGCTCATCCACTCTCCTGTTGAAGGTACATCTTGAGCTGCTTCTGTTTTTTAACAATTATGAATTAAGGTGCTCTAAACATTCACATTCCTAATTCGTCTGTTTTTTTTTTAGACATAAACTTTCAAATTAATGGGTTATAAGTACCTAAAATCATGATTACCATGTTATTTAGTAAGACGGTGTTTAGCAAGTGGGGAAGGGCTCCAGCACCTTCCAGTGTGACTTGCGGGGCTTTCCACATGCCCACCAGGGACAGATGACTTCCCAGTGCTCTGCTTCCTTGACTACACTGGATGTTGCCCGTTTGGGATGCTGAACGTTCCAGGTTTAGTGAAACCTCCCCGCTGTTTTGACTTGCAGTTTTCCCAGGGCAGGTGATGGGGCGCATCTGTTTACCTGTGTACTTTCCATCTGCATTTCTGCTTTGGTGACCTGTCTGTGTAGATCTTTCCCCTGTGATTGGGCTCTTTTCTTATTGTTGAGTTTTTAGAGCTCTTTGTATATTTTGGATCCCAGTCCCTCATTAGACAGAGGTCGCAAATACTTTCTCCCAGTCTGTGTCGTGTCTCTTCATTATCTTAACAGTGTCTTTCAAAGAACAGAATTTTTACATTTTAAAATATCTGACTTGTTTACTTTCGCAACTCGTGCTTTTGGTGTTGTCTAAAAGCTCACAGCTACACCCAAGGTCACATGCATTTTCTTAGCTGTCTTACTCCACATTTATAGCCGTTCCCTTTATATCTATGTCTACCATGCGTTTTGAGTTAATTTTTGTAAAGCCACAAGGTCGACGTCTACATTCATTTTTTAAAAAACATTTTATTTATTTGACAGAAAGCGGGCGAGCACAAGCAGGGGAGCAGCAGGCAGAAGGAGAGGCAGGCTCTCCGCAGGGCAGGCATCCTGATGCGGGGCTCGATCCCAGGACCCCGAGATCATGAGCTGCGCCGAAGGCTGACACCTTACACCACCTGAGCCCCCCAGGCGCCCCTAGATTCTTTTTTGACTGCTTGTTGAGAAGACCACGCTTTGTTGAATCGTCTTCTCTGTCACAGACCAGCCGACCGCGTGCCTGCGGGTTTGTTTCTGGGCTTTCCACCCCGGTCCGTCGACCTGTCTCTGCTTCTCGCCGCGCCGTCTCCGCTCGTCTTGCCGGACCCCTTCCTGTTTCCTTCCTTCTCTGCGTCGCGTGGGCCAGCGTTGATCGTTTAACTTCTCGTGTAAACGGGGGGGCCCGTTTGTCGATACCCACGAACAGCAGGCTGGTGTCCAAGGGAGCCTGGGCTTGATCGGGAGATCGCTTGGGGAAGAGCGGACTCCACAGCCGCCCTGGGCCTCGCATCCAGGACCGAGCGGTCGTCTCCGCGTACTTCATCGTCTCTGACTTTGTTCCTCTGGCTTTGCCGTCTGCATACGAATGCTGTACACGTTCGTTAACACGCTTCGCTTTTTGTGGGGTTTGCAACTGCACACCACCTTTGCGGGACCCTCAGGGGTGGTCGTCCCGTGTCCCCCCCGCCCCGCCCCCACTCCATGCTGGCCGAGACGTCAACACCCTGTTCAACCGCCCCCACCAGCAGGGCGTTCCCTTTGCCCTCAGCTCCTGGTTCCACCCCCGGGGGCGCATATCTCATGAGGATGTACTTAATT
The DNA here is from genome assembly GCF_964662115.1 of Mustela nivalis. Classification (NCBI taxonomy): domain Eukaryota; kingdom Metazoa; phylum Chordata; class Mammalia; order Carnivora; family Mustelidae; genus Mustela; species Mustela nivalis. The sequence goes on from NC_139021.1 coordinate 185,252,563, forward strand.
CTGCTTATTTCTCCATTTAAGTGATAGCCTTGGGCTTTTTGGGAAGAGTGACTTTGGCAAGTCCTTTGCCAAGGCCCAACGGCCGCATCAGACCTGATGCAGAGTGTGGGTTCACTGTGCCCTCTGCCGATCTCAAGAACCTGCTCCTGCTCCCTGTCTCAGGCCCCGTGGGGGCCTCTGGTAGAGCTGCTACGAATGCCGCCGGTGCCCACGGCCTGCCTGCAGCTGCCTCCGGAGAGAACACCCCTTCGGTGACGGCGTCTTGCAGATGCTTCTCTGGGCGATTCTAGTCCAGAACCATGCGGAGAAGCGACTCCGGGGTGCTCCGGCAGCTTCCGGCTTTGCGCTGCGTTGCAGAGGTGATCGGTTAGAAGGAAGAGAGGTGATCTCACCTTGGCAAGAGAATCCTGTGTGTCAGGGCCGTCCTGCAAAGCCAAGACCACGTCCCCAGACGCTCTGCTGAAAGGCACCTGTGTCGCTTGCCAGGAGAGGTGCCAAAGTCTGGCCGGGCCGCCGGAGCTGCTCGGTTATGGGCTGGACCCAGCCCCTTTGAGCTGCCCCCGGCCATGCGGCTCCTTCCCCCTGCTGCTCCCCGAATGGGAACGCTGGGTTGTGACATCTTACGTCACATGGCAAGTGCTGTACCTAATGGCAAAGTTTTTCTCTGAAAATTATTGCTAAAAGCTATGTATGTCACAGGCAGATTCTACATAAAACTGCCTAAACCATTGGGTTTTCAGTAAAAGCAATGATTTTCAACTCTTACTTCCTTCAGAGAAAGCCATCATTTCCATATAGAAAAAAAAAACCCACTGTGCTTAAGGGCATCCCTCCTTTTAATGCCTTTAGTTTTAAGTAGACACGTTTCTTACCCCTCACTTGACGGTGAGAGTATTGGAAAATGAGCAGATATTAGTGGCGCCGTGCCTGGAAGTCGGGATGAAGTTGCCCGAGCTCTTAGGAAGCACAGCTCCATCCGCAACACCATTGTCAGTTAGTGAACTCAGGCTTCTGAAACTCAATATCGTAAAAGCCTCTAACGTGGCTCCTAGGTAGCCGTTCCCTGAGGAAGTCTACGCTTGAGATGGGATGTGGGCTCCAGAAAGTCCCATGGAAAATCTAGCTACTCTGCACGGTGCACAAAGGGGCGCGTACACCTCGCTCCAGATGTGCAGTGGAGAGCGGGGTCAGGCGGCGCAGACTCCAGGCAACCCGCGCGGGTGGTCACCGTTTTCTGTGTAGAGCGAGGGAAGCTGGTAACGACATCTCCCGTCGGCTGGTCGGTCAGGGGAGGCCTGACCGCTGTCTCCATCGGCGGACTTGGAGGAAGGCTTCCCGGCGTGCGAGGCCCCGGGCTTCCCACAGTGCGCAGGTGACGTGACTCCTGGGATTCAGATAAGCAGAACCTCAGAAGCACGTTAGTAACGCCTGATTTTAAAATTGCTTGTTGAGTTCGGAAGGCTGAGGCCGTGACAACTTGTTCCGTTGCCCCGGGCGTCCCGACACTAGAGCACGGCCGCTCCGACGGACACGGGCATGAGGTCAGTGTGGGGGTGGACAGGCCCGGTAGGCGTGGTTCCTGGGGGGACAGCAGGATGCCGTAGACATCACACAGGGGACAGCAGAAGGACGGAGCTAAGAGAAGGGCAGGCGTGCCCTGGCATGTCCCCTCCATGGCGCCCCGAGCAGAGGGCTTGCTTCTCAAACTCGTTTAGCTCCGGTGTTAGCGACGGCCTCATTCCGGCTGTTGGAGACATGGCATCCGCCAACAGCTGCGGTATTTGCAGAAACTCCGGGACAGAAAGTCTGCACTAAAAGAGCATGGGAACAAGCATCCCAACACCTGATGGCCCCACACTGGGACCGAGTCTGCGGCTCTCAAGGTTGTCCTGCGAAATCCCCGGGGCAGACGGGGGGCAACCCCCTGCAGAATAGAGGTTGGCGAGACAATGTTCCTGAACAAATCCTGGGAGACGGAGAGCCCGGTCCACTTGTTCTCACACTCATCGCCTCCCCTTGCACAAATGCTCTTCGTGGAAACCGCTCTCAGAGTCTGCCCTGGCAGAGACAGACCTCCTGGCTCTGTCACCTGCTGGACACGCCTTGGTGTGGGGGTCACATCTCCAGCGGCTTCTGACGGCGTGTGACAGAGACAGGTGCTGAGCGAGCAGCGGGAGGACGCGTGAGAGCGAACCGCTGCCCGGTTGCTGGCCGTTTCCACGACACACGCGTCCAGGCCCAGCGGGGCGGCCGTCCCGAGCCAGGGGCGCGGCTGAAACCTCTCGGGCAGGATGTGGTCATGGAGGGCGACTTTGGAGTCGGGCCTCTGGGGAGCCGCGAGCCGTGAGGCAATGACCCCTCCAGGACACATTCACCGCATGGCCCGCAGCTGCTCGTTGCTGGCACCCCTGCGGGCCCTGGGGAGATGGAGGGCAGGGCCCCACCAGCTGCTGCTTTTCTGGAAGACTCTCTGAGGTCTCAGCCCCACCTCAAGCTGCTTTCCTTCCTCCTCTCACAGGAGCGACGTTGGGATTCACTCTTCTTGGTTCCTGCTCTCTCCCTCCTGCGGGTCTGCGAACCGACCTGGACGCGGAAACGCGGAACCCGCGCGAGCGCCGGCAGATGTGCAGGGGAGATAAGCCAGAGACGGATCTCTTGCGTGCGAGGCGGGGGTTCGAGGGACAGCGAGGTCGGGGAAGCCGTCCGCAGCGGCGACCCCCACGCTCGGATCGTAAGAAGGAGCCAAGAGCACGTCCGGTCACTGCACGAGGAAACGTCTCAGGGACGAGCTGCCTTTCCCGAGGCAGCTCTCCCCACCCCGGGCTGCGCAGCATCAGGCAGACGCCGGCCCGCAGGACACAGGAGCGCGGCGTATGTTCCTGTCCAATGACACGCATGGTAGTCGTCATTCTGGTACGTTTTGTCCCTTTACGGTGGCCACGGAGCTGATTGTACCTTCCGATGTCCAGGATATTTCTGGTACTTTCCTTTGGCCACTGCCTCGGATCCCTGAAACACGAAAGTGCTCAATGCAGTTGGTCCCACGTCCCGCCCTGACCAAGCACTTCTGAGCGTCACTCCTCAGCCCGCGACATGTTAGTCAGCTCCAGCAGGGTCAGGTGCTGCGGGAGTGTCCCCAGAACGTCAGGGACTCAGCTCACTGGAGACGAGCCCGTTGGCTCCTGCTTCAGCCGCGCAGGCTGGAGGGTGGGTCTGTCGTCTCTCACTCAGAGCCCCAGGCCTCACCGTGCACGTGGTGCTGGTCACTCCAGCTGTGCAGCGGCCCCAGGAAGACCCACTGCCCCTTTCCTATGCCTCATTCCGCACGTGACCACCGGCCAGAACGCGTCCCACATCCCTCTCACTGCAAGGCAGCTGTGAGGATGCGGCGGCTCCTGGATGGGGTTTGGAGAACGGGAACGTCGCTGTTACTCGTGGCCTGAGTGGTTCCTGCAAGGAAAGGTAGTTGCTCCTCCACTCTTGGCCGACGAATGTTTCTCGTTCACTTGAGAATCGATCTTCGTACGAGCTGCAGGTGTTGGCGGGGTGGTTCCCAGACAGGGGAGATGTGCGTGTGTTCCCAGTCACCTCGGTCGCTTGTTCCTGCCTCAAAGCCCTCGGACTTGCAGCCAGTGAGGCGGCCACGTCCCCTTCAATTGCAACATGATGGCACAGGGTTATTTCCCCAAATGAGGTTCCCCCTGGAGCAGCAGCGTCCCAGAGAGAAACAGAAGATCCTGGAGTCTTGGACGGAATCTGAGGATGAGCTATTTGGAGACGTGAGAACAGGACTAAGGAAAGCAGCAAGAGATTTTGAGGCCCCCGGGATTTGGAAAACGTAGGAACCCGTTAGTTCTTCCGGATTGGAGGGGAATGGAAGAAGATGCTGTTCCTTACCACCGCTCCGTGCTACTGAAGCCGTGGACGACAGAGCCTGGTCACCGCGGTGCAGCGAAGGGTCACAGTCACGTGACGTGGCTTCTCCTTCCCCTTGCCGGGGAGCGTGAAAAGCGGTGTGGGGGGAGTTGCCTGGAAGTTGGTCCTTGGCGTGGCCTTGGGGCATCGGCTGCTCCTATGGTCACTGCCACGTCGTGCCGGCTGGCGTGTGCAGGCGCTAGGTCCGTGCCGGGTGCTGTGAGTCCAGGCGGGCCACAAGAGGAAACACGCACTTGGTCTTTGTCGTCTCAGGGTCCTGGCACTGAGCTCAGAAAGCGTTTGGGGTCTCTAGAGGGTAAGAGTGTCTTTCGTGTGCGGGGACGGTGCCTGGGGTCTGACGCTACTGGACAGGAGCAGGGTGGGAGCTGGTGGTCAGTGGAACTGGCCGGCGTGAGTGTTGGCCCAGCCCCCGGGCGAGGGGACACGGCTGCAGAGCGGGTTGATCACGAATGGCCAGTGATTCCATCAGTCACCATGTTGTAATGGAGCCTCTTTGTTTTATTTTATTTTATTTATTTATTTGACAGACAGAGATCACAGGTAGGCAGAGAGGCAGGCAGAGAGAGGGAGGGAGGCAGGATCCCTGCTGAGCAGAGAGCCCGATGCGGGGCTCAATCCCAGGACCCTGAGACCATGACCTGAGCCAAAGGCAGAGGCTTAACCCACGGAGCCCCACAGGCGCTTGTAATGGAGCCTCTTTAAAGCCTCTGAACACTGGCATCCAGAGAGTTTCCAGGCTGGTGAACACAGGGACGTGGCGGGAAGTACCTGCGCCCCGGGCGGCGGGAACATGGGAGACCCGCACGCCCTCGACCTGTGCCTCTCGTGCCCTCGACTCTTCCTGAAGTGCGTCCCTTCTAATGAACTGGTCATAGCCAGTCAAGTGCTCTCAGAGTCTGTGAGATGTTCTAGAAGATGACGGCATCTGAGGAGGGAGAGTGGGAACCCGCGGCTCCGCGGCTGAGTGGGCGCCTAGACATGTGGGCGCCGTTCCATGGGCCCGGATGTCTGTGGGGTCTCACGCCAACGTCCTGTCCTCGGGGTCAGAGCTGAACTGAACCGTAAGAGCTCCCGTCTGCGTCCGCAGAGTCGAAGACCCGGCTGTCGGTGTGGGCAACCCCACGTGCCTGACGTCAGAGTTGTCGCGAGTGAAAGCAGGCCTCCGCTCCCCCTGCACGTGCCCGCCCCCCGAGGTCGTGGGAGGGTGGGGGAGGGGCGGGACCCACGAGAGCCGGGGCGTGCGCTCGGCCCCCCCACCTTGGGCGCCTTCCCCAGAGTCGGACGCGCAGCCTCAGCTCTGGAGGCCTGGCAGAGGAGCCCCAGCCCCTGTGCAGACGCTGCGGGAGGACGCGGGGAGCCAGACGCGGACGTGAGCCCTCACACAGCCCGGCGGGCCTGGCGGTCATTCTCCTTCAGTCACGACATTCCCTAACACAGGCGGCGTGGTGACTCAGTTGTGAAATGTAGCAGACGCTGTGAATGATGTCTTGGCAGCGGGTGGCAGACGCGTCTGTCCAGTGTTGCTCCCTCCAGGGTGGGCTGGGCTGCGTGGGGGCAGGACCGCCGAGGGGGCTCTGAGCCAGGAGGCTGGCGCTTCCTGCACGAGGAGAAGCTGCTGGGTGGGTTCCTGGACCTCGGCCAGGGGCTGATTGCGGTCTACCCGAAGGACACTTGCAACTGGTGGCCAGAGGCCATGGAGGGGACGGGTCAGGCAGGGCAGCCCTGGGGCGAACACGGAGCAAGTGGGAGAAACAGGGAAATTGGTGGCAGGTGAGCTGCTTTACCCGCAGGCGCGCTCACCGCCCGGGGCCTGCGAGAGACAGAAGGGCCTCCGGACACACACTTCCCGTCCGGTATCCACCCGGGCCCCTGCAGGACAGCCCACAGACCCTGGGGCGCCGACCTCCGGCACCCAGCCCAGCCTCCGGCGGCCCTCGGAGGGGCCGTCCCTATAGATGGTGCGGGAAGGTGTGACCCCTCGGGGCTCAGGGCCTCCGAAGGGAGGTGGGCACTCCGGCCTGGGAACCTTGCATCCCGCCGCCACATGCCGTAAGAACACGGTTGATTTCTCCGCAGAGGCCGGTCGAGGATGCGCACCCGGCTGATAACGGTTTTAAAACACGAACTTTAAAAATATGAGTTGCTGGATTCTCTACAGTTAATCTGTAACTAAGGTTTTCTAGGCATAAAAATAATGCTCCTACCATCACCACAATTTAATTTTACTTACGGCACGTTCGTGATTCCCAGGCATCTTTACAGCGTTACTTTTACAAGTCTGCATTCGTTTTTACTGCTCTGTGTGTGAAACTGCTTTGAAGATGAAAAGCTCCATAAGAGAGCTAAGTATTATTATTTTTTCTTTAGAAAAGAAACCTCTAATATGCTCACTTGAGGTGTGGAGACCCGGAGACCCCCACAGTGAAGGAGAGCCTGCGTGGGGGTCAGGGGAAAGGAGGCAGGACGTCGTCTGAGGCCTAGGTGTCGGGGACCTCCGTGGGTCCCCACGTGCGCCCCTGGGCTTTGACTGCAGGCGTCTAGCCATCGACCCTCTTGCTCCAAAATGCACACTTTTCCATGGACAGCCCGGAAGATGCTTCCTCTGGGCGTGTGGACCCCGCAAGGGAGCACAGTCTAAACCACATCTCAGGGGCCTGTGGGGTGAGGGTAGGGGGAGTCACACCAGGCTCCGCGATGAAACCGCGACAGTGTGAAGACGCGTCTCAACTCGTGGGTGGTCTCCAAGTGAACCCAGCACCACGTAGCGGAGGACGTAGCCCGGGAGGCTCCACGCGGGGCAGAGCCGGTTCTCGCGCCCTTGGATGTCTTGGCAGCAGCCGCCCCTCTCCCCAGATGGCCTCGCAGTGTCCGTCACGCGGGGAGATAGATGCATCCCCCGCGCGGGCCCCGGACCATAGCGGGTCTGATACGGCACGGGGCTGTCTGCGTGGCAGTTATTCTAATTCAGCCGTAATCTCTTCTAAGGATTCATTCTGAAATCTAGTGGAACACACGGGCGTGTGAATAACTTTCTGGTAACTAATACGGGTATTAACTGTAGGAACCCATGGTGCGTCGGATTGGGTGACAGATACAGGGAGGGCCCTTAGACAAGCCCAAGGTAGCTCCAAGGTCACGGGCTCGGGACGATGAGGGCAGGAATGCAAGCAGGGAGGCTGGGAGGAGAAGACTGTGGAGTCCAGGTCAGCGTGGACACGCACGTCGTGTCATTGGGACACAGAGAGGGCGTATGGGGGTTCTGGTGCTGGGGCTCCCATGGGGTCCATGAGTTTCCAGTGGGATTGGGATACCCTGAGGTGGGAACTGAAGGGCGCCTGGAAAAGCACCGTTTGCGTGGGAGGGCGGGAGGGGTCCTGCGCAGACCGCGCGCCTCCGCGCGGCAGGTCCTGGTACTCAGGGTGGAAGAAGGCATTACCAGGGACGGACGGCCTCGCCGCCCAGACCTGGTCCGAGATGGAAACGTTATTGTCACATGAGCCCAGACTCCAGGGGCCGACCCCAAACCTGCTCAGATCACAGTCACTGTACAGTCACTGAGCCACTGTGCTGTGGCTCAGAGGCAGCCTGGGGCCTGCCCCTTCCTCCCGAGAAGTGAGCTGGAGCATTGCAGACCCTGGCGCCCACATGCCTGGTTCTCAGCATTGGAGTGTGAATGGGCAGGAAGGTGGTGTGTGCAGACGGGGTGCGGCACAGGTAGACCTCGTACAGCCTGTGTCCTCACCGGCTGGTGTGCACAGGGGGGATCTCGTGGCCCAGGCCCTGAGAGCACAGGTTAGACCGTGGCTTAAACAGGATCGAAGCCCTGTGGTGTTAGTCTCCAGGGTGTGGACGTGCTCATAACTGCACCGAGCCCCTCCGGCTAATGCACAAAGACATGCGAGCGCCTGGCCTGGAGAACAGCTGCCGAGTAAACAGCAGGTCCCGAGCACAAGTGCCCCCCACTCTGGGGAAGGCTCTTCCTCAGTTCCTCAGGAGTCGGGCACCCACGGGGCCAGGCCCCGAATGGGCACATTGTGGGCAGCGTCTAGTGAGAAGGGTGTAACTTCGGGGTGTCAGAGGCGGCGACTGCAGGGGGTGTGAGGGGTGGGGACCCGCAGCTCGTTCAGGGTGAGAGAGACACCATCACTCGGCACGGCTGCAGCAGGGCAGGGAGGCTCCAGGAGGCCTGAGACCGACTCCGAACACAGGGAGCAGCTGGGGACTGACAGTGGGACCAGAGCGGGGCCTGGTCCATGGGTGGAAAACACCTGGGAGGGGCCAGCAGGGTGGGGAGGGCCTCGTAGAACCAACCTGGCAGGACTCCTGCTGGGGGCAGACCAAGGGCATCAAGGCTGGGGACGAGGAGCCACTGGATGGTGAAGGGGAGTGGACAGCCTGAGTGGCCCCGCTGAACCGACTCGGCAGGATTCTTGCAGGTCTATGCAGGCCAAGGGCAGGCCCAAGGACGAGGCCCAGGTGGAGAGACAGCTCCAGGAACGTCCAAAGTTTGGTCCGGGACAGAGTCTTTGCCACGAGGGGGCCCACACGGAGGTGCTGTGTGGCCGCCGTGTCCCAGGCAGACCCGGAACTTCCACGGGGCTGTCTAGACGGCGGACAGATGCTCGCCGGCAGGACGGATCAGTGCTTGCCGCGCGGGGCGCCCAGCCTCCAGGAAGACGGCTTCGAGTTGCGCTGCCTCATTTGTATGTGACTGAAATATGAAAATAATTTTCTCAGCACACATAGCCTCGATATATTGATATTAACGATAAAAACAAATCCCGATCACAGGCCAAACAAGCAGATGGGCCGTGAGCATCTTAGGGAGATGAAGAGGTCTGACGGTTCAGATCAGCGTCGGGCCCGTCAGGCGTGGGAGGCAGCTCAGGGCTGCTCCTCCACTCGCTGCCCGCCTTCTGCGGAGGCCCCGGAGCAGCGGCCTCACTCGCCTTCCCTCTGCGTCCCGGGGCCGTGGACTCTGACCTGGGCGGGCATCTGCGTCGCAAGGCCTCACGTTGCTGTCCACACTCCCCCGACTCTAATGCGTGCCTCTGGGCTGGGCCCTGGGATTTGGTTTTCTAACACACACGTACACACAGACACACGTGTACACACACATAGACGTACACACACACACAGAGACAGACACATATACACACACGTACACACAGACACACATAGACGTGCATACAGACACGCAGACACACACAGACGGAATTTTACATGGACGTTCAGGGATTTGTAAACTTCCTACAACGCAGGGTAACAGCCCATGGTGTCTCAGATGTGAGCCAACAGGGCAGACGTGGACGGGCTCTGGAAGAGGCGCGCACTACTAATTGGGGAGGGACTTTACCCTGAAGCTCTTCCGTGTACGGGGCAGATAAGAAGAGAAGTGGCTTGCTTGTGGCTGGTGTGCCCTGGCAGTGTAGACCATGAGAACCGGGATACGGGTGGAATGGAACAGGTCCCCAGCCGTGGTGGTCCCCGTGTCCTGAGGCGGGTGTCCGTGGGGGGCCTGTAGGCCAGGACGAAGCCGGCTTTCTGCTTCCTCCCGACAGGGAGCGTGGCGCTGTCCTCCAACACGGTGGGTCCCCTCCCAAGCCCCGCGGACGCCCTCCCCCAGCTGGACTGGCTGTCCCGTCCAGTGCCTCCCTGCCTCCTCCAAGCTCCTGCCAGCATCTGACGTGTCTCCTCCTTGGAAACCGGATGGAGGTGACCCCCCCCCCTTCCGCGTCCCCGGCCTGCCACCGTGGGGCCCTTCCCCGCTCTCTCCTCCTCTGGGCTCAGGGACGGCTGTCCGGGGACAGTAACAGAGATGCTGAGTGTGCTCAGCCCTCCTGTCTCGTCCTCCTGCCGAGAGCAGCCTTGCTATCTCTGGGCCTAAGAAAAAAAACAACAGCTCTTTTATTCCACAGTTCTGAGATAAAATCGCGCCTCTGCCAATTACCGTCTGGCGGCTGCAGACAAGTTCCTCATCCCGTCTGAGCCTGTCTCCCCGTGTGCGCGTGGGGGACGAGGCTCTCTCGGAGCGTTCCTGGGAGCATTTGCTAAAACGCAACGCCGATCACGGGCCTCGGTGCCTGGCACCCAGTAGGCGTTCTCTGCGTGCCCTCTTCCCCGCTCTCCGTGCTGGGATAAGAGGAAACAGCTTCGTCATCGGCCGCAGCATATGGAGGCCCTGAGACTCGGCATAAAGCTGTCAGACGTGGCGCGCACTGGAGCTCAAATCAAAATATCTGTTCACTTGCGTCTTCGTGCCGAAGGCATACTCGGTTGACATATGTCTGCGGCACAACATTTGCAAGTAGAATGACACTTTAAAAAACTTTTCAATAAATATTTTGTGTTTTGGTTACCGCACAGGATAGATGATGCCCGCTCTCTCCTGCCTGCGCGGCGTCAATTATCATCAGGACAGTCGCACTAAGTGTGTCCGCACACCCCACAAGCCTTCCACGGATGATGGATGGTCTTCCTTTCATTTCATCAGGTCAAAGGATCCCGTAGGCCTCAGAGTAGCTTTGGGCCAGGAGGGAGACATTGAGACCAAGAGGCTGATGGCCTTAAAGGTCAATCTAACGGCCACCATGTGTTGGGCCCTGTGCGGCACCGGGGTCAGGAGGGGCAAAGGGGACAGTCCCTGGTTTCCAGATGCTCACAGCTGGGGTCAAAGATGCCCCGAGGTGATTCATGGAGAACGGGGGGCGTGTGATGACCCGGATCAGAGCCCCTCTGGGCACTCCGCTTCCCAGGGCCGCGATTAGTGGCAGACAGCCCGGCCCCATGACTGTGCCTCATGGGGACACGTGCCGTTCCAGCCCCCCCGGGAGCGCCGCTGATGGTGAGAGCGGGAGGGCAGGGTTTGGTCACAGAAGCAGGATGCCAGCCGTGGCAGGAGCAGACACACAGAAGGACTGGGCCCTCCACGGCACGGCCAAGGTAGGGAGGTTGCTCAAGCCTGTGACTCTGTGTCTGGTTTGGACCCGAAGTCCCTTTGGATCCTCAGGCCAGCAGTTTGGAAGGAATGGTGGGCTGCGGTGGGACAAGCAGGGACGAATGAGAAGCCGTTAGGAAGAACGGCCCCCAGCCTCCAAGACACAGGCCCCGGAGGGGAAGCTTGGGTCCTGGGCCTTGGAGCTGCTCACACGCACTCCAGACCTAAACCAGCTGCAGAAGAGGGCCCCTGGGACCGGAGCGGGTGTGGGCCAGGCACTTGCCGCCCCGGCACCCCGAGACAGCCTCCAGGGGCTGGCACGGCGGCCTCGCTCTGCCTGCACGGCCTGGTGTGAATTTCTCCTGTGGCCATCCTCCCCCAACAGGCAGAGAAGGCATCGTAGCACGCAGTCAGCAGCCATCCGAGGGGGCAAACCCTGGCCAAACACCGGAAACTTCCACATAGAGCCGGGGTTTACGTCATTGAAACAGTTTGGGGAATGACTTGAAAACTAGGCAAAGAACCTTGGAACGTTTCATACTGATTCACCCAATTAATTGCACGATTGTAAATCCGGGTTAAGGAAATAATTCTAAATAAAGAAAAACACAACTGTTTTATCAGCACCCAGTAATGGAAGAACACTTAAACACACGAACGAGCGACGCCGCCCACTGAACGGAACAGGACGCAGAGAAAACGTCTGTGCAGCGCGCAGCCACGGGACCACAAACACCGTCACAGACTGCGGTCGCGCCCGCACACACGCCGCAGCTCAGTGAGGTCTGCGCAGGGCTCCGCAGGAGAGAAACTAGAGAAAAGAGAAAGGTGCTTTCTGGTTTCAAAATGGTAACAGCGGACGCTGACCCCTGTCCGTGCGCAGGCCCTCCGAGTTCCCCTGCGTGTAGGGGAGCTCCGCAGCCCCCACGCCAGCAGGGCGGGGCCAGCACGTGCGTGTCCACTACCCGGTGAGTGCGGAGATGACCACCCGCATCCCGGAGCCCTCCCGCAGCGCGCGCGGAGCTCGGCGGACTCTGCTCGAAAGGGAGGGGAAGCCAGCAAGAGCGGCCCCACCGAGTGGAGCGGTACTCGCGGGCCTGAGCACCGGCCATCGCGGGAGCCAAAGAGAAGGGCTGGAGGGCGGCTGTGAGGGGCACGCGCACCAGGCCTGGGAGCCCCCAGTCCTCCGGGAGAGGGTGACTCGGGGTGCGCCGACGAGCAGTGAGGTGAGGCGGTGTGTGCTGTGGTGTGTGCGCTAGAAATGGGGGGGTCCCTCCAACCCCAACCTCTGCTCATTCTGGAAAGAAGAACATTATGGATTGGAAGCCCCGGGTCTCCAGACTTGGAGAAGCAGGTGTCCTGCCCTCAGAAAGCCCTGGAGGCCCCAGAGCCTTCCCCTCCCCCAGCCCCAGCGTCCTGTGAGCGTCACACGCGCTCGGCCGGAGACTGGACGCGCCACGCGGAGGGGAGAGGAGCAGCCGGCCGGCGTCAGAGGGACTTCTCTCCGGATCCAACACACGAGCCCGGAAACCCGGACCCGGCTCAGCCTGGATGAGTCACTCCCACAGGAGCGGAGGGTAAGGACAAAGCACGCGCCCAGGCAGAATCTCAGGAACTCAGAAGACAACGGGCAAAACCCGGAGAAAGGAGAGTTGACTTAACGTGAGGAGGCATCAGAGCGGAGACGCGAGCCGTCTGCCCAAGGTGGAGACAAAGCCAGAAAGGGCCCAAGAGGGGTCGTTTGCTTTAAAAGGTAATGAGTAAGGGGTGGTGGGCAAAGTCCTGGAAATCGACAAGAACAGGAATGAACATGAGCAGGAAAAAGAGAAAATGTCGTGGGAGTAAAAGATGAACCGCAGGAGGCCGCGGCTCCCTCTGACCGCCGTGCCCCAAGGTGCCGTCCCCCGCGGCGCAGCAGGACAGGCGCTTCAGCCGCGATCGGGACACGGCTTCCTGCTGCCGGCGCCTCCCTGCGCTCGGGGGTCCGCAGCCACAGGCCGGCTCCAGCGTGAGTCTCCGTGACGTCCTTGCGCTTGACGATGGGGCGGAGACACGGAACTTCCCAGAGCCTTGGAGCAAAGTGGGGAATCTCCACAGTGAAAACAGCCCAGAGAGTGTCGGAGGCCACTGCGAAGCCTCGCGTTTGGGAGAGACCGTGGGGTCGCGTGCACTAGGCGGTCCCGCCAGCCAGGAGTTCAGAGGACCTCAGGAGACACCGCGCCCCGACCTCCAGGGGCATGGACGAGGGATAGACTCTACCAGCCGAGGAGCAGGCGGCGGACGTCCGCCAAGGGCCTGACAGGGTGAGCTGAACGCCGGTCCACACACGGGAGGCCACCGGCGAGGTGGATGGCGGTAAGAGGGCGTATGTGAATGTTCCTGCTCTGGTGACACAGGAGCCGTTCAGATCAGAAGACACCAGGGAGAAGCAAGAGGGGAGCGTGAGAAGTGACCCGCCGGCCGTGAGACGGCTCACCGAGGGTCACCAAGGACGTCTCTGTGAGAAGTGACCCACTGGGTAGAGAAGCCGGTGTGGGGGGGGGCGTGGGCATTAACATGATGTCAGGGTGAAGGTTAGCTCAGGAGAAAAGCACAGACTAAACACCAAAATCGGTGTGTTCCGAGTGCAAACGAAATTGTTCACTTATGGAAAGAAACCTGGAAAACACACCAAGAGATGCTATTCATGCTTCCAAGACTCGATGAAACGTGTCAGTCATTCAACGCGCGCAGGGGAGGTTTCACTGAAGACTGGCAAGTTGGCCACGAGACAAAAACCCGACTCCGCGTGGAACGCAGACCACACGACAGCGCGACTCTGAGCGGCGGCTCTAACCCGACGGCCGCGGGGCAGGGAGGGGGACGCACGCAGGTGGACGGAAGCGGGCAGAGGCGGGGAAGCAGGATCGTCCCCGGCGTCTGACGGGGCAGCGGCGAGGCCCCCGAGGGAGGCACAGAAAACCTTCCCTGCTATGGAGGCTGCTCTACGAGCGGGGAGGCCGCGGCCAGACGCCATCCGCCCCGCACGGGAGGACGCGGGTGACGGGGAGACAGATGCTGACAAGGCACAGCAGGACCGGGACACTCTGGTCTCAGGGTCTGGGGACAGGAGGCGGGAAACAGTGTGCAGACCAGCGTGACGCCCAGGCAGGGTTCATGAATACACCTCAAAACGTACGACTGCACAACCTCGGCCGCTCCCAGAACAGCGGTGGTGGTCAGCAGACGGGGGGTCACAACGGACGTCCCAGTGGGTCCTCAAGTGCACGATGGTGGCAGCACTTGCTGATCATGGTGCCGCACCACCAGAATGGGTGACATCCTTGTCACACAGATCTTCCTTCTGGAGGTTTTTTTTTTTTAAGATTATTTACTTATTTATTGGAGAGAGAGAGAGAATGAGACTGAGAGAGAGCATCATTGGGGGTCGCGTAGAAGCAGAGGGACAGGCCGACTCCAAGCTGGGCACGAAGCCTGAGGCGGGGCTCGATCTCACCACCCTGAGCTCGATCCCACGACCCTGAGATCATGACCTGAGCCAAAACCAGGCGTCAGGTGCCTCCCTGACGGAGCTAAGCAGGGGGCCCGTGTTTCTAAATTCTTAAAACAATTCCCTGGGGAAAGGAAAGACAATCCCTGGCGGGAGAACCGGAAAACGTGTGTCGGAGCGTCTAGACAGGGAAGCAGTGGCCGGAGGAAAACTTATTGTCTTCCATGCGAATGATAAGAGAGAACAAAAAAACACTGGAAGTGGAATGACAAAATTTACCAAAAGAGGGAAGTAATAAAGATAAAATTACAAATTAATAAAGTAAAAAAAAGTGTAGAATTAATCAGTAAAAATCCTAGTTCTTTGAGGAAAGTAACTGATAAATCTACCCGATAACCTAATTTAAAAAAAGACAAAACGAAGACACGTGGAGGAAGACAGGCAGAGCTCAGTGCCCGGGCGTGCGGGGAGCCTGCTGGCCTTGCTGGCCGGGGCGCCGCTTCCTGATCCTTCTCCACACCTGATGCACCAGCGGCCGCAGGCCCCTCGCCCGGGCCTGGCAGGAACAGAGTGAACTGCTTCTGGTCACGTGAGACAGGCGGCTGTTTTGCTCTGCCCGGGCCAAACCGTCAGGACCCAACTGGCCAGACGCAGACCTCCTGTCCCTTCTTCTCTGCCGTCCTGTGCCCCTGTGCAGCGTGGCCGCCGGTGTGCGGCTCCCGTCAGCACGTCCAGGCGGTGGCCCCGATGCTGTGTGTGCTCGGGTCGTGCACTCCAGATGCGCAGCACACGAACCCGAGGTCCCGGCACACAGAGAATGCGTCTCAGCAGGTGCGTGTGGCCACCGTTCGCACACGCCAGAGCACGCAGTGGATGCCAGCTCTGGGGGTGCTCCGGGGCCGGATGAGGGTGCTCCGGGCCACGCTGCTTTCCCTGCTCCCCTTGTGACGCTGGCAGGAGCTTTCAGACCCTCCCCTTCATCAGACACATGGAGACGACTTACGCCCCAGGAGCGGTCATTTGTGTGGACAGACTGCTGTCTTTCAGTGCTTCCCTGAATTTGATGGGATTGTAGAAACAGGCCCAGCGATGACAACTAGAGGCCTGATAACCCATTAAAAGTCATCTTTCTACGAGAAAGCCATTAGCCCACTTTAGGGGACGTACTGTATGGGGTTTGCGGTGTGCTGTCTTCTGTCCGTATTTCTGGCCACGCGGGGGCTTAGACCACGGAGGGAAGGGGCCGTACAGAGGAGCCACCGGGAGCAGAAATCAGGGGACGAGGGTCTCATCCCTGTTCCCCCAGCAGCAGGTGTCAGCGATCTGGGTCCCGGCTCTCCAATTACAAAATAGGGAATCTAGCTTGATTTTCCTCGTGTTTCCAGCTCTAATATTCTGCACTTCTTCAAATCTCAGGGCTACGGGGAATTAGAGAAAAAGCTGTTGACTGACTTAAATAAAAAATCCTGCTTTATGGTTCCAAGCTCCAAGCAGGCAGATTGGCCCGGAGCCCAGCTTCGGGCTGGGGAGGTGGCAACATGCGGCGTCAGAAACCTCTGGAGAGACTCAGAGACCGTGGGACGACAGACCCTCGCCGTGTGCCCAGGATGTACCTGGGCTTAGCGTGGACAGACTGGGTGCCGGGAGACGCCACAGTGCAGCAGGACGGCCGACCCCGGAGCACACCGGGGGCCCACACAGGTGTGCGCCGGTTCGGTTCCAGGGGACATGAGTGAGCCCCGCTCACCGCGCCCCCGGGGTGCACACGTGTGTGCTCACAGCCCTCGGGGGCCTTAATCCAGGGCAGTCTCCACATTCGCAGGGCTGAGGGGCTCCCCTGATGAAGCGTGTGACGGGCCACGTGGGGCTGTGGTCCCTCATCCCGATTATGACGGGGCCACACTTCCCTTGATTCGAAAGAGCTGGAAAACCACAGGGATCGTGAGGTCGCGTATGACCTGCCTTTGGTGGGCGCCCACATCTCCACTGCTGCCGCGAACACCCACGCGCAGCTTCCTCTCTCCCCGAGACTGGCCCGGACAGCTCTGGATCTGGGACTCGGTTTGTCCTCCCACGACATGGCATTCCTCTGTGCAGCAGAGTCCCTAACCCAGGGACATCCCCGAATATTCTGGAGTGCCGGGGCGACCCGTGTGGAAGGAGCAGGAGGGAGACAACGAGGGGCCGTGAGGTCCCCACAAAGCAGGAGCCAACCGCCCAGGGTGCTCTGGAGACGGGGGGACCCTCCAGAGCGGCCGGGCTGGGGGCTGTCCTGGACGGAGGGGTCATCTCGGGCCTGGCAGCTGCTTTAGTGTGGCCGCCCCTTAATAGGGCTGACCGCTGCGAGTCCCCTGCTGGCGGCCCTGCCAGCAGCCGCGGGAGTGAGACTGAGTCTTGGGGGAGCGCTGGGCGGCCTGTCATGGCGCCCGCTGCGGTTACTCTTGAAGCAGGACCAGATCGTGTCTTCGGCTGACTGGAGCTCAAACTCCCCACCACAGCCCACGGGGCTCCCAGCGCCCCGTCCCCACACTGGGTCTGAGGTCACCCGCCGTGACCCGGACACCCCACCACCAGCCCACGGGGCTCCCAGCGCCCCGTCCCCACACTGGGTCTGAGGTCACTCGCCGTGACCCGGACACCCCACCACAGCCCACGGGGCTCCCAGCGCCCCGTCCCCACACTGGGTCTGAGGTCACCCGCCGTGACCCGGACACCCCACCACGGCCCACGGGGCTCCCAGCGCCCCGTCCCCACACTGGGTCTGAGGTCACCCGCCGTGACCCGGACACCCCACCACAGCCCACGGGGCTCCCAGCGCCCCGTCCCCACACTGGGTCTGAGGTCACCCGCCGTGACCCGGACACCCCACCACAGCCCACGGGGCTCCCAGCGCCCCGTCCCCACACTGGGTCTGAGGTTACCCGCCGTGACCCGGACACCCCACCACAGCCCACGTCTTCCATACCTCTGTTTCCCGCCTTTCTCCGTGGACCTGCGGCTGCAGAGCCGGCGGCGCCCTCCGAGCCGGGGGCACCCTCCACGGTCCTGCCTGCCTCCGGTCAGCCACACACGGCTCTGCTCGGCCCCCCGCCACACGTCGTGAGTCTAAGCCTCCACGCAAGTTTTTCTTCAATTCTTCATGGTTTCTTGTTGCGCTTCTCTAAGCGCTTACTGAGAAACACGTCACAAATATTCCAACAGGCTTTTTTTTTTGCAGGAAATCCATTTTGGAAAAGGGGGTTTCCTGATTTTTCACGGTGGGAAGCCGGTGGCACTGGCTTGCTGTGGTGATGTAAAACTTCTTCTCCGCCGTGGCACATCCACACGGAGGACGATCAGAGCCACGTGCACGGGTCTGCGGTGGCCGAGACTGCAGGAAGCCCCAGGAAACGTGGGTATTTTGGAGTCTCCGCGAGGGTCGCTGCGCTGTCATGGTGGGCTTCCATAGTCCGTCTGGCTCCTTCCCCCCGCGGCTGGTCTCTGGAGATTTCCTGAGGAAGGAGGCACTCCCCCACACAGCCGACCTCATCCGCAACCTCCCCGGGGGGTTCGGGCCGCTGTCATTTACGGGAGTGCCAACACCCGGAGAGGCGTCCTTCAAAGACCGTCCTCAGGCCGCCTTCTTCTCAGCAGCTCCACGTTCTTCTCCCGGGCTTTGAACCCACTTCCTGCACCGCTTCCCCCTCCGGCTGCCCGCACGTGGGGACCCTCACTCCGCAGCCCTCGTGTCCACCATCACCCGCCGCGCGGCAGACACTGTGCTCGAGGTTGAAGACCCCAAGTTGAACCAGATACGCTCTGCCGGCCTTACAAGGAAGAGACAACCCTTCTAGTCTGTTCATTCATCCGTGTCTGAAAAATCCCCTTTGCCCAAGGAGGAGGGACAAAGAGCAACAAAGCTGCCCAGAATGCAAGTCCTCGCGAGGGCTCCGCCGTCCTCTTACTCGCCCTGTAAACACCAGACACACGGCTGCCCGTTTCTGTCCCTGCGGCTGCACCGCGCCCCCAGCTCCTGCTCCGCTTTCTGACTCACCCCCCCCCCGCCCTCCATCCCGCTTACGGACGCTCGCTGGGATGTCCGGCCACGGCGGGTACCAGGCGGAGGAGCTCGCGGGGGAATGGCTTTTCTTGTCCTTCCTCTGTATTTTTATTTTTATTTTTAAGCCATGAAAGTAGGTACTTTTCTCAATAGAGTAAAACCTGAAAAGCGAGACGACCCAAGGGTGTGTAGACGCCAGCCAGGGGAGCATCCTCTGGTTCCTCTTCTTTGCTCACGAGTCCCACAGATGGGGGACGTCACGTCCGGACGCTGAGGCGTTCACTCCAGCTCAGCACGCTTCACAGTGAGGGACGTAGGCTTCGCTGCGTGCCGTTCCGCCGAGGCTTTCTGTGTTTTAATGTGTGACTATTCTTGACAGTAACTAGTTTCAACCAGATACTTGAGAATAGAAACCTACACCGAATGCGTTGGTAAGACGTTGTGTTACAAGAAGGTACCCCAGATGCTAGACACTCTCAACCCAATGCCAGTTCCTTTCAGCACAGACACTGAGCAGGAGTCGCACAAAGTGGGTCTTCAGGAAAGGAGAATTCTAAGCCCAGGTCCCCGGGGGATGGGCATGTTTCTCATCCACCCCTGCGTGGTGTGCGGGAAAGCCGGCGGCTTGGGACGGTGTCTGAGCGACGTGTGCAGTGTTGCAGCTCAGCTCCCCACGTCAGGGGGCTCGGGTCCCTCCAGGCTCAGGGCTGGGTGAAGCGGGAGAGCACAGTATGGATGTGGGCGAGAAGCCTGGCACCAGGCAGCCTTTGCTGCGTTGTTGGGGTTGATCCTGCTTGGAGCCTCCCCTGGGTCCTCTCTACCCACCTCCTGGCTTTCTCAGGGTGTTGGAGTAAAGCTTTTCCCCGTCATTGATCATTTTCAGTGAAAAAGGCCTTAATAAACCCCTTCTAATACCATGATTGCATTTCTGAGAAATTCCAGACCTGATGTACGTGATGCACACCCCGATTGCTTTATTTATGTGCACATACGAAAGAGCGTGGGTCCCTCTGCAGCCCCTGCCACCACGATGGGTGAGGACGTGCTCCGTGCGCACCTCTAACTGTGTGTGGCTTTTATGCCTGTGCTGTGGTATGTTTCTAATAACTTTATCTTACTTTATACCTTTGGGCAGGGGTTGGTCTGAACTATTCCTGCAATTTGTCCTTCAAGGAATTAACAGCCAGCCACGAAACCAGTGCCGTGAGTGGCCACGCAGAAGGGGGCAGGGCTTGCACAGCCCCCAGGGCTCAGCCTGCCCAGGCACACCCGGCTTCTCCCTTCTCCTTCCTCCGCAGCTGTCATGGGGCTGGGCGCGGTTGGAGAGAGCTGCCGGCTCTCCCTCATCTGGTGCAGGATGTGACCAAACAAAGGTGAGAAGCTGAGTTCTGCCAAGTACACACTCCATGTTCTGAGGTGCCCAAAAGACGGTCCTCTTTCGAAGGAAAGGGAGACACTGACAATCAACTTTGTGCTGACGTCAGAAAGCATGACAGGCTCGTCCCCGGTGAAGCCTGGTAAGCGCTGTGGGCAGACCACCGCATGTCCACCGCGCACAGGAGACTCCGGGGTTTGGAGACGTTCCGAGACATCTTTGGGTTGGTGGGTGTGCGAGCGGACACGAAAACCCATGCCCTTTCCCCCCTCCACAGTGAGGGGAGCCAAGGTGGAAACAGCGTCCGTCCGCGGAGCTGGTAGCCCAGGATGAGCCAGGGTCATGCGGAGACACAGCTCCTCCGACGGGCTCTGTCCTTACCCCGCAGAGCCGCATCCACGGCAGAGGGAGGAGCGGGAGGTGGCCTGCTTAACATGATAAAGGATGCTAGGACACTGGAGATGGCAAATGTTGTAATGTTGGAAAGAGAAGACTGCCGCAGCCAAACGCCGTCCCCTGTGTGAAGCCAATATGCATTCTGGGTACAATTCTACAATGACGTTCTTAAAGTGTTGTGATACCTTATCAAAAAGGGGTAAAATGCATCCGCTAAATAGGACTCAGCCGGACGTGTCTTCTCTCTTGGAAGAAATGGCCACCAAGCCCCTGAGTCCCCAGAAGGGACAGGGGAGCTCACGTCCCACAGACTGGTTGGCCTCAGGTCATCAGTATTACCCGAATGTTTTCCTCTGAAGAGCAGATGGGGAGGACCAAGGGTGTATAAGTAGGAAAGAGACAATTGAGGAAGCTCAAGGACCTGATTTCAAAAACTGAAAATGTTGCCATCTGGAAAAAAAAAAAAAAAAAAAAAAAATATATATATATATATATATATATATATATCACTGAAAAAAAAAATCACTTCACTCCTCCCAGCCCCCAGGACGGGGGCCAAATTTCTACCTCACATAGGAAACTGCAGTTGTTTCTTGCTAACAAGGAGATTCTCGCCATCACAGAAGATCAAGCAGAGGATGGAGGACCATCACTTGTCAAGGATGCTGGTCAGGGAACCGAATATTTGGTGGGATATTGGTCTAACCTCGAAAAGTCCTTCCACAATGAGATCTCAGACAAATAGAAGCATCCAAAAAACTACCAAGTATGGAGAAAGCATGAGGATGGCCTTGAGTTTTGAGGACGAAGAGATCCCAGACCTTCCCCACTGGAAAGAGTGTCAGAGGTGCTCTACGGGGTGAGAACTCAATTGGGCAAATGGCCCCAGGGCTTAGCAAACAGACCTTAGACCCAGACAGCTGCCCACGCATTTGCTGGGGGGACTCAGGAGATCTCTGAATCCAGGTCTGCTTTCGTCTCTGTGCAGGGAGGATGGTGGGAATAAGACCGCTGCTCCCAGAAGATGCAGGACCCTCTATGCCGGGCCTCACCCTTGCGTGATGCCAGATAACCTTTCTCCACCAGCTCCTTGGGCTGCACAGGCCATGGTGGGTGCTTGCTGGAGATGACCTTGGACATTGCTGGGACAGGCAAGGCCTCATCATTGTGCATCTACACGACGAGACTAGCTTCCTACAAGCGACTGTTGAGTTAGGTCAATGTGTGGTTGGCCTGAAAAACGCTCCCCTTCCCACTTCCGCAGTCGGTGTCCTTCACCTCGAGGAGTGAGTGGCAAGCCCTCCGTTCTTGACTCCCTATCACTCTGCGTTCTGATGTTTGCCCAACTGCTAAATCCTGTGATGTCTTGAATCTTGGGCCTTGCTTTTTTACACTGATGGGCTGCCCACGAGCTCCCTCTCTCCACTTGCTCATCCACACGTTTATCCCTCTCCTCCTCATTGTTTTTTTTTTTTTTTTTAATAACATTTAACACCTGTCATCCTTTGTATTTCTCTCACGGGTCCTTACTCTGTGTTCGTAGTCATAGAGAAGCTTCCCCAGGGCAGGATCTCTGTAGATTTGTGGTCTCCCCAGGGCCAAGAGCAGGGAACGGAACCCAGCAGGTGCTCAACAAATCAACAGATGAGTCATGGATTCATTGAGAAGCGGAGTGTGGAGGTGGGTGTGGTACACTACCAGCGACATGGAGAGACGGGATGTTTTAATATTTCCTTGTATGTGCACAAGGGCTCTGGAAACATCCTGGAGAGTCCTCAGGGTGGCTGATGGGGGGAGCCGCGGGGGAGCCCGGGAGCGATGGGAGGGGGTGGCTTCTCCTTGTGACATATCCTTCTGGGTTGTCATTTTTCCACTGAATGAGTCGATTGCCTAACCCACAAAATCACGTATATTTTTAAAAAGGGAAAAAACAAAGCTTGTTTTGGGGAAAGTACATGGTTACTGATTAATGAACTACCCGTGGCTTGAAGGCAGAGCATTCGACAACGATACCGATGTTGACCATTATCCTAATGACCTAGCTTCTGTCAACAAACAGCCTATTAGCTTTTTGAGGAGGGGGAGTGAGCCCAGAATCTGTTTCTCCCAGGACCTAGCATCCAGGCCTCTGAAACGTCTGTGTTGGTTGGTGGTGATTATGACGGCACAAAACCAATTTGTATGGAAAAGTGCACAGCCTCTTTCGAGAGTCTCTCTCTTGGGCTCCGAGTCACAGGCCCGCGGCATCGGTACAAGCTGCACGTGGAGAGCTGTGGTCTCTGGCTTGCCACCCCCGGGCCTCCCGTGCCCTCTCAGGCTGGGACGCAATCGGCCAGAAACTGCGGGATTCACAGAATCTATTGTCGCAGATTTCCAGGCCCTTCCCGGCGACGTCAGTTACAGCCTCCAAATAAAACCGAACCTAGATCAAAATTTATTTTATGTCAAAATTTTATCATCGTTTTAAACCCTCTTGGCTTGAAAGCATCGTGATGTTAAATTTATCTGCACTGCAAGACGGAGCATCAGGAAGGGGTGAGTCACATTTGCTAGTTTTACGTGATCACCGGTACCCTGAGGAAGTAAATAGCTCCATTTCCTAAACAGGTGAAAATGCATGTTTACTTTGGTTCTTTCCCTTGGGCCCACCAGGATGGTGAACTTAATATTTTTCAAGATCATTTTGAGTCATCATTCGATGGCTTAAACTTTTCTTGGTTTGGACGTTATTTTTTAACTTGAATCCAAATTAAGAGGCCACAGGTCAGCGATCTGTCCCTGGAGGTCAGCGATCTGTCCCTGGGGGTCAGCGATCTGTCCCTGGGGGTCAGCGATCTGTCCCTGGGGGTCAGCGATCTGTCCCTGGAGGTCAGCGATCTGTCCCTGGGGGTCAGCGATCTGTCCCTGGGGGTCAGCGATCTGTCCCTGGGGGAGTCTCTCCTCTGGCTTCATGTGGGGCTTTCACAGCATGGACGGCTCGTTCCCCGCCCTGAGCAGCAGGAAGCGGACCTTTCTGTGGGCACCAAGCATGGGAGTTTCAAAAGCATCTCCCAAGTGATCCTGCTGCACAGGGAGCCTGACACACCCACGGACCAACCAGGGCTTCTTGCAGAACACGGGGACCTGGTTCCAGGGCACATTCTGGGTCAATAAGTCCGGGGGTGCTTGAGACTCTGCATGTCACCCTAGTCTCCAGCTGATGTCTCTGAGCTCCTCTGATAAGACGGAGTAGTGAGGGGCCTCTGGCCTGATGCAGGGTCTCCTCACGCTTCTGGAGGACACTGGCGGCCACACGGGACCCGACCTGAGTCCTCTCTCCCCGGCGTCACAGAGTCCCGCAGAGGCACCAAGGTTGAGAAGTCGAGCTCTGCCGGGCCCCAGGTCCCTGTGTGAGTGTGTGGATTTCAGCGACTTTGGGATCTTAGTTACAACCGTACACGCGACTAGGAAAGCTAAAAGACGGGTATGCAATAGTGATGGCTATGACCCCGAGGCCGGCCGGAGCAGGGAACCCGCCCCCCCACCGCCCGGGGCTTCAGCAGGTTTCGTGGAGACCCTCACACCCCGCACGGAGGATTCCCTCCGCAGAACAAGTCGTGGGTGCCCAGCTGGAGCACCTGAGAAGAAAAACGACATCTTCAAACGCTCCGGCCAACCCGTAGTTATAGGATATTTAACAACTCAGCGGGGCTGATGAAAGCAGCGGCCGTGAAGCCAGTTACACGCCGGTTGTGAGAGCGAGGCCAGCCGGACGCCGACAGAGACAGCGTCGAGTTCTCCGGGCTTACCCTGCCCTGGGCTTACCCCGGCCCGCAGGCTTCGCACACTCCGGCAAGTGCCAGCGGAGCCCTTAACTGAATAACCCCGAGAACTTATCGGCCAAGTGGAGGGTGAATGAGGTCATAACCGCAGGCCTCTCGACCGTGTGCCCCAGGACAGCAGGGGTGAGAAAGCCCCAGCGTCGCGTCTGAAGACAGGCAGGTACGGTGGCTGGAGAGGAGTGGCGGGGACACAGACGCGCGAGCCTCCAGGGTACCCACCCCCGGTCCTCCCCTGCGGGCCACCACCTGCAGCCGCGGCCCCACGCTGCTGCGCTGACCTCGGCTGCCGCAGACGGGCAGCCTTCCGGATAGCTTAAACGCCACCAGGGGCTTCGTCCGGCAAGAACCGTCCTCTGATGAGCAAACAACCACCATGTGAGTTTCCAGGGAAGACAGAGACTTGGAAGACCAGGTCCTAAAAAGAGAGCCAAGGACTGCGAAAGCTCATTGTTTTCTCATAGAAAATATTCACCTCATTTCAATGCTGTCAAGGGATGAATATCAGCAAAATACAGTAAATAATGACGTGAACATGAAACCCTCACACCCACGCCACCCCCACGGCATCTGAGACGTGTGTCCTGTCACCACTGTCTTCTCAGCGAGAGGCCCGGGCTGGCGGCGGGGTTTCTGGGGCTCGTCAGGCTGCCTGGGCAGCTGTGCGGTGTGCGTCTTCCTGGAGAAAGGGGGGTTTCCTAGGGGCAAGGTCACAGAAGAGTCACGGGAGGTGAGGAGGAATGTCCAGGCACAGCGAGGAGTGAAGTCATCTCCACTTCGGGGCGGCCATCCTGAGGAGGAACAGGAACAGCGTCGGTACAGAGCAGGTCCTCAGCGTTTGCAGAGGAGCATTATCATCTGGAAAATAAGTGTACTTTGAAGTGTGAACCAAGAGCTTTTGATCAAAGAAGCCTATCTGTGGGGGGAGAGTTCCTAAAAGTCAAAGCACCCGATTTATCAAGATGTTGGTAAGAGTCTTATTTATGAAGCTAAGATTTAA
Organism: Mustela nivalis; assembly: GCF_964662115.1. NCBI lineage: Eukaryota > Metazoa > Chordata > Mammalia > Carnivora > Mustelidae > Mustela > Mustela nivalis. The sequence continues at coordinate 185,277,554 of NC_139021.1, forward strand.
AAACAAATATTTGACAATATATAATGGAAAACATGTTCAACGAAACAGCTATGGCCTTTAATAATGTTGTTTATTGAACATTTCTTATTTCCTGTTGATAAGATTATAAACTGTGGGGAAAAAAATCAGGAAGGTAATTTGGCAACTGGCATCAAAGATATGCTCAAAAGCATTTCTCTCTTCGGAGTCGATCCCAAATATGTAATCAGACAAGGACTTGCGACAATCGGTGCCAGTGTGCCGGCTACAGGATCATTGGCGATGCCAACGTTGGTAGAAACCGATGTGCGGGGTGGGTCAGATAGAGAAGCAGGACGTTTCCTGTGACCTCGGGGGCTCTGGAAGCAGGCAGCCCTCTGACGGGTTTTGAGACCTGGTTGAGGAAAGTCCCGGCTCCGTGCGTCTTGTTCCTCGTCCGCGCAGTGGGTGCGGCGGCAGGGCCTCCTCTGCGGTACTGTTACCAGATTTAATGGGGTCATGCGGGGAAAGTGCTTAGCAAGTGCCTGCCTTTGGCGGGGGTGGGAGGTGGGGGGGCTTCCGATGGGCTCTTCCTCATCCACAGGAAACAGACAAGGCGTGAGATCCTCCTTATTCTAAAAGAGAATGTGCCTTGCAAGAGAAGCCCGCGGGATACAGGCCAGATGACAGCTTCTCCTCACACTTACGCCAAGGCAGACAGCAGGCTTACCCTTGGCAAATGGTACCTCGGGTAATCTTTGCAAGAGTTCCTTTACGCTGGGCTCCATTTCCAGACGAGGACTCTGAGGTCAGGAGAGGTGAACCAGCCCCCTGCATCACACAGAAGGTGACGACCAGAGCCGGGATCGGAACCCAGTTCAGGCTGACTTCTCTCAGCAAGTATTTACTGGGAAAACTGCTTTGTGCCGAGGGCGGCGAGAGACCTCGAGAAGCGCGAGGAGAGCTCCCCGGGCGAGCTCGTCTCTAGCAGACTGAATGTGCGCATCAGAAATGCGCTCGAAGGGGACTATCCTGGGGGGGAGAAGACAGAGCCCGCGGGAGGGGTTCCGCAGGAGCAGGAGAGCAGACCTCGTCGAGAGGCTGGTATTTGAAAAAACACTTGATGGTGATAATGGACTGAGCCAAGAAGTGCAGAGAGGAAGATTATCTGAGGCAGACGGGTGCCCAGGACAAAGGTCAAAGCCAGAGTGAGCTTGGATTGTTTGAGGAAAAGCAGGAGGTCGGTGTGGCCAGAGCCACGTGACGGCGGTGCAGGGTGCCGCGGGGACTCACGGGCTGCCGAAGGACCTTTTAGATGTTTGCAGACTTCGACTCTTGCTTTGAGTGGCGTGAGGAGCTCTCACAGGGCTTAAGCATCTTAGCGACGTGATTTGACTTTGGTTAAAAACGTCTCCTGTGTAGGGAACACATCCCAGGGCTCAAGCGGTTTGACTGGTGTAGGGGACGGCTTCGTGATACATTCCGAAGAGACAGCAAGTCTGATTTGTGGGTGGGTTAGATGCGGGTGTGGAAGAAAACAAAGCGTCAAAGATGACTGTCGGGGTTTGTCCGGCGCAAGTGGAAGGGTGGGTGCGGTTGGGCTGAGCAGGAGCTGCTCCTTCACACACCCGAGGGGACATATTAAGCTGACCCTTGGACGTATGAGTTGGAAGACTATGCCCTGGTGCTCCCTGGCCTCAGGAGGTCAGGGACGAAGAAGGAAACCAGCAAAAGACACTGGTGGGGAGGAGCAAGGGGGAGATCCAAGTGGAAAGACAAGGCAGCGTTAGATGGGATGGCGGCCAGGAGCGGTCCTTCCCATGTTGTGTCACCCGCCCACGGCGGCTCAGCCAGAGAGCCACGCTTCTCGGTCGAACTGGGGAATTTGCTCACTGAGACCCCAAGGGGACCAGACAAAGTGGGGAGGCGAGTGGCGAGTCACTGAGTCTGCTGGAGTAATGAGATGCTACGGTTTCCTGAATAATTGCAAAGTCAGACACCTCAGCCGAGGATAATTTGAAATGTATCAAAACTTCCTTTTTTACAGGGAGGAAAAAAAAAAAAGAATCATTAAATCCCTTAGAAAAAAGTTTTGCCTGTGGCAAAGAACGTTCTATAAATGTTCACTCGGCCAGAAATTTAGATTCTTTTGAATGTGAAATGCAATTCATCAGCGTCAGTGTTTTCGTATCCAAGACAACAGCTTCCAGGACGGGAGTGGAGAACATCAAGGCGACATTACCACGAAAATGTGCTCGTTAAAGAAAGCGATAAAAGTGAGTAAGTAAATAACTATGATTAGCCACGAGTCTCTCTACCCTTATGCCCAGCATAGGAAATGCACTTAGGAATGGTAAAGAGGTTGAATCAAAAAAATAGTCCATGGGGATGCCTGGGTGGCTCAGTTGGTTGGACGACTGCCTTCGGCTCAGGTCATGATCCCGGAGTCCTGGGACCGAGTCCCGCATCGGGCTCCCAGCTCCACGGGGAGTCTGCTTCTCTCTCTGACCTTCTCCTCACTCATGTTCTCTCTCTCAAATAAATAAATAAAATTACAAAAAAAAAAAAATAGTCCATGTCCTTGAAATAACATGCTTGAGATTGTGCTGCAAGTGCATCGAGTCTAGATCCAGTTAAAGAACTGACATCCTGACAGTATCACGTCCTCCCCTCCATGAACATGGAAACTCTTCCATTTAGTTCTTCTTTGATTTTGTTCATCGGTTTTGTAATTTTCCTCACAAAAAATTTGTATGTTTTGTTAAATTCATACCTAAGTATTTCATTTTTTAAAGTGCTAATATAAATGTGATTTTAATTTCAATTCTCACGTATTCATTGATGAGGAAACAATTCTCACGTATTCATTGATACAGGAAAGCAATTGACTCTTGTAAGTTAACCTCGTATCCTGAAAACCTGTTATAATTACTTATCAGTCCTAGGAGGGTTTTTGTTGTTGGCATTAATTCTTTTGGATTGTGTATGTGGATGATCATGTCCTCTGCAAATAAAGACACTTTTAGGTCTTCATTCACCAACTATATACATTGTATTTCCTTTTCTTGCCTTAATGCATTAACAAGATTTCCAGTATAATGGGGAAAAACAGTGGTGAGAGGAGTTGTTCCTGACCTTAGTGGGAGAACTCTGGGTTCCTCACCATTAAATGTTGTTTTAGATACTTTTTTTTAATCGACTTTAGAAAATTCCCCTCTATGCCTAGTCTACAGAGAGATTTAATAATGAATGGGTGCCAGATTGATGAAATACTTTCTCTGCATTATTGATGGGATCATGAGCTTCTTTTTTCACCTGTTAATGTGATGGATTCCATTTAAGTGACTCTTCATTGTTGACCGGGACCATCACACCTGTGATAAGTCCTGTGTGGTCATGATGTGTAATTCCTCTCCTGCGTTGTTGGATTTGATTTACTAACATATGTTGAGGTTTTGTGATTATGTTCAAGAGAGATAATGATCTGTCATTTTCTTGTAATGTCTTTGATTTTGGTATAAGAACGGAATGAGTTAGGTACTATTCCCTCTGTTTCTATCCTATGAAACATTGAAAAGAATTGGTGTAATTTCCTGCTTAGATTTTTGGTAGAATTTACTAGTGAACCCATCTGCACCGGACGCTTTCTGTTTTGGAAGGTGGTTAATTATTGATTCAATTTCTTTGATAGATATAGGCCCATTTCGATCACCTATTTTTTCTTGTGTTAATTTTGCCAGATTGTGTCTTTCAAAAAATTGCTTCATGTCAAGTAGGTTATCAAATTTGTGGGCATAGAACTTGTTACCATATTCCTTCACATCCCTTCAATTTCCATGGGCTCTGTAGTGATGTCCTCTCTGTTCCTTTGATGATGGTGATTTATGTTCTCTTTCTCCTTTTTTCTTAGTTCGGCTAGAGGGTTATTGATTGTATTGGGCTCTTCAATAAACCATGTCTGGTTCAGATGTTTGCTTTGACTCTTCAGGTTGTGTTTTTGCTTTCTCCTGTGCCTTGTAATTTTTCCTGATAGCAGAGCATGACGTACCGGGGGGAGAGGAACCGCGGCAATTAGGCCGTTATTGAAGAGGTGGTGAGCCCAGCGGGACGGCCGTGTTCCACAGCGCTGTGATTAGTCTCAGGCTTTTAGTGAGTCTCTGTCCCTGGACGGAGACCTTCACAAGAGTTTCTAATATCGTCTCCTGGGACCAGCTGGCTAGAGTGGGATGGACTTGGGTTTGCTTTACCTGGGTCAGTTAGGCTCTGGTTAGCTCCTTTCTCTTGAGAGCGGGTCTTGTGGAGAACACGGCGCTCTCACATTTCAGAGTGGTTCCTTTTCTCCTCCCGATGCCGGAAGCTGGTATTTACTGTCAGAATCTGGTGGGGGTCCGGGAGGTAAATTTCACAATAAGCAGGGGCCCTCCTAGGACTGGGTCCCCCCAGAGTCCTTCCCTTACAGAGCTGCCTGCACCTTGCTCCCGGCAATCTGTCAATTACAGCTGAGTTATTTCATGTAATTTTAAAGCGATTCTTCTATAACTACTACAAATTTCTTCTCCACTACAACTGAAAAATGCTACAAACACAAATAAAGCAGAACATGTTTCTGTCACACATGATCAGAGTTTCCTCAGTTGAAGGCGTGGAAGCGTGCTGTTGGGGCCTAAACTTCTTCCAGGGAACTGAAGGCCTATGTCCAACATTCCAGACAAGTCAGGACAAGAGTGGGGCCGTGACCTGGGCCTTGGAATGAAAATACCTTGAGATTTGGGCAGCCTGAGCAGGGCTGGACTGCAGGACGTGAGGGCCCTTTCCAGCACCAGGGGGTGGGGCAGCAGCTCTGAGGATCTGGGGGAGGTGGAGGGGAAGACGGGCAGTCCTCCCAGGAGGACTCCCTGAGCAGGCCTCACTCCCTCCTGCACTAAAGAAGTCCTGGGCTTTGGGATTTCAAAATACAGTCTGGTTAAAGAAAAACAATGAGGACCCACGTACGCCCGGTGCTTTCGTTAGGCTTCACTGAGAGATGGCATCCCGAGGGTGCGCTCTTACAGAGAGATTTAGATGCGCCGCGTGTGCGCCCCAAAACAGATCCTCACACAATGCAATTTTGTGTCAAAAGGTAAAGAAAGAGAAGGAGGCAAGAAGCAGTGGTCTATAGACCCGCCCAGGGCCATGCAAGTGGGAGATGGATCAGAGACCCACCAGGCGGCGGAAAAGCCCAAGACACCTGCCCAGGCAGTTGGGGACTGGCCTGTCATCCCCACACAGCCGTCAAGGCAGCTCCTCTGCCCAGAAGGGGCTGCTTAGCCAGTACCATCCATGCTGAACACGGGCTGAGTCTCCGCCCGTCAGAAGGCCAGGTCCGTGCAGCAGCCCTGGTCCTCCCCGGACGTTCCTCCCCAGCTGCCGCAGCCCCACCCACAACCGAAAAGGAAGAAAGATGCCGCCGTGTAAATAAATCAGTCTGCAGACCTGCAACGCTGCTCTGTATTCAAAGAGCTTTCCGCAACTTTTAAAAATAGACTGCTCCCTGGCACAGGAGCAGTGATTGTTTTACAGACGGTTAGCAACTCCAGGCCCATAAATCCGGACAGCGAAATGTGCCATGGCCAGTCTCCCTCTCAGTGAGAGCTTCCGTTCCTCCATGATGCCGCTAACTGGGTCCCCAGGCCGCCCACCGGCCCCCGCGCCCGCTCGCTCGCCAGCTGGGCCAGGCAGCCGGGAGCTGGGAATGATCGATAGCGGCCTGCCGGGGGCTCATCTTCTTTCCTGGGGCGCGTTCTGGGACGAGAGCTGGTGAGCCTGTCGGGGCCCACAATAAATAAGCAGCTAGTAATTTTCTTTGGGAAGATGGATGTAGTGTGTGCCCTTAGAATTATGGGGGGGGGGTGCTGCTAGCAGGGAACAGTGCTTCGTGAATCACTCATGCCGCGAGCCGGGAACAAAGGACCGAGTGAGTGTAGCTAATCCCTAATTACGCTAGAGAAGGAGAAATGCAGTTATCCTAATGGCTGTTGAATACTGTTTGATGTATCGCACACACGCACACACACGCACACGCCCGTGCACACGCTTCTCAGGAAGCTGGAGCACTCGCGGAGCCCACGGTCCCACGTTCCTGGGGATCACGCGACGCAGGAAGGCTGCGGAGGGCAGCCGCGTGGTGCCGGCAAGGACGTCTGGCGGGGAAAGCCGGTCCCTCCGAATCCCACCCACGCGAGCCAACACGTGCACAGCTGTGCTCTGCGAACCCGGGCCTGCTGTCTAGACCAGAGTTCGCTGGTGGGTTCAGGCCAGACCTGGCCCCAGGGTAGAGCTCCCGACCCCTTCCTGACAGTCCGGGCAGAAGGAAATGGAGATGAAGTCAAATAAGTCAAATGTCCTTTATAACCTGCGGCCGCTGACGAGGACGTGAGGCAGAGTATAACCGTCCTCCAGGAACTCCCCACAAAGCTCCCAGCGTCCCAGTGTCAGTGCCTCGCTAGATGGAAAGACGGACTCAGCTTGACAGCAGCCTCGGGTGTCCAGCCTGTCTCCTCCGCGGATGAAAGTCCTTTTGTAACTTCGCTTCACTTTACTTCCCCAACCACAGAGGACATAATCAGTCGCTCCTCATGATCCCGGGTCAGGGGACGGGGGCAGAAGCTCTTTCTTGCCCTTGGATCGCGTCCCTGAGCTCTAATAAAACCTTTTGCATCGAGGATGTGTCGAGATTCCTTCTTGGCCGTTGGCTCCAGACCCCACCAACCTCACCTACGTCCCAAAACTGCAACACAGCCTCCGCTCAAACCCAGCAAGCCTGCCACGGACGGAAGCCCCCAGCATGAGGGCTCCTTCCCTCTGCCCTGCCCGCCCCCGGCTGTCCCCGGCAGTGCTGCCCACTTCCACGGCCCCTGGTCAAGGCGCTCACACCGCCGCCTGCCTCGTTCCTCAAGACCCAGTCGGACGCGTCCTTTGGCTCTTCCCACCCCACAGCGCCTCAGAACCAGTCGGCGGCCAAACCCCGCCAGTTCTCAGCTAGTGACTGAGGTTCGTTCCAGTCCCGTCCCCAGTGCAGACCGTGGCCCTGCCTTGTAGGTCGCAGCAGCGGCGGCTCTGCTAGCTTTCCCTCACCCACCCCTGCCCTAGCAGCGCGGTCACACCGAGATATCACTGGATTCTCTTTACTCACCGTGAGACAAAGCCAAGCTTCCTTGTGGGGCTGCAGGGCCGTGGCCGCCACAGCGGTCCACATCTCGGCCACGGAGCATCCTGTGTGGTCATGCGTTGATGACATAGAGACCTGTCAGCTTATGGAACCTGCATGACCATCTGCTGACCCCGGTGCCCGTGACGTCACTGTTCACCGATCAGGAACTCAAGGACCAGGGAACTCAACACCATTCCTGCTCTGACCCCATGGCCTACTCTGAGCCAGGAAGTGCACCTGACCGGCTTCCTGTTCCAGCCCTCATGGCAGAGCCATCGCGCACGTGTCACCTTGTGCCCACGTCACAGCAAATCCAGACACGACCCCACATCCCACAACATCTCGTGAAAATGTGGGGGTGTGTAACCACAGGGCCTCAGATGAGTCTCCTCGGCGGTAGGATTGGGTCGGCCTGGCCCCCTTTCACCTGGGGAGACGTCGGGAGGGATGGACAGATGCTGTCCTTGGGGCGTCAAACCTTCCGTTCAGGAATTGAACAAAGGCACTTGGCCCTTGGCCCCAGGATGCTTCCACGGCTGTTCCTGGGGCTCTGCCCTGAGGCTCTGCCCACAACCTGAGGTCTTGTGTGGCTGGGGTGGGGATGGCGGTGGACAGGTAAGCCAGCATCTGGGAGGTGTTCCAAGAGCTCACGCATCTTAACTCACTTCGTGCTGCTCCTGTGCTGTTTCTGCGCAGTTCCGTCGGACTCCGAGCGTCTGCTGAGGTCAGTCTCCCGCGGAAGCCTCCTCTTCTTCTCCAGAACAAGATCCCTCTGGGCGCTCTTCTCTGAGGGCGCTCCCACGGAGCACAGCCCGGGCCCCAGGGGACCCACGGCCTCCCGCAGCCTGCCCTCTGCGGGGAAATGCACGAGACATCCAATGGTCAGTCTTTACATGTTCGTTAAGTTGGGGAGCATCTCAAACTTCCAATGACATCTGGCCGTGGCATTCGGTTCTACCGCGGGCCTCACAGCCCGTCTCCACATGACTCAGCAGCGTGTCTCCTCCGGGGAACTCCGCTCCGCCGACGGCTTGGCCTGACTTCATCATCTAAGCTGGAGACGTGCGGACGCAGGAGGAAGAGCCGTCGGAACCTCCGACGGAGGAACCTCCTCCACTCGTGATAGGAGCTGGCTTAGTTTTACTTAAATCACATTTAGCTGCTTTCAGAAGGAGCGGTGGGGCTATGTAGATGGTGATTCTAAATACTTCAGTCCTTCAGCATTTATGCAAGATGTTCCCTGACGGTCCGGAAGGTGCAGGCGCCTCCGACAGCCGGCACGTGCTGCGCTTTCTCACCGTCTCCTTCCCTACAAGAGGGAAACGGCGGGGGGCCCAAAACACTCCTCCGAGGGGGCCGGCAATTTTCTTTCATAATTTCTGTTTTGAATTATTGTGTGCATTTAAGAAAATACACCTCAACTCTCTAAGGCACAAAGAACAACATCATTAACAGCAACGTGTCCGTCTCCGTGCTTAGGGAGTAGAAATCCGGGGGCAGCCGCCGACTACCCGTCCTTAATCACATCTTCCCGGCCCCTGCCTCCCTGAATTTCGTGTTCGTCGTTCTGTTCATGGCCTTATTAAACACATTTCTGTAAGTAAAAAGGTTATGATTTTGTATAAAGATTTATATTTATTTATTTTTTATTTGAGAGACCGAGAGAGAGAGAGCGTGAGTGAGGGGACGGGCAGAGGCAGAGGGAGAAACAGGCCCCCCCCACGAGCAGGGAGCCCAACGCGGGGCTCGATCCCAGGACCCCAAGACCATGACCTGAGCCAAAGGCAGACCCTTAACCAACGGAGACCACTAGGCCCCCTCATAATTAAGAGATTATCAATGATTTTATAATTTTAAGTTATAACATTGAGTAAAGATACAGCTGGTTCCCTATAATGACTGAGAGGCAATTTCAGCCTTTGAAAGCTACGGGGGACCATTTGCTCAGGATCATTGAATGAAAACGAGCATCGTCAGGGTCCCTGGGTGGCTCAGTCGGTTAAGCGTCTGCCTCCGGCTCAGGTCACGATCTCGGCTAAGTGCCACTACACGCACGAGTTTCAAACACACACAGCAGGAAAGACGCCGCGTGCAGAAGCCACACAGCGTGCGATGCTGTTTCCAAGGAAGGCTCAGAGAAGGGCCACGTGCGGATGCAGAGAGCAGAGCAGGGTTAGCTCAGGGCTGGAGCGGGAGTGGAGATGTCGCCGTGCACGGGCAGCGCGGGCTCGTGGGGAGGGAGACCTTTGGAACACCGGGTGTGGGGACGGCGGCATCCCTGCTCCGGCCCCGGAGCGAGACGCAGCTGCGCCATCCCCCTGCGCTGGGTGCATTTTACTGTGGGCAAACTCGGCGGAAATAAAGCTGTTGAACACGTACACACACTCACAGCCCATCAGTCGCACGCCCACGCAGTTGTCCAGGAGAAATAAAAGGATAGAAAGAAACACTGATGCAAAGACCCTTGTGAGTGCTTATAGCAGCTCTGTTCACAAGAGCCCCAGACTGGGGCAGCCCAGAGACCCTTGGCGGGGAGAGCCGTGACCCAAGGGCACTGTGGTGCACTCCTCCACTCACCAGAGGCCCCTGCGGCCGCGTGAGGACACTACAGACAGGCCACGAGCGAGAGCTGCCGAGGGGCCCAGAGTGTGAGGCCACCAGTGGGACCTTCTGGACGGGCCCCAGCCCTGGGGGGAGGACTGTGGGGCGAGGGGCGTGCAGGTGGCCGACCTGGGAGTCGGGCTCTGGGGAGACGGGAACCTCCGCACCTTGTCTTTGCTGGTGGCAGCTTCGTCCGAACTCCTCGGAGTGTGCATTTCTAAAGGGTGAATTTCAGGGCGCACAGCCTGCCCCGGACAGACGTGACTTGAAAAGCAGAATATGTGGTTATGTCGAGCACATCCAGGAGCCTGAAGACTCTGACCCGAGAGAGAGAGAGCTTCCACCCTGTGGGGCGGGGACGGGGGAGGTGCGCGGAGGCTCCCAGGGTCAGCCCTCGGCCTGGTGCTGTGGGGCTGGGGGTCCCGGTCTGCTCCGTGTGGCCCCTCCCATTCCGTCTGTGACGGGGACGCTGTCTGTTCTGGCTGGGCCGCTGTTCTGTCACCAGCGCCGAGGAGACCGGTCAGACCCAAGCTGGTGGCTGTCAGTCACACGAGGTGGGGACACAGGGAAGTGCCTCCAGCAGGTGCAGGTCTCCCTAAGTTGAGCACTGCCAGCTTGCTCCGGAATGTGCCGTCCCGCACGAGCCAGAGGACAGACGGGGGGCTGGGCTCCCGCCGGGTGGGGGCAGACAGGGCCAGGCCCCCCGGCCTACCTGTCCCTCTGTGCGGGCCTCAAGCCCCCAGGTTGTAGGCTGCCTCCTGGCCCATCAGAACACATAAGCAGGAGGGAGGTCCCACCAGGCCCCAGGAGACCTGTGGCCTCTGTTCTGTGTCTCGTGCCAGGCTTCCTGGGAGCCCTGAGGTGCCGTAGAGAAGCCCTCTACCCGAGACACCCGCCCCGGCCGCCAGAGCCATTGCCGGCTCGCTTCGGCGACGTCTGGCCCACGAGCAAGGCCCACCCCGAGGGAGTACTTCTGAGGACCGCCAGCTGTCCCAGCAGCAAAAGCCCCGTCTGCTGCGGGCCCTGCTTGCTTCTTGGTCTCAACAGCACGAGCTCTGGTAAGGTGCCCGGAGCTTTCAGCCACTGCGCTCCGAGGGTGGCCTGTGGCGCCAGAACAGGAAGCAATCCCATGTCTGGCCACTCGGGGGTTCATCCTTCCGCACACGCACTGGCTGGTCAGAGCTGGAGCCTCTGAAGGCAGAGGAGGCTGGGCCAGGTCCCCCGAGGGCAGGGGAGTGGTCAGCTCGGGAGGCCCAGGTGACCCTTGTTTCCCAGTGTGACTCTCGACGGCTCTCTCTGGCGCCGTCAGAAATGCGTGGTGAGTGATAAGTTCCATGGTCGCCCTCTGGGGGTCTCAGAGACGTGGGACCCAAGCTTCTGCGCACCTTCTAAATGCATGGCCCAGGCCTGCCCTGGGAGGACAACCCCAGGCTGCGTGTAACTGAGCAAAGTAGCTTTTGGCCCTAGAGGTGTCCCCAGGGGTGGGGGAGGCACCTCACTGCACCCCCAGCCTGCTGACGCGGCCCCTGCCGTACACCCCAGGCTGCCCATCCCCTGTTCCAGGCTGGGGCTCCTGGAGTGCCCCCCAGGACCAGAGCTGGGGAGGACCCAGCGGCCACCTGCACTGCCCACGTGCGCATCCAGATTGCTCCTGGGGAAGTTGGGACCCCGTTTGACTGGCGACCGTCGACACAGAATTTCCAATCACAATTCAGTCAAATTTCTCAAGCGGTCCCAAGCGTGGGGTGCGGGGAGAGAGGGGCAGACTTTATGGGTCCTCGGTCTGCAGCTGGGACATGTGAAAACAGTAAAAAGAGGCAGAATGGAAGAGTCACCGTATAAAAATCATTTACTGAGCTGCGTGTTTCCAGCTGCTCGGAAAGTACTTGTGTACTTTCCTCCCAGAAGCCGCTGGACCCAGGAGCAGTGGAACGCCGGCACCACTTACCCGTACAATGAGTTCTTTGCACGCCAGAGTCTCCGTTCCACAGCCACCTCGCCTCTGGGCGTGGATTTTTGGAAGACCCGGGCCCTGTGTTTTATCTTTTTCTGAAATGAGCCATGGGCACAGTGCACAGTGTATGGGGAGATGCGGTCCCGGTCTGGACACGCAGGAGCAGATGGCCATCATTCTGATGCCCGTCGTGTCAAGAGTTCGCTGTCAGCGTGAGGAGAGGGACCTGCCGTGCGGACTGTCCCTGCCGGGCACGGAGCAGAGCCGGTCGGCGACACGCTCACCCGCGCTTGTCAGCGCTCTGGGGACTCGTGCAGATAGGACCTCGGCGAGACGTTTATCCAAACACAAAGCGACAATGCTACATTCAAATATTTATTTCTGGATAAAATAAAACTGATCCAACAGAGCTGATGTCTTCACCACATGGTGGTCGTTTTCATCAGGGAAATCAGCGCCGTGCGGCTGTGCTTGGCAATTCACACACTAAGCGGCCTCTAACCAGGAGCCAAAAGAATAATTGCTTTTCATCCCGAATGTAATACATCTCTAACCCTTACCGGTTCAAGTTCTGTTTAACAAACATTAATTTCACAATCCCTCACTCGTTTCTAGGGATTCAGAGCCTTAAGTTCTCGACACAGACGTTCCTACTGGTGAATTCTGCCCAACAGCCCAGGAACCGATAGTTCTCATCCTGCTTAGCGTTAGCCAGAGCAGGAACACCCCAGAGTAGTATCTCGTCTCCTCTTCTGTTTTCAGATTCTATCTACTATTTTGCATGTGTTTGTTGGGAACCTATCATGTGCTGAGTATTTCTCTAGGAAGCGATAGAACACAGAGTGCCAAGCCCATGTCACTGTCCCCGTGGAGACTGGCTTCCAGAGGCTGGGAGGGACAGCAGTGGAGTGTGCAAGTCTGCGTGCCAAGTGACAAGAACTAGATGCAAGTCTGTGTGCCAAGTGACAAGAGCTAGAGAGACAAACACGGCAGAAGGACGGCTGTGGATGCCAGGGAGAGGGAGCGCGGCCTCCGAAAAGGAAGATGAAAGACACGTGGAGGTTCGGAGAAGCCTCCGCCATGGATGGCCGTCCAGGCTGACACGCGTCCGTGTTCGGTATCGCTGAGGACGAAATACACTGAGTTAAAGCCGCTGCCTCTGCGGCCTCCCCCCTCATGCCGCATCCCTCGCTGCCCTTGGGGCTGGACTCTCTGAATTGCTGCGGTCCTGCCCCAGAGGTTTGTGTCCTCCTATTGTGGAGGTGGGAGCCACGAGACACGTACGGTCTCTTGCTGGACACTCGCGACGTTCCGGGTGTTGTCTGATCACCGCATCGCAGTTTCTCTCAACATGTATTAGGGTTTGATTTGCCCAGCATGGAGTTCATTCGCCGGAAGGGCACAGCTCGGTGGCTTTTTAAAGTGCATTCAGAGCGGTATGGCCATCAGCCCCACCGACGGCTACAGTTTTGTCAGCCCAGCGAGCAACCCCGGGCCGCCAGCTCTCACTGCCTACGGTTGGACAACTGCTAACCTACTTCCGTCCCAATTCAGAGCATTTTGCATCAACAAAGTCGTACAACGCGTGGTCTTCTGGGACCGCGTTCCTCCACCTGGCAGGTTTTCCAAGCTCCTTCCAGGTCACGGCCCCTGTCGGAACGTCATCCCTTTCCTTTGCTGAAGACTAGTCCATGGTCTGGATGTGCTGAATTCGGGTTGACCCGTCTACCAGTCCACGGCGCGCGGTGGTTCCTCCTTGGGCTCTTGTAAAGGGCGCCGCTGCGTCCGCTCACACGGCTCGCCCTCGGACGGCGCGGGTCCACGGACGTGTGGTTTTCACAGCACACGGCTGTCGGTGTGTTTTCTCCTCCTTAGGGTTTTCTTGCTGTTTTCTTTTCTCTGGCTGATTGTGTCATAAGATTACAGAATGCAATGCGTGGAGCCGGGCAGTCCGTGCTGAACCTCTGCTGCTGCGCCTGGCGAGGCTCCGGCCGGCGGCAGCCACAGCAGTGAGTCGGTCACGCACGGTCTTTTACTGTGCAGGGCTCTGGGCCTCACTCTTGCATCGTCCAAGGGTCAACTGTAGACAGGTTTTGGTGTGGACGTGTTTTCATTTCTCTCGGAGAGGTTGCGGGATCACAGGGCAACTCTGTGTTTAATACATCAGGGAGGCTCTCGGCTATTTTCCACGGGGGCGACCGGCTGGCGTCCCGTCGACAACGTGCGGGTCCAGCTCCGCCCAGCCCACCAGTGCCGCTGAGCGCTCGTCTCCCAGACGGAAGCCGTCCTGGTGGGTCGGGAGGGGCACGTCCTTGTGGTCTTGATTCGATAATAGTTAATGATGCTGGGGAATTTGTATGCGATTTTTGGTGACGTCTCTGTCCCATGTGGAGAGAAGTTTACTCAGATTCTGTGATCAACTGTTAATTGTATTATTTGTCTCTTGATTGTTGAGTTGTATGCATTCATTATGAACTGTGTATGTCAACCCTCATCAGAGATCCGACTTACTGGTTTCCCTTCCTGTAGGCTGGACACTCGCGACGTTCCGTGTTATTCATAGCACACAGCTCCTCAGTTTTGAGGAGTTTTTGAGGCTGAAACTAGTTTAATGGAGGATTGCCTTCTTACCAACAGTCAGTCTTCAGGTCCATGAGCATGGGACATCTCTTCATTCGTTTGGATCATATTTAATTTGGGGCACCAGGGTGGCTCAGTCAGTGAAGCGTCTGCCTTCGTCACAGATCATGATCCTGGAGTCCTGGGATCGAGCCGCGCATCGGGCTCCCTGCTCAGTGGGGGGTCTGCTTCTCCTTTTGCCCCTCACCCCAATTGTGCTCTCTCCCACTCTCTCTGTCAAATAAATTTAAAAAACTCTTTAAAAATCTTTAATTTATTACAAGCATAGTTTTCAGAGTATGCCTTATGCTTAGTTTATTAAGTTAATTCCTATTAATATTTTATTCCTGTTCATACTATTATAAATGGAAATGTTTCATTTGAATTCATTTTTAATTGCCTGTTGTTAGTGACTAGAAGTACCAGTAGATTTTGTGTACTGCTTCTGTATCCTGCGATGTTGCTCAATTTGTCTCTTAGCTTTTACAGATTTCATTAGTAGACCCCTTGGAATTTTTAATATAAAATATCTCATATGGAAATAGAGTTAATTTTACAACTTCATTCCAGTATGGATGGGTTTCGTTTCATTTTCTTGCATGATTGTCCTGGAGGAAACTCGCACTAGGGCAGAGTCGAAGGGAGCGAGACGGCGAGGCACGGGCGGACTGCCGCGTTGTGTCGAAGGCCGGACGGAACAGCCTTCTTTCAGCGTGGATACTGGGTCAGACGTGCGCTTACTGGGGACGTCTCTCATAGTGGAGGAGTTTCCTTCTACTCCTGTTTTATCACGTTTCTTAGCATAGGATGGCGTGGGATTTTATCAGATGGTTTTTATGCGATGTTGACAGGACCGTGCAGAGGTCGTCCTTCATTCTTTTGATTCAGGACGTCAAAGTGATGGATTTTCAGACGTTAAACCAGCCTCGAGCTCCAGGGAAACATCCCACTTGGTCCCAGGGTCTCATTCTTCCTACGTGTTGTCAGATGTGGTGTGCTGTTACCTTACCACGTAGTTTCCTATCAGTAGTGTGAAGGCATATTCAGTATTGTTAATTCCTTGTCATGTGTATGTCTGGTTTTGGAATGAAGGTCGTGTTAGCTTTATTGAATAGCTTGAGAAGGGGTCCCCTCTTTCCTATCTCCTGGTGAGATTGGGGATTCGTGAGCATTGAGGATAATTCTTTAATATTTGGTAAAATTCATTAGTGAGGTCATCTAGGTTGCAGCATTTCTAAATGTCTCAGTTGCTAATTCAGTAATTTACCTGTTACAGGTCTATTTAGATTTTTTCTTTCTTCTTCAGTCTGTCTCAGTTTGCATTTTTTTAAAGTTGCTTCTTATTTTTAAATAGAACATATCAGCCTCCTTGATCACTTTAGGAAGTGCATTTTATTTGGAGCTTATTTTTTTAAGTTTTTCTTTTTAAGTTTTAAGTAATTTCTACTATACCTATTTATAGGAATACATTTCATCTGAGCTATGTAACTTACTGACATCAACTTTCCATAGTCTTTACCTATAACCTCTGTTAGTATTGTGAGGTTAGTAATGGAGTTCCTTCTCTCATTCTGTCTTCTGGACTTCAGTCACCCAACGTAGAGCATTGATTGCACTAGGGGTGAGGAGGATATGACTGTGGGTTTTTTTTTTTTTTTTTAAGATTCCATTCATCTGTTTGGCACAGAGAGAGAGAGCACAAGCAGGGGGAGCAGCAGGCAGAGGGAGAGGGAGAAGCAGACTCCCTGCTGAGAAGGGAGCTCGATGCGGGACTTGATCCTAGGACCCCGGGACCATAACCTGAGCCGAAGGCAGTCGTGGAACCGGCTGGACCACCCAGGCATCCCATGAGTGTGGTTTGAATGCCCAAACCTCCCTGTTCCCCCTGGACCTCACAGATTTCCCCACGGACATGCTCCTCCATTCCTCCATTCGCTATAGCTCTTGGGAAATTTTCAGAAACTTTAAATATTTTTTGTTGCTGTTTTTGTTTGGCTTGATTTTTGATTTCTCATATTTCATAGTCGAGTGGCTGTTTGCTGGCAAAGGAAGACTGCTGTATGTCTTTTTGCCGTTCTGGAAGTCAAATCTCAGCCACCGTCATACCTAGAGTCTCTCCATTTTGACATTGGCAACTCATTCATTTCAATACTACATAGTGTTGGGAATAAATGAAAAAGCATTGTTACCTTGCTGGTAGACACTGAGCTGTGCCCCCTGCTCTCCAGAGAATAATGCTACAAATACTCTTATACGAGTGTCTGGAATAGTCTGAATTTTTCCTAAATACAGACTTAAAGACAAAATTGCAGGAGGGAAGGACTTGTGTCTTTAGCTTGATAAGAAATTGCCTGCTTACACCGTTACACTAATTTAACCTGCAACTGCATATATTGCTTTACAGTTTTACTAACACTTGATATAGGGAGACCTTAGAGTTTGCCAGTCTGAGGCCAAGTTTTGTTTTCTTTCCGATTATAATTTTATTTTTCTCTGATAGCTAGTGTGATTATGAATCATTTCATATTTTGGGTCTTTGGATTTCCTTTCCCATTAATTTCTTGTACATATTATTCACTTATTTTTCTATTGTGTTGGTTTTCCTTTAAAAATCTTTTAGATGTTATTTATTTTGGGTTTATTGATACATATCTTTTCTCAGTCTGTGACATACCTCTTTACTTTGTACATCGCTTCTTCCAGATTTTTAAAGACTTTAATGGAATTAAATTAATCCTTTTCAAAGTTTCTGTTCTTTTTGTCTTATTTAAAAAAAACTCTCCCTATTTTCAAATCCTAATGGAATTCTACATTTTCTAGCAAAAGTTTCAGTTTCATTTTTTACAGTTAGCCTTAATTTACCTGGAATCTATTTTACCAATTGTCCCTGAATCATTAACTAAACACCGCATTCTACTCTCACTAACTTACAAAGCTTTCTTGGCCAGACATGAAAGAATTTGTGTTTGGACCTCAAAGATGTCCGTGTGATCTATTTCTCTACTTCTGTACTAATATCACATGATTTTAATTATAAAAGATCTTGGTGAGAATGTTCTAATCCTTCCCTTATTGTGTGAAGTTGTTTTGGCAGTTTTTCCCCTTTATACCTGCGTATGAATTTTGAGCACGACTTTGTGTAGCTCTGTATCTATGCCTATTTAGGCCGGTTTTATATTATTGAAAAAGAGCTTTAATTTTTTTTCCACAACATCTTTTTTTGCTAGATTTATTATTAGCTACTTTATTTTCTTTGTTGTTATGTGAGATCATCTTTGAAACTTTTCTTTCTAATTGATGTTGCTGTATCTAGGAGAACTTTAGATCTTTGTGTTTTATCTTGTATCTAGCAACCTCAGTGAACTCTACTATTCATTTGAAAACTTTGTCTACAGAATCTCTTAAATCTGCTTTACTGTGAAATGTATTTCATCCTTTATAAAAAGGATAAAAGGCCTTGAAACTTATTTTTCTTACTTCACTTTTCTCTCTAGAAATTCTAATACAATGCTGAATAGCATTGAGTGATGACAACTATTCTTGTCTTATTTTTAACTAAAAAAAAAAGAGAGAGAATATTTTAAGTCCTTAAATACAATAGTTATCATTTAGTAGATGCTATGTATTGTGCATGTGTCAGAGGTTAACAGCGGGATCTAAGGTGGAGTTTTGGTGACGGATGATTGTGAGAGATCACAGCGCGCAGAGAGACAACAATGACAGGGCACAGGGAGAAACTGAACGGCGATCAGACAACAACGCTTGGTCAGTCTGCAGGGGACCTCTAGGGCGGGAGCTGTTTCTTGCTGGGCCAGGGTGGCCCAGATGTTAGCTGTCCGCTCAGCTCAGTCAACCAGATGAGATTTGCCCCAAATTGGCATAATCACCAGGAGAGACACCTCTGCTGCTGAGGCTAAAGGAGAAGGAGCAGACAGCAGGAGGCCTCATGCTCACTGCACCCCTGCAGCTGGGCAGGAAACTTTCCTTAGAGGAGAGGGACAAGGACACCTCTTACATAGGCACCCTCCTTCCCCCATCATGATTAGGAGGTATCCTTTTAAATGCCTTTCCTGAAGCTGTTGAAATATATTCCCCAATTTAGTCTGTTGTAACAGATTACATTGCAAATATTTAGTGGTACCTCATCTCTAAATGTGTTGGATGAATTCTAATTGGATAGGGTGCACCTTTTTTTGACATGTACCTTAATGGATTGGGTTTATAATACATTACATATATTTTGTAGAAATTCTGGCTCCATTTTCACAAGTGAAATTGGGCTGAATGTCCCCCCCCCTTTTTTTTTCTAATTGGGTATCTTGGCTCTATGAGCATAAAACAAACAAACAAGTAAACCAACAACAATGACAAAAACTGAGTCAGATATGTTTCCCTGTTTTATTTATTTACTTTGTAGACTATGAGTCAATTTATGTAAGGTAAGGATTATTTTGTTTCTGAAGGTTGGCTAGAGATTTTAAGTAATACTACACAGACACACCAACGTTCGCTTTGGTGGTAAAGCAATAGTGAAGAATGGAGATGATCTTTGCTGTATGTTTGACTTAAGAATTCATTCGTGGTTTTCATTTCATGGTTCATTTCGTGGTTTTAGGCATAACTAATGCAGCTACCAGGCCCGATTCATTCTCTGCACCCTTACCTATTATGTTTGTTGTATATAATTTATCACAGTCCTAGAATTTTATCATTTGCCTATTTATTTTCTGTCTTTCCCAACCAGAATATAAGTTAACTAGGAAATTTTCCCATTTGCTACTATATTTCTAAACAATAGGAAAGTCCTACCACATAGTAGGCGCTCAATGAAAATTTGAGTGATTGCATGGCACCGTACATATAGAACACTGAGCTTCTCCAAGAGAACTGGTATCAGTTACTATTCTTGATTTCATAACACTGTTACATCAATAGGAAACATAAGGTCATTTCTATAAAAAACAAAATATATTCAGGTACTAAATATTCTTTCCTTAAAATGAGCTAAAAGATTCATAACTGTAGATACTATCAATGAATAGAGTGTTGCAAATACAGGCATGGGCATGTTTGTCTTGGATACATAAATATTCTTAAAGTGTGAAATTGCTCCAATTCACAAGCTAGTAGCCGCAAGGTGAACAGGACCCAGTGTCTTTGCTGGTGGACGTAAGATTAGACACCCACAGAGACCTGAATGCAAGCTTTCCACAGCAGTGTGGACAGTTCTTTTAAATAAGATGGGACTTGGGGGCCAAGGAAGGTTTTCCTTAGTAGATCTAAATTCTTAATTAAAATGTATATCAAATAAAAAATAAAGTATACTTAAGATGATCACATTTCTATACTGATTTCACAGGGCTTTCAAGCATGAAGATTTAGTAAAAGTATAGAGAATGCACTTCCTCTGAGTTTATTTGGCTGTGTGATTTCTTTTTATACAGGATGTCTAGAAAAAATGTATTTCAAAAATGAAGAAATAAATATATTTTCAGACATACAAAAGCTGAAGTAATTCAGCACCATAGACCTGAACTCTCAACAAAGATCATACATCACTTTCCTGCTTTAAAGTCATCAGTGGGGGGCGCCTGGGTGGCTCAGTGGGTTAATCCTCTGCCTTTGGCTCTGGTCATGGTCCCAGGGTCCTGGGATTGAATCCTGCATCGGGCTCTCTGCTCGGCAGGGAGCCTGCTTCCCCTCTCTCTGCTCTGCCTCTCTGTCTGCTTGTGATTTCTCTCTCTGTCAAATAAATAAATAAAATATTAAAAAAAAAAATAAAGCCATCAGTGGTTTCCCATGATACTAAACAAAAGTAATGGTAAGATAGACAGACACTTATGTACATATAAACATACATAGATACATAGACAGATGTAAGGAAAGACAGATATAGGGATGGATAGATGTAGGGATGGACGGATGGATAGGTAAATAGAAAGATGGATAGATAGATAGATAGATAGATAGATAGATAGGCAAATGGATTGATAGACAGATAGACTCAAACTTTTAGCATCTGGCAAAAATTTTACTGGGTATGGAATTCTAGATTGATAGGTTTTCGTCAACACCATCTCTTTACAGTCCTTTAAGATGTTGCCCTATTGCCTTCCAGCCTACATTTTCCCAACAGGATAGGTTCCACCATTGTTAATTTAATTTAATTTTGGTGCACAACATGTCTTTTCTTCTAGAATTTTCTCTTTATGATTGATTTTGAGCAGTTTGATCATGCTGCATTTTGGTACAGTTCTTGTCACATTTATTGTGTTTGGGGTTCATTCGGCTTCTTAGATCTATAGGTTTATAGTTAGTAAAGTTTGGGGCCATTATTGCTTGACATATTATTTCCGCCCCATTCCCTCTACTCCCCTTCTGGGTGTCCAGTTACATGCATATTAAACTGCTGGACCTTGTCCCATGGCTACTAATGCTCTTTCCATTTTCCCTCCGTGTGTCTTGTTTTTGGTTATTGCTATCATTATGTCTCCAGGTCAACTGATACTTTCTTTGGTGATGTCAGGTCTGCCATTAATCCCATCCAGTATATTTTGAACCACAGACACTGTAATTTTCATCTCCAGAAGTTGGTGTTTTTTTCTGTGTATAATGCTTCTACTTAGCATGTTCAGTCTTTCGTCTAGCTTCTCAAACATGTAGAACACAGTTTTAATAGCTTCTTTAATATTTTTATCTATTCAATATCCTGTATCAGTTTTGAGTTAGTTTTGGTTGATTAAGTTTTTGTTTATTATGAGCTGTTGTATTTTCTCATTTCTTTGTATGCCTCATAATTTTTGATTGGCTGCAGTTATTGCAAAACTGACTATATTGGGTGTCCATGCTTTTTGAGCTTTGTTCCAGGATGCAGTTAGTTTACGGAAACAGTATTTCTCTTGCAGGTCTTGCTTTTCAGCGCTCTGGGTTAAGGTCAGAGCCCCCCGTTGTCTAAGGCTAATCATACCCCATTTCTGAGGTACAATCTTCTAAGTATTCTACCTGCTGCTTCAGGAATTTAAAGTTTTTCCCGTCTGGCTATTTGGGACAGGAACTGACAATAAAAATTGGGTAGAGAAGAAAGTATTTCAAAGAAGATGTCAGCTGGAAAGACTGTAGTTGAGATACTGAGCAAGATGGCCGGGGTTCAAGGCATTTGGGAAATCCCAATTAGCTGGTGATCCAGCACCCATCAGGTCAAGGATAAGGCAAGAATCTGGATTATGGTCATTTGGGAAGAATATGTGGGAGAAGGAAGTAGAGCTTGTAGCCATCTGTGGCCCTTTCCAAAGTCTTGCTATAGCAGGGATCCGCGAGACAGAGTAAAAGCCCCTTCAGTGTGGACGGGAACGAGACCAATGTGAGTCAAAGAAAAGTGGGTGGAGAAGGTGACAGTTTACTGGTCTCCAAGAGCAATATGGAGCTTCCTAGACAGCAAGGGCGGGGGAGGTGACTGTCAGGGGATGGGAGCATGGGGGCGTCGTAGGGTAGGGGGTGAAGAGGACAGGGTGACAAGCCCGTCTGCAGCGCCATGCATGTGATCAACAGCAATAGACTCTATCAGGGACACTTCCATCTTTTCCTGTCATTTTTCTCTTGGATAAGGAAGGACCCCAGAGTCCCACTGGGCTCCTTGGGGCTCCCCTCCTTAGCCTTCATGTCCCACACTCCTGCTTCCCAAACACTTTCAAATGTTTCCCCACAGAAGAATGCTGGTGCACTGGAACATAGGGCCACCCCAGCTTCTCCGGCTCTGCTTCCTCCTGATGTGGAACGCCCCCAACAAAGAGGCTGTGACCGAGTTCTGGCCCCTTAGAGTGACCTTGAGAGAAGATGTTCTGGCTGGGCCTCCCACTCGCTGCAGTGCCTTTGCTCACCGCCAGGGCCACTCCCGTCTAGAGCTCACCTCTCCCATTGCTGGGGCTTCCACAGGGATGCTTTTCCTGAGCACCCTCCAGCCCTCCTCCCTCCTTCCTCTGCATTCTGCCGCTGCCGCTGGGAAGCTTTATCCTGCTGCCATGCCTCTCTGACCACAAAACCAAGAGGACAAAACTTCTGGTTGTACTTACAGTGAGATCTCTGCTTCTAGCATAGCAGAAGCAGAGGTGACAGGCGATCAGAACACCTGCCTACAATGCCTGCATTATTTGGAAGCAGAACCCAGCCCTCACTATGCCTTTTTAGAGGTTCAGCACCCAATTGTGGGGGCCACGGGGTCAGGAAGAGTGGCCAGGTGCTCCTTCCATGCTCAGGGAGACACAGCTGGGGCCACAGTGGAGGCTGAGCTCCCGGGAGTGATATTACGCAGGGGCCCACAGGCACTCTTCACTCCTTCTCCTGGGAAGCTCCTCCTTCCTGCCCAGGGGACAGTAAGGGACCAGAAATTTACAGGTGGACGCCGCCTGTGCCCTTTAAGATGTCCACGCCACGGTCTTGCTAGGGGAGTGCCAACCACTGGCCCACACCCAGATGGGAACTCAACACTCATCTCTTTCCAAGCTTGTTAATTCTGGGGCTTTTAAGTGCATTTCAAGTGGACACGTCTGGCACTTGATAAATCTCGGAGAAGTCAGAGTGAATACGGCTGGTGGGGTATGTGGGGCATTGGGGTATTTTCCCAGAGAAGCGTTTATCCCAGGCAACACAGAACTCTCTTTCCTCCGGACCAGTCGTGTTTACCGGGCACCGAGCAGCCCCTCCCAACCGCTTCCTACGAAGATGCCCACGTGCTGTTACTCGACGTGAGCGTGGGAGCCAGCCCAGCGTCTGAGAGCGGGACCCGCCCTGTCAGCTGCGCATCCGCCTGCACCACGCCACGGCCCCGAGACTGCAAGCGAGGCAGCAGTCTCCTGACCGGTCTGACCGCCCTCTCGTGCGGTGATGGCTTGGCTGTAAGCGTTCTCAGCGGAGTTATCTCATTTTGGAGAGGGTCTTCCCAGCTGTTCTGGTGCCGTGGCCCGGCAGAGTGGTGCAGGAGATGGGTTTATAATCCTGTTCCAGACTTCACCGCCGTGACAAATGGGCTGTGTTAGCCGTCCGCGGGGGAGAAAAGGTGATCATATTTCGTCATTTATAGGATACCTGGAGAAAATATGATTCACGGCAGTATGGAATCAAGGAGGATAAAAAAATCAATTTATTATTTCAGCTGTTCCCGAACATCACTTTTTAGCTGTCTTCAGGCCTGTGATATTCTGAGAAGCAGAAGATTGCTCAATAAAAAATCTTACGACATGCTTTTGCAAAGCGAGGCATCTCCTCTCCCTCCCCTGGCAAATGATTAGGCCCAACAGCGCGGTGAGGGGCTGACTGGTGCTGTAGGAGACGCTCTCAATCAGGCCGGTCTCCCTGGGCACATGCCAGCCTTGCCCGTTTACGACCAACGCGCTCTGCCCTCCGTGGCCGCCTCTTGCGGGCAGGGACGAGTGACCCATCAGGGCACTACCAGTGTTGGGAGGCCCGCCTGCTCTGGCCGTGGGTTCGGTCTTCAGTGGG
Organism: Mustela nivalis; assembly: GCF_964662115.1. Lineage (NCBI taxonomy): Eukaryota > Metazoa > Chordata > Mammalia > Carnivora > Mustelidae > Mustela > Mustela nivalis. The sequence goes on from NC_139021.1 coordinate 185,301,370, forward strand.
CTCCTCACTGGGCGGTGCCCAGGAGCTGAGACGAGCACTGGCCTCGCCAGCAAGTTCGGATCAATCAATTCCCGAGACCTGCAGCGTCCCCACAAGCCTTCATGAAAGCAAAACCTCACCTTCCCTCCAAGGACGGGGGCACCAAGCTCTGAGTCCGGGACAAGAAAGGCACAGGAGCCTCCCAAGCCTTAGCATAAGGAAGGCTCCCAGGGCTAGGCCCTGAGTCTACAAAAGCCTTTCCCATTTTGAATTAATGCACCCTGTTCTCTCCCAAAGGATCTGCTCTGTGGCAAAGACTTTGCGGCTTCCTCTGTGTCCTTATAAGTCAAACCAGCACTTCGTAACGTCACTATTTCGTTTTCCCACAAATGAGTTCCCGAGCTCTACCCCAGAGCCCTAGGAGGGCAGGTGGTTGGAACATCTGGAACAGACATTTATAGGAGGGGGTTGAGGACATTCCACGCAAGCTCCTCTTGTGGGGACAATGCCAAGGCCCAGGGGTCCCACGGCCGGATCCGCTCCCTCAGGCTGCGTCCCTCTGCCCTTCCTTGCCCCGCTGACTCTGTTTCCTTGGGAATCTGCCACACGCCGCCCGTTCTCCCGCTCTGCTTCTCCGGACTCGTGGCAGCGCGAGGGCACTGACAAGCGTCCCTTGTAAAATGCACCTGGACAATCTAGGAGCTGTCAGCGCTGCTCCTGGGGCTCCCGGCAGCTTCAGTCACGTCTTCCCCAGACGGGCTTGGGAGCGACTTGCCTGCCGGGAGCCTGGGTGGCCTCCTGGGGCCGGGGCCGGGGCGGGGGCTGGAGCTGAGCCAGCCAAGGGATGCCCACACCTGAGCGCGGCAGGCGGCGCGGTTAGCCTCGCAGGAATGCCCGCAGCGGCCACCCCGGTGCTTGTGGTCATCTGTCTCTCCTGCCTTTCTTGTTTCCGCGAGGAAGTACTCTGGTTGCTGTGGAAATGATGGGGTCCTGTGGGCTCGCTTAAGGTCACCCTCAAAGAGGGATGGATCTCCATCCAGGGATGAAGGCCCGGCCCGGCGTTCCGGTGGGAAATGTGCAGGACCACGTGCACTCTCCTGCTTCCCTCTGCGTGGCAGACACCGGGCCTCGCGTGGCCAGGAGCTCGGACCCCGCACCATGCGGGCCCCGACTCACAGGCAAGCTCAGAACCGAGGACCCTCCCCGACCACTGCTGCCGCTGCAGGGAAACTTCAGCTTCGATGCTCCCCTGCTCCTGGGCCCTCCTGGTGCCCAGTGCGGCTCAGCGGCTCTCTGTCGCCTGGGGCTGTCGGTGCTGTCACTGGGCCCTTGTGCCCGCCCGTGGCCCCTCTGCTTCCTGGCTGTGTCGGCACCGTCAGACTCACCTCCATGGCCTCAAACTCTGCTCCTGCGGGGGGCTGCCCCTGCAGGGACCTCTCTTCCTCAGCCCTGTGGCCCCGCACCCCTGCTCCGAGGCCCCAGGCTGGCTCAGCCACCCCAGGAAAATGTCTCCTTCATGGAAGCTTCTAGAGGTTGGTCTGGAGCAGACTCGTCTTTGCAGAGACCTAAGAAACTGGGGCTGTGACTGCCTGGAGTCCCTGTCACCTCTCTGGGGATTTGGTGAGTCAGTCAGTGTTTGGTCTCAAAACAGGCTCCTGTGGGGGTGGGGCGGGAGAAGCAGAGACGCACATCCTTCTCTGAACACCCCCCGTAGACGTGGGTGCAGCCCCGCTTCCTCGGGCCTGGGGCGCTTCGGACCCCAGCGTCTGGGCTCTTCAAGCCCCTTCCTGCCGTGTCCGGCCTGACCCGCCGTGGCTCTTCTGCGTGCTCAGGGCTCCTGGGCCACGCAGACACTGGCTGGCGGTCAGACCCCGGCCGGGCCCCTCGCTCGCTCTGGCCCAGAGTGGTGCCCCTCCCATCTCCCTCACCACAAGGCACCTGCCACCCTCGAGACCGGGGCAGCGCCACCAAGCCCGCTCACTCTCCTGCCCCCGAGAGGCTGACAGTTCACACTTCCCAGGGTTTCCTTCCCTTGATCCCTTACACACTGGGTAACCCCACACAGCTGACTTCTGCGGCCAGGGGCCTCCTAGCAAGGCGAGCGGGGAGCACACAGAACACAGGCCTGGCTCACCACGGGGGGGGAGGGTCCCAAGCTCCCGGGATGGGGCCCCCACCCCTTCCAGGGCAGCTGGAGACTGTTCCGGAAGGACGCAGACCCATCACCGGCACGTCGTGTGTGAGGAAGTGCACAGCGGACTTCGGGATGCTATACGGGTTGACTGTGTGCACAAGTGTCTGTGCACGTGTGTGTGCACAAGCGTCTGTGCATGAGTGCGTGCATGCTTGTGTGTGCTTGTGTGTGTGCACATGTACATGTGGAAAGAGAGAGCACATGCCCCCAAATACGGATGCTTTGGGGGTGGGCTTTCCATACTCTGGAGCCCTTTAATAGATTTCTCTAGTGCCTGCAGTTTATATAAGACGCGTGGACTCCACGTGAAGTCAGGGAGGAGCAGCCCACGTGCCCCACAGCAGAAGGTCTGAGGGGCGAGGCCCGTGAGGTGCGGCGATGCTCGCTGCTGCCCCGTCCACTCTGTCTGTCTGTGCGCTCTTGTCCACTCACAGAAGGGACCCAGGTTTGTCCCCAGGACAGCGCAGGTGCCGGAGGCACACGGGAGGTCCCTGGGCTTCTGCAGAGCTGCTGACGTGGGAAGGGAGGCTGCACCCGCAGCCGAATCCGAGAACAAGGGTCGGGATGTTTCCCTGATAGGCTGATGGGTGTGCTCGGGGCAAGATAAGGAACAGTGTCCCCAGACCGGGAAGCTGGCTGAGTAACTGCCAAGGCCAGGACAGACCTGCTGACAAAGACCCTCGGGGCAGAACCGGCATGGTCCAGCTCACGCCCACCCTTCTCAGGTGCCCTCTTGCTGCGTGAGCCCGGCCTTCTGCAAATTTCTGGTCCCCTCCCTCCCTTTAATGCCAGACAGGAGAGGTGGAAGGCAGCCTACCTGGGATTACTCTTCTGTGGAATCGTTAGCTGCATCTGAAGCCAAACAAGGGATATTTCAGTCACCACTTGCCCTGCATTCATACAGAGCCCACGGACAGGGCGCTGAGCAGACAGGACTGACGGGCTGCCGGACAGAGGGTCTGCGGGCTCCACACTGGGAAAGGCGGATTCCGGATGGCCGGACCTCCTTGTCAACAACCCTGGCCACGCAAAGAAGAGTCAACTTGACGTGCTAGTCAGGACCCTGCCTCCGGGGGCCCTGGGGCCGCCCGGTGTGTCTGCAGCCTCCTCCAGTATTTCCCTCACGGTCTGGGCTCCGGACCAGCCACACCCAGAGCAAGCTGTTTGCCGGGCAGAGAAGCTGCTACACAACCTCCCCTTGGCTCTCTTAGTGATTTGCAGAGACATTTGCATGAGGTTGTGCATTTGGATGGAAACACAAGCCGCCACCTTGCTAACGTGTGTGTCTGTGTTTGCATGATCTCTAGGGGGATGCTGGGCCCGGAGCTGAGCTGGGGCAGAGCTCAGAGGGGCCCGCAGCCCGCAGCCCGCAGCCCGCAGAAGGTGGGGAGCCTCCCCTCACCTCCCAGCGGCTTCCTTGCCCCCCTCCCCCTCCCCGCCACTCCCTCCGCCTCTCCAGATCAGGATTTACCAGAAAGACTCCTGGCCTGTCAAACACTGGGGAATGCCTTTTTAAAGCGGCAAGCTGTTGACCCAAAGACCCGATTCCCAGCCTCTCCCAGCTTTAATTAAAAACATTTGTAAACAAGCTGGCGATTGTCACGCGAGTCCCGTCTATGAAACAGTACGAACAAGGAGAGGCCGCTCAACATGCCATTGAGAGATAGTTTTGTTTTGAACTTTCCAGATGCGACTGGGATACGTGGTTTAATAGGAGATCATGGGTTTTCTTACCCACCGAATACACAAATATTTGCTTCTGTATTCGGAAGGCGCCGTGGGGAGTCATTTCTCAATGCCGTGTCCCGAAGCAGCCGGTCAGGCTCCCGTGTCCACAGGTATATAAGCCAATTAATCCTGGACACATTTGAAAAACAAATACCAGCTGACCACCTGCTTTCTGGCGATGGCTTCCTGCCGCTTCTCTGGTCTACACACAGGCCAGCAAAGCATCTCCAGGATTCTGTGCGGCACGGAGCAAGGCCAGCTGGTCATCCTTCCGGCCCAGCACCCTCCAGGTGAGCAGACCACCCAGGGCCATCAGCCTAAAGCAATGGCTAGCTTTCAAAGCTTTGCCACTTTCGGAGAAACTTCCAGAAGTACTTCCTTTTGGTGAACAGAAATTTGCAGGAAACAAAATCAAAATCAAAACCTTTTTAAGGAGAAAAAAAAAATCCGAATACACCAGGAGTCACCCACAGTGAAAGTCACTGCGCTGTTGAAGTTCAAGTCTTTAGAAACAGTACTTGATTCATGCTGTCCCGTCCGAGATGCTCTCAAAGCAGATCTTTCTAGTCAAGGTTTACCCAGAAGGGTAAAGATTTCTGTCATCTCAATACGGATGAAGACTCAGGACGTCAATAACACGGCTACGAGCCGATGATGCCTGTGCGAAGACGAAGGGGGTATCCTGGTGCGGATCAGAGCTGCCCAGAACGGCTCATCCAGCTTGGTCAGAAAAGACCCGCGCTTGCATAAAAGAATGATTCTGCGGATATAAACAGAAAAGAACTGAAATCCCGAGACTGCCTAGGACTTGGTGGGGAGACCTCCGCAGAGACACAGAAACTGAAATTGTGGGTTTGTTGAATATTTCTCTCCTCCACGCACCTGCTAGGTAATATGCCTTGAGTGGGAAGGAGCACGTCCCGGGGGGCAGAACCCGCGTGGGATGGATCCGCGTGGGAGTTAGAAGTGGCTCTGGCCGTGTTTCAGCGGGACAGTTCCTGTTCCTTATTGTACGTGCGGATGAAATACTGTACAACTGTATGCCTTCCGCATGCGCACATGCTTACCTGCGGGTTTGTATACGCACGTCTGTATCTGCATCCAAGTCTGTGTGCACAGCTGTGTGTGTGTGTTAATGAACACTACTGCTGTGTATTTGAGAAGTACCATACACATGATTCTTCCGGCCTCCGGAAAGCCGGAGAGCCCACGGCACAGTTGAGTCTGCGTCCTTCACCTTACGAAGGCCCGTTTCCAGTCCTCATGGACGAGCAAACCGTGGGCCGCGTCCAGCGTCGGTGCTGGGGAGAGGCGGGCTCACCTGGGACACCTTCTCCGTGGCTGGCTGGAGTACACTGACGGGGGTGGGGAGGGCTCACGGGCGGCCCAGGCTGTCCCCTTCCCTTGATCTTAAATTGTCTTTCTTCCTAATGAAACTGATGGCATTTGGGGTGGAGAGCACAGGATGCATGTGGAGTGTATTTTGTGCTTAAACAAGATGCTGAAGACATTTTATATTTATATTTTCAGTGGCCAAGTAAAAGGCAAACAATACCGTCCCGCCACCGCCCCATCTCGGGGACACGGCTCCACGGTAGCGCAGCGGATGGCTGAACAAATGATGTTCGTTCCGATGACCCGAGCAGCAGTTTTATTATTTTGTCAGTTCTATTCCTGGATTTAATGGCCTTGTAAATAGGGGCGCTCCAGTTCAGCCGCCGCCCACCAGACTATCCCACGGCGCACCGGGGTTCTCCCCCTTCCCGTGTGACGTCTTGGAGGCGCTTCGAGGGGAGAGGGGCCCGCGCTTCACAGGATTCCGGGAGGTGCCTCTCCGTTCCAGCTCCACTTGTGGTCGGGAAATAGATTTTATTCCTTCTAAATGCCCAGTAATCCTGCTCTCACTTTAACCTCAAAGTTGCTGTGACTTAGAAATTAATCCGCGATTTCACACCAGTTTGACCAGTCTTGCCGAGTTTACTGGCTCTGACCCGCTGTAGGGCAGCTCTTCAAGAACCGGTATTTGCTGCCTTCTCTGTCATGAGTGGGGAGGGAGGCTGTCACCCAAGTCCATCTACAGACCTCATTGGCACACACGAGCATCCGCGTCTCCCTGTCACCCACATCTGTGAGCGATCAGATGGGGCCTCTGCTCTGTGTTGTCTCTGCTTAACGACCCCAGCTGACGAAGCTTCTACCTTCCTGTTTGCCAGATGTTGAGACAGGAAAGGGGGGACATGCCAAACTGGCCGCTGGTCTTAACGCTGCTGCCCAGAGGTGCCGTAGGTCACTGCGGATCCCCCTCATTGGTCAAAGCAAACTCAGGGCCTTGCTTCGAGTCCTCATAGCCAGGAGCCTGGAAGGTAGAGAGCCAGGGTGTCTGCTGAACTGTGGGTGATGCTGGAGGTTAACATAGACCCCGTAGACCTGTTTAACCAAGGTCAGCCCCTCCTGAAGATGGAAACTGAATAGGGAGTCTTTCTTGTTCTAGAAGCCGGGCCTCCCTGGACCATCCTTGTCACTGCCGGAAGTGGGCTAGCAGGGATGAAGGCCAAAGCAGGTCACATCCCCCTCCCCAGACATCCTTCTCCTCTGGGAGTCACCTGAAATGTCCTGTCCACCACTGTCCTCTTCCCTTGAAGCCCCCATCATGGGCACTCTGCCAGTCTTGGCCTTTGAACCCCTGATTAGACCCCAGAGGCCTAGCCTGACCTCCGGGGCCCCTCTCCTTCTCTTATGGGGACACCGGTCTTTGGGTTGGAGGCTCTCCTAAATGCAGGCTGATCTCATCTCGAGACCCTCAATTTCATCTGCGAAGACCCTGTTTCCAAACAGAGCCACGATCAGGGCCTTGGGGGTTATGAGGCAGACCTGTCTTCTGGAGTCAGTGTTCAACCCGGTCGGCTCCTGTCCCTTCCAGCTGCGGCACAGGAGGGCCAAGGCCGCCTGTGGCCCCGAGCCTATGCGAGAGGAGGCAGGAGGGCAGAAGAGAACTCGTGGAGTCCAGACCCTAGCTGGGGACGAGGAGTTCGCCGCCCGCGGCTGGAGTGAGCCCGGAGCCCGCGGAGCTGCTTCTGCCGGTGGGGGTTGGGCTGCGGGAAGGGAGGGCGCTTCTCTGAGCGAACAGGTCGGCGCGGGAGGAGGGCCGGCCTCTGGAAGGTGTCCTGTGTGGACATCGCTGCAGGGAAACCCTGTCCCTGAATCCCTCAGCACCCCACCAGCTCCAGAATGCCAACACCGTGACTCCCACAAAGGGATGAATCGCTAAATGAATGAGTCAAGTCAATAATTTATACTCCGAGGGTTTGAGGATTCTACTCAACATCCCATTTGTTAAATTTTTAAATGAGAACAAAACAGCAGAAATGAGACCGTTTCCCTGGTCTAACAAATGCGTGGTCCTCTGTACCACCGGCTAGAAGGATGCGGAGCGTGAGTCACTGAGGGATCAGGCGGTGCCGTTCAGGTTATGGAGCTCACAATTAATTAAGCACCTGGGAAGGAAGCTGACCTGGGATAGTAAGAGCTGGCGGTCGCTTCCAGTTAGGGCTCGTCCACAGCCGGGCCAGGCGGCGTGCTGCGTCGGGGACGTCTGCCGTCCCAGCCCGCGTGGCCAGAGCCTGCGTCTGCCTGGCCTCTCCCCGGGGGGACTCTGGACGCTCAGGAGAGATTTAAGGTGCACAGTGGAAAATACCTCTAACGAGGTGTCAGAAAGAAACAGAATCAACATTGACAGAGAACCTACTATGTGTCAGTCATTGTCATGGAAGCTGCTCTAGGCGACTTAGTCCCTAAAATCACCGCGGCCCGCATTGTCAGCCGGCCGGGCCGTGGCTCGTCTTCTCTCCTGAGCTCTGCCATTTCCGCAGCAGGTGCGTTGGAGCCCATCATGAGGCACGCGCGTCGGTAATGGTCCAGTCTTTCTGGTGCATGAATCTTTTTATCACGAGATGCTCCTCGACTCAGTCGTTCTTCTGTGATCGAATTTGCATAATTCTTTTGCTTTCCTATGATTAGTGTTTGCATTATATATAATTTATAATGTACACATATATAATTCAATGTATAAATTATACATCGACACACATATATATTTACTTTTTATTGTTGTAAAATATATATAACATCCAATCTTCCATTTTAGCCATTTTCAAGCATACAATTCTGCACTGTCAGTTACATTTACCATGTTTTAGAGCCATCACCACCACTTGCAAAATTTTTTTATCACCCCAAACTAGAACCGTGTACCCATTAAGCGATAACTCCCCTCCCCCTGGCCGCTGATGGCCTCTAGTTTACTTTCTGGCTCTGTACATTCCTATCACTAGGTATCTCCCCGAAAGAGCTGAAAATGGATTTGAGCAGATAGGTGTGCACACAGGTTCCCAGCAGTGTGATTCACAGCAGCCGGAAGGTGGCAACAGCCCAGGTGCCCACCCACGGGGGGTGGATGGACAAAGTGTGGTCTCTCCACTCGGTGCTATGATTCTGCTGCGGAAGGGAATGGGAGCTACACATTCTTCCTTGATTTGTTTTTATCCTAATGTTGCCTCTGTTATTAAGGTGTATTTTTCCCCGGAGGGCATCTGGTTGGGTCTTGCTTTTAAAATGGAATCTGACAACCTGCCATTCAGGAAAGCTGTTTGTTTACACTTGATGCACGATTGATACAGTAGTCGCAGGCGAGCCGACTTGCTACCTGTTTGCCAATTTTCTCATCTATTTCTGTTCTCTGCTTCTCTTTTCCTGCCTGCTTTTGGACTCATGCAATATAGTTTAGTATTTCATTGGATTTCTCCGGTGACCTGGTAGCTTGGTCACTGTTGCATAGTATCGCTCAGTGGTGCTTTTCAGACTAGAATACGTCTCTAATTGTCCCAGTAGTTAAATGCCTCCTAACACGCGCGAACCCGGCAGCTGCGGGGCTCCGCCGACCCGACGCTACCCTCACAGAGGTGCTCCTCACCTACCCCACCACGAGGTGCTCCTGCGTGGCTTGCACGGAGTCTCAGTTATCCGTGTAATTGCCGTATCTGCTGCTCTTTGTCATGGTTTCTGCTCATTTCCCTTGGTCCTAAAGACTTCCTTTAGCAGACTGCTGCTGATAAGTTCTCTTAGTCTATTATTTACCTAAAATGTCTTCATTTTCCGAGTACGGTTCAAGGGTCATTTCACTGGATAAGGCATTCTGGTTTCACGTTTTATTCCTTTCAGCATTCTTTGTCCTTTCCACCGTCACTGTTTCTGGAGGGAAGTTCGCTTCCATCTGTTTAATTGTTTCTTTTACCCCTGGTGTGTTGTATTTCTTTGGAGGCTTTTACCAATTTTCTCTGTATCTTTGGAATGAGGCAATTTGACCGTGATGTGCCTGGCTACGGGGACTGATGAACGGATCGGCTGATTGTATTTGCCTTGTTTAACATTTCTTGATCTTCAAGGATCTATAAATCAGTGTTTTTCACTAACTTTTGGGAAATTTTTGGCTATTAATTCCTCAAATATTTTTCCTACTTCACTCACTCTCTTTCTTCCTTTTTAGGACTTCAATACTGTATATGCTGGTATGCCTCATATTTGCGTGTCTGTCTTGGAGATCCCGTTTTACACTTTATTTTGCTTTGTCTTTGTTTTTTATTGTAATCTCTTTGGTTTTATTCTTCAGATGGGGTAATTTATGCCCATCTAGCTTTAAGTCTACCCCTTTTTACTCTCCAATCTTATACCTTCCTAGTAATTTTTTCACTTAACTTCTATACTTCTTCAGCTCTCATTTTCCACTTTTTAAAATACTGTCTATATGTCTGCCAAGATTCTCTGTTTATGCATTGGGTATATATTTTCCCTCAAGTCTTTGAACACATCACCATGTTCAAAGTCATTGTCTGCTAACTGCAACATGGGAGCAACTCCCTATCAATCTCTATAGGCTTTTTCCTTTCTTTAGGTTGGGTCACAGTTTTTGTGTAGTTACTATTATGGTTAGATGCTGGGCATTCGTGATTTTGTAGGAACCCTGCCCTTTCTAATGTTACTCTGAAGAGTCAGTCACCTTTTTAGTAGACAATTAAACTTTCTTGGGATCAAACCACAGTCTCTGGTGGGAAAGGGCGGACATCCCAACTCCATTATTTCTTTCCTTAGTCTTTCTTTTCTGCTAGTCCCTGCCCGTCTATACGCAGAGGCGTGGTCAGCTTGGTGGTAAGCCAGGGCTTCGGAGGCAGGGGTTTACAGTTACCTGGGACTCCTTTCTTGCTTGTATTTCCCAAGTGATTTTGTCGCTACTGTGCCAGTTCACGTTCTGTTCACAGTCACCGTCTTCCTGGGTTTCATGGTCCCTCTGCCGCCCCAGCTGCCACAGACTGTCATGTTTCCTCAGTAAAAAACCTACAAACTCACAGACCTCACCCACTGCAGTTCAGTTCAGCATTCAATCATAAATTTCCCTCCACATTAGGCTTGTTTTATGTCTTTTCCCATTCCTGCAAAGTGTTAGATTCTTTAAAAAATACTTTTAGCCTAAATTTTGCGATTATCGTCTGTGAGCAAGTGAGTTTGGGTAATCTAAGATCTCATTAACCTCTAATAGATCTTTAAATAACCCTGATTCTGGATTCTTTAGAAAGGAGTGTGAAGTGCTGTGTTTTGGGTCTGGGCAAAAGCTAGGATCTCAGTGTGATGGTTGTGATAGACTCACTCACTTCCTCTACTTGTCAGCTGAAAAATCATTCTGTGACTAAATTATGAACTACTAATAGTGGCCTATAATTATTTTAAAGATTGTGAAGGTTTTTGTACAGTTCCCTGGGGTTTCAATCAAGCTGTGCCAGAGACTATGCAACCATTATTTGGGTGCTTGGGCTCCTTGCTATATGTCACCTAGTGAGCTAGTCAATTGCTCTTCAGGGCCCAGGTAGTGCCTTCATGAATCCCAGGGTGATCCCAAACCGTGCGTGCCCGGGAGCTCCTTCCCGGGACAGCGGAGCGCTCTGGGTAACACTCACCCTCTGTTCCTGGGGCACCAGCTGGGCAACAGCACAGAGTGGCAGGACGGGCCAATACCTGGCTCCAGGCAGATGAGGACGTGAGTAAACCGTGTACCCAGCTGAGGAGGTGGGATCCCATCCTGCTGGGGGAGGAGCTTCCACCACAGCCGGTGACAGGGAACAGTTGGTGGATGGAAAGATTCCTATCTTTGCTGGTTTGTTTGCTCTGTGTCCGTCCTTCTGAAGATGGGGAAACGCTGCTTTGTGTGCTGAGCAGGAGGACGTGAGAGAGTTCAGTGAGAAAGGAGGAGAGGCTGAGACGCACTGGGAAGGGGTGGGGGGACAGGATTCAGAGCTTGAATGGACCATGGACCCCAAGGGGGGTAGGGGCTTCGCTCCATTCAGCAGCGGTGGGAGATGGGGGGAGGGGTGCAGACGAGAGGCCAGCAGGTGAGGAGTGGGTTCCTGCTTCGTGTGTGATTGGCTGCAGCAAGTCCGCAACACGGGTTATTGGGAAGGTAGGGAAGATGTCTGCCCTTAGTCTTTGTTGCTGTAGGTTAAAACAGGACTAAGAGAAAGGTCCAGAGCAAGTCCCCGAGCTGTGATTAAGGGGTGTGGAGGTGCAGTGAGATGCCCTCCTAGGTGATTCAAGGGGCAAGGTGAACGGACTTAAAGGAAAGAGAGAGACAACCAGACTCTCACGGGACTCGGCCTCTCCTCCATTTCGTGGGTGAATGGGGTCGTGCCCTATTCGGGTGGGGATGGCCAAGGTTGACGGCGGCGGGGGGCGCCTGTCTCTGACTGCCGGGGAGCTCAGGTCCTGCTTGGTTTGGACCAAGCTGTGCACGGTTCCCTCCGACCTGGCCTGGGCTTCCGGATGAGGAGACCTGAGCTGAGACAGTAGACGCTCTGCTGTTCTGCTCGCCACGGACTCGTTGCCCACCCGGAGTTCCCTCCCTCCAGCAGGCGCTGCCTCCACGCAAGGCTGCACAAGCCTCGGGGGGCTTTATCCCAAACTCCTGTCATCACGGCTCGCTTGAAGGCTGTCCCCGACTCCTTCCCAGCTGAGCGTCACGGGCTGTCCTCTGCCCGGCTCGCTGTCCGGGAGCCGTTCACTACCCTCGCTAAGTCAGCCCGTTCTCTCCTAAGATGAAAGCCTCCTGGCCTTATAAGTTCAAGTTCTCTTCCTTTTGACTGTTCAGCTGTCAGCACTGGAATGTGAGAACATCTCTATTCGAGCCCGACGAGCGCTATCTGTCCCGTTGTTGCTGTCTCTTACTCCTCTTCCTGAGAGAAGAGAAGCGAGATTCATTTCCAAGGGGACCAGGGAAGACATCGTGAAGAGGGATAGGATTTGGGGGCCGGGCGGGCAGTGGGTGGATGCTGGCCCCAGTGTGACACAGGCCTGCCTTTAGGGTGGGGACTGCCGGTGTCGGGGACCTGTGAATGGACACATGTGGGCCAGGCTGAGGCCGTGGTTTCCGAAAGGGCCGCACCCTCTCTCGGTGCTGGGAGTTCACCCTCGGACAGAGCGCGGCTGGTGGGGCCTTCCAGGAAGAGCGGACAGGACGGGACTGGGCTCCCACTCTCCGCCTCCATTAGACACGGACACGCACAGGTGTCCGAACACACGCATGCGCGAACTGGGCGTCTTTGAAACAAAAACAGAAGGAAAAAAACCCCAAGACATGGCTACTAAATGGAAGGGAAGAGAAAAGAAGGCAGAGGAGGCATCGGCTTCACGTTGAGCAACAAGATTTACACCCGTGTTGGGGGGACGAGAGCAGCCGCGTGGAGAGGCATGGGTCACGGAGAGGCATGGGTCACGGAGAGGCATGGGTCACGGAGAGGCATGGGTCACGGAGAGGCATGGGTCACGGCAGCATGTGCCAGAGACCACTCACGCGGGGAGTCATCAGATCACAAGCAAGGGGCACCTTCTCCGTGCAAAACACTGGGGTTTGCATGATGAACTTCCACAGGCAGAGAAAATGCGGGAAAAGAGAACTTGATCTAGAAGTACTCTGGTGTGCGTGCACACGTGTGTGTGTGTGTGTGTGTGTGTGTGTGTGCGTGTGTTAAAAAAGACGAATCCCCAGATCTCCGGACGGGAGTTAAAATGAAAAGTGTCAAGAAGCGCGCGTTGGAGCTGGCCTCCCTCTTCTACTTTTCAGCTCTGCCAGAAGTGAAGTCAGATTTTCTACCCAAACCCATCAGCGAAAGATGCTGTGTCCCCCAAGCTGGATATCTAGTTCAGACGTAGTGTATGCATGGAACAGAGACAATGCTCATAAAACAAGCCACCAATGTCCTCTCCTTGTAGAGTTCACCAGAAGGTGCACCCTGGGCGGCCAACAGAGGAATCAAGTGTACTTGACTGGTGTGGACCCAGCTGGGCCCAGGAGCCCACGGCTGCCCGCACCATCCCTGCCTCAGCCTCCAGGGCTCAGCTAGATCCCAGGAGTGGCCCGTGCGTACCCTCCTGGGAACACCTTCCCTCAGCCAGTCCTGTCCGCCGCTGTCTCTTTCTCAGACCCAGGACACCTGTGCCGTAAGGACCGTGGAGTCCCTGCTTCTATGGGGTCAACTCTGCCCTCGTCAGATTCTCCACGTAAGTGAGACCCTACAGTCCCTTCTCTCTGCACAGTGCCATTGAGGGCCATGTCATTGCAAAGGGCAAGACTTTCTTCTTGTTTATGGCTGAATACTATTCCGTCGGACATAAATACTGCTTTTCTTTGTCCATTCGTCCATTGGCGGACTCTTGAGTTGTCTCCGTGTCTTGGCCGCCACCCGTGCGCTGCAGAGAACACGGGGCACAGATGTTTCCCAGGCATGGAGTTTGTTTCCTTTGGATACAGACCCAGGCGTGGGTTTGCTGGGCCCCCTGGTAGGTTGATTTTTACTTTTGGAAACTCCATGCTGTCTTGTCTATGGGCTCTTCCAGGAAATCTGCTTTGAGAGGCGCGTGTCTGTGCCACGACTGGGGAGGACTTGCTCACCCGACTGGGGAGGACTTGCTCACCCGACTGGTCGGCTGCTGACAACAGAGCTCAGTCTACACACTGCACTCCCTGCCCCGGGACTTTACAAAATGGTGAATACCCGGACCCCTCCAGAGTTTGCCATGTGGTGGGGTGCGGCCTTTGGGGTATGGGGCACTTTCCAGGCTCCCAGGGGATGTGGCCTACCCCCACCTCCTCCTTCTGACTCTAGCTGCAGACTTTCTAGACGCACGAGCTTGATCATTAATCACCAGAGCCCTGTGCACCATCAAAAGGAATCCGTAATTCTGTTGTCCCTTTGCCTTCCGGGGCGGATCTCATCTCCTCCGTTCCCTGCATAGCAGCAAAGGGCTCCCCCTCCTAGAAACTCACACTTCCCAAAGCATTATAACATGGTGTCCTCCCCACTAAAGACATTCTTCCCTCCCCTGAAATTACTGGGGCTGGAAGGGCTTTGATGCATCGATCAAGGCTTTGAAGCCTCTGGTTTCTGGCTGCCTGCAGTGGCCCCGCTGCTTGAATCTTCACATCCTTCCGGGGCCGCTGGACCCCGCAGCTCAGAGCCGGCTGGAGGTGGCTGTGTGGGCGCATGGTGGGGAGCGGGCCCCCTCCCAGCCTCCCAGCACCGCGCTGCCTTGCACCGTGCGGCACAGAGGCCCCCGCGCACGGAACACCCCGTGGAACCCGCAGGGCCCGGTGCTGTGGGGGGCGTCTCCGCACTCCTCCGAGGGCTCTGGTTTGTGTGGTCCTAGGGTGAGCCCCACATCCGACATGAAGCTTTACTCTGTATTCAGAATATAAAGCCGTATCCTTACGGGATCTGCAAGAAAATGAAAAGAGGAACACAAGCATCCGTGTTTTCACTTACTGAACGCAAGCTAGACACCGACGGGGAGGGAGTTCGGCAGAAGCGTTTGCTGGAAGGGTCCATTTCACCTGTGAAGCTATTTGTGTCAAGACATTTGCAGCAGTGACTTTTTCTCTCTCTCACGAAGGCCTCCAGAAGCCCACTGGGTGGCCCGGCCACACCACGGCTGTTGGCGTCCCGGCTTCGCACACTCCCGCAATCTGGTCTCACGGTCAAGTCTGAAGGAAGTACATTGAACGGAAAGCCCTTTGGGTCTGAGGAGCCCAGGCTGTGGTCACTTACCTCGGGCGTCCCCGTGGCCACGCGGCTCTGTGGGTGCCAGTCTGAGGAAGGGCATGTTTCTGCTGCCCCCACGCCGGCCCTCCCCGCCCCTCCCCCGGAGTCGGGATCTCTCCAGGCCCCCTTTGCTGCTAGTAGAGACCTAGTGGGGACTTAGAGATATCCACGCGTGCTGATGGGAGAAGCCTGAACACAAAGTACTGGCATGCCCAGCCCAGAGCCCCTCTTTCCTGCCTACTCCGTGCGCTTCTAAAAGGTGCACTTCCATGCTGCGTCCCTCGGGGGGTGGCCTGAGATGGCTTCTGGAGCCGCCGTCTTCGTTCTTCCGAGGTTTTACCTCTTAGCTCATCAGAGCGGTCCTGGTTTTGAAGACCATGAGGTCAAGATCAGAGACCTAGCGCTGGTGGAAGCCCCTGGATTCTCTGCACCTCCCGTACCCATCGTCCACCCCGGAGGGTTCTCGCCTGGGCAATTTGGCAAAAGGAGCTTTTCATGAATACCCTTTTCCTCCTGCTGGTCCTGTTCTCCACCAGCCTAACTGGAAATCCCACGCACACTGGTCATCTATCCCAATGAAATAAGAACCTGTTCTGAGAAAGATTGTTTTCTTTGCATTAATCAATATGTTATTTGGTTATGAAGTTAAATTACCTGTACGTTGACCTTGAGGTGCTAGAATATGGATAGTTTATATGTGCTGGAAATGAAATGCAGACTCGCAGAGTAACACGTCTAAATCAAAAGTTTTGTGATAAATGAGAGCAAAATTAATTCGATATTTATGACTGTTAAGGGTCTGTTTTGTGCTGCCAGCCACGAGGCGGGAAATCAGATTGATGGTCCAGAGAACGAGCACCGAGTCCCCGCCAGGCCTTGAGGACGTCACGTTGCATGTCACCGCAGGGGTCCAGCCCACAGACATTCCCCGGGACCCCACGCTCCACCTCCAGAGGAACGTCTGCCCCATACGCACCAGGCGCTGGGCGTCCCCCAAGGGGCCACGGCCGCTTCCCCCAGCCCGTGCTCTCTCCACTGACCGAACCTGCTCCTACAAAGCCTTGTGCAAACACGGGGTTAAGTGCACCTCGCACGCCGTTCCGCTGCCGCTGACGTCAAAGAGGGAACGGTGTTGGGGCGGGAGTTCCCGTTCACGCAGCACGCTGTCCTCCATGAGGTCATCTGGTGCTCTTAGCAGCAGGAAGAGAGAGAGGGAACGGAGGCTGCGAGGTGTTCAGAGGTTTGATCGCAGGGTGGCAGGGCAGGAACCCGCAGCCGTCCTCACCGGTCCCAGATCACACGGACACGGCCTGAGGGTTCGTCTTCAGTTCTGCGAAGGTCTCCGGAGCTTCGACACACGAACAGAATGTGAACTAGGTTGTGATGCTTTGGGGGGCGGGGGGGGGACGTCAGGTCCTCGCACGGGGCTTAGTGCAAACTTCCAGGCACTCTCTATCCCGGGGCTGCTCAGAACCATGTTTAAATCCCTTTTGGTTTGCACGGCTGCGCTGCCTGCTGGTGCACCGGAAAGGTCATCAGAGCCGCTTTCCCTCCAGAGAGACGTGGGGCCCGGCCCTCCTTCCGGATCGGGAAAGGCTCCCTGGCCTGTCAACCACGGGACAATGCTCCACACCAGGGAAAGGCAAGAGCCGGTGCAGAAGGAGCCGGGCCCCAGGGCTTCCTGCAAGTGGCTGGCGGAGTGTTAATTAGCGTAATTATTTTGGAAAACAGCTTGGCATTATCTCCGAAAGTCCCCCATTCACACGCTCCCTCCGCAGATGTTTTCCTCCTGGGTAAATCCCCACGGGACGTCTTGCCCCTGAACACCTGCACACGCGTCAGGTCCCAGCAGCACTGCTGACGGCCGCGAGCCCCGGCGGCGGCAGAATGCGGCGCCAAGCCCGGCGAGGGCACACGGCGGGCACCCTGCCCACAGCCGAGGGGCGGACGGCAGAAGCACCCACCACCCCGGATCTCAGCTGTGCAGTTGCGAGGGAGCCATTGAGCCCCAGAAAGCGACCTGCCGGGAAATAGCCATTTTATAACACAAAAAATAATGAAAACAGAGCACATCGTTTCAGGGAAAACACATAAATTGGAAAACAGAAGTGATGGGTTTGGTTTTGACGCTCCCTCGGGCGGACAAGGGCAAGCAGGGAAGGGACTCTGTCGGTCGAAGGCTGACGTGTTTGTCAACACCTTAATTGTTTGTTTGCTTTGAACAGTGGATTGGAGGGTGTTTAAAATACTATAAAACTCAATAAAAATACAACTGAAGGGAAGGGCTGCCCGTCTCACAAAAGCTAACTCTCCTAGAGCCCATCTGTACCACGTCCAAGGGAGTAGTCTGAGAAATAATGTTCAGACCACACTGTTCCTACTCGGTAGAAGCTCTGAACTCCACGGAGGGAGCAGGACCCTGTCCGACCGCAGGCTGCCCGGGACACAGAACCTGAGACGCGGCGGGCGTTCGCCTCGGCTGCCGAGGGGCTTCTCCCCGGGTGGCAGGGGGAGCCAGAAAACGAGAAACAGCCACCACGAGAGGGCTCCCGGGGCACTGAGCTTGACGCAGGTGCGTTTTGCACGCGGGTCTGGCAGAGGGTGTCCATCCCCGGAGACGGCGGAGTAAACGTGGGCGGCCCCGGGGGTGGGTGTAAGGTCGTCGGCTGTCACAGGGCTTGGGAAGTGGCGGAGGAAGTGGGCCTTGAACCCTGCCTCTCTGGCTCTGGAGCCCACGGCCTTGCCCACCACACCACCTTGCCTCTGGGACAAGACAGGACCCATGTTTCCTGTCCAGTCAGTGACCCCATCAGCGGGGATCCGATGGCGTGGCCAGCGACGTGCAGGGCCTCTCTGAGGAAGAGTCGGGCCGGCCCCCATCCCCTCGTGTGACGATGCGGGGAGGTCTCCCTGCCATGTCATCCCGGCTTCGCTTTGTTTGGTTTTGAAGTCCCAGCACTAAGACACTTTTGTTGCCCAACCTAGAGCCACAGTGATCTGTCTGTTTCCTCCAGCAGAGCAGACCCCACGACTGCACGTTACGTGCACGACGCCGTGCTCGTGGGGGAGGAAGAAACGACTGTGAGCGTTTCCGGGCAAGACGTGGGACACCACACGGAGCCGCAGAACGCGGCGGGCAGCGATGGCTCCAGAGGCGAGCACGCCACCAGCAGGGAGCGTCGCTGTCCAGCCGCCTGCGAGGAGATGTCTCAGGCGGCTTAAGTCCACATGCAACAGGGCAAGAACACACGAGTCCCCACAGATCGAGGACGAGCGGGCACTGGTCCACACGGAGCAAGGACGGCCGCAGACGGGCGCGTCTGGCTGCAGTGGGCAGTCTGGGCTTTCTGAGCCCCTCGTCCACTTCAATCGACTGACCATGTGGACAACAGATCCATCAGCAGCTCTTCCCATGCGTCTCCCTGGGTCGGCAAAGACGTAAAGGAAATCCTCAGAGGCAGACACCAAAGGAAGCAGGAAATCCGAGAAATAAGCCAACTTTGAGGCCGCAGCTGCCGGGCAGCACAGGCCAGCCCTGGTGACCTTGAGCACGGGAGACAGAGGACAGAGTGCAGGAGCCCAACCCCCAGGACCAGCTTGATAAGTCCCTCCTTCAGAAAGCCGGGAACTACAGAGGCCATGTCCTTTGTAGAAGAATTCACTGGAAAAGAGCCTTTTACTCTTAAGGGAAAGAATTCGAGAACTCTGCAGCGGTCGTGATCTTTGCCCATGAGTTAGTGGCCGGAATTCACACTATCAGAGACGGCCCCAAAATCTCCAGTTAAAAATCAGCTTAACAGTGGTTGCAGGTTAGTGGTGGTCCCACGAGCCTTTCAGCGGAAGACGTGGACTGTCTGAGGCAACGGGCCTCCCACCGGGCCTCCGAGGGTTCTCACGGTCGCCCCCGTCAAACACAAGCTTATGTAAGAAAACCGAGATGATAACTGGACGTCAGGGGTAGGAACTCACAAATGAGAAAGAGCAGAGAAGCACGTTCGCAAAGCTTGCAGATGTCGAAACGATGGGAAACAAGATGAAACGGGATGTGTTTTACTCGTGTGAAAGCAAAATGAAGGGGAGCGGGTACTGAACATACGAGCGAGAAACTAAAACAGACCCGAGTGACGAGGCGAGCTGGGAAACAGGATTCCGAGTGATTGTAAAACGCAAAGTATTTAAAACTCAGCAAGAGGATTAAACAGTAAAATGGGAAGGATGACAGAGAAGATTTAGCAATTGGGATAAGGAGCCAAGACGTTACACGATCGTGTGTGGGAGACACGGGGCCGGGAAAGAAGAGAGTCAGCCGGGAGTGTGGGGTCACAGGAACACACTCGGAGATCCAGGGGCCGGCGCGCCCGGGGGTGTGGGGTCACACGAACACACTCGGGGATCCAGGAGGCAGCAACTGAGGGAAGGCAGGAGGGGACGCTCACATTATTGGTACTAAGTAGATAACAACTAGTGTTTTCTTCAAAGTATTATGAAATCATGGGAATAGAGTATTTTCAAAGCAGGGTAACTGGAAAATCACATAGATATGGTATGGTATGATATGATATGATAGATAGTATCTCCCCATCAGGTCACACATGAGTGAAGTCGCAGACCCATCATCAAAGAGCAAGTCTACAAAGCCGTCCGAGAAACACGACTCAGGAAAAACAGGACGCTGCACAGCACTTTCCACAGTAGAAAAATGGAATCCAGAGACAGTGGGCGATGTCCTCAGTGTTGAGGGAAAAAACCCAATTAATTAAAAACTGTAGACACAGCAAATTCATTGTTCTGAAAAGCCCCGCGGAAGTAGCAAGTGCTTCCGGAGGACTAGAACGGGACACGCTGCCCCTGCGAGGGGCGCCGTAGGGAATTCTGGGAGAGGTGCTTCCAGGGGAAGGACCTAGGAAGGAAGGTCTGGGAGGCCGCGATGCTGCGCTCGGACCCGTGAATGCGGCTCGAGCTAAGCCAACCTGAGCTGCGAAGAACCGCAGGAGGCCTGGTGTCAGGGCACAGCAGCGGCATATCAGTGGGGCCGTGGTCAGAGTCGAAGTGTTTTAAGGGCTCTGCACAGTTCGGGCAGAAGATAAAACTGTTGATTAACTGAGTGCTTGTTCAGCGCGTAAGGTGACGTTTCCTGGACGGCCGTGAAGGGGCAGCAGCGAGTGTCCGTGAGGCTGGGGATCCGTGGGGTGGCCCGAGGGCGGAGGTGGCCAGTTCCTGTGCACGGGCAGGTGCCCCGCCGCTCTGGGGACCACCCAGGGTGACGCGGGGGCGCTCTGAAGACCCCGGGCCAGCCTGGGTTCCGCATCTCTCAAGCTGTTGGATGAGCCGCTCTGGCATTCGTGGTGGGGGGTGAGAATGACCTTCCAGAAGGGTCTGCCGCTCAGGGTGGCGGGCGGGCCCCAGAGGCCGGCACCGTGGGCGCAGGAAGCACGCGCCGCTCCAGCAGACACGCTCCGGGCATCTCTTAGTCCTTCTCCCCCTTGCGCACACGGCGGGTTCTCCTTTCTCACGACGGTGACGGGGTCAGAGACTCTGCGGCACCCACCCGCCCTACGTCCAAAGACGACGTGCCCCCAGGTCGCAAGGTCTGCTCTGGACACGCAGCGCAGAGCCTGGGCTTCCCGTCTGTGCGGTCGTCGGCGCAGGGAACGGAGTGGGTTTTATGTTCTCGGGCTTCTACGCCCCACGGACAGTCTGTCTGTCCTTCGGCTGTCCGTACCGTCAGTGGTGAGAAGAGAGGTTGGGCACCGTGATAATCTCTCACAGGTCATCGTGGCAGTGCAGAGGGTGGCTTCTTTTTGTCGCTGGGTTTTGGTTTCTGTCATTGCGCTGCGTCTTCTTATATGGTTTGGACCCTGATGCGGTATGTCACACCCTCACGATGACTTTCTGGGGGAAGGGAAGCCCCCTTTGGTATCAGGCCGGGTGCTGAGGCTCTCATCCTCTCCCAAGGGCTATGATCGTCTGCTTCATCTGTCGGACCGTCGACAAGGTGATTCGGAACCTGCAGGGAGTACGGAGACGGGCCGTGACTTCCGCAGGAGGGTCAGGGCCCCGCATCGAGACAGCAGAAAACAGTCCTGAGAAACGTTTTCTCTGATCAGAGATGGTGTTTTTATCTTCCCCGGCCGAGATGTTCTCTCCGCCCACTCGTACGTTTGACGACGGACTCCGGTGGGTGGGATGAGGACGATGCTGGCGGCACCTGCGAGCGCGGTCCTTGACTGACACAGCTCACGCGCGCAGAAGCCGTGCGGGTTCTAAGTGACCGGGGATACTCAATCCATTTGTTTGGAAAATTTTCAGCACAACCCTTTTCCAAACCCAAAGTCAGACCTATTGGGTCTTGGGCTCTAGTCACTTACGGATCAAACTGTTGTTTGGTTCTGAGCGGTGGGAGCGAACACCGTGTGGGGGACGCCTGCTCCTCGGGTCACGGGGTTGAACCCCCATGCCAGGGTCCTCACGCTTGCGTCCCCTCAAAGTCGCCGTGCGGTAACTCACGTCAGGAGGTCGTGCCCCACAGGTGACTCAGTCACGAGTCAGTGTGGATCCCGAGCTATGGGATTCGTGTCCTTATAACCACGGCCGCGGCCGCAGAAAGCACCCTCAGCTCTCCCTCCACAGGAGGACTCCGCAGGGAGGGGCCGGTCAGGAACCAGGAAGGGAGTCCTCCCCAGACCGTGCTGGTGCCCTGGTCCGACTCCCAGCCTCCGAACTGGGAACCATGCAGCGGTGTTGTAGAGGAGCCCACACTGAGCCGCTGCCCATGCTAAAGTCTCCTGAGCCTGGTCTCTGTGCTGACCTGTGTCCGTCTGCTCTCCTGGCCTCCAGAAGCTCCTTCCACCAGGAAGCATTGCCCCTGGGCTGCCAGCATCTGCCCACCTCCACGACTTGGGACCCCAGTGCTGTCTGCGCACCCCGATGCCGTTAGCAAGGTGTTCCCTGCGTGTCGATGGGCGTCCCCACGCTGCTCCACTCCTGCATCTCACGTGTCCTGGGATCCAGGCCTGGCTGGATCCAGCATCCAGAGAGGCCCGGGCAAGTCAAGCAAGTGGCCGCTGCTAAGGGACAGCCTGGGGTCAGCGGTGCCTTCAGCTCATCAGCAAGAGAGGGATTCAGGCCCCTTTATTCTAACAATCGAGTAATAAAATTCAGTTTTCTTTCCATTTACAAAAATAGTTTTATTTCTTTAAACAACATAATCACTTAAATTCTGTTAATTGATTCTACAGGCAATTTTATTTTGTAAATGTAGCAATTATTTTATACAGAAAAGTGAGGAAGTATTCTAAAATGATACACATTTAGAAATTACTTACCTGGTATATGTGAGCCATTTTAAAGTACATATTTTACAAATGCCAAGGGATATGACCTATCACGTTTTTCTTACTTTAAGGTTTTTCTGCCCAGGATGTAACAAATGAGCATCTCAAAGAGAGACTCGTTCGGCCGTGGCTCACGGTAACGCAGAGGAGGGAGAGAGCTTGGCAGCGGGGTGAGCTTTCTTTGCTTGGAAGCAGTGGAAACTTCCTGTGGATCATTAAAGAGAAAAGGGAAAGTGAAGAGGCGATGCCAGCCGCGGACTGCGTGGGCCGAGGGCCGGACAGGCACACGGCCGACGCAGACAAACCACTGGGGACGGGTTACGGTGTAGCAAAGGATCCGTCTTCCACAAATTTCAAATACCATTATAAGGTGTCATATAAAAATGTCTATACCGTAAGATATGTGCTTGGCGTAATTCTGAAAATCGTTTGGAGTGATGGGATTTTACTAATTGTTTGGTAATTTTCTTACCTTGGATTGTCATAATTTTCCCTAAATGGTCACTTGGATAATCTGGCTCTTTGTGAGATTAGAAGACAAACCGAAACGACTCAACACGACGTTTAGAAGTCGGGGGGCCAGTTCGGTGAAGATACGCCCAGAGTGACCCTCGGAGCAGCTTCTCTTGCGTTGAACTGCTCAGCTCGTTCTCTGACGGGCGGGTGTCGCACCAGCACGGGGTATATTGAGTATATTCACACCCGTTTATATGTCCACTCGTCTACCTAGCTGCCGGCTGTCGACCTCCCGGACTTCTGGGTGACCATCTGCGGGCACCACACCCAGATCTGTCCATCCCGACGCAAGGTGTGCGAGAGCGGGTCCCAGGAGCCGAGGGAAATGGCAGACGCGCCGGGAGCAGGCTGCAGCCGGTGTCGAGAAGGCAGGGCCATGGCGGACGGGGGGATCCGGCCGCGCTGAAGTGGGTAGAGGAAGCAGGGGGTGGGCACAGCACGAATTGTGGCCTTGATGTGTGTGGGGCACAGAGGAGGCTTGTCTGGCCAGGGTCCTGCTTCCGTGCTGACCTCCAGTGGGACCCAGTCACTCACCCAACGAGTCCCAGGGGCTCCAAAGAGTGTGACTTGCCCAGCGGAGGAGCGGCTGGAGGAGCTTTGGTGCCAAAGACCTGGGCCTAGAAGGAGGGACGCGGGCAGGGAGGTCGAGGCAAGCACAGTCGCCCCGCGTCTCTGCGGGTAGAGCCCCAGGGCCCGGAGCCACGGGCAGGAAGGCCACCTGGCCCAGCAGCCTCCCTGCCCGAAGGAGGCACTTGCGACCCACCATGACTACGCGTCTGAGTGTAATCGTACGAATGCGCGATTTCTCCAATGAAAATCCGTGTTTACATGATGAGTTCGTTCCCAAGGTTTCTTGCATTGTAAGTGAGTGACCGCTTCTCCTAAGACAGCAGAGACGGACATCCAGACTTTCTGTCTGCCATCCGCTCGGAATACGGACCCCACCAGCAGCGACCAGCCTGCTCACCCTTCTCAGGGCCGCTCACTGCTCTTTTCCTTCCCCGGGGTTCTCGGGATGTTTTCCGCCGACTCCAGCTTTAAACAAAGGCCTGAGTGAACCTTGGCAGCCGCACCACAGTGACTGTCTCTGTGGGACCAGAGGCCCTGGGGGTGTCCATAGCAGCCACGAGAAATCACCCTCCACGACCGGAAGCATCCATCCAGCTGCGGCCCAGCCCACCTACCAGCACACGCAGCTTCCCTCGCTGTGAGCCTGGACACAGGCTGTCCTTTCACTGAAGCCCCGCTGTTTCCCACCTGGGAGTCAGCATCTGCTTCCACGGGACTGTGCGTCACTAACCCTAGGCGCTGCGATTGGCGGGAAGGGCCCACGGCCCACGGCTCAGTGGCATGCACATCTCCATGCCCAGATGTTCTTAGGGACAAGTCAGATGTCCAGGGTGGAGCTTAGCTCAGACCCTCTGAGCAGCAGGAGGCTTCTGAGCCAGAAATGGGGACGCCCACGGCATCCGCCACGGACGGGGAGGGGAGGCTTAGACCCCCGGGACGGCCCCAAGGGCAGTCTGCAGGCGGGGTGGGCGGCAGCGATGGTCTCCTGCCAGGAGAGGGTGGGGGAGCGCCCCACTGCCCATGAGGGTCTGCTAGCTCTCTCGGCCTCGGCGTGGCTTCGGTCCATGCTCAGGGGTCCGGGGTCCAGCAGCTCAAGGGAGGTGAGAGGGAGGGGGCTGATGCTACGGCCCCGTCGGCGACCAGCGTTGCCCATGGCAGGAACTGCCGAGCAGAGAAACCGCCTTTCCAGCAAGACGGCTCTCCGTGGAAGGCATTCCAGAACACTGTGGGGGTGTTCTGAGAGAGGGTCACCCCTCTTGGACAGTCAGGAAGGGACAGTGTTCCCTGCTTCGGGGACACAGTGCAGACGAACTTCTCAAATCAGTACCGTGAACCTGAGGGCCTTCGAGGCGTGTAGGGCTCACAGACACACCAGGTTCTGGACTCCCCCTCGAGCCGGTGTCCCCTTCCTGCAGGAGGTGGCGTGGCGGGCAGATGCCAGCTTGGCCCCAGGACCTGCCTTCTGGTGCCTCCTCCTCGGTGATCCCTGCCCAGGGGTGTGGGCAGCGCAGGTCGCCTGCTCCTAACCGCGGAGTGCATATGGTGTTATTGAGGTCCCCCGTCTTCTCCCCACAGCCTCCCTCCACTGTTCCCTCCCAGGGGCACACAGGGTCCTCGGGGCTTTCACACAGGTGTCCTACCGGGTGCGGACGAGGGGGCCACCAGGGCTAAGCAGATGCCACACGGAGCCTGTGCCCAGGAGCCCTGCACATCCCTTGGGGCCGGTGCCACCTGGGCAGCCGCCCCCTGTGCACAGTTGGCCGCTGAGGAGCCCTGCTCTGTTATCCGTGAGCGGCGCTTCCCTGGGAGCCGCGAGAGTCACACACAAATCCAGAAGCAACGTTTACATCCTGGAATGGTAGGCAGATACCACCCAGCACCTTGCAGCTCGCTTTGTCCTGAGACTCAGCCGGCTGACGCCCGCGGCTCACCCATCGGAGCTGCTGGGGGCTGGGGCGGCCCGCGGACCCACTGGGGCTTATCAGGGCTCTTTCTCACTCCAGGAAATTCAGTTGTTCTGTTTTTCACATCACAACATGCGTCCTGATCAGAGTCCCCGTGTGCACACGGAAGGGTCTCTCTAACAGGTATTTATTTACTCAGAAATACAATTTGGGGGCATCTTCAACTTTCCTAGTTTTTGCTAAGTTGCTCCAAGACGAGGCTGCGCGGTCACCTCCCCTTTCAGCGTGTGACAGCTCCTGTCACAGTGCTTTTCCATCAAACGTTACTTGGGAGCAGCCCAGTCTGGAGGCTTGTTAACTGAGCGCGCCTCTCCCCGGACCCCGGGGGCTCAGGGACTCTGGCTCCTCGCCTGTGAGTACGTTTGTCCGTCAGGCTTTGCCCTTCTCCCACACCGGCCTGCGGAGCCGTGTTTACCTGGGGCTTCCACTGCCGGTGCCACGGACGCGCTCCGGCTCCCCGCACCTGGTTGTCGACGGAACCGTCTGTCGTTGCGAACACTGCAGTGCTGGGGCCACCGTCCTGCCCGTCTCTGACTTTTGTCCCGCATGTCATACGTGAGAACCCGCCCCCACCCAGGGTCCAGGATGCTCCTTTGTTCTTTTCATGCCCTTATACATCCGTCTTCTCCGTTCTGTGTCCGTCCCATCTCCGATGCACAGAAGCATCACTAACATCGTCTCTGAGCCTCCCTGTGCTTCTCTGGCGCCCCTTTTCCAGGATGTACTGACCAGTTAGTCCTGTGCCAGGATCACTGACGTGCGCTGGAGGTGGCGGAGCCCTCCAGCCCCTTCCTGCCCAGATGTCCGACGGAGCCCCCGAGACTGCACGGGAGGTGGGGATGGGGGACCCCCTGACCTCAGACGGGGAACTTAAGCTACAGGTAATGCTTCCCTGACCTCTCTTCTCAGTCGGAAAGTCAGCGGGAGCCCTGGGCAGCTGCCAAATGGCCCCTTTCCTCCGCATGTGGCAATGCAGTGCCGTGACCTTGCTCTCGCTGGGAAACCGGCCTCTGTCAGGACGTAGGAGCCACGGTGCCAACTTCTGCGCCCGTTCTCGGCAGCCCCCTGTCTTTGAAGTGAAGCTGCTGGCCCCGAAGCCCGGCTGAGGGCCCGAAGTGGTCGGCCTGTGCTCCCCGACCCTCTCCTGCAGCTTCCGCCGCGCGAGCCTGTCCGGGTTGAGCCCCGCCTCCCCAGGTCACCCGCAGCACGAGCTCCAAGTCCCGATCACGTCGGGCAGACATACCACCTGTCTGTGCACGGAGCCACGAATGTCACACGGGCCACGGCCCTGGCTCTTGTGCGTGTCCCCAGGAGCGGCCCGCCTTCACTGTGAGCGTCAGGCACGGCCACGCGGTGGGCACGGGGTTCTCCTGGTCAAGCACCGAGCCCAGTGCACCCCGGTTTCTCTGAACTCCTCTCCTCAAAGTGGACCGGCGGGATTTCCTGCCGGGAAGCCCTGACGCCATCACCCTGGAGCTCAGGAAGACGGGAAGGGGGCGGGGCGGCCGGCCTCTCGGAGCTCACCGCGCCCCATCTTCAAAGGTAAAGGCAGATGAAGCCACGGTCCGGGTCGCCCCGCCCAGGGCCGGTCCATGTCCCTGCCTCCCACGTCAGTGCTGAGCGGACTGGGGGCTTCTGGTGGGGGGGGTGCTGCTTGGGTCGGATCCACTTCCCTTCCGTCAGAGACCCCCCGCCCCCCGTGATGTCCCCTCACATGTCCCTGCCCGGTGATGCCCCCACTCCCTCCCTCCTAAACGTCAGTCTCACGTCACACTCACCCCCACCTTCCTGCTGTGGGCCCCTTGACAGCGGACCGGTCCAGGTCAAGCTGTCATTTATCTTGCTGGTGGCCCCTGGCCGCACTAGCTGGTGGACGTTGTAAGGTTTTATAGGCAAGGTAAACACGACACCAGGCGAGGTGGGCGCAAGGCAAGATTTATTAAAGGCATCTCCGGCGAAGTTTCGGGGCTCAGGAGACGCACGCAGGGAGGAGGTGGGCACCCTCGGGCGAGGTTCTGCGACTCCAGAAAGGGGAGCGGGGGAAGTCGGGCTGGGAGGGAGTCGGCGGGGTCTCTATCGGGCCAAGGCAGGGCAGGGGCTCACATCCATACATGGGAGGGTATTTGGTGATCGGAGGGTATGGGGGGTTCCTGATGCTCCTGTTTCCTGCATAGGTATCGGGTTACCTATGGGGACGTGACCTGGGCATACATCCTTTTGGCGGGAGAGTAAAGGGTTAAGGAAGGGGGTGCTGGAAGATGGTGGCCCAGGCGGTCATTTCTACTGTTCCTCCTGCCCTCCCGGAGCCGCCGACCCAACGGACGTCATGGAGTCATGCCCCGTTGCTCACCACACAGTCGTCAGCACAAAGCTCGGGGCTGCGGTGGAGACGAGGCTCAGTCAATACTGAGTGACGTCCCAGTGGTACGGGGGGTCCTCACAGGCCCAGCACGTGACCAGTCTGTCTGTGGACCAAACCAGGCCCTTGGAGCTCGTGCTGGGGAGGCCAGGGATGCCCCCTCTGCCCTGTAGGCCACAGTCCACAAGGATTCAGAATTGGGCCGCTGGCAACCTTCTGTCCCTCCCCACGGAGAAAGCCGTTCATGGCAGAAATGCCCAGAGGAAGCTTGAGGAGAGAAGCAGAACTGCGGACGGAGAGTCGGGAGGAGGAAGACAGAGACAGAGAGAGACATTGTGAGAAAGACAGAGACACCGAGAGAGAGAACACAGTTTGAGCCCCTGAATCCAGCCATGCCTGAAGCTGCCCCTAGAATTTGGAATTCTCTGCTTTTCCCCTTGGCTGGGGATTTGGAGGCCTGGCCCCTGGCTGACTCTTGGGAGCCAACAGAGCCCCACCCAACGCTGGACAAACATGGAGCTGTGCACACGGACCGCATTTGTGCTAAAGGAACAAGGCCATTTCACTCAGCCCGCTGCTGCTCCAGAAGGACGGTGAGACAGGGGCGCTGAGAGCCTGGTCCCAACCTTCCCCTTCGATCCCCAAAGCCCAGTCTCAGGGGTCCTGCACATAAGCCATGGGAAGTTCCTGGGCGCCTTTTCTTGTCACATGCCCTGATGGGGTTCAGAGAGCCGCTTGCCAGCTTGGAGATCAACGTGGGGTCCGCTCTGGCTGATCCTGTGGTCTGCGTCCCCCAGCCCTGACATGGGTCTGAGACGGCGTATGACCCAGTTCCTGCAAACGAGATGCAGATGTCTGTGGAATGCTATCTTTAAATACACAGAATCAAATTCTGAGGTGGCTTCAGAGTGGCGTGAAGTTGCCACAGTCACACAACGAGCTCCTGAAACCTTCCCGAGCTCGTCCCAGGGGTGCGTCTTACACGGTCACGGTACCTTTGTCGAAACCTGGCCGTGGGCATCCATTTAACACAGTTGACTCAAATAGAGCTCGTACGTGGGGTTCACAGTTTTTACAGACTCTCCCTTTTTTTAAGTGTTGGGCATATCGTCGCCTGAAGACGTCCCACATACACAGATTCAAGTCACCATCGGCGCGGCCGGGATGCCAAGCTGTTTCCAGCACCCCTGGAAGCCACCCTGAGCGGCCACGCGGAACTGGGGCTGCTGCTGTCTGTTGTGCACTCCTGTCCCTCCTCGGTCCCTTCCGGAGCGTCGTAGAAACGGACCTGTCAGTGAGCAGCCCCTGCAGCAGCCGTGAGCCCCTGCGCGGCTGTGCAGTCCGCACGGCGTCCTTCGTCTCCGTGCCGCCGGCAGACGCCCCACTCTGCGGATCGGCCGGCCTCGTCACCCGCTCAGCTCTCGGAGAGCTTCTGGGTTGTTTCAGATTTGGGGCAGCTACGATAGAACTGCTACGAACACCTGGGAGCAGGATTTTGCATGAACGTGAGCTTTCATTTTTCCAAGATAAAAGCCCAGGAGTGTGATTGCCGGGTCAGAAAGCAACGTTTGTCTCCCTTCGCGGGAAACCACCCTACAGTTTCCGTGACGGAGGCACCATTTTGCTTTCCCACCAGCAGGATACGGGATTCCAGTTTCCCCTCCGGGTCAGCACGTGCTGTGCCCAGCAGTGGTGCCCTTGGCCGTCCCAGCCGGCAGAGGAGCGCCTGCGTCCTAGCGGTAATTTGCATACAGCTCAGGATTAATCATGTGGAACACCGTTCCTTCTGCTTCTTCCACATCTGGTCTCTGGAGAGGGGCATCCCTTCGTCTTGGGTCGAGTGTGTTCTCAAGTCTTTTGCCCAAGTTCTAATCGGAGTGCTTGGTTCTGTTTATGACTGTGTTCTGAGAATTCTTCACAGATTCTAGACACGGTCTTCTCAGACTGGTAACTCGGACGTTTCCTCCCCGTCTGTGGCTCCTGTTTCTCCACTCTTACCAATCTCTCACAGAGCAACATTTCTGATAAGGCTCCACTTACCGGTTTTTCTATGGACTGTGCCTTCGGGGTCCTGCCTAGCACCGGGTCACGAAGAGCTTCTCTTGTATTTTCTTCTAAAAGTGTTATGGGTCTCCCTTCTCCATTTAGACCCATGATCCATTTTGAGTGTATTTTTGTATAAAATACGTTTGGCAGAGTTTGAGCTACTGGCTGCTTTTCCCTGATATATTCAAGAGCTAGCACTAGGTGGCTGGTTCCCACTTCCCTTTCTTTACCAGTTTTGGATATTGTGATGAAGACGTGATGGCAGGAGGTGTGGCAGCTGTTGGGGGATCATGAGGTGACATGCTTCATGGAGCCACACCATGGCAGGAATGGTGGAGTAAAAGAACAGGAAAAGCCACCAGGCTCCAGCTGGGACCTGGTACCTCCAGATTTCTAGTTAAATACCTTCATAATAATATCCGCATGATTTAAGACATTAATTGAGTTTTCTTCCACTTACGTTTTAGTGTTTTCTGACAGATGCTCCGTCCTGGCCGGCGAGGTGCTTAGTGTACACAGATTAGTCATCACTTTTCAGTCCTCAGGTTCACATTCTTCAAGCCCAGTAGAAAATGTCTGTCCTAACAAAACGCAGCTGTCCCAGCTGTGTCTGTCCCCTTGAAGGTGAATGAAGGAAGGAAGGGTGTCGAAGGCCACAGCAATCAGTTGTGGACCTGACACGGCCCAGCGTTTCAGAACAAGAACCACAGATACGCCGACGGGCGGAGGCAGGTGCTGGGGCTGTGCTTCCAGGGGGACACACAGCGTCCCCTCTAAATGACAAAGCAGATGTCTGGCACCGTCCCTGGGGCAGGGCAGGGCTCCTTCTGCGTTTGGCTGAGTTTGACTCTGCCCCACTGGGGACCGTAATAAAGTTTCGGTTCTGAATTCCTCACCATCTCTTCTTGAGGCCAGGATCATGGCCGGCCCTGGGTCCCTTCGGCGTCCTCCCATCCCCCGGGAACTAAGCCCACGAGCCGAGGTGGGTTTTCCAGAGGGGCAGCTGCTGGAATCCCCACCCGCATGTTTCGGGTGTGTTTGTAATGGTTGGAAGGGGCCCCGTGTGAGTGCCGTCTTTGTAAAGCCGGCTGCCGCTCAGAGACGCAGCCTGAGCTGCTCGTGTGCTTGCTGTGGCCGCCAGGACAGCGGGGGACACGCGGCAGGACACACGCAAATAGCAAAGCTGCCCGGGCTGTGTGCCCTGGGGTCGTCAGCTCAGCAGGGCCATCGTCCAAAGACGCACGCCCTGCTTTCCCAGGAAAATTTAGATTACTTTGCAGATTGGATGGAAATGCATTTTGAATATTAATGCTAATGGTGCAAAGGTCCATAATCAGGCTCCAGGGTCCTGATTTTAGAGCCACGAGTGCATCTGTGTAGAGGAAGCTGGGAGTGTCTCTAGCCATTGGCATGCTGCCGGGCTAGTAGCTCAGCTGTTCACCTTCCGGGCCCCAGGAGATGGAGCCGAGACGGGAGAACCGCAAACGCTCACGATGCCATCAAAGAAACCCCCTAAGTCCCCAGAGTGTGACATCTGCGTCACTGCCGCGGGCCCGGCTCCGGCTCCCGACAGGCACTGGAGACGAGGTCCGGGGTCGACTGCTGAATCGCGCACGTCCCTCTTGAGACATGGGGGTGGGGGTGGGGGGCGGAGGACAGGGCAGGAGGAAAACTAAGCAAGGCAGGTCGTGGCTGGGACGGGCTTCATCGCCGTGAACCTGGCAACCGTCAGGGGAGCGCGACCCGCCCGGCCGGCCTCCTGGAAAGCGACCTGTGGTCCCTGCCTCACCCTCCCCTGCTCTCCTGCCTCCCATCCACGCGTTCCAAGCACCGGCTAGT
Organism: Mustela nivalis; assembly: GCF_964662115.1. Taxonomy (NCBI): domain Eukaryota; kingdom Metazoa; phylum Chordata; class Mammalia; order Carnivora; family Mustelidae; genus Mustela; species Mustela nivalis. Next base: position 185,333,034 of record NC_139021.1, read on the forward strand.
CGCGTGTCGGGGAGGCTGACTCAGAAGCCGGAACCCAGGCCGTCACGGGTCCTCCTCATGGCCCCCCTCCGCCCGCCGGGCTCCTCTTTTTCCGGGCCGGCGTTCTTCCTGGGGCTTTGTGCGGCGGGGTCACTGGCGGTCGTCCCTGAGGGGTCTGAGCCCAGGGTTACCAGGCCGTTTTCAGGCCACAGTTGCCGGAGCGCCCAGGTAGAACGTAAAAGTATAAGACAGATATGATACGTGCTCCAAGGGTCACCTGCGTGCCGGCGTTTCTCTCTGTTCCCGTCATAGGCTCTGGGGTGTCCCCAGGACAGACGGGAAGCAGCTGTCTGTGCTGGCGGAAGCCTGCCGGGAGCGTCTCCCTATCTTAGTCGATTTGCTCCAGGTAGAGCCCGGGAGGGGAACAGGCTTCCAGAGTTTTGAGCAACTGACAGCAGGTAAGAAAGACAGATGATCAGGACTCATTTCTTCAGGGCAGAATGGAAAGGGGATTTGGAGGAGCCAAATGTCAATGTCCTGGGAGAGCGCTGAAACCCTCACCACCCGCAGGGCAGCCTCCCACAGCCCCCGAATCCCTCCGGGCCCTGGAAGCCTCTCTCAGACCAAGATAGAAATAGAGAAGCCGTCACACTGCACCGGCCAGCGGTGGCTCCGTTCAGGTGTGCTGGGAGATTTGCAGCCCTGCAAGGTGCCCCCAGCCCTGCAAGGTGCCTCCGCTCGTGCTCCTGAGGACGCTCCGGGGCCGGGAGCTCTGCACGGGCAGACGCAGAGATGGGGAGCGGGGGCACGGGAGGTCAGAGTCGGAGGCCCGAGGGCAGCATGGGCGTTCCGGAGGACGGCAGGAGTCCGCAGCAAGAAAGCAGCGGCAGTGCGGCCGGTTCTGTGCACGCGCACGTGACGGGAGGAGGCGTCCACATCCACGGGGACTTTGCCCTGTACAGAGTCCGCCGCCCGGGTGAGCGGAATCTGGGCTTCTGTCACTGAGGACTTCCTCCGAGGGGCCGCTCAGTCCAGCCTCCTGGGTCACTCCACTTCTCTTTTCCCGATGGTTCTGCGTGGGCTGGGGGTGGTGCACAGAGAGAGGAGAGGCTCCGGCGGGTTCTCCAGGATCTCGGCCCCACCTGCCCTGTGGCTACCAGCCATGAGCCGCAGGAGTGCAGGTGTGTCCCGCCCCAGCTAAGGGAATCCCACACCGTGTGCTCGAGGGCAGGGACTGTCTCTTCTCCCCGGAGGACGGGCACGTGACGTTGAGAAGGACCGACACCGTGCGAAGCGCTGCTCCTCTTCAGGAGCTGGGCTGCAGGGGCCACCGGAAGCTTCCTGACCCACTGCAGGTGCCGTCCTGGGAGCTGGGGAGCCAGGCCAGTGTCTGCCGGTCGGCCCCCGCGGCTCCCAGCCCGCCATCGCTGGTGAAGCCGGTCCCGTCGCCGCTGGGCACGCTGGCCTTAAACAGTGCTGCAAAGCTGGTTGTCAGGCCCTCGCAGCGCCCTTCCCAGGAGCCTGGGTGTCCCGGGGGTCACGGCCCTGCAGAAGGATGCGCTGGCCAAGGGATCCTGCGTTCCCCGGGAAGCGACCTCAGCCTCCCCCGTTCCTCCCGCACATGCTGGCTGTGTGGCCTCGCCCGCCGTCCCCAGGGAGCCGCAGGCTGAGCAGGTGACAGGGACCCACAAGGCACCACAGGAAGCTCGCGTCGTCCCCCGTTTCCCGCCGTCGCCATGGCAACAAGAACAGATGTTTCCATCTCTCCTTCACCTGCCGGAGCTGGAGCGGGCACGGCTGAGCCTCCCCGACCCCGACTCATCACGGTCCCGGGAAGGCATCGCAGGCAGGAGGACGAAAGCCAACAGCTGTGCCCAGGCCCATGATGGGCAGGTCTGCCCTTCTCCTGTGCCCTGAGGGAGCCTGCCTGCGTCCAGAGCAGGCCAGGGCACCGCATGGAGACGGTAGATGGGTCCCCTGCATCCCGGTGAAGTCCTGTTCCCTCCCAGGTCATGCCATTGGCCTAAGGCAATGGCGGCTTTGGGACTCTACGGTGTAGGGAAGGGTCACCACGTCCTCCCTTGGGCATCTCTTGGGATGGACATTGAGAGGGAGAGAGAGGGAGGCAGGTGGGGGAGGGAGGGGGAGCAGCAGGAGGAGGAGAGGGAAAAGGAGAGGTTTCTTGCTTGAGGCTGCCGCTCTCAGCCTCTGCTCCGGGACTCCCGGAGGTATGGCTCATAGGCCAGAGCCGGGAAGATTCTACACAAACCCCCTCTCAGATAAGGGAAAGCAGCGAGGTGCACACCCTCAGAGGTGACTAGAAAACAGGACAGATTTTCCGTTTCTTTGAAACGAGTATGTGTTGGTGAAAGACCCCTCTCCCCTTGCTAAAGGTTGTTTAAGTAACCTGATGTCCCCACAGACCCCCTCTCCCCTTGCTGAAGGCTTGATTGTCCCCATAGCCGGATGGCAACACATACCAGGATGTCTATTGTCTGTGATCACCCAGTCTGTCAAGAGAAAAGACAAATGAGGAATAGAGTGTACCTGGGACTTTCCAGAGTGCTGAGCCAAGGCCCACCAGAACAAACCGTTGTGTCCTTGCCTTAAACCCAGTGCCTGACAATGCTTGATTTAAGTTAACCAATCAGATCCCCGTAACCAAGCATCTGCTTCTGTAAACTCGCTTCCCGCCACCCCAACCTTGCCCTATATAATCTGCTCCCCAACTTAGCCCGGCACGCTCAGCCCACAAAGGCTGATGCGTCCGCAGGCGCCTGTGTAACCAATAAACCTCTTGCAACTTGCATCCAGTGGAGGCTTGGTGTCTGCTTCTTGGGTGCGGATCAAGGGTCTTTCATTGGTGCCTCCGTTGTGCCCGGCACGTGGAGACCTTGGAGCTGAAGGGCGACCGGAGAAGACATGGTTTCGCTTCCAGCCTTCGTCTCGGGATGGATTTTAGCTGTGCGACACACGTTCAAGTAATTAGTAATCTGATAAGATTATGCAAATGGCCACAGTTTGGTGAGAGCATTTTGTTCTCTTTGCTTGTTCAGTTTTTTCCCCGTTAAACACCAAGATCAGTCCCAGATTAGTTCCAAGTTATTGCAAAGCCCAAGGAAGTCTGTATTTTTTCCTCCTTTGCTTTGAGGCCCATCTCAGTGTGATTACACATCTGAAAGAAATAAATTTGACCCCAAACGCTTTCAAGTCTAGCATGAATATTCATGGAAGGCTTTCTTCCGGGGACACGAGGACAAACTGCTTTGTGTGTCACAGAGTGAGATTTCCGCCACGTCCCTATGTCATGAGGCTACCCACAGGCCCCTGTATTACGGGCAGGTGCCCCCAGAGCCGATCCCCTAGAAACACATCTCTCAATAACATGTCCCCAGACCACTCCCCTCCCCGTCACCCGGGCCCTCCTGGCCGCAGAATCAGAGAGTGGTCTGTCATTGTCACAGTGGGTCTGCGCTCTGATTCCTGGGTTCCCTGGGGACACGGCATGTTGGGAGCCCAGTAGGACATGTTCCTGGGCTCCCACAGGCTCCCAGGACGTCCTCTGGAGAGATGGACGCCTTGTGCGCGGAGCCTCTGTCTGCTGGGAAGTCCCGTCACCCTGGCCGGGGCATGTCGGGAAGGTTGGAAATGTACAGAGATGGAGGCTGGCCTGGGGTCTTTCCCTCAACTGTCATGTGGGTCAAACTCCAGACAAGAATCAGCTCTCCTGGACACCTCGTGAAGAGGGAGGTGAGCCTTGCCAGGTCATCCTCAGTGACGGAGCATACACAGGGAGCGTGCGTACGCGGGTGTGTCGCAGAGACATGTTCTCTATCGACAGATGGGTGGATGGGGGAGGGGCGGATGGACGGACGGTTAAGTGGACAGACAGATCGAGAGACTATATTCACTCTCTGTATGGGTTCGTCTTCATGTAATTTCAATAAAAATCATTGTGTACGTAGTGGATAGATACAAACCTATGTGTGAAGAGAAAGGTATCTACAGTTACTTTTGACTGAAATAACATGAAATATAATTTATCAAAACTCCTGTCCTATGGGACGTGAATTAGTGGGACTACGGTCTACGTGTGTAAAGCCTCATTATCGGCCCAACACTTGGTGTTCGTGCACGCACGTGAAACCACTGGGAAAGCAGTCACATTCTCTGCTTATTCGACACACAATGTTCACATCAGAGGAGGAAACACAAGGCCCCAGCCACGGGAGTCAGTGGCACGGCGGCCAGCAGTCGCCGTGGTACCCGAGATTAGTGGCTGCGTGGGGCGTGTGAGTGCCCGAGAGTACCACAGTCTGCATGTGAAAGAAGCCTTAGGAGACTCCCAAATTGAACAGCGTCCTAAACACGTACGCGGCATTCCCTGAAGTTAGGAAGCTCAAAGTAATGTTTCTAAACTATCTGTTTAAAACAAAACAAAACAAACAAAAAAACAAAGAAAAACCCAAAACAAGTTTTGATCCACTACGGTCGAGTAAGGACAGATTCTTTTTTTTTTTCATTTATTTATTTTCAGCGTAACAGTGTCATTATTTTTTCACCACACCCAGTGCTCCATGCAATCCGTGCCCTCTCCAATACCCACCACCTGGTTCCCCGACCTCCCACCCCCCGCCCCTTCAAAGCCCTCAGAGTCCACAGTCTCATGATTCCCCTCCCCTTCCAATTTCCCCCACTCCCTTCTCCTCTCTAACTCCCCATGTCCTCCATGCTATTTGTTATGCTCCACAAATAAGTGAAACCATATGATACTTGACTCCCTCTGCTTGACTTATTTCACTCAGCATCATCTCTTCCAGTCCCGGATATATTTTTCTGTTCGCACGGGAGATGTCTCGTAAAGCCACGTCAGATGACGCCAGGCGAAACGACACACCAGGAACGCACTAAAACGGGGAGGACCATGCGGGTGTTAGGCAGCTGATGCGTCCCTCATGGACGGCGGGGGCAGCGCAATGCTGCTTGTTATTGGTTTTAGATTTGTAGTTTGTTGCGATTTGTCATCGTACATATGCAACGTGTATGCACCTTATGTTTGTGATTTATGGACTCTCCAAAAGTCCTCTCTCTTTCCTCCCCTCCAGAGGGCCTGGCAGGCGGCGTAGGAGCCGGGAAAGGACACAGCATTCCCGGGGCAGTGAACCAGCTGGGCGCAGGGTGGGATGGAGTGGCGCCGTGCTGGTCCCACTGGGTGGGGGAGGAGGGGAAGATAAGCAGGAGGAGGAGGGGCACTTGCCGGCCCCGGGGCACCTGGAGGTCAGGGTGGGAGCCAGGACACGCACATGGAGCCTGCTAGGACGCAGGTGGCACAGGCTGGGCTCCGGTTCCCGACGTGCCAGTGCCCCAAGATGAAAGTGGGTACAGGCGGCTCGTGGGTGACAGACATTGGGGTACAGATGGCCCTTCTTTTCACTACATCTGTATCTTTGGGGTAAATACCCAGTAGTGCAATTTTAGGGTCATAGGGAAGTTCTGTTTTTAATTTCTTAAGGAATCTCCACACTGTTCTCCAAAGTGGCTGTACCAACTTGCATTCCCACCAACAGTGTAAGAGGGTTCCCCTTTCTCCACATCCTCTCCAACACATGTTGTTTCCTGTCTTGCTAATTTTGGCCATTCTAACTGGTGTAAGGTGGCATCTCAATGTGGTTTTAATTTGAATCTCCCTGATGGCTAGTGATGATGAACATTTTTCCATGTGTCTGATAGCCATTTGTATGTCTTCATTGGAGAAGTGTCTGTTCATATCTTCTGCCCATTTTTTGATATGATTGTCTGTTTCGTGTGTGTTGAGTTTGAGGAGTTCTTTATAGATCCTGGATATCAACCTTTTGTCTGTACTGTCATTTGTGAATATCTTCTCCCATTCCGTGGGTTGCCTCTTTGTTTTGTTGACTGTTTCCTTTGCTGAGCAGAAGCTTTTGATCTTGGTGTCTTACTGCTCTCTTGGGAAAGACTGTTTCTGCTCAGGGAACTGATAGGCATTTCCCCGCCCACCCCCAAGAGGGCCTACAGTAATCCCTTTAGCATCACAAACACAATAATGAGGCAAGGCTCCCCCACCCCCTCCCCCGCCCCTCCCCCTCTCCCCCACTTCCCCCCCAACCCTGGGTGGCAGCCCCTGGAGTTAATCTTGTCTCCTCTCAGTAGAGGCCCAGAGCCTGGCTGGCAGGCACTGGGGAAAGGATGATGGGAAATAACCGTATTTCTCAATCCCTTATCCCTTGTGTTCGGAAGACTCTGAACCAGAGACCCCTGGGTGATGCCCTGAGCTGTGTGGGTGCCTGGTCTCCTCTTCCAGGACTTTCCTCTGGGTCTTCTCTTAGAGCCTCTCCTGGTCTGATTTTTCACAGGACTTTACAGAACCGAAATTGAACACAACAGAAACACAGCACAGCACCTTGTATTTGGGATATGTGGGGGTCCCGGGCGGGCGGCCCAGGACGGGCCCCTTGGGCAGGAAGCCCGCCGCGGCCTCAGGACCTGCTCTTCACCTCCCCCTCAACTACTGAGAGGATTTCCCACCGAGGACCTGCTCCGGGAGCAGCGCGGCCGGCCTGGGCCACCGCACCGTGGCGGGAACCAGGTCCGTGGACAGGCGGGAGCGGGCAGAGCCTGTCGGGTCCCCGTCCTCCCCCCGCGTCCCCGCGGCCGCAGACGTCTGTGAACCAAACACTGACTTTCTCACCCTCCTGGGCGCCGCGCTCCTTCCCTCTGGCGTCCCAGACCCCCAGCCCCTTCTCCTGAGCTCACGGTGACACGGGGACCCCATGGTGCCCGGGGGTCTCTGGAACCTGCACGTGGGTGGGTTCCCCGCACGCACACCCTTACCTTTGATTTCCTGCCCGGAGTCTGTCTGTCAGTGTGACTCGCAGTCCGGCCAGAAGGACCCAGAAGGGGACCGGGGTTCCTGCTTTCCAACGGAAATAGCATGTTTTTAGACAAACCATAAGTGACTCTTAATCTCACAAAACAAACTGAGGGTTGCTGGGGGGAGGGGGTTTGGGAGAAGGGGGTGGGATTATGGACATTGGGGAGGGTATGTGCTTTGGTGAGTGCTGTGAAGTGTGTAAACCTGGTGATTCACAGACCTGTACCCCTGGGGATAAAAATATATGTTTATAAAAAATAAAAAAAATAAAAAAAAAATAAAAGGAAATAGCATGTTTTTAACACTTCAAGCAGCCACTATAGAAAACAAACAAAAAACAAAAACGGGAAAAGAAATAGGGGAAACCACTTTCAATAATATTTTATTTAAACCAGTTTATCTAGAATGTGCTCATTAGAATGTGTAATCAATATAAAAGTCACTGTGAAAGCTTTCCATGGTTTTCATAAGGAACCTTCGGACTCTAACCTGCATTCGAGTGCCCGGGAGCGTCTCTGCCTCTCCCTCCCTATCTGGTCCCAGAGTCCACAGCCTCGGGTATAAAGCTTCGCTCACCACAGCCCTGTCTTCTGGAAACACTGATGCATCTCACCTCTTCAGGGTTCAGAGTGTGGACCCTGGGGTCATCACACCCAGGGGGACACACTCCCCACACCTTCGTTGGTGGGTGACCTTGGGAAAGCTCCGAGTCTTGGTTTCCTCATCCATAAAGACCATGTCTCAGTCACATTTCCTTCATGGGCACAACAGGACGTGGTGTTTGCTTCTTAGAAAGAGTGCTGAGTGCACACTCCCAGAGTTCACGGTTTGTGGACACATCTGGGGGTGAGGGGGGGCTTTAGGATAGAGTCTCGTTCATCCCCCACACCTTAACCGTCAGTCCGACCTGCTACTACTCCCCCCAACCCCCCACCCGCACCACCTTCCCATCTACTGGTCTCCTTCCCCCTCAACGTGACCTTTCCTCTTCTGTCCCAAACCTCCCCTGAGCCGTCTGTCACACATTGAATCTCTACACTTTTCTTCACTACGTCCTTATTAAGATGCTCATTAGAGCACCAAAAAGATCTGCCTCTTTTTAGAATTGCTCTGAAACTTGTTGGTGGGATCCGCCCCCATACACTGAATTATCGGTGCCACCTTCTCTGTGTGTTTTAAACGTGCACATCTATTTCCAGTAAGACTGAAGGGTTTGCTGCCTGTCGTATGTTCCACGGACTCCAGTGGGTTCCGTGTTATCAGTTACTGAGCGTTGGAGGGATGATGTACACGGGCTTGTCGTAACGGAGCCCACAAACGTTTATCACTTCGGAGAGATCCAGACCCAGCATTCTCGTCATTTCTGAGCAGGTGAACCCACGCAGCTGTGTCGCTGGAGACAAGGACAGCTGCTGGCGGACCCCGCGCTGCGGTCCTCGTGCTAACGATCCAGGGCTAGTGTGAAGGGCACGGTCCCCGACAAGACTGCCCTGGCTTCAGATGGCCATTGCGAGCCTGGGGCGCCCCCAGCCCACCAGCACTTCCAACCAACTGGCTACAGAGCAGAGGGTTTCCTGGCCTTCTCTGTTTTGGGGATTCGCTAGAGCGGCTGACTCAAGGAACTCAAGCAGGCGCCGTGCTTGTGACTCGGCGTTGTTAAACATACGAGTCAAGACCAGCATCTTAAAGAGACACACGGATGAGGTCGGCAAGGCCCGATCATGGACCGCACGCCCTGGGATCCGTCCGTGCCAGCTTCTCGTCTGGTCATGAGGTCGCCAGCCAGGACACGCGCCTGAGCATAGGTATCCAGAGTGTTTATGGGGATTTTGTCACACGGTCACGACTGGTTGAATCATTGGCCCCCTGACGGAACCCACCTCCGGAGCCTCTCCTTCCCCACACATCGGGGCAGCTGTCACTGGCTCGGAGCCCCAACCCTGTCATCCCATACCCGGGTCCTCCAGTATGGCCAGCCCCACCTTGAGACTATCCTGGTCCCACCAGGCATCACCTGCTTAACGCAAGTTCAGGCATAGTCTCGGAGCCACCAGGAAACCAAAGACATCCACTCTCGCTACTTGGGAAACCCAAAGTGTGTGAAGCTCCGTCCCCAACACAGACGCACATTTATCATGAACAGTCTGTTACTCCAAATGCGCTGGGAATTGATTTCTTGTTCACTGTCATTCCTCCTAAATCAAGAATTATTAAGTTCTCTGTTCCCTCTAAAATGATGAAATAAGTTTTCCACGGGCACCCACACTTCCTGCGTATTCACGGAGATCCCCCAGAATCACTGGGGCCACAGTCCCCACAAGGCAACCGCAAGAGAGAACGTTGCCTCTCGGTGTAGATGAACATGAGGGGACCCGCACGCACGCTTTTAACACGCACAACTCACCGCTCCAGAAAATTCTCTTCGCGGATATATATTGTTCAGCCTGAAGTGAATCATCTTTCCCCAAACCGTCAGCCTGTGGGGAAGGAGCATCGCGACCACAGGCAAGACTGTGTTCCCGTGAGCTAGCGGGGGAGGTGGTGAGTCCCGCGTCTCTGTGCTATTTTTTTCTGCTGGAAAGTTGAAGCAAAAGTCTTCTGTAACCTGGAGGCTTCCGGGCAGGGTGGGAGATTCTGAGCTTTAGGAGCCTTGATGGTGACGATGAACGTGTGAAGCGTCTGAAAGGGTCCACTACCTCCCTCTTGCCGCCCCGGTGTCTGTTAGACGTTCCCAGCACAAGGCTCTTCTGTGACAGGGCCTCTCTGTTCACTTCTGCTCTGGTGACAAAGTGAGGAGGCGGCTTCCCGCAGGCCCCTGCTCCGTGAGCTCCTCTCAGAGCAAGTCCGTCTTGGTGTCTGACATCAGTCAAAAGGGGAGCATGTGGCACCTGGGGGCTCAGTCGGTGAAGCCTCTGCCTTCGGCTCAGGTCATGATCTCAGGGTCCTGGGATCGAGCCCCGCATCGGGCTCCCTGCTCAGCGAGGAGCCTGCTTCTCCCTCTCCCTCTGCCCCTCCCCGTGCTCATGCACACACTTTCTCGCTCTCAAATAAATAAAACCTTAAAAAAACAAACAAAAGGAAAGTGGGAGCCCTTCTGAACCCTCACGTCTCTACACACACTCGAAGCCCGCAGGTAACCCGGGAAACGCCTCGTCTGCCACCGTGGGCTGAATCCCCTTCGTAAGACGCAGACTGGAATGAGTGCCTTTCAAAAGATTTTTGTTGCCACGTGGAAAGAGGACGTAAGATTTTCTCCACGGAAATCCCTGTTTCTCGGGAGACTCTGTGCTTCCCAGGACACGTCAGGTCAGCGAGACCGAGGCGCAGGCTCGGGGACCAGCTGACGCGGAGGACGTCCCCGGGGCTCGGCCCCCGGGCCGGACGGGGCTGGCCTGCAGGCGAGGGAGCCCGGGACTAGAAGCCCCTCCTCCGCGTCACGGCGCCGGTGCCGGTGCCCCTGGAAAGCTTCCAGGGAAGCGAGGCTCTTCAAGCTGCAGAAACCTCCGCACCCTCCCCCGCCGCATCCCCGCAGGCAGAGTCCGGTGGGAGACGCTGGAGAGTTCTTTCTGCTTCTCCTGGAAAAGGAGCCAGAAGCCTCTTCCGGCACGGCACTGTGCTTTTCCCTGTGCGTCCTGAGTCGGGGCTCACCTCCCAGACGCCCGTGACGCTGCGGACGTGAGAAGACCGTCCCGCAGAGACGGTGTCCCGCCTGGCTGGCTCGGGACCTAGGAGGCAGGCGGAGCTGCGCGCTCTGGGGTCGCTTTCCGTCTCCTGCACTTGCACTTGGAGCTGAAGAAACCTGCGTCCCCCCTCGGCCCCCAGGCCAGGTGGGAGCCTACGCTTCCATCCTCTCGGGGCAGCAGACCGGCCCCCCGCCCCCACCAGCGGTGCCCGGCAGGCCGAGTGGGGAGCCTGACTCCCCGTCACGGGCTGTCCCCAAGTCCGCCCTCCACACGCTGTCAGCCGAGGCCGTGCCTGGTTGCACCCCTCCCCCGGGGCGGGTGCGGGAGGTGTGTGGGGGTCGGGACCCCAGCCCCCTGCGGCGGTGCGGTCAGTGGATGTCGCGTGTGGGGCAGTTACCATGAATTCCTCCCACTCCCAGCCACGGAGGAAGCCCGGCGGGAGCCAGGATCCCCCCCGGGACATGGATGGAGCCCAGCGGGATACGGGCTTCGGTTCCACCGGGAACGGGCGAGCTGGTTTCTTCTCCGTCTCAGCCGCTGGAGCGACGCCGGGGAAACCAGCCAACACGGAAGATTTAAATAGTATCTTGAATCTCAAACATGATCCCCCAGTGGCCAGGCTCCAGGAGAAAATCATTCATCATAGCGAGACCCGGGATCTCTCCAACTGAATAAAAACACAAAATCAATGGATGCTGAGATAGAGTGGCGTGAGCCGAGCGTTACCCGACGCTCTCCATCAGCCACAAACACGCCTCTGTGAGCAATCAGGAACGCACCCAGACAAATGGAGGAGGAGAACATTTCAGCCCAGAAATGGGTGATTTATGGAAGAAAGAAAAGGAAATTCTAGGATGGAAAAACACAAGACGGAGTGAAAGCCGCAGCAGCAGCGCAGAGGGGCAGAGGGCCCCTCGGGTTCTGTCGGACCGAGAAGGTTCTGTGCAGCATGAGAGCAAAACAGTGGCGTCGCGTACCGGGGACAACGGAGAGCCTCGGGGCACAGGGCAAGAGCATAGCTCACGTTCACCCCAGAAACGACCTGGGTTGGCCAAAAGGTGAAACTGGAGGCTTAAAACCCGAGCACATCTTGAATGGGAAGAAAAACGGAAGGAAACCCACGTGGAGACACGCCTTGGTCCAACTCAGCAAAACTCAAGGCCGTGTTTTGACCCCGGGGAAAGCAGGCGGACGTCTCGCTGTCGGGGAAACGCCAGGGCTGAGCGGTTTCTCCCGGCGAGCGCGGAGAACACGGAGCGTGAGGGCTCCGTTTCCCAAACCCAACCAGAAAGATCGGTCCACCCTGAGTCCACTGCCGGCACATGTCCTCTGGGAATGAAGAGAAATGAGGTCCTGTCCGTCCCGGATGGTGGACGCAGAGAGACGTCCTCTACCAGAGAAGGAACGGCAGGGGAAGAGCGTGGGCCCGGGCGAGGCATCGGAGCACGGCGGGAGCACATTACCCAGACGGGGCCCTGTTGGCAGCTTTGTTCTTATAAAAGGAAAGAAAGAACAAAGTGTGTCGCTCACACATGACCCAGCGATTTGGGTCAGGCACACTGATCCCAGAGGTCCCCATGGGAGCCTGCGCACGCACATCCGTGGTTTCCCCGACATGAGCCCCGACCGGGGGCGGCCCGGCTGTCCTGGGGGGAGACTGCAGACATGCTGTCCCCTCTGCGCCCCGGGCATGGTCACCAGGGAGCAGGGACACACTGGCTCCACACAGAGGCATGAATCCCAGAAAATCCTGCCGAGTGGGGAAAGAACGCAGACCCCAAGGGTGGGCGCTGGGTGATCCGATTCTGCGCTGGGGGCTGGTAGAGGCTAGGGGGCGGGTGTGGTTTGAAGCATCCCGCGGGCTGGGTCTCAGGTCTCAGGGGTGCCGGAACCGCCTGGGTTCCCCTCCCCCAATATCGGCTTCCGCTCTAATTGTGCAGGATGGTGGCTTTGGGAGAGACAGGCCCTCCGGCGCGGAGTCTGTGATGTAGGAAGTGTAGCCGGACACAGAGTCTGTGATGTAGGAAGTGCAGCCGGACACAGGAGAGTCTGCAGGCTCCGGCGGGGCTCGGGCGCGGAGGGCGGCGGGCTCGCACACCCTCCCTCTGTGCACACTTTGAGACGTGGGTCCCGGGCAGCGTGGGCCAGGGGCCTGTCCTCACCGGCGGCCTCACCGACCGGCCCCTCCCTAAACTCCAGGAACTCTGGCTCCTTGACAACAGCAGACTCTCCTGGGGAATTAAATTCTGGAAGTTCTGTGTGCTTTGCGACTGTAAGTTTTCCAGAAAAAGCACCGTCGGCATTTACCACCCTAAGATGAGAGACCACGTCAGCCGGGCGGTCGAGATGGCCGGTCACGGTGCCCACCCGCGGCCTCCCCCGACCCACGGGAGCCCAGCAGGGGCGGGGGGAACCTCATCCACGCCTTCTGCTCAACGTTCACTTTCTTGTATTATTGGCCTAAGATTCGTGTCGATTATTTTACGTGCATTGGAAAACCATCTCGGCACGAGACAATGAGAGCGGAGGACGTTTCTCACACAACACGGTCATCCGCCTTCATTATCACGTGTGTTTCCAGGTCCCAGCAAGAGTGAGCGGGGAACCACGGAGCACGGGGGCTTGTAGGACGCCTGCTCTCATATTTCCAAAATTTGTCGAGGAATTTTAGACTCGCCCGCGTGATGTAGTTACAAAGGCAAAGAGGGCACAGGGCCGCTGTCCTCGGAAACAGAACTACACGTCGGGTTTGTGGCAGGTTTGTGCCCAGAAACCCCGGCGTCCCCAGCACCCTTGCCGGCCCACACGTCCTCCTGAGACGCCCGCATTAGTCTCCATGGAAAGTGACGCAGCTGTAAATCCGCCAGAGCTGGAGCGGGGCGCCTGGGTGGCTCCGTGGTTAAGCGTCTGCCTTTAGCTCAGGTCCTGATCCCGGGGTCCTGGGATGGAGCCCCGCGTCCTGCACGCTGCTTATCGGGGCGTCTGCTTCTCCCTCTCCCTGCCGCTCCCCCTGCTGGTGCTCTCTCGCTCTCGGTCTCAAATAGATACATGAATAAATGTGAAAAGCTTTCCTAGATTTCCTCCGTGCCCCAGTGTCCTCCTCCTCCAGGCCAGGGCAGGCTCACACCGCGCCGGCCCCAAAGGGCATTCCAGCAGACGAATATCTGTGGGCAGCCTGACTCTCCATGGGTTCCGAGGGCCTCGGGGGAAGAGCCCCCAGCAGCTGGGGTCCGGCCCCTCCGCAGAGGGACGTGGGGTGCTCTATAAAGGAGGGAGGAGCAGAATGTGCAGGAAGACACTGTCCGCGTTGCAGGGGCCAAACAGAGCAGCGCGGCCAGCACAGGCGGTCCTCCTGGGCCGGGGAGAGCACCCGCTGCTCCCGCAGCCGGGGGAGTCCGTGCGGGAGAACTACAGCCTCGCACCCACTCCTTGGTTCCAGCGGCACCCGCACCTCCCGCCTCTCAGAGCCACGGTGCCAGTCACAGCTGTGGGAGCTCCAGGCCTGCGGCTGGCCCCTCCTGGTCGTCTCTGCCCCCTGGTGACGTGGAGCAGAGGGCCATGGGGGCCCTGAGGTGCTGGGACAGGAGGGAATGGGGTGCGCTGACGGTGATACAGCAGAAGGGGTCCAGAAGCAGGGCTGGGCCCCTGGGGGTCAGTTGACCTTTCAGGGAGGTAGCTGGCCTAGTGCCCCACCTTGCTCTCCCAATGCCCCAGCCGCCGGCAGAGCGCCTGCTGCAGGGCTCAGCTGGCCCGATGACCACAGGGCTCATTCATGAGCCGATACTCAGAGTCCTTGTCCTGAGAGGCGTCCCTCTCCTGGGGTCACGCAGGGGCCTCCAGACCCAAAGACCCACGTTCCCCCTCGACCTGACACGTGTGCTGCGTGTGGGAGTCAGCAGGCAGCTTCTGTTTGTTCTCGAGCACAAATGCCAGTGGCCTCGTTTTGGTCTCCACTGGAGCCACTGGGCCAGCACCTGGAAGCCGGCAGCCGCATGTCGAGGTTACAAACCACGTCCCATCCATGACCTGTTACTCTCCCTGGTCATTCTCTGCACATCACAGGCGGAGACTCCGCCACGGACCCAGCCCAGCCTCCTGTAAAGTTTCGCAGGCGAGGTAAACACGACACCAGGCGAGGTGGGCACAAGGCAAGATTTATTAAAGGCATCTCCGGCGAAGTTTCGGGGCTCAGGAGACGCACACAGGGAGGAGGTGGGCACCCTCGGGCGAGGTTCTGCGACTCCGGAAAGGGGAGCGGGGGAAGTCGCGCTGGGAGGGAGTCGGCGGGGTCTCTATCGGGCCAAGGCAGGGCAGGGGCTCACATCCATACATGGGAGGGTATTTGGTGATGGGAGGGTATGGGGGGTTCCTGATGCTCCTGTTTCCTGCATAGGTACTGGGTTACCTATGGGGACGTGACCTGGGCATACATCCTTTTGGCGGGAGAGTCAAGGGTTAAGGAACGGGGTGCTGGAAGATGGTGGCCCGGGCGGTCATTTCTACTGTTCCTCCTGCACTCCCGGAGCCGCCGCCCGAACACCTCCCAACCGGCCGTCCCTAATCTGCATCCCCACACCCTGGCAGGGGCGTGCGGCGGTGCGGAGCAAAGGATCCCCACACCCTGGCAGGGGCGTGCGGCGGTGCGGAGCAAAGGGCTCCCCTCCTTGGAAAGCGCCCGGTCCTGGGTTCCCGGGAAAGCCCAGCAGGAGCCCCCAGAGGGCCAGGGTGAAAGTCCCGTCGCAGGACAGGACCGAGTGTCTCCTTCCCCCAGAACTGTCCCTCGCAAGGGTCCATGGCCACATCCGCTGAGTGGCCGGGAACACCTCATTTCTAAGGAGAAAAACTAAAAAAAAAAAAAAAACCCCACCCCAAATTGTGTTTCAATCATAAACATAAAATAAACTGAATAACAATAACCCAAGAAAGGGCCACAACAGCCTGGAAAATTAAGATCTATAAACGAGTAATGTTGTAGGACGAGCCCCTCTGGTCGCCGGAGAGCCGAAGGGGAAGGTACGATTTTGCAGGAGGCTGATGAAGGCTGCGGCTTTGGGGAGCAGACCTACGGGGTGACTTCGGGGTCTGAACCCAAGCACTCTCGCTCGCTCAGCTGCAGGGCCCCATTCTGCTCTTTAGGGGAGGCGCTCCCTGGCTTTCTCTGCCTTTCTATTATTTTTGGAAAGTGATACATACTTGTGAGAAAATGAAAAGAGGAAACATGCTTTAAAGACCTACGGGACCGTAACCCAGGGGTAAGCGCTGTTGAATTCATCCGCATTTCTTCTGGTCTTAACCACATATATTTACATAATTGAGCTTATATGGCAGACGCGTTTTATATCCAGATTTTTTTCCACTTAATACTATGTAGTAAAATTTTTTACGAGGCGTTGACAATTTTCAAGAATTATTTTAGTGGTTATGTAATTATCTATTGTATGATCTAGCACACGTTAATTATTCCCCTGTGCTGGGACGTACGATTTTTGCTTTATTTTGCTGTTACGGATGATATTGTGATGAGCGTCTTGTGAACACTTGCTTGAGGGTCGCTCAGACCGCTTCCTGAGGACAGACGCGGAGACGAGGAACCTCCCCGCCGCACGGCGCCAGTCAGAGAGCACCGGCCCGGCCGTTGGAACGCCCTGCGCTCCCCCCGAGGGGCCGCGACATCCTCAGTATTTGTGAACCTCACTAACTTAGTAAGGAGCAAATGTCCCACTGTTGGGATGAGCTGCCTCTCCCCATCCACCAGCGAATTTAAGTCGTTTTTATGTTTGTTTATCAATAATCTTGCAAATAATCTACTCATTTCCTTGGGCTACTTTGCAGACGTTTGATTAATTAATGGCTCACGAATTTTTGCCTCTCGGAAAGGCGACCCTTTGTCCCGCCTTTCTGTAGCTCTCTTCCTGCCCCTGGGCTGGCAAATCATTTAATATGCTTTTAAAATAATGCTTTAAATATTCATTTAGTCATACCCAGAAATAAATTATCCTCTTGTGATTTTTTTTATTGTTTACATACTTCAACCAAACACATCTGCAACTTCCTGCCCATCCAGATCTCGAATAATCTCCTAAAATCCCTTTCTTTTCCCTTCCTCTGGGCCGTGCGTCTTTGTTTAAGCCCCATGTAGCTTTTATGTTATATAACCACGTAGTGTAAAAACCCAAACGTCTTTTTTTTTTTTTTCCCTTTTCCTAGTCTTTTTTCTGCAAACCAAGAAATTGCTTGGTGGAGTACATGACAGATGCACCCCTTCCCAACTGACCGGGGGTTCCCACTACGTCCGGAGCCCTGGTGTAGCTGGGTCTCAGCCTGTTCCGTTGACCTGCCCGTTCTTTCAAAACCATCACACTCTGCGGGTCCCCATAGGATTACGACATCTGAAGCTCTTTTCCCCAAAGGTCCCAGTTGTTCTCACTTTTGATTGTATTCAAAGTCACATTCTCTAGCAACCAGGTCTGGGTAACTCTTTGGGGCTGGGGGAGGGGAGAACAAGAAATGGGCATCGCCCCTCCCCTCCCCTGGACGGCACCTTGCAGTGGACTCCAGCACACGGGAGTGGACGGTCGGAGACAGGTGCCGTCCAGGTGCATCTGTCCAGCTCTTAGACCACATCCCACTTGAGGCTATAGACTCACGTCTGCCCCTCTGCTCTCTGACCCAGAGAGGCCCCGTCTATGGCCACTCTCCCTGGGACCCGGGGCTGCTGTCCTCCCCTGGGACTCCCTCCACACGCACCTGCGCATGAGCTCTGGAGCGACACAGGGGAAAAATGATGCCACCTCCTTGAGGACGTCTGCAAACCTAGGGGCCCAGGTCTGAGAATCCCAGTTCATAGGATGGAGGCCATCCAGGTGTGCGATCTCTGCGGCCGGACAATCCTTTTGCTTCTTGGACTTTCAGCTATGGGTCCCCGAGGTGCCTTCCAAGGACCAGAATCATCCTTGGGGTGAGCTTCTTAATCCAGTCAGTGCCCTGCAAGCGTCTGGACAGTGAGGAACGTTACTCCTGACACAGACAGCGGGAAAAGGGAGTGTACACTCATGCAGAGGCCGTGCTAAGGATTGCTCAAGTGTGGATTTCCTGCAGGAAACCGGACACTCTCTTCAGACATCAGCCCCCTTCACCTGTGTCCTGTCTTCCAGTCGTGACGCCAACACGGTAACATCAGCGACTGGCAAACGTGCCCATGAAAGGTGGCCAGTTGAAAAAATGGGAAAGAGATTGTGTATTGCACATGCGTCCTTAATCAAATTCATAAAAGGAACCTTCAAGGTTGACCAGTGATAACTCAGTGAAGAAATCTTGTTGAGAATTTTAAATGCAAACTTTCCGAGAGGAACACAGAAGTCAGAGCGCATTAACAGCTCCAAATAAGACGAGACTCGACTTCCTTCCATGAGGCCGACTGTGGCTCTGGTTCATCTTGGAGAAAGTGAGGGTGAACTCTTTAACCTGAAAATGAGAGAAACTTTCCTACTTGGGAACTCAGAATTTAGAGGCAACAAAATATGAGATGGATCAAGGCACCGGCAGCTTTTTTATGGTGCAAAATCCCTACAAACGTACTCAAGATAAGTAGCAAAGTGTGAGAAAATACTCACAGCTTTACTCGTAATGGAGAATAACACAGTAAAACCATACGCTGACCCCACAAGTCACCCCTCAGGGTGACCCTCCCAATGGCCAGACGGCAGTGGGGTCACAGGGTGCGGTCTCCCTGGGGCGGGGGCTGGGCCTTTGCAGAATCTCCCTGAAAAACCGGGTCCTCCCCTGCGCTGCGCCTCTGGAGGCTGGGGCTATGGGAGGCGTCCCGGAGCGGATGACCGCGGAGCCCGCGGACCGATGGCGAATGGCGATGAGGACCTTCTCTTCACCCACACCGGGGACAACCTGCTTTACTTTCAAGTGAGAAAAACGATTCAAAGCAGTGTGCGTGGTACGCAGTCGCTCACTCTTGCAGACAGAGCCGCGGGACGTGGGGCGTGCGTGGGAGCAGGACGGAGGACGGGTCGGAAGCGGGACTTCGCCGGTTGGTCTGCGCTACGGGTTCAATTTGAACCGTGTAAATACTTGACATTTGCAGGAGACGGTGATTGAGACCGGATGGGGAGGGGCGCCTGGGGGGCTCGTCTGACTTGATCTCAGCTCCCACCTTGGTCTCAGGGTCGGGGGTTCGAGCCCTGCGTTGGGCTCCACTTGAAAAAAAGAGAGAGAATGAGGGGGAAAAAGCCGTAAAACCGGATTCAGAGGGAACAAGTGGACCCCAACATACACGAATTCACGACAAAAGTCACCCAAAAATGGAGCACAAACCTGTTAGATGACTCTGCTTGCCCGTAGCAGGACACGGTCGGGGAGAGGGGCAGCAAAGGGTTGGGTTTCAATTAGGCTTATTGTTGAAGGGCCGGAGGTGTTATGTGGTGTGTGTGGCGTCGTGTGATGACGCGGCAGTGGGGGCCCTCGCTGCGGGGAAGGGGACAGAATGCGGACGGGGGATGTGGGACGAGCCTGTCCTGGAGACGGAGGGGTCAGCATGAACCATGACCTTAAAGATCCAGTTTCGAATGAAAACGATACACATAAAATCCCATAATTGGCTGATGCGGTCGCACGCACGTCCGTATCGTCTCCTCTCTCTGCACATCGAAGCGAATCGGGGATCCTGAGTCCCAGCCCCGCAGGGCCCTGGGTGAAGCCGGGACATCTCGTTCTTCCCGAAAAGCCCCGAGCAGATGGTGAGAGGACACGGACGCCCGCCCCACCCGCCACCCGCTGGTCAACGCTGGGGCGACCTGAGCATCACGAGGGACACAGGTGACAGCGGGTTGTCACACACACTGAAACAGCTTCACAAACGACTAGAGAACGACTTTTCTCTTTTCTAGAGAAAAGAGGCCGAAAGGGACCCTCTCAGAACGTTGGCTTCTGTCCACGGGGTGAGGGGTTGTCAGTGCCAGAGGCAGGGTCTCAGGGGCCAGGGGCACGTGTCCCTCGCTGAGCTCCCGGCACGGGGAGGGCAGGGCACAGCCCGTGTCCAGGGGTGTGGTGACGGCAGGACCGGCAAAGGGCAGGGACCTCGTGCGTCTTGTGAGGAGCCCGGCCGAGAGCAGGGGCTTGGGCCTCAGGTGGCCTGGACCCGCGCTGGGCTCTGCAGGACCCGGAGACTCTCTGGGTGCGTTGCTGAAAGCCATGTCCTCTGCAGGCCATGGCAGTGCCTTGTGGCCCTGTTGCTCCTGCCCGCCGCCCTGCTGTCCGTTTGCCCCCTGTCCCCGGCTGTGGTTGGTCTCCAGTGCCCCGCGGGAGGTTCTTCGGAAGCGTTTGCCTCCTAAGCCACGTCCCTTGGAAAAATATGGTTGTAATATTTTTCAGCAGCATCTACACGCACACGATCACATTTCTACAACAGCCACACCACGTTCCATGTTTATGTGCTCATTACAAAAATTTTTATGGCAAACAAAATTAATATTTCAAAAGGACCTTATGCATTTAATAATTTCTGTGCCCCAAATGATGTCAAGTTTGCATTCTCCAGGGTGGGCAGGGGTGCGGAACCCGGGGGGGCTCTCGGAGCAGAAACGCACACCCAGGCCGTGCTGTGCGAGTGCCAGTGGTCTGGACCACACCCAGTCCTGGCCGGATCGCCCAGATGGTCCCGACCTTGTAGCAGAGGCATTACGGGTGATGTTCCGGGGAAATGCAGGCTCAGAGCTCCACGGAGCAGGTGCCCTGGCTGGGGCCTCAGTCTCCAGGGACTCTCTTGGCGGGGGAAGGGTGTCCCTGCGTCTGCCCCTGCAAGATGGTAGTCCCCAAGGACTGGCACTCAGGCTGCCTGTGCCAAGGCGGGAGGGAGGCCAGAGGTGAGGATCCCACCTGGAATCAAGCTGGTCTCCTGCTTGCCCTGGGGGTGGGGGTGGGCTGAGAGGCCTCGTCCTTCCACGCACCAGATCCCTGTCCCAGACCACTCCCTGTTCCGATGGGGAGACGACTCGGAGCACTTCCTAACAAGAGACCCTGGTCACAGGGAGTGAGTGCTGGCATTACGGCAGATTTTGAAGGCTCCTCCCGGCCAGGGCTGGGCACCCACCTCTGTAGCCCTCTCTGACGCCCGACGGCGGGCGGACACAGCCCTGACTGCCACGCTGGCACACGCGGGCCCCAGCGTGACCTGGGCGACAGCCTCCGCTCACGTTCAGGTGCAGGAGGCGTAGCAGGCAGCCCTGTGGCTCTGAAGGGCGAGCTCCGAAGGGCTCGGCAGACCATGGTAGAGAAAACTGCACCCCACAGTTCCCGGGAGAGGCCAGCTCTTGGGCCAGGGGCTGCGGGCCACACTCTGTGCCGCGTCCCTGACTCCGGCTGACCCAGCGCTCACTGCATTCCTGTTGCAGAAGAAAAAAATCCTTCAATTAACATTTTGTAGGATGAGGTTATCAATGCTCATGTCTGAAGACGCGAATTCTGTCCTAATTTCATTATTGGACTTTTATCGCAAGTTTATGTTTTGAGTAGCTGATTCTCAAACCAGGAAAACCGCAGGAAGGCCGGCAGAGCGAGAGCCGCGCGGGCCAGGTGCCGTCCTAGACCCTCGGGGGCTCACGTGGACGGGCTGCGTCTGCCGCTGAGTCTCGTCTTCCCTGGGTCCCAGGCGGTGTGGCTCCACGTCCGACTCCTCCGGGACAACACGTCTGTGCCACACGAGCGATGCGGTGAGGTCGCGGTGAGCCGGCCCGTGCGTGAGGACCTGGCCTGCGGAGCGTGGTGGGTTTCCCCTGGGCGTCGGAGGACACCGGCTTGGAGCTATGTGGGCTGGAGGCAGCACCCTCGTGCATGGCTTTGCTGGAAGCCGGTGGGCACCGTGACTTCTCTGAGTGAGTGAGGTCTAGGCTCCGGCCCCCAGGGCGCGATGCTGGTCCCCAGAACAGCTCCCGGGTCCTGCGGCTGTTCCCAGCCAGTGCAACCGGACGAGACAGAGGGACGTGGCCACTTTATGCCCAGTCCCCTGGGGGCAGGCTTCTCCATGCTGAGACTCCAGCAGGTACCAGGGCGCAGTCTGCGAGGCCCAGGTCATGCCCCAGAGTGTGGCCGTGGTGCCTCGCATGAGCTCGGGGGTGCCCCTCTGTTGGCGCTGACCCTAGAATCCAAGAGGTGGGGGTGTGAGGTCCAGGACTGCACGCGGAAGGGAGCACCCAAGGAACCCACTTCAAAGTCTGGTGGTTATGATGGAGGTGTGGGGTTTAGGGGTCATGATTCTTGGTCCACACTTCATGTGTTTGAAAAACCCCATCTGAGGGCCCCAATTCATCCCGGCCAGCATCCCACGTGCCCATCTGAGCACACGGAAGCATTGTTCCGAGCACGAGAGGATAAAGGTCCTTGTGGGGTGTCCCTGCCCCTGCGTCCCTCCATCCTGTCCGGCTCCTGCATGAAGCCCCCAGGGACGGTCAGTGCCTGCAGGAAGTGCACGGTCTCCGGGCGGCCCCAACAATCACAGGGCTGGCCGGCAGTGTCCCCCGCCCCATTACTGCTCTGTTTGGCGCCAGGACGGCTGGGAAGGTGATTAGGTCATGAAATTCACACAGAGGCTTCATCAGGCCCCAGACTGTGGGGCGTGGGGACCCCATCCACTGCCCCAGGGCTGCTGGTCAGCTTGCCATGGACACACACCACAGTGTAGCACCCACGAGGACCATGGGCTCTCAGCTGCCTGTAGAGCCCCGGGTACAGCCCCAGTCCTGCCTGTGACAGTCACCTTGCCTCTTTGGGCCTCCTCTGCAGACCAGGGTAAGGACTAAATCAAAACCAAACAAAACCAAATGAGGGGACAGTGAGGGAGAGGCGGGGCAGGCCCAGGTTGTCATCCAGGGATCTAAGCCCGGTGTGGACAGGGGTGGTGGGTCCACAGAGAGTGGGACCACTTCTGGTCCTGGGCCTGGGGGAACTTGGGGGTGGGGGCTCGCTGCGTGACTGGGTCTGTAATGGCCAATCCCAGGTGGCTGTGAGTGCAGCCAGCACTGAGGTTCCTGCTAAGTCTCTGGAGCAGAGGGAGGCCAGTGCCGTGGACACGTGGGAGCCGGGCTCAGCCACACCTCTGTCACCTCTGGAAGTGACAGGTGGGGCATTTATCCCAGGAGGTTGAGCTCACAGCCATGGAGGCTGGGCAGGGGGACGGGAAGCTGGTCCATGGGGCTAGCAGATGCCCGGCACAGGCCGTCTCTCCATGCTGAGCCCCTGACCTGGACAACAAGCGAGTGCAGTGTGTGGCGAACCCTGAGGAAGGAGCCCGTGGGAGCTACCGCAGTATGCAAGGTAAGCCAGCAGGTGCGCGAGCCCCCAGCTGCCAGCGACCCCAGGAAAGCTCTTCCAGCTCAGCCAATGGTACAGTCTCCTGTATCACTGGCTTTGACCTTGGCGGAGAACTCTGGAATGTGGAGCAGGAAGCTTAGAAATGATGGGATCCAAACCCTCACCCACTGCGGGTTGGGGAACCGGAGGCCCGCCAGGCTTGGCCAAGCGGAGTTCTCCCAGGAGAACAGGGTGCTGCTGGCCCGTGCGCTGGGGTGCAGGGGTCAACAGGCTGAGCTCACAGCCAGCGAGCCCTCCCTGATCATGACCTTCACGGAGCTCACTCTGCCAGCAGCCCGCTTTCTCAGCCTGTGGCCGAAAGGGACTTCCAAATCCTAAATATTTTCATGTAAATTTGTTTTTAGACTTAAGCTAAAAACACGATGATGTTGGAAGGAACACATAGCTAAGAGGCTGATTTTTTTTCCTGAAGATATTTTCATTATTTGATAAGGATTTAAATGGATTTTAACTGCCTCCCCAGATAGTTCTTTTTAAATGTTTTAATTTTAAGACCTTCCTGGCTTAATACGTTATACGGCACACCGTCAGGTTCCACATTCTCTGTCCTATCAGCCTGAATAATAGGAAAATGGGATAACAATAATACCTTCGCAGGGACAATTACGTGCAGCAGTCACGGCGCAAAGCTGGTCTCCCGGCCGCCGCTGGCTGGGGCCGTCCGTCCCCCGTCCTTACCCTCTGCCTCCAGGGGTCCAGGGCACTGGCCACGCCCGAGGCAGCCCAGACCCTAGAGTCCTTTCCCAGGGACCAGGGCGTCAGGAGTGAACGGACGCTTTCTGGTCGTGCAGGTGACTTGGCCCAAGCCCGTCCTGTCCAGCCGTCCACACCCGCGGCTCCTCTTCCCCGCAGGTTTCCGCACAACGGGAGCTGGCGCTGTGCAGCCGTGAGCTTCTGAGAATTTCAGCAGCTGGCCCAAGCTCGCCTGCTGAGCACCTGACTCTGACCCCACAGGCTCTATTTGAACAACACTGACCACCCATTAGCCCTGGAGGGAAACGGAGGTCAGGCATTTGCTGGATCTGTGGCTCTGAGCAGGTGACTTCTCTTGCCTGAGCCTCAGAAGGCATCAGAACAGGATACCGCGAGGGTCTGGTGGGGCTGGAGAAAACGCGGGCTTTGAGCCTCTGTGATGTCACCTGCTATCCTTACACGGGGAGTCCCTCGAAGCAGTGGCTTGACACTGGGTGTTGGAGGCCGCCTGCTGGTGCCCCGTCCCAGGCCCAGCGCTCACTGCCTCTTGTTGACTCAGTTCGTTCATCTGTGAAATGCGGGCAGTGGTCTTGCCTCTCCGGAGGGTCTGTGTAAGGATTTCATGAGTTGGTGCCTCAACGCGGAACGGCCGGCGAGAGCGTGCAGGGCTGTGAAGACGTCAGAGCAGCACCGTTGCTCCAGCGCCATCCGTGCCCGGGGCGTGACGCGCTGCGCCGGCCTGGCGGACGTGCCCGTGGCTGCCGAGCACCCCTGTGAGCTTCCGAGCCAGCAGGGGCTCTGTTGGTCCCATTCCTTCCCCTGAGACATACGGGGTGAGTACTTGCGATTTGTCACTGCATATCCCAACGTGGGACTTGTTCTGCATCCACAGGTGAGACAAACTGTGGTGGCTGGTCTTCAGGCCGCCCGTGAAGCCCCTGAACAAGGGAGTCCCAAGCCAGGAGCCCGGGGCTTGCTGTCTGGACCTCCCGGAGAGCCCCTCGGTCCCCGGGCTTTAGGCCGGCTGAGGAACCAGCACAGGAAACAACCGGCCGCGCGCTGTCCCTGTGCGATGCTGCCCAGAAGGGGCGGAGTACGCTGGTCCCGCCTCCCGGTGGCCGGGCCACGCTGGTGTAGCCAGAGCAGAATGGCTGGGGCCTTTATGGGCCGTTTCTATTTCTAGAATACGGCGTAAGTTGCAAAGTGATAATGCATGTGGCAGGAAATATTTATGGTGTGTAGGACTGTGATAACTATTTCTTTTATGTCCGAAATAAAACCCCCAGTCCCGAGTGTTTTGTGGCCTCTTTTATGTCTTCGCATTGTGGCCCTGGCTCTGTGATTCAGCCAAAATTTAGTGGCAGTGAACATGAGCTATGGGACGCTCCCCGACCCCGGCAGTTGTCAGCCCTGGGTGCCAAGAGCCGGCTCGGCCGCTTTGTCTGGAACGAAGCCCGGCCAGATGGGAAAGGGTCAGACGCAACACAGAGGAGCGGCTTCCCCAAACCCAGGGCCCGGGCCACGTCGAGCGACACGCTGGGCTCTGCACTTAGACCCAGCCCCGCGGGATGCCTCTTGTCCTGTTGTGGCAGGAGGTCTGTTACACGGGAGGGCACGAAGCCGAAGACAGGTGACGGCCGTAGGTCTGCAAGTCCGTTTGGATCCAGAGAGTACTCGGAGTCCGTCAGTCTGAGCTACAACGACGGGCTGTGGGCCAGACGCTGGTGTTAAATGCGGGTGTGGGGAGGTCGCGGAAGTCCCAGGGCAG
Organism: Mustela nivalis; assembly: GCF_964662115.1. Lineage (NCBI taxonomy): Eukaryota > Metazoa > Chordata > Mammalia > Carnivora > Mustelidae > Mustela > Mustela nivalis. Next base: position 185,358,424 of record NC_139021.1, read on the forward strand.
TGGAAGGGACACGTTCCTTGACACATCTTGCCGGCAAGTGACCTACTGAGAGAGAAGCACGTGGGACGCCCACCTTTGGAGACCCTGAGACGGAATCAGAGGACTGAAGCGGAGAGACCCGTCTCGGATGGGCGTGCTGTTGGGTCTCGGATGGGCATGCTGTTGGGTCGAGCGCCATCCCTGCAGACTCCGAGCCATGCTTTCTCTGGGAAGGTCGCCTGTCCTCTCCTGGAAACGGCCACCCTGTGTTTCTGTCCACTCAAGGCAGAGGTCACCTGCCAAATGACAGTCTCCACAGGGCCAAGACCAGGGCCCACATCCAAGGAAGGGCACATGGAAAATCCGAAATTCGGATGTTCCCAGCGTTTTGTGGAGAGAGTCATGGTCTCACCGGCTCTGAGGGCAGGACTGTCCGTGCGGGGGTGGGCGGATGGAGCAGGACCGTTTGGGGCCATGTTGCTCAAGCACACGTGTGTGCACGCCCACGTGCACGCCCACGTGCATTCCCAGCACACGCACGCGTGTACATACCCACGTATGCCCATCGGCGCTGGCCTCGGTGGGGGGAAGCAGCCGGGCCCGGCCGGCTCGTCACTGCGCCGCTGCGGCTGTCGTGTGCTCTGAGCTCCCCCATCGGGCACGGGCCCCGCAGGGCTCCACCCTGGCCCCGGTCTCAATGTCCCTCGAATGCCAAGGAGATACTGTCCTTGCGAGCTCAGCCTGACTCCCCTGAAATGAAAACGTTACGATGTCTTTGCGCCACGACTGGCCAGCCCGTCCTCACTCCGCCTCCCCTTAGACTGGGGCCCTGCCCTCCGCCGTTCCAGCCAGAGGGACAGAACATGGAAGCAGGGGGTGAGACAGTGTTTTCCCGGCCCCGAGCTGTGTCCAGTGAGCTCCCCGCTAGAGGTGACCACGTCAAAGGCAAGGGCAGCAAAAGCAAAAAGGCCGCGATGGAAAGACAAGGGTCCCTTCTGGGCAAACGCCGCATCGGGCGATCGGCAGTAGCCGGGTGTGCACAGTGTGTGTGTGTGGGGGGGGCGGCTCTTTCCACTCATGGAAATGCACCCGCAGGTAGAAATACTGCCTGGGACGTCCAGCCCTGCGATCGACCTGCTGGGACGCGTCGTCGGGGGCAGAGCCCTGGACGTGAAGATGATTCACGACTCCTGAGCTGGGCACGGGCAGGGCTGTCTGTTCCCATCCCCCGCAGTGGCGAGTGCGGAGAGCTCGGGTCAATACGGCATTTAGATAAAGAGGAAGGAGATTCGGGAACGGGGGAGTTAGGGAAGTGGGCCCTCTGGCCGGCCCGCCGAGCCCTGCAGAAGCTGTGTGCCCCTTGTGAGCCCGCACGCACCCCAACCTGCGCACCTGCTGGGGCTGCCCGTGCTGGCAGGACCTGGCATGAGGCTGCCCTGCGGACAGGACCGGGAGCCCAGCGTCCCTGCTGGGAGCAGTGAAGAGGCGCGCAGGCTGCCGGCCACTGTGGGGAAGGACGGTCACTTGGGCTGTCACCACCCCTCGGTGGCATTTCTGACAAGCAGGCTCAGACACTATGTGACCCTCCCCTTGCCTTCCTCCCTACCCCAGCTTGACTACAAATTTAAGAAACAGTGAATGGCAAAGTTCAGGGTCCCCTGACAGCTCTGGCCACATTGTCCCCAGCAGGCCAGTTCACGCCAGCATGGTCAGCGGAGCCTGCCATCCGGCCTCTTCATGCCACGAGGGCAAGCAGGCCTCTCGCTGGGACGTGCCAGCCTGGGTGCGTCTGCCGCTCCCGCAGGACGATCGACGGTGTCACAAGCCCTGATGCTGGCCCAGACGAGGGCTGGAGGCAGAAGGGCCCAGGAGTGTGAGCGCAGACGCGGCGGGAGTCCTGACCTGTGCGCAGACGGCTCCCGGGATGCGGCGTTGCCTGCTGGGGACCACGTTCCAGAAGGGGAGCAGGGGGCTCGGTGAGGGAGAGCCCTCAGGGAGCCTGGGGACGAGGACGGGGCCACAGAGATTCTCTGAGCGTGGAGGCTGCAGAATGACGCAGAGGCCAGCGCTGGGTCAGGGCGCGGCGTCCTGTCCACCGAGGGCGCGGCTGCAGGTCTAAACCACATCGTCCTTTGGGCATCAGCCAGTCTGGGGCAGAATCTGGGATCGTCAGGATGGGGCCACGTGGGGACGTATCACTGCTCTAGTTTAGGGCCAACCGGCTAGCGCAGGAGCACCCAGGGGCCCCCAGACCCGTCTTAGCTCCTCCAGCGCCAGCGGTAACGGGGCTTTTTCTAGAAGCGTGTGCTCGGGCTTCAGAGCAGCTGCCCAGAGAGCCCAGGCCGACGACGCGGCCCGGGGCCCCATCCCAGCTGTCCTGGGCGGGGAGCAGGGGGTGTTGTGCGGAGGTGGGCTCCGTTCCTGGATTTCTGCACAGCTCCCATCCGCTCACTCTCCAGCGCCCGAGGCCAAAGGCCTGCGCCAGGCTTTGAAGAGAAGGAGCTGCATCCTCCGATCCCAGACGTGCGTGTGGGGGAGACGCAGCCCCAGAGCCCGCTGCAAATCCCCCCATAATGCCCGACACGAGCTGCACCTGAGACGCACAGGGCCCGTGCGCGAGGTGGCGGGGAGACGGTCCGGAGAACGGGCTTCCCGTGTCTGCCCTGCCGGGCGCCGGGCTTGCTCGGACCAGGAGTGGGGTCAGAGCGGCGTCCGGTCCCAGGAAATCAGTCGGTTGGAAGTCGCCTGTTGGCTTTCTCGGCTCCGGGTGCTGACAGCAACCCATGGGGACCCGGCCCTGAGCGGTGGAGGGCAGGGCAGGGACGACATGGGGACGCGCTCCCCAAACTCAACACGCTGTGAAGCTCGGCTCTCACCTGGTGACGGCCCCTCCTGCTGCTCGAGAACAAGGGCAAAGTGAGGTTTGGCAGAACTGGGGAGAGACAGAGCCCGTGTGGACGATGCTGGCAGAACTGGGGAGAGACAGAGCCCGTGCGGACGATGCTACTTTATCTCTTGTCCAGGACGGAAACGGAGACTCAGGACCCATGAGAGAGGGCGCACATCACAGAGGCGAGCCCGATGGCCCAGTGTCCTCCGGGGGACCATACAATACAGAGGCCACACCTGCCAGAGAGTCCTGGGCTTGCTCTGTCCTCCCAAGACAGGCCCCAGTCTGTCCCGCCCCCACGGAGCCCAGGTCCCAGCTGTGCCCCTGTCCCTTCCTGTGCCTCACGGGGCCCCACGGCTGTGGACTCTCCTCAGGGGCCACAAGCCCCAGACCCTCTGTTCCAGCCCCTGCTCCCTCGGTGACCCTCCCCAGAGTGACCGCGCCATCTGCCTGTTTCTGCTGGTCTGCCTTCCCCACACCAGCGTCAAGCTCGCAGGGGCAAGGCCCCGTCTGTGTGGCTGCCTGTCCTGTGCTCTGTGCTGGTGACCGACCATCGCCCAACCTGGGAGCTCGCGGATAGCCGTGCGGCAGAGGACTGACGTGGTGGTTTACAGATGCCACCGTCCCCTCCACGCACGTCCTCCACACAGGCTTCCCGGAAGCCGGCGGGCCCTGCTCCTTCAGTCGCCCCCGAGGCAGGGCGGGGTGCTGAGTCTTTGGGGTAACACGACCGAGGAGGAGGTCACAGTCTGTCAGGAGGCCACGGGCCGTTCCCCGGGCACATCTTGCTTCCTGTCCTCTGAGCCTCCACACATACTGTTCCCTCTGCCTGCGCCCCAGGCCTCCGGCCCCCCACTCCCGCTCAGTCTCTGGACCTCGTTCCTATCCCTTCTCTCCTCCCGCACACCGGGCCGAGCGCTCCAGGGGGGCCCCTCCACCCGCAGTAACGGCTTGATCACGGGGTTGACCCCCACCGGTCTGTGAACCGTGCACGAAGCTTCCTTCCAGCAGAGCCTGGGCACAAAGGAGAGCCCCACGCATCCCGGGGGAGCCTCGGTGGTGGGGACAGGCCCGGGGCGTTCGGAGCACAGATTCCGGAGTCAGACAGACCCTTGCTCACTCCTGGCTGCCCCAGGACCGAGGCGACCTTGAGCAATTGCTTACACCTCCGGACCTCGGATCTTCTGTGAACCGAGAACGGTAACCAAGCTCCCCCGGGGACTGTCAGGACACTCGACGGGGCAAGGAACAGAAGCCCGGCCAGAGCGAGCGCTCATTGGATTATCTGCTGTGATTAACATTTCCGTTACTCAGAGATCAAGTAGCCCCGTCGCTCGGAAAGGGACCGTGTTCCTGTTTCTCGAATGGTAGAGCAAACCCCCAACTGCTGGCCTGGAACAGGGGCACATTCTGTTGTGCCCGCTGGCCTGCAGTTCGGGGGGACCCGGGGAGCCGAGGTCTGCTCTCCTTGGGGTCCGCGCTGCCTCTCAAAGGCCAGGAGCTCCGCACCCGGCTGTCGGTGCTGCTCGTCCCCCGAGACCCAGCCAGGCCTGCCGAGCACAGCTGTTCCGTCCACCCTTCCCGTGTGGCCCTCAGGGAGGCCGCCGCGACCCGGGACAGCAGGGGAGTCTGGACCCCCTTTAGCGCCTGCCGAGTCCCGCCCGCCGCTGCGCTTCTGCCACATTCTTGCTGGAGGCGTCGCAGACCCGCCAGCCCCACCCCTGACAGCAGTGGCAGCGCGCCCCAAGGGCACTGGTGATTGTGTCGGTGGGGGGGGGCATTTCGGGAGGTTCAGTCCACCACAGACTCGTACCAGAGCGGAGCGGGCGCTGCTCCGTGCTGTGGCTGGGAAGAGCCACCAAAGCCCACGGGGCCCTTGTCGATGGGGCCCTTGTCCACGTGCTGTCCCTCTCCTGCATCGAGCATACGTTTCTCTGATGAGCATCAACAACCGCGTTTTTTAAGTGCAGTAGAATTTTTAAAGACTGTTTCTTGGGAAAAAAAGAAGTGGGGGCAGAGAGGGGTTGTATCCGTGACAAACATCACCCGAATTCCCTGGAAACAATTCGGTTTGCCTCAAATTCCACTCCCTGCCAGAGCAGCCCTCGGACCCCCGCCCGCCTGACAGCCTCTCTCCCCTGCCGCCTCCGCACGGCCCGCCCAGCACGCGGTGGTTCTGGACGCTTCCCCTCCGAGCATTTCCCCCACCCACCCCCACGAGGGCATCACCCCAGTACCTCAACAGCCTTTCCCGAGGAATTGGGATGCTTTGACTTGGGTCTCATTGCAAATACCTTGTGGGGAAAATGAAAACAAAGTGTAAGTATTTGGGGAAAAGACAAATGAACCACTTTCTCCCACTATCGCTGTGGACAGTTTGAAGCAGGTCATCCAAATGGAGTCCCAGGAAAACAGGCGGTTGGGACCACACACTTAGTAAGGGGAGAGACCTCGAGCGAATTCAGGAGGAGGAATCGTCACGGCCGTCAGTAAGGAAACCAGCAGGAAGGAGTCCACTTGGGTTTCTCCTTTTTTCTGACTCACAAGTTCCAGCCGGATCACTGCTGCCCGGAGCCCGGCCCCTTCTGAGGAACGCCGCCCCCCCCGGGTTGAAGAACCCCCCCAGGGCTGAGGGGCTGAGCTCTTGGAGGGACCTCCATCCTGGGCCAGAAGCTCCCCGGTGGAGGAGGTGACAGGCGTGGCATCACCAAGAAGGCGTTGCACACAGTCAGGTGGGAAGGGAGACAGGTCTTCGCGGAAGGAAGGACTCCCAGTCCAGGGCCCCGGTGCCGCCGAGCCGGTGTGGGCGGGAGAGCTGGGCGAGGGCTCGGTCCAGAGGACGGGGATTGGCTGCCTGGTGCCTGGGGAGGCAGGGAAAAGGACAGGTTGGTCAGACGTGCCCTGGAGCCGGGGTGAGGACTCAGGTGGGACGCAGACGGGGAGGCTGAGGCCTCTGGGACACGGAGGTCTGATACGAGGACAGAAGGACCCGTCACCCTGCGTTTGCCGTTTGGTCTGGATGCAGCTGATGGACAGGTTCCGAGTTCCTGCTGGATTGCAGCAGCTCAGAGGTCACGATGGCGTTAGCCCAAGTTACCCAGTGGCATTTTGGAGGAAAGGTAAGTGCGACACAAGGAGGCAGAACTACCCTTTCAACGACATCTTCGTCTGCGGTCCTTCCATGATGTCACTAATTCACGGGGGAGACATAAGAGATGAATGACTTCTGCAGCCTTCCGAGTGGGCAAGTGTTGAAACACAGACGCGCAGACGCCGGCTGGTTCTGGGTCTTCTCCCTGAGGACGCCACAGCGGACCTGCCACCTCCCACGGCTCGCCGGCGGACAGCCGGCGAGAGACGAGCGTGACCGTGGGTGTCGACGGGTCATCTGTCTACGACTTTAAATAATCTAATTTTCTTAGATTCAAAATCACAGCTCTGTGAACTGAAATGGAAATTCCCAAACATTTGGGTGAGTGTCTAGGACTTTCCGTGGAGGCGCACGGGCGCCTGTGTGTCTGGGCATCAGGGTTGTGGGTTTTCCACCTTCCTCCAGCACCACGGTGAGGACCGCACGACGCCCTCTGTCCCCTGCTGGACCCGTCGCTGCGGTAGTTCCGCGTCTGGGGAACTACTCTTTGAGTCTGGGGACGGTAGCGGTGATGGTCGTGACCAAGTCGCGCTGACAGCAAGCAGACGGACGGCCTGGGGTCTGAGTGACGGAGCAGAGTCCACGTGGCCGTTAGGATCGAGGACCAGATCCCGGGTGGGCACGCGACGCCACGTGCCCGGGCAAAGCGGTGCGGGGGCCGCCTCCCACGGGCCTGACGGAGCAGGGCGGGAGCCTGGGCGGAAGCCGTGGCTGCAGGAGGCCCTTTCAGCCCCCGAGCTTGGCCGCGCCCGCCCAGGCTGAGCCCCAGGAAAGAAGCTTGACGGGCTGTGCTGTGCACACGCTCCATGGCCACCAGGCAGGGGGAGGGTGTCGGGGAGAGAGTCTGCCCGGGGCCCTGCAGAGCGCTCGCCGTCATGGGTGGCGACCACACTGCGGCCCCAGCGTGGCCGACCTTCCAGCCGGTTTCCATCTTCACGAGGCGAGGCTCATTAACTCAGTCGCGGGTCTGAAACCCAGCGGCTACAACAGTCACGGACCACGGGACGTAACGGGAGCAAGGAAGGGAGAGAAAAACCCACGTGAGAACAGGGTGCTGCGACCTCTGCTTCCGGAGGGTCATGGGACCGCAGCTGGGGATCGTGCCGTCGGCCGAGCACCCCGTGTCCCCCACCCCCTCCTGGCACTGCGGACCTCGGCCTCCTCCCCACTGGCCCTCGGTCTTTGGTAGCCCCAAATGGGTGCGGAGTGGTTCTCCAGGTGCCTGGGAGCCGCCTCAGTCCTGACCCTGTTCCGCCATCCCCATGAGATACCAGAAGCATGACTTCCCTTCAAGAATTGGGATGACGGCCCAGCACGCACAGCCACCGCCTTCTCTCCCAGGTGGCTTAGCACCATAAGGAGTCAGAAGGGCCAGGATCCCAGCTTCTGTGAACCGGACCAAGGTGGTGGGTTCTGCCCTGGGGCAACAGGGTTTCCAAGTTCACCAAGCCTGGGGTTGTAGGGACGAGGGTTATTGTGTACAATAATGAGGGGGCCACTCCCACGTCCCCTGTTTGGTGACCAGAGTCAAGCACCGTGATTCCAGGGAGATGGCTGGTTTGAAGCCAGCAGGTGACTCCCCTACAGGACACCACCCCCCTCACAGGGCCTGGTCCCACCGATGGCACTGTGCCTTCAGCAGGCGAGGGCTAGTGAATTTGGTGGCCATGAGCCTATGGTGGCAACATCTATCCCTTAGACTGAAGGTCTTGGTCGAGAAGGAACTTCGTGGGAAGTTGTGCCGTACATGAGCCATTCCATAAGGGCATGGACTGTGTCATGGGAGGGAAGGAGAATGGGCCTCTGAGAGATTCATTTTGTGAAGATGAATTACTCCCCATTAACAGTGACAGGACGTCATGGGAGGAACCGGGGAAGGGGTCCGTGTGGGACACGGAGCAAGAACCAGCTGGTGAGGGAGACACCGGCCCGGCTTCGTAGGAAGGGTCCGGGGCGTGTGGACGCCCAGCTCCGGGCCCGCCCATGCTCCCCTAACCTCTCTGTCGCCCATGGCCCGATCCTGTGCCTTCCAAGCCCCCCACCAGGGGGCTGCCCGCCCGGCCCGCAGATCAGTGGGGATCCGTGCCGTAGGCCCTTCGTCCTCTCCCAGGGAAGCTAACAGGACTGTCCTTCAGGAGAGCTCATGCTCTGCCCCAGAGAGACGTGCGTCCGCCTGCTCTCAGGGGCCACACCTGACTCGCGGAGGGTGGGCTGCAGCCACAGCAGGACATGCGACCCCTCGGCCAGGCCGCGGCTCTGGCCCTCAGCTGACGGATGACGAGGGGTCTGCGGGCAGCAGGGACGGGCATCAGCGGGGAGCCAGGTGCCGAGGGAGCTCGGGGCCCCGCACGCCTCCGAGGACCATAGGAGCCGGCCTTGCCTGTGTCGTCCCCGTCTTCCGCTCATCGCCGCCGCGCGGGTCCACTTCACGCCGGTGGGTCAGTGAGCTCAGGGCCGGGGGGCCGGTGCCATTGTTCTGTGCTGGCTGCCAGGCAGTGAGTCCCCACCAGGGCCAGCGGCAAGTCAACCGGTTCTGGAGCGGACGGTCCAGCAGGCCGGAGGGGCGCAGACGTGTGAACCTCACGGTGTCCGGAAGCCCCCGCTCCGTCTCGTCCCCGGCTCCCCGTGCCGAGCCCCGCGCAGCCAGCAGCCCCCCTGCCTGAGATCTCTCCGGGTGCTGCTGGGCAGAGGTGTGCCCTGCATGACGCCACCCCACGAGAAACTCCCCGGCACACTGTGGGGGAGGGTTCCAGCCCTCCCGGAGCCACGGCTGCACCCGTCCAGCGAGCTCCCCAGCTCCGCACGGCTCGGGAGAGGCAGGGGCCTGCACCTGCCCCACCTGCTCCCCTGCAGGCACCGCTCTGAACTCTGGGGGTGATGACTGTTACTCCTGGTCCTCCGGGGTACCAATGCTCACTAGCCGCATTACTCCAGGGCCGCACTCCAGCCTAATAATTCTCTCCATTAAATTGCTCTGTTCTGGGCGACCTCTCCAGCCCCCTCCCTCTCTGGGAGCTTTGTACGACCCCTCAGCGGGCTCTGCTTCACGGACGCTCAGGAAGCCTGGCTTTGCTGCCCACCGGAGAAATAAGGACATGAAAATAAACAGGTAACATTAAAAACTCTCTGTTTACAAGGCCGTCTCTACTTCCGGACCCGCAGGGACCCTGTCTCCCGGCGTCGGCCTCCTGCTCACGCCCTGGGTGCCCAAGCCACGGGGTTCCGGCTGGACCTGGGCAATGGCCCCAGAACCCAGATCCCGGAACCAACACAGGAGCTATGCTCACTGCACCGGTGCCGAGCCCAGGGACCCGCCGTGACCAGTTTGTGTGATGAATACGTGGGGTGGAACTGGCCAAGCACCGGTTGGGCGAGGATGGGCGTCCCCGTGCGTGGGGACACCTGCAGCCCCTCCAAAGAGAGGCTCCGTGAACCCCGTGATAAACACACAACGATTAAGAGACACCGTAGCTGGGCTGTGGCCGACGCGGCCCCTCCGGGCCCAGGGCCTAAAAAGCAAGATTTTAGTTTGCACACTCCTCAGCCTTTGTACGGACACACCAACGTCTTCACGAGTCTCTCAGGACACAGTGTCTTCCCTGAAACACATTTCTGCCGCCGAAGATCGTGTGAGAAGTCTTACCACAAAGCCACACTGGTTTAAAATATTTATTAATTAAAAAAAATTTAAAATTCTTTTTATACAAAGATGATGAGAAAAATCTCATGCAAACTCTGGGCATTACAATAAAAATAACTCAAATATTAATATGATGATTTTGTACAAAATAATTCCATTTTAAGTAGGACCTCCGGCAGCACAGCCGCCCTCTCCGGGCCCGGCACCCCCTCGGGGACGAGGCGATGCCCGTCGACTCCTGCAGGGGTCCAGGGTCCACGTGCAGAGATGCTCACGGTCGTCACTATGATTGGTGATGAATGTCCTACGGCTACTACTCAGAACACGGGACCGAGACCCAGCACACTCGCGGAAGGAGCTCGGCATCGCGGACGCACGAAGGTTTTCAGAAAAGTTTCAGATAATCGGCTCAACTCATGAAAACGCCTGGAGACGGTTATAGATGTTTCTGCTGAGTTACAACCCGCAGCAGATTTATAATTTGTATATATTACAAGGAATTTGCATAATTAAAACAATTAAAGGAGCGACCTACCACGGCAATTAGAAATGCGTCAAACTCGGAACATCGTACAAAAGAGCTTCAATATGAAACAGTAACCCTCGGAGAGCAGCCCGCGCCCGCGCCCCGCGCCGCCCCGCACCTGGCTCGTCGCGCCGCTTGCACACTCATCTCATTCTCCGTAGCCTGAGTCTGTTTTCCTTGTCCCGTTTCTTAAGGATAAGGATGAACTGGTTGAAAAAATGCTCCTGGTCCTTCTTCTTTTGAACAAGTCGAAACCTTTGATCCCGGCCGTACTTCTCCGCAAACTCCTTAAATGTGGTTCTGAAAAACAAGAGATTTTCTGAGAAACCCCTGCCCCGGGGGTGGGTGTGACGTTTCTTGGCATCGCCTGGGGGTGGACAGCCCCTTTCACCAGATCTGGCTGTCATCCGGCCGCAGGGAAAGGGCATGAGGTAGACAGCGGGACACGGGGACAGGACATGGGGCAGGCCATGGGACGGGTACAGCGGCGGGGGGCAGTTTGGGGACAGGCCCGGGATGTGGGGCAGGGCCGGGACGTGGGGCAGGTCGGGGACGGGGCGGGACCTGCGGCATGCTGGGGGACACTCAGGGCATGGGGCAGGTACGGGACTGAAGGCTGTAACTGTGGCCTCTCACCCCTGCCCCACCTGCTCCCGTGCTGGGTGTCACTCCCCCCGGAGGGGCTGGCAGGGACCTGATCCCCTGAACCCTGCTATGGCTCCGTCTCACCAGCGTCTGGCCTCTGTCCCTCAGAGCTGGCCACCGCCCACCTGTGCCCATTACTGCCGTGGCCGCCAGGGTCCCCTCCTGTCCGTGGCTCTCTTCATCTGCTGGCTGCCCCAGGCCACTCTTGCTGGCCCTGGGCCCGGCGTGCCCATCCTTGCTTTGGCACTGGTCACCACTGGAAGGCAGCGTGGCTTGTTTGGGGAGCCTCGCCCTACACTCAGGATCCTTCCTGGCCCTTGCCATGGTCACGACCACGACCCCCTGTGGCTCCCAGCCCCATCCCAAGACCCCGAGAGCTGGGCAGGGGGTGGCTCTGGCTCTCCATGTGGCTGTGGGGACAGGGTCAGAGCTAAGAAGCACTGAGAGGCTGCCTCCAGGGATGCTCAGATGGTCTGTGTTGAGCTCACCTGCCCATCCAGCGTGCAGCGACTCGACTGCACATCTAGTAGAATGCGCAGGGAGCGGCAGGGAGAAAATGACATACGCACAGGAGTCACTCATTTTCCCGGGGTGTGTGTGTGTGTGTGTGTGATCATTCTCCTAATTGCTCAATGAATTTTGAATATTTTCTCCTTTGTTTTCATCAGAGGAGGGGAAATGTGTTGGCTTATTGTTAACATTTCACCAATGGACAGATCAAGAATATTATGTAAATGTTCCTGATGAGGATGTTGGTGATGGTGATGATGGTGATGTTGGTGGTGGTGATGATGGTGACGGTGATGATGGTGGTGGTGATGAACGTGGTGGTGGCGATGGTGGTGGTGGTGGTGGTGGTGGTGGTGGTGATGGTAGAGATGGTGGTGTTGGTGGTGGTGGTGCTGGTGGTGGTGATGGACCTCCCTTTCACCAAGCTCCTTCCAGGTACCAGGCAGTTTGCTTCCCTGCCAGCACCCCACAGGGAGCCTGCTGGAGCTGTGCTGCCTGCAGATGAGACCTGAGACCAGAAGCTCAGAAACGTGTGACGCCTCAGCCACTGCCACACTGAGGAGGGGCTGAGCAGGCTGTGCCCCGAGGCAGGGGCCCCAGATCATCTCCTCTCTCCTAGAGTCACCATGTGGGGGACACAGAAAAGCCGGTGTTCTCATCTCTAATGGTAGAAAAGCACAATTACAAATGTCTAGAAGCACAGTTGCTTTTCTAGATTAGCATTTTGTGATGGGGATCATTCATGCTACATTTTCTCCCATTCAGAAAATATCTGCTCTTTAAACTCCCGCAGTTTTGTCAGAACCCAACCCGACCCGGAGAACTGGACAATCTCCCACCGCATAGGTCTTCATAGAAAGCAACGTCAGTTAACATCTATTTAAAAAAACGATGCTGTACTAAGGGATTATTATAAAATACTAACACATACGTGTCCACTTAGACCTAATGTCCTAAGCCCAAATGAAAATAAACCACACTTTTTGTTTATAAAAGTGATAGTTCTGTCATTTCAGAAGTAGTGCACATTCATTAGTTTTTGAATATCAGTCAACGGGAGCTAATTTTTAAGAACAGTGAAGTCCACGTACTTTCCTAATTTGTGATGTCAGCCCCCTGTGGGCTTGTTCTATTTCGTGGGAGTGATGGTTATTGTATGTGCATTTTGGCAACAATGTTACCAGGCCCATTTACTCCAGCGAGTTCACCTCCTGTCTGCACTCCAGTCGACCGGGAAGGCATCTGGAGCCAGCGGGGTGGGGGTGGTTCATGTTCCTGCTGCTGTCTGTGGCCTGTGTGTTCAGTCTCTGATCCCTAGATCTGAAGTAAGACCCCCCCTCCCCAGTGCTGACCTGCTGATCATTTAGACCGTGGGGTCAGGGATGCCAGGCTGGAAAACCAGGCATCTGGGCAGCGGAACAGAGGGACAGCGGCGCAGGTGGTGGGGAGGGGCAGGGAGCACGGCGGCCACTGGAAGGCTCACTCCCCCTCGGCAGGGAGGAGGCGGCTTCCCTCCCCAGGGGGTCGCCGTCATCACACTCGTGGTGTCTAGGGCCCGCTGGGGTGTGCGGTTTAACAGACCCAGACCATGAGAGCCGTCTGCGGTCAAGGGCAAACGTCCGGCCTTGGGGACGCCCGGCGTCTGTTTCGTCTCCGTACCTGGGTGACACCTTAGACTCCTCCAGAAGCTTTTTGAATTCTTCTTTGGCGAGCAGCAGTTTGCTTTTCTTCTCCTTGTATTCTTCTTTTATCCTTGTCTTGACGAACTGTTCAAATATCTTAAAACACACACACAAGAAAGGTATTACGAGGCTGCGCATCAGAAAGGAAATCTTGGGCTTCAAACACAGCACGAAAGCACAGCGAGAGGGCCTGTGGCTCGGCCCTTCTTCTCCGTAGCGGCTGGGGCTGAGGCCGGAGCCTTGCAGGGGAGGCACTCTCCGCGTCATGAGACAAGTGTCTGCCTGATGAAGTCTGGGTCCCTACGAGGCGCCATCTCGGGGTCAAACCCCGAATCAGCCCTGCCCGGGGAGGTGCAGGATGGGCGGCGCAGCCCCGTCCGGAGGCCACGGGAGCTACTGAGGGTTCCAGACGCCCAGCCCCGCTGCCCCCATGGTTCTGGTCTAGGAAGGCTGTGAGTAGCTCGTCCGGTCACACCATCTGGCTGACGGTCACATCGCCGCTGGTAGTCCCAGTAACACGACAGATTGTGTCGTCTGTTCTAGTTGATTCCTCAGGAACAGAATGGCATTTGGGTCTCCAAATACGATTTTACCTTCGTGAAAAGAGAGTCAACCTGGCATCTCTGGTTCCCCACCCTCCAGTCCCTAAGAAGACTGCCTGTGAGCGTGGGGTCTGGTCATCGGGGGTGCATGCGGACACAGGAGGCCTCCTCTGGGCATGTCAAGGAGCCTCTAGGTAAACCCCCCGAGTGCAGGCCAGATGCTCAGCTGCCGCACTAGCCCCTGTCTGACGAGAGGTGGGTTTTGCAAGCTAAGCCAAAGGGAAAACCACATTCCCTAGCCTAAAGGTACGAGTGTGGTCTGTCAGGCAGGTGCCCCGGTGACTCTGGGACTGTAGCTCGTGCAGACTGAAAACCAGCCGCCCACACAACCGCACGATGCCGTGAGCATGTCTGCGGCCGCCCCGGAGGATCTTCCCTCGCCAGGACCAGGGCGGCTCCTTGCTCTAACAACGGCAAGTCGCCATTTATGCATCAGAGCTTAGAGGGGGCCTTGTGCTGTGGGAGCCCTGAGAGCTTAAGAGAGAAAACACTGGAGATGATGCCAACGTGTGTGCAAACGTAAATAAAAAGATCGTGAAGATCGCACGTGTGATCACAGAAGGCCAATACGCAGCACTCCTGAGCCAGCCCGGTCCCTGGCCACGGCAGGCGTGAGTCGGAGCCACGGGCTCTGGGGTGTCCCGCCCACTTGCCCCAGAGCGGGAGGGGGACGCGCCCCCATGGCCACAGCAGGGGCGTTCTCCGGTTCTCTCGGTAACCGCCGGCCCAACGGGGTTGGGCAAACGGAAGCCGCTCTCCTCCGGGCGAGTCAGCCTCAACGGGAGGCGCCGGGGCAGGACGGAAACCGAAAGGGTGGGCCTGTACGTCGAAGTGAAAGCCGGGTCCGCTCCTCGCGCCCGCTAGGCCGGTGGTGTCCTAGCCCTGCAGTAGTCTTACAATTTAGGTTCCGAGAAGAGGCGAAGGCAGGCTCATCCCCCACACAGAAGCATGGGGCTCCGTCGCGAGTCCGAGTTTCGCTCTATTCGTTTTGAATCTGGACAGAAGAAACCCTGCCTGGCTGCGGGGTCGGAGGCTGCAGGGACCCCGCCTCTCCGGTGCCGGAACCACCGGCCCAGCGAACCCGATTTCGCTCCTCCCCCTGGGGCTGCTGCTCCGCGGAGGCTGCTCTAAGCCAACGCGTGGGTCTCCTTCCCTCTTCGACCCGTGATGCTACTTTCATTCAAGCGGAGCAGGACTTTTTAAAAGAGGCCTCGCTCACTCTTACCTCCTAATGGCACGATCTATGGTCATAAAAAGGGAACGTTCTCTGTCACCATGGAAATGGGTCTGAGAGGTGCTGTCCGACCCCTAATCTGGGCTCAGTCACTTCTCCCCCGTAGGCCCTGGTGGTGGCGAGGTGGCGATGGGCCACCAGGAGCTTCAGCTCCCCCAGGAAAAAGCCACCCACGCCTTTGTAGGTAGGACTGGGTGTGCAGACGGCCCTAGTACTGCTTCCTTCCCCAGGGGCGCTCCAGCACCGGTGCGCACAGCCATGGCCGCCTTTCCCCGGACCACCTCTGGTTTGTCTTACGAACTCGGCACTCAGTCATGGGCTCTCTGGCACTGCTGGCCTGGGCGGCTCAAGAGGCCACTTCTTGCTCTTCCCCACAGGCTTCCGCAGCCAAGCTATAGGCTATCGATACAGGCCTGCAGGGACCTGGGGCTTCCCAGGGGTCCGAGGGGGTACTTGGTGTGAGCTGACATTCCAGTCTGACCAGTCTCCAGGGCATGTCCAGGCCTGGGCCCGGGGTCCTGGCCCCCCGCGAGTCTCAGCCCGCCTGCCTGGCACCTGCTGCTCTGGCCATGGCTAGAAGGACAGCTCCATGGGTTCCCCTCACCCCGGGTCGGGGGAACTGCTCATCACCACAGCCACCTGTGCCCCGTACGCCCCACTCGCTCAGAGGCGGAAGAAAGCCTGAGGCCATAAATGGGCTGTTTCTCTGCGGGCGGGTAGCCTCACTTCCTCAGCTTCCCCCAAAGGGTGAATGCCTTCCAAACACCCCCGTGAACTGGAGAGGACTGTCCTGACTGCCTACAGATGTGCAGATGGTCGGCAGATGTGAGCCAGCGCGCTCCTCACTGCCGCAGAGAAACAAGCTTCTTACCTGTTTTCAGAGTCGAGTAGTCAGACTTTGGTCCTTAATATCACAACAAAAGGGTGCGACAGAATCGGTGATTGCCGTCTGAGCTTTCTTCGGATTCTATGTGTATAATCTAACCTTGTCTGGCTCTGTTGTGACTCTTCTTTCTTTCTTTCTTTTTTTGGAGCCACTGCTAGCACATTTTCTACATTTTTTAAATGTTTCTTTCTGGAAAATACAGCTCATGGGAAATGCAGTGCAGGGACCATTAATTCTAAGGTCGTGAAAGGTCCAAGGTCTATATTCTAAAGCGGCCAGTCTAGGGCCATCCCAAGCACAAGGCTGCGCTGGGGGTGGGGGTAGCAGGGGGGCTCTGCCATCTCTGGGACCATCAGGGTCCGCAGTCCTGAGGCTCTGCCTGGCTCTCCTGGTGCTTCCCTGGTCATCCCAGCACGGGCTTGAAGGAACTTCACGCCATGACAGAAAGGAAGAGAAAAGAGCCCCTTCTGACCCCTTGGCCCCGGGCCCTCCTGAGCCCGTACAGACCGTGGTGACCCAGCACCCGCTGCAATCACTCTCAGGCCCCTCTGTTTCAGGGGCTGTTCTTGATGACCCGCTCTCCGTGTGCAGGAGGGAGAGGCAGGATTGCCTCGGGAACCGGAGACAAGCACATCCAGATCTTCTGGAACTGATGCCAGGGCCCTTCCGGCCGGGCTCCGGGGAGACCCTCTCCCCCGCCAGACCCTGGCTGAGCTGTGCAGGCTCACACGTCACGGCTTCAGCCCCTCCCCGGGGTCGGCACAGCGTCCCTCTGTCCCTCTGCCTCATCTGGGAAGCAGTACTGGCTCCGTGACCCGCTTTGTCAACAAGCCAGGGCAGACTTGTCAGGTGAAACTGTCCTGTGATGCATTCCTGAGCTTTCTGGGGACCCGCGTTCTAGGACCTCCCTCTCCCTGCTCCTCCCTTCACTGGGCCGTCTTCCCCGTCCTTGTGATCAGATATGACCGTAGGTCTCCCTAACACACTCTTCTGGGGTGTGGTCCGTGTTCCCAGCACAGGCAGCCCCATCCTCGGGTGGGAGGGTCTCCCCTGTGGGGTCACCCCCCGATGGTCTGCGAGGCACAGGGAGGGGTCACCTTCCCCGGCCTGGTCACCGCTCCCACGCACCAGCTCACGAGCGAGTACGCTCCGTCTGCCACTGCCCTTCCCCTCTGAGCACGCGACACCACACGACACGACAGGCAAGCATCCCCCGGTGGGGACGGGGGGTGCCGTGCAAGTGTGCACGTCCGGAACCCCCCACCACGCCTCGTCCCCGCCTTACCTGCTTCCGCTCCTCCGAGTTCAGCAGGAGGTAGCGCGGATCAAACACGATTTTATGTAACTCCTTCTCCCAGGTAGAAAACGCGGACACCTGAAGAAAGATATTCAATAGAGTCGCTTTTAGCATCGAGGCTGAGCCTGATCACTGGTGGGAACCGCATTAAGGGACCCCAGGCTCAGCGGCGTGCCCAGCTCTCTGGGAAACCGATGCTTGAGATTTGATTCCTGCACTCGCGACAGACGCGACACCCGCGACACCCGCGACACCCGCGACACTGTCTTCCTTGGGTGTCTTCCAGGGCCACCTGCCTCCGATCGGAAGCCCCGGTTACACCCGGGGAGCCGGAGCAATCTGGGATGTCATGTCTTGGCTGAAACGTTCGTGAGAACCGTCAGAACACCACGGCCATGACGGGGCAACTTCTTGCAAACAGTTGATTTTCTAATCAATAATTAAACGTTTTCAGGAAGGTTATTTTTTTAAACAAACTATCTTATTTTACGGTGGTTTTAGATTTACGGAGAAGTTGTAAGAGCATTACAAACCGACACGTCTTACCCGGCTTGCCACGATGTTAACTCCTCGCACGGGTAGGGACCCCAGGTCTGTCTACACTATTGCTACCCAAGGTCCTCACGAGCAACTTCTTAGGTTTTCACACGGGTCTCTTCTTCTCGCAAGGGTCCCACCCAGGACATCACATGACAGGAAGCGTCGCATCTCCCAAGGCCCCTCTGGGCTGGGAGCGTTTCTACTTTCCCTGCTGTTTGGACCGGTTTTGATGGGTGCCGGTCGCGCCGTGGACGCCCCTCCGTGGACTGATCTCAGCTTTGCTCATGACGAGACGGGGTTCTGGGTCCCAGGGGAGGAGCCCAGAGACGGGCACTGTGGTCAGCACGCGCCCTCGTGGTTCTCACTGTCGCCGTGACGTACAGCAGGTCGGTGTTGGCCCCGACCCCCTGGCTGGGGCTGCGTCCCCAGATCTGTCCCGCACGTCCACTCTCGGTTCCCCTTCCGTGCTCGGCTGCTGGGGGACCCACTCTGTACAGCCCACGCCCAGGGCCACGCTCCGCTCTGGGGGGCGGGGGATCCGAACACCGGTCACTTGGCATTCTGGATGGGACGGTCACCCGTTTCCCACGTCGACTTCTTTATTCCCTCACTGACTTGCTCACAGACTCGTGGCTGTTTATTCCACAATCTGGGCGATGACCCGATGTGACTTCCTTCTTGTGCTCGAGTGGCTCCAGCTTTGGCCGTGGAGGGCTTGGCTGGTGGGCCGCTGTGTGCCTTCGGCTAGGCTGCCGCTGGGGGGGGGCACCTCCTTATTTCCTGGAACTTTGAGGCATCTCTCCCGCCTCAGCCCCAGAATCCGACAATTCTGCGGGAATCCCGGTCCCCCTGTTGAAGGACTGAGACAGTCGAGTGTGCCCCGGGCTGTGGGACGTGCAGCTGCCGGCTTCTCCTCACTGACAGAGCACGGAAGTGTTTAAGTCATTCACACGATAGTGCACTCGCTTAGAAACACTGACTAAACATTGACTCTGCCGTAGGCCCCGCGCTGCGTGCTGAGGACCCAGAGGAAGTCAAGGTCCCCGACACCGGAAAGCGCGTGGTCTGGACTCGGGCAGTTAAGGAAGCTCACGGCCTCCCGGCAGGCACCTGTGGTGGAGACGGGCCCAGGGGCCACGGGGCGCCTCCACCAGCTCCGGGATGAGTGTCCAAAGCACGGACTCTTCTGGAGCACGGACACTCGTCAGGCTCCTGAAGGGATGGGACGTGTCTGGGAAGGGCTGCCTTGGTGCTCTGACCATGTCGTGAGCTGGAGGGACGTCGGGGCTGCAGGGGGGCAGCGCGGTTGGGGGTGCAGGAGCCCAGGAGGAGCCGGAAGCGGCGGCAGCGTCCCAGGCCGACTGAGGAAGCTGAGCCTTTTCCCCCGGGGGCCACGGCCACAGGTCACGTGCGTTTCAGGAAGGCTCTTCGGGGCTGGGTGGGGTGTAGGGGAGTCGGAGGCTAACGGGCCGCTAACTGCCCTCTCTCCCTCTTGCCTTTGGACACGTCAAGGCATTCCCGGTAGAGACACAATCCTAATGTGCTTTACTTGTCCAGCCTAACATGTGGGTTTTTTTTTTTTTAATGGACACTTTCTATCTTTCCTAATAAAAATAAAAGCCCCTT
The DNA here is from genome assembly GCF_964662115.1 of Mustela nivalis. Lineage (NCBI taxonomy): Eukaryota > Metazoa > Chordata > Mammalia > Carnivora > Mustelidae > Mustela > Mustela nivalis. Next base: position 185,377,632 of record NC_139021.1, read on the forward strand.
TTTAATATTCATGAACTGCACTCCTGGGCAGGATGACCCAGTCTCCCCGCAGAGACTTTCTCCCAAGGACTGAGAACATGATGAAATGTGGACCAGCCGCAGGGACAGGGGGTTCCCTGGGGAAGTGTCCAGACCGACTGACCCCGTGGTTCTCTGCCCCTGACCACAGCAGCACCGGGGCTCTTGCCAAGAGAAATCGTGGGCAGCACAACTCAGCCCACACAGACGGGCTCCCAACCACCCCAGAGGGCCCCGGCAGACAGCGCCATCTCTGCTCACTAGGGAAGGCAGAGCATGGCTGAGAGCAGGTGCTCGGAGGGTTTTGCAGATCTGGACGTGTAATACGATCGCTCTTTAAAAATTAATAACTTATGGTTGCCTCCAAAGGAAGTCCCCATCTGCGTGCGAGGCAGGGGAAGCCGTTTCGGCAGGGACGGTCACTCACAACGACAGAACAGGTACTGTCCTACCCTCTGGGGGCCAGGCCAGCAGGTGCATCAGGTTCGGGGAACAGTGGCTGCGGTGGACAGAGGCACAGCCAGGCGGGGGGCCCGGGGCCGGGGCATCACAGCAGAAGGGGAGGGTGGACAGCTGTGCGTGTGACCGGGCCCCGCTCGGGCCTCATGCGCGAGGCCCCGCTGTTCCCCGAGGACTTGCTCCTGACAACTGCAGGTGGGACAGACGGGGAGAATTGCTTCTGAGGAAAGCCTGACTCCCTGGGCCTGACTCCCGTGCCCCCAGGGGCATGTCTCGGTTGGGAAGCTCACCCCATGGGGCAGGGCTGGAGGCCGCCCGTCTCCGGCTGAGCCCTCCTCAGACTCATGGCCACCAGTGCTCCCTGCCACAGCCCCTCCATGCCAGCGTGGCTGACTTCCCCACAGCTGGCAGGAGAGTCCGCATGGACGTCCGAGTCTTAGGGAAGATCACGTCCCAAACCCCACCATCCTATTCACTGACCTACCCCTTCTCAAGGGAGGGGATGACCCCGGGTGCACCCTGGGGGTGGGCACCTCGGGGCTGCCTGAGGACCTCGCCCCTTGCCAGGCCCCAGGACTAAGCACGCGGCTACCTCTCTCGTCGTCTCGCCGGCTCGTCTGGGGCTCCGGGGCTCCCACGTGCTCGTGTCCTTGAAAGGTGAATTCCTCAGCCAATTTCACGCCGTTTCCTGCAGAGCGCCGCGGTTCCTCTGAGCCTGGCTGGGTCCCGTGCCCAGTCTGTCTCCCCCGCGGGGCTGGCTCCGAGAGCCCGAGATCAGCTCCTGTCACCCGCGATCCCGGACTGGTCTGTGCACCTCGGCGAGCCGGCCACCGGGAGACTCCGCAGCTCTGGGGGGCTGGCCGCCTAGAGTACTCCCGGGGTGCGATCCTGGGGCTGTGCCGCCGACCTCTCCCCGGCACTCGGCCCGTCCTTCATGTCGTCCAGCCTGGCAGCATCGAGGGCACTGACTGGACGCGTCCCCGCGCGGCTCCAGGGCCCCGCCTTCCCAAGCCCGCAGACTGGCCGGCCGGTCACCAGGCCCCCGAGGCCTCCCAGCCACCCTCCCCGCTTCAGAGGGGGAGCCCCGACCGGCTGAGCTCTGAGCTCCTCTGAGCACTCATCCCAGCTGGAAGGGCCCCCCGGCGGTGCCCCATGCTCGGCGGCTGTCCCCCTCCCGGCCGGGCACAGGAGAGGCTGACCCTCCGCCGGAGCCCGCTGAAGCTGACCGCGGCCTCGTGCAGAGAAGAAAAACCTCCAGATAAAACGGGTTCTGACCTCAGCCTCAGCTTCCCCAAAGCCTCTCTGAAGACTGAGGAAAAGGGTCTCGTCTGGGGTTCTGGCTGGAACGTGAGAGGACAGCGGGCTTGGGGAGGTCGTCACAGCCCGAGGCCCCCGTGGGCAGGGCGCCCGAAGGAGGAGCTGGACCCTGCTTCCATCTTCAAGGCCAAAGGCCACTCCGAGCATCCGTCAATGCCCAGCTCACGGAAGGGCCGGGGGCCGAGGGGCCAGGGAAGGGGGGAAGGCGGCAGGGGATGGTCCTGCCTGCCCCAAGCACCAGGGAGCAGGGCACGGTGTCCTGGGGCACACTCGGGGAGCGCCGGGGCCACCGGGGAGCCAGGCAGGGCTGCAGAGCTGCCCAAGACTGTCTGTCCACCCGTCCGTCGTCGGCACCAGGCTCGTTGCCTCCCGCTGGCTCGGCCAGGGTCCCACCCGCAGCGGCTGCCGTCCGGGCTCAGGGATGCTGCTGGGGGGCCCCGGGGTCTCCGGGGGGCTCATGTCCAGCTCAAACACAAATGCACGTACTTCAGAAGCTGAGGTTTTGCCCAAACTTGACCCTCAGACGCACTGTGTTTACACGCTCCTTGCTCTGTAGTATCAGCAGAGCCCCGGAATCCCAAGCGTGGACTGTCCAGCATCACATGGCTTCTCCGCCCTGTCTCACGGCCTCCCCGCCCCGCGGACAGCAAGCATCTCTCAGAAGCTCACGGCTCTGCGACAGGAGCTCTGGCCTCGGGGACGCGGGCACCGCAGCCACACGGTGTGGCCAGCACGCTCCTGCCTTCAGGCTGCGTCCACCCAGGGGCCATAGGACGGCTCTGCGGGCCATCTCCGCGCACAGACATGAGTGCGTGCCTGCATGACGCTCCCTTCCACAACGCTCCAAACGAGAAGAACGGATGAAGAACCTCTCACAGGGGTGGGCGGCGGCCTGTGCTTGCCGCTGCCCGAGGAGGGGGCCAGGCTGGGCATCAGGGACCTGCCCTCGGGCCCTGGCCACTGACAGGGTCCCACACTTGGCCCCGCCTCGGGGACATTGACTAATGCCTCTGTCCGGGGCCGCAGCAGCCTCCCGGCCCTGGAGAGAGGGAGGTGGGGAGCCGGTCCAAGGGCTCTGAGGGGCTCTGAGGTCATGGGTATGGGTGGACGTGGTGCTTGGTAACCACGCCTGAGACCCAGTGGCCACTGAAGGAAGGTTCAGGAGCTCCGCCGGCCTGAGGCACCCAGCTCTGCTTCCAGGACCAGAGGCGGGAGACGTGGACCCTTGTTTCACAGTCTGCTGGGCTCTGCCAGCCAGCTGGTCCGGCTCGCCCTCCCACACCGGCCTCAACAGCGCTCAGGACGGTCCAGCCCCCCAGTCCATCCTCACCGAGGACCGTGAGGGGTGGTCCTCGCTCACCCTCCGTGGTCACGCTCGTGGGATTTTACCAACTTCAGCCTCTTCCGCTGCAGTAGACATGTGGGATTCCGTGCTGTCCCTCCACCGGCGTTCTCTGCTGATTTGATTCACGTTTGAGGGTTGTTTTCACATTAGGCATCGACAGAATCCTATCCTGGCAATGAGAGTGGTGGCCCACGGTCCTCCCCAAGGGCATCAACGTGATTAGAACAGGATCTCACCACCACTGACCTCGTAGCCAAAGATCCGGATCGCCACGGGCCATGGCAGTCCGCTCGGGAAAGAAGAACCACGGCATCGGAGCCGAGACGAAACAGAAGCCCCAGGAAAGGAGCAACGTGGTTCAAACATGATAAATATTTACAGTTCTTCCTCGTCAGGCGGGGTGTGCGGGCAGGACGCAGTCTCGGGGCCTCTCACCCGTGGCCGCTGGATGAGCGCACTGCATGAAAACGACTTTCCTCCAAGCAATTTGGTAAGAGCGACCCAGCGCCGACGCCCGCAGGAAACACCCTACACGCACGGAGCTCACGCGCCAACGTGCTCACTCGGGCTGTTGTTCAAAATAGCACATTTGGAGAACACAAGCTCTGAATGAAAATGCAGGATTTTTGGACAATGAATTGAATATCACGATCTCATCCAAAATGTTTTCCGAAGGTTGATACTAAGAGAAAACAGCATCCAAACTTATAAGTCGGCTGAGCCTCATAGGCCTGTGTTAAACGAAGTATCTGGTCGAGCCACATTCCATTACATTCAGTCCTGCTTATACTGTAAGACAAAAGTATTTATTATTGGCATCTTAAAATCTATTATTAGAAAGACTGGAAAGAAATGGACCTTGCTGATGAAAATAATTCTCTTTTGATGGGATTTGGAGCGACTTTTTTTCCCACTGAGACTTTTATTTTGGCCAATTCTCTTTCACTGCACAGACGACGTGCCCAGGCCCTTGCCTGTTATCCGTGGGCTCCCACGTGCCTGAGAGATCTGAAGAGTTGCCATAGAGCACGGGGCCGCTCAGCTCCCCGAGAAGCACGAGTCACTGCTTGGAGCAGACGGCAGGTGCGCTGGCCTCGCCTCCAGGGCCGTGACGGGCTGCTGGCGCGGGAGGACCACTTGTCCGGGCCCAAGTGCCTGCTCCGGCTCTGCAGAGGCAAAGCCACCTGCATGTCTGTGGGAGGGGCCTCAGAAGTCAGGGAGGGGGTGGCCGTCTAGCTGCGGGGAGAAGCCCTCCCCGACTGCCCTGCTGGCAGGAAGACACCCGATACCGTCTCTTTCTACCAACGGCCTCACGACGGACACCATCTCTGCACAGAGACGGACTGGTGTGGCCCGGCGGGCGTGCCTGTGCGGCCCGCAAGTTCCTCTTTCTAATGGACTCGGGTCCAACCTCCCGGAGGCTCACCTGGGTAGACGGCGACAGGGTGAGCCAGCCTCCCCCAGGCCACCCACTCTGGGGAAGCTGGCCAAGGGTGCCCCATAGAAGGACCCCAGACAGACAGCAGGTGCGGGGCCCAGAGTCCCCGGAGCAAGACCGAGGGCTCTCCCACAGTCTTCCTCTCCCGGCCCTGGGAAAGCCACCCCCGCTCCTGAGGGACACGAGGCAGAGGAACAAGTTCTCAGTCACATGTTCCTAATGTTCCTAATACATTTATCGGAATAGGCTGGGTCTCAAGAATCATCTTCTGTTCAGTGAAGCCTCTCCTTCGCAGGCTGACAGTTTTGGTTTTCGTTAAAAAAAAAAAAAAAAAACAAAACTCTACTGTGGTTCGTAGAGTAAAACAAAATTAAAATAAAACCTTCCTTGAGCCATCAGGTAGCTTCTCCAAAACCACGGACCTGGAAGCCCCTTCCCAGTTCGTCATCCCCACAGAACGCGAACCACGGCCTTCCTCCGCGACCGGGAGCCCACGGGAGCCGGCTCTGTCGCTCTGCGAGCACACGGATTTCTGGACGCGAGCGCTGAACAAATGCAATAAAAAACCTTATTAATCACTCAGTCCATGAAAAAAGTGACCTTTCTGTGCCTCATTTCTAAGCAACTAGAAATCTTATGGGCTTAGCTATCAAATGCTCTTGAGCATGAATAACTTATAAAATCTGCTGGCATATTTTATAAAGTCAAAAAGTCATAAATGGCCGCATTGCTTTAGGACATCAGCAGTAAATTCAAATCGATCTTTTCTATTCATGAACTGTGTGTGGGCTTCCTCTGAAATCCCGCAAAAATACAGGCTCAGCCGTCGCCCCCAGACTCAGAGCCCCGGGCGGCGCAGCATATTTCTGCGCTGTTTTTGCTGATTTTCTTTCACGTAAGAGTCTCACAGAGAAGATGTAAGAATCCAAGAGAACCACCCATTGCAATGAAGCAAGAACGCGCTGGAAATCTCATCATGGAAACTGCTCAACCGAGGCCCCGGGGATAAATTCAAGCAGCCTCGTCAAGCTGGCTTGCCGGCAGCCTTGGGAGGAAAGGTGGGCGTCCCGGGCAGCCCTGAGCTCCCGTGAGGTTAGTTTGAGGCTGTGCGGGTGAGCGGGGGCTGGCTGGTTTCCCAAGCGGAGAGACGGGCAATGCCAGCGTCCCGAAGGTGAAGCGAGGCCTGCTCTGCTTCTCAAAGGCCCCGAGAGCCATCGTGTCTTCTGCGCCTGACCGCACTGGAACAGACCGGCCCGGTCGATTCAAGCGCTCACGATTACATGTGTTTCCGCACACAAGGGCAGAGGACCACCTGCGTGTCCATCAACACCTACCGAGGGCCCAGGCAAAGCCCGGGAGCGAACATGCCCGTGGCTCTCCAGGACAGAGGCGGCCTCTTAGGGCGATTCTGTGGAAGACGAGACGCCGTATTGCTTCTCAAGGGGAAGGCCACAGACCTGCCCTATGCTGCCGGGTCACCGTGAGCGTGGCAACAGGAAGAGGCGACGGCAGGTGCTCCGCAGACCAGCGCCCACGGAACCCGCGACGTGGGTCAGCCCTGGCCCGGGGCCGTGAACATGTCGTCGGGCATACAGACCGTCCCGCCTGGGTTCCTCCCGGACCTCCGCCTCACCTGACACCGACGCTCATCTAGGTTCACTCGCTGCCTCGCGGTTCTGAGTTCCTTCCCGTCCCTCATGGCCGAGGACTGGATTTCATTTTTGAGTAACAAGCTGGAGTGACGTGCATATTAACACTGCGGGCACCGGAGGAGAGCTCCCCCGTGGCGGGACGGCCTCCGTCCTACTGGTGATACTCCAGAGCTGAGGCCATCCCGTCTCCGTGCACCCTCAGGGCCTCCCGCCAGCCCGACTCCGGGGATCCCTGCTCGACCCCCGGCTCTGGGGGGCGTGCGGCTGTCCTGACCTCTGGCCTCGGCGCCCATGGCGCCTGCTGCTGGGATCGGCCCGCCCAGAGGCAGTCTGTGGGGGCTGCTCACCACGGAGGGGATTTGCTCGTGTTCCCAAGGCCACTGCCGTGTCCGCGATCATCGCTGCCGCACACGGGCTCCCCCTACGGCCCCTGCGTTCAGCCTCATTTTGCGGAGAAATCCAGCTGGGTTGTTAGAGCAGACCCGTCTATACCCAAAAGCCAAAGCTGGAAAGAAACGTCACTGGAGGGGATTTGATCCTAAAATGTTCTTCCCCAAAATTTGAACTGAGATGCAGACGTCAACTCTGATCATGACAGCCTGATTCCATTAACGAGTCGCCCCGGTCCCCAGGTGTGGAGGCCGTCGCCGGAGGAGGGCGAGGCCCGGGGACGCCCCTCTGCGAGGTGTGGACCCTGAGAGCTGCCGGGCTCCAGCAGGAAGCTCCTCGCCACAGAGCATTTCTGCACGCAGTCCGCTGACGCCCCCTCCCGCCTGCCCCTCCCACGTGTGCCCCTGGGGTGACCGCCCGGCAGGGCAAGGAGCAGGGCCTCAAATGAGTGAACGCCACTCAGCCCGACTCCATGAACCCGGGGAGTGTTACTGAGTGACTGGCTTCGGGGACAGCCGTCATCTGCTCACGGTCCTTACCCCTCGCTCCAGCAGCATGTCTCGGAAGTGGGTCACCCGCTCCTCCAGCGGCAGGAGGATCTGGGGCGGCGGCGTCCCGGCACCCTTGTCCTGTCCTTCTGCCTCCTCCGGCCCAGGACTCCCATGGCCTTCTGTCCTTTAGGGCACAAGACACAGAGAGGTAAGCGTGCCCTGGGGGCCAGTCTGCAGCTCCCAGGGACACCCAAGAACCACGGACAGCCAGGGGCCGGCAGCCGCAGAGGGGGCAGCTTTTGCTCTTGGACGCAGACGGCATTTTTGCACTTGGGGCGCAGCCATAACCCCCGACACAGGCACCAGCAGGGAGCCAAGGTCACGGCAGGGGCGTGCGAGGGCCAAGCGGGGCCACCAGGAAGACAGCCCGGAGTCGCGTTTCACTGCCTGGACCTGGCGTCCAGGACAGGAAGGGGTGAGGCTCTCCGTCGGAGAAAATCACTGGAGCTCACGTCCAGCTCTGCTCCTGCTATTCTTTGTTTCGGGGAGGCCTTCGTTTTGGACAGACGCAGAAAGACAATCACAGATTATGTCGTCGACCCTCTGGGTACGAAACGCTCTCCTGGAGCAGAACCCAGCCGGGGAGGTCAGAGACAGCAGCAGGGACCAGGACCCCGCCCAGGCCGTCTGCCTGGGGAAAGGTGCAGAGCTGGACCGCTGGACTGTTCCTCCCTTGGCCCGGGGACAGCCGTGGCCACGGCCCAGCCACAGTGGGGCAGCACGGAGAGCAGGCAGGAGCGGGGGCCGGCGGGCAGCAGGCTGACCGCTGGCGGGGAAGGATGAGTGCGGCCTTACCAAGCACCAGCTCTGCATCCTGCCTTCTGTTCTCTGCTGCCCGTCCCGTAGCTCTCTCTCTGTTCTGCACCTCATCCCTGTGGCACTGGGGACCTCCTCCCAAAACATCTCCCTGTCTGCTGCTGGCGAACGCCCCGACCCTGCCGACACAGGTACTCCGTGACGCCCTCCTCCTCCTGACCTGGCCCGCGTGGGAGCGGCTGGTCCCGCCGCCGCTTGGGTCCCCTTGTTACGGCCTGTGCTCAGCCTGAGCCGCAGAGTCTACCTACACTGGCCTGGTGAGCCTTTGCTCTGACCCCACGGACCCTCTGCACAGTCTCCTCCCTGCCCAGCCCTGCCCCGCATGTCCCCATAACCAGGTCCCACGGCCAGTGACCCCAGCAACAAGGGGGGCGCAAATCTAGTCTGTCCCTAGACTGACAGTCTTAGAGACCGTTTCCTCTCTGGCAGGCCTGTGGTCAGGCGAGGCTGCTGAGACACCTGCCAGGCACCGGGAGGTGTGGCCCCTGCACGCCCGCCAGCGCCCCATGCTCTTGGGGTGTAGGAAGAGCAGAGGACACGCATCAAAGGGGATGGCACGTCCCCACTTCTCTGCAAATCTTCACCCCGGGAATCAGGGGGCAGGAGGCACTCAGGCCACACACATCAGGCTTCCTGACCTAGGGAGAGAACAGTGCCCTTGCTTGGGGTGACTGTAATCCCGGGGGACATCTGGTGGCTACCGGGACATGGAGAGGCAGAGACCAGAGATGCGGCTGAATGCCCTGTGATGCCCCGCACAGACAGCCACAATTATCCAGCCAGTCCACGCAATCCGTGTGTGGGGGGTGGAGGAGGCAGACCCGTCCAAGGTCAAGGCCCGTCCCAGGTAATACTGTCCCTTGACCACGCTGTTCCCTGCCTCTTGCCCCCTCTCGCCATCACTGTCCATCCAGGACCCTGTGGGAATCCGCCCGTGGGCACTTCAGGGTGTGCTGAGACCGTGCAAGGTCCTCGAGCACTCACCAGGCGTGGAGTGTGGATGAACCCCCCCCCCCCCAGTGCCAAATGTCCAGAGACAAAAAACAACGAAAACATCGGAATCTTATTTCCAGACCAACTATTTCAGGAAAACGCGCATTCTTGGCTTCCTACGTGATTATGCGAATTTTCAAAAAAAGAAAATCACCAGTGGGTTTGCAATTGTGTCCTTTTCCAGAGGGTGTAATTAGGATTTCTTTGTAATAAATTTTCATTAGATAAAAATAGAAGTGTGGAAATAAGACCCGTATTGTTGAGACTTGAAATAGGATTCACAGGAGTTCCGAGCTCAGCGATGATCACGTATTAGAGTTCGTTCCACACGGCGTCTTGTTCAGAGCCGCTGGACGCCTTCCAGAACGGCAAGCTCTCAGTCCAGTTAGAATCGGTCAGAAGTAAATGCAAACTTGCTAAATATACTTTTAATATTCTCATGGCTGAATGAGTTTGGTACATTTAACAAAAAGCAAATTCTAATGCTTGGAATAAAGCTAGCTCCATGCCCAAGTACAAGGAGGAGAGGCCGTGTCCTCAAGGGCATGGCCGCAGTACCCACCTGCCTCGCCGGCTCGGTGGGGGGAAGGCCTCTCACCTGGAAACAGTTGGATGCCTCGCCAGGCTGGCACCTGCTTGGGGAGATCTTTGGGGCCAAATGGGTAAGTTGAAAAGGGCTTGGTCACGTCTAGCCTTTCCCCCGGAGCAAGGGTTCCCAAGTCTGGGCCACGGTGCTGGGCTCCCTTTATCCTGGGGACAGCATGCTGCCTGGCTCCCGTGTCCCATCCTCGGGAGACACTATGGTGGCTGCTCCCCCACCTGGCGCGGAGGGGCTGTTCTCCCCCACTCGGCCCCTCGCCTCCGCCCTGTGACCGCTGCTGAGCTCGTCCCGCCGAGCCGCGGATGGCCCGTGGGCAGGGGCGCATGGCGTGCGAGGTCGAGCACGGGGCAGCAGGTGATCTGGGAAAAGTCACTAGATTCACACGCAGTGCGACTGGATTCTAGGCACATCTGGCTGCTCGTTTCCATTTTCGGGCAACAAATGCTAATTAGTTTATCTAGAGGCGGAGGGAATGGGGCGCAGGACTTGGCACATCCGCCAGCCCCCACGGGTCACCTCGCAGACGCGCAGACACGCCTCTTCCCAGCTCCTGAGTCTTCCCGTGGAGAGGAGGGAGAGACGGAGAGGTGCCAGCACCGCACGGCTCTCCGACAGGTGCGCACGGGGGGCGTGTTTCTCGGGGCCTCTGGGGCCTCCCCCCACCCCCGTCCCGTCCCTCCCTGCTCCGCCCTCTTCCCCTCCCCCCACCGGTCATCCTGGCCTCCTCCCCACTCCTTCCCTCTCCGCCTCTTCCCTTCCCTTCTCCCTCCCCCCGCTCGCCGAACACCATCAGCTGAGAGTCCACACAGAAATGGAAGCCGTTCTCGGTAACCACTGCTCCGAGGCGGAGCACAGACGGAAGAGATAAGGGCTGACTCAGGCTGTGATGAGTGATTCCATCTCGTGTGAAGGAACCCTGGGTGTCCAGAGAAGAAACTGCACGTGGCTATGTGGCCCTGAGTGTGCGGCTGAGCCCCCCGGGGACAGCGTGTTGCGAAATCTTAGGCAAACTATGGAAGCTGTGTGGACCTGGTTTTGGTGAAAAACGTGGTTTGGATGAGACGATCTTGAAATGCCTCCAGGACCGCCGTCCTGGGACGCAGACGGGCTCCTGCTCATTCCGTCCTGCGGAAACATTTAGTCTCCGCTCCGCCACCGACTCACTAGCTCTGCCTCCCAGCGTTGCCGTTCCTAGAAATCGCTAACCAGGCCTCCTGCGTCTCCCTCCAACTTGCTCTGAAATCGTTCGGCAGGAACAGCCAAAAGCAGTGGCCTCTGGCCCCCCAGCCCCACTTGGCAGGGGACACCGCCCTCCCTTAGGCTGGCGACAGGCAGGGTGACCTCAGGGCCAGAAGCAGAGGTGTCCTGGCAACCCTGGCCAGCCTCCCACAGGACCGGATCTGCACATGCCGCGGCCACCACCAGGGGTCCCTGCCGATGGCCGGCCTGCAGTGCCCTCCTCAAGGGGGGTTTGCTTAGACCACCTCTCCGTCCTCCCTGCCCTCCCATCCGCTCCCCTGCATTTCTGCTGTACCACCATTGCCTGTAACCAGAGACCAGAGACCACTCAGGGTCACACTCTGCCGCGCGAGGGCCGGCTAGCCAGGCGGTGTGCTGGCAAGGGTGGGCCGTGGAGTAACCAAGACTGTCTGGCCTCTGTCCCTGCTTCCGTGTGAATTTCCTGAGCCCTGGGCCAGGGAGCGCCTGGCCCACTGGAAAACCACCAGAGCTCAGAGGGCTGAAGCCCGCAGGAAGGGAGGGAGCGCGGAGCTGGAGTCTGGTCACAGGGCCGATCATTCGGTCCTTCCTGCCTACGTCCTGGCACTGATAGAAACTCCAACAGTGGGGCTGGGGGGCTGCCTGATGCCCCAGGAGGGAGGGGCACCCAACTCTATGTGGACAGAGGCCCGGGCCCTCGGGACCCTTCCAGAACTCACCCTCCCCTTCTCTTCCGTTTGGCTGTGCCCTCTATGATAAAACCATAACCTTACGTACAGTGCTCTCCGGGGTTCTGGGAGTCATTGCCACAAATCACCAAGCCTCCAGGGAGGTTAGGAGACCCTCATATTCGTAGCCAAGTCAGACAGAGGGGGGATGGGCTGGGGATCCCACTTTCTGCCGGTGTCTGATGTGGACACACTTGTTTGGTCACGCTACTTTCCCTGCGGGGTCTGCATTACCTGTTAGTGGGGTCTGCATGAACTCTGGGTGCTTACAGTCCGAGCCGAGCTGGGGGACGCCCGGGAACTGTTCTCACAGGGCAGGCACTATTGGGTTTCCTCCAGTTCCATCGACAGCTGTGCTGTGGGCCCGCTGTGTAACCCTGTGACCAGGGCAGGCCATGTGGCTCCTGACCCCCCCAGTTCGATCCCAGCAGACGTCCCCCCTCCAACCTGCAGCGCTCGGCCAGGATCACCAGTGTGTGGCTGTCAGAGGTGGAGAGGGAGGGTCTGTCCGCCGCCTTCCTGGCGTGGTGGTCACGCAGGTGTCTCTGGTGTCCCTCGGTCCATGGAGGCGTCATCCGGGTCTCCGTCCTCAACTTCCCACAGCAACCATGTGTGCATCTGTGCCCACACGTCCCCTGCCACAGGGCCACCAGTCACTGGCTTATGACCTAATGACCTCATCCTAACTCGGCACATCTGCGACATCCCAATTTCCAAATTAAGCCCCAGGCTGAGGTTCCGGGGCCGGGGCTCCAGCATCGGAGTGGGGCGAAGCCACGCAAGCCCACAGCCAGGGCCATCGTCACCAGCAAGCAATTCCCACAGCCTCAGGGACCATCCTGGTCTCGTCACCGCGAGAAGCAATGGGCTGGAAGTGAGGAGCCTGAGGCTTCCTGGGTGTGCACCGTGGGGACGACACGTCCAGCCCAATACAGGAAGCACTGCACCAGCCTCACGCTCCCCAGACTGACCGAACCCCTGGGTCACGGGCTTTTTTCTAGAACATCCACACCGGTTTGTGCAGAGAAGTCTGTCTCGAGGACACGTCTCAGGTTGCCCACAGCCGACGCTGGGGTCTTCCGAGAGCCTCTCGAAGGCATCACCACAGGGCAGCACGCCCCGCAGTCCAGGCCACATCCCTGTGCTGGTGGCCCCCGGCTGCCAACCTTCCCCAATTTCTTCTCGCTGCAGCCCCGCCAGACCATGCTGGAGGACGAGCCACACTTTCCTCGGCTCCTCATCCCACCAGCCTGGTCCGCCGGCCCCGTCTTCACGCTCCCTCACCTCCGCACCTTCCCCATGACGCTTCCCTTCCCCGTGACGCTTCCTCTTCACACCTGCTCGTCCTGCCCCTTGTCCACTCGCAGCTGGCTTGGCTCCGCTGGTCACCCGGCCACTGCCCCGGCGGGACACGGCCCACTCTGTGTGACTGCGCTGCTTTCCCCTCTGCGCCCAGAGTGCGGGGTTCCTGCAGCGGGAGGGCCGGACACACGACGCTTTGGTCGCGCTCACTTCCGGGGCCGCCTACACGACCGCCCGGCGCGTCCCCGCAGGCGGCCCCTGGCCTGTGCACCTGCTCTTCTCTGGCACGAGGTGCCGCGCTTGGCACTCAAAGGGCAGTGACTACGCTACTGACTTAGATTTTGGGGTTGAGTCTCTTCCTTGCGGCTTCTTCAGAGACACATTAGACACAGTGGAGCTCCAGGTCCCACCTTCTGAAGAGACGTCACGGTGCTTAGACGTCTTTCTTACAGCCGCAGAGCCGTGCCCTTCCGAGCTATTCCTCCGGAGTCTGTCTGGCTGTAGTGAACATGTTCTTGTGATCCTGCCGAAGGCGTGGCTGTTCTTGCAAGAGCTGTCGAAGGAACTCCTGGAACACGGCTGTTGTGTGGAGGTGCGGTGGTTCGGTATCTACTGCTGTGTCCCGAAAGGTTGCTAAGAGCGACCCTTCGGGACCCAAGCGTACCTGGAACGCCTTCAGGGCTCACGTAACTGTCATCTGGATTTCCATTAGCCTCTTCTGGCTCCATAACCCCATCCTCATAATCGGAAGAAGAAGGAAGAGGAGGAGGAGGGTGAGGAAGGAGAGAAGAACGGGAGGCAGGGGGAGGGAAGAGCGGGGAGCTACGTTGTAGGGATGACGGCAGAGGCAGAGTGCCGGGCGTGAACTGTTTGATATCAATAGACTTATCTTTGAACTTGGACTTTCACACACATGTACTGTATTTTCAGGAAAATCTCATTTCACTGATTTTTTCACTTGTAAAATTTAAATTATAACACTTGCCACTTAAGATGTTTTATAATAATTAAATGAAGTCATATGAGCACCTGCTATTTGCTGACATTCTGTGTATAAAACCCTGTCCTCCCACTTTGCCTACCTGCCCTCATGCGATCTTATCACAGCCCTGTAGGGCAGCCATGGTTATCATCCTCATTTTATAGATGGGAAAACTGAGACGATGCATGTGAAGTACTTAGCACAATGGCTGGTCTGTAAATAGTACTGGTGGTGATAGTGCTGCTGGTCGTGGTGATGATGGTGATAACACAATAGTGATGATGGTGATGGTGGTGATAATGGCGATGATGATGGTGGTGATGGTGATGGTACTGGTGCTGGTGAAGGTGATGATGATGGTGATGGTGGTGGTGATGATGAAGGTGCTGGTGATGGTGCTGGTGATGGTGGTGGTGGTGATGATGGTGTTGACGATGGTGATGGTGATGGTGGTGATGGTGGTGGTGATGATGGTGATGATGCTGGTGCTAGTGATGATGATGGTGTTGATGATGGTGTTGATGATGGTGGTATTGATGGTACTGGTGATGATGATGGTGATGATGATTACAATTCTGGTGATGACAATGGTGATGATGTTGGTAATGTGATGAGGGTGATGATGATTCTTCACTCTCATTGTCTCTTGCAGCCTCTGACCATCCACACTAAACCTTCCAACACCGAGATCCAGCCCTTTGTTTGGCTGGGTGATGTCTCGCCTTTTATTTGATTTAATGGATGGGAAGAACTTGCTCTTTCTCCTGGCAAAGAAAGCTGGGAATTTATCAACAAAATACTGCCATCCTGTAAGTCCAGTGTTAGACACAGTATGAAATTCTGCAGGAATCAAAGTCTCTGTGAATGTCTGCCTTGTGGGGCCTCAGACATTCTGTCATGTGGTTGAGACAAATGGCCTTCAGACAAGGCAACCTTTGGAAGATCTGCATTCTGTAGGTATTAGCCCTGACACTGCTCTGTTGGAGCTGCCTTTGGCCACTGTTGGAGACTGGCACATCACTCAGGGTGGGTTCTGGGTTCCTCGGTAGGGTTGGGGTGCAGGGGCCTGGTGGGGATTCAATGTCGATGGTGGCATCGAACAGGATGCCTCCCTAGGAGGGAACACAGCCCTGGGCAAGATCCTGGATCCGGGAAGGAGCAAGGGGCACGGGAGCATGGGCTGTAGCAGCCGCTGCCTGCGTGCAAAGGGAAGACTCTAGGACAGCCAGGGACCCAGGACTGCCTGGACAAGGAGGATCTGGGCTCCAGCCTGGGGTGCCCATCCCGAGACCTCACTTCTCCCCTGTGGACTCATGGACCGCTGGCCGCCTGGCAAAGCTCTGCCCGCCTGCCCGCCCAGCTTTCACTTCTGGAGCTTGGCCTGACCCCACCTTCTGGTCCTGGTGATACCTTCCCAGAAAGGGCCTGGGGTCCCTGAAGGCCCCGCTGTGCAGAGCCCGGCAGACGTCTCCACGGTGCTGCGACCACAGTCGTCCAGCCCTTTCTGTGCTCACAGTTGTAGCGTGTCGGTTACACCCCAGGGCCCAGGACCTCCACCACCCTGATGGCTGTGCCGACGAGCGCCGTCGGAAGGTCTGAAGGCCGTTCTGGCTGCACCTTTATTTGTCAGCTCAAGGGCCACCCTGCGTCCAAAGGCCATGGTTCCTTCCGTGCTCCGCCCGTTCCACCAGCTGGCGGGCGTTTGTTGTTAGTGGCCGATGGCCTCCCCCTGGGTGACCCTGAGCTCAGACGCTCTGGTCTCCAGCACAGGTCAGTTTCATTGTCCGAGGGCAGGGCTGACCCGTGGACCTCCTTATGACACAGCTCATGGGTGCCAGGCTGTCCTGTCGGCAGGGCTCGTCTTCGTGAAGTCGAAAGGATTTCCCAGCAGGTGGGGGCCCTCGAGCATGGTGGGGGACCCTGTGCCGTCTCCTCATGGGGAGCACACGTGGTCTCAGAGTCCAGGACGCGTTCCAGCACAAGGGACCCAGGCCTGGTCCCACGGCATTGGGGTCTCCCTGTTTGTCGAGATGGGGGGGCTTCCTTTGGTTCGCCGGGCGCCCCCACCCCCGTCCTGAGCACACACAGGCTTGAGGAGACACCCAGGGCATAACCTCAGCTCGGGGGACGTGGGTGTGTCTCACAGAGGCTGCTGGGTCACTCGCGTTGCAACAGCATCAACAAAACACGGGGAAAGGCTGGAGGGCAAGTGTCAGTCCCGTCACGTGCACTCGGGGCCCAGGCCTCTCAGGCTTTCGAGGATCTGAAACAAAACCAACCTCCTGACACAGAAAGCAGAGGGAAGTTGTTAGTCTCCCCCAATTTTCACACTGAAGCAGACCAGCTGGGCTATTAGGATAACAGAAGGGAACCCACAGGCAGCGTCTTCACAAGCTAGGGGGTGACGCATCCCCAGGAATTCACACCATCAGGCACAGCCAGAGCCCAGGCACCCACGAGCCCTCGGGGGTCGTCCCCCCCAGGAGGCACATCCCAAGACCTTTGGGCCCAGCGAGTCTGAGATGCCCCAGGTTGAGAGGCAGCCTCAGGCCGTGGCCTTGGAGCAGGCTGATGGGGGGCGGGGGGGGGGGTGCTGCTGACGCTGGAGGGGTCTTCTGGGCTCCAAACTCAGGGGAGCCAATGTGGCCCAGAGCTTGGAAGGGAGAGGTGGCCGGGCCTGGTAACTAAGGGTCCCTCCAGGACAAAACTCAGACAAAAATGCCAAGAGGAACTGGTGTGAGCCTATGGGATCACACAGACACGCCCCAGAAAGGGAAGGACAGGCAGGGGTGAGGGTGAGGGGCAGCGCAGACAGGCGCCAAACGCAGGGCACATCCCCGCTTTGCGACAAAGAGAGGGAGTTCCAGAGCCTCATGACCAGGAACGCCGTCTCCAGCCGCCTTCCCGTCACCAGCTCATCTCAGCTTGACCTGCAGGAAAAGGTCGTTGTCCGATCCCATACCAATGAGCCGGAGAACAGTGATGCGCGGAGCAAAGGACCCACAGCAGGGGAAGACCACGGGCAGCCGGGACGCGGGCCACGGGCAGCTGGGACGCGGGCCACGGGCAGCCGGGACTCCGACGGAAACACCACCCCGCTGCTCGGGAGGACACAATGTTTCAAAGGACACAACAGAAGCTCTAAAACCACGGCGTGTATCATGACAGACAACTCAGGGGGGAAGGGGATGTTGGACCAAGTGAACATCTAAAAAGCATCTGAATGATGCAAGAAATCAGAAACGAAAGGGAGAAAAGTTTGAGAACTGAAGGACGCACCGGAAGGCGCCCAGATGTGAGCAGAATAAACACCACCGATGCCGCCTGGAGGGGAAACAGCTAAGAAGGAGAGGAGAAACCAAAAGAACCTGAGAAAGAGACAAAAAGGATGTGGAAGCCGAGGAGGCAGAAAGACAGAGCCCCCCGTGGACCCCGAGAGGCCGGCGATGAGGCGCACGCGTGGAAGGACACAGGTATTGTGGAGCTCAGGAGGCGTCTCCTCGTAGGAAACAGATGTTCAGCCACGTCGTGAAGAGCCTGTCAGACCCGGGGCAGTCCGAGTCCCCACGACAGGGACACACACTCCGACTCCTGCAGGACAGACGCCGTGACTGAAGCAGACCCTGCCACCAACGCCGCTTCCCTCTGGGAATTCACCGCGCGTCCAGCCCCCGTGGGAGCTGCCGGCAAACCCACACGATGTCGGGAAAGTGAGTTTTGAAGGGAGGGAATCAAGCCTGCGCCCCGTGTTTTCCACCTGAGCTCCAACTCCGGGGAACCAAAGAGTTGAGGAGAACGTTGTGCTCTGTAAAGTGCTCAAGCTCACGGGTGCCAATGACACGGGAGAACGCACCTGCTGGTACGTACCAGTCCTGCAGGAAATGCCGGTCCCACGCCAGTCACCTGCGCACATCCCAGGAAGGCAGGTGACCCGAGCCGCGGGGCCGCCCGGCAGAAGGCACTCGGGGCTGCTGCGAGGGTCTCTCGTGCAGCGCCGACCAAACCCGGGTGGGCGTTGAGGGCACAGAAGCTGCAGGGCTAGGAGCTCGCGGGGGCCGGGGGCGCAGACACACGACGGGGGAGGGAGGCTTCCGTGAGGGGAAGACGCCGATTTCTTTCAAAGCCAATGAAGAAAACGAGGCTGGGCCAGGAGAGGAGTGCAGGCAGCAGACTGCGGAAGGAGACCAGGAGGCTGCGGAGCACAGAGCTGAGGGCGATTCGGGTCGGAAAACAGAGTCACAAGAGAAGCTCAAACAACGGAGGGAACGGGGGCGTCGGGGGCGTCGGGGGCGTCGGGGGCGTCGGGGGCGTCGGGGGCGACCAGCTCGTGTCCGGGAACCACTGTTTGCTGCTTGTTCTCAGGAGGGATAATGACGATCTTTTAAAAATCTTCTGTTGTTCATGCACCCTGAAACATGCACACGTGGGGTTTACAGGAGATCTGGGGTTTGTTCCAAAATAGTCAGAATGGGGCGGCGGGACCAGGCATGTGCGGGGCTGGCGGGAGGCAGTGGCTGAGCCGAAGGTGCCCGAGGAGGTGGACACGCTGCCCGTAGTCTGTTCTGGACGTTGTCACACTGAAAACCTGTAAACCGGTGTGCTGTGACACTGTGAGTTGAGTGTGGGACGTCGGTCATTCTCACGGTGTTGGGCCTTCTCCCGTGGCGGCCCGGGGGGACCCCCACACTCTGACCTCTCGACTTCACCAGGAATCACCGCTCCAGGCCCTCTGAGTCGAGCCCCCTGCTCTTCCCCGCACACAACCCTTGTCTTCGGCTTCACCCTGTCCCGACACTCGCCCCACGTCGCACACCAGCATCTTCAGGACGGGACGTGCTCCATGTCCCGGAGCACCACCACCGCGGCCACGGCTCCCGCTGCCCCTCCCCATGTCCCCAGCTGAGCGCTCCTGCGACAGTCACATCCAACGTCGGCTCGCTAACCAGCTCATTTTCCCAAGCCCGCGGCAAACACGTGCTTTCTCATGGCGACAAGAGAAAAAGCTGCCTCGGTGTTCACACATCTGTGCTCCAAGGGCTGACCGAGGAGCCAAGACGCTCGCTAACCAGCTCACGCAGAGGGAGGCGGGTCACCGCAGAGGGCGCCCAGCACTCGGCCGCGTCTCCCCGTGCCCACAGTGACACCATGCGAACGTGGGCCGTCACCGCGCCGCAGGTAAGGCGGATGTGACCAGAGGGGAGGCTGCACAAGGAGGGCCACGTTCTGGGAAGGAAGCAGGTGGTGTTCGCCGGCGAGTGTCCTCGTGCAGGACACCCGGCGCTGGTCCCCTCACGCGCCCTCGGGCTCGCCCGCCCGGCATCTGGCAACTCCGAGAATGTGTCTCACTCCAACAGCCCCAGGGATTTCCGAAATCTGGACTGGAACTGCCCGTTAGCTGGTTTCAGACGATCAGTGGCTCAGTCCTGCGGGACCAGCAGCAGCCGCCGCCCTTCTCAGCCACGGTCTGTGAGATGGAGATGGGTCTAGGCGAGGAAATGCCCCGGATTCCATTTAAAAGGGACAACTCTTAAGTCAGACGCTTGAAGACGAGGTGGAAATTGAAACTGTCTTCTCGAGTCAAAGAGCATTTCCAGGGACAGTTCAGTCCCGGGTCCCCGCCAGCGCAGGAGACCATGCCCCAGGGGCCTGGGTAGGACAGGCACCTACTTTCCCTTGGCCTGTCCTGGCCCCGGAGCCTGGGGTGCTGCAGGGAGAGAGGACACATCTCCAGCCCCTCTTGGTGGGTTCTTCTTCTACTTCCTGGGGAAAACCCGCCCAACGTATCTTGTTTAAGGGGGTCCTGCGGGCTCCGTCAGCGAAGCGTCTGACTTCAGCTCAGGTGATGATCTCAGGGTCCTGGGATCGAGCCCCGCATCAGGCTCCCTGCCCAGTGGGGAGTCTGCTTCTCCCTCTCCCTCTGCCTGCTGCTCCCCCTGCTTGTGCTCACTCTCTGTCTCAAATAAATAAATAAGGTTTTTTTTTTTTTTTTTTTAAATGCTCTTATTTAAGACTCAACTGATGCATTGCCTCCCTGACCACCAAAGTCCACGCAGCCTCGCAGAGAATCCCCAGGCCGTGTTCTCGTGGAAGGGCCACAGACGGGCCTCAGCTCTGGCGTGGCTAGAGCTGTGTGGCCGCCGGTGCCGGTCCTTCCCCTTCCGCGGCAGGACAGGTACTCAGATCAAACGACGCAGAGAGCCCAGGCACAGCCAGATGTCCATGGAGGGCCCGGACCCGGTCACTGTGCCTGGCCCGGTGCGGCAGCAGAGGGTCCCCGTGCGAGAGGAGGGGCTGCAGCTCTGCCACGTTCATCGTGGGTGCTGGGGCGCTTCAGCAGAGACCACGACTGCAAGTTCTGGGGTCCAGCGCTGGAGAGCAGTGATGACACAAGGGATGTGTGACAGGGATGGAGACATTCCCCTCCAGGGATCTGCCCCAGGGGCCCCCAAGCCAAGGAGGAACAGACCTGCATGGCCAGTCTAGGATGCTAGCACTCCCTGCTGGCCAGAGCCTCCAGAGCAGGAGATGACATCCGCCTGACCCTGGGTCCCCGGTGCCCCACGTGGCGGACGGCCGCTGATGTTCACTCCACGTGTGCCCAGAAGAGAGGGGGGTCCGTGGGGGAGAGCTGGGGCAGGTTATGATCTGGGGACATGGCCCCGTGTTTGTTCCTCTGTCCGCTCTGCCTTCCCAGGGCCCTGGCCTTTCATGGAAGGCCCATGTGTCCTAGCAGGGGATGTGGGGCTCACACTGTCCCCGAAAGCTTCCAGTCCATCTGAGAGACGGAGCCATGGGAGGCGCCCAGAAGTAGACGGCCTGGACCACATGGCAGGGCCTGGGCACACGGCACTGCATGCAGCAGGTGCTCAGCATTTGCTGGATTAGCGCGCTAGCTAACCTAGCTTCTCTTTCCACGTGGGAGTGTGCCCTCCGGGCCTATGTTTGGGCACCTGCTGGTGGTCCTGCGAGGCTGGGAAGGCCCCAGCCTCCCCTGCTCACGCCGTGTGTGGGCTCCTGGCAGCACGAAGGGGCCCCTCGTAGAAGAGGACTCCACAGCAGGCCGTCCTCCCACACGAGGGAAGCCACCACGGCTTCATCTCAGAGTTCACATGCCCGCTGCCAGCACGGTCCCGGGGACCCCCGCCAGCTCTCCTGGACCCCGCTGTGCAGTCAGAGAGGACGCCCGGGTGCCAAGATCCTTGCAGGAGCAGAGGTCCAGGAAGGCAAGGCCGGCTGAGAGGCCTGATGAAGGACCAGCGCGGGAGCTCGGGGTGGGGGCCTGGAGCCGACCCGGACTGGCCCCCACCCCGGCCGGATTTCGGGTGCACCTCCACGTGAGGGCTGGCTGTGTGGGCGCTGCCTAGATAACTCTGCCTCCCCCTGAAAAGGCCAGGGGCAGCGGCCCCGCATCTGTGGGCAGTCCGGCGTGCTCCTGGGGCTCACGGTGAATGCCGACATCTGGTCTCCCCTTTCAGAAATACGTACGTTTATAATTCTTTCTGACAGCAAATAAATGGCAGTTCGGGTTAAAACGGCAAACTGAAATCCCGTCACAACCAAGGCTCGCACACGCCATCCCCAAGGCGGCTACAACCAGGTCAGCGGCGTAGGCGGCCCTGCTGACCTGGGGCGCAGACTCACTACCGCTCACAGAGCCACAGGTCTCTTCACAGAACCACTGACCAACGCGACTCAGGAGCTGTGCACGAAGAACGACTCAGAAAGCAAGTGGGTGTCAACGACTGGTTCGCCATGCAAGGCCAAGGGGCCATGCGCCGTGCCCGTGTTAGGAAGTCCCTGGAGGGTCGAGGCTCCCACACTGCTCCCGGAATGCAGACCGTTCTCACTCCATACGGTCAACTATAGACATACTCCGCTAGCAAGTGTATTTTAAAGTCTGCCTATTTTCCTGCCTTATTCTAGAGCATTTCAAAGAAGCAACACTCTTACTTTCTGAGCAGCTAATTTTTCCGGGATCCTAGAAACCGTGTGTGTGGACGTGAACCCAGCTCGCTCGCCCTTGTCTCCACGGCGTGTAGCCCTCTGCTGCCCGCACTCACTGGCCGAGTGTTTCCCTCCGCGCTCCGCAGCTGGCTCTCCGGGATGTGGCTCAACCTGGGGGCAGTCCAAGGGACAGTGCTTCCACAACCCCCAGACTTTAAATAAGGTGGTTTTGTTTTTTGTTTTTTTTCGTCTTTTGGACGAAAAGACACAAGACACAAAAGTGTTGTTTTTTTGGTCTAGATGGATTCTCCCAACCTTAGGTGCCCCAAGGTGGGGTGTGGAACTGTTGGGGGCAGGTCTCAACCCCGTGACCCAGCCTTGTCCAGAGGACCTGCTTGGAGTGTGCCTTGGCCCCCGTGGTTTGCCAGGAGAAGAATACTCGGGCCATATTTGGAGCAAGTAGACCAGGGACAAGGTACTTCCTGCTGATTCTACGCTCTGGTCGCCTCCAGCTCAACTGCGTCCGGCTCCAAAGAGACACTCTATGCAACATGACGGCTTCCTGGGGTAAGGTCGACTTTCACACTTGTATCCAAAGTGTCCCCCAAACTCACCAACTACAGAATCTACAAACTTAGAGACAAACACTATTCCAAGCCAAGAGATTGTTTTGGTCGCCCACAGGACAAGGAATTTATGCCAAGGCCGTGGGGCCCGTCATCCCTAAAGGAGCCAGGGCCCCCTGCCGCGCTCCAGGGCGCCGCTCCGTAGAGCGTCTCCCAGTCTATCCACAGGTGAAGGCAGGCGCCTCCTGGAAGGGCTGGAGGCCACATGCGTCGCGGACAACTTCTTCTCTGATGTGTTTCACAGATCATTTCCTTGTGAATTTTCGACTAAATGCCTCCCTTCTGCTGACTCCCTATAATAGTTCAGTTCAGTTATTTGAAAGAAGTCCTGAGTTCTTAACACAGGCGGCCCGTTCGGGAAGCAGGTCTGAACAAAGACCAGACCGCGCATCAGAAGGCGGCAGCTCCTGCGGCGCCGCGGAAGCACGGGCGACGCCATCGGTTTTCCGCTCCCAGGGAGGACAGAGGATGGTGTATCGGGAGCGCTGTCCGTCAGACAGGCCACCGCCAGCTACCTGAGAGGCACTCGCCGGCTCGTTTAAACGTTTCAGTAACCCGAAAGCCCGTCCTCGTGACGTATTGTCTTCGCAGGGAATTTCGGGGAAAGCGCCCCTCAGCCCTGAGCGACCGATCAGCGATGGACCCCCATCGCGGAAGGGCGCGCGCCGCGGATGGGAGTCGGTGAGGGTTCCAGAGGGACGCAGGAGCAGGAGCCGCGTCCAGAGCGAGCGTGTGGCTTCTTCCCTTGCTTCCCCACGTGGCTGCCAGTGAGCGGCACAGCGTGGGAAGACGCGGCAGCTTCTGGATGAGGAGGTGTTCTGTTATTTATGCAGACAGGGGGGCCCTCAGGGACGGACTTCAGCCCATCCTCTGGAGGCCTGTTCTACTGTATACTACTGCATACTACTGTATACCTACTGTATACGCCAGAACCCGCTAATCAGAAACACACAGAGGCCGTCAGGGGCTTGCAAGAGCCTGAACAGATGGACAACCTTCTGGAAGACAGACAGACACGCAGGGCTGGCGCTGGCGGGGTGACCACCTGGGGCAATCAGCTCTGAGCGAGGGACACGCAGACCCGGCCGGGGGAGCCTACGGGGTGAACACAACAGGTGGTGGATGTGAATGGCCCCGAGATGAAGGAGCGGCCGGTGGAGCGTTCTAGGTCCCCAGTCCAGCTGCGTCCCCACGCAGAGGGGATGTTTCCTCCCGGGATCTGGGGAGAGCAGAGCTGCCTGGACGGCGGAACCCGCAGCTCAGGACGGATGCGTGGGTGGAGAGCAGGGCGGCTCTGCCGGAGTCCTCGGGGTCGGGTCCAAGGCTGCTGCTTAATCCCGGACAGCCCTCGGATGATTAACAGCAAAATTAATGTTCTGACGTTTCTTAAATGCCAACTGATCAGAATTCAAGGCCAGTCCCTTGGGAGAGTGAGAGAAAGCAGGCCGTGTAGATAGACGGCCCAGCCATTCCGGCTCCTGGCCAGCCTCTCCTCCCTCGTGAGCTCCACGTGGTCACCCAGCGGCTGGAGTTCCCAACGCCTGGTGCCTCGGGAAGGCCGTCTTGTTTCCAAGATTCTACGTGAATTTAACCAGAGGGACGGAGACCGGCGTGGCCGATAGCCGTGGTTGGACATAAAGACATGACACTTCGCTCCCTTTCCCAGAACCCTTGGCCCAGCGAGGCCTCGACGTCCAAACTCTGGGCACATGCAAGTGTCCTTTGATGCCCAGGGTGACTTTCTAAGAAGGTGAGACAGGGCAGGGTACTCAGCCCCACACCACAGGGAACCTCGTGCCCAGGCAACTGCAGTGCGCGTCCCTGTCACCCCAGGTAGGAGAGACCCTCTCCCAGCACCGGGACCGCTCCCCTATCTAGGGGACAACAGTGCTCACCCACCCTGGAATTGTTTCTGGAAAGTTCCGTGGTGTCTGTTTGTTATCCGTTAAAATTACAATATACCCAAGTGGTGGTCAGAGGAATGAATTTTTGAGGGGTGCGTGGCAGGGAAAGGCCCAACGGCACCGAAATGAAGGGGCCTGAAGCTGGTCGGGAGAACGCCGCAGGCTGGTGCCTCCTACCCTGTCCGTCCGCCGCAGAGGAGAGTCCCGTCCTGACGGCGGTCAGGTGCCAGGCCCACCGCCCGGGGCGGCTCTCTCCCTCCCTCGCTCCCGCCGTCGCTGCCAGGAGGCCCGGGGGGCTGAGGAGGCCAGGGTGGACTTTCCTCCCTTCCTGTGGGCAGGCGTCACTTCTTCCAAGAAACTATTTTTTGGTGGAAATAATACTGAAGCTGTATTTTTAAGACTTTACACAGCACAGACTTAAAGAATCATCGGGGCCATGGGGTTCCGGGCTGGCGGGTCGGTGGGGCGCGCCGCTCCTGATCTCAGCCTGGTGAGCCGGAGCCCCACGTTGGGCAGAGAGATGACTGGAAAAGAAGACCCTTAAAAATCTTAAAAATAAAAAAAAAAACAAAGAATAATCAAGGGCATAGAAATGATGACCGCAGAATGGTTTTAACCAGAAATCGTCATAAGTCAATGATGTGAGGTCGTTTTCCTCACATACACGGGGCACGGTTTTCCTTTACAACCATCACATTTTCCACTCGTGATGCTGTTTAGACAAACACCAGTTTTTACAAGTTGCTGCTGGAATCCTGGCCAACGCCGACCCCAGCACCCTCCACACCGCACGGCCGCCGACCCAGCACCCGCCTGCGGCCCGTCATGGTGGCCGTCCTTGCGCTGCGCCTGCCGGGGACGGCGCAGGTGCCTGTGGATCCCCTGACTTTCACTGGGAGGCCCTGTTCTACTGAGCGGAGCGGGGGCTGGGCTCCGGCAGCTCCTGCCTCCTGAATGGGCTCGGGGTCCTAAGGCACTTTTTTTTTTTTTTAAGATTTATTTATTTAATTGGGAGAGCGTGCATGTGTGTGAGCCAGGGGAGGGGCAGAGGCAGAAGGAGAGTCTCAGGCAAACTCCCCACTGAGCGTGGAGCCCAACCAGGACTCAATCTCATCAGGACCTTGAGATCATGACCTGAGTTCACGACCCTGAGATCGTGACCCTGAGATCATGACCCGAGATCATGACCTGAGTTCACGACCCTGAGATCATGACCCGAGATCATGACCCGAGTTCACGACCCTGAGATTGTGACCCTGAGATCATGACCTGAGTTCATGACCTGAGTTCACGACCCTGAGATTGTGACCCTGAGATCATGACCTGAACCGAAACCAAGTTGGGCGCTTAACTGACCGCGCCCCCCAGATGCCCACATACCCAGAGTGCTGACGCCCTTGACACGGGCACATGGCCCCTGCTACAGGCCGAGGCCACCTGTGAGAGGACCTACACGTGGGCGGCAGGCCGTGGCTGCATGTGTCCGATGGGGTATGGGGAGGCCCGGGCTCTGGCCAGACAGCGGGCACCCCGGAACTCAGAAGTGGCCCAAGACTCTCTTTTCACAGGTGCCTTTTAGATCCCCCCGCTTCCCTGCCGGAGACGGCGGCCGCGCAGCCCTGCGTGCCTTCTGCCGCCTTCCCGGGAGCGTAGACACACAGACACTGAGTTTCACCCCTTTGTGTGGGACTCAGGAGGAAAGGAGCCACAGACCGGGGCCTGCGGGAGGGGCTGGCGGCGGGTCTCCGGGCCACGGGTGCTGCCGCCACAGCCAGAGGGTGGCACACGCGAGAGAGGAGCGTGCACGGAGCGTGCCCGCCGTCACCAGCACCCTTCCCCCTTCACCTGCCACCTCGGGCAGCCACTGGGAGCTCCTGCAACCTCGTGCAGACCGGAAATCTGAGGTCGCAGTGAATGACTTTGTCCAACATCACCATGTGCGCAGAAGGCCCCCGAGTCCGACCCAAGATCTGCCGGACACGCCCTCACCCAACACACGGCACCCGAGGCTCCCAGCGGACTCCGTGTGTGTCTCCAGGGCTCAGAGGCCAGGCCGGACAGGGCACACGGGCCCTGGGGAGGGCTGGTGCAGGCCGGACGCGGTCCAGTGTCCTTGGTGCCTAGAGCCACCACGACACCTGCCCACCAAGGCATGGGGCACCCAGAGCCATCAGCAACACAGAACCTGAGACCCTCCCACCTCTGCTTACTGGTTAAATCTGCTCTTTGCTCAGTCATGAAAGTCAAAACGAACCTTTTTTTACTTTCCATGCTGCCTGCGGCAGAAAGACGTGAGAGCCAAAGGCCTTGTCACCTACCGGTTCCTCTTGGTCCTCAGGTTCCGGTCTCCCCTGCCGTCCTCAGACTGAGACCCGTCGCTGTGGTCGGCTGGAAGAAAATCAGGTGAATGAGTTGGGAGTGTCTGCGCCCATCACTCTGGCAAACCACCAAGACGCACTCCCTTTCAAACAGAGTCATCTGGGAACGAGGGACACAGACCAAGCCCTGGAACCAGCTTCTCTCGGCGCTCCTTGTATGTTCTGGCAGAAGAGCAAGCTGCTGCCCTTCTGAGCAGAGAAGGCCTTTAGAAGCCGCCCGATCCTCCAGCAAAGCCAGGGGACAGAGAATGGGCAGTGGGCATCTCCCAGCCCCTCCATGGGCAGGCCCTGGTGGAGACCTTCTATGTCACGTGTGCCTTCATGTGCTCGCAAGCAGACCAAGACCCCTGTCCCTTCCTCTGTCCGCCGCCTTCCCCTCCCCTGCACATGGCACCGACTTCACTCCGGACCACGTGTCTACTTCCAGAACCCAAACTGATTTTGACGACAGGTCTCCTATTTACATCCTAAGGAGACTGGTCTGGTAAATATTTGATGAGATTTGAAATGGAAAATAAAAAGGGGCTTCAGCATTTCATATTTGTCTCCAAAAGGGAGGGAAAATACAAGGCTCAACCTGGTTCTAGAACGTTATTACTTCAGTCCTGACCCACGGATGGTCCACACGCTCCCCGGCATCACACTGCTTTCGAGCCCGCTTCTTGCTCTGCATCCATCACGCCCGGGGACCACTGTCCCATGTGCCCGTCCCTGGCATGCAGAGGTGAGGGGGGCTGGGCTCTGCAGGGCATTCCCAGGTCCCCACGTCCCCCGGACCACCAGCTCCCTCGGCCCCGCCTTCCTAAGAGGCCCCACCAGGACAACACTGCCCACCCCCTCAGAGAGCGCCGTGTTTGGAAGCCGGCGAAGCCTTCAACCCCGTCCACTCTTAGTTTGCTTCCAGTGTTGAGCGTGGGGCTGGCCGCGGAAGGAGGGAGTCAGGCTCTGGAAGCCTGCGTTGGTCCCAGCCCTCATCCCGGTTCTGGGGCCCCCCACCCGTGAGCAGCCACGCCACGCCGTGTGCACTCCAGCGTGCTAGGATGCAGGGGGACACGGACGGGACGGAGAACTGGCCCCAGGAGTGTCCCACCCCGGAAGATGCTGGCCCAGGAAGGGCCTCACGGACAGGGACCCTGCGCACATGAACTTGGAGCGGAGTGAGGCTCCCTGTGGGACAGGGGAGCGTGCTTGGGGGAGGGGCGGGCTTTCGGGACGCCAGCTCCGGGAAGGCTGGTGTCCACCCCTTAGTGGCACCTTCAGGACGCCTCACGCAGCAACACCTGGGCCGTCCTGTGAGCTGGAGAGAGGATGCTCAGCAGGTACCAGGATCAGCGGGGACAGGTCCCGCCCCTCCAGGGGACAGAAGCCCCTCCTCACGGAGAGCCACAGGAAAGAACCCCTGTGAGAAATGAGCTCACTTGCGGCCAAGTTCACCTTCTTGCCTCTCCACACGCTCCTCCCACGGGGCCCCTCTGGCCTCTGACCCCGAAGCCCAGGAGGCTCACTCCCCTGCCTGCTCCGCCCGGCTCCCCCTCCTGGCCTCTCGGCCTCCCCCCCGGCCCGCACGTTGAGCCTGGGGCCACCCTCACGCCCACCGGTCCCTGCCCAGCCTCCAGGCCCACTGCAGCCCTGCACTTACGACCCCAGGCCTGGATGCCGGTCCCTCTGGCCCGGCACGCGCTGGCCTCCCACACGGGCTCTGCCTCAGACAGGACGTCCCCACCCAGCGCCTGCAGACCACGCTCTCCCCGCTTGCTGAAACCTGTGACCCTCGCAGCAGACGAGTCACTAGTGTGAGAGTTGCCTGTCCCGTGACCTCCGAGAGTGATGTTTCCGAGACCGTGGGAAGAAGACGCACCTTGGCTCCTCCCAAGGCACAGAAAAAAGACCCCCAAGACTCTGGCTGCCCTCGGCAAAAAGAGGGGCAAGGCAGGGGTGCTGTCCTAGCTGGGCGAGCGCCCCCAGGAACCTCTCCTCCCATGGCTGGGTCAGAAGCTGCCCCAGGTGGGGGAGTTGGGGCAGTGGACCCGGGGGCACGGTCGTGGGCGCTGGGACGAGAAGCCAAGCAGCAGGGCTGCCTTGCCTTTCCGGTGCTCTCCTGGAGCAGCAGCCGTGCTTCCGGCTCTCGGGTCCCAGCCAGGACCGAAGTGCAACAATTCGACGGGACTCTGGCACTCACAGCCTGGAGGCAGCGCTGGGCCCCCACGACCTGGGCACCCCGACTTCTGACCGACCGGCTGGAAACTGTGCTAGAACAGTCCACAGAACACAGAACACAGCTCACGCTGCGTTTACTGGCTCGGAACTGTGACTGGGCAGCAGGTGTCCTGCTACGTGGACCTCCCCCTCCCCCGCTCGCTCCCTGCTTCCTCCCCCTGCTTCCTGCTCCTTCCCCCTCCTCCCTGCTCCCCCTGCACAGGCAGGCCCCCAGCAGGTGGCAGAGACAGGAGGGGCGTCAGCCTGCACTGCTGGACGTGAGGGAATCACACTGGGTAGATCCAGGCCCCTCACTGTGGCTCTGCGGACCCCGCTAGCAGGGCGCCTCCTGACACCCAAATCAGCCTCTGCGTTCTCTGCTCGTGGCAGGTCATAGTCAACCTGTGAAAAAGTGCAGAATGAGAGTTAGGCCTGAGCAGAGCCGGGCAGAGTTCTACACGGCCCAGAGGGGGCAGAATCCTTGGGAGAGGTCTCTAGGCCGGGGGCCAGCTGGACCCCAGGGTCAGTCACCCTGAGGGACGAGCTGCCTGGTCACCTAGAAACGCTGCACTGACGGCGCTCCCCTGCCCCCAAGGCTCACTGAGAGCTTGCCCAGGCTCCTCCCCCTCCCCGAGCCCCACAAGACACGGGGCTCCCGGGTGGGTCCCCCTCCCTACTGCCTGGGGTACAGCGTGAGCGGCCCTGCATCAGCAAGTCCCCTGGCCACTGGTCTGAGGACTCCCACTGCTCTGTCCACCCGCGGCCTCTCCTCCTGCCCCACGACACGGCTGTTCTTTCCTGTCACTGCCCGTGGGCCTTCTGCTCGTGGCTGGGGCCGGGGTCCCGCCCAGGGCTGGTCAGTCCAGCCTCCGAGTGCACAGTGACTGGTCTGGACGGGGACTGCTGTCCTCTCTCCCCGTGCGCCCTCACGCCTGGATCGCAGCGGAGCAGACAGCCCGAAGCACTAGGCTCTGGAGAAACCACTTGGAAAACGCTCCCCCGGCCTCTCCTGTCCCACAGCTGCATGTGGCCCAAAGGCACAGAAGGGACACAGCCCTGGGATCGGTGCTCACTCAGTGGTGCTCACTCAGTGGTGCTCACTCAGCGGTGCTCACTCAGTGGCACATCTGAAACCCGGAGGGGCCCGCCATCTGGCCACTGGGCTGCCGCAGAGGAGAGCGAGTGTCACAGGGCATCATGGAGACCCCGCGGGGCCCAGGCACCTGGCCTGCCCCTTCCAACCCGGCTGCCTGGCAGCTTCTGCTGGAGCACATCAGCTCCCCGCAGGCGCCTTCCAGGGCGGATGGCCTGTGTGTCTCCATTCGTCTGCTGGCTTCAGGGTCCTGCACCAGTCACTGTGCAAAGAGGCGGCACAGGCCAGGGGCCCATGGGTGTTGTGGAGCGTGGAATGCGGGTCCCGTGGGAAGGTCAGGTCCCTCCCAAAGAGCTGGGATGGGGGAACTCTTCATGGGGGGGGTCTCCTCAACCCAATTTCTGGGGCAGGTGATCCCAACCGTGGGCTATGGACAGTCAGCAGGGACATTGTCAGCTGAGCCTGGACACCTGGTCCCACTGTGGCTCTGAGACTCATGTGCTCTCCCTGGGCAAATACAGCTTGGGAGAGCCAGCCTCTCTCGAGCCACAGCTGTGTTTACTCACAGGGACGGTTTCATGTCCTACTTGCAAAATGAACATTATTACCAATGCACACTCGTCTTGAATATAAATGACTAAAATGTTTACAGAGGAACTGAGGCCAAGTGACATCTGTGCCACCTCTGCGGTAGGTTGGGGACAAAGTGGCTGAGAGGACAAGGCTGCCCGCCCCTGGTCATGGGTATGTCAGGCACAGGGAGCAAAACACTTTCCAGAAGCGCGTTCTTATCACAGGCTCATGGCTCAGGAGAAGCCCGGTAAGGCTGTCCCTCCTCGGATGCGGGGTCTGACCCGCCCCCACACACTGGAGAGAAATGGGACCTGGGGCAAGTTAGTTAATCCATCTCCTTTAATTCCCTCTTCTATAAATGGGTAGAAAGCCGGTGGGTTGCAGAATGATGGCCCCAGAATGGCCGTGGCCGGTCACTGCACCTGTGAACACATCAGGTTCTACAGCAAAGGAGGATCCAGACGGCAAGCAGCGACCTGGGGACGGAGAGCGTCCCGCGCCGCCCGGGTGAGCCCGGTGTAATCATAAGGACCCTCCTTCCCAGGGGAGGAGGAAGGCAGGAGAGTTGCCAGAAAGATCTGAGGTCACTGTCCTGCTGTCCCTGAAGGCGGACAAGGAGCCTGGAGCAGCAGAAACCAGGCGGCCAGGAAACACGGCTTCGCCATCTCCACCGGGACTCGCACGGCTTACAAACGGGCGTGGGGCAAAGCCACGGAGCCCGTGATCACGCAGTTCCCACGGGCCCTGCCTCGTGAGGCCGAGCTGAAGGAAGTGACCAGGCTGCGCGCGCACCTTCCCGGCAGAGCTCCCTCCCCTCCCCCGTCTGCTGCACCGAACGCCGTCGGCCCGGCTTCCCGGTGCCCTTCCGCTCAGCGGGCATTTACTCCGAACCCACAGCAGAGCTTCTAGACCCGGAAAAAAATCTCGATGCACGCAAGATAATTAGGAAATAATTCAGGTCTTTGTCTGAGTCCCTCAGCAATGCTAACAGAATCAAGAGGGGACTTTTCCTTTCTCTGTTGAGTGATGAGTGGCTTAGCACGTCTGGCAGTTCTGAACCCTGTTCCACGAGGCTGTCACAGCATCAGCGCCCCCAACACCGTGCCATGTGTCCCCTGCATGCAGACACACGTCGAGAGGCCGGAGCCCCGGCCTGCGGCCGCTCTTGGGTAAAATTCAATTACTTCATTTGCCTCTTGAAAAATAACCGGTATCAACCGGAATGCTTAATTGTCCTATTTCAGACTAGAAACAGGTATTAATATATTCAGATCCGTAATGTCTTGGAGTTGAGCAAAATGTGAAAAACAAAATTCTCCACCAAGAACAATTCCCCTAGAGCCGGTTCTCAAAATAATCAAGGTCAAATCATTTGATGAGTCACGATGGATGAACAGACAGGGAGAAGTGTCACTTGCCGAAGGCTGGAGGTCATCAACTCTGCCCACTAATCGCTAATTAATCCTCTAGAAATACCTCCTGCCCTAATTGTCTGGCAGCAAACGAAACAGTTTGGGTGGGTGGATCTTAGAAAATTAGAAATTATTCCTGGAAATGTCAATTCTACCCCGCAACAAGAAGTCGGGGGTTGCAGTCATTTGCATATCTTTAAGGTTCTGGTTAAAAACCCACAACACTCCTTTAAGAAAGTCTTGTCCTCTTTTTACAAGAAGCAGCAAGGTTAAAACTTGTTTTGTAACTACACGTAACGATATCAGTCTATCTATCTCGGTAGAGTAGTTAGGGGCGTTGTGATAAGTTAATGGAAGACGAGTGTGTGCTGTAGCAAATCCCAATTAATCTGATATTTCGGTTGTGGTTGTGTTGTTGGACTTCAGCTTCAATTCTACTTTTCCTGAGTACAGTGTGTGAGATGGAGCGCTGATCTGTGAACCGGGTAATTTAGATCCTGCTGTTAAATTAATTAAACAAGAGGCCATTAGGCTGCCAGGGCTCTGAGACCTGGGAGGTCCACTTAAGCAAACTGAAACCAAGGCCCGTGAATGTCTCAGGGCTGCAGCATCACTCACGATGCCGAGGATGGCCAGTCGCAGACCGCCAAGGGGGCCCGGAGCTATGGCCAATCCCACCTTCTCTGCCCGCCTCTCCCCGGTTCCCGTCAGCACCAGGTGCGTGTCCGATGTGGCCCTGCTCCACGGGAACCCAGTTTCTGCACAAACAAACTCTCGCAGCGTTTCATACACCTCGGTTTATCCTCCACCTGCCCCCCACCCCAGTCCTCCCCCGGCCTGATACGGCAGCAGGCTCAGTGCCGAGTTCTGCCAACGCCCCTCTGTTTCTCCTAGACCCGGTGTCACTGGGTCCAAAGGACAGAAGCCACAGGGCAGCCGTGCACCGCCTTAATGAGTTCCTTTCTCGTACCTGCCAGTGCTTTGGGGGAAAAAGAGGGAAGGAGGGAAGGGGGTAGGCGGGCGGGCGGGCGGGAGGAGGGAGGGGAGAGTGGCACCCAGTCATCTCCAGCGCGAGCTAAGGAAACTCTGCATTATTTGTCTGTGACCAACCAAACCCACTTGCAGCTGCGGCGGCTGCCCTTCGGCCGGTCTCGTGGGACTGGAGGGTCTCGTGAGGCCAAGGGGGGCTGTGCTCGGCTGCCCTGTGAGTTGGGCCTTGGGAGATTGTTTTCTATGAGGATTTGTTTTCAAACCTTTCAATGACACATCGCTTTTAAAAATGGACGCAGCCGTCGACCATTCTCTTACACCGCACACAAAGACAAACTCAAAATGGATAAAAGATCTCAACGTGAGACAAGAATCCATCAGAATCCTAGAGGAGAACATAGGCAGTAACCTCTTCAACATCAGCCACAGCAACTTCTTTCAAGATATGTCTCCAAAGGCAAAGGAAACAAAAGTGAAAATGAACTTTTGGGACTTCATCAACATCAAAAGCTTCTGCACAGCAAAGGAAACAGTCTACAAAACAAAGAGGCAACCCACGGAATGGGAGAAGATATTTGCAAATGACAGTACAGACAAAAGGCTGATATCCAGGATCTATAAAGAACTCCTCAAACTCAACACACGCAAAACAGACAAACATATCAAAAAATGGGCAGAAGATATGAACAGACACTTCTCCAATGAAGACATACAAATGGCTATCAGACACATGAAAAAATGTTCATCATCACTAGCTCTCAGGGAGATTCAAATTAAAACCATAGTGAGATATCACCTTACACCAGTTAGAATGACCAAAATTAGCAAGACAGGAAACAACATGTGTTGGAGAGGATGTGGAGAAAGGGGAACCCTCTTCCACAGTTGATGGGAATGCAAGTTGGTGCAGCCACTTTGGAGAACAGTGTGGAGATTCCTCAAGAAATTAAAAATAGAACTTCCCTATGACCCTGCAATTGCACTACTGGGTATTTACCCCAAAGATACAGATGTAGTGAAAAGAAGGGCCATCTGTGCCCCAATGTTTATAGCATCAATGGCCACGGTCGCCAAACTGTGGAAAGAACCAAGATGCCCTTCAGCGGACAAATGGGTAAGGAAGATGTGGTCCATATACACTATGGAGTATTATGCTTCCATCAGAAAGGATGAATCCCCAACTTTTGTAGCAACATGGACGGGACTGGAAGAGATTATGCTGAGTGAAATAAGTCAAGGAGAGAGAGTCAAGTATCATATGGTTTCACTTATTTGTGGAGCATAAGGAATAGCATGGAGGACATGGGGAGATGGAAAGGAGAAGGGAGTTGGGGGAACTAGGAGGTGGAGCTGAACCATGAGGGACTGTGGACTCTGAAACACAACTGAGGGTTTTGAAGGGGCGGGGGTGGGAGGTTGGGGAACCAGGTGGTGGGTATTAAGGAGCGCATGTATTGCATGGAGCACTGGGTGTGGTGCGTAAACAATGAATTCTGTTACGCTGAAAAGAAATTTTAAAAAAACAACAACAACAACAAAAATAAATAAATAAAAATGGACGCCACCCAATCAGAGGAGGAGACAAAACCACAATCCAACGCTTCCTGTCCCTGCGTGCAGCTGCGTTTCCACAGATGCAATTACATACGCACCTAAGACACCTCGTGTCCCAGCGGGGGCTGCCCCGGACTCACTGGAGAATGTTCTTGTCAACTTAGGTGAAACAAGCCGATGAAACCTGCCTCCCCCAATCCCAACACACCATGCGCGCATTGAAGAGCACCATTTTCCAGGCTCCTGGCGTGGTTAAAAATGTTTAAAAAACTTTCCAAACACTGTTTTCTAAAGTTCCAGTTAAATGCCTCCGCCTTGACTGAGACCATGGGTAGATACTGTCACGCATCGGCTCTCTATCATGAGAATGAAAATCATCATTGCAAACTCAATAAAATATCCCGTAAAAATAAAACAAACCCTCTTTCAAGGGGGCAAGATCCCGTTTCCTGGCCTCTCAGGCCCGGGTGCGCCTCTCGGGTGGGAGGCCGCTCCTGACTCTGAGTTTCCAGGCGAAGCCAACGCTTGTTCAACCCGCGTGCCTGGCGAGCGGGCGTTCCCAACGCCGCGGCTGATAAAACACATCACATCTGATCGGAAAGGACTCTGGCCGGAAAGGCTAACCGTTCTTCTCCGACTGCGGGGAAGCGGGATTTCCACGGTTGTTCGCAGACGCGGCGACCTCTCCGCCAGGCGCCCGACCCCTCGGGCGGGAACGCACCCTCCCCGCCAACACCTGCCTTCCCGGGAAGCCAAGCGCCCTGGGAATAAACAAGGGACGGGTCCGTTCGCAGCTGGGACGGGGGCTGTGAGGGAGAAGGACACGCGCTCCTGTCTGCACATCGGTCTCCCAAGCGGAGTTCACGAACCGTTTGGAATACAAAGTAAACGCTGGCCAATGACCGGGCCGGGGGCCTTCAGGAAGCCGAGGACCCAGAAAGCCTCCTCTGAGGCTTCACCAAACGCGGACAGAAAGCCCCAACCACCCTGGAAGAACATGTCTCCGGCAGAAAGTGCCACAAAACCTCAGTGACTACATTCTCAAAGAGCGAACACAGCGCTTTAGAAATCAGCTTCGGCCCAGCCAGGCGACCCCCCCCACGCCGCGTCCCTGCCTGAGGGTGAGGGATCTGCGCGGGGGACGGTCGCCCGCGGCCCCGCTGCTCATTACGTGTGGGCGCCTCCAGCTTGCGCTTGTGGGGCGGGTCCTCGATGATCCTGTTCAGGTCCCCGCGGTTCTTCAGGTCCAGGGGCTTCTCCCACACGGACAGCTGCATCGTCGGGTTGAAGAAGAAGACCCGGTCGTCGCCCGTCCAGACCACACACCTGTTTGAGTGGAAAACGCGCCTCAGTTCCCTACGAAGACATGGGGTTCAGAAATCAGCGGCGTGCCACCTGACCCAGAAACCCCTGGGGCCCGAAATCCTCACCTTGGCAAAGGTACTTCTGTCCCATCTAAGTCATAATGGCCGTGTCTGGTTTTCTGGGCAGCTTCACAGAGCTTCTCCTATTTTCCCATTCAGCTAACGGGTAAATATTCCTCTGACTGTCCTTCTATGGGGTAGGGACAGCAGAGCTGAGCAAAGCGGGCAGCTCAACGCGGCCCTGGGGGTCCAAGCTCGTCCTGGCACGCCAGCTGCCTCTGTGTGACCCTGTGCTCTGGGGACCTCTGGCCACCCACAGAGGACCACGTGATTTGGAGGGGCTTCCCGGTACACATTGCTGATTCCCAGGACTTAGAGACATCGGCACATCCTACTCTCCTACATCCGAGACATTAGACGGGCCACTGTGTTTAGCAGCTCTGCCCACATTCTCCAGTTTGTTTCTAGAAGAACAAAGAATTAAGCTTTGTGTTTTCACATTAGGAATCTGAAATTTCCAAACGGAGTAAGAGGCCATTTGAAGACCCCATCTCTGAGGAGGGCATCAAAGAGGGGGGAAGATCAAGAAGTGAAGAAAAACAAAACAAAGAAAGGCTGGGGTCCCTAATGCGTGTGACTGGGTCTGGAAGGCTCCGTGCACAGGAACCCGGGTCCAGCAGTGGCCAAAAGAACGCGGCCGCGCAAGGCCCCCGGCCCGGCCTCTGGCTCTGCCCCAAGGGTGGGCCGGGGTGGGGCAGCAAGGCCCGCTTCTGGTCTGGGCTCCTGGACGTTTCTCCTTGGGCCAGTCCCCCCCTCCCTGGGCCCCAGCTTCCCACAGCGGCCTCCCAGAGCCCTGCAGGCCAGGGTTCCCGGATTCCAGAAGCGGTGGGACTGTGCAGGAAAGCCCACATGTACTGAGCACCTGTGGCTATTGGTTTTCCTCTAACAGGGGACCTCTGACCGATAAGGAGCTGCCTCTAGGCCCTGCCTTCATCCCCGGTGACCCACTGCTCCCGTGCCCAGCCGGCCGTGCGCAGCTGCACACCGTCAGGACAGAGCGAGCCAGCACCAGACACTCAGCTCTGCACAGAGCACACCCTCTAACCGGCCTCTGCCTCCTTGCCCAGCCGGACACTTCCCATGGGCCGTGCAGAGGGCTTGGGGGCTGAACCCTGCGTTCTGGGATTCTGAACAGACCAGGATCCTTCCCAGAGGGGTGCGGAGATGGTCTGACGGATCTGCAAGCCGGCTGGGCCAGGGCCGTGGGTGTGGTCGGCAGAATGAGGCTCCCTAAAATGTCCACGTCTTAATCCCTGGGACTGGGAATGTGTGAGCCCCCACAGCAAGGGCAGCTTTGCAGCTGTGGGAAGCAGTGTCCTGAGACCAGAAATGATCCTGGGTTGTCTGCGTGGAACAGGGAGGCAGGAGGCCCCGGGTCAGAGGAGAGGTCGCGGAAGCAGAGGTCAGACACACACGAGGCGGGGGCGGGGGAGGGAGGCCCGCACGTGTGGGTCTCCGGGACGGAGGACGGGCGACCGGTCTCCCCCGGACCTCCGGGAGCAGGCGGCCCCGCCCACACCTGGATTTGCGTCCTGTGAGACGCAGTGGGATTTCTGACCTCCAGAATTATGAGATGCTGAGCTTGTGGAGTTGTGGAGTTGCACCTTCTGGGTTTGTGGCAGACTGTGGCCCCTCTCTGTCCTGGGCACCAGCACGAGAACCCGCCTCCAGCCAGAAGTCCCCCAAACCCCAAGCAGCGGGCCCACACGCACTGCCCACCATTGGCCTAGACACGAAAATGGAAGACGGTGACCCGCCCTCTGGCTGACATCTCCTTCAGCTCTGGGCCTGTCCTTGACCTTCAGGTGACCTTGGGAGCTTCCCCCGCATCCAGGTGGCCTCAGTTCCATCCTGTGTATAGGACGGGCTGGAATGGAAATGTGCATTATCCCACCCCACCCACCCCACCCACCCCACCCCCGTTACGGGGACTTGGAGGCAAGTCGCCGGGTCCCATGTTTCTGAGAGGCAGGGGGCTCCTGGGCCCACAGGGGTTTTGCTCAAGTCCGTGCAGGGGCTGGAAGTCGAGGGGAGGGTTGGCAACCGGGCGCCGGACTTCGGATCCTGTCCCTGCCCTCGCGGGCCTGGGTGGGCCCTGCTCCGCCTCTGCAAGCCAGAAGGAGCTACGAGTTTTGTCGGGAGCTACTCCTCGGCACCGGAAGTTAGTATAGAGTTTAAGCCGAAGGTAATTACGTTGCACCGAGTTCTCCGGATGGGATTCTGGGCTGGCGGGGACCACAAGCCCTGTCCGAGCAACGCGGCTCCTCCCCACTCAGACGCAGCTCTAGGGAGGGCGGGCACCTGGCTTGTCTGGGGGCTGTGCTCCCGGCAGCCGCAGCCCTTGTTGGGGCGCCCCATGGCCCAGCCCGCGCGCTCAGGGGGCTGAAGGGAATGGCTTCCCCGTGCTCATCAGCACCCGGTTTCTCGGGACGGTGGATCCTGCCGGGTCAGGGGCAAGCAGCTTGGGGGGACAGCAGGTGCCAAGCTCCTCCTGTCACTGCCCTGTGCCCACTCACGCTCCTGGTGCCCACGACGGCCCACGCGGCCCCACATGCGGCTGCGGAAGCTTCTCCAACTGCGGGTCCGAAGCTGCCGGCGGCAGGCTCGTCCGTGGTGGCTGACAGCCCTTGGCCTGAGCGGAATATTCCAGAGCAGCTCTGGCTCCTTGCGTTCCTGTCAGCCCCTCCCCACAGCGTCTGCCCAGGAGCCCCGACCTCACCTGATGGTGCAGAGAATGACTTCTGCCAAACCTGCTGCAGCGAATAGACCTCATGGGCACCACGGCCCCTGGTGGCCGGGCACCATGTCCCCCGCACGGCTCCCCAGCAGCCCCAGAGCCCCACCCCCGGCACTGACTGACCTGCTCCCTCCTCTGGAGCCCTGGAGGGAGAGAGCACTCAGCTGGGCGTCCGGGGGCGCAGAGACCTGGCCTCCAGTGCGGCTTGGCCTCTGTGCCTGTAGCACCCCAGCCTGCGGAGCCGTGGTCTTGCCATCCTCATCTTTAAGAGGCTGATGGACGAGGGTCTAGTCCCAGATGGTTTCCTAAATCCCTCCCAGCCTTTATTCCACTTTCTGTTCTTTTCTCTTCATTTCCCAGTTTGGGGCCAGGCCCCCAGTTACAGTCCTGCTGCCGCCCCTCCCCGCACAGGCAGGTGCACCCAAGCCCGGCTCCCGCGCTCGGTGGCCCGGGACTCACGGCCGCGCATTCTCAGTCCTTAGATAATGTGCTCAGCCTGTCCCGACCCCTCCCTGAGGCTGTGCCTCTGCTGGGGCTGTCTGCAGCTCCTAACTGCCTGACTCGGGGTGAAGGGGTGGGTGCGATCCATGCTCCAGGGCCCCCGGTCTTGGCCGCAGCTGCCCTGTCTGCTTTCCTGCTCCCCCTGCCTAGACATCCCTCCTTCCTAACGCACAGGCATCCAGATCGCTCCCGCTGCTCCCTCTGGGACACGGAGCAGGACAAATCCCAAAGGGGAGGAAGAACTAAGTGTTCCAGGAGGCTTTCCAACAGGTGAGACAGCAGCTGTGCCCGCACCAGAGACACCTGCCTCCACGAGCCCCCACCAACTCCCTCTTCCCTGGAAGACCTGCTCTCTGGGTTTTCAAAACCAAGACCCGATGCCACCAAACACAGCACGGCCATCCCTATGGCCACTCAAGGACGCAGCCGGCAATGTGAGATATTTACCGGGAAGGGAGTGGTTAACCGGGCTCTGCGGACAGGACACGGTCCTGGGACACGCCCGTTCATCCCACAGGCAGCTGGGCCGTGGAAATGCAGGTTTCCAGCGGCTTGGAGCGCTGTCCGTCTGGCTGTGGGCATGGGGGGAGAGCAGAGCTGGCTCTGGACCAAGGTCCGTGAAGGGGCCCAGCCTCAGATCAGCTCCACGCCCTCCCACCTGGCTCTGGGAGGCTGTCCTACCGCGGAGCAGCTGGCCTCCTAGGCGGTCGACTCTAAGTCGCTCGTCTCCTTAAGACCCAGGCAGGGTGCTGGGTCCTGAGAAAGTTCTGGTCAGCAGCGCGGAGGGGACTTGAGAATAAGAAGCTGAAGACGGGGGGCGATACCCACTGCTCCCTGGTTGGGCCGTCCACGGCCTGTCACGCAGTGTCCGAGGGCTCAAGCGTTCCCACTCTGGGTCCTCGGCAGCTATGAAGCAATCTCGTGTTGACCTGACGCTGTGCTCAAGGGAGGCCAGTGGGTCTGCGCAGGCGGGCCTGGGCAGGCGGGCCTGGGTGGGTGAGGCTCATGGGTGAATTGGGGCAATAATTCTGGACAAGTGGCTTATAGCCCGGTGAGTCTGAGCAGACAGGCTTGGGCACCCGAATCTGGACTAGATGGCCCAGCCGATGGGTGCAAGCGGGGGCCTGGACAGGAGGCCTCGACAGAAGGGTCTGGCAGGTGGGTCCGGCCAGCAGGGAATTAGGGTCTGTGCTGAAACAGCGCCCAGGGCCAGGCTGACTCGTGTGAGGGGCCCCAGGTTCCTGGCCTCCTCTAGTGGAGACACGGAGGCAGGGGAGGCCCCTGTGGGACCGACCTCCGGCAGGGCCTGGGGGACCCACTTGAATTCCTGGCAGGGTCTTGGTTCTCAAAGAAAACTACGCGTCACATCAGCCCAGACCGGAGCTGCCAGGGGAAGTCCGCTCTCTCCAGCACCAGGCGTCGCCGCTGAGGGCTGCCAGCCTTCTGAGCCCAGTCCCCAGTGAAACCTGCGGCCCCCACACTCGGAGACATGCTGCCCCACGGCAAGGCCCAGGTCTTCCCCCCCTGGTGCACGCAGTTCATTCTACCACTGACTTCCCGAGGGACCCTGCCCCTGGCCCCACGTGCTGCTGTGAACTCTAGGAAGAGACTCACACCGGAGACATATTTGGCACAATTCTCCACAGATTCTGGGTCAGCCGGCTGTTTCGGGGACACGCAGGCTCTGTAAGCTCCCGGAGCTGAGTCCAGGGACACCCCTCCCACATCCGAGTCACTGGAAGGGCCAGCACCCAAACCTAACAGTGTAGGCAGGAATCCCCACCCAGCTCTGAGGAGGGGAAGCGAGGACCTAATTAGGCACCCAGGAGGGGGATATTGCCAGGGAGAAAGCCGAGCGAGGACAATTAACATGGCACGTTTCCATCCAGGCTACAAAGAACCCAGTTCCGGTGCCATGGGGACACGGGGGGCTAGAGGCACAGAGCTGGTGGCAGGGTAAGTAACGCGGCCCCCGGGAGAAGTCTGCCCGGCCACTTGTTACGGTTGGCTTCAACTAGACGGAGCCAGCTGTAACATGCAAAATTAATTTTATGTATCATTTTATGCACATTTTAAGTAATATGTATACGTTCGCC
Organism: Mustela nivalis; assembly: GCF_964662115.1. Taxonomy (NCBI): domain Eukaryota; kingdom Metazoa; phylum Chordata; class Mammalia; order Carnivora; family Mustelidae; genus Mustela; species Mustela nivalis. Next base: position 185,418,870 of record NC_139021.1, read on the forward strand.
TTCTTTAATCACGCTACACAGTATCTGGAGAGCTGCCACATTCCCTCTTCTCTTTAACTGTCCCCGTGTCCCAGAGGATGTCATTAGCACATCACAGTTATTCCAGGCTGGGACAGAACATCCCCCACCTCAGCAGCCCTCACAGAGGAGAACCTGGATCCTGTCTAGTGAGGCTGCCCTGGCCGCTACAGGACGCGCCAGGGGTCCCAGGGGCACCTGAGGACTGCAGACCCCCAGGGCCACATTGTAGCTCTAGGAGTATCCAAAGATTCCCACTGGGTCCTTCCCTCTCTCCACCTGATTTGTTCCCCCCACCTGCCTGACCCAGGAGGACTGTCCTGAGGGGACAGAGCCTGACGTTCCCTGGGTCTCCCCCTAGGCCTTACGGCCTGGACCGAAAAGCAGGGTCTGGGCACCCTTTGCTCTTCCCTCCCTGTCCTCACCCCTCCTCTGCTCAGGAAGGGGTGGCCCAGCAGCACGCAGGAGCTCTGGCTGATGCACGGGCGGGCTGGGTAAGGGGCACAGAGTAATGGAGGAGAAGGTAAAAACCTCCCTGCCGCCTTCCGTCCTGTGATAGTGTGATCTGCAGTAAGAAAAGCATATTTGGTCTTGTCACTGTTTCTGGCACAGCACTCCCCAAATCCTAGGGATCGCCTAAGACATGAGAGCAGAGCGATGGTCTCTTAGTCGCATCACAAGCCCTTTATGCCAAAGAGATGACTTGGGGACAGTCCACAGGGATGGGGGTAGGTGGCCAGGAGAACCTGCCCTGTGACTAGAGGGCTAAAACGTTCGACACCCCCCTCGCAGCTCTTAGGATGGAAGGGGGTCACCCACGGCCAATGATTGGTCAATCGTGCCTACACGGTGAAGCCTCCACGAAAACCCAAAAGGAGGGGGACCGGAGGCCTTCTTTGTGGGTGACCCCATGGAGCTGGCAGGGGTGGCCCCGGGAGAGAACGTGGAAGCTCCTCGCCACCCCCCCCCCACACCTCGCCCCTGCACTTCCTCCGCCGGCCGTTCCCGGGCTGGTCCCTTCTACAACGAACCGGAAATCTAGTACATACAGAGTTTCCCAGTTCCACAAGCCGCTCTAGCGAATTAATCCAGCCGGAGGAGGGGTCACAGGGATCTCTGATGCGCAGCCAGTCAACACCAGCAGAGGGGACAGCCTGGACTGGACACTGGGGTCCGCAGTGGGGAGGGGGCGGTCTCGGGGACCAAGCCGCTGACCTGCGTGCGGGGTCTGAGCCGTCTGCAGGCAGACAGGGTCCGACCGAGTTAACCTGGAGGACAGCCAGCTGGTGTCGCAGACGGCTCAGTGCGGGAAGACCCGCAGCGGGGGTGGCGGACGTGAGGTCGTGCGTGGAGTCCTGAGAGCCCAGGAGACCCAGCAGGTGCTGCCATCTGCCCTCCTCGGCCCGCTTTCCGCCCCGGCCACCCCGGGCGCAGCGCCCAGCCTGACGGCGCTGGTTCAGGGAAGAGCACGTGGATGTCCAGGTGACGTCTGCTCCTGTGGACAAGGCCACAACTGCCCACAGCCATGACTTGTCGTTGAGGAAACACACTCATGTCCAATCTGCACCTGGACGTGGTGGCTTTGCCATCCCCCAGGGAGACCCTCAGGCTGTGGCCTCGCAGTGTCATTCCAGACAAAAGACGGTCCAGACGCTGGACGTGTGGGTGCCACCTGGGGAGAGGTCAGGATGCTGAGGGCGCGCGGCCCGGACCACCGACGGGGGCAGCTCGGCACCGGACATCCGGTGTCGCTGGGAGAAGGGGCCCTGCTCCTCCCACGGAGGGAAGAGGCGAGGAGAGGCAGAGCGGTGGGGATGGCCGGCGGCGGCTTCTGGGCTGTGTCCTCCCTGCAGCGCCCGGGGAGGGTGTTTTGGCTGATGGGGGTCCATGGGCCGTGTGCGCCTGTCCCCGCTGGTCACCGGAACCCTCCGTCCGAACTCCGGACAGCGTCTCTCCCTCGGCCTCCGGTTCCTGCGCATCCATCTCTTTCCCGTTTTCAAAGAGCAGCAGGAAGGTGCCCTGCAGCCGCGCGCAGAGTTGGGCTCCCGTCCGGAGTCCCGGCTGCCGTCTGTCCAGCCTCTCGGAGAGGAGACGTGGACCTCAGGAGGTCTGTTCCCAACACCTGAACGAGGCCCAGGACCACCACACATTGTCTTCACAGAACAAAGGTCCCGACGGCTCCATCTTGACCGTGGCTCTGGGCTTTGGGAGACTCTGCCTTTCTGGGGAGTCACGGTGTCGGTGACATAGGGTCTGCTCCCTGCACCAGGCCCTGGCCCTTCCCGGTCACAGGACGCAGGCCAGAGTCCCGCAGCAGCTCCTCACACCCCATCACCGCCTCGGCATGAAAGCGAGGCCCAGGGATTCCTGCGAGCGAGCGGGGAGCAGCGCGGGGATGACACTTCACCGCGTCCCAGGGGCTGCTCGCCCGGGAGCTCGCTGTGGGTGGAAATGGCCTCCTCCTCACGCACCCCTCCTCGGCCTTCCCCAAGCTGGACTGACATTTCACTGAACATCGGAATCGCCTCGCCAACATCACGTGTCACCCGTCCCTTCCTCGACAGAACAAGAGACTCGACAGTGCTAAGGGGACACAGTGACATTTGGCTTCACTTCAGTGGTGAGTGCGCGAGGCAGGGATGGCTGCGGGTTCTGGCCACTGTGACCTCCCGCGAGGAGAGCGCACGTCCCGCAGGGGGACAGCCGGCACCCTCGTCACGGCACTTTCTGATGACCTTGTTCTCGTGAAACATCATCCACACCGACGACGCTCTGGGGAATTTCCTTTCTGGGAAAGTTCTACCAACTTCACCCAAGAACAAGCCAAACATGTCCACTACCAAGATTTAGAAAAACCCAGAGAACCTGCTATTAAAACATCACACTCAGCGGATGGGTAGTTACGACTGAATAAAAAATGCCGTCAGTCGCGGCTAAGACAACGAATAAAACCAGAATGAGAAGCGTGCCATGGTCACACAGTCGGGGTGAGCAGGGCGTGCACCCGGGCGTCGTGCCTCTAGGCTCCTGTCCAGAGGAGGCCCTCCTGCTCCCAGGCAGAAGGCTACACGTGCCACCAGCTTCTCCGTGGCCACACTGGGACTCCCACGCCAACCATAGCCACTTGGGCAGCGTCCCACACGCTCCCGCCAAACTGTGTCCTTCCTCACGGCAGCTGGGAGGGGGCAGCCGCTGGCTGGCCGAGTCCGCTTCCTGCCGGTGCCTCCAGCTCTGGTCGTCCCGAGCACACCCTCAGCTCCTTCTAAGCTGCTGGGAAAAGGAGTTGGGGTTTGCTCTGAAGGCATCACAGACATAAAACTTGCTACATTAATTTTGACTTCTTGGAAAATGGTCTTATTTCACAACAGTGTTCATTTTTTTAAAATTTTACAAAAATAGAGAATTACTTGTAAATCCATAGTCTTGTAAAGAATTGTAAAATGTTATTGATTGGCACCAGCACTGATTGTCAATTGAGCCAAAGCTCATGAACTTTACACTTTAAGAGTTTTCCGTTTTTTTTCGTGTCTTCAATGGTTCTAAGGAGAACATTTTCATGACCCTCCAATTAGAGAGTAGCTGAGTTGTCCCCAAACGGCCTGTGGGTCAAAACCCGAATCATAAAGGAGGAAGGTGAGCCCGAGCAATGCATACACAGAGATCCGTAAGAGACCGACAGCGCCGCTCCGGACGGCCACACGGAACACGGGAGCCAGCCCGGAAGACGCGTCCGGATGCCATCATGCCCTCCCTCCGACACGGAACACGGGAGCCGGCCCGGAAGACGCATCCGGATGCCATCATGCTCTCCCTCCGGCTGCTTCTTCCGTGTTGAGGCAGATAGGACGTCACTTTCTATGAAAGCTCATACATAGTCTTCATTTTCTTTTTCTCCTGAAAATTCCATGTGTCAGATGATGACACCCTGAGGCCCTCCTGGCGGCGCGCGTCTCCGCGAGCTTCAGAGTCGCAGGCCGGCTGAAGACACCCTTTCGGGCTCTGGAGCCATCCATGCCCGTGGTCCGACCGGCACAGGCGGGAAGAATGAGGGTCGGCCCCTCCCCCGTGTCCACCGCGCGTCCCGGCACTGGCCTGGCATCTCTAAAGGTCTTCGTGCGATGCTGGTGCTTTGAAGAAGGCTGTACGTCGGCCGTGTGTCTTGGCCGCACGGTCGGAAATGATCAGGGGAGCCACTCGTTCGCGGCGCTCCACTCACTCACCGGCCTCCCACGGAGCCACGAGCAGGACTGCCTGCCCCGGTCTCGCTTGCAAAGCTTTCGCCGGGGTCCCCAAGGAGCAGAGCTTCCAGCCTTTCACAGCAAGTTTCTCCTATCCCACTACGTTAGAGTGATTCTGGGTCTTAGCTGACCCTGCTGCCCTCTCACACATTCAACGGCTCAGCTCCAATTTGGTAAAAATGTGAGCACAGTGAAAACGTTAGCAGAGTAAGAATATTTTGATTTCCATTTTAGGGGCACCTGACTGGCTCAGCCCATGAAGCATCAGGGTCCTGGGACCGAGCCCCTCATCAGGTTCCCTGCGCGGTGAGGAGCCTGCTTCTCCCTCTGCCTCCCCCCGGGGTTCTTGTCTCTTTCTCCCTCTCTCTGTCTCAAATGAATAAATAAAATCTTTTTTTTTTAAAAAAAGAATGTTTTGATTTCCATTTTTTTTCCATTTTACATATTCTGAATAGATTCCAAAACCTCTTACTTCCTTATGTGATGCTAGCTGCCCCCCTGGAGCTCTGTGGTGGTCAAGAGTGGTCCTTTCCCAGCCTATGTGGCCTGCCCCACCTATCCTGAAAGCTCTAGAATCTTCTAGAAATCCCAAGTTTTCTCTGGAGAATGTTGGTCTGAGGTCAAGGCTCAGGATCACAGGTGATGTCTCGCTCCTGGCTCTTGGCCTGAGCCCTCACACTTCCCTCTGGAGGAGGGTCTGCTCCTGGGGACAGGAATGGGGCCTGCCTGACCACTGGGGCCACCGCGGAGAAGGCATGCCTTCGGGGAAGAGCAAGGACCAGATTCCCCCAGACTTGAGTGGGGAGCCCTGGTGCTGGACGGTGACACGTAAAGAGACTCGGTGAAAACACGGAGTTCTTGGGGGATGGCGTCCACCCCACGGTCACCCCGTCACACCCGCGGACATGCCTGTATTCCCTGCTTACCTCCAAGGGACTCAGTCACGTCCCTCCGACCCCTACCCCGCCTCCGCATGAACACCTCACCATCAAACCCTCTGAACGAGAGGCACCGTGTTCGCGAAAGAGTCGCCGTCTGGATAACGGAGGCGTCAGCATGCCATGGGCCGATTCCGACGCCCTGATGTACAAGTGGCTGGTGAGGGTGACAGAGCCAGGCCCTGCACCTGCCGTGGGTCCCTCTGTCCTCCGACTTCCTGAGAACCAATGGCCCGGAAGAAAGGCCGCCCAGAGCAAACACGCAGAACAAGGCTGTCGGGACCGGTTTACGCACGGGAAGCAGGCACGGCGCCCCAGGCAGGGGCCTTCCCTGCGACAGACTGGGGTGTCCGTGCGGAGCGCGGGGGCCAGGCTCCCAAGTGTGCGACACCGATGCCGATGAGGATGTCGGAGCCTCCCGTGAAGCTGCCTCCCAGCTGCCGAACAAGGGAGTGGGGGCCACTCCCCTGCGAGGTCGAAGGTCCGCATTCGGGGGACCTGCAAACCCAGGCTCGAAGGTGTCGAGGGAGCACGTCTGTCAACACTCCGGCCCTTAACCGAACAGCCTCTCGACAAGGCCAGAACGCTCTCCTTCAAGGGCACCGGGTCAGAAAAGAATGGACAGAGGAACAGAGGGTGGGCTGGGGCAGCCTCTCGGCAGCCTCGGGGAAGGGACGGGCAGGTTCCAGCCAGCACACCTGACTCCCACCCAGAAAGCACCTCCTCGGGTCGTGGAAGCTGTCTGCGCACCTGCGGGCCTGTGACGTCCTGCAGAACGGTGACCCTGCCTGCGCCCAGCCGGCCTGCCCGGGGCCGCCATCCCCATCCTACTGGTGCGTCAGTGAGAGGACACCAGACTTCAGGCTCCACAGCTGGCTGCAGCCAGTCCAGGAGGCCCAGGAAGGGCACAGGGTGGTTCACAGTTTACACACAAAGGCCCCCCGCTGCAGGGAGTGACAGGAGGGACCGCAGGACTGCTCTGGTCTGATTAGCCTTCTGCGCTCTCAGGCGGTATTACAGAGGAAGGAGCGCCGTGGCTTCACAGTCAGAGCCTCCACTGCTCAAGGTCATGTTTTCGACAGAATCATAATCCTCCAAGCCCCACTCCCCTGCGCTGAACTTGCTCCACCCCCTCAACAGGAAAGTGCGCCTACCCTGGACACACACCGGGGAGTCTGGTGACGGAAGCCCCAGGCAGCCCTCGCGGTGTCACAGAGATGCCTTTGTGGTCCTCACTCCATTTGCACAGTGATCTAAGGAGCCATGCCTTTGTGATGCCACGTCCATAAATACCGCGGCTTGTGAGCACCCGTGTCTGGGGTGCTGCTCTCGGGGGCACAGAAGGTCGCGGACCTCCCCACTCAGCTCAAGCGCTGGTCTCCTCCATTGAGCTGTAACCTTCCTGTAAAACCGCAACCACAAGGAAACCCTTCCCTTGAGCTCCGTGAGTCGTCCTAGCAAATCCTTACACCCAAGGGGAGCTGTAGGAAGCCCCACGTTGGTGGTCTGCCAGGCCAGCAGGCAGGTCGCCCCGCACGCCATTGGCATTCGGGTCTGAAGCGAGGGCACCACTGAGGGACGGAGCCCTTAGCTCTTGGATCCGGACCACTCTGCGTCACAACTGAATTGTAGGACACTCCCTAAGTGATGGGACGACTGGAGAGCTGGGTGTGAACTGCTAACCAAAGAAGGGCCTGCGCCAACTGCAGGTTCAGCTGAAGACAGGGCGTGGCTGGGGGTACGCCAGGGCTGGCCGCGCGGGGAAGGAGCACATGCCCCGTCTCGCCAGTGAAGAATGTATCGCCGGTCACCAGGGACACTGTGTGAGGCTGATGTCCCACCCGGTTCCCACGCAGACGCACCTGACACAGACGCCAAGGCGCGGTCTCCGTTGTCTGAACTCGCTGTCCGTTCCAGCTCTGTCCTACCCTTTCGTCTTCAGGTTTCAGAACTAATTTTTATTATAATAACCTTTTTATTCTGCTTCCAAATTATTCCATTATAAAAGGACATTTTTAAAAACCAAAGGCAGTGGCTCCCTCGTGGAGGGTCTTTCGAGCACGGCGTACTCAAAGATCAGGAGTCCTCCCAGGGCAGCTGGAGAGAGCCAGACACATCTTTAATTAACAGCCATTCAGTGACTATGTTCTTAGAGGAGACGGAAGAAAAGCCCTTTGAAGCCTAATGTGTGCTGGGTTTTCTTCAGACACCGTCTTTCACTGATAGACATGCAACAGCTTATTATCTGGATGCAGATTCGCAAGGGTATGGAGCAAGGTAACGTATCACTTAAATGCTACTTTCTTTCTGCAGAACGTCACAATGGTGGAGCTGGAGCTGCCAGGAGCTGCAAACTAGTATTTTAAAGCACAACACTATCACCGAAGGAACATACATTCTCTCATTGGTGCCAGCAAGCAGGCACCGGGTGTAGACGAGGCTACCTGTCCTTGCTCTCAGGTCTCGGAGCATCTTACCAGGGGGAGCCGGGCACTGGCGTGGAGGCCACGGGTCTGTTTCCTTCGGCTGCACTGTCCTCTCTGGTGACTAGTATGGATGGCGGTTCCTTTCAACAGAAAGAGAAAGACAACACTGCTGTTTTTTGTTTTTTGTTTTTTAATTTAAACACTCATCTTCAATTAGGCAACCAAGGGAAGAGTAACAAGTCTCCTGCAGACAGACCTGCCGACGTACCCACTCGATAATGACCTGCTCAGGACAGCAAAGCAAACGGGACTGGGCAATTATGCTGAGAATACGGAACTTACGGCACGACAGACCGTGCTGAGGAACTCAGACAAAGGCATCTCCCTAATTACCCCAAATTGGCTAAACTATCTGCTTTTGCAGACACGGAGATGGGCAGCGGCGGCCAAGAGAATGCTTCTGGACGCCTTCACATCTCGTGGGTAAAAAAAATAAATAAATAAAATCACGTGGGATTCAGCTCTAGAAATGGGCTGACTCAGAAGCTGGGGTTCAGGAGATCTGAATCCACGCACTGCGGTAGGGACCCTGAGGCAGCGAGGGGTCCCGGGTGCCACTGGGGCTGGCTCATGCCGGGCCTGTGAAGGCCGGAGGACACAGCCTGCTTCCTCGCTCCATGGCGTGCGGCTGGCCGCCCTTCTGTGCATCTCGCTGGGGACAGCGTTCGGGGGCAGGACACGGTACGCGGAGGCAGAGCTCGTTTAGAAATCACTCTATCTCTGTTTAGAAAATAAGGAATGTCTGAACACGACACCACCTAGAAGAAAATGAAGATTTATTCTCTACTATTAAAAAGGTAAACAAAACAAAACATGGCCAGGACCCTTGCTCATCATTCATTATGGACACAGTTTGCAGAGAAATGAAAGCTGCTTGAAGATAGAAACTAGGATAGACACAGATGCAGACCGAAGGTTTGGATTAACTGATTTAGCTGCCTTCCTGCGTTGGAGCGCCGGCTCTCTGCCAGACGGAGGGGAAACCCATCCGAGTTCCTGCAGGCAGACCGGACGGCCCTGAGGAGGAATTGTCAGAAGTGTCCCCTCGACTCTGGAGTGGTTAAGGAGAGGAGGGGGTCTCAGCGAGCTCAGCAAATGCTCGCAGTATGGGGGACGTGTTTTCCTTTCCCAGCTGCTTCTATAGTTTCGATCTCAGAATAATACAGTACGGGGTTCTCCTTCTCTCAAACAATCGGGTGAGATGTAAAAACACTAAGGATGTTATTCAAAGCAATGAAAGAGCTCTTGGCTGAGAATGTCAGGTGCCATTAAAGCTCTTGATTCCTTGAATAAAAGAAAGAAGGAAAATGGATGCCATCTTGCTTTCCAGCACGGCTCAAGCCGGGACTTTAAGGGACACTGTGGGTGAGGAGGTGATCAACCATGTGTTTGGATGGTCTCGACCAGGAGGCCGAACGGGGCCACCATGCGAGCGCCTGCCGTGGGGCCCACCAGCGAGGAGGCCACGCGCACAGAAGCCCGTGTGTGCCCTCGCGCACCCCCGCCAGCATCCACGGCGTCAGCCTCGGCTCAGACACACGAGCTGGAAAGGCAGATGCTCGACTATGGAGCACTGACAACACGAGAGTCAGACAAAACGCTCCAAGAACACCGAGGGTCTGAGAGCCCGGGCGGACACAGCCCCACGCCGGGAACGTGGCCCTCGGCGGGGCCATCACCTCCCACCCCCGCCCAGCCACGAGGCAAGAACTCCGAAGGGCCCCGTGGTCAGGCGGGAGTGGCCAGTGGAGCAGAGCCGGCCAAGAAGGACAAGAGTCCTGAGCTGACAACATGCCTCCGGAAAAGACCCCGCGGGGTGTCGGCAGAGGACGGAGCGGACAGGGCACTGCTCCCCCGCCGGACAGGCGACACCGGGGAAGCGAGGGGCCATCCCACTCAGGCGTGAGCACCCCGGGCCTTTCACTGGCTCCGCCTGTGGTTCTCCATTCATTGCCACAGATAAGGAGAAACGATTTTTAATTTATATAATTATCCCTAAGTTTAAGAATAATTTCTTCCAGAATTTTTGGGTCCTAGAAGGTGTCTTTCCTTCCTGTGAGGGAAAAAAGGTCAGGATAAATAATGAACATAACAGGGAAGACTCAGAAAGTGGTGTTAAAAAAATATATGGAGAACGGAGTTTATACTACTAATCCAATTAGAGAAACGAAGGGCGGTTTTCATTATGAAGCTAATTGAACGCTGGAAACCCAACGAGGGCCTCTGAGCCGTGGGTTACCCCCGCTAATCACTCACGCAGATCTGGCGGGGGCATGATTTGTGGCGGGACGAACATTTACATTCGGCAAGGCTGGGATTCTCTCCCGCTAATTACCAAGGTCTTCTTCATGTGGCACTCGCCGCTCATGATTTCCTGTTGGTGATAAAAATGGCATAAAACTCCCTTTCTGCACTAAAGTGATAAAAGTGAATTAGAGACGCGGAGCCCAGGGATAAAGAAAGTAGTTAAGGCACCAGGAAGGATGTTTGTTTAATAAATATGGAATTCTGGCACAGGCGTTCATCTCTCACAGAGAAATCCTACGTCCCGGAGCAGAAGGTCCATGTGCGCTACCACTGTGTGACCCCTTTACGGCCGACACTGGCGCTAAGGACGGGGAGGGCAGGATGGAGCCGGGGAGGTCCCCGCAGGGGCGCGGTGGGGAGGCCGGCGGGGACCGGACGTTCACACCCGCAGCAGAGACGGACCCGCTGGAAGGAGTTTCGAGTGAACGTGAACCAGGCTCAGAGGCGGACCGCGGGCCTCCGGGATGCTCGAGATCAGAGCAAATTACGTGCCATTCGTGATTTTCAAGCGTAGCAATAAAAGCTAATCCCTTGGGTCGTTCATGGAAGGTAACCGCGCCGGACGCACTCATGGTCCGTCCTAAAATGCTGTTTGGCAGAAAGGCCAAGAGAAGCCTCTGACTAGAATGAGAGGAGAAAACACAAAGGTGTGTGGCTGGGGCGGTGCACGCGCAGCTAAAACAATCCAAACACGGGCGCTGGCCTTGCCTCGGCGGCGTCTGCGTCCCGCAGCCTGGTGCCCCGCCCGGTCTGAAGTGCGGGGACAGCCCCCGCGGGAAACCAGGTCAGCACAAGCTCCCCGCGCCTGGCGAGCCCTGGAACGGGACCCACCCGGGAGGCGACGGCTGTTCCCGAAGCCCGCGGACCCCCGACCCTCTGCCATGCTCCGGACTGTCCTGCCCGATTCGGCTCCGTGTCATAGAGCATCCCCCGCGCAGGGCGGGGAGTCCCGGCCCCGAGCGCCCCTCTCCCGGCTGCGCGTCCGCGAGACGCCAGCGGAGCCCGCACACCCACCTTGTCTTCCCCGGGCCCGGCTGGGCTCTTCCTCTCGGCGTGCAGCATGAGGGCGGGGGGGCCGGGCGCTCGGCTGTGCTCTCTGCTTCTGTCTGTTGGACCAAAACAACGTCGTTAGCATCGCATTTGTCACGTCCCTTTGGAAAACTAAACTATGGCAGAAAGTGGCCTTGAAAACTCAATGTGGCAGCCCACGCCGTACGTCCCTCAGCGAGGCCGTGTGGTCCCCGGTCTAGACCGTGGTCTTGTGACTGAGCCCCTCCCAGGACACTGAACTCCTCTGGCTACACTTTCTGAGCCCAGCACCAGCCACAGTGCTGCCGGCCACAGCCGGTGGACCGGGCCATGGGGGTTTTGGACGGACGGCCCCAAGTTCCCACACGGAAAGGCACCTTGACAAGGGCCAAGGGCCAACGTGGGACAGAAGAACCAGGCTTTCTTGACCTTGGTGGCTGGTGGCCACAAGCGGCCACCTTTGGTCCCCATCCTGACAGGGGGGTGGGTGGGGTCCACGCCGGGCAGACCCCCAGTTACCCCTGTGCACCTATCACTAATGTGGGTGCTGGCTTGGCCATGACCCTTTGCAAAGCAGTTGTTTGGGAAAGGAAGGGGAAGTGGCAAAAATGTAGCTTCTGCCGACAGAGAAAGATCAGGCTTCCTCTTACTCCAAACTGTCCACACAGCCCCCAGATGTCTGCAAGCCACGAACAGATGCAGTGAGACACAGCACAACGGACCAGCATTTTAAAACGAAGAGTTAAAGCAAAAAATCCCAAACCATGGAACCACACCCCAACCTAACGAACACATGCCGTCTGGACGAGCCTGGAAGGTCAGGGCGCTTGGAACGAGGCGGCCTGACCGGGAGCTGCTGTCCGTCCGGCACGGATCCTTCCCTGGGGAAGACAGGAAGGGGCAGTAGACACTGCTTTACACACACACACACGCACACACATGCACACCCGCACTAGGCAGGCACAGGGAAGGTGCCTTGAGGTCTGTGCTCACCAGGCGGAGCCGGGGAAGGGCAGACTTGGCGCCCCAAGGAGCCTCCTGCCCCTCCCTCCCACCTTCCTTAGCCCGCCGCGAACATGGATTCCCCTGCCCCCTCTCCTGGCTAGGAGGCTCGGGAAGGGGCCACGCATGCTGGGAGCCCACATCGCACCCCCCATCATCTGTCCACAGTGGGCGTCTGCTCCCGGCACCCTCTCGGCTGCAGAGCTGGGTCAGCCGACAGGGCAGCCGGTCCCAGAGCGCGGAGGTGGGTCAGCGCTGACCTCCGGGCCCCAGGGCAGCCATGACCCCCTCCAGGAGACATGGGTCAGGGCCCGGCAAATCCAGGTCAATGTCCAGATCAGCCCTGGGGAGGGAACAGTCAACTTTCAATGAACTGTCGAACCAAACCTGAGCCATCAAAATTTTAACTTCAGGGCAGTGGTGACACTTGATTACTATTCATGGGGACAAGCAGAGCCCCAGGATGGGGCTAACCTCTCCAGAACCTGTGGGGATTTCTCCCCAAAGCCCACCTCCTGTCCAGGTGCGGGCAGCAGGCAGGAGTCTGGGGGCGCGGCGCTCCGTGGGCTCCACATGGGGCTGCGGCGCCAACCCGCAGCCCCAGCCCCATAGCATGGGCCGCAGCACTGCTGGGAGAGCTGAGGGGAAGAAAAGCCTGGCTCAGGGTACCCGGTGTCCGAGAAAAGCCTGACTCAGTTTACCCGATGTCCGAGGAGAGCGCATGTTTCGGTTTGAAATCCCGGGACGACTCTGTCAGCATCTTATGCTGCATGTGGGGACGCCTTGTCCTCAAGACGCCTGATCCACCAGCATCAACGTCCAAGTCGCGGGTGTCCACGCTTCCTCCAGGGCTGCCCACTCCCTTTCTTTACTCTGTGGAGACCCTTTGTGTCGTGAAGACTCAGGACCCAACCATCTAACAACCTCGACAATAACACCTTCTGCTTCTCGTGGAACCGGCCATAGGACGAGTGTCGGCGATTTCACTGGATCACAGGAGACTTCTAGAATGCTCTGTCCCACCTGACCCATCCGAGGGGCTCAGGCCAGTGATGAAACGCCTGACCCCAGGGATCCCTGTCTTGGCTTCAGCCCATGGCCCCTAGATCCCACCACCCACCCCTGTGTTCTACGGTGACAGGAGACACTGGAGAAGCGGTCGTGGAGGCCCTGGCCCTGCGAGGCCCACAGAGGACAGAGTCAAAGGAGCTCCAAGGTCACCAGGAATGACCTCAGATGCGCATTCCCTGCTGCCCGGGAACAGAGACGCCCTGAGCCCACTGGCTGAGACCTGGCCCAGGGCAGGCCCAAGGGATGGAAACACGTGGATCTGGGCCAGAGTCCCACTCTTGGGGGACGGCCCTGGTCCCCGCCGACGTGGTTCCTGCCCTGGGACCTGTTTGTCACTAGAAATGAGCAGATGATGGCTTACTGCCCGCCCTCAACCCAAGTTGGAGCCATCGGTCGGCATTTCCCATGAACCTCGAGGGGCCATGCACGCGGGGAGCCCGGGAGGGTGAGCTGTCCTCTGCGACGGACCCTGTGTCTGTCCGCAGCCCTCCATGGAAGGTCACAGCCCCCGTAAGGGACGCACTCCACAAAGTCCGTGTTCGGAGACCTGGAGGCAAGGCCACGAGCTCACCAGCCTCGTCTCAAGTGAGAGTTGCCAGTCTGCGGAGAGGTCTGGAAGGAGGTAAGGCTTCTCTACTGAAAATCACCACATCCACCCGCTGACGGGCCCTGATCTGTGGCTCATGCACACGCCGGCCCAGCCCTGAGGCTGCAGGGGACACAGAGGAAGGTGGTGCGGGCGGTTAGCGGGCTCTTCCCCCGAGTCTGGGGGCGACCTGAGGCCAGGACACAGCAACAGCCCTGGGAAGGCTCACAAGGGGCTATAACTCAGGCGCTTGAAGAAATCAGGGCATCGGGCCACCGGCGGGGCGGCTCCCAGGCACACAGCAGGGCAGCAGGACTGGCGGGACCTGGACCCTCCTCTCAGCAACGGTTGCTTCAGGGGAACAAACGCCAGGATTTTTTTTAAAAACATTCAAACATTGTTTTTATAATTATTAACATGAACTGCAGACAAAAATATGTGACGTGTCAAAAAAAGGAGAAATAGACCAGTATCTCCTAATGCAAAGAAAAATTCTAGGTTCCATCTAGTCCTAACTCTGGTCCCAGTCTCCCCATCCACAAAATGAAATGATCCAGAAGACCTCTCGGTCCTGGGAACTACGTAGGGTACATCCCAAAGTAAGAGAAGTGACCTTGGGAGGTGGTGAGACAGTCTTCCGAGTTCCTACGGGGAGAAGGGCCGACTCTGGGACACGGATGAAGCCCAGGGAAGGCGGCAGGAGAGAGAGAATTCACTGCTTCTACCCTGAAGGCAGCAGTGACCTCGGATGGACGGCTCGTCTGGAATGAACGTCCTCCGGTGGGTCTGGAATTAAGTGGGGAGTCTGCTCTGGGGCTAAGGGACCCCAGATCCACCGTGTCTCCCCTGTGACCCTGACCGTGATGTCCCAGAGTGGCAGGAGGTTAAAGGGGACACTGGGGCAACAGGGTCGGCTGGCCGGGGCAGACCAGGCCCGGACAGGAGGGGCTTACATAAAAGTCCCCACTGCTGAACCCGGAGTCCACACTCGCCTCAGCCCGCAGTGTGTCGAAGGCTAACAGCGAGACGGGCTCCATGGACAGCCCACCGCAGGGACGCCGTGCCCGGAAACATGTGTCTGTCCCCAGGGACCTCCACTCACGACAGGCCTGTGTGGACACGCGAGTGCTAGCAGACAATCCTCGGGTCATGGAGGCTCTGTGTTCTGGGTTTGCCGGTCTGAGACCCCATTTCCATATTTGGACATTCTCACCTCCAGGAACAGGGAACCGATCGTGTTTGCACAGACGTGTCCTAAGGGGAACAATGAACGGTCTTTCGGCCTCGCACACGGCCCCCCTCTGAACAAGCCCCGTCTGGACATAATCTCCCCAACGCCTGAGCCAAGCAGGAGCCATCATCTCATTTTATACTCGGAGAAACGGGCCAGGTGAGTCATTTTCCAGGTTACAAAATAAACCATTAGGGAGGGCAGAAATTGTTTCTCAATTTAAGCGGCACTGAGCTCCCCCGAACATTTGACAGTAAAATAAGGAGAAAAATGCAATTTATGTCTCGGGTAATAAAAATGACACAGTCAGGCCCATTGCACTCGGTTCTAAATGAGGAACACATAGGTTTTCAGACGGGGCCTCCGGGACTAAATCGAGGGAGACGCTGTCCCTGGGAAAGCTGGGGCTGCCCAGTGCTGAATCCACAGCAGCTGCCGATCCAGGGCCCTGACAGACAGACGGACGGAAGCAGGAGGCAGAGACCTGAGAGCTGAGAGCCGGTGAATCTGAGAACCGGGGTGCCAGGGAGCCACAGCCCCTCCGATCGCTTTTCCATCTGAGCCTGCCACCCCGAGGAGACCTGCGTGTCCTGTCCCTGCGCCCCTGATGTCACTGCAGCCAGCCAAGGCCTGCTGGGGAGGAGCTTCGCAAGGGCAGGACCGAGCAGGCCTCCCGTTCTCGCCGCCAGCCCAGCCTCTGGAAGGAGGAGGGAGTTCGTAGGTAGGCCCCCACCCTCGAGCCGGCTCAGGGGCGGCGACGTGGCCAGGGGCAGAGGTGGCAAAGGCGGGTGGTCGCGAGGGTCTTGTGCTCCCGTCCCCTCCTCCCACCCGGGGCCGCACAGGCTGGGTCTCGCACCTTCCCGAGCCAACGCAGCCAGGATGGTGAGCCACGAGTCGAAGTAGCCAGACACGTGGAGCGAGGCTCCCCGTGGTGAAGGAGCGTCCACAGGTTCCGAGCGTCCACAGGGACACGCGGAAGAGACTGTCGTCGGACCGAGAAGCCCGGCTCGGGAGCCAGCAGTCCGCGCGTCAGCAGCAAAGGCCGAAGCACTGATGTCGCTGTGCTCCGGCTACCTTCTCAGAAAGCCTCCCAGGAGAGGAAGACAGATGGCCACTGGCAGTGGAGTCTCCAAGACGATGATCTCAGGCTGCTCCGTGGGGGAAGCAAGGGCGGCCAGAACAGCAGGTGCTGGAGGGGGCCTGGGGTCCAAGGGGTCACATGAATAGATCGGGATGTCAGGACCTGCTTTGTCCTGGCCCACCTCTCTGCTCCCCTGAAGAGGTTGGCTGACGAGGTCCCAGAGCACCTTCTGGAGCTCCCCTGTAACTGAGGATTATTTTTGCGTCAACGGCAAACCAGTCCTGAGCCTTCCACATCTTCCATGCAGTGATTCCCAGAGCTGATGCACTGCAGAGAGAACTCGTTTTCTGCCGGTCTGCAGCATCATGGATCCTGCTCTGCTAGAACAAAGGGCTTTAAAACACAAACGCTGGAGGGCACGAGCTTGGTGTGTGTGTCCCCCCACCTCCAGAGAGCCTCAGGGTTCTGCAACGCAGTTCTACCCGGATCAGGGTTCTGTCACTCCATCCCCAGCCAGGATCCCACGCCAGGCCTTCCAGAACCTGCTCTGGTCCGTGTGCCTCAATGAGGAGCTGATGCACCGCTGGGCAGAGTGTCCTGTGGCGATGGCGTGTCAACCTCCCCAGACTGTTCTAGAACCTGAGCCGCTCCAGTTCTCTGAGGAAGGCAGCTTCCGACGGGAGCGCAGTGTCTGCATGGAGCACGGCAGGACGAGGGAGGCTCCCTGGTTTCCAGCAGGAGGCAGAGCGGAGTGGGCGGCGTCCCCGCACTGGGACGCGGCACGCTGGCCCGGGGGGAGGCCAGGGGCTGCCAGGGAAACAGGCCCCAATGCTGGGCCGTGTCCGAGAGCTGGTCCATGGGGCCGTGAGCAGAGGAGGTGGGCGGCCAGGCAGAGCGTCTGTGGCCAGCAGGCCCAGCGCCCCAGCGCAGCCCACGGACCCCGTTCACGTGTGTTCTCTGAGTGAGCGAACTACAGGTGCCTCCCGTGCGATTTCCAAAGACACGTTCAACGTTAAGCTTGTCGTCCACAGGTCGGGAGCTGAAGGCGACAGAGGTATTGTCGTGCAGGAGAATCTCCATCAGAAAGTTCTGATCCCTGTCAGCTGTACGGTGGGCCTGGCCACCAACTTGGACCAGGAAGAGGGGAGGAGTGGGGCAGGGGAGGCCGGCGTGTACGCAGAGGTGAGGCGTGGACGGGAAGGCCCGGTGGGAGGGAGGCGGGGCCGCGTCTGCTCGCAAACATCGCTAACGCATTTCCTCCGGCTCCCGCAGCACGTGTTGCAAAAGCACAGCCTCCGAGCTTTTCCAGAAGCAGAAGCCCATGTCGGGACACTGGGCTGAGTGACCTGAGCCACGGCTGCCCTCAAGCAGGCGTGGGAGTGAGCGGCGGAAAGCAGGCGTCACTTCCTCTCTCCCTCGACCCGGGGCCTGTTCCGCCCGCCTGGCCGTTGTGAAGTCACAGCCGGTAGGTCACTGGGCTTCCTCTGGGGACGTGAGGGGGCACCGGGGGCTCAGGTACCCACCGGAAGCAGACATGCGCCCCCTCCACACACGCATACACATACGTGTGCACGCACACACGTGTGCACACACAGATGCACACGGAAGACAGGTAACAGCACTGTGATGGGCTGTTGGCCACCGCAGGAGACCGGCTCGCTGGCCGGGATCCGCGGCTCGGCTCGGTGAGCCTCAGGGCTGCACACACCAGGGAGGAAAGGAAGAAAACTTGACGGAGATCTGCTGCAAACGCGCGAACAAAATGTCAGCGGGGACCGCTTCTGGACGGGACATCAAACGTAAGTTCTCTGGCGTAAAAACCATACACGCTCCGCACCACTTTCGAAACACAGACAACATCTTTGGAAATTGCCCAGAAGTGTTCTCATTCCCCTCCCACAGCGGAAGGCCCAGGGGAAGGGCAGTTTATCGAATATCCTCTGGCCAGGGGAGGGGAAGGGGTGTGGGCCCTGGGAGCCGCACGCCCTCCGAGGCCTGAGCGAGCAAACACCTGCTCCCGGGGCACCGAACAGGGGAACAGGGAAGGCCTCGGGGACGGGCTCGGGGACACACCCCCGTGAGGGTGCAGGCCCGCTACCGCCCCCCCTGCAGAGAACGCTGAGCACTCAGACCCACACCCGTTCCTTTCCGTCTCTGGTGACACTCCCGCCCTAAATAGTAGCCCCCCAACCCCTAAGGCCGCTACGGTCAAGTCACTGCCAGTTGTTTCCTCGGGACCAGACCCGGGCCTGTGGCCACCTCTCCTCTGACCAGCCTGTCCATCACGGACGGCCACGCTCCCCTTCATCCTGAGTCGTTTCCACGCATCCTCGTGTCCCCCTGGGACCCTAACAAAACAGCTGCTTCCAGACCCTGAGGTCACGGGGCGCCGGTTCTTCCGAGGTGCTGGCACGGTTCTAGGAGCCGCGGCCCATGGGCAGGGACGCACTGGTCCCCTAGAGCTGATCTCCCTCAGGGAAGCTCCCTTAGGATGCTGCTTGAAGACCCTGCACCCCTGAGCTCACTGTGTCCCTTTATCAGGATGATGCGTGTAAAACAGGTCACTGGCACAAGTGACATCCTAGGAGCTCAGTGCAGGTTTTTGGGGCCCCCGTAGGAAGGGGAAAGCTCACTGGTGCGACGGCCTCCAAGTAGTTTTGGAAAGGGACGGTCTGGGTCTGGAGCCTGCACATCTCTCTCTGTCATCAGCTGGGCCTTGATGAATGTGACGGGGAGCCTCTCGGGGCTCTGGGGTGGTCCCTGAAAGGTCGGCAAGAGCCACGGGTGGCTGAGCGTGCGCAGGCTCAGAGATGTGGGGCTCCTTAACCTCGGGGCAGGACACCTGCCCTCCACACTTCTCATCCTGATTTTGGAATCCGGCCTGGAGACCCCCAGTCAGTCCGTCCCAAAGCCCTCTGGGGGAGCATCCTGCCCTCGGCCCAGGTCCAGTCCCCCAGCCAGGCACCTGCCTCAGCGTAAATGCTCCCGGGGTGACTGGTCTTCCACACTCGACGGCTCTCTTTCAACAAGTTAAACAACAGAATCAACAGCTGGGACCCCTCCGCACACTCCAAGGAAACACAGATTGATTTGTTTAATGAGAAAGCAGCGATTCTGACGGAGCCACACCAGCAGCGCACTGGACCCTGTACCACGGAGCTCGGATGTGCTCCCGAGCGCGTCCACACCCCGGGGACACGCTCCCGCTCGTGCGGCCGCAGCTTCCCCGCAGGCGGGTGGACGTCACACACATGGGGTGGCTGGGCTCTGAGCACGGCGGGGACCAGGTCCTTGCGGGGCCAGATGCGAGCAGGGGCCCTGGCACCACGGCCCCACGGCCACGCCCCCGCGGCCACCTGGCCCCAGAGCAGCACCGGGGTGAGGACACTCTGTCCCCTCCTCTGGGACACGGCGAGGGACGAGTCACACTCGCAGGCAGGACTGGCTTCAGTGATAAACATGAAAACATCAAAATGCATGTTATTTAAGTTGGTTTTTAAACTTTTAATTCGAGAATGTTCTAAACAGAGGCACGAGGACGGCCCCTCCCAGCGCCGTGTGTCCTGAAGAGGAGGGCCCCTCCCGCCCTCAGAGGCCCCGGCAGCCTGGGGCCCGGCCTATGGATGCCCCCCAGCCTCCTGACCCTCCTGAAGTTCAGACAAAGCCCCACCGACAGGACCCCCGGGGCAGCCGGGGACGGGGGTTCGCAGCGATGTCATCCAACCCTGGTCACTGAGCATGGACCACAGACTGTATCGATTCTGCTTTGGAGGTTGGTGGCAGCTGCGCAAATCTAGCATCTCCAGGAAGTGGGCAGAACCTTAAACGGCACCGGTGGTCGTTTGGTCACGGCTGACCGTGCGCCGGCCTGTCCCTGGGCTCACAGCCCACGCACCCCTTCTGGTCCTGCCACCGACAGGTGTGCACGTCCGTCCCTGCGCCCCGGGACAGCAGGGCTGCCTGAGGATAAAGGGTTTACAGCCATTTCTCCCTTTCTTGCTCAGAAGTACGCCCCGAGCTATCCTGCTGTGAGCTCAGCATGAAACGTGAGGGGTTTGAGACAGAGAAAGGCGAAGTAGGAGGCCGGCATGAGCACCGGCAGCCACTAGTGAGCGAGGGGCCCTCCAACACGGCGGCGGGGGCCCCTGCACCAGGCCAGGCCAGGCCCCTCTCTAGGGGGGCGGGACACCTGCACACACGAGGGGCAAGGAGAGTCTCCAGGGCAGGCACTGAGACCCCAAAGACGGGATGGGTTGGGGACAAGGGGCCACGGGGCATCATAGGGAGAGAATGAGCAGGTGCAAAGTCCCGGAGCTGAGAGAGCCTGGACCCACCTCCAACCCTGGGGCCAGGGAGGGAAGCCGGGCCAGCGGGGAGCCGAGTAGCCAAGCGGCAGCCCCTGCCCTGCATTTCGACATTCCGGGAGCAGCCAAGATGGGGAACGTGCGTACCGTGACATGGAGCCTTGCCAACGGAAGCAGTGCCGTTTATGAGGCGGTGCAGTCTCTTAAGGTTTTATACCCATGGTAGAAAGAACTGAACTCTATTTTCACACTGAACATTTTTTTCAAGGCCCCCAATTACTGTTACTAGGATTTCACAGAGAAAGGAATCTCGAGAGAGGCCTGTACCACCCTTGGGAGCGCTCTGACGACGCTGAAACCACGTCTCACTGCCCCAGAGTTCAAGCACCGCCGTAGCACTTTAGTTATGTGAGCGGGAGTATTCACGGCCTCAGACTTTAAAACATCTCCAAAGCACCTTTTCATAAGCCCTCATGACATATGGAAGAGAAATGCATGATTAAATATATTCACGTTTTAAATTACATCATTAAATTTTATCAAATAGGAACATTTTTATAAAAGAATGGGATTCAGAATTAAAGCAATTGTAACATGACAGGGAGGCTGTGAAACCCATATTTCCAGGGCAGGAATTACAACTTCTGAGTCGGTTGGCTTCCAGGGGAGCCGTGCAGCTGGGTCTCTGGGTTCATGAGCACCCCACAGGCCTCCTTCCTATGAGGGGAATTTCAGGGCACAGCGCCCCACGGCCTCATAGAACTGAGCCAGCCCAGGGGCTCCATGCTGCTGCTCTGGGCCTTTGCAGGGGAGACACACTCTCTAGTCCTCCAGCTGCCACCACAGAACCCCGGTCCGGGGGGGGAGGAGGGGGCAGGGTGGCTCAGGGAGGGACCTCCCCTGCCTGCACCAGGTCTGGGAGGACCAGGAATCAGGGACGATGGGCCAGCAGCCGGGGGACCAGACTGGAGACAGGGCTCAGCACTGGGTGGGCGGTAGGAATCCAACCAAGACTGGGCCGCTTCCCACCCCACAGTATGGGGGTGGTGGGTGCAGGGCAGGCCACCACAGAATGTGGATTATTTCCGACGAAAGGCCATCAGAGCCCCGCCGACAGGAAGAGCATTCTACCTCCCCCTTACTGCCTTTGCCTTCTGTAGAGTTGCAATAAGAGGCCTGTACGAGGAAGCAAGCTCTTTCCAAAGGTGACTTTTTTTTTTTTTTTTAACAGAAAAAGGACTTCTGGAGCTTCTGCTGTTCCCGCCTCCTGTGAATTACCTCCCTACCCCTTTCTCCTTAGCTCAGGAGGGCAGGTAAGCCACACTGCCGGACAGGCCAGGAGCCCCTTCCTTCTTTATGGGGCTCCAAGACAAACATAATTAAGTTTGTTTTCCTCCTGTTAATCTCTTCTGCGAGTCAAACGATCATTTTAGCGAAAGAACACAGAGGGAAGAAGGGACGCGTGTTTGTGCCCTACAGGGGCCTGTGTCTCCCACCACGGGGTGGGGGGCGCGAGCATCAGGAATGTCTTCCTCGCAGGCCCAGAGGCCAGGAGTCCCGGCCCAGGGTGCCGGCTTCACGCGACTCCGCTGAGAGCCTCCGCCTGGCCTGCCGCTGCCGCCAGCTCACTGCATCCTCACCAGGAGAGGAGGAGCAAGCTTGGTTCTCTTCTCACAAGGGCACTGACCCATGGCCAAGGCCCCTCTCACCACCCCATCTAAACCTCCTGACCGCCCCACGGCTCCAAATACCTTCACCGTGGTGACTAGGGCTTCAACACCTGCCTTTGCGAGCAAGGGCATTCTGTCCGTAACAAAACCATGCGGAAGATTCTGGCAATGGGCGGTGTTTTGTGCAGTGTTTATCCCAGTAGGTGCATGCAATGGGGGTTCGAGCGGTTTGGGGGCGAAAATCATCCCAAACCAGCTTTGTCCACTAGGCAGACTCTGCCTGTGGGTGAGCAAGTGCAGAGGACCCCTGGGGTCAGGAATAGAGGGTCCGCTGGCTCCCCACTCCCCCCAAGTGCCAACTCAGGCCCCCAGGGCCATCCACTTTTCGTGACAAGTACAGCCTGGTCAAGTAGATGGGCCTTCCAGAACATCGTGCTGGCAATGATTCTAGCAAGAGGAGTTTATACGAAACATTGACTGCTTCCCAATATATCGGGAAAGACGATTCATTCCTCCCAAAGCATCCTCATACACGAATATGTAGCTGTGAATCGGGACACAGACATCGGCTTGGCTCGGCTGCGGGCAGAGGGTCCAAGTGCATGTTGTGCAGGTGCCTACCTTTCTAGGCTTTGACTCAAGATACCTGCTGAACATGCTAGACCCTTCCAATGGCTCTGGGTCCCCTGTGAGCAGATAAGAGACAAAATCCTGAAGAATTTCCTCCTATGTCCTAAGAAATGCACCTGGTGCTGTCATCGTGTGGTGGAGATGAAACATTGTATCAAGGGCCTATCACATTGTAAAGACTTTGATAGTCTGCCTGACTCGCCCCTGTCTTTCTGGCCCCTGCACCTGCCTCGGAGCTTGGCACCAGCTGGACTTCATTACACACCTACGTTGAAAGGAATAGCGTCTATTTTAAAAATTCTCTAAGCTGTAAATCAAGATTTGTGATAAATTCATCCTAACCCAACTCATTCGCATTATTGAAATGAACAGATACCTACAAGGATATATGCCCAGTGCGCAAAGCTGTACTTGTGTTTCCTGTAACTCTAAATGATTAAAGGAAAAGGTGATGCCAATGGAATCATCGTCTGCGGCTGCCCCAATGGACTGTGGCGGCCTTTTGATTCCCACACCTGCCATCCTGGCATGTGCCGTCTGCTTGCTCTCCGAAGAGCCCATCTCGAGTCGGCTCTGACTTTCTGCAGACTAATTTATATGAAAATGCCGTCCTCACCTAGCTGATTTATTCTCACATTTAGATGTAATAAAATTAATAGTGCAGTTCTCATTTCAGTTGATGAAATTAACTCAGACTTTAAAAAAAAATCCAAGTTCCTTCAGTTATTTTCTTTATTTTCAAAAGGGACGTTCTTCCAGTCATTTGATACAAATGGCTTTAATTAGTTTAAGGCAAACATGACCTTTAATGAATACAGGCTTGGGATTGCTAGTCTGTGTGCTAAGAGATGTGAAACAGTGCTGTTTTCACATGCTGATTTGTGACGTCAGCCTGCACGATCCGGTCTGGTGTGGCTGCAGAGTAAACCACTCATCACCGGAAAGAACAATCCTCCCGCGAGGCCGTCAAGAAGCCAGCCCAACCCCACATGCACGACGCATCTTCGCGACAAGGGCACGTGCATGCTGTGGAACGTCAGGGAACAGGAGACCCAACGAGTCCAAGGGCTGTGTATGATGTTCGACACTGCCCGGGATGGAGGCTTGTGATGGCTCGGACGATGGTAGACATGTTCTAAGGAACGTGCGTTTTTAATGACTACTTCTTGTAAAGGTATTAAAAATTAAAAACAGTTAATCCCACACATATAAAACACTAGTAAGAAGAAACCCTTTGTTTCAGAAATGCCCCAGTGAAGGTTCTTATCTTGATTGTACCTTCCGTCAAGTCTACTGGGCTGGTTACCACCTGTGTCAGCTCCGTGTCACCTACAGTCAGAGTCTCTGTCCACAACCACATGACTACTGAGATCTGACACAATGCCCTTCAGTGGCACCCCAGATCCCATTCCTTGTGCATTGGTATCTTGTTCCTCAGGAGCCCTCCACTGCCCGGACCTCCCTCCCCAGAACAACGAGGCTTTAGACACCTGCTCAGGCTGGAACACCTTGTCCCCCCCCCACCCAGCTCGAGGCTCATCCCCTCCACGACCGTCCACAGCTCTCCATGGCGAGCGCATCTTTGCTCTGCCCTCTACTCGGTTTCTCATGTCTTTACAGATCGTACTAAAACTAAAACGTACTAAAACGTCTAGCATTTCTGTCTGCTGTGCACCTGCACAGGCCCGGAGTTCAAAGGTGTCCCCAGCCCCCTTCGCCAAAGTTGCTTTTCCACCTCGGTGACCGTTCCTCCTCTCTACCTTGGCGGGCTGAGCCAGGGGCTTTTCCAACTCAGCGCACTGGGTTTGTCCTGGATGCTACTGTTTCCTAGAATTTGTCTACTTTCCTGCCTGACAGTCCTTCCTCTCTGTGCAAAAGACAAAGCCATCCTCCGCAGAGCCTTCACGTAGGCTGCTGCCCAGGGTAAAGACCTCACTGTCCTGTGTTTTCAAATATATATTTCTATGCCAGCATAGCACATCCAAAGGGCTGGTTTCATGTCTGTGAGCTCCTGGAAAACAGAAGCCATGCCTTTTGATCTTTAAATCTATTTTAAATGAACTGTGTGATCGACGCAAAGTAGATGCTTAATGAATGTCGGATGGCTGATCAGACGTAGACGCGCTCAGATGGAGGAGTGGCCTCTGGAACGGTGAGTGGGCTCCTCCACCTGACCCCTCCTCGTGCGGAGCAATCAGACAAAAGAGAAATAAATCAGTGAGTGAACAAGAAGCGGGACACGGGATCTGGCAGAAGCCAGGCCAGCAAGGAGGTCCTCCACTGGAGCAGACCCTCTACGCAGTCATCAAAGGGGTCCCACCACCAAACGGCCAGTTCCCGGCATGCCTGGCCTTGAGGAACATGTGTACATGGGCACAGAAGTCACAGGTTTCTCCTGGTGGATCCTGCAGTCAGGGCTGCTGGACACCTGAGCACGTCCACAGCAGGAAAGAAAAGGTCCACTGTGGGACACGGGCGGGGCATCGGCAGTGAATCCACGCAACAGAGAGGAATGTGGAAAACAATCAGAAAGCACGGTTGCTTTCTAGGAAAAAGTGCATGAAATATGTAACACACTAAATTATATTCACACACACACACTCCTTGGTAAATGTTTACATACTCCTATTTCCAGGGCTGTCTTATTCTCTAGCTCATACATATGCACATGAATTTCTATTAATATATGTATATATGCGTTTGAAAGACGAAATCGGAGCACCTGGGTGGCTCAGCCGGTTAAGGGTCCGACTCTTGGTTTTGGCTCAGGTCAGGGTGGTGGGATCGAGTCCTGCGTTGGAGTCCCTGCTGGGTGTGGGCTGTGCTGGACACTCTCCCTCTCCCTCTGCCCCTCCCCACCCCCACTCACACTGTCTCTCTCTCCCTAAGAGAAAGAAAAGAAAAGAAAAGAAAAGGAAAAAGAAAAGAAAGACAACATCAAATATCTCAAAATAGAGAAGAATGTGATAAAGATTTTCAAAAGATAGAGATGTGACCTTGGACCTGGCAGTTCATTCTTGGCTATGACACCAAAAACATAAGCAGCAGAAGAAAAAAATAGAGAAATTGCACCCTCTCCAAAACGAAAAACTTGCATGCATCAAAGGACAACATTAAGAGAGTGAAAAAAAAAAAAACACACAAAATGGCAGAAAATATTTCCAAATCATTTATCTGGAAAGGGTTTTGCACTCAGAATACACAAAGAACTATAACCACTTAATAAGAAGACAAACAACCCAATTAAAACATGATTTGCTCAGAAGGCTCTAGACCCTCCTGCCAGTCTGCACTGAATGCCCCCACGGGCCCTTCCTTGGCAGCCCACTCCCCCCCTCCACGCCAGTGCATGACCCGGGAAGGCCACCAGAGACACACTCTGTGGCTCTAAGAGTCCTCGGGAAGCCCAGGCCACAGTGCCTAGGACGGATGACACAGGACTCTGATCCAGTGACCACAGTGACAGTGCCAGCTGGTCAAGGAGGCCATCAGCCCCACCCCTGCTCCCTGTGCACAAGGATCTGAGGAGTGGGCAGGAGTGAGGGGGAGGAAGAGGGTCGTGTGACTTGAGAGTCCAGGACCGAGGTCATCTAGAGCGGTCCCAGATGCTCCCATTGTCTGGGACACACGACAATGTCCAGGTGGCCCAGTGGGGAGGACTCAGTCTGGTCTCCTGCTCTGCTGACGCTCCACCCCATGGTCTTGGTATGGACCTACCCACTCCTGCCCTGTAAGTATGCTTGCGAGGGGGCATCACTCCTGCCTTTCGTCCACTCTACTATGAGAAAACCAAGGCCAAGGTCATCTGCCCCGTGTGGACAGAAGAGACGCCTTGGTTCTCCGCTTGAACTTCTCAACTTCCTGCCACCAACCCCCCCGCCCCAACCCACTACCTGCCAACAAGCAAACAGCTTTGACTGGGATGTTTGGGCCACTCGGTTCAGCAGAGGAGCTCCCCTGCGGGCCCACACAGAACCACTCCCGAGCGTCTGGTCCCACCGCTTTGGGACATGGAGGGTGAGCAGTCAGAGGCAGGGGGGAGCCCACAAGGTCTCCAGCAGAGGGGAGCCCCCACGTCCCGCACAACCACTGCTCCTGCCCCGGCTGGTCTCCGGCCTGGCAGAAGGGATCCGTCTGGAAGTGAGTAAATGCACCGTCTGTATCCTGAGGGGCTCCCGTCCTCCCAAAGGGCAGCCCCACCCCCGCTCTGTCCCCAGCACTCACCACCACCACCCACCCCGGGTGCAATTAGAGCCAGCAGCGCCCGGCTTTTGACAAGAAGATGGAGGGCTTCCCCGTCCCGGCGGTTAATTGGCGGTGTTATTTATGTGCGCCGAATGCTCGTGAAGTTCCCTGGCTGTTCCTGACGCAATTAGTTTCATTGATGGCAAGGTTTCTGAGTTGAAATCGTGGGAATCAAAGGACCGTCTGATACAACAGAACACAATAAAAATGAGCACGCTCGGCTAGTTTCTATGCAGAACACCTAGGAAATGGGTTTCAAAGTTTTACAGGGAGATAAAAGACCCCTCTGGCTGCTCCATTACTCTACCCACTAGAAATGCAGAGGCCACAGTGAGAGGGCACAGAGCTTCTGAGAGAAAAGGCACATTTTACTTGGGGGCTGCCCCAGCATCTAAGTATTGCAAAAACAAATCTGAATTTTGATATTTCAGTGACTCCTACACTCAGTAAGAGGCACGTAATTAACATTAATTCAGGATAATTATTACAGAAAATTCAAAAGATGCTTCACACCAGTGTTTCAATAGATCTGACTTTGGGAGTTTTGCCTGTGACAGTTATCCATGTACGTGGGACCCGGCTCCCTACGTTTCTTTCTAAATCAACTTAAATGTTAATAGAGAATATGCCCAAAGAATCATTATTCAAATTCCCCCAAAATACAGAAGAATATAATGTGAAATACTTCCCTGCACTCCTAAACCCACATTCACGCCCGCGAACCCCCTCCTGCGAGCCTCCTGGGACGTTCTGCACGCTTACACAAGTACAAGGGTGCACGCTTTGTTCTGAACACAGAGGCACCAGAATATAGATCTGCACTGTGCCTTTCCTCTTAAATCCAATCCTGTGTTTTTGAGAGCGAGGTGAACAAAGCCTGCACTGTCCTTTTCAACAGCTCTGAATACCCATTGTACAGACGACCAGAGCTTGCACAAGCTCACGTTCCCTGTTTCTGGAAGTTCTGCAGGGGGACAGGCAGAGCACGCTCATTTTCACTGGGTGCTACTGTACAGACATGAAGATTTTTCTAGTCTCCGGCTCTCACAGCTGTTACCGCCACAGCAGCCCTGCTTCCTTGTCACCGGCCCCCAGCGGTTCAGACCAAGGCAAGCCCCGTAAGAGAGCGGCTGGGTGCAGCTGGGTAGGAGGCTACAGTCTCTGCAATTTTGATTTTGATGTAGCCAAACTAGCCATCCCATTTCTAATTTAAATTAGTGACCCCCCCATCGCCACGCCCCTGCACCACCAGGGGAGCTCCCAGCCTCTGGCGTCCTGGCGACGAGACGGGCATCGAGCACTGCCTGGGGCCAATCTGAGAGGCGATGCTTGTCTTATGAGAGGTCGCTTTACTCTGGGCTCCTCCACTGAACACATGCTAACTGAGAACCTACTGTGTGTCACGCATGGTTCTTGGCCCAGGGGAGCATATGGGGAACGAAACATGACATTTCCTGCACCCCCGAACGTCCACTCTGATGAACACGGACCCGGAATCGCCGCGCCTGTGAGGAGCGCACCTTCCCGCAGCTGCCGACGGTCTCTGTGCTGTGTCCGCTCTTCCCTGAACTCCATGCCCGTGGCTTCTGCTTCTGCTTCCTTTGGATCTTTGTCTTAGAGGTTCACAGAGCTTTGGTTGGGGAAGGGATGGCAAAATGCTGTCTTCCTTTTACTTCCATTATGATCATGCTTTCTATGGCCCATGGTTTTATTCCTAAGGGGTCCGATTTGTGAGTCTTTTCGTTTACAGCTTCCGGGTTTGTGCTGTACCAGGGTGAGCCTCCTCACCCCAACAGCGCGTAAGGAACCCCTGCCTGCCCTCATCAGTTCTGCCTGAACTCAGACAGAGGGGTGAGGTACGGATGCATCCTCCTAACGAAACTGCTGGCTTCTGTCTGCTTGGCGGCATCGTCCTGACGGTCCACGGCACCCCCCCGATCTGAGAGGAACGGACTCCATTCCCAGGCATGCGTGCACTTGTGTACGTACTGATCAAACTTTTTGCACGAACACACACACATACACATGCTATTTTAAGACCAAAGAGCAAAGGAAGATGCTACAGTTGGGCAGACGACGCTTGCGCGTAATGAGATCCGACCCGTCCCCCGATCATCTGCGCAGCACCTCTTCCTGGGGTCCCCGAGAGCAGCAGAGACCCAGGATCAGGCCCTTCCACTGCCGCAGATCCTGCTTTTGTGCCGCTGGTCCAGGCCATGTTTTGGGTTTCAGCACATCTGGGACGGACTCCGACAAGCACGAGGACGGCGGTGATAGGGCGAACAGGTGCACTCCCTTGTCACATGAGCAGGCCTCCCCGGCGCCTGGAGCCGTGGGCAGAAAGCCTGCATCTCAGCCCGCCCGTCGTCCTCACCCGGCGGGCCGCTGTGGCTGTCTCCCTCTCGTGAGGCCACATCCCCACTCGGAAACCACAGAGCGGGGAACTGACAGAAACACCGACCATCCTGACAGCTCAGAACCCTGTGAGGAGAGCCAGAACCCGGCTCAGGACCTCAAAACCCAACCTGATTTTCAAGGCTGAGTAAGGTCGTGAATCCCTGCCTGAAATGGGCCACGGAAATGCTTATTCCTAGCGACGTTCTCCTGGACAGTCTTCCCAGCTCCGCTCTTCCAACGGTGTCCATGCCCCGGGGGTACGGCGGGAGGATGCCCAACAGGATGGAAACACGGCCACGTGTGGCGCGTGGGTCACGTATATGCTGCCTTATGGCATCTACTCAGACAGGACGAGCTGGTAATAGAAGTGGTTCCCCATCGTATGGCTGGACACATCGACACCTGAAAGAAGTTTTCACTCACTTGCTTCCAACCTGGTCCCATGAGCCTGCGCACCCACACGCTCCCCAGCCAGCTGCGGCAGGACGGAGGGAGAGCAGAGGAGGCGGCTGCTCCTGCCCGGGGAGCTGTGTCCACCTGGCCTGGCCGGCCTGGCCCTGCTGGACAGGAGCATCGGGCCACGGAACGGTACCCCCCTGTGCCGGCCCAGGGAAAGGAACTTGCCCTTCCCTTCCCCAGGCTGCCTCCCAAATGCCCATGAGCACTGCACCCCAACCCCACAGAAGCAGCCGTGGCCAGGTGGCAAGGGGACAGCACCAGCGGCAGTGAAGGCACAGTCCAGCATCTCCGAAGACTGGGCGCGAACACGGTCACACAGACACAGGGTCAGCAGCTCAGGCTCGGGGCGCCGGCCTCACTGGTGTGTCTGCAAGTCCATGGCTGAGGCCCTGGGGTGGCTGGCCTCACTCGGTATCTCAGCACACCATCTCCAAGCCTCCGGAACTCGTCACGGGCATGATGTTAACAGCTGCCTCATCTCTCGACTTAAGTATAGATTCCAGTGTGCTCTGGGCCTGCTGTTGGGCACTTGGGCTTTTATTATTTCTGATCAGCCTATTTTAGACTATACTCTCTGGCATGTCCTTATGCCCGGCCCTCCCCCATGTGGGCCCGTGATCATGCTCTAAGCTTTCAGGTGCTATTTCAAGCCGGGGATCGACCGGTCACTTGGCTACGGAGCCTGACCCCAACCTCCCCCACATCCAGGCATGCCCTGTGCTGGGAGGACCCCTGTCAGCCCCTCGGGTGAGGGGAGGAAAGAGTCTGTGTCACGTAAGTTAAGAAGATGCCCCCCAGGAGCCATGTGGGGGTGGCCGTCTCTGCTGGTCCTGTGGGCTGCAGCCCCACATGGGATTTCTGATGAGCGGGTTTCTTAGGATGGAGTCCCGTGAATGGAACCACTGGACTCAGTAATAGACAAACGAAGGTAAGCATTTTGATTTCTATTCATTCATTTCTTTCTAGAAACATTGTGTCAAGTTACACGATCACCAGCTACATGTGATACGTTTGCACCTGCTCCAGGAAGCGCGGAAGCGCGTAGTAGAACAAACCATCCGAGGGCCATCTGTGATGGCCCCACGTGAGCAACATGACGTCCAACCGCAGACAAGTCTGTTCATGCCCACACTGCAGAACATTCCCGGAGCAGTTAGGACTGGACATTGTCTCGGTGTCACTGGGCTTCTAAGTTGTGCCGCTGAACACTGCACTTCACAGCCCCACGTGCATAAAACAAACAGGAATACACATGTGTGCCCCGTCCCGCTCGGGAGATTGTCTGATTCTCACGTGACCCTACCAAGAGACGTTTCTTTCCTGAGAAGAACGGGATTGAGAGGAGGCAGATTCTATAAACTTCTAAATTGTCCCCATTTCTTAAATAGAATACGGTCACGTTTCACAGCTTCATCCAGAGCAAGCACACATTTAGCTCATTAAGCTCTGGTGACGGAGACAGGCCCCTCCGCTGGAGACTGCGGGACACGGCCCATGAATCAGCTGGCTTTCCACGCGGAGGTTTGGGGTAAGAGGTTCCTGTGGGCTCCACACGGTGGGTGAGGGCCAGAGGCCACCCGGACGTGCACCTGCCTGACTCATGGCGCACCTGCCCGGAACGTCGCTTAGGAACTCAAGACCCGTGGTGACGCCAGCCCCGGAGAGTCTGAAAGGGGAGTCCTCAAGCAGCTGTGGCGGCTGCGGACGGCGCTTGGGCTGAGAGAGCAGCCCCCGGACTCGGCGCCTCCCGACCGTGTCCCCGTGGGAGGGGGTCCTCTTCACGGCCTCCCTCTGTCCCCATGGCTCACTGTGCGGCCCTCGAAACCCACTTACTAGGTGGAGGACGGGTGTTAAATGAGGCTGAGGGCGGAGGCGTGCCCGATGGCTCTTCGGTCATCAGACAAGCCACGTCGGACAGGAAACCTGCCTCGGGCCCACAGGCGTGCTCGTGTCTGCCCCGGGGAGAGGCAGGAGATGGCCGGCCACTCTCCCTGCCCAGCAAAACCGTTCGGGTTTGGGGAAGAGTCATCACGAGTGTTGGAGCCCGTGAGTGTCAGTGACTGTGATGCAGGAAGTAGCCCTTCCTCTCCCGGGCCTGCACCCCAGAGCCTCGGCGCGGCCGGCATCACAGGGCAGGCAGGGGACGCATGATGGAGTACACCATCCTGTCCCCAGCCACCGTGCCAGCGAGCAGACACTAGCCACTTCTGCTTCTATTGGCGGTTGGCCTGGCCGAGTGGACGGCCTGGGCTCGGCGTGTCCGGGGAAGGGCAGCCCAGTTCCAGCTCAAAAGCAGTGGCCAGTCTTGAGCGGGCAGCTGGGATCTCCAGAGCCACACAGCGGAGAGGGGGGGACCAGAAGCGGCAAACCGAGAAGGGCGCTAGTGTGACCACTTCACCTGCCAGGTGGCCACAGCTCCTCCAACGGCCCTTGGGATCCCTCTTCCGGGTCGTGGTGTGGGTCTCCCAGAGTCCACGAGGCAAGTCCTGGGCACCCACCTGGAGCCCCTTCTAGTTACACCGTCGCTTGAAGAGGGAGAGCCTCACTGCCCTGGGGAGCAGGCTCGGCCCCGGATAGAGTGAATGTCTTTACAGGACAGAATTAACTATAATGTTTGCTCTTAATTACAGTCATTTTAACTGGGTCATCTGGCCGTGAGCTGCCACTGCCACAAGTAGGCTCCAAGACATCACAGAGGCAAGCGGAAGAGGGAGATGTTTGGATGACGTCTGCCCTTGGCACCTGGCTGAGGATGTTTAGCCCAACTGGGCTTCCCACTGGCTTTCACCGCTCCCGCCATTCCCACGCCACCCCCCCCCCCCCACAGACACCACTGTCCAGCCTCCGGCGGCAAAAGGCCCCCGGGCTGCGGAGTGTGAACCAGCCGTTTGCAGGGTAGGAACGGCTGTGGAGGGGCCCTGGCCGGAGGTGCACCGTCAGCCTGCCTGGAGGGCCGTGTTCCCTTGGGTTCCGTGACAACCTCCTTCTCTCCTGTCGCGGGGCAAGCTGGGTGTGGTCCTGCGGGAAGGAAGTAAGGGCTGGGGGGGGGCGGGATGTGCGAGAAGGCTTGGATCTTGACCCAGACCCACCACTGACAGGCTCCAAAACTAGCAAGTTACCTGTCCTCGTAACCTCCATATGCATGGCTGAGAAATGGGGGTGAACAGGGTTAGATGCCCCCAGGTGCCAGGAAGCAGCCGCTAAGCTCGTTCCCAAGGGAGGCCGTCTCTCAGGGCCAGGCGACCCCCACCTCCGGCGAGGCAAGCAGCTCGCCAGCCAGCAGCTCCCGTGCCGTGCGGGGCACGGGGACACCAAATGCACGTGTCCTTGGATGAAAGGCGCTGTCTGCCCTTCCTCCTCTGCTGGCCGACATGAGTCAACGAAGCAACATGACAAGGGGACAGTTGGCCTCAGAGCAGACTTCCCTTAAGGGAGAAGCCCACTTGGTAGGTGACTTTTTCCACTGGTGCCTTCACTGCCCGGCCCCCGGGTCAGTGGGGGGGATGCGGATCAGACCTGTGACAGCCTAGACGGTGAAGAGCACCATCAGGAGGGGACAGGAAAGCCCTGCTGAGGAAGGAGACAGCCGGACAGAGGGGGATCCGGAGGCCTGGGGGGCCAGGGTGTCCTGGGCAGTGTCGTGGGCACCACACGTCGCCCCAGCATTCCCACACATTTTCACTGTGTTCATTGTACTAGTGTCCTGGGGCTGCCCAGCTCAGTGACCACGCGCTGGCTCGCACGGGCAGGAGTGTAGTCCCTTGTGGCTCCAGAACCCAGACAGCCTGAGCCCAGAGGTCGGCGGGCTGTGCCCCTGCAGAGGCTCTGGGTTGGGGGTGGGGGTTGCTCTTGCCTCTTCCTGCTCCCGCGGGGTCTCGAGGTGTCCCTGGGCTGGTAGCCGTGTCCACCCCTCACTCTAGACCTCTGCCTCTGTTGTCATGGGGCTTTGTTCCCTGTCTGTCCCTTCTTCTCTCTTGTAAGGACACCAGTCCTTGGATTCCGGGCCAGTGTAAATCCAACCCAGTGTACTTCTGAAATAGAGTTTTTTCTAGAAGATGTTACAAAGTGTGCTTCCTGCTTCCAAGCTGTTACAAACTGAAACCACCAAGGGGTTTGCGTAAGAAGTCACAGATGGATACCCTGAGACACTCACAGGCTTGAACATCACTTGGTCCTTTATACCAAGAAGAAACAAGGAACAACGTCCCCCGCCTCCCAGCTTCACCGGTGAACAGGGGGAGCGGTTTGCGGGCAGGCGGGGGACGTCCGGCACCCCGAGCTCAGCCTCACGCCCATGGGCCGTGGGCTCGGCGGGTCCCTGTCCGGGGTCTGAGCCAGGACCAGTCCTGCCTCTGCACCGGCCTGGTGATGGCTCAGGTGCCGCCGCAGGAAGCCGGCCAAAGTGACCTCCAATGATGCATTTCATAAGCTGACCCGACCCCCCGCAGTCCAGTCTCATCAGACCGATCTCACTGCCTTTTGGGCTTGATAAGTGGTTCCCTTTACAAGGGAAAGAGAATGTTCGTCTTAGCACTTGATACTCTCATCCCCGCAGACCTCTGTGGTGGGGAGGCACGAAAAATTAAAGTGGGCGCCCGGCCTCCCCGAGCCTCAGGAGCTCATGCCTCCCAGCTGCCGGCCAGGACACGTACTGTGAGTTGTGAGACTATAAACCCTAAACAGCCCTTCAGTTCCTCCTGATGCCCGAGGAATACGAGAATCTCAAACCGTGAGAGAAAGGAAAGGAGCTGGGCTCTGGGCGCGGCCCCCTCAGGGAGCCACCCGAGAAGTGAATTACTCCCACGATGACTTCTCCGCGGAGCGGCCCCGCGCCGGCCCGTCTCTCACACGGACACTCTGCAACAGCCTGAACTTCAATTTGGGAAAATAATAAAACACAAACTTCCCCTACGTCGCTCCGGCTGCAGCAGCACCGCTTTCCGCGGCCTTCCCGGGTGGACTGAGGGACACATACTGGAGGGCAGTGCAGCCCCCAGGGCCACCTCGCTGAGACCCCGGCCCCGCAGGCCCAGCGCTGCAGACATTTGTCCCCTATAAGCTGGGTTCAAGTCCCCAGCGGCAGGGGAGCCCAAGATGAGGAGCCCAGGAGGCGGCTGTGTCCTGGGGCCGCGATGATCAGGCTCCTGCCCCACCTGCCCCACCCCCAGGGTCCCCAGACCCGGTCATCCCGATTCCCCAGTCTGGAGAACTGGCAGGGGCTCTGCATTCCAGAATAACATGTCGAGCCGACACTGAAAGGACAATCGGGCACCCGGGACCCGCCCTGCTGGGGGTCCAGCCAAGGTCAGTGGAGAGAATCCGCACAAGGAAGGGTGGGGGTCCCATCAGAACGACCAGGTCCGGTGACAGGGATGCCGGTCCCACAGTCGCCAACCCGGAAGTGGACTGGGACACAGCTGACGCTCCCCTGGGTGGACACTAAGGCAGCTTAAGCACGGGGCACAGGGTGCAGGGATGTGCTGGGGACATGACACTACCTCCATGGCGCACAGACGTCCAGGAAAGACAGAACTCAGGGCAGGACACCCGGGGAGCGACAAGCCAACAGAGAAGGGCAGCTCCAGGCCCAGGAGGCCACCAGTGCACGGGGAGTGCTCGCCGCCGGCCTCTGTAAAGGCTGATTGCGAGCCCAGGCGGGGGTGCGGAGTCTGTGCAGGGGGCACCCGCTGTTGAGCCTACTGCCTGTACGTAGCAGCTGCGGGGAGGGGGCGGAGGCAAGCCTGTCCCATGTCCAGAACGCTGCAGAGAGCCCGACCATCACACCGCAAGCCCACGTGGCTTTCAGAGTTGGAGGCGACCGGGGAGCACGGCCAGCGCTGGAGGGAGGTCTCGCACACACTGCGCGTCTGCATAGAGGTCCCCTGGGTTCATGCGGCAGAGGCTTCAGAACATGGGGTGCAGGTGCACAGCCTCTACTTGTGCTCATGCAGTCATGTCCATAAATGAAAACCTGGTAGAATTTTGACACACGAACGGTGGAGATTAACCCCACCCAGCCCCGCAGGGGTTCCAGGGACAGGACCCTGAGGTTGAGAGAAAACAGACTGACCTTCATAAGCCACCTCAGATCTCCTTGGGGGCTCAGTCCTGCACCCCTCCCCGAGGGACCCCAGACTACTCCAGCTGGGAAAGCCATGACCGCTCTGGGGTCTAAGTCACCCTGACTGCCAGGCCCCGGAGGGGCTATGAGCCTGGCCCTCCTCAGCGTCCCCAGTGACAGCAGGGACACGACCAGGCCCAGAAGCATGAGCTCCATGGGGACATGGTCCAGCCCAGGCTGCAGTGGTGGCGTGGACCCCACGGCTCCGAGAGTCCTCCGTCTCCCACACAGCCTCCGCTTCCCGAGCACCCTCTTCTCGCTGGCGTCTGAGCAGACAGGCGTGCGCAGTGAAAACGCACACAGACCCGAAGCACAGGCCCTGTGGATGGTCCCCTGCCCGACCACACCGGGCGACCGCGCCGTGGGAGGAGAAGCCGCTGAGGCCGCTGCCCACCCTCCGGAAGACCCTCAGCCTTCACACAGCTGGAAACCACGAAGCACTTCGACAGGAGTGAGGACGAAGCAGGACGGGGACGCTGGACCCTTGCGCACCGTAATTATGATGGAAGCAGGACCTGGTTTCAAAAGCTTTAGGACATTGTTCTTAGAACTATGAGGAACGGACCTTTTTAGATGCACATGGCATGACTTGTACAATGATTCCATTATCACAAATGGGAACGTTCTGGAAAAACGGGCTCATAAATACACAATGTATCCTCCTCCTCGCCCGCACCGCCGCCAGCCTTCTCCGCGAAATCGCTCCAGCTCCGCGGGCCCTGGCAGCTCAACGCCCATCCGTCTTCCCGCCCTCCCCCCCCACCCGCGAGCAGTGCCCTGGCGACGACTATTTGATAATCATTTACATACTTACCACAATCAATTATTAAGTAAGCCCTTCGATAACTATCTAAATAAATATAAGTAAACACCTTTAAGCCGAAAGAAGACTTCCTGGTGTTAACATTAATTTTCAAAGATAAATGCTTTGTGGATGTTCTTGTTGCATAAGTTTGAACGCGGACCCTGCAGCACGGAGGTCGCGGGATTTCAAACAGCTTCCTGCTTCCGAATGCAGCAACTGCGGAGCGCAGCACCCGGGGAAGCCGCCGTCACTCGCGGGGCGCTCAGACCAACACGAGTGAGAGCTAAACGCTAGAGGGGGTTTCCCTTGTCTTAGTTTCCAAGCAGGTAGTGTCGGCTCAGCAAGGACCGTCTGGGAGATTCGAGCGGCCAGATGAAGAACAAGGACTGACCTCAATTGTGTGTGAGGCTCCGTTTCCAAGCACCCTGGCCTCCTCTCCTTGCTGTCCCTGCCGTAGTTTCTGGAGCGCGGGGAGCTGCGGGAGCCCATTCTGCAGATGGGGTCGCCGACAGCTGGAGGCACGAGCTCTCCCTGCCTCCGGCTCAGGAGCAGGTGTCGGCTCACAGACGCGCGAGCTCTCCCTGCCTCCAGACCGCCCCCTCCAGGTCCCTTGTCACTCTCAGTCCATCACCCGTGGCAGAGCTGAGAACCTGCCCAGCTTCTCGCCTTCATCCCAACAGCGACCAGGGCCCCTCACGGCTCCCTCTAGCAAGGAGATCCCCACACAGCTGGGACACCCTGGGCAACTTCAAGGGGGAGACGAGGAATCCGATCATCTGGGGGCAGCACGGTGCCGGCTGGGGCCAAGCTCTGACACTCGGGAGCCGCGCGGCCTCGCCCAGTGGGAGGCAGGAAATGAACTCAGAACCTCGCAGCATGAGATCCCGTGTCGGGAGGACCCCAGCAGGTCAGTCCTAGGGCCACACCCTCCTCTTCCTCACCCTCCGGAGGGCTCCCTCCCCACCCCCTTCTTCTGATTCCTTCTTCCAGCTCGGCTAACTATCCCATCGGGCCCAGGTTGCAAACATATTTTGCTTATTAATAATAAATTACATCTGCAGTCAATAACTCATTTTCCAAAAATTAATTTGGGAGCTGCAGTACACAGTTTCCCATGGAAAATCAAGCCGGCACCGCAAACCTCCGAAACCCTAAGTCATCATTCCATGTTCTTCCTGTTTGCTCATTTTCCTCCAAGGAAGATTTACAATCTCCACGAGGAGCTGCCATGCACTTTAATGTTTTAATCAAAACAACACATCTAGAGACATTCCGTTCAGTCTGCTCTTCTGACTCAGACCCACCCGGGGACATGCTACAGGCTTGTTTTGCAGAGCTGCCTGCGGCACCTGCACCTGTGCCCTGCGGATGGCTGCCGAGGATCGCGCTGGACGGGAGATGGGTGGATGCTGTCTGGGCAGAGGCGCAGGCAGGTCCGTCCCACTGCAGGCCCCACAGCCCCCTTTCCCACTAAAGCAGTAACCAAGCCAGTGTGGAGGGGCAGGGGCCACCCTGGGACCTCAAGCCCCACATAACTAGGACTCTAATTAGACTAGAATCTCCAAATCAAGACAGTGTCTGGTGAGCCCAGAGTATGACTGAGTTTTGAACATGCGGCCAACCGCAACTCTGTCTCACTGACCCTTGTGCCTGGTGGCGGTGGGCTTCCGACTGTAATTCCCTCCCTGGTGTGCTGGGTCCATGCTGTGCTGGGGACCCTGCTCTTCACAATGCTCCTACCCCCACTCACACATGTCACCTACCACTGCACCATCACCACCATCACTGCCAACCCTACAACCATCCCCACCACCACCATCGCCATAACCACCATCACCACCATCAGCGTCATCACCATCCCTATCCATACCACCATCTCCACCATTACCACATCACCATCACCATCCCCATCATCACCATCACTGTCACCATCATCACCACCATCTCTATTATAGACACCAATGCTTTTGGAGCCTTCCTCTGTACAAGGCCCTCCACTAAGCATCCTTAGATACAATGTTTCACTGAATTCTTCCATCGACCTTCACAATCCATATTTTATAATGAAGAAAGTGAAACACTGAGAAGCGGCTTCCCTAAGTAAGACTAGACAGCTCTTACATGATAAAGCTAGATCTTGAACCACAGATATGGGACTTTAAGACCATGGCCTTCAAACCCTAAACCAGGTGTTAGGGACCTATGCTGACCAGCGTTATCCTCCTCATTCCTGGGCCACACATCTCTTCTCTAGCACCCGCCCTGACCGTGGGAGGGTGAGGCTGCCATCTCCAGTCCCTTTGGCCTGCAGCCTGGACTCCCGGCCAGGTCCCACGCCTGTTCCCCCCAACTCTTACTCTATTTTGCTGCACTGTCACCAAGCTGGGGGCGAGACGGTCTGCTGGGTGGTCGCTGGCTTTCCTAGAGAGTAAGCCAGACAGGCAGCCCGTTCTAGATGCCTGCCTCCCTCATGCGGCTTCTCCTCTGAGCCTCCCCCAGGCTCCCAGAGCTGAGCCACAACTGACGGTCACATTCAAATGCAGGTCCCAGGGGCAACCCCAGACCAGGGGCTGAGTGCAGAGCCTCAGGGTCAGGGAGGGTTCCAGAGCCAGGGAACGGAACGGCACTGGAAGCAGACACAGGCAGGATCCCGGTCTAGGAGTCCAGGCCATCTGAGGCCCAGAGCCCACACCCCTCCCTCAAGGCTCTGCAGGGACGGCCTCTAGGAAGGACAGTAAAGGTGGGGATGACAAAGGACAGGTCCCACAGTGTCCCCTGTGCTCAGCTGGACCCTCCCCCGAGTCTCTGCGTCTCTTCCTATTGCCGTCTGTGTCTCTGTCTCTCATTCTATATCTCTCTCTTCCCCGTGGTGTCTCTGTCCCTCTTCCTCTGTCCCTCTCTCTGTATCTCTCTCTGAGTCTGTGTGTGTGTGTGTCTCTCCCGTGTCTCCGTCCCTCTGCGTGTTTCTCTCTCTCAGCTTCTTTCTCTGTGTCTCTCCCTGTGTCTGTCTGTCTCTTTGCACCATGTCTGTGTGTGTGTCCCGCTGTCCCTGCCCCTCTCTCCACGGTGTCTGTGTTCCCACCTCCCCAGCTCACACCCTACGCAGGGGAGAGGAGCAGAAGGATGAGAGGTGGGTACCCGCCCGACCCTACCACGGCCTATCGTCAAAAGGAGACATTTTCAGAATAAAAGTAACTAACATGCAAGGTCACAGCCACTTTGTAATTGTCTTTGCACGAGTTACAATCCGTCTCTGGGGGAAAGCTGGCCGGCTTCTGAACTGCCAAAGGCCCGATTCAGCGTCACCGTGTGGCGGGAGCGCCCCTTTGCCTGCCTGCTCCACGCCTCAGCGAAAGCCTCAAGCCCTGGGAAGTCAGACACACACAAAGCGCAGAGTCACTCAAATGGAGGAGGCAGAGCCCCCAGGCCACGGGGCGGGGAGAGGTTCATGGACGGCGTCCGGGTTCCAGAGCCCGGCCCTCACCCACAAGGATGCCAGGGGCCACCTCTCCATTCCCATCGAATAGCTCGGTGCCATGGTAGTGATGCTCCCGGTCACATCAGACCAGCAGGTGCCGCTTCAGACTGGGGACAAGGACACGGACGCCGCTGATGCCGATGCTGCCACGGAATCTTCAGAAGAAGGACCCACGGCGGGGACACCCTGGTGCGAGCGGTGTCTCCAGTCACCTCCCAGGCAGTGAGCGCGGAACTGGGCCCTGCGCTCAGGAGGCCGTCCGCCAGAAGGGTCCGCCACGGCTTCTCTCACATATGTGATGGGTGCTGCTAGCATTTATAGCTTTGGATCGCACAGGTAGAGAAGGGGTGTTGCCAGGATGTGGCCTCAGCCTTTGCCCCAAGAAGCGCCAGAGAGCTGCACCCACTAGCGGCTGGCGGCATCCGTGACTCTGGTTGGAAGGGATTGTACAAGGACCATCAAGTAGCAAAGTAATCAAATTAGCAGAAATTTCCACATCATTAGTCCTAAGTGAGATTGTCTTTTTGCCTTTGCTGGGAACGTCCTCAACCCTTTATGCGTCTTCTTTTCTTCCCAGGTCGGGAAGCAAGGGCAGGTCATAAAACACGGCGGCTCCAT
Source organism: Mustela nivalis (assembly GCF_964662115.1). NCBI lineage: Eukaryota > Metazoa > Chordata > Mammalia > Carnivora > Mustelidae > Mustela > Mustela nivalis. Next base: position 185,459,584 of record NC_139021.1, read on the forward strand.
GGATCTTGGGCTGGCGAGCGGCCACCTGTGTTCACGGACCAGCACTCTCTCCATGAGAGCTGATGCCCTCTGCGGAAGCACGGGCAGGGGCCACAGGACTGAACCACTCTGCCCCTCTGGCTGTGTGGCCGCAGGAAAAAGGCACAACGTCTCTGTGCTTCAATGCCCTCACCTGGGGAGGGAATCGTAATAACACCTTGGAGCACCTTCTCCGTGAGATTGCAAGAACAAGACGAGTGAGTTTTTAGAACCTGCTGGCCCCAAGGCGGGCGCTAGTTATTATTCTGGGATAGGATTATTGACAAGTCTAGGTGACAGCAGGGCACTGACCTGGCTTGGAGAGAAGAAGCCTATTCCTAGACCAGAAACGTCATTCTGCTCCCACCCCTAAAATCTCCCAGCTGAATTTAAGTCTGAGTGCTGCCCTCAGTCCAGCAAGGCTCCTAGACACACAGCACCCACAGGCTGTGACTCGAGTGTGCGCCAGACCGCGGCACCCTAACTTCTCAGCTGGATGGGAGACGGACTCATCCCTTGAGAGACCGTGAGCCTGCAGGCAGGTCTGCTAACTGTGGGTCTGCCTCCACTTGCTGAATCATCTCAACGCAGACGCAGGGCGTGGGCGGGGGCCGCCCCTTCCCCCCACTGCCCTCAGGCTCACGGCTCTGTTTATTTGGCAAGGTCTTAATGAAAAGATCTTGAAGGTCTTCTCAGTGTTGTAGGGCCCAGGGCAGATTGTCCACCAATGTCTACTTTGACATATTGACTGTTTCATCTTGAGATTTTATTTATTTATTGAGGGAGTGAGAGAACAAGTTAGTGGGGAGGGATAGAGAGAGAGAGAGAGACGCGTGCTGAGCAGCGAGTCCGATGCGGGGCTCGATCCCAGGACCCTGAGATCATGATCTGAGCTGAAGGCAGACGCCCAACGGACTGAGCCACCCAGGCGCCTCGCATATTGATTATTTTAAATGAAAGTTTACTAAGAAGACAGCATGGGGAAGAAGGGTGCTCAGACTGCCCTCTGCCCTCTGCAAGCAGGGACTCGACCTCCCACAGGGAAGGGGCCCTCCCGTATCAGGAGGCAAAGGGACTTCCTTGTCTCCACAGGTGGGGAATTCAGGCTGGGAGGTCTTCCTCCTTTACTAGCCCGGCCCAGACTCTGTTCAGCACTTTTCACTCCTGAAGCTCAGGAGTGGACGAAAGTGCTTTTTGTCTTGCCGAGTCCCCACAGATCTGTTACCTCTTTGGCTGAAACAGTATAAAAACTCCCTGCCCTGGTATTTCTCTGGGTCTCAGATTCATTATTGGGCCTCTGTGTGCACAGGATAAAACTCTGGGGTTTTTTTTTCCTGTTGATCTCTCTCCTGTAAATTTAATTCTTCATCCAGCGGAAGGCCTGGAAGGGTAGAGGAAGAATTTCTCCTTCGCCGCCGCGCCCACACTGGTGGCCCCGAAGCTAAGGGTACATCAAATGCGTGATGGGACCTGCTCATCTCGGCTTCTGCAAGACCAGATTAGGAGACCTCACTTAATGCGTGATAGTCGCTCATGAAGCCACCAACGGGGAGAGGTGATGCATCAAACATGACAATCCTTTGGAGGGTCTCAGTACCCGGCAGTCTACACGTACACACATCTGTTACTGCAAGATTCTTATCACACCCAGAGCTCCCAAATTAGGTCTAGGAACCGGCGGCTAATAAAATAACTAACCCGTGGATGCGTTAAGCAGCCACAGATGCAAATAAAAGCTCCTTCCTCTTCTTAGAGGAAGGAAGTGAAGGCATGGGTCGTTGGACGGTCGGTGACAGGGGCTCGGGCAGGTGACGAAAGTACCCCGTGCAGGGCCGCACGCCTACGCGCTCAGCACAGAAGTCCTCCAAACCCTCTCAGCCATGCGACCCTCAGCTGCATGCCGGGGCTGAAGACTTCAGTTACCGATCAGCCTGAAAATGCCCCTTTCTGACCCCGTGAGGCAGGCAGCCCAGAAAGCCGTTCCCTCATCAGCCCCAGTCAGAGGCTGCACAGGCACAGAGGGGTGTGCCCTGGACTGAGGACAGGCCACACCCGGGACACTAGGGGGGCCCCCTCCCAGGGTCAGCATGGCCCTGGCCCCCAGGAAGAGGACACATTTCAGAGTCAACGCCTGTGCATCGATCCGCCATGACCTTGGCAGAGCCTGGCGTCCAGGCGGCACACTCGTTCAACACTTGCACACACACGCAAACACACGAAACACATCTAGTTGGAGCAACAGTTCCTATCATAAAATTTCTCCACTGGAAACACCCACAGGTGTTTAAACATGATTCTGTTCTTCAAACACCTAGTGACAATCAGACGGAGAGTCGAGCTCTGCCTGGCTGGCCGGGACTTGCGTCCCCATCTGTAAAACGGGGGCCGTCACAGAACTGTCCCCAAAGCCGCTGGCCGAGAAGGTTCAATGAGCTCATTTATGCCAAGCACCTCACGCTGCACCTGGCTCCAGGTGAGCCCTGAGCAAATGGGATTCTGTGTGTCCTGCTCTCTGCTCGGTTTACTGAACAAAAGCCTAATTGAAATGACAATTTACACACGACCATGAGAATTCAATCCCACATGTGCTCGGGGCTACAGATGCGCAGAGCTCTGCTCCCTCCCTGGGCACGATCCCGAGGAAAGCAGCGCACCCACCGCAGGGGGACCATGGTATCACGTCCCCAGCAGCACCCCAGCCCCAGTGTGCCCTGCAGTGAGGGCGGCCCGGAGTGCTCAGAGTGGACGGAGATAACCCAGCAGAGGTCCTCTTCCTATCAGGTTGAGGACACACTTTCAAAGTAAAACAAACAAAACGGAACACAGTGACCCTGTCGGCTGCAGATCTGGGCACTCGCTGGTGAACCCCGGTTCCTTGAGAAACCCACGGCCTTCCTGATGCCCCAGCAGCAGGGGCGGCTGGTCCTGGAGACGGCTCGACCTCCCCCACCCCTGGCCTCTGTCCTGGGTTGAGCAGTGTCTCCCCCCTCCTTCTAGAAAGTCTTCAGATTCGCAGTTTAATAAAGGACTGACTGTCCTTGACACTTGTATCTCCACCGAAGAGTGTGATCAGGAGGGAAAGAAGCCGCCTCCGTCACTGACGTGTGTCCTGCAAAGCCCATCAGTGCCCAGCTCTCGGGCCCCGTCTGAGGGGCGGCAGCCAGGCTTCGGCGCAGCGTAAGGAGGACTTCGAACCCTCGAGATGGTCAGATGAGGGTGTGGGTGCCCGCGCGGCTCTGCGCGGCTCTAGCCACGGACGCGTGCCTCCTGGATTCTCAGTCCAGCCCTCGCGGTGGGCACCGGGGGCGTCCCGGCTCACAGAGGGGTAACTCAGGACTCAGGGCCAGGCTGGGTGTCCTACTGGGGATGAGGGGTCCCCGGGAGCAAGTGCCAGGCAGGCTTGTCCAGGCCAGCTCCCTCCAGGGCCACCCCCGAAGCAGCACTCAGCTCAGGCCTGTGATGCTTCCCCACGCGGGCCCTTCCCTGTCACCCCACCAGATGTACAGTATCGTGGTCCTGACCCAATGGCCATCTCTGATCCCGGGGAAGCCTCTAGGCCACGTGTCCCTGCCCCGCACTCTGCCCTGAATGGCCATGATCGGTGAATCAACGGCACCCCGCCGGGAGCCAGAACTCACGCCAACCACGGGAGACTGTCTCCAAGTCACGGTAGCGTTTTCAGTGCAGAACTCGCCACCAGACAAACATATCAACTACTGAGAGAAAATGACCTTCAATGTATATTTAAACACAGATGGAGATTGTAGCTCCGATCCAGTGTGATTAAAATGGGACACTCGTAATTGGTGAAGGAGGTCCCCGTGTATGGACGAGGTCACGGGGCTCTAGACAGGGGGACACAGGGCCGAATGGCACCCAGCGGGGCAAAGGGGGCCCCCGCAGAGGTGAGAGCCGCCGGAAGGAACACGGTGGGAGGTGCGGGCTCTGCGGGCTCTGCGGGCTCTGGGGTCCCTCGCAGGAGAGCGGGGGACAGTCAAGAGAGGGCTGCAGTGACACAAGATCAGGAAAGTGAGGCCCCAAGTTAGAGAAAATGGCTACAAAGCAGGGAAGAACATGGTCCCAGGCCACGGGTTCCCAGAAACCAAGCACAGAAAAGGACAAAGTTAAGTATGTATAGAAACACAAAAATATCTTCACAAAAAGTGACCACACAGGAAAAAGGGCGGGGCCCGTCACCCCTCCAGGAGCTGGTCCAAGCAGGGCCCATTCACCCCTGCAGCAGCGTGAGTCTGCGCGGGGCCCAGCCACCCTTGCAGGAGCTCGGTTCAAGCAGGGCCCATACACCCCTGCTAAGGAGAAAAGCGCACTCGCATACACACGGAGAACTATTCAGGTCATGATGAGTGCTCAGTGTGCACCTGCAGGGCTTTGTGCCCCAGACACAGCGGCAGACTCCCGAGTGGGAGGCAGCTGGAGAAGCTGGGGGCCTGGGGACAAGCGGACAGCGAGGAAGGCAGCCCGGGGGCCTCAGCACACCTCCCCCCCCGGAGCTGAGGATCCAGGCCCCGGGCTGCAGAGAGGGTAAGTGCCACTCAGTGCACCAGCAAATACCTGCAAGCGCCTACTATGCGCCAGGCTCCTAGCCAAGCACAGGGACCGCCTGTGAGAGGGCAAGTGTGCACACAGTAGGACATTTGTGCAGCCGGCGCTGGCCAGGGGACAGTTCAGGGGAGAAACCAGGCACAGAGCTCGCTGTGGGGGTCTGGTGAGAGCCGCTGCCCTCGCCCAGCGGTGGCCGGGCACGAGCTGAGGGAGCCCGCACAGCGGGGCAGCAAGCACGCCTTCGTCTCCCCTGCACACTGACGGCTGAGTACTTAGGAGTGCAACAGAACCGCGTCCACCCAGTCGGGCCCTGCTCCTCTTCTGGTTTGGAAATGAACTAGAAGGAAAGACGGGCTCGGGGTCTCCGATCCCTGGGGCGTCTGTGGGCTGGGGCAGGCTCCAGAGACAGAAGGGGGTGTCTTGAGACCCCGGGTGTAGCAGGGACTGCCCTGCACCCCCAGAGTCCCACCTCAGCTGTGGGAAAGGGCTTTGCTGACCACCCCTCCCCTCCCCGCCCCTGCCTGGCTTCTCTGATCTTGACAAACTGCCAGAACCCTCGGCTGTACTTAAAGGCCAGAGTAAGGAGGGCGGTGTGGTGGGGGGGGGGGCGTGGAGCAGGGCCCTGGGGCAGAACCAGGCACCGACAGTGGCTCTGCTGGAGCAGGGGTGTGTGCAACATCTTAGCCCCTGCCCTGGGAGCAGGGCCAGCACAGTCTAGGGTTACAGAGACTGTGCCATCGGGCGGCCCTGCGTCCCCTCCCCGCACCAAGGGTCTTTCCCTGCAGGCCACCGAGGCAGCCTGGAAATATCTCCCATCGGATCCGACGAGAGGCATAGCCCCTGCCAGCCTGCTGTGGGGCAGGGGGTTCTCCGGACCGGAAAGGCAATGCAGAGGCATGAGAGCAGGCCGGCACGGAGGCCTCGTGGTTTCCACACAGCTGTCCCGACCAGTGCGGCCTCTTCTGAAGGACAGGGCCTCCTGCCTCCCCTCCCCCACCAGCCTGAGCCAACACAGGCCCTGCTCCGTGACCTGTGCTGGTGGATCTTGCCCCTGCATTAATTACAAACAGTGATCAGGGACCCAACTTGAGCAAGACCCTGCCTTAGGGCTTAGGGACACGAGATGACAACCGTGCCCGTGAAACCCAGTGCAGCTCCCATTTGGGGTGCGATGACAAGTAAGCACTCTGACAAGGGCCAAGCGGAGCCCTGAGCAGCGCTCCCGGGAGCGGGCAGCCCCAGAAAGGCGGGGTCTTCTAACCATGGCACCTGTCCCCAAACAGAAGACTTCCCAGAGACCCAGAGCAGGGATGCAGCACCCAGAAGTAATACATCTAAAAAGTGTGCCAGACGCAGGTCAAAGGTCACCTCTGTTGTGATTATTCACTAAAAGCAAAATTATCGGTACCAGGTTCCAGCTGACGGGGTCACCAGAGGCAGACACCAGAACACGTCACACCCAGACAGGAGGGCTGCCTGCACTCACTTCCTGCTGCCTGAAGCTGTCGGGGAGGGACAGGAGGAAGCGCGTGCGCACGGCTCGGTCCGTCCCGTCTGTGTTAGCCCACGGGCAGCCCATGTGGCCATCCCAGCAAGAGCCTTCGCCTCCCGCACCCAGTGGACGAGGCCGCCTGGGGTTGAGGGTGTTCTGATTTCTGCCCGCGTCCTACAGCACTCCGAGGACTAACGGCCCATCCCTCAGTCCTCAACAACCCCAGACGGACAGAGGACGGCCTCACTCGGTCTGGACGGCAACCGTGTAACATACTATATGGTAAGTATGAAATTGCCTTACGGGTTCCGGGCCATCAAGACGGCCGTCTCCAGTGTCAGGACAGCAAATGTGACGATTTGTCAGAAAAAGAATTATTGACTCGCGCAGGCACCAGAGCATCCAACCTGACCAGTGCTTCAGAACGATCACAGACGGTGTTCGCTGGATGGCGATGGCGGCCTTCTGCACCGCCCTGTTTCCTGCCCTGCGTGAATCAGTGCCGCGCTGACAGGCCGTGAGCCCGAAACTGCGCCGGCTTCTTCAGCCGGCACCCAGCACTCCACGGAGGCACACGGCCCGGCCGGCAGATGGGGAACACCACAGTTTCCCCACCAGGATCAGGAACCCGGCCCTGCGGGGTGTGATTGCGGCTGCGAGCGTGTGTGAGAGCGTGGTGTGAGCGCGGAATGATTGTGGGTGTGAGCGTGGACGTGATAGTGAGCGTGTGTGCGAGCATGTGTGCGAGCGTGGTGTGAGCGCGGAGTGATTGTGGGTGTGAGTGCGGGTGTGATTGTGAGCATGTGTGTGAGCATGGGTGCGAGTGCAGGTGTGAGCGCTGAGTGATTGTGGGTGCGAGCGGGGGTGCTGGGCCTCCCCGTGAGAGAGGAGTGCGCTCCAGGCCGGTGGATGGTTTCTTCAGTGAAGCGGACATTTGCGAAGTCTGCCCACGTGACTCCCCAAGTAGGGCTCCGGGAACCTCTCCTGGGGCATTTTTCAGACTCCCTACCCTAGCTCTCGGGGCTCCGTCCACGTGGCCACCCACATGCCCGGACGCCGACGACCAGCCTGCCTCGCGGCACCTTCCGGGACCCATCGGCCTGCAGGTCTGCTGTGAGCTCTGGGTGGGCCCCTTACAGCCCCCTGGGTGATCTCTGAGTCCCTCCCTTCCCGCAGCCACTGCTCCTTGGGACCTGACATGAGCAAGTCCCCGAGGACCCACTCTGCACACGCGGAGCACCAGCCCTCCCCAGGCACCACCTCTGCCACGTCCGGGCTCTGGTCCTCTCTCCCCTTGCTCTGCCATCCACCACGGTGAGGGCCGCTGAGCCTGCCGGGCTTTATGGAGGTCAGGTGGTGTCTCCGAGGTCCTTCCCGCTGTCTGCCAGGTCCTTCAACCCCAGCTCCTGAAAATGCCACTGCAGCCTTCCCCAGAAGCTGGTGTCCAAGCCCCAGAGAAGCCACTTCCACGCTCCCTCCCAGGCTCGGCTGCGCTCTGCCGGCTGGGGTACTGGCGCCTTTGGACCACAGGCTTCTCTCTGAGTCATAGGTCATGCCAGTCTCCGCGGCCCGGTGGGAGTGGAGACACAGCGGAGACCACCTGGCATCTCTGTCTCCGTGTCCCCTCTCCGTGTCACACAGATGGGACAGAGAGGAGCGTCATGGCGTGTGGAGTTCAACAGAGGAGCTTCTGCAAGTTCAAACCTTGATAAGGCCCAGTTTCTGCTCTAAGTAGAGCCTCTGTGTCTCGGGGTAGACGTTCTGAATGCATTAAGGAGCACTGGCTCGCAGTCACAGGAGAGCTCTGACCCCAGATGCTGTCAGCGTATCACCCTAGGGAAGTCTGCCTATCCTCCCACTGCATAGACGGGCACAATGAGGCTCTGAAGCCCAGGGTGGCAGTGGCGGCATGGAGATGCCCCCAGAGGCTAGAGCCTGCGCTTCCTTCTACGTCACACACCTCGTGAGCTTCTCGGAGAGCAGAACTGCCGCAGCCCAACGGAGTTCCCTCTGGGACAGGCTCTTCACCCCAGACACAAATGTCCAACGGGAAGCCCCAGAGCACAGAACCGGGTCGGGGCGGGCCAGGCAGACTGTAAAAGCTGGGCTACCACCCAGATCATCAGGAAGGGCCTTTGAGGACTGGCTCGGAGAGGGGCTGCCTCTGCTTACAGAGCACAGTACCCTCCCCACAGGCAGAAGGGGGGAAACAGAGGTGTTCCTCGTGGTTTTAATGTAACGACCTCGAGACACGGCTCAGAGCATTAACCTCTGCCCTTCATGCTGCCTTGATGCCCCCAGCCTGTGCTGCTCGCAGACCCAGGACGCACTTTGATGCTCATAAGCAAAGCAGCGCATCTGACAGGGAACCCCAGGTCCCAGAGCCGGTGTGGAAGGTCCCCCAAAGTCCCGCGGTACGGACTCCCTGAGAGGCAGCTGGGGCACATTTCCATAGCACTGCACACCCGACGGCACCGACCAGCCCCTCCCAGGAGAGCCAGCACTCACCTCTGCAGGCGAGAACCCCCAGCTTAGCACGGGGCCAACATGAGAGCCGCAGCCTCGTGAACACAGACTCCACGTTAATGACTCGTCTCTAAGTCATCCCCCGGGGTTAATGACGTCAAGATCGCACCCGAGAGGAACACACTCTGGGCCCTGGGCACCCATTTTCCTTAAACGTCTAAATGGCCTGATTATTTCCTCATTCCGAAGAACCCCAGTCCCCAAACAGGGGACTACCTTTCCAAAAGAGAGGGGAATCTGGAAAATGATTGAGTTTTCAACATCTCCTTCAGAACCATAAACATCCGGATCTTCCCCGTGAAAATCAGCATTCAGCAGGAGTGGGTTTTCTGCTCGGCAGCCAGGGAACTGGAGCGTGGCCTGATGGAGCAGACAGAGAAGGAAGTGGGAGACGACCAACGGGACAGCTGGCGCGCGCGAGAGAGAAACGTCCCGCAAATTCAATTTCGAGGCATTCAAGGTAAATTAGCCACATAGTAAATACATGTAATCAAAAATAATTATGGTTTATAAGTTTTAAAGCTCAGGCAGCAGAAACTAGGTTCATTTGGAACCAAGAGGAGCCCTGCTCTTGCCGGAGGGCGGGGGCACCATGCAACGTCCTGGTTTACTGTTCCTGCACCAGCTGGAGGGGCTCCGGTTTCCTGCGTCCAAGTAAAAGGCCTGAAACCAAACAAAGACCTGAACGTGGGGAATCCCACGCCCGGGGCTCCGCCACTCCCGCAGCTGGAGGCCCTGCGCTAGGCCGGGTGGGCTCCGGGCAGGAAGGACACTTCCTTCCCCTCCCCCAGCTTCTCCCCTGCTCTCCGGGTGTGTCCTTGGCCTCCAGCCTCCTCACAACAGCAACGTTGAAAAGGGGCCTGGCCCTCTGCCCTCACAAGCCCCCCAACACGGCAACTCTCCAGAACGTTCCGTGGGTGTGGCCACTGCCCCTAGGAAGGGAGCTCTCCTTTCCTGTGGCGCCTGACACCCGGGCCGGAGACGCAATGGCGGGTCTGAGTGCAGCCCAGCCGGTGTCCCCAGGGAGGGCTGCCCTCTCTGCCTGGGATGGTGGTCTCGGGGAAGACCACCCGGCGGGGCTCAGAACCGGCAAACGACCAGAGCAGAATGCACTTAGGTGGGCCGGGACCCGTGGGCAGAGATGGACGGGGCCACGCGGGCTTCAGGCTTTGCCTTGGTCTCCCTGTTGTCGGGGGGCGGGTGGGGTGGGGGAGGGGAGCAGACCTTCCCCCACCCCGGGGCTCAGCTCAGCCACGTGACCAGAGCCCGAATGGGTCAGGCAGGCTGTCACCGGCACGTGCAACTCCCGGGAACGGGCTGAGCACACCACCAGGACATCCACTGTGATCGTTCAAAGCAGGACGGTCGCGGTCATGGAAACACTGATCAGTTACAGATAATGTTCTTTATTTCTCACTTTCTAAGCAGCAAGGGGAATTCTTCTCCGGCCTCCGTGGAGCATTTTATGCTGACCCGAGCAAGACGGTCTCTCAAGGCAGCGCTCCATGGCCATGGGGACGGGCCAGGCTGGAGACCGCCCTCGCTCACAGACGGCCCTGTGGGCTGGTTGCCACCGGACCCTCCGCTCCCCCGTCTTCCCGGGGCCCCGCACCCCAACACCCACTGTCTCCTCCTGGTGAGGCTACCACCCCCCCAGCCTCCCCCCAGCTTGTGCTTCTCAGGGGCACCCCAGCAGCAGGAAGCTGGATGCCTCCACGTGCCTCAGAGCACAGGAAAGGGACCCTCATACCTTGTGGGTCTCTATTCCTGGTTCCGCCTCGGGGTCACCGTCACCACACGGCCCAGCCTGGGGTCTCACTCCTCCTGCTTGACCTACGCCAAAGCACTAAGCCTGGGGAACTAATGCTTCTCACAGAATTCCCTTTTGTGGGTGCCCGGCTGGCTCAGTCTGTTAAGCCTCTGCCTTCGGCTCAGGTCATGATCCCGGGGTCCTGGGATCGAGCCCCGCATCGGGCTCCCTGCTCAGCGGGGAGCCTGCTTCTCTCTCCCTCTGCTGCTCTCCCTGCTTGTGCTCTCTTTCCTCTGTCAAATAAATACATAAAAAATTGGTTTAAAAAAAACCCTCCCTTTTTCATTTTCTATTTCCTTCTGAATGGATGGGCAGGGGAACTAAATGCCCGCACGGATCCGAGAAGGTCACGTCCTGCTGGCCGACGACACGCACGTTTTATGTGGTGCCCCCCTCGACGCCGAGAGCCGAACTGCCCCCTCGAACGTTCACCCCATGGCCTGAGGCCGTTCAACCTCGCTCCTCTCGAGGGAAGGCTGCCGTAGCAGTAAAGGTTAAGAAATGTTAGGCACAAACGCCAACCCCTCGCTGGCACACCAGCTTCTGATTCCGGGAAGTGGAGGAACAACCCGGAGCAGACAGGGCGCTCTGCTGTGGGAAAGCGGATGATGAGAATCAGGACGGGGGGGGGGGGCCCTCGCGGCAGCCGGGCAGCCTGCCCCTCCCTGCCGCTGTGTTTTATGAGACGGACGGTGGCCTTCTGTTCTCCCCACAGAGGCTGGTCCCGCGCCCCGAAGGAGGCGGAGGGGAGGACAGTCGAGGAGAGCCCCCACCTCAGCCTCAGCTGCTTGGCACAGAGACCTGACGGCCCATATGTTCATGCGGGAGCACGGTTTAGCAGGTGGACGACCGCCATCCCCGGGGGACCCTCCCCCTGCCCACAGCCAGCGGGTCCGCAGCCCAGGGGAGCAGAGTGGACGTGAACGCGCCCCAGCCCACGGAGAGACCCCTGCTGTGAGTCCGATTGCCTGCTTTTGTGCCGGGGACATACGTGCACGCTCCGAGGACGGCCACCAGCCCAGTCCTCCCTCCAGGCAAGAGCCAGCTGTGGGCAGAGCCCGCACTGAAGGCAGGATCGTGGCTCGGGCAGGTGCGTCCCAGGGTCCGACGCCCGCAGGTGAGCCCAGAGCACGGTCAGGGCGTGCGGTCCTGAACACACCTGCGGGGACACAGCCTGGGACAATCCCCGGGAGCTCTGCCACCTGGAGCCACTTCCATGACGTTCCGCAGAGAGCATAAGAGCTTTCACATGTGACTACGTTTCCACTTTCCCAGCTTTATGTCCACACGTGTTAATCTTCTGTGCCACCCCGCCTGGGCCGCGGGGTGCCCTGGCACATGGTCGCACTGTCCCGGCGTGTCTGCTGGAGTGTTCTGGGTGCTGGTAGCCTTTGCACCCAGGGGCCGAGTGAAGATGTCCCCTCGCGGGGGGCAAGGACACCATCCAATCGGGCGAGGGACCAGATAGCACAAGAAGATGGAAGAAGTGTGACTAACAGGCTAGGAACTCCCCTCCCGCCCCGTCTGTTCCCAGTTCTCGGGCCTTCAGTCCAGGCTCTGGCCTCCCCGAGTCTCAGCCTGTGGCCTCCTGAAGCCAGTTCCTGCTGATAAACCTCATTATAGTCCTGTAAGCTTGGGACATGTGTAAATCGTGACCGAGATACACGGATGTAAGCGTAGATCCTGCTGGATCCATTTCCCCAGAGAACCTGAACATGATACGCAGACATGCGTGGTGCGTGTGCATACAGACATGTGATCACAGCGTGCGTGTACACATGCTTGTACATGTGTGTGATATGTACACCTTTACAGATGCACCTTCCCTTCCACAGACAGTTTTGAAATTCCCATCATTAATATTACCGTATCTGTTGAAGGAACACCTCAGCCTTCGTATGGGGCACTGGACGGACCAACCTCCGTGACCTCAGCTGCACTAAACCTGAGGCGAACGGGGCCTCCGTGGCTGGGTGGTCCCTGTGTCGCCCGACAGCGGGTCAGGAGCGCCGACTCTCGGCCACACACAATCACCTGCTGGAGAGAAGCTGCTCCAGACACAGGTGTGGTCAGTCCACAGGCCCAGAGGACCCTCAGGCGCGTGACCATCAGGTCGGGAGGGGGCAGCCAGGACGGGTGAACCAGCCGACCGGCGCTCAGGAGCGGGAAGGGAGTGGCCTCTGCTAGGGTCACGCACTGCCCTAGGGCAGGCCGGGCGCTTCTGCCAGCGGTGAGCCGCCAGCATATCCTGCACTCCTTGGAGTGGCCGCCATGCTGTGGTCCATGCTGTGTCAGTGGCGCCTAGTAATCGCTTTCAAAGCACCTACTGTGTGTCAGACACATACACATCCTTGTCCAGCCATGCCCTCTGGAGCCCAGTGTCACCGGTCTCACTTCAGATGCAAGCAGCCATGCTTGGAGAGCTTGCGTCGTCCCTGGAGTCCCGGCCACACCCGCGCAGCCCGGGCCCTGCCTGCAGAACCTGGACCACAAGCTGCCGTGGCTGTGCTGCTCCTGGCTGAGGCGGTCCCTCCCCTTATGACCCACACGGCTGGCGGGCGGCCGAGGAGCAGGGGCGTGCGGGGCCCAGGCGGGTGGGCTGTCCGTCTGCACAGGGCCATCCCAGTCCTATGACTGCCCGCCAAGACCGGGACCTGGGTGGGGCCCCATCAAGGTGAGCCGTTGCCCGTATGGCCCGAGATGGACATCCTTGGACACTTGTCACGCTGGCCACCAAGGTTGTCCACGCAGCCCGGGGAGCACAGGTCAGCAACACACCTGGCCACCTGGCACTCCTGCAAGCACACCTGCGACCCCAGAGACGCTCGGAGGAATCCACACGCTGCCCTGACGCATGGGCGTGGTTCGCAGCCCGGTTTGGTTCACAAAAGCTCGAGTTAGACAGGCTGATGAATCCCGAAACAAGTTCAAAACAAAACAAGTTTTGTTCTTTCTTTTTAGAATCGCAGTGGATAGAAACACGGTCCGAGGGCAGCGCTCTGTGCCCGGAAACCCTCCCGGGAGCTGCCATGGCGGGTGCTGTTGAAGGCCCTGTCCCTGCCGCGGTCACTCCGACGCCCTTGCTGCGGCTCCCCGGGGACAGCGGCCGGGGAGCGAGTCTCGCCTCGGGACAACGTCCCCCCAGTTTCATCTCTGTACCGGGAAACGCTGTGCGCAAGCAGCATCTTACATGACCCCATACTCTTTGCAAACAGCTCTCAGGAAAGGCACGGGAAGAGCTGCCTCTGAGAAGCATTTACAGACGGCGCTGCAGGCGCGGAGGCTGCAGGCGTGGAGGCCGCGGGCGTGGAGGCTGCGGCCGCTCTGAGCGTCACTGGCCACTCTGGCTGCGGTCAATTTCCCGCCTCCTGAGGCTGAGGTCCCCGAGCACAACGACCGGTCAGGGGCTGTCGGCACGCACCGGGCGAGTGACACTGGTCCCCACAACGCTTTCTGAAAGCTCCTTTACTCGGATAAAAGCAGCCTCAAGCCTTGGTTCCACTTCCTCTGGGGCAGAGGACCGACCTCACGGAAGGGAGGAGCCCAGGAGGGCAGGAGGAGGAATCAGGGAGTAGAACATGGTGCTCTCGCCGCCACAAGTTGTGTTTCCCAGTCATTAACAGTTACACTGACTCTGTATTTTTATTAACTACGTATTCCTACTGTCTCGATCCCCCCCGTCCGTCACAGTACGTTCTTATACACATGAGGTAACACTAACACACCGTGTGCATAATGTCCGTATGCACGTGTTTGTACACACGTACGTAGGCATTCCCCGTCTCTGTCTTTCTGTAACCTGTGGTTTACTGAGTCCTTTTTTGTTCACACATTTCCTCTGAGCCGCCCTGGTCTTTATATGCAACTTTATAATCCATTTTTAATGCTACATGAGAACACACGGTTTGAAATTGTGAAATACTATCGCAGTGGAAAGAGAATCTGTCATTTTAATTCTCATTAAACATTCAAGGACATCTTTAATTCCCTGAAAATCCCTGAAGGTGCACCACGAGGTGTTTTTGTTTGATCAGTTCCTGCTCCAGCCAACGCGGCCAGTTGCTCTGAGAGACAGAGGCAGCCTCGTCCGCCCGCGGTCGGGAGACTGCTGCGCCACCGGATAAGCGGGTTTTACGCGTGTCATTTCGGGAACGGTGGCTGTGACAGTAGCACGTTCTGTGGTCTGTCACCGCCATTAGCAGAGCGGATGAAGTTCGAAGAACATGGGGCACGTTCTGGAAATCTGTTCTGAGAAAGTTCTGAGAAACCCGGGATGACTCCAGGGCTCCGCAGAGCGGCCTGGAGGCCCGCGGAAGGCCCGCATGCCCGGCGTGAGGACAGCTCTGGGAGGAGAGGGCGGGCTGCCCCGTGAGCTGGCCCCTTCCCATTGGTGGTGGGTCTTTGAGCAGCAGGATCTTCCGCAAGGTGCTGCTGGGGGGCTCCCACCCCTGCACGGGAGCACCAGGGTCTGTTCCTGCCCCAGCACCCAGGACAGCCCCCATGCCTGGGGTGGCTTCTGGACCAAGTGTCCAAGCAGAGTTGTTGTCCAGGAGAATTTCAGTGATGTCGATGCTCCTGAAGGGAGAGAGGATGGGGGGGGGCCTTCTGGGCAGCCGCTGGGCAGCATTATTTTACATTAAAATTTAAAAAGTGCTTAACATTTAGCCCAACAATTCCAACTCTGAGAGTCTGTCCCAAAGACGGTGCATGTAGGCACAGAGACACGTGCCCATTGTTTGCAATGACCAAAACCCAAAACAATGCCGACAGCCCACGAGTCTCGGTAGGTCCAAACAAGGGCGTGTCCCAGTGACTTTAACAGAATGAGGGAGGTCTGCGTGGGCCACTATGGGAGCCTCTCCAGCAGAAATGATGACGGTACGAAACGGGTTTTCCTGGAACAATAGTGAAGACACTGTCCGTTCCCACTGCACTTCCCAGCACCACGTGCGGATCCGCCGACTGTCCTGTTCCCCGGCACCGCGCACGGACCCGCCGACTGTCCTGTTCCCGGCACCGCGTGCGGATCCGCTGACTGTCCTGTGGATTTACTTCTCCCTCCCCTCCCTCTACCCCTGCATCTGTCCCCATGCCAGGACGACGTTGCTTCAACGGTGGCCGCCCTGCGGTGTGCTCTGCAGTGAGGAAGTCAACGCCCCTGCACGGCGCCTTCTCCAGGCTGCCGTGGCTGCCCGGACCCCTGTGGTTCTGTCTGCATTTAGGAATTGTTTCTCTTCCTGTACGAGGTGTCACTGGGCTTTGACCAATCCACACGGAATCTGCAGATTCCTTAGGGTGTACGGACTGTCCCAGCCCACGGGCACGGATGCCTTTCCTTTCACTTCCATCTTGAATGTCTTTCATCGACTTCCGTAAGTTCCACTGCGGCCCCTCAACAGGGTCAGGAAAACTGCTCACACATGAACCTCACGCCATACTCGAAAGGCAAGTGGGAATGGGTGAAAAGATTGAAATGTGAGACCCCAAACCATAAAACTTCTTGAGCAACAGAGACAGAGCTTCCTGATGCTGGTCTTGGCCATAATGTTTTGGATCCGACACCAAAAACACAGGCAAGGAGGCATAACGAGACTAACATCCTCCTGCAAAGGAACCAGTCAGCAAGAGGGACTGAGTTGTATCAGATTAAATGGCATTTGTTAGTTTCGATTAATTGATTGAATTAATTGAAAAGGCAATCGCGGAGCTGAGAAAGTATTTGCAAACCACACCTTATAGGACATTAGTGTCCCAAACACAGAAGGAAGCGCCCCGCCTCGAGCAAACAAGTGGCCTAAGTACAAAGTGGACAAAAACCCTGACAGACCCGTCCCTGCAGAAGCTGCACGCCCGGCCCAGGGGCGTGTGAACACATACGCTCGTCACCCATCATCCAGGAAGCAAGACCATGAGCTGGCGTCTCGCCCGGGGGAGGGCGAGAGACAGCGGGTGCCGGGGAAGACGTGGAAACACCGACACCCTGACGCACCAGTGGCTGGAACGCGGAAGGATGCGGTGACGGCGGAAGCAGGCATGGAGGCTTCTCGGAGACGAAAACCAGGAGTTGCCATACTGTGTGGCGGTCCCGCCTGCGGGCATCTGTGCGTCCCGAAGAACTGAAATCAGGACCTGGAAGGGACGTCTGCTCCGTGGGGGGCCTCCCAGTGCGGCTCACGGGAGCAGGACACGGAAGAACGGGTGGAGAAGACCCCACAGACCCACACGACGGAAGGTTACGCGGCCTCAAAAAGGAAGGGGACCTGCCATCCGTGATGACAGGGACGAACCTGCGGTCCGGGAAGCGGGAAGCTAGTCACAGAGGGACACGTGCCGCGTGACTCCTCCTCCAGGAGCCGTCAAAGCTGGTGGCACCACAGAAACAGAAGGAAGGGTGGTTTCCAGGGGCGCAGGGTCCCGGGACACGGGGAGACTCTCAACAGGTCTGCAGCTTCGGTCATGGAGGACAAACGCGCTCTAGAGCATCGTCACAAGCCACACACATCGTGCGGGCGACAACACAGCGCTGTGCATGACAGCACGGTAAGCGGGCAGATCTCATCTTCCATGTTCTAACCACAATTTAAAAAAACGACTTGTAGAACAGCACTTACAATTCCCTGTTTGTGCGGTGCCTGTCGCGGGGCGGAAGGAGGGACGGAAGTCCCGGGGGCACCCTGGAGGCCGACGTGACGCCGGAGCAGTGACGTCCTGCTCGCTGTGCCTGCGCTCTGCGGAATCTCTAACAGAAAACATACTTGTTCACTATTTTCAAACAACAGATACATCTTCAGGAAATAAATTCTGAATTAAAGAGCTCTTCGGAAGGTGCGACGTGAACACTGTCCCTCACCGAGAACTGACGAGACCCGTCACCGCAGGGAGGGGACCCGGATGCCCGCACCAGGCCGTGGTCTGCTCGCAACGCCTAACTCAGCCCCAAAGTCCAGGACAATCCTCCGCTCTGTCTCCTAAGATGCTGTGGGTCGATCTTACATGCAAGCCCCAGCTTTGAGATCCCGTCACCCCCACCAGGGGCCGTGGGCCTCCATGTCGACACGTTTAAGGTCACACACCTCAATCGATGATTCAACATCAAGACCGTGAAAAAAGGTTCTCAGAAAATTAGTCATTACTGCTGCTTATTCAAACAATTTAACTAAAGCAGCTATTTGGTAATGGGCCATGGAAGCCAGTGCCACAATGTCACCGCACATGGGGGTCAGCATGGCTCCGTGCCCCTGTCTCAGAACCCAGCTTGTTTGTCAGAGAAGGTGACAAGTGTCCATCACAGCCACGCCCACCGGGTAAGGGGCACAACAGGCTTCTGTCCACTGTCTCCCCACCTTGGTCACAGCTGTGGACTCACCGGGGGTGGGATCCCTGAACAGAGACCCCAGGGTCTCTAACGAGAGTCTGCAGGGAGCTGGGCTCTGGGGGGGAACGTCTGAGGCAGGTGAGTGAGACCAGCTGTAGCCCCACAGGCCGGGGAGCGGACGCGCGAGTTCGCTACGGATGCCCGGACCGCTGCTCTTATAAATCCCATGACGAGGACGTCCGCTGCCCGCGCGGCCCCTGACGGTTCCTTCTCAGCGGCCCCGGTGCCCGCAGGCACAGTGAGGACGGCTCGGTTTCTCGTACAGCCACCGTGACCCACGGGAAGACGTCTCCTCCAAGAGAAAGCTTTCTGGAAGTTGCATGGGCTCCTAATGGGAGCTGTTCTGGGCGTCCACAACCCCTGGTGTTCTTCCGAGCACTCTAGGACTCCATGAGACAGGAATCGTGCCTCCGTTGGCCACCACGGCCTTGGCGCCAGGAAAGGAGAAGAAGGACTTGACATGAGGGGCACTTGTACAGACTGTTCTGGAAGTCCTGGGGCTGCATGCTGGAAAGGGGCCCTGGTAGCTGCCCCGCATGGGCCTCCCTCTCCTCATCAGGAAGGCTGAGCAGGGGCTGGGGGGCAGGGGGCCGGCCGCAGCCTCGGCTCAGCCCCTCTCCAAGCGGGTCCCTCCAACTCCTTGCCGGCCGCCCTGAACTCTGAGAACAGATGTAGCCCGTGCGCTTTGCCGTCTGCTGTAAACCAAACAGAGCACTTTCCCCGGAGGGCCAGGGCCGTCTGCAGGGGCTGCCAGCTGCCAAGAAGCCAGGAGATAAAGCAGCCCAGAGCTGAGCCCCTCACTCCTACCCAGACACACAAGTGCTGTCGGCGGCCGCCTTCCTGAAGGTCTAATTCCACGCCTTCACTTGAACACAGCCTTTATCAGACATAAAAAATAATAATAACAACCCAAAAATTGTTTGCTGATATGGGAACCAAAGACTTGCAGATAGGAAGAGACCCCGTGCAGAAGACATCCGTGGAGCGCCCAGATCACAAATGAGAATGAAATGTCAACATGCGTCTGGTCTCCTGAAAATAAAGGCACGTCCAACAGAGAGTCCGTCGCCTAGTTATCTGCTTACTTATTTATTCCTCCAAAGAAAGCTCTTTGCAGATCTGACAGCGGTCAAATGACAGCAACAAGTTGGGTAATAATCAGACATGTCTCCCGAACACCTCCCTCCAGGCTCGGGCGCCTCGCGGCCCACGGGCAGAGCGGAGCAGCAACGGGAGGTCCGGGGCAGCTCGGGGAGAGGCTTCTTGCAGGCTGGCCTTGAGGACCTCAGGGCCAGGCAACCTGGGGAAATCACTTCCAGGGAGATGGCAATCTTACCACTTGCTTTTCTGCCTGAGATCCTACCGGCAGAGACCCTGTCCCAACCTGGGTCGGAGTCAGGACCCTTCTGGGGCTCCTCGTGGCCTCTAGAATGGGAACTTCGTAAAACTTGCCAGGACACGGAGGCCAGCAGCCCCATCCAGACTGATGCAGGTCAAGGGGTGTGAGGACCGGGGTACCTGGGGTCGGGGGAAAGGGTCCCACCGCAGACATGCTTGCTGTCCTGACCTTGTGAAGGGACATGACCCCAGACCTTAGAACGCCTGTCCCTGGGAGCCCGGCACCAGCACGTCCACCCCGTCTTTAATTCTGCAGGGAGATGCGCGGCCTGTGCTGGGAGCACATCCCCAGCTGCTGTTGTCCCTCGCTGTGTCCAATTCTGAGCGTGGACGGTGCACGGAGCAGGCACGCTCAGGCCCCCGGCAGCATCCGTGGGACACGGCGCACGTCTGCTCCAGCCTCTGGTCGCGGGCACCCAGGAATCAAGAAATGTTCCGGCCCCTCCCATGCTTTGGGTGACGCATGTGGAGCTGACGGATTGTGTGTATCTTCTGCGTCCTCTGGCTAAGCCGCAGGCTTCCGGGATCCGGGGCTCTTGCCTCTTCTAGGGATGGACGGTCTCAAGTACGTGGCCCAGCGCCTGGCACACAGTAAGGGCCCAGCACGAGTTTGATGAAAGAAAGGACGGATGGATGAATGAACGGGTGAGCGAGCGTCTCCCCTGGGGCCAGGCCCGAGGGGTGCAGCCGTGACAGCGGGCACAGTGCCAGCCCGACCCAGTTTAGTCTCAGGGGAAGGACATTAGCCAAATGGTCTCACAGAATAGCACACAACTGAAGCCTTGAGACAGTGGGGACGCACCCGTGTTCTGGGGTTCCTGATGCAAAGGAAGGAGCCGGGAAGGAGCCAGCACCAGTGCGGGTGGCAAAGCGGGTCCCTCACCGGCCAGGGTTTCCCACGGGTTTCTGGACGGAGAAGCAGACAGGAGCCAGCAGCGAAGTGACCGGGGCTGGAGGAGCCAGGGGGTCCCCTCGGGGGCGCAGGGCAGCGGTCGCGTGGCTGAACCCCGGGAGGCTCTACCCCGCGGCTCCCACACAGAAATCCCAGGGTTTCTCCTCAGTTGCATAGACGAGGCCGCAGGGAAGAGACCACGATGACCCATGGGAAAGGCACCCAGGCCGGGCAGAGCGGCGGGGACGCGGGGCACGTCCATTGACGCCACGTGCACACCGGGGAGAGCGGGAAAGTGTGCAGAGCCGGACATCCGCTCAGAGAAGGCAGAGAAGGCTCTGGAAGGCGCAAACGCATGCCTTAAAACGTCACTAGATTTGGGAAAGGAAGACAAGGGAGTCTCCGTGTGTGGGAGGAAGTGAAACAGGAAGAGAACGAGCGACGAGGAAGCACAACCCGGGAGCGCTCGCGGCTCACGGGCAGGTGCCCCGGGACCGAAGCACACACCAGCCAGGGGTGGGGGTGGGGGCTGCCTACAGCACGTGAGCCCGACCACGCTGTGGACGGCATTTTATATTATAACAGACAGAAAGTATCGTCATGTATTTCACACCTACTCCGACATAAAACATGGAATACGTAATGTGAAAGTGCGTGTGTCATGTCTGCTAAGAGCATGCACGTGGGTGTGTGTCCGTGTGTATATAGACAGGAGAGAATCTTCCAGAAGTAACGAGCATGAATCTTCCTATTGAAACACTCATAGAATGTTCCACAGATGATTTAAAAATGTGCAGCATTAGAAATCTCTGAATATCAAAGATAAGCAAGATACTATGACCATAGTATTTTTCCACAAAAAAACACCAACGCAAGCCACCTATGAAGACCCACAGAAGGGAGTGAGTCCTTCTGTGAGTTGGGATTTCAGAAGGTGACAGAGCAGCTCCTTTAAAATTTTGAAGGAACATCCGTTGACGCAATTATCTTATCACCTGACAACCCACCAACCCAGCATGAAGACACGTGAGAATGTGACCATCGAGGAAACGCGGACGGCTGTCCCTGGTATGGGATGCTCAGATCTGCCCCGGGAGAGGGACGCCATGACCAGGCCGGACGCGGCGGGACCAGGAGCGCTGCACCGGCCATGGGATTCGGGCTCTGCCAGGAGCGGGTGAATCAGAAAAACAGAAGTGGGGGGAGAGAACAGTGCGCAGGGAGAGACGGACAGGCGGACGCGCAAGGGAAAGGCCTCCCTGACCGCGTGTGACCAAAACAACTTAGACGAGAAAAGGTCCCCGCTGGGCTTGGACACTGAGGCGTCTCGGGGGCGGGTGTTCTCCAGGGAGCGGCATCGAGCTCACTACAATCCTGAAAACGCTTGTTTTCCTAATTACGAACGTGAGGAAGCAGGCTCTGGTCGAGGCCCGGAGATGTCGGGGGAGCCCGTGGACAGAATCCAGGATCCACACCTCGACAACAGAGAAGCAGAGCTCAGAACTCGGAAGGCTGAGCTGGAGACGGGGGTGTGAATGTCCTCGTGCTACTAAAAAAAAGAAGTGCCATCTTCGGGAAAAACTCACCTTTTTATGAAAGGAGAATTAGAGATTTGCTTTAAGATTTATTTAGAGGGGCGCCTGGTGGGCTCAGTGGGTTAAGCCTCTGCCTTCGGCTCAGGTCATGATCTCAGAGTCCTGGGATCGAGCCCTGCATCGGGCTCTCTGCTCAGCGGGGAGCCTGTTTCCTCTTCTCTCTCTCTCTCTCTGCCTCTCTGCTTCATTGTGATCTCTGTCTGTCAAATAAATAAATAAATAAAATCTTTTTTTTTTTTTAAGATTTTTTATTTATTTATCAGAGAGAGAGGGGGGGAGAGAGCGAGCACAGGCAGACAGAATGGCAGGCAGAGGCAGAGGGAGAAGCAGGCTCCCCGCTGAGCAAGGAGCCCAATGCGGGACTCGATCCCAGGACGCTGAGGATCATGACCTGAGCCGAAGGCAGCTGCTTAACCCACTGAGCCACCCAGGCGTCCCAATAAATAAAATCTTTAAAAAAATAAAAGTTTTATGTAGAGAGTCCTCGGTTCGAACTACCTGAAAGGATGGGAGACTCGTCCTGGGGCATGCGCTGAGGGAGGCCACGGCAGCAAGAGCCCCTGGCTTTCTTCCCCCTCGCTGCCCGCGCCCTGTGGGACGTCCACCCTCACCAGCCCCCGGATGGACCGCAGCCCCCACTGGCCGCAGGACAGCAGCACACGTGTGGCCGACGCCTGCCCACCGCTCCAGCCTCACCGTCTCTCCCTCCTCCGAGAACCACAACCTTCCCGTGAAATATGTGCCCGCTCGGGAGATGCAAGTGGCCAGTCCCCCTTCCTCCCGGGCAGAAGGCTGCCAGCGGATGGGCATGGGATTTTTTTAAAAGATTTTCTTTATTCATATGACAGCCAGAGAGGGAGTGAGTGAGAGGGAGAGAGCACGAGCCGGGGGGAGGTGTAGAGGGCGAGGGATACACAGGCAGAGCAGGGAGGCCGACGCAGGGCTCCATCCCAGGACCCTGGGATCTGACCTGAGCTGAAGGCAGGCGTTCAACCGACTGAGCCCCCAGGTGTCCATGGCATGTGATTAACACTGCCCTAGGTCATCCAGCCTTGGGGCAGAGTGACAGCTGTCTAACACCAAGGGACACAGCCAGGAGCAACTGGAGAACTGGCCAGCGGAGCCCGGCCTCCAGCACTGACCGCAGCAGCACGAGCCACGTAAATACTGGGTGCTGCATGCCTCCAGGTTTCAGGCAACGAAAGACCCAGCAGGACATGACCTCCCATGCCTGGGGACAGAAAGTACCACCAAAGCAGAAACCTAAGCAGCATAACACGAGTGTAAGGATGAGTCAGAACGTGGGCACTGTGCTGTCCCGTGGGACAGGCACCCCAGCGCACCACGACCTATAGGACGCAAAGTCGCCCATGGGCCCCGGGGCAGGACTTCCGAGAAAAAGGCCATAAGTATCAGTTGGCCTGTACCTGCTTGTGATGAGACACAGGTGAGCAAAGACGCTGAAGAAACTCAAGCGCTCGGCTTACAAGAACTGAGCCAGGCCGAGACTCTCAAGCTGGAGGCCGGGGCTCGTTTCCCAGCCTCAGAAGGTAAGTGATTCTCCACCCACAGTGAAGCCGGAGCCAGGGGCAAGGAGGAAGTTCTGGGGGGCCACTGCCAGACCTCGGGGAGGCCGGGCCTGTCTGTGAGCCAGACGGCAAGTCCCAGAAGACGGGTGCTGGGCGGGGGGGTGCCACTGGTGGAGTATCCAGCTCCTGCTCTTGGCTCCGGTCATGATCTCAGG
Source organism: Mustela nivalis (assembly GCF_964662115.1). Lineage (NCBI taxonomy): Eukaryota > Metazoa > Chordata > Mammalia > Carnivora > Mustelidae > Mustela > Mustela nivalis. The sequence goes on from NC_139021.1 coordinate 185,482,997, forward strand.
GTCGTGAGATCGAGCCCCACGTTGGGCTCTGTGCTGGGCATGCAGCCTGCTGGGGATTCTCTCCCTCTGCCCGCCCCCACTCATGCCCTTTCTCTAAAGGAAAGAAGAGGAAACAAAGCCAAGGAAGGAAGGAAGGAAAGAAAAAGTCTTGTAAGACAACTTGCAGGGACTAATCCTATAGTCACTGTAACTCTTAGAGATCTGTTGTTGGATCTAATACATAGGAAACACACACACTTTTTAAGAGCACTGTATCTGTGGAAGAACCATCTGCCTGAACCCAGCCCAAACTGCTGACCTAAAACATTGTGGGCTAAATAAGTGGCCACTCGTTGAAGCCACCACACACTGGGAGGGTTTGCCAGTCAGCAAAAGCTCACGTGTCCATTATGCAGCCACAGACAATAAGCCACAATCTTCATCTGTCGTATAATGTCAATAGACATCGTCTAAAATGGACAGATGAAGAAATAAATGCATGAGTGCAAAGTCAGAGTGTAAAACTTACCGTCAAAAATGCAAGACAGAAAATGAAAGTAGAAGCCACTGAGAGAAGCCGCTTCTGGAGTGGGGGTGCAAGGTCCCTGGGGCGGGAGACCCTCACTCTTCACCACAGCCTCTGTCCTCACCAGCACAGGTGTGTGAATGAGCATACATGTGTAAAGGTCTGAAGTCAGAGCCACGGGAAACAGAAGCGCCAGACACACCCCACCTGCGAGAGGCATGTGCTCTCCCTGGGGCTCGGGGTCAGTGCGCAGTCCCCCACAAGGTAGCTGTGCAAAGGGGCCACCTCGTGAGGGAGGACACTCTTGGCAGCCTGCAAAGGTCATCTGAAGTGTGGTGGCTGGAGGGACAGCGGAGGAGTCACTACGTGGGGGGACAGGGGATGGCTACCAGGCTCTGGAGCCAACGGCCGCCGACGAGCACACAGTGTTGCCTTTCCCACGAACCCCCGGACTCGGCCTCAAGGATATGAGGCCACGTCTTGGATAGGCTTTGCTCAGGACGACTGTGGGAGGGCTTCTCCAGCTGCTGGCCACAGAGATCACGGCACAGTGTGAAAGTGCTTTCCCTCTGGACAAGTCATTGGTGTGGCCTCGAGAGCGCCATGGGCTGCAGGGTCCAGGGTCCCAGCCCAGCTCAGTCCCTGTGTAGACACTCAGGGCCATTCCCCCGGGCAGAGGGGGAATCACAAGAGACCCGGCACATCTCCCTTCTCTCGACCACAGGTGGGATCAGGTGTCTTCCATGCCAAGACACTCTGGCCTTGGGGCAGTGACACAGGGAGCAGGGGTGACCATGGCCACAGAGGAAAGAAGAAGGTCCTACAGGGTCACCCGGGGCAGAAAGGGTGAAGAGAAGCCCCAGGCAGGGGCCGCAGGGGTGACGTCCCGACCAGTGAGGTCCTGACCACGCCCAGGTCCCATGGACGCTGCGCAGAGGGAGCCCGACTCTGGTCCCTCCTCCGCGTCAGACATGGGGGTCCAGCGGGACCTGGCACCCTCTCCGAGGGTCTCCCGGGCACCCGGCCATGGCACACGGAGCGGGCACCGTGCCTCACCTCGCGCTGGAGGGTGGCGGACCGTGAGGACAGCGTCCGGCACCCGACGGCAGCAGGGGCCTATTAATTACAGCATTTAATCCACTGGCAGCCCCGCCAGCTTAACCTCTTTGGAATTCCTCTAGTTGGTCTATGATTAATTATTTCTGGAAATAACAGCCGGCATCATGGCTTGCTAATAGGCTTAAGATAATAAGTTTGAAAAACGCTGTGAGAGGTTTACACGGGCTCTGGCTTCCAGGGCGCCAACAGTAATTCCGCGTGTGAAGCACACCGCCAGCCCTTCCGGAGCCCCGCACCCCCTCCCTGTGCGGGAGCCACCGCCGCAGCCACCGCCGCAGCCCTGCGCCCTCCCCAGGGCCTCGGACAGGACGCTGGCCTTCTCCAGTCACCTTCCACGGCAACAGCGCAGACCGGGGTGGGGGCGCTTCCCAGAGCAGCTCCTGTGTCCTTCCCGAGTAACAGTGAGTCAGCACATCCCCCCAGGACCGGGACCACAGTTTGCAGGGGTGAGAGGGACACAGGGGTGGCCATGACCTCGGGGAATGTTTGTGGCTGTCGTCTGGAGGGAGCTGTGTGAGGTGGGGCCTGCGGAAGGCTGGGCTAGAAATCCGGCAGGACGTCTGGGGGGCAGATGCCCTCGGGGCTCCCGTCCAGTGAGGGACCGACACGGCGTGATTCTTGGTGACAGACGGCCCAGCACGGCCGGGGTGCATGGTGCACAGGTGGGGGGTTGCTCAGGAAGGGTTTCTGGAGGTGAGGCCAGCTCAGAGTTCGAGGCTGGGCAAGAGCCTCCAGGAGCACCGTGGGGAGAGGCGAGGGCGTCCTGAGAGACGGAGATGCTGACGCAGATCCTAGAGCACCAGGGTGGGAGACCAGCGGGCGAGGGCAGCAGGGGCGGGGCCGGGAGGGCGGGGGCGGGGCCGGGAGAGCAGGGGCGGGGCCGAGAGGGCAGGGGCGGGGCCGGGAGAGCAGGGGCGGGGCCGAGAGGGCAGGGGCGGGGCCGGGAGAGCGGGGGCGGGGCCGGGAGGACGGGGGCGGGGCCGGGAGGGCGGGGGCGGGGCCGGGGCCGGGAGAGCAGGGGCGGGGCCGGGAGGGCGGGGGCGGGGCCGGGAGAGGCCCGCCCACCAGGCCAGGGCCTGATGCTGGGCACCGGGGGGGAAGACAGGCCTGGACACCACGTGGCCTGGGCGGCCCACTACAGTGTGCAAGTGGCCCTGGAAGTGATGGGCAAGCCAGAGCAGGGAGAGCCAGGGGTGTTTGGGGACAGAAGGTGTGAAGAAAGAAGGAGTTGGGGGACCCTAAACCCCGTCTCCCTCCTCCACCCTGTCCCCGCAGAGCGCTCCTCCACGGGGCCCTCCCTGCCTGAGGAGGCTGGAACCCGGGGCCGCCCCAGGGACGCTGCCCACGTCCCGGCAGTGGCAAGGGGCTTGGCACCCACGGGGGAGACTCCGCACCCACCTTCCGTCCCTCAGGCGGGACCACGCGAGGGTGAGACGCCCACCCAGCTGCGGGCCCTCCGTCCCTCCCGGGGCACTGCCGGGACTCGGGGCCGGCAGCCCGGGCTCAGACTGACTCACAAGCGTCCTCCTGAGCTTTCACTCCCACTTCCCGGCGCTCCGGGGCCTTGGCTCAACCGCCGAGAGGTGTGCGGGGAGGCCGACGCGGGTCCGACAACACGTAGCAGGGAGAAGGCCGCGACACCCTCCGCGGGGAGGCAGCCCTGACCTGAACCCCTCACGACGCGGCGCTCGGCCGCCTCCTGTGCAAGCAGCAGCGGCCGCCGGTGCTCCCACCTGCCGCGTGTCAGGCCCCGCGTCCTGTCTGTGGATTCGCTTCTGCCAGTGACTGTAAATCAAGTGTCGGCGCACGAAGCGTTGCGATGCACGAGCTGGGGCGAATCACACCTGCGCCTTCTTGCCCACCCTCATCCACGGTGCCGCGCCCACATACGGGTCAGGGTCGCTGCTGGGCCCGGCCTGACCACACTGTGCTCTCCCCGCCCTGGGGACGCCCCCCGGGAAGCGGCCGTGAGGAGCCACAGGACCCCTGGGGCGCAGAACCCATCCTGGGCAAGGTTTCTTTGTCCCCTGAAGACGGGTGTGACGAAGAGGCCGGACGGAGGCACGCGTGAGCGAGGACACGTCCCAGAGCCGCCGTCCCAGAGCCGCCAGCCCAGGTCACCTGAGACTGCGTCTCCCCCAGCGCTTCCTTGGCCCAAGTCTGTCCCTTCACCGTCTGCCAGGCTCGCGGACGCGCTTCCATTCCCCGCCCTGCCCCGGGCGCTGAGGTCACCCAGCCGCCTGTGTGGCCAAAATCACACCCACACGCCCGTGGGACTCCCAGGTACCGTCACACCCGCCCACACACCCTGCAGCTCACACGCACCGGCACACACACACCCTGTCCCGTGTGAGCTGACATCAGCCTGCGGCGGCCGAGCCAACCAGCGGAACGTGAATTCGGGGCACGAACACCAGGTCTCGGATCCCCGAGCTCTTTCAGGGGAGGGTTAAGAAAGTTCATCGTGGAAGCCCGTGTGCGTGTGGCTTCCCGCGTGAGCGGCTCTGATGGTGGGTCCACAGCTCCGGGAGGCCAGCAGCTCGAACACTCGCCAGAAAGCACCACAGGAAGACGGGCAGATGCGGAGGCCCTGGGGTCCGGAGCCGGGGAGCACCATCTGCGGGAGGAGCCCGTGTGTCAGCGAGGACTGGGGGCAGGGACCCCTCACTCCGGGCCCAGGACACCCTGACTCACTGGGCAGAGACGCGTTCTCGCCCGAACCTTCCTGAGAAGGAGTTTGGTTTCCGGGGAACAGCGTGAGGTGGCGAGTGTCCCCACCCCGGGCTGGGCTCATCTCTGGGAGTGTTGGGCCCTGCGACGAGGCCAGGACCTGACACAGACACAGACACAGGACGGACAGCTCTCCGGACTGAAGAAGAGGAAATAAAATACTGACACACGCGGGCCTGTTGCCGAGGCAAGGTGCCCACTGCTCTGGGCAACAGCAGAGGGACTTCCGCAGGCTCAGCCGGGGCCGCGCGGTGCCAGCCGAGCCAGAGTGCAGGTCACCTTCCCGTGCTGTCGCTACCAGAAGAGGATTTAGAAAACGCTCTGTAAACATGACAGAAATAACTCAAATAATTTCATGTGCATTTGAGAAAATAACAAGATCACTTTCAAAAGCAGAGATTCACCAGTTACTAAATGTGTCTGAGGACGTCGTGTGATCCCACGGGGTGTGTGTCACTCGGACACCAGAGTCCCCCTGCGGGACGCCCCTCCCCTTGAACCAGGTGACAACTGATGCTGCGTGGGCTGGGGAGGAAGGGCCAGTCAGGACCCCCGCCCGCGGGCACCTGCGAAGGGCGGCCCCCAGCGCCAGACGCAGCATCTCCCCCGACCCCGATCCCAGGGCTGCAGAGGCCTGCACTGCCCTCCAGCTCGCTCTCCGGCCCCCCGCCATGCCTCCGTCCCCCAGGCCCTCACCTGTACCTCATCCCTCCATCTCCCAGACCCACAGGCCCCACCTATACCCCATGCCTCCATCCCAGCTGCCCAGGAACCCCTTTGCCTGATCCTGGGGAGGAAGCTGGAATGTCACAACGGTGAGGCCAACACAGAAGGGCAGTGAAGGGTCTGAGGCCTGAGACCTCCCCCCGCAGCCCAGGCCCCACCGCGAGCAGCCCAGGCCTCTGACGAGATGACGACCACAGTCACGCAGATTTGCAGAGCTACCGGGCAAGAGCTCGAAATTACTTGAAAACATTCAAATAGAAAATTACTGAAATTAGCCGACCTGACAGACCGCTCTGGCTCTCTCCCCAGGAGGCGCGCTCGAGTGCTGGGATCTGAAGCGGTTTTCACTCCCACTTTACTCGGGGGCCTGGCGCTGCAGGCTGTGGACCCCCCAGCAAGGTGGCGTGTGGGGGCTGGAAACGAAGTGTGTGCTCTGTCGGTGTCGTTTTCCCGTAACGGCTTGCTTAAGACAGAATCCCCCCCTGAACAGAGCCGGTGGTGTCAGCCTCAGAGGGCCGGAGCCATCAGCACATCCGCTGTGCACACGGTCGCCCCAAAAGAAACGCCGCGCCCATTAGCAGCCACGTCTCTTCTCCCCGACCTCCCCCGCAGCCCTCTACTCTTCGCAGCCTCTAAGGTTCTCCGTTCTGTCTTGGTGGATTTGCTTGTTCTGGACGTTTCATACAGACGAAAGCGTCCACTGTGTGGTTCTGCGACGGGCTTGGCTCACGGAGCCTCACGTGCCTGAGGTCCCTCCGTGTTGCGGCAGGTGTTAGCACTTCCCGGACAGCCGGTGTGTCCACTCTTCGACTCTCGTTCGTAATGCTGCTACAAGCACTCGCACACACGCTTTTGTGTGGACAGAGGTCTTCCTCTCTTGAGAATATTCTAGAAGGGAAGCCATGGAGCCTGTGGTCTGTCAGAGCAGCCGAGGAGCTGCCAGGCCGTCGTCCCTGTTCTGCACTCACCAGGCCGCGAGGGGCCCCGTCTCTTCCCAGCCCCGCTGGCACGGGTCACCACCCAGCCCTTCCCTTCCGGCCAGCCTGGGGTGCCAAGGGCCTTCGCAGAGGCTGGGATTCCTGCTCCCTGAGGCGTCACAGCACTGGGCATCGCTTCACGTGCTTCTCGGCCGCCGTGCGTCTTCCTGGGAGGAAGGTCTCTTCTGAGGCTCCGCTTATTCACCAGGGTCTTTCCCTCGTAGGCGTGTTTTCCGCTGTCCACACGAGTCTTCACCAAACTTGCCAATTCTGCAACATGAGGACGACGGCTACATCCCGTAATCGATGCAGACCAGATGGCTTGTGTGGTAAGTCCAAGCCCCTCGCTATTCGACCACAAGCTTTGTAACGAAGCCTCCAGATGCCCGCCCGGTGCCCGCCAGGAATGCGGGCACATCCCCAGTGACCAGCAAAGTCCCACAATCGCCCCTGCTGCCTGCCCGTCAGCCCTCGGCCGTGGCACAGCCTCCCTCCTCCACACCATCGACCCTTTTCTGTAAGGTTCCTGCCACCTGTGTCGATGACCAAGCCACGTACGTCCCCAATGGAAACGTCAGCACACCGACTCACACTCGCTCGCTGGCCGTCACGGCGGCCGGCAGGACCCGCACTCTCATGCGCGCTGAGGGAAGGTTTAGAGGGGCCCCGTGAGCCATGTCCTCCTGCCCTTCCAAACCAGTCCAGGAACACATGAGCTGTCTGCCGGCTCCGGAGAACCTGGGGACAGCGGACAGTCCTCTGCCCCGGCTCCTGGAATGATCCAGACCCTGGCGTTCACCCCGCGGGGAGAGCTGCCCTGGCAGAAAGCAGCGCGCACCCGCCCAGCAGCCAGCACCGACGCCGCACTCAGACCCGGCTCCAGCGCCGGCACAGCGGCTGGGAGAGATCAGAGCAGCCGGGTTTAGGACGCGCCTGACCACGAGGGTGAGCGGGCTGGAGCGTGGACCCCGCCGAGCCGACGGAAGACGCAGGGAGCGCATCCTGCCTGCACACCCGACAGCAGAGCCCGTGGAGCCCGCGGAGCCCACCCAGCCCCCAAAGGACCCCCGAGAGGTCGCCGCTGAGCACCACCAGCCCCCGCCGTCTGCCTGGGTTTCCTCCAGCGCCTGCGGCGTGTATGAGGGTGAAGTGGAAGGGAAGGCGGCTGCCGGGCACGGGGTGCAGCTCTGCACATGGGCTGATCCCACAGGCTCACCATTGTTCTACGACAAGTAATGTCTCCACGCTTCACAGAGGCCAAGGGACTATGAGCAACTTTAACTTTCTCACTTTCCACGCTCCTTGATTATTTTCCAAGTGAGCATTAGTCACTTTAATAATTGGGGAAATCGAGGAAAGATGTAGTGAAGAGGAAAACAGCAGCCAAAAAAGATGTCTTTGGTTCACCAACACCTAAACTGGAGGCCACTGTCACCGGGACTGCCATGGTGTGAGGGGACAGCAGATGCCCGCTGTGCCCAGAGCTGTTCTGGCCCTGTGGGTGCCCTTCCTGCTGGAACTGGGGTCGGAGCCAGAGCTGGGCAGAGGTGAGGGGGAGGAGGGGCTGCAGGGGAGGTGCTGACGAGCTGCAGGGGGAGGTGCTGACGGGCTGCAGGGGGAGGTGCGGACGGGCTGCGGGGGAGGTGCGGACGGGCTGCAGGGGGAGGTGCGGACGGGCTGCAGCGGGAGGTGCGGACGGGCTGCAGGGGGAGGTGCGGACGGGCTGCAGGGGGAGGTGCCGACGGGCTGCAGGGGGAGGTGCGGACGGGCTGCGGGGGGAGGTGCGGACGGGCTGCAGGGGGAGGTGCGGACGGGCTGCAGGGGGAGGTGCGGACGGGCTGCGGGGGGAGGTGCGGACGGGCTGCGGGGGGAGGTGCGGACGGGCTGCGGGGGGAGGTGCGGACGGGCTGCGGGGGGAGGTGCGGACGGGCTGCGGGGGGAGGTGCGGACGGGCTGCGGGGGGAGGTGCGGACGGGCTGCGGGGGGAGGTGCGGACGGGCTGCAGGGGGAGGTGCCGACGGGCTGCGGGGGGAGGTGCCGACGGGCTGCGGGGGGAGGTGCGGACGGGCTGCGGGGGAGGTGCGGACGGGCTGCGGGGGGAGGTGCGGACGTGTGTGTCTTCGTGGGCTCCACGAGGACAGTGAGCGTCTCGGTGCCCCGACCGCACACGGCAGCCTGGCCGGGCGCGCAGCAGGGAACCGTCATTCTACCGCAAAACCTTTCTAGAGCACGGCTGTGCGGGCACGACCGAAGCGGGAACCCGGGACGACCTTTACCGCGTGAATCGCAAAGGACAAATGCCAGGGAAGGAGAAATTGGCCCAAAGTGATGCAGGAAAATAAAGAAAACTTAAATAGTCATGTGAGTAGAAAAAATATTATTACTTAAAACTCCTCCAACAGAGAAAAAGCGCAGAGCCGAGCAGACTCCCCAGAGGGTTCCCGCCGTCCCCCCGGAAACAAACCAGTCCTGCCCCAGGAGATTCCTCCAGCATGAGGAGAGACACCCCGAGGCCAGGGCGCGCCGTCACACAGGGCCCCGCGCGGTCTGTGCGCACGTGGAACCTGCCGGCGGGTGACCGTAAGGCCGCGGCTCAGACGCCGGCCGGGAGCGGCTGGGGGGCGGCAGTGAGAGGAGGGGCTGGTCCACAAGGTCCGGGATTTTGGGGGTGAGGAAGATGTTCTGGAGCTGGAGGTGGTGTTGGTGACCCGGCACTTGGTGGATGGACGTCCAAACAGCGGACGGTTCACTCTGCATTTTGTGGGTTTGAACTCTAAGAACTCCGCACATTAGCCTCCCTCAGGAGCCAAGAGGAAAAGCGTCTGGAAGTTGTCCATGGGAGATGGTGCTGAGCGTGGACCAGGGAGGTCTTCGATCTGGCACCACTGGGGTCCCGGGGGCTGGGCCAGCAGGCGCCCCCAGCTGCCGAAGGGGACCGTGGGGCTGCCCGAGCGTGCAGCGGACCAGGGAGAGGCCTCGTGCGTGTCTCGCCAGCGCTGACAGCTGCCCTGACCGCCGACAAGACAGAAAGCTTTCTCGGGCTGGGCTGAGCGGGCAGGGCCGGGTGGGGTCGGGCCGTGGGGTCAGCCCCTCCCACAGGTGAGGAACCATTCCTCCATCAGAAGCAGTGGGCTCCTCTGGGCCCCCCGGCTCTGCCCGGGGAGGGGCTCTGCCCGCCCAGCTCCCCACGCACGGCTCCGGTTTCGCCCCCGAGGAGAGGGAGGGCATTTGCACCTTGCGCTTGGCCGTCCGGGTGCCCCCAGCCCACATGTAGCACACAGGGTTACAGGGCCGCTTCCCAGCGTGTGGAAGGTCAGTCCTTCTGGACTCTGTTAGGCCGGATGGCACGGGAGCATCACCGATGTCCATGCAGCGGGCAGCACAGAGACGCGACTTACGATACCCGGGGACTGGGAACGACACCCCGGGGACTGGGAAGGAGCCGTGAGCTTGTGCATCTCCCTGAGTGAGGCAGTGCCGGCGCGCACGGCTCAGGGAACTGAGCAGACCGGAGACACCGAGGTCACCTGTAGGAGGAAAAGGGCCCTGAGGACCCAGCTGTTTCCACCTTAGGTCGGAAAGGCCATCTTCACAGGAAAATTAGAGGAAAGGACCACATTCTGGACACGTTGCATGAACAAGGGAGGGGCTATCTCAGGACACGGGATAATTTCAGGAGCCACACTAATGACAGGTAAAGCGTCCGGCCTAGGAAATCCTCTAAGCCACGGCTGTGTGCCCAGGAGCCGTGCTGAGCCCGAGCGGGTGCAGCGCTATGGGCCTGGCCCTGCAGACGGTCCCCACGGGGGGATGAGGCACACTTGTCAACAACCCGCGGCCAGGGGAGGGGCGGGTTAGGCAAGCACAGGATGAGGCTGGCGGCTGAGAGGGGTCCGGCAGGTGCCACGGACAAGGTCAGCGCTTCACCGGACTTCCAGAACTGAGGGTGGGCGTGAACGGAGGGGCAAGGAAAGGTCGCGGAAAGAGGCCCGGGGGGAAAGCACAACAGCTAGGAGTCAGGCACCTGCTCCTTCCTGAGCTCTCCCTCTCTCATGAGGACGGTCCTGCAGCCCATCCCTGGACAGGCCCTGTCACGTGGGCACGCGGTGCTGGGAGAGCCTGGGACCCTCGGTGGCCACCAGCCCTGCACTATCACGCACTGAAGTAACACGGAGCAGGGAAAGGACGAGGGTCGGGAGGAGGGGTGCGTTCCCAGGAGCACGAGTGGCTCCTGCAGCAGAACGTGTCCCAGCGGAGCCACAGTCCAGGGCACGGGGCCGGGCTGCAGAGGCGCGGACTTGCTCTTCCCACTCCCACTCTGGCCTTGCTGGACTCCAGCGAGACGAGCTGATGGGCTGAGCGCTAAGCTCAAGGTCAGGCTGTCACACTGGGCCTCCCCACCACCCCCGCCGGCACCACGTGGGCCCACGTGGCCTTGGGAAGTCACGGTGTCCTGTGCCTCAAGCTTGTGACCCACGGTCTATGGGGGTCCCCGACCAACTGGGTGACAAAGCCGACTAGCAGGCTCCTCGTTCGGGATGAAACTGTCTGAGGACAGCACAGGCGTGCGGGGCAGCAGCACCTGCAACAGGGCGGGAGGGAGAGCGCCACGGACGAAACGGTGGTCGGGTTCGGACTGTTTTTGTGGCCGATAAATACCCACCAGGAACACTTAAAACACAAACACTGGCCGCAGGGGAATGCTCCGTGCACGCGGCCGCCCTTCCCTCCACATGGACAGACGGCCAGCGCGCCCGGGTCCAGAGGACCGCAACCCCGGGAGACGGCCGCGGACGCTGTTCGGACCCTGTCTGAGCACAGCCGTCCGGACCCCCCTGCAGGGAAGCAGGAGGAGCAGGGAGCGCACACCTCTGGGGGCCGGCTCCACGGCAGCGCCCCGACGGCTCCTCTCGCATGAGGGAGCCGCCAGGCGTCTAGCTGCCTTCGTAGGGAAGTGAGCAGTCGGCTCGCTTGCGGGTGTCGAGACAGAGTCAGAGACAGAGTCAGAGACAGAGTCAGAGACAGAGTCAGAGACAGAGACAGAGACAGAGTCAGAGACGGAGACAGAGACAGAGTCAGAGACGGAGACAGAGACAGAGTCAGAGACGGAGACGGAGACAGAGTCAGAGACGGAGACAGAGACAGAGTCAGAGACGGAGACGGAGACAGAGACAGAGACAGAGTCGGAGACAGAGTCAGAGACAGAGACAGAATCAGACTCAGAGACAGAGTCAGAGACGGAGACAGAGACAGAGTCAGAGACGGAGACAGAGACAGAGACAGAGACGGAGACAGAGTCAGAGACGGAGACAGAGTCAGAGACAGAGACAGAGACAGAGTCAGAGATGGAGACAGAGACAGAGTCAGAGACGGAGACAGAGACAGAGACGGAGACAGAGTCAGAGCACACCCTCTTTGTCACCGACGCTCATAAACCTTCAACCGCGGACACTGCGTTTCAACAGCTCCTGTCTTTCTGCTGAATGGCTTCCCCAGCTCCCGCGTCTGTTCTTGTGACCGTGGACCGTGCTGAGAGTGCCGACTGTCCCACCCCCGCACAGCCCCTAGCTGCGGCATCTCGGGTCAACGTAAGCACCCCCACCGGGCCGCTCAGGCCTCGGAGAGCGGAGGACGGGCTGAATTCTCAAGCATATTGCAGCGTCAGTGTGCTGACAGTCTGCGGGTCCGTGTGAGGACGCGCGGGGTCCCCGAGAACTCCAGGAGGACATGGACAGCAGCCCTCCCCCTCGTGGGATCGCCCACCATCTGCACTGACACACCCTCAGTCCTCTGCATCTTGGCCTGAGTCCCTGACCACCCTGTCGTGGCCCCCAAGTCCAGTGCTGGGGCTTGCCGGTCCACACTGACCGCAAACCTCGGTTTTTCTACCCCATTCTCCCCTCGCCTGCCCTTCCTCCCTTCTCGTGTCCACCTCGCTCGTGTCCATCTCGCTCCGCACAACCTCGCCCTTCCACCGCCTGCTGCTCCACTGACCCCGGCCCCGAAGGCAGAGGCCGCCAGGCCGGCTCAGGCTCTCGCCCGCCCCTGTGCTCTCTTCCCGTCCCACCCACGGTCTGCCCGGCACCTCCAGAGCCAGGAGAGGGCGTGCACTTGGCAACAGCTGTCCACCTCCGTGCCCAGAGGACTTCCGTCCTCTGCATGCCTCAGTTTCTAGGTTGTGCCAGAAATCTGGCTGTTGGGAAAGCTGTTATTAGGGTTGAAGCAGGGGAGGTGCACAGGCCATGCTGTCAGAAATGTGACCCACAAAGAAGAGCATCGGCAGTAAAATGCCGTCTCTCCCTTACTGAATGCTGTTCTCCTGATGCTTTCCACATCCCTACAAGAAATTAGACCTGCATGCACCTGCATTTTACCCACAATGTTTGTGTGGCCTGGATCTTTTGGTGTCTCACCAAACAGGTCTGTTTGAGACTTCAGACCAAAGCAGCTCAGCTCAGAGATCCTCCTGGGTGTGCCCCAGACCAGCTGCCTCCAGCGAGTGCACATCAGGGTCCCTTCCCACGGCCTCGATGCTGGCCACCGGCCACCGGCTGTGGACGCTCTTCCCCCAGTGCTGAAATCCAGAACAGCAGGAGTGAACAGCCCCTGCCCGGGAGGGGTCGGGGTGCTCCGGTCCCAGTGAGCCTCCAAGACAATGCTCAGGCCCGTGGCTACAGCACCCAGGCCTCCTTGGAGATTCATTCCATCAAAGCCACCACGTGGCTCCTGTCTCACTGCTGTGTCTCCGAGCAGCCTGAGCTTCTCACGGCCCTTCCAGGCTCTCCTGTAACGATGGCCCCTAGGAGATCACCAGGTCTGCCGCGGGGGTCGTACAGTGCGCCATGCTGTGTGTGAGCGTGTGAGTGTGCTTTCTGCCCTCCTCTGCGGGGGCTGGCCGCAGACTCTGGATGAAGGCCCTTGGAGCAGGGGAACCGAGCCACAGGGCTGGATGTGGTCAATGTCCCCTCGGTGCTGGTGGCCCCACCTCCAGAGTCCTGATCACTGATTGAGCACAACGGCTCTGTCCCTGAGTGTGACTGGCTGGCGAGAGGTCAGGGCAGAGGGCCGGTGGTGCACTAGAAAAACCTGCCGGGCCCTTGGACAGGGGGCTGGGAACCAGCTGACTCCACCCTTCTGAGCCCCAGCACAGAGGTTAGGGGACCTCCCCAGCCTCCTGCCCTGGCTCCCAGCTTTAAGGAATGGGCTCGGTCGCATGCGGTCCCAGAGCCTTTTCAGGGTGAACGTCTGGGGAACTGGGAAGCTCCAATCTTGCAAGAATGCAGCTTTTAGGCGTGACCCATCCTGAGAAGTCCCTTGCCATCAATGCTGAGCGAATATTTCAGGAGCCATTTCTGGTCCCAAACTCCACGGAGAAAGTCTGAGGCAGGAAAAGGTTCCCCGCGCCGTGAGCCTGGGGCCTTGGCCAGGTGTGGTGGGGTGTAGGATGGACGCCTTCGGAGCAGCCCATCACCTCTCCTAAACAACACCGCTGCCCCTGGCTGGGCCTCACTCAGCAGAGAGGGGCTGGGAGACAGCTGTGCCCTGTGCACCGGCCTCAGAACTAGACTCGGGGTGAGTGAGACCCAGAAAGCCGCCGCTCTCCTGGAGCTAACGTTCAGGATTAGGAGGGCGGAGACACACTAAGCCTGAAACAGACAGCGAGGAGGATTCTGGGCAATGAGCAAGGCTGGAAGTCAGTAAGCCGGCGAGACGGGGTTTACTGCGGAGGCGCTGCAGAACAGGAAGCCTGGGTCTCAGAGCCGAGGCCCAAATGACGGAGGAGTAACCTGCATGTACCGCACTGGGAGGGGAGCTGAAGACAGAAGCAGCTGCCAGTGCAAAGGCCCTGGGGCAAGCAGCAGCTGAAGTGCAGGCTGGGGCACACACTGTGGGTCCCAGGGACTCTGGGTAGAAGCCTGGGCTTTGCTCCCAGCGTCCCGAGACCAGCCCCAGCAGTGACCCACACGCCGCATGTGGAAGACGGCTTATATGAAAGAGCACGGTGGGAGCAGAGAGACAGCAGCAGCAGCCAGAGTCTGCCGGTGGTGCTGGCCTGGATGGGGAAGGTGGCCCTGGGGGCCGGTGTCAGGAGGGTGAAGCCCAGTGGGCCAAGGCTGGCCCCCTTCGGGCAGACTGAGGCAGGTCCTCAGGAAGAACGGGATTTACCCAGCAGGCGCAGGAGAGCCGTTCTCGCAGGCCGAGGAACAATACTCCCTTTAAAGGAAAGTGCCACTGGAGACACGACCATCAGAAAGAGCAGGTGCCCAGCGGGAAACCAAACCCATCAGCGCTCAAGGGAGACACGGGCCTGAGAGCAAAGGCTGGGTGAGTTACCGTCAGCAGAGGGTTTGGGGGACTGGAAAGAAGCGGTCTGGGACACCGGAGAGTCCTGTGCACCCACGCCACCCCTCCCCCGCATACCAGCAGGCGGGAACCACCACGCTTGGCATTTCAGGAAACAGCCCAGACGCCCGGCAGCGGCAGAACACGGGACACACAGCAAGGATTTCCGCTCACGAACGCAGGCTTTACCGAGGGCACGCGACCGCCCTAGAACTCGGAGCCTCCGGGGGACAGTATAAAGAAACAAACAGCGACAAACCGTCACCCTGAGCAGAAAAGGCGTCACAGAGAGTGCGTGGATCATGCTACTTACGTAAAATCCGGAGAAGCCTCACTCACACGGCGCATTGTCTGGAGATGATACGTATGTGGGAAGAGTCTTCCAGAACCCAGCGAAGTGGCAGCTCCCACATGTTCCGGAGAGTGAGCACCCCCGGGGGTCGCCAGGAGTCGAGGCTCCCAGGGGCCCGGGGGCGCGGGGACAGCCGCGTACTCGGGCCCAGCGGCCGCGTTCGGGGCTCTACGGTGCTGGCGTTCCCTACAGCGGCGTAAACACACACGTGCTTCCGTGCGTGCGGCGGGTTTCCGACGTTTGTTTTCAAGGAAGCAGTGAATCGCAGCTGGGGGTGCAGGCGGCTCCCGGGGCCGAAGACGGGCAGCCGGGAAGGGAGCCGGCCGGTGGCGAGACGGTCCGAGGGGGCCTTCCCGAGGGGCATGAGCGACAGCAGGTGCGCTCGCTCTCAGGGAGGACTCACCGCGGGAGCCGATCCCCGCGGCCCCTCTGGATCCCCGCTTTGGGGTCTCCCTTTGGGGAGACCTGCACCGTCTCTAGGTAGTGAGGCCGACCCGGCGACCGGCAGCTCGGCCCTTCAGGAGCTCATGGTACACAGAGCCCTTCTGTCTGTGTAAACCCAGTACTTCTGGGGAAAGCAGCTCGATCCCCGTGTTAGAGACACCTGCGCCTCGCGGAAGCCGGACACTTGGGAGCGCCAGCGATTTCCCTGTTAGGAGCATTTTTGTCTCGGAAAATCTCTAAAGTGTGAATATGCCTGATGACATTCTGGTCACAGCGGAGGAGGAAGTAATTCCTGGATGGAAAGAGAAGAGCCTTCCTCCCCCGCGGCCGCTTCCTGCGGCGAGCCCGTGCCGGCGGGTGCAGGTGTCGCTCGCGGGGGCAGTCGCGGAGGCCCCTGGCAGGCCCCGGTGTGGGGGCTTCCCCGGCTTGGGATGGGGCCTGGACGCGCCCTCCCGGCAGAAAGGAGAGGAGTCACTTCCCAGCTGTTCGGTGGCAGGACAAAATGCGAAATTTAAACCATTGGATAGTTCTGGAAGCAAAAGAACAGGTGGTAAATGGCTTCTGAGACAGATGGTACTTTTTAATAGTTGTGTTCGACCGCCAGCCGCTCTATGAGCGGCCGTAACGATCACTCATATTTTACCTTTTTCACTTGAATGCTTGCCAAGTGTGGGCCAAGTTTTAAAACGAGCGACCATCGGTCTTAAAAACATCAGAATCCATTCCTGTGTTTCCTCAGCTCCGGGCCGTGCCAGAGCCTGCGGCATGGTGACCCCCAGGGGGCGGGGGACAGAGGCGGCGGGCAGGCCGGCAGGTGCGAGCCCCGGTGGCCCGCAGAGCTGTCCCCCACTGTGCACCGCAGGCTCCCCCGAAGCTCCCGTCTCCTCAGAACGGAGAGGAGCTACGGTTCCAGATCCGCCTTTCTCCGAACGCTTCCTTCTTCCCCCGGAGCTCTGACATCTAACGGAGCCGCTGCATCAGCGTGCAAGCCCGCCGGCAGACGGCGGACAGGAGGACAGAGCGGACAGGAGGACAGGAGGAAAGGACTCTCCTGGCGCTCCAGCCGCGGGCACAGGCCCTCAGGGGGTGGCCCTCGCTGCCAGCACAGGGCAGGGACGCGGCATCTCCAGGCCCGGCCCCGCCCGCCTCCCCTCCCGTCTACGTCACCCCGACTCAGGAGCAGGGATGCGACCAACGCTGGCGGAGGCAGAGATGGTGGGAATGACAGACGGGTCGTGCAGGACGGAGACGGGCCTCGGCGAGACGCCGAAGGAAGCAGAGGGAAGCAGCACGGCCCGGGCCCGGAGCGGGCTGGGGGTGGGGACAGGCAGACGCGGCCCCACCGCACAGGACCTACAGGCCAGGGAAGGGGACGGACAGAGGCCCGCGGCCTGCGTGGTCCCAGCAAGGACAGCAAGGACCGGCGTCACGTGTGCCCGCAGCGCCCTGGAGGGAAGAGCCCGATTCACGACAGGCGCAGACCAGCTCGTGGGGTTCTTCGGGTACCGGGTCCTATTCGAGAAGCTAAATTAGGCTGAAGGCATGTAATTAAGTGCGAGTCTCCCGGCTGACCTCCTTTCCCGCGATACGCCTGCCTCCTCCGGGGTCCTTCTGCTGCTGGATCGCGGACGCTCCCCAGCGAGCGGATCTGTGCACCGGCACAGCTTTCCACACCTCGCTAAGGGGAGTTCTGCAATCTAAACCGGGGCTTCTGGACAGAAGCACTACTAACATCTTGGGCCACGTGATTCTGCATCGCGGGGGCCGTCCCGGGCACTGTGGGAGAGTGGCTGTCTCCCCAGCCTCTGCCCGCCGGATCCCAGTAGGATCCCCCAACTTAGGACAACCAAAAAAATGCCTTCCGCCGTCACCAGCCGTCTGCCCCGGGTGAGAAGCAGAGAGTTGCTCCCCGCAGGGTCTCGAAGCTTCACGGGCTCTCAGGACCAAGCAGGGGCATAAATAAATGAGTCTAGTCCTTCACCGAATTTGTGAATTCTCTGAACAAAAACGAGATTATTCACCCGTAGATAAATTAAAATTCACATGCTTTTGTAAAATCAATTTCAATATGGAGCACACTTCACAGACGGGTGCGTTTTGTGCGTTTTTCTTGGTCTGTGAAATCGGCTTCGCGGGGACACGGTTCTGTCTCAGCCCCGCCAGCCCTCCGCCCCATCCGGCCCCCTCAGGTGCCTGTTTTGCCGGGTGGCAGGAATTCCCCAGCTTCGAGAACACTCATCACCCTCGAAACTCCGGGACCTCAATGAGTCTCATTCTATGGAGCCACTGACCGCGGTTCGCACGAGCTCTGAGGGACAGACCGTCGGCTCAGGCTCCACCGAGCCGCGGTTCTCAGAAAGTTCTCAAGGAAATTCTGGAAATGGCTCATCACGGGCACGGCCAGTCTCACCAGATGTGCTCTGCCGATGTCCAGCGGACACTGCCAGGGGCAGACTGCAAGGTGGCCCAATCTCCCAAAGGACCCACTTAGCAGGGACACTCCGGGTCGGACCACAGACGCTGCTGTTGGCAGACGTGGGCACAGAGCTCGGATGGAGGCTGCCCCCAGGCTGGGGTCGTGGGTCTAGACCAGGCACTGCCTCCTCCTTTTTTTCGATTGTCACTGGGTCCCTCTGCTGCAGTGCTCAGTTTTCGAATCAACAGCATAGGGGCCGTTCTAGAAGCTGCCCTGGAGTACCCCCTTTCCTTCTTCCCGAGGGCACACTACAGTGGTTAGCTGCAAGACCGACCATGTTGACACACTCGTCCTCCAACTGAACGCACATCGCAGCAAATTTGATCATAGCACCTTATAAAATGCAAACACAGAGAGACACCTAATTATTATGTCACTTTATAAATCATACGAGGTATGGAAAGTGAAGCCACCCCTGGGGTACACGGGTTTGGGTTCCCTCTAAGATTAATTTTCTCGGAAAACAGTAAGTCATCCTTAATAAATGCCAATGGACTGATGGATTTTAACGGAAATCTTGACGCAGCTGTAAATTATGTTGCACATGAGAGATTATTCATGTGTTTTATTCATTTCCCCATCACACCCTAAATGCATGTTCACTAACAGCTTGAAATAGAAATAAGATTTTGTTCTTGAGAATACAATGTTCTACTGGCCGACTCATTTATCAAGCCAATAGAGAAATACGGACGCCAAAGACCGCATCTGATTTTCCAGAACAATGTCAGCAACCCAAAACAGGAAAAGAACAAAACTGGGCTATTCCTTTCTCCCATGAACTTGGATGTGTGCGCATGTGTCTCACAATCTGGTGATGCTTCCTGTTACCAATAACCTAGTGACTGAGGACATCAATGGTAACATTAGAATTCTAGCACCTGATTAATACTAGAACCCATGGAACTTCCATTCAGGTCTTTAGCATCACAAGCAAACCTAACACACAAGCAGCAGTTCCAGCTCTCTGGGTCTGAGCACCTACCGAAGGCTCATTCCAAGTCTACGTTGCTTTTGCTACACTTAAGGGAAGGACCTAAGCTCACGTTCACGGGTGGCTTGGACACACGGTGTGCGGTCACCATTAACAGACACACACCTACATCTGTGAACATACACACGGACAACAGAGTCGCCATCAGGGCAGGACCGAGGGCCCTCCCTCTCTCTGCTGAGCCCCCAAACACGCATCATGGCACCATTCGGGCTCCAAGGCGTCTGCCAGCCCCACGTCCGTCCTGGAGGCTTCCCAGAAGAGCACACACGTGCATTAAGGAAGCCGAGGACCTCTGTGGCCACCCACGCCCCTCACAGTCAGCCACGTGTCTGGGCTTCCCGAGGTCCCTGCCTCATGTTCAGAACGAGGCAACCAGCAAGCCCGGGGGTGGGGTGTGACTTAGTGAGTCCCAGCATTGCACTTTTTTGTGTTTTACTAACTTAGATGCTCAGCCCTTTGCTGGCGTGCTGCCTTTGCTTCCTTCTGAGCTCCACGTAGGGAAACCGCACACCTCTGGGTGTCTTGACTCTCACTGACTACATTATTCCCCCTAAACACTTAGCAAAGGGAAGCCTCGCTTCTCTGAATAGAAACTTCAAACTTGGTCTCACGGCAGGAAACAGCCAGTCTGACGTAGCAAGACCTTCCCCAGTGGGGTGGAGGAGCATGAAGAGGGGCGGAACCTGGGTGACCCCCCACCCGGCATGTCCTCCCCAGGGAGCCCCTCGGCACGTGAATCCAGGCACAAAGCCAGAGGCAGGCTGGCTCCTGCCTTGTCCCCCACACGGTGAGCTCTGAACCAGCTCCAGGCTTTGACTTTGAGAGCCCACGCTCTGTGCTTACCGGAGAAGGGGGTGGTCCTCAGGGGTATCTTGATGGGCGCCAAGGTCAGGAAGTGGCAGGGCTGCACGCTGGAGGGGGACGGGCCCCCAAGTCCCTCTGGGTCCACGGACACCACGGCAGCCGTGGCGGTGATGGCAATGCCGGGGGCGCTGCCGACAGGCTTCAGGCTGTTGTGACAACCACCTGCAGAAGAGGGACAGGGAGGTCAGCCCGGGGTCACCCGGGGAGGCGCCATCCACGACGCAGCATATCCTCACCCAGAAAACAAGGGCAGCGCTGACCCATTTCTTGGAAACCCGTGCCGTGTGCCAATACCCCAGAAATACCCAGGCTGAGTTCTCAATCTGTCCAGATGCTATTGTGCAGAGCACATGCACACCGCTGTGACGTTCGGTGAGTCACAAGGCTTAGTTAGCGGGGGACACACGTGCCTTACCCCCGGCGGCGGGGGACACGTGGTATCTGTGTAACCAGGGATGGTGGTGACAAGCACGCCGTGTCTCGGAGCAGCGAAGGGAGGGGGAGGGCAAGACAGGACACAGGCGGGCGGGAGATGGGCTCGAGGAGAAGGCGGCGGGGGTCGGGGGGGACACAGCCCGGGTCGGGGTCGGGGGTTCTCCAGAGCCCAGGAGGCTCCGCTGATCCTCGACGACGCGGCCGCCACATGCCCGGTCCCTGCAGGAAGAACCTCGACGCCGCATCAGCCTGGGCGGCCCCTTGTGAGGAGCCGGGCCCCAAGCCTGCATTCCGGCTGGTCTTTCCTGGCAGAACTGGAAACACTTGAAACGTTGCTTCTGTCTCTGCCTTTTCTGTAAAGTTGTGATTTAAAAGGACTCTTTGGTCCCTAAATAATTGTAGTTTCTAAGAAATAGTCTGTAACTACCAGCTTACACAGATGGTGCAAGGTCTGGAAAGCAATCTGGAAATGTGTCTTAAAAATGTTAATATAGGGGCGCCTGGGTGGCTTGGTGGGTTAAAGCCTCTGCCTTCGGCTCAGGCCATGGTCCCTGGGTCCTGGGATCGAGCCCCGCATCGGGCTCTCTGCTCAGCGGGGAGTGTGCTTCCTCCTCTCTCTCTGCCTGCTTCTCTGCCTACTTGTGATCTTCGTCTGTCAAATAAATAAAATCTTTTAAAAAAATGTTAATATAGTTTACAGCTTTCGATCTAATGTATCCCTTCCTAGAATTCGCCCACATGCCCAATGCCTTCAGATAAAGGTTTGTGGCGAGAGACTGGAAAAAGCAGCAAAGGGCAGATACTTGTACTAACAGTGGTCCAGCCAGCGAGACGCTGAGCAGCCAGTAGAACCGCACAAGGAAGAACACCCAGTGCCACAGGGGACAGCTCACGGTGTGTTCAGAAAACAAAGCAACTTACAAAATCATTTCTATTTCTACACCACATAGCCATTCAGTCAACAATGCTTTATTGGGTTGACGAGGTGTCCACCATGTTCCAGCTGAGGGACAGAGCCGTGACCCGAGCAGAGGGAAGGCCTTCCTGCAGGGACCACACCTCCCAAGGGGGGGAGGACACATGGCGTATACTTCCCTCGTTTATTTGTTTTGTGTTATAGGTTGATGGGCACAACGCAGAAAAGTAAAGCAAGGAAGAAAAAGGACTGGGAATTGGTAGGTGGGCTTCATCTTTACACGTCAGGAAGGTCTGCCCTGGGAAGAGGGGTCACCGCTGACAGCCTGCAGGAGGCGAGAGTGAAGAGCTGGCCGGGGAGGGGTGGGGAAGTGCAAAGGGTCTGGGGCAGGCGCCAGCCCAGTGTGTTCCAGAAGCTGCAAGGCGGTGGCGGTCAGGGAGGTGGAGCGGAGGGCAGGGATGAGGAAGTGTGCGTGTGGGGAAGGGGGCGACTGACCTTGCAGGCACACAGAGGCCTGCAGCTGCCAGGAGGGGTGGGGTGCAGGGGCGGGGAAGCTCTGCCGTCATCTCAAGTCGCACCCTGCCTGCTTTGCTGGCGACAGACAGGAAGGGGGCAGCTGGGTCGTGGCTACGCTCAGCCAGATTCTGTCCGTCTGCCTTTGCTTGTCTTTCCACAGTATTCAAATTCCCTTTGATGGGCATATACAAATTTAAAAAATGTAACTTAATTTTTATAGAGTCAGTTCCTGCGTACAGAAAAGTGGAGCAGAAAGTGCAGAGAGTTGGCACGTACGCCGCCACCCCCCACCCCCACCCCGCCCCCCACCATGCTTACAGCCCCCATCAGTGCCAGCGAGTACCTGTTACGACGGATGACCCAAAACTGATACACTGTTGCTAACCGAAGCCCCTGGCAGACAGCAATGTTTGTGGTTGTGTTGCGCATTTCTGATCTTTGCCAAAGCCAGACGGTCATGCGTTCCCATCACAGAGCAGAACACAGAAGAGCACCGCTGTCCTAAAATCCCGTGTCCTGCCTGTTCATCCCCCGCCCCCACGGCCGCACCCCACAACCACAGACCTTTTTATTATCTCTACAGTTTGCCCTTTCCAGGATGTCGTATAATTGGAATCAGACATCCATTAAGTAGACTTTCCAGACGGGCTTCTTCCACTCAGCAATGTGTGACTGAAGTCTCTGACTTTTCGTGGCAAGAGAAGTCCTTTCCTTTTATCACCGAGTAGAATTCCGTCCTCTGGAGAGGCCCCCGTTCACTTACGCACTCAGCTACTGCGGGACATCCTGCTTGCTTCCAAGTTTTTGCAATTATGAATAAAACAGCTATAAACATGTGTGTGCATGTTTTTGTTTGGACGCAAGTTCTCTATTTGGGTAAATACTGAGGAATGTGCCTGCTGGATCATATGGAGAGACAACATTCAGCTTTGTAAGAAAGCGCCAGACTGTCTCTCCAAGTGGCTGTACCATGTTGTATCCCCGGCAGCCAGGAACGAGTGCTCCTGACGCTCCTCGTCCTTGCCAGCCTTTGGGGTCAGTGTTCGGAGTCTGACCGTTCTGACAGGTGTGTAGGAGCCCGACCTTGTTGTCACATACACATTTGTGGTCAGAAAAAAAGCCCCACTGTTCTAAATATATTATCGTACTTGATAACAAAAACCTATTATAGAAAAGTCATAGAATGGAGTGACTCACTGTGTACAAATGTCCCTGTGGACCCCCCAGCCAAACACGGCTCATTTTTTTGTCATGCAGCAAACCCCAGTTTCCTGGGGGCGTGGTGTGACTGCCCTGGTGTCCCATCAGACTGCAGGATCAGCTCTTTTTTGGAGATGTTATGAAATAAGCACTTCCCTGACCATTAAATGGCTTACCCAGTCCAATTATTAACCGGAGCCCGGCATTCCAGGCAATTCAGCTGCCACACAAATTTGCCACATTCACTACTATCCCCCTTCCTAACAGGTGCTGCCTCCTATTATAAATAAACATGATGTAAACAACAGTTTGCAAAAACATTCATTTCTGCATTTGTTGTTCTGGGACAGACGTTCAGGGTCAAAGCAGTGTGAGTATTTTTGGGTGCACCTGTGTCAGTTTAATGAGGTAATTTTGTGAAAGCCAGCACACCATTAGAGCCCTCTACAATTTCTTATTAAGCCTGGCTTCTCTCCCTCAGGATCCACACATTCATATGATCTCTCCGAGGGCGTGTTCACTGGGGTGCAGCCATCAGTCTGCGCTGTTTAGAGACAGACCCACGGGGGAGACACACCACAAAGTTCCATGACCTCAGTGACATGCTGCTTGTTGGATTTGTCTAATAGCCCCGACCTACTGTTCAAACTGAGGATGACCTTTTAGAAACGAATGACAAAGTCATTACTGGTGTTTTAAAAGAAGCAGAAACCAAGGCAAGTGCATTTCATAGATGGACGTATAGGGACATGTTTATTATCATGCGATTTTGTTGTCAAAAATAATATGTCACTTGCTGATTTCAACTCTACTATGAAGCTATAATCACAACACAGTGCGGTACTGGCACCGAAACAGACAAATCAGGCCACAGAACAGAATCAAGAGCCCAGAAATAAATGCAACCATGTTTGGCCAAGTAACGCTTCACAAGGGAGTGAAGACCACTCACGGAGAAAAAACAGTCTTAAGCGGCACTGGGATAACTGGAGGAATGAAACTGGACCCTCGTCTAACGCCACTCACAGAAATTAACTCAAAATGGATTAAGGACTGAAACATAAGACCTGAAACCACAATGCTAGGAGAAGACCTGGGAACAAAGTTCCCTGATGTGGGTCGTAGTGATGACTTTTTTTGAAATTACACCTACAGCATAAGAACAAGAACAAAACTGACAAGCGGGACCACATCTGACCAAAGAGCTTCTGCACAACAAGCTGAAAAGGAAACCCACAGAATGGGAGAAATGGACATCGGCACACCATATATCCCATAAAGGGTTAATATCCAAAATACATAAAGAACGCCCACAGCTCAATAGCAAAAACACAAATAATGCAATCTAAAAATGGGGAAGGAGCCTCAGTAGAAGCTTCTCCACAGAAGATGTGGGAAAGATGGGGGCAAACCGGCGGTCCTCTCCACTCCTCATCAGCGAAATGCAAATCAAAACCAAGATGAGGGGTCTCCCCACACCTGTGAGAAGGGCCGTCTCCCCAAAGATGAGATGACAGATGCTGGCGAGGATGTGGAGGCAACGGAGCCCTCGCGGACGGCTAAAACGGGTGCAGCCACGGAGCGCAGCTCGGAAGACCCACCAGAACGTTAACCACAGGCCGAGCACGTGGCCCAGCAATTCCGCTCCTGGGAATATATCCACAGGGAATGAAAACACTAACTCAAGAGTCTACACGCACAGGCACACAGCCCGAGTCACAACAGCCAAGTCGTGGAGAGCACGGTGTCCCTCGAGGGATGAACGGATGAAGAACATGTGTGTGAGCACAGGGACACCACTCAGCTCTGGAGCTCGGGAGGTCATACCGTCTCTGACAACGCGGGCGGGCTCCGAAGGCATTATTCTAAGTGAGGTGGGTCAGACAGAGAAAGACAAACGCCATGTGATTTCGCCAAGATGTGGAATCTTAAAAGAAAAAAAAATACAATAAAAACAAAACTCCCGATTCATGGAAAGAGATCATCCCTGTGGCTCCCAGAGGCAGAGGGGCTGTGAGGAGGGGGCGTGGGGGAAGGGGAGGAGGCGTCAAGGGGAACATATTCAGGTGTAGAGACGGTGCTGAGGACGTCACTGACAGCAGGACACCTGGGGCGGACGCTGCCCAAGGATGCAGAGGAGCGTGGTTAGAAGAAAAATCCTGAGTGCTCTCATCACACCAAGAAAAACATTTTTTCCTTTTTTCTTTACTCTGTATCATCTCTATACGAGTAGATGGATGCCGGCCGGCCCGACCACAGAGACTGTTTCAGAAGGGACGTAAATCCAGCCAACATGCCGCCCACCTTATGCTTATGCAGTAACGGACGTCAGTTACTGCTCAATAAAACCAGGAAAAAATAATGAGCCAGCTGCAACGGAAAACAGATAAGTATACCTTATCTACCTATTAAAAAAAAAAAAAAAGCCTGGAAAGATAGTTTTTAACCTGCTTGAATTCATCTGGTTACATACAAAAAGGCAGTGCTCCCATTAGTTCACAAAGCTACCCGAACATGGGTCAAGTCGGAACGCTGCTGAACAGCCACGAAATGAGGCTCCTAACTGCTGGACGAGATGGAAGGTGTCCTGGTCTTCTTGCGGCCACGTTTCCGCCAGGATCCAGGCCACAGCGGGGCCAACCCAGAGCCCGGTGTGGGAGCGGAGGCTTGCACCCAGGCCCCGCACCCCGAGAGCACACAAGAGCCCCGACGCGCATGTGCAAGTGTGCAAATGAGCAGGATGCCCTGCGGGGGCCCGTACTGCAGACGAGCGCACAGTAATAAAATTAGGGGAGCCCAGCTTGGGAAGGAAGCTGTTGGCTACCTCGTGTGCCCCCTGTGTGCCACCTCGGCCAGGCATTTCCCCAGCCACCTGCCCAACTGCCCAGCTTGGGACTGGAGACGACATGAAAGGAGACACCCGTGCAAACAGAGAAGCTCTGCCCGCGGACGCCAGCCAGCAGGTGCACAGAGCCCGAGAGAGCCTGGGGACGCCATCTGCTCCCCCGAGGGGTGGCTCTGGAGCCAAGTCTTGCAAGATGAGCAGGCACTCAATAAATTGTGTCGACTGATAATAATTATCATAGCTTGCTTTCCCCCAAGGACTGCAGAGAACCCCTTAGCTGAGTAAATAAACAGTGAGATAAGAGGTCCAGCCAAAAAACCTGCTAAGCCAGCTAAGCGATAAGCCAGGAATGCTGTCCCATAAGGATCACTTATAAAAAATCAATGTTTTAAGCAAGACCGTAACTAACCGTGAGCTTCCCCTGAAGACCGGCCGAGGAGAGCGTGCGGCCGGCAGCGGGGGGAGCCTTGCCCCGGGTTCTGTCTTCTCAGGGCTCCCATGGTCTACCTCCTTGCAAAAGAGCTCTGTTTGCGTGTCTTATTCTGAGTGATCCCTCCCGCAGCCCTGCGGAAAAGAGCGTCCACTGTCTTCTGCGGCCAGAGACAGTGGGGCTCAGTGCAGCTTCCTGCACTTCACAAAGGCCCTGGAGCATCAGGGCCAAACTCCAGGGTCAGGTGTGTCTGACTCGATCCCCTGCAAGGCGGGCGCTGGTGCCCCACCGTCTGGACGTGTGCTGCCTCCCGTCTGAGACACCGGGTGGATGGCTGGAGGCCTTCCTCCTCTACTCGCTGAGCCCACAGGGGGCCTGTGGTTCCGGCCCTGAGGCTGGCCCGTTTCACCTCCACGGCCTCGGTGATCCCGGGGCGGGCAGGCTCTGGCGGCAGCCCGTGCTCACGCGCGCACGCCTACCGGACCCTTCCAAAGCCAGCAGCTGGTTTGCTTTCTCCAGATTCAATGAGGAAACGAGAGGAAGGCCAGTGGCCAAGGGAATGGGGACAGTGGGACAGTCGGGGACTCTAGAAACACCCAGCACTGGTGCAGGCTCCAGGTGGGGACGGCGCTGTCTGTCCTGGCTCCAGGGTCTCCTGCTCCCCACGCCGGCCGTGCTCTCCGCCTGGAGGAGGCCCTCAGCCACCTCGGAGGACAGGCGGTGCTGGAGGGGACGCAGCCCTGGCCTCTGGCCTCTGCCCCCCCGTCCCCTGCAGAGGGGCGCGCAGCCTCCCAGGGCTGCTCTGAGGTCAGGGCATCACCAAATCCCAAGCTGGGGAGGCAAACCAGCAGCAGGTTGCGGAGCAGATACGGGCATCTTCTCAGAAGGCCGCGCTCACCTTCGCCTCAGTGGGAGCGCGCCCCTCGGGAGGCGAAGAGCCACAGGTGTCAGGACGGCAGCGGGGGACGCGTGAGCCACAGGGCGGCCGCGAGGCTTCTGCAGGGAGGGAAACCCCTACGATGACGCCAGCTGCCCCCTTCTCCGTGCTGAGGCACATACTCAAAAAATAAACAATCATTAGTTTATTATGTCTACTTAGCAAATGATTTCAGCTCCCGTAGAAATCCTTCAGGCGATATATCTACCAACTGGTAATTATTTCTGCAAAACTGACTGTTTGATCAGAGCCGTGACTTCAGGCACGCGGTGTGTGAGGGCGACCTTCTCAGAGGCGAGTCTGGGCCTGCGGCGGGCAGTCCGGAGGGCCGCGGGGCTCGGCGTCTGGAGTCCAGGTCCCGGCTCCCTTCCTGACCCCGAGAGCCCGGACACTCTGGTCCCAGCCGCGAGGACGTCCTCCCAGCAAGTCGGTGACGGCCCTTGCGTCTTCACGTGCTGAGCTTTTCCCAAGGAGTGACATCAGAGCCGGTCGCATTTTTCTCCTTGTATGGACACTTAGCAGCGGTGGTGACTGTGGAAATGACCGAGTGTCCATCCATAGCCGTGGAGCCCCCTTCTGCAAAGTTATTTTGTGTAACTCTAGGTGGACTCAGGGTCTTGGGGTCGTGCCCACAGCGGTGGGTACAGCCTGTGAGGACCCAATGGGGCTGCTCGGAGCCCTGTACCTCAGGACTGACGATCCCTCCAGGTCACTGACCCCAGACCGTTTGACGGACTGTGGCCATGCTTCCTGGTTCTTGGCCCTGAAGGGGCCTCCAGCCAGGATTAACTCAGCTCCTTCTCCTCACAGCCAGGGGACCCTCAAGGGCTCCCCCCAGGGAGCTGAAGAGCAAACGGTGTGTCTCTAGCAGGGACAGCTGACAACAGGAGCTCAGAAAGGTCACTGGACCCCGCCAGGACAACGTGGATGAGGCCCGCACCACCGTGGGACGGAAGCCCAAGTACCTCGGCACGGAGTCACTTTCTGGGGACGGCGCGCACGGGACAGGAGCATGGCGTGGGCTCTCGTGCCTCCGCGCTGTAGACCGCAGGAGTCTGCGGACGCAGGAGTTATTCAACGCTAAGACGGTGGCCAGTTCACTTCTCTCTGTGCATCAGCTTAGAAATACTGATCTGTTTTCTTTTAATGATTTCGTGTAACTTGGTACACAATCATTTGAATATTCATTTTATTAAAACTAGAGATTAATTATACTACCCCAAAGAACAAACTGCCGCTAATACGGGATAATCCAAACGTCCTGATGGCTGTAATAAACCAAGGCCGGGAGGGAAGGGCGGACAGAGCCGGGGAGCAATTTTCTTCGTCAAGAAACAACGGACCGACCGACAGCAGCTTCCACCGAGCGCCGTGAGCCCGGCCTTCTGCTCTGGGCCAGCACCTTCCATGGCAGCCGCTCCCGCTCTGGAATCCCAGCGCCACCACGGGAAGGGGCGGCACGTATGGCAGACCAGGCGGGGGGGGGGGGGGGACAGACCCTGAGGTGGGGGGACAGCTGGTCGAGCTGAGCCCGGGGGCCGGCTCGGCACTGTCCCTTGACTCCACTAGACTCACTTTCCATCAGAACATCCAGGACCTGCCCACCACCACACACACTTAGAAACTCCTGGGGGCGGGACTGTACCCACAGGACACGTCCAGATATTGTGTATGCAGTTGGTGCTTAACAGATGCATGCCCGTCGAGCGGCTCCTAGACAACACTCACCCTCTGAAGGACTCATTCCAGAACGGGCTTAGTGGGTTCCGTGGGTCCACAAGGACTTCTGAGTTCACTCCTGAGTGCGGCTCGCTCCTGAGCGCATCCGGGACGCCTGCCCCACAGCTCCCCTCCCCCGAGTGCGCATGGCGGTGCCTAAAGGGAGGGCCTTTCTCTCTGGAATACAGTGGCCCCAGGGAAAGATTACCATTTGTCTTAAAATAAATCCATTTACACTTCCAACAGGAAGCTGGAGGTTCTGCTGACCTTGATGCGGGACAGAAGCTTATTTGTTGGCACAACAAAAGTTGTGCGGCGGTTCCTTAAGGCGTTAACAAAACTGCGCTGTTGATCGTAAGCGCAGCTGTTTCCAAGCCCCTCGTGATGCGCGCACACGTGATTTACACTCACCTCTTACCTGACTCGTGACGCCCCCCGCAGTAATGAAGCACAGGAAATTACTCTCCGCCCGCGTCTCCCTCTTCGGAGACACATTTAGACAGCGATGCCATCAACCAGCTGACAATTTTTAGGCATTTTCCTGCTTTGCCGTGCCTATCTTCATTATGAAATTAAGATGATTGAATGCCTCATAATGGAGACACCAAATACGCCTTTCCCTTCACCACCTGCCGGAGTGGTTCTGTCCCCTCACGTCCCCAGGTAACCGCACGCGTCTGTTCCCTCGCAAGAAGGTTCAGGACGGTGGCTGGGGCGTTCGCGGATGACGTCATGGTAACCATGTCTGCACTGAGGACCTTATTCCTTGAAACCCAAGTGCTTCTCCCCAAAACAGCCTCCCGGGACCACCGTTCTTACTGGGGTTTCCCACCACTCCCTGATGACGATGCACCGTCCTTGAGAATAAATTTTAAGAAAGAAATTTTCAGAGAAAGCATTCTCATCATGGGGAGCTGCTGCTCAAAGATGCTCTCCCGAGCCCACGCGGGGGGGATGGCAAGACACGGTGCCCTTGTCCGTCCTGGGAGAACTGCTGCCCTCTGTGCGGCCGGCCTGAGTGTTCGGAAAGCCGGCATCGGGAGAGACAGGGGTGAAGGCAGCCCTGCTCACGCCGGACCGGCTGGCCCGCAGGCTCCCCACCGGCTGATCCCCGAGGACAAAGGGGACTTAAAAGCAGCAGGCCCACTACCGAGATCAGAAAGAAACAAAGGAGGCTTGGGACCATTTCTGAGGCCCCGCTCCTGAATCCTGAGGACTGTCTGAGGCAAAGCGAGCCTGCCCCAGAGCCTCCACAAGCCTGCCAAGCGCGGGGCGCGGGGGGGCAGCTATGTGGCCGGGAGGGTAGCTGGGCCTCCTCACACAAGAGGGCAGCTTTCTGCCTCCCGCCAACAAGACCAGGGTCCCCCGCGGCCAAGTGTGCGCACGCTTGCCGAGCACCGACCCCGTGCGGCCCGCGGGCGACTCCCTTGGTGAGAGTTTCTCCATGTAAGAGCCAGCCTGTGTCCTTAGATGCACAAGACCACACACCTGTCCTCTCTATGGTTACAATGTGGGGAATCAGTCACCGGTTTGCCTGGGTGTCCCTGGAGAGGCACCTGTGACAGGAAGTGGCCAGGCGGGGGCAAGCCTAGCCACCGAGGCAGCGAGTCAGGCTACCCTGGGCCTTAACTTGTTCCTTTCCCCAACATCAAGGAAAGAGTTTTGCTGCCCCGGAATCCAAGTAAACCCTGGGGCCCTTCCTCTTACATCCCCAAACTCAGTAAATCCCAAGCTCATTTATGAAACTTGTTGTGTGATCAGTGAGAACTGTTTAACTCTTATCTGAGCCTGCAACAGTGTCTCTACACCTCTTTCTCATGTTATCAAAAGCAAAAATCTATGGCCAACAGTCACTATCTTCGAAGTTTCTCTTGCAAATCGTAAAACTCCATTTTTTGCATTCCAAATTGCATTTGATCTTCCTTCTACTGAATCAGGAGGCATTTTTGGGGTGTCCCTTATGAGCAAGGTCTTGCAGAAATGCATCCGAAGGATGCCCTTCCCCCCCACACACACTGCAGAAGGAAATCTGCTATGCAGGCTCATCGCTCCAACATGAAGAATGCATGCAAATAGGCTAATTAGATCCGAAGAGATTCAAGGTTCATTTCCAATTAAAAAAATCCACTGTATTGAAGATAATGTTACCTGAAATGAATACTTATTTTCCTTAAATGAGTGAATAATGTATTGTTTAGGTAAAAGGCATTTATATTAATGTAGCAAGGAACCAGGATTTTGCAACTTCCTAAATAAAACTCAGGACCACCAGGTCATTATCACAAGAAGAAACAAGTACTGGTCACTGGAGAACACTCAGATATTTATTCTTTCCAAAAGCAAATCTGACTCGAAGCTCTTGAGGCTTACCCTCCAGGGAGCTCTGTTCACACAAACCCTCTCGAGCCTCCATCCTTAACTCCTATTAGTGACTTGGTCTGCTTTTCCTTGAAAAGAAAACCAGGTTTGCATTAATCTCATGGTCCAAACACCTGGTCTGCCCCTTATTAGAAACTTCAGTATCTAAAAGTAAATATTGTCCAAGACAAATGAAAACCCACGCTTCTGCAAAGCCACTTGGAAAGAACTGACCCAACCCCCGTCTCTTGGAGTACACAGAAGAGTTAGATACTCAGGTCTAAACGCTTGAAAGTTTCTCAGAATTCTAATTGAAATCACATTGACATGAAGTCAACAGATATAACAATGATCACAGGGAATTTTAGAAACAAGCATCAATTTTAGGAATCCTGGTGCAGTTTTCCTGTTGTTTGTTTTAATTTGCAGTGTCGGTACAACCGATAAGCAGAAGGGAAGTGAGTCTTCATTACAGAAACCAGTGAAAATATCCTTGGGTGTTGTACCAGAAAGACTGGGTCTCCCTATCTGAAAAGTTTCCACCAAGGGTATTTTAATCTATGCATACAAAAAGTGACACACTAAAATATTAACAAAATCAGCTAGAATGTAAGACCTACAGAAGCCAACCTTTTAACCTGTTTGGTTTACCATCTATCCCCCAGAGCACGGTAGGTGGTAGGTGCTTAATCCATCCTTGTGGTATTGATCCTTGTCTAATATTTCCAAGCACTCGTTAGAGGCAAGACACGTTGCTAGGCCGTAGAGACCCAGCAGTAAACAAAACGGGCTTTTTGCTCTCGAAGAACTCACTTCTCACCTGCACGATGCTGACACTGAATGTTTAAAGGAAGAAAACCACGGTCAGGCAAGCTAAATATTTAACTTTTATCAAAAACATTCTGTCTCATAAGTTCATTCCTTATAAGTCTTGAACCTAACTTTTGATTGAAAAACAGTGCTCGTGATTTTGTACTTCAAGAGAAATCTATGACACTCTGCCTGGCTATCCAACCACGAGGGTACCCAATGTGAGAAAAAAAAAAAGTACTCTATTGGAGGAACAGATATTACACAATTACAGACGTAAGTGGATATGGGCCACTGAGTTGGCTGGTCTTCTCAGTCGGAGAGTTTGAGCTGACTTATATCCCCAACAGTGTGATGAGTTAGTATTCTAACTAAAGGACTCTCCTGTCACTGGAAAGGACAGTCCTGATAAACTCCGCTTTGGAATGCTTTCCTAAAGTTGCCAATAGTAGAAGTGGTCTCCAAAGATTGCATCTCTCCTCACTACCAGGAATAATTAAGCCTCAGGTCTACAATGGCAGATGGGAAGGGTAGAATACCATGTGGCATTCTTGGAGGCTGGTTTATGGTTAGATGGGATGGTGGAGTCTAGGAGTTTAGAATTGGGCAGGAGTTGTATATTCGTTGGGGACTGATCTCATCCTGGGTTAGTGGCACCCCTTATTTTTGCAGAAGTAAGTATAAAACCTCTTTGGGGTGCCTGAGTGGTTCAGTGGGTTAAGCCTCTGCCTTCAGCTCAGGTCACGGTCTCAGAGTCCTGGGATCAAGCCCCATATTGGGCTCTCTGTGCGGGGTGGGGGGGGGCTGCTTCCCTCTCTCTCTGCCTGCCTCTCTGCCTACTAGTGATCTCTCTCTCTCTCTCTCTCTCTCTGTCAAATAAATAAATAAAATCTTAAAAAAAATAAAACCTCTTTAGAGGAAAGCACAACAAAGTCAGGACCACTGCCATTCTACATATTATAACAAAGCAATAACGTCATGATTAAAGTACACCAAATCAAATGAGAAGCAAATCACCATGGGTGACGCCCATCAAAAATAACAAGCAACTAATCTGGATCCTCAAAGACCAACAATATTGGAATTTCATACATTGAATAAAAAATAATTGTGTGTACCATGTTCTCAAGAGGATCAAGGATGAAGACACTGTATGCAATGAAGCAGATTTTAAAAAAGAAGCCAATGGGATTTCTAAATATTAAATTATAAATGATTAAATAAAACACGTGGTAGAAAGCTAAAACAGAATATTAGAGACCAATGAAGAGAGACTTAGCAACTGGAAAATACACCCGAGGAAATTGCCCAGAGCACGGCATAAAGAGCAAAGAGATAAATAGCATGAAAGGAAAGGTAAAAAATTTAAAGTAATAAAGCTGAGAATATTTCTTATCAACATTTCAGAAGAAACAGAAGGACAGCATTTGAAGGATGTCCCAGAAATGATGAAAGATGCAAAGCCTCAGAAGCATAACATTCAGTGAGTTATGAATTTTTAAGAGCACCACAGCTAGGCACATTGTGATGAAATTGTAAATCCTAAAGTCAGACAAAAATCTTAAAAACTCCAGAGATGAAAGATAGATCCCCTACATGGAACACCATCAAAATAATGGAAAACTTGGCAGAAATAAATAGATCCCATAAATTCCTGGAATAGTAGTTGTAAAGGTTTGAGGAAAGAATTGCCATCAGCCAGAAAACCCACCCTTCAAAAATGGAGGAAAACTAGTAGTTTTTTCAGATAGGCAAAAGCAAGAGATTTTACTACTTGCTGACCTTCACTTTAAAAAAGTTCTTGGGATTTAACAAAAAAGAAAAATGATCCTGGAAGGATTGTCTTAGGAAAGTCAAATAGGTAATGAGTATGAAGAGCAATAATAACAATAAATGTGCTTTAAAAAAAAACTGATTAATGAACAACATAAGCACCTAACTTGGAAAAAGTAGGTAGAAAAGGACGGTCAGTATTAAATTATGACAATGCCCTTATGTTATTTAGGACAATAATGGCAAGACAATATTCAACTTTGGACTTTTTAAGTTAACTGTTGATGGCATAAATATAAGAGAATTTTTAAATAATAGAGGGGCACATGGATGGCTCAGTTGGCTGAGTGTACAATTCTTGATTCCAGCTCAGGTTGTGATCTCAGGGTCATGAGACTGAGCCCTACATTGGGCTCTGTGCCCAGTGGGGTCTGCTTGGGATTCTCTCTCACTCTTGCTCTGTTCCTCCTCCCACTCTCTCTCCCTCTCCCTAAATAAATAAATAAAACTTTTTAAAAGAGTATTTTTAAATAATAGAAATAGAGTGTATAAATTCCAAACAATAGCAGAAAATGGAATATTTAAATAAAAAATTAAATTCATAGCAAATAAAGG
The DNA here is from genome assembly GCF_964662115.1 of Mustela nivalis. Classification (NCBI taxonomy): domain Eukaryota; kingdom Metazoa; phylum Chordata; class Mammalia; order Carnivora; family Mustelidae; genus Mustela; species Mustela nivalis. The sequence continues at coordinate 185,517,084 of NC_139021.1, forward strand.
TAAGCTCTGAGAAGGGAAGAACTAGGAACATAGTGATGCCGACCTAGGACGGGAACGCAAAGTCCGGAGAGACAAATACCAAGACAGAGGTAAACCGACCAACTGAGCAGTTAACAATGGGTTGCTAATTGGAAAAGAATCCACCTATTCAATGTTTAAAGAAGGTACACTTAAACTGAAAGGATTCGCAGAAGGGCTGAGAGCAAAGCTACGGAAAAAGACATAGGCGCGCAGAAGGGAAGAGTGCCGGTGTAGTACACCCCTGTGAGACAGCTAATGAGCGAGAACGCTGTACGAACAAAGCCCTGGGTGGGGAGGAAGTGACCACATTATCAGTAAAAATGTAAAATTCACCATAAAAATAGAATAACTCGAAATATGAATAAGCCTAATGAAATAGTGCCAAAATTTATGGGAGTAGTAGAATTGGGGAATCTACCACCACAGTACTAGATCTGATCCTATGTTTCTCAAATAGTTTCAAGAGGAAAATCCTATAAACAACGTAATTATCAAGCTTACTCAAATGCACACGTAAGGAACCTTGTGTCCACCATTAACCAAAGCACATTCTGATCCATCTTGACATAGGTATTAGGCCATAAAGAAAATCTCAGCGAGGTTCAAAAGAATCATTGTTATATAGGCCACACATCTGACCACAAGTTATTTAAATTATAAATGATTAACAGAAAGAAAAGGACAAAACTTATAAATGATAAAATTAATTAAACAGATATATCCTAAAAATCTATGAGACATAAAATTACAATAAAAATGCAAAATCTATAAAAGTGAATGACAAAATGGCTTACAAATTTATGGAAAGCAGTGAAAGTGATATGTAGAGAGAAATGTGTGGCTTTAAATCTTCTATTAAAAAAGAAGACAAAATTAATGTGCAAATATGTAACTTAAGGATTTACAAAAAGAAAAAACCTGAACGAATCCAAAGAAAATGAAAGAAGCTAGAGGTAAAATCAGAAATAAATGAGTATAAAAATAGCTATAGAAAGTATTTTTAAAGGGCAAAATTTGTTTCTTTGAAGTTCGAATAAAATGGACAAATCTCTAGTGAAGTTGAACAGGTAAACTGTTTTTTAAATAAAGAGGTATAAATGGGAATATTACATGTTTAAAAAGACAAAACTATTAGTATAGTATATTAAAACAATAAGTAAATATCATAAACTATTGTATGCCAAAAACAATTTGAAAATGTAAATGCAAGTATGATTTCTAGGAAAAATGTCTATAACCCATTGATCCTTACAGAAATAAGCAGCAGAAAGCAGGAACAGTCATAAGGCAAATAAATACATTAAATCAGGTGCTTAAAATCTTTCCAAAATGAAAAAAATAGGATCTTATATTTAACTGGCAAGCCCTAAATACTGTTTTTTTAAGGAGCATCTCATTCTAATGTAAAACCCTCCCGAAGAATTGAAAAAGAGGGTCCTCTTCTCAGTTTATTCTATGAACACGATACAGCATCCACACTAAACCAGGTGAGCAAAGTGGAAGAAAAGAAAGAGCGAATCAGGAGAAAAAACCAAGCACCCGAAACAAGGGGTAACAACACCACAGCCGTCGTATAGAAAGGCAATTCACAGCGAAGAACTCGGGTTTATCCAAGGATTGCCAGTGATTTAACATTATTAATCTTTTTACTAGCATACGCTACAATAACAAATTAAAATGAAAAAACTGTGATTATCTTAATAGAAAAAATTGAAAAAAATTTACCTCTCAATTATGATAACAAGCAATAACCACTAGCAAAGTAGGAACAGCAGGAACTTATCCTAAGTCCCATAACGGGTAATTAATCAAAGCCGCACCACACATCAGTGTTAATGGGAAGGATTAAAAGACCCCCTTCTAAATGTGGATGGCCCAGAGTGTCTGCGTCATTGCTGCGTTAGTCAGTGCATTCAAGTCCTAGACAGCAAAGGCAAAAATAAAATTTTTAAAAGTGGAATTAAAAAGCATGAGAGTGGAAGGAAGAAACAGATCCTTTTCCTAATGATCAATACTTGTGTGGCTCTCGCAAAGCAATCCTGTGTCCTCTAAAGCAAGTGAAAGGTGGTGACAACTTGGCTCGAGAGGCCTTTACGAAGTCTGGGGACTTAGGAAAAAGTGATGCTAAATGCCTAAAAAAAACTTGTATGCACAGCGAAGATGTGGAAATAGTGTTCCCTGTGCATTTATGTGAAGTAAACTCTGATTTGTCATCTGGATTTTGAAAAAAAAATTATTAAAGGTAACATTTCCTAATGTATAGGATAGAGATATGCATATTAAAATATTAAGTCGGAGTAGAATGCAAAACGGTAGCTACACTATTGCGGCAACATAGTAGTTGCTTGGAAATCCATCCTGCGGCCTCCAGTGACTTTTTTTCTTTCCTTCTACATTTTGGAGTTTCCAAATTCTGCACACCTAACAGATATGGATAATTCTCCCATTGGGAAAAGTGAAATGTGCTCAAATGAAAGGCAAACCATTTGTGCATATAAATTATACACGCTTATTACCTTTTAAGTATTCTAGATGTAGGATAGAATTGGTGCCTTAACTATTTTTATAAGATCATAGACATAGAAAGGTCACATTTGAATTCAAGTTGTTTGTGGAATGGGCATCGGGCAAATTTATTTAAAATGCTGTCTTCACACTTTATTGACTAGCTGTTCTATAAAACATCCTGAGGAAAGGCTCTTTCACGTCTCTTCCGATGTGCTTGGTTCTTATCTTCCTGTGCTGCCCTGTCCCACACGGGGGACGTTAGCCACACGAGGACACCAGGCACTGGCTGGTCTGCACTGAGGTGTGCTACGCATGTAAAATACAATACAAAAAATATCAAGACAATGTACAAGAAGGAGGAGGAGGAAGAGGAGGAGGAGGAGAAAAATATCCCATTTATAAAATTTTATACCAATTACATGTTGAAATGACAGTGTTCTGCATAGGTGAGGCTAAATAAAATTAAGTAAAATTAATTCCACCGCTTTCATTATACTTCATTAAATTATGAGTACCAGAACATTTAAAATTCTCTAAGTGGTCCACAGTATGTTTCCAAAAGAGAATAGCGTTTTATAATAGGTACTAGCAACTGGAAAGTTCTCCTGAGAAGAAAGTGGGGAATGAGCACATCTAATTTGGATTTTAGCGTCCACGCTTACCACGGAATGCTGAAACTCCCCTCATTATCTTCTGAATGGCTCAGCACCAATACGGTGATTCAGAATCAAATCTGTGACCTACAACTCTCCTCTTTCCACAGAGTATTTCATGACTTTGTGGCATGTCCCCATACACTCAAGGACAAAAAATCACGGTTGTGTGAAAAGATAGGAGTTTGTTGGTTAGTTTGTTCATCGTCTAGGCAGCCTGTGAACTCTTGTTGATCGCCGAATACTATTCCAGTGGTTCTGGGGGCACAACCAATTTTCCTAGAAATGGAGCCTTGAAGTACAGTCAAGATACAGAGAAAATATAAAGTGATCAGGAGGGACAGCTGGTTCACTAGATCTCCAAGAAGGCGCTGCCACCGCCGTGTCTGGAGAGAAGCCGCCGGGACAGCACCAGCCTCCAAGATGCGATGGGGCTGTGAGCATTTTATGGATTGCTGACACGTCACAGTAATGTGCTGAATTCTGGAAATAGTCCCACTTTACACAGAGAAATAGTGTCCCTAAGGTGGTACCATAAGCAAGCTGCAGAGTCATTTTAAGCTCAGGCCACCTGCCCTCTGTAATGTCACTTCTCCAAAGCACACTTTCAAGTCACTCATTAGAGGATGACATCGGATGAGTGTCGTTCCTGCGCCGGCATTTCTCTGGCTTCCTGCAGAAGGCGCAACTCGCAGTGCTTCTTGGACAACCTCCCGCACACCCCCAGCAGTTTTCTCTGGGGCTGGAGGGACGGGTGAGCATCCTGGCAGGCGCGCAGCAGACCCTGAATTGCTCACGCCAGCCTCAAGTCCCTTGAGGGCTTCCCGTTTCCCGAAAGAATCAAACACACTCACATCTTCCACTAAAATACCCGGTTTCCCTTCAAACTCAGGCAGCCCTGCTTGTGCTCTCGCTGCAGAAATCCCCGGGCCCTGGGCAGCCAGCGGGAGAGCTGAGGCCAAAGGGTGGACGGCTGGGCCTCGCGGCCTTGTTTCTGAGGAAGCCGGGCTGAGTCCAGAGGGCAGTGATGAGCCCCGCCTCACCCATGCTCGCCCCGCCTCACCCATGCTCGCCCCGCCTCACCCATGCTCGCCCCGCCTCACCCATCCCCAGTCCTGGCGGGGGCGGATCTGACCGCTGCGGGGGAGGGCTCTGTGGGGACACCACTGTCAGGAAGATGTGCCACCCCCTGTGCCGTCCCCCAAGGATCCACGGGCTATGTGTCCAAGGAGAACGAGAAAGAGACACCTGTCTGAGGCAGAGGCCCCGGCCTGGGGCACCGCTGCTTCCCCAGACAGGGCGAGGGCTGGGGTACGGAGCGCCACCGGCACACAGTCGCTTCTCTGTGACCCAGGTGGACACAGCTCCGTGGTCGGGTCCTGCCCGTCGTGCACAGTAGATGCACGGCCCCAGCGGCCGAGAATAGTCTCCTCTTCAATAGCACGAAGGAGAAAGCATTTTCTTGCATTTTATGGCCTTTTTTCTGATTATAGAAGAAATACCTTCTCATTAAAAAATGGAAAATAAAAGATACTCTATAGTTACGCATAAAAGGCCTCATTTCTGCCTCCCGAAATAGGTTCGATCATTCCGGTGAGTCTCCCTGGCCTTCATCAGTGTGTGTGTGTGCGTACGTGTGTGCGTGTGTGTGAACAGAGCTCTTGAAATTGGGAACGCCCTGTCCATACACTTTGCAAGCTGCCTTTCAAACTTACCAAAACAAAACCAGAGCATTGCCTTTTGTCTAAATAACCTTCCACATCTGATTTTATTCATGGTGAAGACTATTTATTTTTTAACAACGAGTCCTAACTCATCTAACCAACTACCTAGTCATGGATATTTGAGATTTTATTTCCTCTTTTCAGTATTCTGCTATAAACATTGGGGTACAGTGTTCTGAATAGTGATGCACTGACTCTGTACATACGTATTTGTTCTTTCTCCAAGAGGTGGAATCACTGAAATGATATTAACTTTCTCAAAAGATTTGAAAGTCACAGTGCATGACCCATTACACACTACATTTAATAGCGTTCAGATGAGCGCACACCCTACTGCATTTTTGCAAACACAGAGCAGCGCCAAGGTTTTTGGAAGTCTGTGCTAATTTAATAGGAATATTATATTTGGTGGTTTAAATTTGCATCCTTGAATAACTTATGAGTAAACCACATACTGCATAATGATCATTTATAATTATTCTGTGAGTCATCTGCTTATGTCTGTCTATTTTTTACGACGGTATTAGACTATTGTCCCATATAACAATTCTTTTAACACTCATTTCATTAATCTATATGTAGATTAGTATACCAGCATCCCATTTTTAAAAACTGATGCCACTTTGGAATAAGAAGTTAAATCCATCTGACAGATTTTAAAGATATATATTTGCCCATCTCCTGTGTATTCCCTGATCAACACTTTAAAATGATTTTCTCACACTTCATAAAAGTAATATAATTAACATTCTATTATAGCCATAAACAAAGATGAGAACTGACATCCTCATGATGTTCCGTTGTCCTATCCAAACCTACAGTGAGTCTCTTCAGTTGAAAAGTACCAGTTTTGGCAAATTCTCCATTTCCTTTGTTTAGATTCATACACAGTGAAGGTTCTGAGGCCGCGGCCCGTCGATGGCTGCGTCCGGCACTACGTGCGTCTTCCACGTGCAAAGACAGCATTTTCCCTGCTGCGATCTCCAAATACGTGTCAACATGTAAGAAACATACTGTCTTTTGTATGTTTATATCTTATCAATCCCTTTTGCTTAACTGCCTTCATAATTCTGAGAATTTTTAGGTTGAGTGTTGTGAGTTCAAAATATAAAGGTGTACAAACTTCAAGCTGAATTTCATATTTATGTTTCATTTCTTATTGTAATGGCTGGAACTTCCAGAAAACAGCGCAGCCAAAGATACATAGTGACTGATTTTCACGGGAATGACAGTGATGTTTGCTGTGTGATGTGACAGCTTTTAGATAAATATGTATCATGTTGAAGGTTTACCCTTCAGTTTTGCGTTTTCTCATGTTTTAAATGGTTGTTGAATTTTATCAAGCAATACATCGTCCTCAAATCCAATTAAGGAATATTCTTTCACATTAAACCTACTGATGGGATGTTGTTGCCAACCCCTTTCTTGTCATTACATGATTTCTGCCACCATGAAATGTATCCAGTCGCTCCTGGCAGACGCTATTGTTACCATACTGTTACATTCTCATTAATACTTTTAGGATTTTTATAGCCACTTTTACAAGTGAGATCTTGTAGTAATGTATTTGCTTGTCTAAGTAATTTATTTGCTTCTCTTTTTTCCCCCTATTTTTGAGAAACGTTGGTAAAATGGGTAGCGGCTTTATAACCTACATCAGCAAACTACTATTCTCTACGTTCGGAAAGAAGCTCTGTGTCGCAGAAGATTCTCCTTGGAGTTTGGAGACCTGACAGGTGACATGTGCGGAGCGCCTGGCCAGGGACGCAGGTGGACGGACCGCGACAGTGACCGAGATCTGTGAGCTGGCAGCCGTCCCAGGAGGCAGGGGACTGTGGGCTGTGACCAGGCTGCCCCACCTTGATCCAGCTGAAGGGCTCATTGTGTCCCAGAAAACACTTCATCTAGTCATGAAAAAAAAAAGAAAGAAAGAAAGAAAAGAAAAGAAAAGAAAAGAGAAGAAAGAAATACTGATATTGACCAGGAATGTTTCCACCTGATATGTTTATTTTTTTCTGACCATGAGTGGGGTGAGTTGTTTTTTAATCACTATTTGTTTTTAAACTATGAATGTCTGTCCTTGTTTTTATCATTTTCCTAATTTTTCTCTAACTTCCTGATGCCTTGAAAGCAAGTTTACGCTGTGCCCGTGGTAGCACCATCGTCACTGGGGGCATAGGTTTCCGGGGCCGGGGAGGAAGGTACCACTGGCCGCGAACTACCCCTCGGAACAGGTGCACGTCGCGTTTGGTTATTTTATAAAAGTCTTGTTTTTGTTGCGTTGATTTCTGCCTCATTCATTCATTTCTCGTCGTCTTCCGGCTTCCTTACAGCTCACCCTCACTTGGGGAATCTGCGGCGCTGGGGCCGGCGGGGTCGCGCCGTCACTGTGCTTTCTCAAATGCACTTCCTCTGGTTTTTTTTCATTTTCGTTACGAAGCCCCCGCAGTAATGAAATAGAGGCCAGTGCGATGGCCCCCACCTCCCCAGCACCCTCGTTGCTCACCCCCACCCCGATTCCGCGGCGGCCCCCGACCCCCCTGCAGCTCTGGGCACCGGCTGCAGCACGCGCACCCTGGGAGCCGAGGGCTCTTTTGGAAAGCGTGAGCACGGAACCCCTGTCCCCCGACAGCTGTGCCAGACTAGTGCAGCCTCCTTAGAATTATTAATACCTACTTGTATTAAGTGTCCAGTTGTCTCACAGTTTTTTGGTTTGGTTTATTCAAACCAGGATCACAGGAATTTTGCATGTGTTACTGGGGAGGTCTCTAACGACTCTTCTTAAAAAGGAGTTGGCGCGTTCAGATACGATTTACGAATTCAGTCTTCCACGTGGAGCCATGCCGGTCTGGGACAACTGACCACAACCCCACACCATGCCCTCTGTGCCTCTGTAGTCAGGACCCCCCTCCGACCCCTAATCCCTGGAAACCACTGATCTGCTTTGGATCCGCAGTGTCGCTTTCCCTGGAACGTCAGGAAAAGTGCATTGTATGCAGCACAAGCGTCTGATCCTGCACTTCCCTTGGCGTCACGTCTTTGGGATTCGGTCGCCTTGCACCCGAGGTCCATCCCGATCACAGGCCATGATTTGGATGTGCCCAGGTTTGTCAGTCAGACAAAGTGGGTATGTGGATTGTCCCCAAGTTTGTTGCTCACCAAGAAAGCCAGTGTGCGCAATTGTGTATAGGTTTTCGTGTGGACATGCCTCTTTGTTTTTCTTGGGTAAATACCCAGCAATGAGATCACGGGGTACAGGACATGGGTGTGTTTACAAGAAACTGCCAAACTGATTTCCAAAGTGATCCTAACTTTCGCATTCCCAGCAGCAAGCTGCCCCACCTCTCCCCACGTACATGCCTCCACCTGTGTAGGGTTTCAATTACAGCTCTTCTAATGTGAAGGGGAGGGTCTCAATATGGATTTAGTCTGCATTTTCCTAATGGTAGAGAGCACTGAGCATGTCTTCATGGGCTCAGCCACCACCCATATATCCTTGCTGGCGATGTGTCTGCTCACATATTTTGCCCATCTTCTCATTATTGACTTCTAAGAATTCTTTGTATATTCCAGATATCAATTCTTTATCAGATATATGTTTTGCTAATCTATCTATGGGCTGTAACCAGGCTGCATGACCTTGTGATTTTTCTTTTCATTTTATTAAAAGTCCTTTCAATGAACAACAGGTAATTTTGATAAAGTACAATGTATCAGTACATTTTTCTTTATGGTTCAGGCTTTTGTGCCTAACTAGGAAGTCTTTCCCTAATTCAAGGCTAAAATTTTTTCCTTTTATGTTTTCTTTCAGAAGTTCCAGGGTTTTTTGTCTTGTAATCAAGTCTATAATCTATTTTCAGTTAATTTTTGTATATGATGTACGGTATTGCTTAGGGTCTCTTTGTTTATTGTAAAGATGAATTGTTCCTAAACCGTTTATTGGAAAGGCAAGCTTTCTCTATTAAATGCCTTGTAGCTTTGTCAAAAACAGATTAACCATCCATGTGTGTGTCTATTTCTGGAAGGTCTGTTACTATGTCTATTGATCTTTCTTCCTATGGGTTTGCCAATTATATAACACCTCCATTCCTGTAGCTTTATCGTAAGCATTCAAATCAGTTATGTATGATTCCTCAGCATTTTTGTTCAAAACTACGGTGGCTGTTCTGCTTTCTCCAGCTTCCCAGATAGAGCCAGCTTGCCGATTTCAACACACAGGGATTTTGTTTAGGATGACATACACTATAGATCAATTTGGAGAGAACTGATATCTTAACGTCATGGAGTCTTCTCGCCCATTAATATAAAATATCTCTCCATTTATTAATGTCCTTGATTTCTCCAATCAATGTCTCATGGTTTTCAGGACCGATGTTTTGTTAGGATAACCTGTAAATATTTCATGGTTTGAGTGTTTTAATGATACTGCTATGTTATTTTAATTTCCAATTGTTCATCAGCAGTACTACAGGAATACAATTGAATTTTCACATGAACCTTGTGTCCAGAAACTTGCTAAGCTCACTCAGGAGAACTAGTAGCTTTTCGTAGACTCTTTGGGATAGTCGTAGGACAATCATTTTGTCTGTATACTGTTGGCACTTTGTATGTTTTCCTTCTGCCTTATTGCATTGCCTCCACCCAGAAGTTAGGACTTCTAGCAAAATTTCGCACAGGAACAGGAAGAGCACAAACACTTGCCTTCTTTGAGGAAAAAACATCAGACATTCACTACTAAATACAACACTGGCTGTGACTCTTTGAAGGTTGTCCTTTCTTAGTTGGAAGACATTCCCTTTAATTCCTAGTTGACTTGAGGGCACCTGGGGGCTCAGTTGGTTAAGTGTCTGCCTTTGGCTCAGGTCATGATCCCAGGGTCCTGAGATCAATCTCCATACCTTGCTCCCAGCTCAGTGGGAGCCTGCTTCTCCCTCTCCCTCTGCCACTCCCCCTGCTTCTCCCTCTCCCTCTGCCCCCACCCCTGCTCCTACTCCGTCTTGCTCTCTCTCAAATAAATAATTTAAAAATCTTACCAAAAAAATTCTTAGTTGACTTAGAGCTTCATTTGTTATTTTTTAAATCTGAATAGATGTTGAGTTTGACGAATGCATTTTCTGCATCTATTGAAATGATCATATTGCTTTTCTTCTTTATCTTTTTGATAAAGTAAATAACATTGATTTGCTAATGTGGACCCAGCATTGATTTCCTAGAAAGAGCCCTGCTTGGTCATGATGTATTATCAGTTTTATATATTGTTACCATCATGTTGAAGGCATCTGCATCTCGGTTTATGAAGTATATTGGTCTGTAATTGTCTCTTTGCACTCGTTGGTTTTCAAATCAGAGGAATGGTGAGTGAACGAATGAATAATGAATGAATAAGTAAATTAATATCGGGCATTGTTATTCCTCCTTTTATTTTCAAACAAGTTTACTTAAATTTGGTATCATTTCTTCCTTAAATATTTGGTAGAACTCCACTGATGCTGTCTGGGTCTGGAGTGTTCTCTCTCGGAAAGATTAAAATTAAGAATTCAATATTTCTGACATATATGGTTCTATTGTGTTTTCTACTTGTTGAGTGAGCACAGGTAGCTGTGACTCACAAATTATTTGTCTCCGTCATCTAAGCTGTTGAGCTTATTGTTAGGAAGTAGTAATATTTTCCTGTTTCATTTTTATAATGAGATCTATAGTGACATTTCTCATCTGATTCCTGATATTAATAATTGGTGTTGTCCCTCTTTTTTCATTTTTTAGGTAGGCTCCACGCCCAGTGTAGAGCCGAGTGTGGGCTGTGAACTCACAACCCTGCGATCAAGACCTGAGCAGAGACGGAGTCAGATGCTCACCTGACTGAGCCACACAGGTGCCCCTCTTTTTCCTCTTATTCTCTGTAGCCAGGGGTTCGTCAGTGGTCGTCAGTGGTCGGACCATTTGAGAAAGAAAGGGAGAAGGAAAAGGAGGGGGAGGAAGCAGGAAAGGGAGGAAGAAAGTGGTTTCATTGATTTTCTCTGTATTTTCCTGTTTCCCGTTTCTTTGACGTCTGCTCTTTCAACACTATTTTTTCCGTCTGCTAGTTGCAGGTAAATTAGCTCTCTCTCCTTTCTAGATTTTTAAGGTGGAAGCTTTAGATCATTGATTTCAGACCTTTCTTCATTTTTCTTCTCTTGATGAGAAAATATAGGTCTGGCTCCTGAGCCACTGTAAAGCGCATGACGCAGCATTGCTGACTGTAGTTGTGCCTCCGACCCCCGAAGGCCGCATCTGCCAACCGCAGGTTTGTACACTTGGACCAACATCGGCCCAACCCCCACTCCAACCTTGGTGACAGCAATTTCCTCTTTCTCTGAGTTCAGCTTTGATAGATCCTGCGTGGAAGTGAGGTCAGACAGTACTTGTCTTTCTGCATCTGACTTACCTCACTGAACAGAATGCGCTCAGGGTCTGTCGTGTTGTCAGGAAGGACAGGATTCTTTTCTTTCTCCCGGCCGAGTGCTACTGCGTGAGTGTATTAGAGTGTATTACCACCTGCTTGTCCATGAGGGACAACACAGACCCTGAGACTGGTTCTGTGCCGTGGCTAGTGTGAATAACGCCGCAGTAAACACGGGAGCGCAGGTATCGCCTCGAGGTCAGGACTGCAGTTCACGTGACTGTATGCCCACAAGTGGACGGCTGGATCATAGGGTAGTTCTACCTTTAATTGTAGGGTTGAGCTCTAGACGGTTTTGCTCCGTGGCTGCACCAATGACACCCCCACCGAGAGTGCTTGTCTTTCGGATCATGGTCATTCTGACAGGTGCGAGGTGACGGCTCATCGTGGGCTCGATCTGCATTTCCCAGATGCCGAGTGATGGTGAGCACGTCTGTTGGTCATCTGCGTGTCTTCTTTGGAAAAATGTCTAATTTAGTTCCTCTGCACATTTTTAAAATAGATGGCTTGTTGTTGTTGTTACTGACTTAGGAGTTCTTCATATATTTTGGATATTAACCCCTTAACCGAGGTCTGGTTTGCAAATATTTGTTCTCATTCTATAGGTTGCTGTATTGCTTTCTCCTCCTCCTCCTCCTCCTCCTTCTTTTGCTATGCAGAATCTTTGAAGTTTCATGTAGTCTCACTTTTTAATTTTTGCTTTTGTTGCTCATGTTTTTGGTGTTGTATCCAAAAGCTTGTTGCCAAGACCATCATCGAGGAGTTTTTTCTTTGTTTTCATCAAGGGGTTTCACAGTTTGAGGCCTCATGCTCAAGTCTTTTCCGTTTTTGAGCGTTGTAAAACAGAGGTCCGATTTTATCTTTTCAATTGACTATAGCTGACATACAGCATTAGAATAGTTTCAGATATAAGACAGAGTAATTCACATTTATATATTATGAAATTTCACTTTTCTGCCTGTTTATATATTATGAAATTTTCACTTTTCCCAGCGCCATTTATTGAAGAGACTATCTCTTCCTCACTAATATTCTTGCTCCCTCGTCAAATGCTAGTTTACCATATATGCAAGAGTTCGTTTGGGGGCTTTCCAAAGTCCATTTTGATGCCAGTACCGTGCCGTTGTGATTACTGTAGCTTGTATTATAGTTTGAAATCAGGACCTGTGGTGCCTCCAGGTTTGTTCTTTCTTTCTCAGGACTGCTTGGCCAGTCAGGGTCTTTCCTGGTTCCATAAATATTTTAGGATCTTTTCTATTTCTGTGGAAAATGCCATTGGAATTTTGATGGACGTTGCACTGAATCTGTGTAAGGCTTTGGGTAGTGTGGACATTTTAACAATATTAATTCTTCTGATCCATGAACACAGATGCATGTTTTCCCATTTGTGTGTCTTCTCCAATCTCTTCCATCAAAGTCCTGTAGTTTCCAGAGTACGGATCTTTCATTTCTTTGGTTAAACTTATTTCTAAGTATTTTATGTTTTTTGTTTTGTTTTGTTTTGTTTGCTATAGTGAAAAGCAATCATGATTTCCTTATTTCTTTTTTTCATATATTATAGGAAATAGAAGAGCGGCTGATTCTGTTGATTTTTTATCCTGTGACGTTACTGAATTTATTGATTAGTTCCAACAGATTTTGGCTTAGTCCTTAGGATTTTCTCTGTATAAGATCACCTCATCTGCAAATAAAGACAATTTTACTCCTTGCTTTACGACCTGGGTGTTTTTTCTTTCCTCGTGCCTGATGGTTCCAGCTACGACATCCAGAACTATGTTGGATAGCAGCGGTGAGAGCTGCCACCTTTGTTTTGTTCCTGATCTTAGGGGAAAAGCCTTCAGCCTTTCACTCCGGAGTGTGGCGTTTGCTGCTGGTTGGTCACACAGGCCTTAATTATGTTGAGGGGTGTTCCTTCTGTCCTCTGCTCATCCAGCCCTTTGGTCGTGAGAGGACGTTGTATGTTGTGCTTCTCCTGCCCCTGTTAGGAGGGTCACAGGTTTCCGTTCTTCCGTCTCTTCACTGGACGCATCGTACTTACCACTCGGCGGACGTGGAACCATCCTTGTGTCCCAGCGACGGATCCTGCTTGACTGTGGCGTCCGCTTCCTCCTTTGATGTGTTGAATTCAATTTGCTAGTATTTTGTTGAGAATGTCTTGTTTTTCAATATAGGAGTTTTAATGCTATACATTTCTGTCCAAATATGGCTTAAGCTATGTTTCACAGGCAGTTTTAAAATTGACTTTCACTTACATTCGATTCTAAATATTTTTAAATTTCCTCTCACTTCCTCTTTCAGCTACACATTACTTGTCAGGTTTTCATTTAATTTCCAGATATTTGAAAATTCTCTGGACTTCTTTTCAGGTAGGGACCCCCAAATTAATGATATTGTGGCAGAAGAACAAATTTTATATCTTTTATTATTTACTTAAAAGCTGTTGACTTGTTTTCTGGCTAAGAGTATGATTGACCTAGGTGCATCCCCCATATGCACACAAAAAACACACATGCCGCCGGTAGGGAGAGCGTTCTATAAGTGTTCGTTGACCCGAGTTGGTGGACAGTGTTGTGTAAGTGTGCTCCGTGTCACTGATTCTTGTCCTTCCTGCTCTGTGGAATCCTGAGTGATGACTGCCAGCATCTCCAACTGCCCTCGTGTCTCTTTTTGTTCAATTCAACCCATCCTTGTTTCGGGCATATGGAAGTTCTCTCACAGATGCAGACGCATCTGTTAGCATTGTTATGCCTCCTCGTATGCTCTTAAGTATGTTTTGGTGGTTATGGCAATAGTTCATGTTCTGAATTCCAATCTGCCTAATACGAATACCCCACCTACTTCTGATCTGTATTTGCTGTGTATTTTCTATGTTCTTACTTTTATCTATTCTACTTCTGTATTTTTTAAATGAGTTTCTTTTTATTTAAGATTTTATTTATTTATTTGACAGAGAGAATGAGCACAGGTAGGCAGAGTGGCTGGCAGAGAGAGAGGGAGAAGCAGGCTTCCTCCCAAGGAGGGAGCCCCAAATGGGGTTCAACCCCAGGACCCTGAGATCATGACTTGAGCCGAAAGCAGAGGCTGAACCCACTGAGCCACCCAGGCACCCTTTCAATGATTTTCTTGAGAAAATCATATATTTGAGGATGAATATCTGCCTTTAATTGGGGAGCTTAAACCTTTGTACTTAAATCTACCATCTTGTGGTTGCTATTTTTTAAAAAGATTGTATTTACTTATTTGACAGACAGAGATCACAAGCAGGCAGAGAGGCAGGCAGAGAGAGAGAGAGGAGGAAGCAGGCTCGCTGCTGAGCAGAAAGCCCGATGTGGGGCTCGATCCCAGAACCCTGAGATCATGACTTGAGCCAAAGGCAGAGGCTTTAACCCACTGAGCCACCCAGGTGCTCGTGGTTGCTATTTTTTAAAATATTTGTTCCATCTGTACTTTGATCCTTTTCTTTCATTTCCAGCCTGCTTTTGTGTCATTTGTTATTATTCTAATTTTATCTCCACTATTGTTTTATTAGTTACAACTTTTTAATAATTTTAAGAGTTCACTCTATGCTTTGTAATATGTACTGACTTTATCAGAATTCACCTCCAAATAATATTATAAAACTTACTCTATGGTTTAATAGCCTTGCAGCTCCATACTTCCTGTTCCTCCTTCCATCATTTGTGGTTACTGACATATATTTTAATTTTTACTTGGAGATACACATCTATTATTTCACTACTGCTTATTCCTTATACAGTTAGTTATCTTTTGGAGCAATTAAAAAAGGACAACTTACGTTTACCTTACCGTAGCTTATCTCTAGAACTCTGTGTTTATTCTTGCACAGTTAGCTTCTCCCTCCTATTATATAACTTCTGCTTGATAAACTTCCTTATAATTTCTTGAATACAGGCTGACAATGAATTCTCTTCAGCTTTAGTTTGTTTGGAAAAAATATTTATTTCACCTTATTTTTGAGTGCTGTTTTTGTTGCTAAGATATTTTTATTTCAGTCTTTTAAAAATGTCCTTTGGTGCCTTCTTGCTTCTATAGGTTCTGACAGTAAAACTCTTGCAATTTTAAGATTTGTTTCTATATATGTGGTGTGTTTTTTTTCCTTTAGTTGTCTTCAAGATTTATTTTTAATCTTTGAATCTGAAATTTGAATATGATTTGTCTAGTTTTCAGTCCTGGGAGCTTGCTGAATTTGGAGTCATGTTTTGATCAGTTTCGTAATTTTTTTTTATCGCTTCTGGTCATTATTTCTTCAAATATTTTTTATGCCATATTTTCTCTCCTTCTCAGACTTCAATTATATGTATATTAAACCATTTGTTATAAATGTCATAGTACTGAGAAAGTATCCTCTATTTTTTTCACCTGTTTTATCTTTGTGTTACAATTTCAGCAATTTCTAATGACCTATCTTAAGTTCACTCATCCCTTCCTTGGATGTATCACATCTACTCATGAATCCATTGAAGTAATTCTTAATTTCTCATACCATGCCTTTTTCAGATTGATTTTTTCTTATATTTTCCATATCTGTGATGAAATTCTCCATCTATTTATGTAGTTTTCCCTCCTTTCCTATTAATTCATGAAGATATTAATCATAGTAATTCAATGTCTCTATCTGATAGTTCAGTATCTGTGTCATCTGAGGATCTGGTTCTGTTGCTTATTTTATCTCTTGATTATGGTTTATCATCTCTTGCTTTGTTTGTGTGTCTTATAACTTTTTAGTTGAATGCCATACATGATGAGTAGAACAATAGAGGGTGCAATGAATAGGACTTACTCCTAAAAATGGGCACCCCTTTTCTTCTGTGAAGCTGCTAGTAAAAGATGTATGTCCATATATTTGAGTGTTGACCTGGATTTGGACTTCATTGCTGCAGTAGCCTGTAACACCCTAGAGGCTTCAAACCCCTTTAATGATGACTTCTGCTTGGGGAAGTTCTGGGGTATCTGACAGACTTTCTTAATATTTGTGCTCACCTCCTTCAGTTTACAGCCACCCTCCTATTTCTGCGTCACAAGTAAGGGTCACTCTCCGTGTCTTGCCCTGCAACACCAGCAAATGGCTGTTGCTCTCATTCATCTGCTTAGTGGACAGCAGGCCTGGTCCAGTCTCAGACCCAGATAACCTTCTTATCGAGGCTTTAAGTATAAGAATTTCCTAATGTTTCTGCTTCTTTTAAAAAAGTTGAGGGATTTTGAGTTTGTGCTCATGTTTCTCATTTCTCTTCTCCCCAGTTATATCAGTAAATTTTGGGGTTGTCCATTCAGATTATAATTATTATTGTAATTCCTTCTCATCAAGAATATTGCTTAGAATTATTCACCTACTCCTGTAACGAAATTAAAAAGTATTCTATGTGACTGGCAGATTATTTATAACTACAGATATTCTGAAGCCTGACTAGCCCCATTCTTAGTTTTTGCTTTAGATTAATTTCTCAGTTGGTGGAGGAAATTAAAGAGAGACTATACATTTTTATGATATAAACTTTTCCCAAATTTCTCATATTCTATAAAAGGATTCTAAAGTGTCATGATTTTCTAAAGTGTTGGTGCTGTCCTGATTTGGAAATCAGAGGAAATGTAAGATCAAGTCTGCTTTTTAAAATTTAACTGGTGACTGCTTGAGAAAAGAGGACCAGCACATCCCACATAACCATATAAAAGTAGACAAAGTCAAAACATAAATGGAACAGCAAAAGAATAAAAACAGATTAAAAGAAAGGACTTACAGAGAACACACTGATGGTCACCAGAGGGGTGGGGGGAATGGGTTAACAGGTGATGGGGTTAAAGGGGTGCACTTGTCCTTAGAACACCAGGTGCTGTAGGGAAGCATTGAATCACTACATTGTACACCTGAAACTAATATTATACTGTATGTTAAATTACACTAAAATAAAAACTTTAAAAATAATAAAAATAAAGGAATTACAAGATACCATTAGAAACAAGATACAATAATATAACAGAAGAAATAAAAAAAACAGGAAATCAGACATAAATATGCTCAACTACATCTTTAAAAGGCAAAGGCAGAGACTGTGCCTTTCAATAGTGAACCTGAGCTTAAAACAAAAGACGAGGCAAAACCCACAGGAGAAACAACGCGGAGATGTAGCATAATGCAGCCAGAAGAAAAATAACATTCCCTGGAGAATTTGAGGCAAAAACTTTGGTGTGACAAAGCTGATCTGTTGCTCATTTGAGAACATGTTTCCCTTACTGATGCATGTGTCTGACTTCCCTGTTGGAATACATTTCTTCAATCACAGACTTTTGTCCTCATAATTCTCAAAAGCTCCCCCACCAACTAACGGTGTCTGGTGCTGAAGAATGACATGAAGCTACGTCTGCTTCTGGGTCAAGCAGTGCCTCTCCCTCTCATGCATACAGTTCATCAGGACATAGTGGGTAAGACACATGGCGCAGCCACACTGCACACCCCTGCTGCTCTTGGTGTTGCATGGAGGCCGGAGACAAATCGATGTGCTGTTTGCTTTCTATTTTACGTATCACCTCATCTCATCATCCTCATCTCTTGTTCCAGAAACGCATGCTTGAGACTCTTCCTGCATTGTCTTCCATCATTACATCCAGAATCAGCTCTTCTCTTTAAGGATTTTAATTGCCAGCGTTCAAAAGTTCCCTTGCATTCTCTTCTCGCATCTGAGTATCTTTCTGCATGACTTTGCATCTTGGCTGCTCTCTTTTGATCTTATTTTTTGCTGCTTTTCTATAACACTCTTTTTTTTTTCTAATAAGGTAAACCGAATGTTAATTTATCCAAAATATTTATCAGTTCCCATGCAAGAACCTGTTCCTAGGTTTGTTTCTCTTCCACATCTTTTGAATAAAAGAATATTTTATGGAGCAGAATATTAGGCTCCCCACCCCATCTTCCATCAGCTTTCTCTCTCTCTCTCTCTCTCACTGGTCATCTTTGAATGAGGTCAGTTTGACTTTTTTTCCACCAAGGTGTTGGAAGAATCAGGTTCTTTGATTTTAAGCTAAAGGGCAAGGTTGTACAGACAACTTTTAGACAAATCTCCACGTTACACCAAACTACTATTTCATACATCTTTACTGGACAGAACCTCCCTTTGCTTGATACTCTGAATCTAAGTAATTTTCTTTCTGAGCACCTTGAGGGACCCAGAAGTTCTCATTTTTACAAGTACGGAACAGAGATTCCAGAGGAAGCATGGCTCCCACACTGGCCCTGTCTCCTCTTCTGCTTGCTATCATCCTTGTGTCCTAAGATGTGGAAAGATGGGCTCCCCGCCTGCTGCATGAGAGAAAGGGGATGTCGGTGGAAGAGAGAAAGCAAAGACACCTACCTAAGTGTGGGGGAGCTCCTCAAGAGAAGAGTGTGTCTGTGCGGGCGGCCCACTGACTCTCCTCCCCAGCAGTCTTGCCTTGAATCAATTTCCTAGATCTGGGAATGAATGAGTCCTGGCTTATTTCTCAATTCAACCCATTCACACTGTAATTAGGGATAATTCCTTAAAAAGCCGCTAAATTATTCATTAGAGACTTAAGTTTCTAGTACAGCTGTAACTTTGCATATTTTTAAAATGCTTGGATTTACTTTTCAATGAGAAAAATGCTCTGTCTTCTCTGCGTCTGCTTCACTTTGCTGAAGGAACGACGGATTCCGAGCCAAGGAAAGCGGGAAGATCCCACAGCGCCCTGTGGAGAGCCGGGGCTTCACACCACCCAGTCCAGTGGGACCCTGGGGCTCACGACTGCTGCCCCTTCCTTGCTCCCTGCCCCTCTCTGTCTTCTTCTGTGGTGTGGCCACACTCAGCCACGTGTGATGACCAGACACATTTCTCATGTGTTTGTCTCTTGGCACATTCTATGCCCTTCGTTTGGAACCCCATTCCCTCTCCTGCCCTATCCAAGCTCTGCTAAGTCTTGGAGATGTGTGTCAGGTGTCATCACCTCCCCGCCGGGGGTGGGCCCTCTCCTGATGATCCCCATCCCGAGACCTCCTCAAAGGTCCACAGTGAGCATACAAGATCCATGTCGCATGATCTCATCTTCTGACTTGCCTGTTCCCCACTGGAGCATGACCTCCTTCCCAGCACCCTGCATGGCCGGCAGGAGCGTGGTCCAGGGAGTGAAGCAAGAGTATGATATTAACCATTCGGTTCCAGGATGGAAAGCAGCCAATGTGCTTCTCTCAGATTTGCATATGATGGCAGAGCGGCCCTAGTACCTTCAATATAAGTGAGTCTAATACAGATCAAAATGAAGTAAGGTCCTTTATAATATTTATTAGGCTTCAGATGACTTATCTAAATTCACAGCTATGCTAATATTACATGAGACCCTGTTGCTGTGCACTCAGCTACCCAACAACACATCAGGTTGTGAGATATTAACACAAGTCTCCAAGGCCACCCAACACCGCCATCCCTGCCTGTTTCAACGTCTAATCCAGTTCAATGAACGGCGCAATTAGTCAAACAAAGCTGCTATCTATGTCTTATCTTTGGAGCTCATGGCACATATTGACCTTGTCCTGCATACAAAACATGACTCCCAAAGTGATTGTTACACAAAATTACTACCCACCCAAGAAAGGAAAATGAGCTTCGCTCACTAGACCTATTTAAAATGAGGGGGTTTGACTCATTCTTCTGTTTCTTTCGGAGTTCTGATGGTGTTCCTTTGATTAATTGAAATCAGATCAATAAAACATATCTATCATATAAAACCATTGACTTACAAATAGAACAGTGTATAACAAGGTTGATGAACTTAAAAATCAACTATATGTCATATTTGTACATGATATATTAATAGAAGATATGCAATGTTTTATATTTTAAATGTATAACTATATAACAAAAATAAATGTAATATCTAAATTTATTGATCTATAATAGGATAAAAAATTTAATAGCAATTTTTGAAAGAGAGAGAGAGAAAGATCCTGAGTGGGTGAGTAGGTGGTGGGGGTGGGAGAGGGCAGAGAGAGGGAGAATCCTAAGCAGTTTCTGTGCCCAGCAGGGGGCCTGACCCAGTGCTTGATCTTATGACCCCAAGATCGTGAACTGAGCTGAGATCAAGAGCCCACTCACTGCTCAAGCAGCTGGGCTGCCCAAGCGCCCCTTCATGATTACTTTTACCAGTATTCCGGAACTTGACCTGTAACATGGTTCAGTGCATTTTTATTTTCTTAACTCTGGTGAACCTACAATGACGTCTTTGTTAGCTGACCTGGAGCTGACTTTGCCTTCTGCAGTTACGAGCTCTCTTCCCCGCTTCTCTGTTAAGCAGTTAGTAACACACAATCCACCCCTTCAATACCTTGTTTGTACACAGGGCATTTAACACCTGCTTTCCACAACAGTAGTTCCTAAAGATTCTGAAATTTATTTAAAAATTCAAAATTTTCACAAAGTTTGAAAACTCCCATCTCAAACACATGTATTTAACTGTTATTAAATTACCTCTAGGGACAGACACATTTCTCTCCAAAAGACAAGTAAAAATGTAAGTCTTATATTCTTATGGGTTATAAGTTCAAAAACAAAAACAAACAAAACCAGGGGAAAACAGAAGCAGAGATTTTTCAGATAGTGGACCAGGTCAGAGTGATTATTCTATTATCAACCATTCTATTATCAACTAGAACATGCCCTTTAAAATAAAGTAGTCAAAAGTCAAAGGTAAAATGAACATAAATCTGCTTTAAATAAAGTATGAGATTTTGGCCACACAATAAATAATATCCATACGAGAGAAAATCTGTTAGTTGCCACGAGCATCCTTAACTATGTATTTAACACGTTCATAGTAAAGGTTTTCTTTTTTTAAGATTTATTTATGTATTTATTTATTTGACAGCAAGAGACACAGTGAGAGAGGGAGCACAAGCAGGGGCAGTGGGAGAGGGAGAATGTGCTTCCTGCGGAGCACGGAGCCCAATGTAGGGCTCATCACAGGACCCTGGGATCATGACCTGAGCCAAGGGCAGACTCTTGACGACTGAGCCCCCCGGGTGTCCCCACAGTAAGGGTTTTCTAAAAAGAGGAGCAGGTATACCGAGAAATGTCTCTGTGATACTCAAGGATGGTACGTGAGCCATCTGAAGTCATGGAGTCTTTACGTGATACGTGTAATCTGATCATCCTGTATGGTCATTGAATTAAATAGGAAACAGGACCATCTTAGCCTAAAATGTTTATAAATGTATGCGTGATATGTATGCAGATTTTAATGACTCAGTAATGCACCACTGCAAGGACAGAAGGCAAGTTTCAGTCAAGAACTATCAAAGCCTGTGACAAACACAAATAGTTGAGCTGTTCCTCCTGATTTATTACTAAACAAGGTCTCTTCCAAACTAGAACATGCAAGGTAGGCAGAGGGAGAAGGAGATAAATACATGTCCTAAACTGGCACGGTGTTATCCACAGGAACACATCCTTGTTACTGAATTTTACAGACGCACATTGAGAAAAGCTTGGTAGGTAGGAGATTACAGGAAGATAATGTAATTCTGAAGTCATAAAATATTCCATAATGGAAGGCGTTGCAAGATCATCTTGGCATGGACAACGCTTGCTTTTATACTATGATCTATGTTAAGGTGATTTTAAAAATCAATTTAAAAATTCATAAGATGATTTTATTCTCCTGTTGCTACATAGGTTTATTATATAATCTTTCATCCAGAGATTATTTCATGAGAGTCTGTTCCAGGACAAATGTTCTTTCAGGCCACTAGGCTCCAAAGATAGAACAAAATCCATCTTCCAAACAGTGTATTTTTATAGGTCCTTCCCAATATCACCCCCAGCATGCAGGCAAAACTCACAAACATCTTTCAGGTGCCCCCGTCCTGCAGACCAGGGAGCTTGGCTACATGAGCCCTATGCCACACGAGGAATGTGCAGGCAATGACCTGTCTGATCCATTAGTAGTCCTATTAAGAGCAGAAGACTCAGCCCGAGCCTGAAATCTGAGCACTGAGAACTGGGGTTCTCTCAAAATCCCCCCAGCCATACCTTGATCTTAAAAACAGATTCCACAGTCTAAAAACACAACGAATAAACTACTCAACACCCAATTTCTTTATAAAAAAAAATCATGTTCATGAAAAAAAGTTACAACATGAAATAATCATTTTGCTAAAATGACAAATATAGTTTTCATACCTAAAACTAACTTGTGACTAAAGCAGAAACAAAAAATAATATGTATTTGGGGCACCAACCTGGTATTAGCTGAGGTGCTAGCAGCCCCGTGGGAAGAGGCCAGGAGGCAGGAGCTGGTCTGGATAGAGACAGGGCGACTTGGTTCGCCAACAGATGAGGCTTTTCATGCCCACGGAACAACCTTGACTCCTCAGGATATATCCACGTTGAGTCCAGAGCAAAGGAATTATTAAAAAAGATCTGTCCAAAAATAAAGCGAGCATAACACGTAAGAAAAGACACATGATAAAAGCTAAACCCTGCTGTAAAATAGTTCTCTTTCTGACATGGATCAAATACTGGGGATTCTGCAAGTGGGACCCTCTAAAGGCATCATCCTAAACCCTGAAGATCCATGGTGCCGACAACGGTCACCTTCTAGATGAAGTCTCCTGGGCTACTCTTCTACCACTGACGTGCTTAATTGAGCCTAGCGGCCAGTCTACAAATGGAAGAATCCCTCAGTGAGGTAAACAGTGTGCCGTGGGAAAGTCACCATATTACTTGTCTTTAGTTTTCAAGTAAACACAGTGTGGCACTTAAATTTGAATCCAAAAGCTAACATAAATCATCAGAAAGATGAACACTTAAAGCAGTAACAGCAAGAAAAACCTCATAAAATTTGTACTTAAAGTATACAATGTTTAAGACTATATTTTGATCAATGCTTACAGATCTAAAAACTGAAAAAAAATTTTTCAAGTGGATTCTGATTCAGAAGTAGAAACTTTTCATGGCTCCACGGAATCCAGATTTTTCAGTTAAAACAAAAGAACCCCCCACCTCTGCTGGTGTTTTTGAACAGATTGACCTTATTCTGAAAAGATTTATCTCTAGACCTAGATATTGCAATTAGAAAACACACAATGTTTTCTGCTGTTATGGAAATGCCCAACAAATTAATAATTAATGGCCCATTCATCTAATTAAACTACTTGCATATTACCTTACAATTGGGTATCCTTTTTTCTATCCAACTTTTCCCAACAGGAGGTGGAAGGGCAGACGGGCAGATGTGTGGGAAAACGGGCACCAGCTCCACAGTGGGAGAGGGAGAGAGTCCTATGGACGGAGAATGGCCACCGCACAGCCACTGAAACCCAAGAAAACACAAGGGAGTGCTTGTTAGCCTAGACCTATCAACTACTTTGTACCACAAGATGTTAAAGCATAGCTGCTTTAAGAAAATAATTTTAAAATATATGTATTCGATTAGGAGAGAAATTCCTCCTTTCAAGAGTGAAGAAAAACCATAAATAATCACAAATTTTCAAAATGTATTAAAGCTTTCATATTGGAATCATCACAAAGCATCACCAACATTGCATTCTTCGATACTGGGAAAGAATTTCTAAGCACAAAGCCATGAGAATATGGTAAGAAATGGGTTTCTACCCTAAGATAATGAGAAACCACAATGGAGAGATGAAATGCTGGGTATTCCTTCTATAATTCTGGAATTCTTTTCACAAGCAAGTAGGAAGCTCTATTTTATGATAATGCTTTCAACACAAATTCTTGTATTAATTATAATTATCATTTAAAAACCAACACAGCTAATAGTTTCAAAATAAAATTAGCTCAGGGGTTAGGATTCAAAGTTTCCCAAGGTTCACAAATGCAAATACACTCCAAGGCAGAGAAAATATAAGTGAGCTTATCAGACAACTGAAGATCCTGATGCACAGAACAGAACAGCAACATCGGAGGGGGAGCAGACATTTAGGAGACAGTCTCTCTAATTTAAATAACTGAGTCGTCATCAGTGGAGAACTAATAAGATTATTGTTTGATGGTACGGAACACTTTGATATTTATTTGTTTTAAAATTGTAGAAGCTTCTTTGATCTTCCTGTTAATGTGAAAATATTCTTCTGGCTCTAAATATTGTTATTGAACAGAAAATATGTAGCATAAAATATTTAAGAGATAAGTTTTTTTAGATTTTTCTGTTTAAATACACACAACACACACACACACACACACACACACACACACACACACACACACACAAATGCAGTGTTCCCTACTGAAAAAAAAACTGTAGTTCCTTGACGTTATATACCTCTAGTGGTAGGACTCTGATATAACAACCTTTTCAAAACACGGAAAAAGCTACCGGCGTTTATTCGATAAAACCCAATACGAACTGCATCACATATCAGAACGTGATACCCGGCACCTTATATGTGATGTATCCTTAAGTCTGAAGACCAATTTAGGAGGAGTTTAACAACATTTTTTAGAAAAGCTCACGAGATAATATTGGAATTAAATTAATTAAATGCTGTATTCTAACACACCACTCATTTGAATATGCTAATGAGGACAATCTTGGGAATAAAATACATGTTATTCCCTGATTTAAATGCATCTGCATGTTAGACAGCAAACAATGGGTCTTGCCAAAACCAGCCTGCCCTGCTCTGTTGCACCATTAATCAAAGGTACAGTCACTTTTTCTTTTTAATTCCACGTTTTAAACCCCAAACTCTTCTAGAGTGCAATATGGCATTAGCTAATTTAGTGGACTCAGGCTGACCTAGGTGGAAGGGAAAATCGCCAGCAATATTTCTCAGTATTAAAGACAGGATTTCCTTGCCGGCTCCCATTGGTTTGAATTCTCTTAAGCATTGTCCTGAGTCTATTGTAAAATTTAAAAAAAAAAAGAAAGAAAGAAAGAAAAAGAAAAAAAGAGGGGGGGAAGCCCAGATCAGAATCAGAAATAGCTATTGATTCCCAGCTTGCTTTTCAAGTCTGGCAGAGACTGTAAAAGTATTAACTTCTCGGCGATACGTCAGCCACAGAACGCGGCTGCAACGCGGGGCTCCAGCGGCCGCTACTTCAGCACCGCGCTCTGGACAGCGACCCCGGCCCCCGCGAAAGTTGCGGCCAGGGCGGTCCCAGCTCCCGCCCGGGGCGCGGAGTCCCCGGCGCCGGCCCGGGGCCGCGAGGACGTGCGGCCGAAACTGCCGGGAGGCAGAGCGGGACGTCGAAGCATGAACTTTGTTGCCGATGCATGGCTGCCAGGCTGCGCCCTGATGGCTCGAGGAGCCGAGCACCGCCGCGGGGAGGGCAGGGCGCGAGCCGCAGGGCCAGGGCCGCCCGGGGGGCCACGCGAGGGCCGCGCCCAGGGGATGGAGCGGGGCTGGGGGGGCAGCCGGCGACCCCCCCCACGGGATCCCGGGGCCGGGGACACGTTACCTGCCCGTGGAGCAAGGGGTAGTGGTGCACGGAGGCGGCGGCGGCGGCGGCGTGGTCTGGCGCAGAGGGCAGCGGCAGCAGCGGCAGCAGGGGCTCGCCGGGGGCTTGCCAGCCGGGCAGCCCCGGGAGCAGCGGGCCGGCGGGGGGCTGCGCCGAGGCGAGCAGCACGGGCGGGGGCGCGACCCCGGCGCCCAGCCGGAGCAGCCCGGCCGAGCCGGGAACCATCCAAACCCAGGGCGGCGGCGGCGGCGGCGGGTCTGCATTCATCGGCCAGAGGAGAGGCTGCCGCCGCCGGGGCTGCTGCTGCAGCTGCCGCCGCCGCCGCTGGAGCCTGGCGCCCACCAGCATCCTGCATCCCCGCGCGGGCGGCGGC
The DNA here is from genome assembly GCF_964662115.1 of Mustela nivalis. NCBI lineage: Eukaryota > Metazoa > Chordata > Mammalia > Carnivora > Mustelidae > Mustela > Mustela nivalis. Next base: position 185,543,243 of record NC_139021.1, read on the forward strand.
GGCGGGGGCGGCGGGGGCGGCGGGCGCCCGAGGTGCGGGCCGGCGGCGGCGCGGGCTCCGGAGCCAACTCACTTGGTTCCGCGGCGCGGCCGCTCGCTCCGCCCCTGCCCCGCGCGGGGAGCCCCTCCTCCCGCCCGCCGCCCGCCCCTCCGAGCGCCGCCCGCCCGCGCCGCCGCCGCCGCCTCCCCGGCCGGGCCGGGCCCGCGCGCCCCCCGACTCCGGGCGGCCGCTGTCCGCTGCTCCCTCCTCCCGCGGCCGCCGGGCGCCCGCCGCCCCCAGCCCCAGCCCGGACCCCAGCGGCGGCGCGGGCGGGCGGCTCCGGGGCGCGGGCGCGCGGGCCGGGATCCCGCGGATCGCGCCCCCGGCTCCGGTGCCGCGCGGGAGGCCGCTGGCTCGCGCGGACGGTGCGCACCGAGGGGCGGCGAGCGCGGCCGGACCCGGGAGCCGAATGCAAGCGCGGCGGCGAGCGGAGGCCAGGCCGGCGGCGCGGGAGCCGGGCACGTCCTGCGCCGGGCGGGGCCGGGGCGCGGACTGGCACGGGGCCAGCCGCCCTCTGCCTGGCTTCAGCGGGGCCAAGGTCTCAGGGCCTCGAGGGGATGCTGGCTGCAGACCCGACGCCAGGGGGGCGTCCATCGCCACTGGACGCGGTCAGATTCCGTCTCGGGAAAATCTGCCCAACACTTCTTGACCCGCCGGCAGGTCCTCTGCCCCGGGTGCCCCTACTCCACGCCCCACCAGCACGCAGCAGGCAGGCCGCCTCTGGGCCTTTGCACACGATGGCCCCATGATCGCACTAGGAGCTGGTCCTAGACTCTCCCAGGCACAGGACTGTGCTCCTCCTTTACCCACGGCAAGCGGCTTCTGCTGGGCACCCTGAGCTGCCTGGGACTGAGGACGGACCCCTCCCTCCCAGGACCCTCGCTCAGCCCAAAGCACAGCCCCCGCCGGCGGAGGGAGCAGGTACAGCGCCAGTGACACGCAGTCACCGCCAGGCGGCGCGTCCCAGCCGCTCGGGTCCACCTCGAGCCGCAGACCCAGGTTCCTCGGAGCCGGGTCCCCTTCACCTCGGTGTGATCCCGGCCGGCAGCAGCGGCTCTGAGACCTAGCCCAGCCCTGGGCGGCTCGTGAGACAATCTGCTGCTTAGGTCGCTGAGCCGGAGCAGCCCAGCGCCAGTTGGGGGGCCTGTGCTTCTCTGCAGCATTGGATGAAGAGGCTTCTTGCCCCAGAAAGCAGAAAGGGGGAACCGAATTAGGGTGTATGCATTCAAGGGCATGTATGAAAAGCTCCCCCTGACCTGGACGGACAGCGTAACACCCCCACCCGCCTACACCCACAGGACAGCTGGGACTCCCCAAACGCCTTATCTCATCACCTCTGAACTGCTCTGCCGATCACCCCCTCTGAGACCACCTAGGGCAGCAGGGTGCATTCCGTTTGCTTCTAGCCTTGTGTGTTCGTCCTAATTTGCTTAATTTCCTCCTGGCCTGGCATGATTTCTTGTAGATCCGGGCATATGCTAATTTACATAGCTGGCATCCCCATACTTTCCTCCATGCAAACCAGTTTTCAATTAGCAAGTTTAGCTTTCTCTTTGATGCAAAAGTACTGGCAAGATTTTGTTTTTTCTCACCTAAAATCAGAAAGCTCTACAGATTAGAGGCTGTTACTATTCAGCCCAAGCCCTTAATTCATGTGCATATATCTGTCCGTGCATGCACAGGGGGTCCCAGTGTCTTGATCTTGATGGTCACAGCCTGACTAGGGTTCCGGAGCAGGCATCTTCCGGCAGGCTAATGTGGACCTCTTCAAGGGCCTGTTTGAAGCCGAGTTTTTGCCCCCCTTCTTCCCTTGGGGGCTAGAGACTGGGGACCGTTGGTGGCAGCGTATGGCTTCCTTTGGGGTATGCAAATGGCCGCATCCACTGACCCCCAGCTCCTGGGAGGGCAGGTTTAGCCATCCTCATCATCTGTGGGTGCTTCAGCACTTGGGGAGGAATCTCGCCCCCACTGCTTCACAGCACTGTCCTTAGAGTGGTTCTACTCAAGCGGGGGTTTGTCACCTGGTGATTTCCTCTGTCCCTGGGCCTTCCAGGGTCCTAAGTGCACTGTGCTCATCTCTGAATGAGAGCTGGAAAATCACTGTTCACACGAATAACTGCAAAGTAGCCCAAACTCCTTGGCTATTTCTTGCCATGGGCTTCACTGGATTCATTTATTACGGTGCCTTGAATGTTTTCTTATACTGTGTGAATTCTACAGACATGGCCTAGGACAACACACATGCAGAGTGATTTCCAGTAATAAATGAACTGATGTGAGGGGATGCAGGAGACGGGCTCGTCTTCAACTTCTGTTTCTTGTTTCAATCAGATTCATCTCAAGGTTCCCCCCATACTCTCCACTCAACCCGCAGACACATTAATCCCAGTGGGGATTTAAAGGACTCTGTTAAAGCAGGAAGCTCTCCTTGAGGACCAGAAATCAGGGAACCGCCCGCCAGCAAAGGGAGGCTTCTGGGCCCGGCAGACCCGCACTACTGGTGTGCCTGGCAGCGCCTCCCGGCAGGTCAGCCCAGGGCAGGGCACGTGGCTAGCACCCCACAAATCAGGCCCGTTTTCTGGGTGAGAAGTTTTCTTTAGAAAGGGTTTTATACACAATTAGGTTCAAGTTCTTCTAACCAATAAAAACAGCCTTAAGTTCATGTTATTCAGGGGAAAACCAGCAGAAATTTGCAGCTAAGATGAGACTAACAGGCAAGAGGAGATTCACACCAGAAAAAAAAAAAAAAAAACCCGTGAATTATTGACGTATGCTAATGAGTTCTGAATTGTTTATTACCTTTCAGGAAAAAATAATGTTGGGCGTTAGGGAGAGATCAATGAAATAAGATTTTGCAGACTGTAAAAGGTGTTTCTTTTTATTCCAAGTTATTTTACTCTGTTTTCTAAGTAAAAGCTAATAGAATCCAAAAATACGAGACGATGAAAATAGTCTCTTGCAGGCCTGCGAGTTAAAACGAGCCTCGTCCCCACCCCAGTGCGGATGCCACCTCGTCCTTCCCTCCTGAACACCCACCAACTATGACAGGATGAGGCCCTGGGTGGAGGCCAGGAAGCCGCCGCCACCGCGGGAGCCTGGTGGCTCCAGGAGGAGAGGCTGCAGGAGTGGCTCCCGGGCTTTGGCGAACTTGGGAGATTCTGCAGCTGAGCCCTGGTCTCGAGGCAAGAACTTCAGGGGTGGCTGGCCTCGAGGACAGGGTGGACTCAGGCTTGATGGCGTTGAAGCCCCCGTGGGACCCCCAGACAGATACGCTGTCTCAGCTGGAAACTCAGCCAGGAGTTTGGGAGCAGAGTCATGGTTGGGGTATAGAACTGGGGTCAGCTCACAGTCCCTGGGGTCAGGGACGGGCGTGGGGTCACCCCAGGGGAGCACAAAGTGGGGAGGGAGAGGCTGCTCACCAGGTCACGTGTTGGGGAGTGAAGCTCCCTAAAAAACAGAGGGGTAAACCCAGGCAGGCAGTGACCTCAATCCATCATGGATGGGCAGGAGTGTGCATGCTTGATAAAGGGTACTGTGACCCGTTTTACTATAAGTGTGCGGCTCTAGAATATCTAGAAAACAGGAAAGCTTAATGAATACAACCCACTGAGAGAAAAAGAACGGGAACTTCTTTGACATCCCTTCCATCGCCTTCCATAGCATTTTCTCCAGCTCATCTCTCTCTCTCTCTCCCTCTCTCTCTCTCTCCCTCTCTCTCTCTCTCTCTCTCTATATATATATATATATAACGTGATTGTGTATCTTGTATGAGTATCTCACAGAGCGCATCCTATAATATTGCATTTTTAAAATATTTTATTGATTTATTGACTTGTGCGCTCGTGAGAGCAGATGCAGAGGCAGAGGGAGGGGCAGGGGGAGGGGCAGAAGCATACTCCCCGCTGAGCAAGGAGCCCCAGACCCGGGACTCAGGACTGAGCCAAAAGCAGGTGCTTCACCAACTGAGCCACTCAGGTGCCCTTATAATATTGCATTTTATATTAAATCGTACCTTATAAAGAAAGTTTTAATTCAGCTTGTGCTATATATAATATTAAATGTTATTTTTCACTCAACTTCATAGTACAAGCACTTCTCCACAGTATTAGAAATTCCTAGGGGAGCTGCTTCCTGACAGCACTGCAAATCCCCCGCTGAGGATCTTCAAGGGGAAGGAACCTGTGCCCTAATGAGAACTCAGTAGCACACCATGGGACAATAGGGACATTGTAACAGGATGTTACAAAAATCGACTTACCAATCCATGCATCCATCCACAGTCACCGATCTCTGACACGTCATCCCAAATAACGGAGTGGGTAGAGGCGTGAGGAACAGAGGGAGACTGCTGGGAACCCCGACCCCCCTGTGGTTACTGGAGGCTTGTTCCCTGGCTCCCAGGGCAAGGTGAGAACCCGGCTGCTCTCCCTGTGCCCACAGCCTCCACCCTCCCCGGAGCAGGTCCCCGGGGCCACACCCGTGCTGGGGCACGAGGCACATACATCTGCTGGCTCAGCTCCCCATCCCGGGCACGGCAGGACCGGACGCTCTTCTTTCTTCCCTCCCTCGGCAGTTCGGGGAGCACTAGCCAGTGCCAGTGAACAGAAGACCCAGGCCGGATGCCCCACTCCTGAGCCTCCGCTGGACTTGGAGATCTGCTGTACGGCCACGTCCCACACAACAGACAGCAACACAGCCAGGGCGTTGAAGGTCGTGTGCACCAGAGGGGAGGGGGCTGCCACCCAGCCACATGCCAGATTAGTCTGCCCAGAGAGGCGACTTCCTGAGATCACACCGAGGCAGCCCGGGGAATCGAGCCCTGGAGAGTGACAGGGAGAGAGGGAGTTGTCCCTCATATAGTGACAGCACCGAGCATGTGGCTCTCCAGAGCAGTAGGTCCTGGTCAGGGCTGAAGGAGCCCCTGCAGGCTCCGGTCTGCAGAGCAAAAAGTGGGAGCAGGGGCTGGCTGTGCATGCTCAGGGTAGGCCACACTCATCCCCTCTTTCTGCTCTTTGGACCAGGGTGACCTGAAAAGGCAGGGGGGGCGGTCAGAGACTGTGGGACTGGGGGGCACTCCCGGACGGGCTCCCCACAGTGTTGGGGGTCTCTCTGCCCCCCAGCAGAACTCCCGGCCCCTTCCTGTGCCCTCTGCCGCCCCCAGCTGCTGTGGAGGGGGTGGGAGTCTTCAGCCTCCCGGGCGATCACGCAGGCACTTACGAGGAGGGACGGGCAGAGACGCAGGTGGACGCATTCTGAAGCGCGGAGCGATGTCCCTCCCTCATTCGTGGCACACAACTGGTGGCATCTGATGGCAGGATCTGTGGGTTTTGGAGACACAAAACTGTTTGTACTGGGATGGCAGAGCCCAGCCCAACAGCGAGCCTGAGGCGTGCCAAGCGGACCCCATTGCTGGCACCAACGCCGCACGCAGGAGCGTTTTAGTTTGTCCTGTCGAAGCCCGGTCTCCTCACACCAGCTGGAGGCCCGGGGGGGACGCCGCTCCAACCGCCGGACACAAGTGCTCTTGGCGCTGCGGAGGGCGGGGGAGGGGTGGGGTCCCCAGGATCCGCGTCCCGGCGAGAGGCACGTGCGGCGGTCACTCGGCCTCACTGCGCTGTGGCCTTGCGACCCACTGCCTGGTGAGACGGGCCGGGCTGGGAAACCCGTGACACCATTTCTGCTACTTGGAAGTAACTCAGGAGGAGAAGCGGCGTGGTCCGACCCGGGAGAAGTACAGTGTCCCGTGCGCTTTATCACAGTCTGACTGTTGGGGGCCCGGCCTGGAGCACAAGGTAACGGGTCAAGGGGAAGCCCCGCCGCGCCCCCGCCTAGCGGCAGAGGAGACTTAGCGCGCCCGCGGCCTGGTTCCTCCGGCAGCTCGTCGGCCTCCTGGGCCCACGGCTCGCTCCTCGCCGTCCGGCCAGGTTCCCGGAGCGCAGCCCCCAGCTCCGCAGCGCAGGGTCTGAGCACACGGCTTTCGAGGCTCCGGAACAACGAGGCTCCCGGGGAGCGGAGGGCGCGGGCGCGCAGGCAGCTCGGCGTCTGCCCGCAGGAGCCCGAGCGCACCCAGACCCGCAGGCGGACCGCGCCGGCTCCCCGGGGGCAGCGCCGAGTTCGCCCCGGACGCAGGCTCGCGGGGCGGCGGGAACCGAGCGGTCCGCCTGCGGGGCGACAGCCCGAGCGCGCAGGGCGGAGGGGGTGTCCAGCGAGCCGGCCGTGCTCCGGCGCTCGGGCCAGGCGGACGCGCCCCTCCTCGGCCTCCTCGCCCGGCTCCGCTCTCCGCTTCCCCCGGGAGCGTCCGGCCCCGCAGCCTTTCTGCGCGGTTCGGTTTGGGCAAACAGCTCCCACCCCAAGTGGGGACAACGCTGAACCCGGCCACCGTAATGCTTCCAATCCAAATTCTCCGTTCTCCATAATAAATTATATTACAACGGGGGAAAAAACCCGAGGAAAGTCTAAATGTGCTGTCTGCACTATTGATCGTCTTACTATTTTTCACCTTGATACAATAGTCTTAGGGCAAGGAAAAAAACCGAGTTTCACAGTTAGGGTTTTTTTCCCCCTGAAATGTTAACTTAAATAATTCTGTGTATTCAGCAAATTCTGCCATTTAACCTTTTCTCTGACTCTTCCAGCTCATTAATAAATATGGTGAAATACACTTGCTTTGGGACCAGTCTCTGGGGCATCAGACTTCTGACCTTTTTCCAAGTTCAGAATTAGACAGGGCACAGATTTGGATTATTTAAAGAGGTAAGTGGTAGAGCAGAGACACAAACACAAACCCCTGACTCTGAGGGTGAGGTTCCCAGGGCTGCTGGCAGAGGGACAGCGGGCCATCGTGCAGCTAGCAAGCTGCTCTGTGAGCTCCTGGGCTGCCCCAAGGTCCAGCAGGTGAGAGCGACTTCGCAGAGCTGCGGTCTTGCCGCCAGGCCGCCCCCCCATAATCTGTCCGTGGGGGGCTGCGGGCAGGCAGCCCAAGGTCCCAATTCCAGTTCCCTGAAGTAGGTCACAAAATTCTGCTCCCGGGCGTCCCCCCGGCCAAGCCCTAACCTGACATCACTGGACCTCAGGGGTCTGCATATGAGAAAGGTTTGGATGGAGTCGGTCGTCTCCCACCAAGTGTGGCACCTCCTGAGCCCAGTCTCCGTGTGTCTCGGGGGCATGTGACTTTGGGCAAGTCCTGCTGCCCAGGACAGTTCCCAAAATGGAAGACAGACGCGGGTCACACGACTTAGCAGGGCTCCCACAGAAGCAAACTGAGGAAGATATTTTCCAGCGGCTGGTATGGTCCTCGGGCTTCCTGTGTCCAGCAGCTCAGACACTGGTCCTCAGCTTCTTTGTCTTGGCTGTGTCCCCACTGCCCAGAACAGTGCCTGGAACATAGCAGCTCAGTGAGAAAATACGCATGTGTCTTCGTCTGCTTCGGCTGCTGCAACCGAAGGCCCGAGCCGGGGTGCTTACCCATAAAACCTTCTTTCTCCCAGTTCTGCGGAGCAGAGAGCAGAGGCAAGCCGGCTGTGGCGGAACCCTAACAATGCCTTCGAGCCCGTCGTGACCCGCCGGTGACCTCAGCGAGCCGAACCCCTCCCCAAGGCCTCATCCTCAAGTGCCATCATGCCGGGGAGTAGGGGTCCAGCCTATGAGTCTGGGAGGCCGGGGGACAGACATTCAAAGCAGAGCAGCGCGTACAAAACCTCTGCCCTCCGTTCCAAAATCATATGAAATGTTCGAGGACTGCAAGCAGCTGGTGTCACCAGAGGGACCTTCCTGCACGACACAGTCATGGGGCAGCAGCCTCTCCGAGGGCCAGCGGCGAAACTGCCTCGGGCGTTCACCCAGCCCTGAGGCCCTGGGCTGTCTGGGGGCCCTGCGCCAGGTGCGGGGCGGGCCTGTCCCAACACCCTTCTGGGGCCTCAGAAGGGATACCTCCCTCTGAAGTCAGAGAAAAAGGCAAAATTAAATTAATTAAATTAAATTAAATTAAATTAAAAGTAAAGGAAAATAAACCTGGAAGAGGAGGCGTATTGGCTCTCCAGGTCTTCATTCCAAAAGAACTCTTTGCCCGTGAGTAGACACGGACCGCACATCCCAGAACCACAGCCAGGCTGGGACCCAGGATCCTTCCGGACGCTACCGCAGCTGGGCTTTGGGGCGAGCAGGCTGCGGGCACGTGGGCCTCCCAAGCCCACCCTCAGTTGCCAGAGCCCCAGATCCATCCCACCAAGTTCCCGCTGCTCCCCCAAGGCAGGCCCGGGGCACCCGAGGCCCTTCCGGCAGCCGAGTCGGGACCAGGGTCCTGGTCCCTTGGCCCACAGTCTGTCTTGCACCAGCACGACAAGGACCGGTTACAGATGAACAGACTGGTTTGGGGAAGGAGAGGACTGTCCCCCAGGAAACATCCCAGTCCCGCCTGAGCCGCCCAGAGCCTGAGTCTCAGGGGTCCGCTGCGCCGACGCAGGTCTCTGTTGAGGGCTTCCCTCCCCCCTCGGCCTCTCCCCGCACCTGCTCTCTGTGCCGCTGTGACCGCCGGAATTTGCAGAAGACAAGTGATCACGCGAGGTGAGAGCCCTCTGCGTTAGCAGTGCTGGCTGGGAGGGGCTGACGTCCAAGGTTCCTGGGGCCACCGCGACACTCAGACGTCCGCAGGCCTCTGGAGGGGGCACACGAGGCTGGAGGTCCTCAGCCTGCCCAGAATTGGCCCAGTAGCCTGCGGCAGATGAAGTGGGCGGATTTTCCCGTTAATTATGAGATGGTGGGGGCCGGGCTCCCCGGCCCACGCTCCGTGTCCTACTTGGCTCACCTTGACACCCAGAGCACCCGCCCAGTGAGGACACTGGGGTGCAGCGGCACAGGTGAGCTGCCCAGGGCCTGAACCCCACTGTGGCCCTGCGTCTACCTAAGTGGGCAAGACCCCTGCTCCTGAATGCTCAGGACAAGAGCTAGGATTTCCTGTGCCCTCGCCGACTCGCACAGCCTCCCGACGCCGCTCCCGCAGCCCTGTCCCAGCTCAGCTCGCCGGCTGCCACCCAGCTGTCTTGCACGGCTCTGCCCCTCACCCACAGGCTCGGTCCGAGTGCCACCTGTCACCCCTCGTGCTTTCTCTTGTGATGAATGGAAATGTCCTCCTCGTGCCTGGCTCCCAGCTCACTGTCCTCACCCAACAGCCCCTGCGGGGCACTCCCGGGGTGGGGGACAGGGCGCTGGCGGTCCTGAGTCCTCCGCCACCCCCTTCCTTCTGCAGCCAGGATCTCTAGACTAGAAGCGGCACATGTCACCCTCTCAGAACCAGAACACCATCGGCCAGCGCTCTCAGATGCGCTGGCTGAATAAGGCTCTTACGGACGCTATGCTGCGGACAAAGTTTCTCATGTGAAACACTGAAAAACGTTAGAAAAATACAAGGCTGCATCGGGTAATAAAAGAACAAGTAGAGGAAATCCCGAGATGGCAAAAATGACAAGAGAATCCAAAATGGTGATGGGATGAAGCTGCAGCTGTCATCTGACCAGACGTTCACTGACCGCGGGGATGTCCATGTCCCTGGTGCTGTGGCCCAAGGCCAGGCAGAGGTGGCCCCACGAGGGTGACGTCCTCCCTGCGAGCCAGGAAGGGCGTCCCGCAAGAGGAGGCAGCAACACGTCCGCCGTGCACCTGAGCCCAGCTGTGGGGAGGAAACGCGTCCTCTGGAAGTGGACAACCACGGACTGTCCTCCCGCAGGCTGGAGTCGGCATTCACAGCGCCCACGTGACAGAACGAAGATCAGAGGTGGCCCGTGAAGGGAGGTGGGCACGGGCTCCTGGCAGCAAGCCCTGGCAACTCCCCAAGAAGACACGAGAAGTCCAGCGGCGGAGACGAGCCTCACTCAGAAGCAGATCAAAGGCGCACCCGGGGCAGGCAGCACGCGAGGACGGAAGTCATGTGACTGCGGTCGGAGGAGAAACATGAAATGGAAAGATCGGCCCCGAGAAAAATAGATTTATTTAATATTTTAATTCATTCTGCAGAAACTATTTTAAAATAGTTTAAAATACTGTCCTAACGTCGCGCCTAAAGAAGGAGAGATTATAAAGACAGTGAGGTGAATGTGTACGTGGATTTATTGACTCTTTCAGAGAAAAGACTCACTGTCCAGGGGATGTGGACTACAAAGCAGCATAGACCGCACTGAGGACAGGAAGGACTGGGCAGAGGAGCACCCCGGGATCCCGAGAGCCGCCCGTGGAGTTCTGAGGGTATAGGGGAAAAGCCTAGTGTGTCTCTTGCAAGAGACCTTTCCAGAAAGTGGCAGAAGGAAGAGAGGAGAGGGGAGGCGGCGTTCGGCAGGTCCCAGACAGACAGTGTCCAGAACTCACGGAGCCACGAGTCCAGCTGCTGGACGTGCCAGGGGTGCTCCCTCGAGCGCACGTCCTGCGTGTGTGGCCGTCGCCGAGGGTGCCCCGGGGCGTGCTCTGACCGGCCGCAGGACCGACGGATGCCTTCCGGAGTAGGGATGTAGCCGCGTCTCATGCACACGCAGGAGGGGAGACGTGTAGGGCACCAGGCACATACTCCAGTCAGCGGGGCTCCATGGGTCAGACCAGCCCTGCTGTCTTTTCCTCCTATTGGGAGATTCGAAATTGGTCAGGAATGACGCATGTGGCAATAAATCACATGAAGGGAACATTCCCACCCCTGACCAGTAAGAGATGGGGTCTCGAAATGACCAGGTGTCTCCATGTGGCTGACCCTCTTGTCCGCCCACAGCTCAAAACCTTCATGGACACATCACAGCACCTCAAATGGGCCTGTGGACTTCCTAATGCATTTTAAAAATCAAGTTATTTCCTGGGGCGCCTGGATGGCTCAGTGGGTTAAAGCCTCTGCCTTCAGCTCAGGTCATGATCCCAGGGTCCTGCGATCGAGCCCCACATCGGGCTCTCTGCTCAGCGGGGAGCCTGCTTCCTCCTCTCTCTCTGCTGCCTCTCTGGCTGCTTCTCTGCCTACTTGTGATCTACAAATAAATAAATAAAATCTTTTTATTTTTTTATTTATTTTTAAAGATTTTATTTATTTATTTGACAGACAGAGATCACAAGCAGGCAGACAGGCAGGCAGAGAGAGAGAGAGAGGGAAGCAGGCTCCCCGCTGAGCAGAGAGCCCGATGCGGGGGCTCGATCCCAGGAACCTGAGATCATGACCTGAGCCGAAGGCAGCGGCTTAACCCACTGAACCACCCAGGCGCCCAATAAAATCTTTTTAAAAATCAAGTTATTTCCATAGACAAGACCCCATGTAAAATATTTGCCCACGGTGTCCCCAGTATTAGGGGCAGCCCTGCATGTGAGCGGGAACCAGGAGATGCTAGCTAGTCCAGGTGCACAGCTGTCAAAGAGTACTATGGGGCGAGAAACAGGACCCCAGAGGGGCAGACGATGAATAGATTGTAGAACAGCTCCAAGTGTGCAGGAACCTAGTAACAGGCACTCAGGATACATAAAGTAAACACTAGCAGACTTTTGAATAGACAACGTAGTAGCCATTGCGGGGAAGTCTGACACATCTCATCTCCCTTAGCGGCGGGTACGGCAGCCGGATGACTCTGGTGCCCAAGAAATGAACAAGATCACGGAGATTGATGAATGGGGAACACAGGACCCAGCATCCGTGGAACACAGAGCGGGGGCGGAATGACGCTCTGTGGAAGCAAATAAAATCTGAAAGCATTTCCTACAACAGACCCTCAGTGTCGGGAGTTATGGGGAGGTCTGGAGAGAGAAAACAAGTGGTGCCCGCGTCTGAGACAGCAGCAGAAACAGTGAGCAGAGGAAGCCTGGACGTGCGGCCAAAATGTACACGGGCCCCCACCTGACAACAGACAGTACATGCGTCCTGGGGGAGCTAGAAATTAGGTCATAATGACATAATGGACAAAAAAATGGCATGTAAATCTGGAAAGAAATAAAGATACTTACTAAATTTTCACTTTGTTAAATTAAATATGCATGTTAGGATTTTTCAGAGCAAATACTAAAGGAATAAAAATAGACTTTGGCAGTTTTTTAAAAATCAATATCTAAAAAAGTTGTTTGCATTTCCAGAATACATGCAAGTCAAATGTAAAACTTAAAATATGTAATATTTAAAATAGTAATACAAATGATGAAGTTCCTGAGAGTACTCTGACAGATAATGTGTAATTGTTTTTACAGGTAAAAGCATATAATTTTGTTGAGACATTGAGGAAAATCTTGAGAAGTGGATAAACCATATGTATGGGTGTGACTATTCAACATGTTAAAGCTGCCAGTTTCCCACACTGATGTATAATTTTAATGCAATCAGAATAATCAAAAGTCATTTTTTAATAGAACATAGGAAGTGAATCCTCAAATACATCTCCCTGTGGAAAGGGCGAATATGGTTGGACGTGACAAGCCGGTCAGTAGGGAGGCTGTTCGGAAGTCCGTTCCACAAATGGCTTTGGAACTCTTGGATGAAAGCATGAAACACAACAGGACAAATGCGAACGTTTGCTCTTCAGAAGACACCACGAAGAAAACGTAAAAAGCAAACCAGAAACTGGAAGAAAAAACATTCATAGCACATTTATCTGACAAACGATGCAGAGTTTGCAAACGTCCAGCATGAAGAACGTCCTGCACGAGTCGCGCGGCGGACGGCCGCCCAGTAAGAAAGGCTGGCCACACAATTCGCAAAACAAGATATACGCACCCCTGATGCTCACTAAACGTCAGTGAGCTCTGGACAGTCACCTAATGTCATGAAGTACCCGGAAAATGCAAATTAAGACCCAAGGGAGATGCATGGCACGCGTCCCCAGGACGGCTAGAATTAACTGAGACACAAACCAAACTGACCATCGCAGGTGTGGTGAGGCCGTGGAGTAACCAGACTTCGTGCTCTGCAGAGAAGGACGTTGGTGGTCCCACTCGTCTGCGGCTCTGTTCGCTGGTTTCTTTTAACGGGAACCTTGGTGGCGGGACCCTCAATTTCCAGCTGAGATACATATAAACACGGCTGTAAGGGGCCCCTGGGTTGGTTGAGCATCTGCCTTCCGCTCAGGTCCTGATCCCAGAGTCCCAGGATGGAGCCTGCCCCCGGCTCCCTGCTCAGCCTGGAGTCTGCTTCTCCTCTGCCCCTCCCCCTGCTCCTGCTCTCTCTGTCAATAAATAAATAAACTCTTTTAAAAAGTCTATAAGAACACTTGTATGAAATGTCTTAGTACATTTAGTCATCGTGGCCTCAAACTGGAGACATCCCAAAAGTCCATCGATACTGGACAACAAATTTCAGTGTATTCAAACAGTTAATTACTACTCAGCAATAAGAGCGCGTGCGCTCCTGATGTCTGCACTGTTGATTGTCTGGAGACATTACGCTGACGGAGAGAAGCCAGGCATCAGAGAACGCATACTTAATTCCATTTTTTTTTTTTTTTTTTTTTACAAAATCCAAGGACAGGAAAAATAATCTTCAGTGAAAGAAATTGGGGCAGTGGTTGTCATAGGGATGGGGACTGACTTGAAGAGAAACTCTCTTAGGGAATGAACGTGCTCTGTATCTCCGGTGGATGGGGTTACATGGGTGCAAACATTTATCAAAACTCATCAAATTCTGCCCTCAAGATATGTGCATTGTACTATCTGCGCATTCGTCTCACAGAAACATAGGTAAAAGATAGAGCCACTTGTTTTATGCTTTTCAAAATTAAACTTTTTGTCTGAGGTCACTGTTGATTCACACTCAGTTGTAAGAAATAGCACAGAGAGATTCTCTGTACCTTTACCCAGTCCCCCCGATGGTAACGTCCTGCAAAACGGTGGTACATAACACAGCCAGCGGTCGGTCCAGCTGTGGTCAAGAGACAGAGCACGTCACCATCCCAAGGACCCCACGCACTGTCCTTCCTGCCACGCCCCTTCGACGCCATTCCCACCACGTCCTGGACGCCCGGGCACACTAATCTCCTCTCCATTTGTACGACTGCGTCCTTTCAGGGTTGTGGCACAGACAGAATCACATGGCGGGAACCTTTGTGGTGGGTGTTGGTCGCTCAGTGTGATGGTCGGCACATGGCCCGGGTGGTCGCGCACGTTAAGGTTCCTTCTTTCCAGCTGCTCAGCAGCCGTTCGTGGTGTGAACAGACTGCAGTTGGTGTCGTGGTCTACCCACAGAAGGCCGCCCGGATGACTTTGTGGTCTTGGCTAAGCTGAACGATGCCTCCACAAACACTAACGCGTGGGTCCTTCCAGAAACATGTGGTGTTTCCCCGAGATGAGTGCCCAGAAATGTGATTTCTGGGTCCTGTGATCGTTTCGTTCAAAGAAGCTGTCAAATGTCAGGAAGGCTTTACTCTTGTACGTTCCTGAACAAAAAATCCGGTTTCTCCTCATCATCACCAGCATTTGGTGTGACAAGAGTCATTCCGGCAGATGTGAAGTCGGTAGGCTGAGTTGGTAGTAATGTCGAGTTCCTCTTCCTGTGTTCTCGCCACCTGCACACCCTCTTCAGTCAAATCCTCCTCGTATCTTTGCCCATCGTCAGCAGGGTTGTTTTTGCACCATTGGGTTTCGAGGGTTCTTCACCTATTTGAGACAATCCTTTGCTGGACTGATGGTTTGCAAACACCTTTTCTCAGTCTTTACCTTCTCTTGTCACCCAATGAACAGAGTCTTTCATAGAGCAAGATATTTTCATTTTTATAAGTTTTTTTTTAAAATTTTCCCCCCTTTTGTAGGTAATAGGTTTGGGGTCAAATCTAGGAACTCTTAGCCTGGTCCTAGATATCAGATTTTTACTCCTATGTTCTTTTGTTCTTTCCTAAAAGTTTCAAGGTTCATATTTTTATTTATTTATTTATTTTTATTTATTTATTTTCAGCGTAACAGAATTCATTGTTTTTGCACCACACCCAGTGCTCCATGCAATCTGTGCCCTCTATAATACCCACCACCTGGTTCCCCCAACCTCCCACCCCCGCCCCTTCAAAACACTCAGATTGTTTTTCAGAGTCCATAGTCTCTCATGGTTCACCTCCCCTTCCAATTTCCCCCAACTCCCTTCTCTCTAACTCCCCATGTCCTCCATGCTATTTGTTATGCTCCACAAATAAGTGAAACCATATGATAATTGACTCTCTCTGCTTGACTCATTTCACTCAGCATAATCTCTTCCAGTCCCATCCATGTTGCTACAAAAGTTGGGTATTCGTCCTTTCTGATGGAGGCATCATACTCCATAGTGTATATGGACCACATCTTCCTTATCCATTCGTCTGTTGAAGGGCATCTTGGTTCTTTCCACAGTTTGGCAACCGTGGCCATTGCTGCTATGAACATTGGGGTACAGATGGCCCTTCTTTTCACGACATCTGTATTTTTGGGGTAAATACCCAGTAGTGCAATGGCAGGGTCATAGGGAAGCTGTATTTTTAATTTCTTGAGGAATCTCCACACTGTTTTCCAAAGTGGCTGCACCAACTTGCATTCCCACCAACAGTGGAAGAGGGTTCCCCTTTCTCCACATCCTCTCCAACACATGTTGTTTCCTTACTTACTAATTTTGGCCATTCTAACTGGTGTAAGGTGATATCTCAATGTGGTTTTAATTTGAATCTCCCTGATGGCTAGTGATGATGAACATTTTTTCATGTGTCTGATAGCCATTTGTATGTCTTCATTGGAGAAGTGTCTGTTCATATCTTCTGCCCATTTTTTGATATGATTGTCTGTTTTGTGTGTGTTGAGTTTGAGGAGTTCTTTATAGATCCTGGATATCAGCCTTTTGTCTGTACTGTCATTTGCAAATATCTTCTCCCATTCCGTGGGTTGCCTCTTTGTTTTCTTGACTGTTTCCTTTGCTGTGCAGAAGCTTTTGATGTTGATGAAGTCCCAAAAGTTCATTTTCACTTTTGTTTCCTTTGCCTTTGGAGACATATCTTGAAAGAAGTTGCTGTGGCTGATATCGAAGAGATTACTGCCTATGTTCTTCTCTAGGATTCTGATGGATTCCTGTCTCACGTTGAGGTCTTTTATCCATTTTGAGTTTATCTTTGTGTACGGTGTAAGAGAATGGTCGAGTTTCATTCTTCTGCATATAGCTGTCCAGTTTTCCTAGCACCATTTATTGAAGAGACTGTCTTTTTTCCCTGTATATTTTTTCCTGTTTTGTCGAAGATTATTTGATCTTAGAGTTGAGGGTCCATATCTGGGCTCTCTACTCTGTTCCACTGGTCTATGTGTCTGTTTTTATGCCAGTACCATGCTGTCTTGGTGATCACAGCTTTGTAATAAAGCTTGAAATCAGGTAACGTGATGCCCCCAGTTTTATTTTTGTTTTTCAATATTTCCTTAGCGATTCGGGGTCTCTTCTGGTTCCATACAAATTTTTGCATTATTTGCTCCAGCTCTATGAAAAATACCGGTGGAATTTTGATTGGGATAGCATTAAAAGTATAGATTGCTCTAGGCAGTATAGACATTTTAACAATGTTTATTCTTCCGATCCAAGAGCATGGAATGGTCTTCCATCTTTTTGTGTCTTCTTCAGTTTCTCTCATGAGTGTTCTGTAGTTCCCAGAGTACAGATCCTTTCCCTCTTTAGTTAGGTTTAGTCCCAGGTATCTTGTGGTTCATATTTTGCACTAATCCCATAATTCATTTTGAATTGATTTTCTCATAACATGTGACAGTTAGGTCATTTTGTTGTTGTTTGTTTTGCCTGTTGATCCCAGTCGTTCTAACACCACTGCCCCTCTGTCGAGAATGAGTTAGGCAGCCAAAATAGCCCAAATACCCATCAGCCGAGGAACGGACATACAAGCGTGACTTACCATGCCATGGAACATTGGCCACGAACAGGCATGAAATACTGACACCTGCTACAACACGAGTGAACTGTGAAGCTACAATGCCGAGAGAAAGAAGCCAGACACGAGAGGTCACACATCACATGAGTCGATCCTTATGACGCGTCCAGAATAGGTGAACATGTAGAGACAGGAAACAGGCTGGTGGTTTCTCAAGGCTGGAAGGGATGTATGATAGAGGAATAATAGCTAAATATCGGGAGGTTCTTTATGGGGTGATGAAAGTGTTCTGAAATTTACAGAAGTGGCAGGTGCACTAGAAAGCACTGAATTACCCACAGCAGACTGGCAGTGTCTGTGTCAGGGAAGCTGTTACAGGTGTGAAGTCCTTCAGGCTACCTCTCTCTCTGTGGTTGGGGTTGTCCGGGCCACTGCAGGATATTTGCTGCATCCCTAACCTTTCCTCATGGGTACCAGTAGCAATACCGCAAGTCACAATCATGAAAAAATGTCTCCAAACACTGGCAAATATCCCATAAGAGGAATCTGTCAACGCTGAGAGCCAGTGTCATAGGATAAGAAAATAGCAAACAAAAAAGTAAATCTTGAAGCCAAGTCCATAGGCCGTCCTGGAGACAGCCAACATAATAAAGCTCTGTTATTCCGCACACCCCTACCAGCCCCGCATGCGTGAGACTGGGAGCCACATGGACCTCTTTGAGAGCCTTCTCCTTAAAAGATGGCCTCCTCAGTCCCTGGGGCTCTGTCTGTCTGCCCTCTGCTTGACAAGGAACAAAGCAGAGGTTAGCAAACAGGTCCCTAAACTCCCCATTGCTAATTCCATGAAAAGATAGGGTTTGCACAAATCAGACGCCTGCCCTACTCCAGGGGTCGTCTCCCTTTTCCAATCCATCTTCACCAAGACGACTCGAGCTGAGTGCTTCCATTGGCTGAGCAGAAGACCCCATCCCCAGGGCTGACAAAGGCAGCATGCTCTGAAGAGGGCCCAGCTCGCGTCCCCTCGTATTTCCACTTTGTTGAGAGCAGCTTCAGCGGGTGCCGCACAATGGCTCTACTCTTGGGGGGCACGTTCCTGCTGTGTCTGAAAGGCCTTCTCCTCAACGACGTGCTCCGAAGGAGAATTCTGTATTCATACTCCTTAAGGAAGAGCATAAAGCAAAGGTGGCACCAGCCGGCAAGGCTGCCCCTCCTGGTATTTCATTCAAACTTGACCTTCCATAGGAAAAAGCATTAAAAACCCATATTTCAAGATTGATGGGTTGCACCACAAGAATAATTCCACTTTTACTATCAAGTGGCAAGATGCTTTTAAATACCATCGCTCATGCTGTTGAGGATGTCCCCTGGGAGCCTGCTTCATGAAGAGTCTATGAATAAAAGATTCAGAAGCAGCCTCATCCTCCCCGGGTGCGGCAGAGGCTGGGAGGGGTGAGGCGTGAGGTGAGCTCGTGAGCACAAAGCCTGAGCGCCTTCCCAGCACCAGGAACGACACGGGTATCCACCAGATCAGCCCTAGAGGAGCGTCTGTGGGCTTAAAGACTGCCAAAGCAGCCCCTTGCCACACGCAAAGGTTGCTTCAGGAGCAAGTCACCCTGATTGAGGGAGTGTTGTCCCGGGCTCCTCCGAAGCCTGAGCCCACACCCTGTGGGCGAGCAGCTGCCCAGACTCCCTAGGAAGGATGGTGACATTCTCCCTCAGGAGAGGCCTGCTACGCAGTCACACGTGTGGGCAAACCTGCCTTGGACGTTACGGAGAAGAAGAATGGGTTTGGAACCTGTGGAGTTTCAAGTGGGTTTCAAGCCACTTCATTTTGTGGGGCTGGGGATGTCTCCTCTGCTCCCCTCCAAGCCTTCTCCTGGGACAAGATGCTCCACAAGCAGACATTGTGCTCTGAGGAAGGACCGGAGGGACATAAAGACCACCAGAGCCTTGCTGAAGGGAGCTGCCCAGCCTCGTGGGTGAGGAGTCAGAGGAAGCACAGAAGGGCGGCACTGGCGCCTGCAGGGAGGGGCGCGGGGGGGCCGGGCGGGGTCACCAGGGACATCCTACGGGATGATTCCTCCATCCAGCTGACCTGGGCACTGGCCACTCCGCACACACAAGGAAGTTTGCTTTGGTTCTGGGTGGTGCTGTCCTCTCCTAGAGTGAGTTCTTCCGTCGGTGCCCACCCTCCTGTCTCGCCAATGTCCACCACTTTGCGAGGACCTGGCACCTCCTATCGTTCCTGTGTTCACGTGGCACTGGCTCTGGCACCATGATGTATCAGCCTTGGTCGTGCCCCCCACCCCAAACCTGAAAACCTTCAACTACTTCAGGACCCACTGCTGCGCTTGGCATACAGCTGGCATCAATGCACGGCAGAGTGATGGAGAATAAAGGAAAGAATGAGAGTGTGAGTGAGCGAACCCCACAAGTTTACGCGGTCCGCGAACAGGGCGTGACTGGTGACGCGGTCAGCTTGCTGGACGCACATGCTTGCCACCCAAATGTGATCACATGCAAACAGAAAAACAAACCAGAAGATGCAAATATCTAAAAAGATATTTTCAACAAATAAAATAAATGGCGCAGCTCCTCTTTCAACTTGTTAGTCTCTACACAACACCCAAGTCGGCACGGATACAGTAGAGTCGCCGACAGGCAACTCTAAGACCAAAAAGTATCCCCGGGCTGCTCTGGGGGTCAGGAAGGCTGCTCCGAAGGACGGGAGACCCACGGGGCCGGCCACGCCGCCGCATGGAGCAAAACCAACACTCCTTCCGCGGAGGGGAGAGAATCCTGTTTCGTGCCAAGGACAGACTTTTCCTGAGGCATTAATTACCATCAGCCCACACACTGTTTCATCGCTTCTCACAAATTGCCAAGAAGGGGTTGCCGTGTGAAGCCTCAGCGTCGGAGGACAGTTGGTACGCGGTTCGCAAAAAGTTATTTAGAATATTTTATGGGGGCGGATGGTGGGAGGCAAAGGCACGGAGAAATGTTACGTGTACCTATATCCTGTACCATTTTTAGTTCCTTCTGTCCACTCAGTGACCAACTCCACCTTAGCAAACGCAGCCGGGCTCCAGCACTCGCTCAGCACGCCACGACGCCCGCCGGGTGTTCTCCAAGCTGTGAATCTTTCCATGGGAAGGTGCCTCGTCCAAGGGCTCCTTTGACACACGTGTATGCTTTCTTTTTTACTGAAATTTAAATTTTCAAAATGCTGAGGCAAAATACCCGAGTCCTCACATCTGTCATCCAAGCATCGTGATGCGTCCGGCTCACGGTGCGGAGCGGGCTCTCATGGGCACTCCACACCACGCCGCTCCAGAGAGAGCTCTGTCGGTCTCCCAACCCTGAAACTCTTGGCCATGAAACGTCACCTCCCTGCTGTTCCTTTCCCCCAGCTTGAGTGCCTGGCATCTACTCTCTGTCTCCAGGGCTGTGATGGCTCTGGGGTCCCCATATGAGCAGGGTTGCCCCGCACTCGTGCTTTGTGCCTTCTTCCCCAGAGCTAGTGTCCTCCAGGGCCCCCGTGTTGTAGCAGGTGTCAGGGCTTCCTCCCTCTTTCTGGCTGAACAAGGTTCCGCAGGATGGAGGGACCATATTTTGTTAGTCCGCTCTTCCATGGTGACACCTGAGGTGTTCCCAGTCTGTGGCTACTTGTGAATAGCACTGCCCGGAACGTGGGTGTGCGCGTGTCTTCAAGACCCTGCTTTCAACTCCGTCGGGTGTGCACTCGGCAGCCACATTGCTGGATCGTACGGTGACTCTATTTCTGATTTTTTGAAGAACTGGTATATTGTTGTCCATAGAAGCGGAACCATCTTGCATTCCCACTGAGTGTTTAGGGTTCGGCTATTTCCACACCATCTCCAATAACTGTTACTTTTTTGAATAACGGTGCATGTGGTTTTAACTTGCATTTCCCTAATGACTAAGGAAGTTCAGCATCTTTTCATGGGCTTCTTGGCCATTTTTTAAAAATTTTATTTTATTTTATTTTTCTCAGTGTTCCAAAATTCATTGTTTACGCACCACATTTTTATGTCTTCCTTGGAGCAACGTCCACTCGGGTCCTCTGTCTGTTCTGTAATCAGGTTGTTTGCTGTGTTGTTAAGGAATATGGAAGTTCCTTATATATTCTGGATACTAACCCCTTATCAGACACATGATTTCCAGCTATTTTCTCCTCTACTGTGGGCTGCCCCTTCACCTGGCTCTGTCCTTTGGTGCACACAACCTTCCCATCAGCGGTGGTCCCGGTTGCTGCCGCGTCCGTCCCTTCCCGCAGCCTCCTGGGTTCCCCCCTCTGCCGCCTTCCCCGGCCTCGGTGAGCGGCTGGGTTCCCGCGGCTGCTGTATGCTCTGGGAACTCGGCCAGCGGATTCTGCCTGCCAGGGTAATCCTAGCTGAAGCACTTTCTGATACCCAGCAAGACGTTTTACGCCTGCCGTTCAGTCTCTGGGAAACAGGACGGACAACCCGCCATCTACCTCACAGTGCTGCCATGGCACGTGCAAAGCCAGGGTAAATATCGCTCTCTGTAGAGGTCTTCACACCCTGCTTTCAGGAGCATGTGGGCTGGGTCTTCGCGGCCGCTGAAGTGCCATGGACACGGTACGTATTTCCTAAACACTGGGTAAAGAGAGACTCCCATGCCCCACCCCAATTCACTTTCTGTACTGATGACGTGGGCTCCTCTTTCTTTTCTTGTCCGGCCCCGCTACATCTGTACCTAAGAGAGATGGTTTTCTCTGTAAGTGCACATGGAGTAAATCTTTTATAGTTAAGCTTATCCTAAGAAATAAAATTATATGTACTTTTTTCTAATCTCTCAAATGAGGTTCTTTTAAAAATTAGCACCAATAAACACCTGTCAGCTTTGTCTACGTTTCGATTTCAGCACGGATGTCTGGGGCTTTCCTCTCTCACACATAGAAGTGCTGAGGACAGCCATCCAGGGCGAGAGCCCTCTGGTGTGTTCTAGGAAGTCCCAGATGGGCCTCCAGCTATAGGATGAGCAGGATGATCTCTTGAGAAGTTTCCAAAGACTGCCACATCCACGGAGGGCCTCCTGGCCACTATGTTATCCCGCCGCCGGACCTATCTGCAAGAGATTCTGGGAATGCAATATTTACACTTACGAGGAGCAGGTGTCTCAGCTTAAAAACCCGTCACTCCGTAGGAAAGAAGAAGGCTTTTAGATGACAACTAGCAATCTCAAACATAGAGACTATCTCACGAGAAATGACACTTCAAAAAATATGCAGATCTCCAGTAGGCTGTGTCAGCGGACCCTCTCACAACCATGGCTGATTCTACAAGATGTGACAATCCTTTCTGGGAAGTACCATACCCTACACTTAGTGGCTAAGTGTCTAAGTGTGCATCCTGGCTCCGACGGTCGTGACTCTGCGACCTTGAGCAATATCCTTGAACTCTCTGTGTCTGGCACGTTGCAGGCATCCACATCACATCGGCACAGCTCGCAGCTGCGGTGTCATTTTCAGGACATGAGGTTCGGTCAACCATCCCTGTGGTCCAGCAGCCAGCCTTGCGGTTGCCCACGCACCCAGTGCTTCCGTCGGCCGGTTGTCTCAAGATTGCCACCTTTCCAGCCACAGCTTTTTCAAAGTGACTTTCCACCTGGAGATGTCTCTGCTCCGTGTGTGCCGCAGTCTCTCCGCACAGGCAGCCCTGGCAGGATGTGCATCACCCTCAAGACTGCGAGGTCCTCCTCAAGTTTCAGGAGATACATGGTCTTTCTCCTGGTAAATAGGTGAATTTGCTAACCATTTTGACTTCTGCTTTTTATAGGCTTTTTTTGATGTCTTAAATAAACCTTACTGAGTTGTATGTTATATGGAATATGATGCATCAACTTCAAATGTCTTTATAAATAAAATGTAACTACTTCCATAATCAAGATATAGGACATGTCCCAATGGGGCCCTTTAAATATCACCCCACAGGCTACCCCTTCAACCCAGGCTCCTGGCAAACATTGACCTGCTTTGTGTCTTATTAATTCATTTTGTCTGCCCCAGAACTTCATATAAAAGCATTTTTTTTTGCAATTTTCACCAATTTATATCTTATTTCTTCCGGCAGCATGGTATCTTTGGGATGTATGCATGTTTTTATGAATAAGTCGTATTCCACTATGTAGGTATACCCAGACCTGGTTAGCAGTTCATCTGCTGATGGATTTTTTTAGTTGTTTCTAGCTTAGGGCACAATGAATAAAACTGCTATAAACATATGTGTGAGTCGTTGTGTGGACATATGTCTGTTTCCTTTCAGTGAATATACAAGTGGAATTTGGGGTGATGTACAAGTGTGTGTTCAACTTTATAAGAAATCGACAAACTATTCTCCAGAGTGGTGTTACCACATTTAATCTGCCCAGAAATGCATGAGGCACCACATGCTTCTCATATTCACTTACAGTTGTTAATTTTAAAATGTTACCCTTATTAGTGTAGCTGTGGTCCTACTTCACTGGGCTTTAATTCGCCTTTTGATAATTATTAGTGATATTGAACATTTTTTCTGTGCCTTTTTGTCAGTTTTACATATTACTCTGTCAAGCATCTCCTTGAATATTTTGCCACATTTATAATATTAACATTTTAAATCAATTCCACTGAGATTTGATTTAGGTAGAATAGAATGAATTCACTTAAAGTGTATAATCCAATATAGAGAACATAATACTTTCTTTGTTGAAGCGTCGTCTAACCCTTCGTCCTCTTTTCCATCCTTTCCAAGGAGTGTTCATCTTCTTACTGCACCATATGAGTTAGTGAGGTTTTGGATATGATTCCAGGACTGACCCTCTTTCTTGAAGGAGTGCTCTTCAGATGGTTGCAAGCCCATGGTTAATTTAGAGTCCTGAAAAAAAAAAAAAAAAAGGTGTTGGTAAGTCTTTATGTTGTTTTCATCACTTTTAAGAGTAGTGCATTTCCAGAGGTCCTAGGTATTACAGAAGTGGCTTCCAGAAAGACTGCTTCCCACTGAATGACCTCGACATCATATTCTGTTTGTTTGACCTGTCAATCTACCCTGAAAGCAAATTGCACATTTTCTTGATTAAGGTAATGTCATCGTAAGTCTAAAATCATGTCGTATGATCATTAGGAAAACTAAAAATAACCAAAGAGCCAAAATAATTTCAGAGAAGAATAAAATCAGGGAGCCCCTAAACGAATTTAGCAAAAATAAATAAATAAATAAATAAATGGGTTTAGCAAGGTCAGAGGATACAAGGTCAATAGTTTATTTTAGACACCTTAAGCAGGTGCAGCAATGCCATCCATTCGTGGTTTGCTGATGTTGTTCCTCGGGAAGGGGTGTTGGGTTCTGCCAAATGCATTTTCCACGTATATCGAGGTCACTTATTTTTTACTCCTTTAATATGGTAAGTGACATCGGTTGATTTTTTAATGTAAAATCACTCTTGCATTCTGAGAATAATCACCACTTGATAATAATATATTATTCTTTTATATATTGCTTGATTTGAATTGCTAATATTTAGCTAAGGATTTTCACATCTATATTCATGAGGAATACCTGTCTGTAGCTTCCCTGTCCTGTAATTCTCTTTTCATAAATGAGCTGGGCAGGGTCCTCTCCTCTACATTCCGAGGGAGCTTGTTTGATAGTAGCATGACGTCTTTCTTAAACATTTGAAGAAATTCACCATGAAAACCTTCTGGGTCTGCAGTTTTAGGGTGTGTGTGTGTGTGTGTATGTGTGTGTTGAGTGGGTTTAGGTATGAATTCAATTACACTACTAGATAAGGAGCTATATTTTGGTATCATTTGTATTACAGTACTCCTTTTCAAGGAAGTTTCCAACTTGCCTTTTTTGTTTGTTTGTTTGTTTGTTGGAATAGAGTCACTTAGGCTAATCTTGCTATCCTATTGCTTTCTGTGGGGTCTATAGTGGTGTCACCCCTTCCAGTGTTGAGACTAGCAATTTGTATTTTGTCTATTTTTTAAAAAAATAAGTCTAGCTACAGACTCATTGATTTCATTGATTTTTAAAATATCACTTTGCATTTACTTCCTCTGTGTTTTGTTCATTTTTTACCTCGTTTTCTTCTCTTAATATTTATTATTCCCTTTTTCCTACATTTTTGGGGATTTATGTTATTCCTTTTTCTGCTAGCTTCTTGAAGTACAAGTTTTGATGATTAATTTTAAAACTTTCTTCTTTTCTGATTGAGTAGTTTAAGCTCTTAATACACGTCAGCTTTATCTGCACGCCACAGGCTTGGCTATATTGTCTTTGCTATTCTTATTACTCAATTTTGGCTCAATTTTCAAATATTTAGAGATTTTCGAGATAGTATTCTTCTTTCTTTGTAATTCAATTCCAGTTGGCTCAGAGAAGATAACCTATGTGATTTCAACCCTTCTAAATTATGTGGATTTGTTTCAGGGCAGTATATTTTCTATTTGGTGACATTTCATGTGTACTTGAGGAGAGTATGCGTTACTGTTGTGGAACTACACACCCAGTGGGGACTGCATTGGTACCCGGCTGATGGCATTGCTTAAGTCCTCTGTTCCCTTACTGACCCCAGGCCTACTTGCTCTGAGATAATGAAGAGGAACCAAGAAATCTCTAACTATAATTGTTGATTCTTATTTCTCTTTTGAATTCTGAGCTTCAGTCTTCAAGTATTTGAGGTTTTATCATTGGGAGCATACACATTTAGGACTCTATTTCTTCTTGATGAGTTGATCCATTTTTCATTACAAAAGATTTTTATTTTTATGTAGTGATGTTTCTCCTTTCTCAAACATGTTTTATCTAGCGACCATAGAGGTGCTCCAGCTCCTTTACCGGTAAGAATTACATGACATACTTCATCATCCTTCTGTTTTTCAGTATTTCTCTTTGTTTATATTTAAAACACATTTTCTGAAGACAGCATAGATTTGTGTTGCATTTTTATCCAGTGTAATAATCTGTGTTTTCATTGCAATTTAGACCATTTACACTTAGTGCAATTACTGACATGGTTAGGCTTAAGAGCACAATTTCACCCTTCTCTATTTGTCCCATCCTTTCTTCTTCAACTCTTTTTTCCACTTTCCATTTTTTCTACTATTTTTTTGGATTAATTGGGAAATTTTAGTATTCATTTTCTCTTTCCCACTGGCTTATTAGTGAAATATTCTTGTTTGTCTTTTTAGTAGAGCCTCACAATACGTATATAAAAGAATAGTATATTATTATCAGGTGGTGATTATTCTCAGAATGCAAGAGTGATTTTACATTAAAAAATCAACCGATGTCACTTACCATATTAAAAGAGTGAAAAATAAGTGATCTCAAAATATGTGGAAAATGCATTTGACAGAACTCAACTTCCATCCCTGAGGAATAACATCAGCAAACCATGAATAGACAGCATTAAGGGTACTGCTTAAGGTATCTAAAATAAACCATCCTATAATATAATCATATAATGTTAGTAGAGGCTGTAGAGTCTGAACATCATCACCAGCCTTCAGCTAATACACGACTTCACATTTAGTGTAAGAAACTTACAACCATCTACTTTGATTCTCCCTTTCCCCTCTCTATGTTAGCTGTACTCGTTTGACTCCAATAATTTTATATGAACTCCACAATACATCCTTGTTTTTATTGTTGTTTTCCTGCATGTCCTGGATGAATGAACTGGTGTAAAACAAGACCACCTTCCTCTGTCTGGCCAGTCAGAACCCAAGCATCTTCCAGCTCTGTGTGAGCCATGGAATCGCTCATTTTACAGCCCTAGGTCAGAGGTCCTTTCAGTTGTTCTAATTTTATAGAGTTCATATCATGCACGTGCAGCTCAATATTTAGCCAAGTATGTAATGGGGGTCCTCTGAAAATTAATGGGGCCCTTTGTCCACATAGATTCTTGCTGTCCAGTGAACTTCTCTGCAAATTCCAGACCCATCAGCCTGGCCACAACTCTGAGCTGTGTCCTCAACTCAGCAAAACTGCCGTACACTGTTGGTAGGGATGTCGTGCTTCCAGTTCTTGGCTCCTTGTGCCACAGTCTGGAAAATACCTCCAGGGAGAAAAGGGAGCAGACAATCAGAGGCTCACCTGCATTGTTTACCTTCTCTCAGGGAGTGCAGTCTGGAGTTGCCAGTTAATGAAAGACTCCAAAATCGTATTTATATATTTTGTCCAGTTTTCTAGTTAATGGACTGAAGATAAGTTCTTCTAAGCTAATCTGTCATAAGTGGTCATGAAATAAGAATCATATAATATTATCTTGTGTTTTTCCTTACCACATTCTAATTTGATTTAAATACTTTTTGTCTGAAATTATTATTATTTTCGATCATTATATATTTCATCTTTAAACACTATGGTCCTCCAGTCTTTTCACTGTCTTTTACCAAATTTTACTTATATGTCCTTGTCTTTTATATGCTGCTCTGAGAACATTCGTTAGGCAATTTTATAAAAATTTCACCTACACTATCATTAGTTTTCTGTATCACTAAACGTTCCTGAGAAATATAATTTTTTTAGAGAGGGAAAGTGGAGGGGGAGGGACAGAGGGAGAGAAAACCTTGAGTGTGGAGCCCAATGCAGGGCTCTATCTCATGACCCTGAGATCATGACCTGCGCTGAAGTCAAGAGTCACCCCTGACAAACATGACTTCTCACAGCCACATAATGGTCCATAGATGAGTGTCCCACAATCCTATGTTGAGTATTTAGGATTTCCCAATTTTGCTAACACACACAATATTGTATGACTGTCTTTGTGTAGGAATCTTTGTCTTTAGGTTACAGAAGGCCAAAGAGTGTGATGCTTCTAAAATTCCTGTGAGGCTGGTGGTGTGGGACTAAGTCAGTCCATGTCTTGTTGCCACAGAGTGTCTGTCATTTTTGAAATCCTTCAAGTCTGGCAGGCAACAACTAACCCTGTCTTGTAGGTTTAATTTCTATATATTGGATTCTTATAGAGGCGGAATCATTTTTAAAAACATGTTTATTAACTAGTGTCCATGTGTATGCTTTTGATTGCGAATCATTGGCTGATGGTCCCTGTTCGTTATTCTGTGGTACAAATGTCCTTTCCTTAGGCAAACTCTGCCAAGAAAGTTACCGACCATTTTTTTTTTTTCTGTCCTCATACTTCAAGGCCTGAATCAATTATCTCCACCTAAGAAAAGCATCTTATTACCTCTGTGGCATGTCTAATCCCACACCCCACTCTGCTCCCAGAGCTCATTGCATGTCTTGATGGTACGATTACATCCTTTTATGTGATTTTCTGGAGGACAGGAACTCGATCTCCTCTGCCCATGTACAGCAAGCCCTCACCTGGACGAGTGAGTGAGTGAGTGAGTGAGTGTGTGCTCTGAGGATGCTGAGGCCCCCACTTCAGGGCTCACAGGTCTGAGGCAAGGGCGATAACAGGATACTCGGTTCTTAGTTCAAGGAGGAGCTAAGCAAAATGGCCTGTATCCTTATGCGGCAAATTTGAAGCAGAAGGAGGAAACCAGCCTCTGGCAAGGACAGAGTCAGGAATAAGAAGAAAACAAATTCTTTGAGTAAAGAGTGTGGTTGGGAAGCTGACACCAGCTGCTTGGCAAGGTCAAGATTCCACCACCATCACCGAGCAAAGCCACAGTTGGTGAATTTAGAGGTTAGGTGTGGGGACATAGGTAGAGATGTTAGGTTCCCTCCCGCCCACCACCACAGCAGTTCTGTCCTTGTGGAGACAGAACCGGGTGTCCAAGGGCTGGCCAACCTTGTTCATGGGCTTGCTCAAAAACATTGGAGGGAATAGGGGTATCCATTCTCCAAGAGAATCCATGTGGCCCTAGTGGGCCCCCTTCCCTGCCATGCTTGCGGAAGGAGCCCCCCGCTCCAGGCACGAGCTGCACGCCCTCTTGTCAAGGAAAATGTTCATTTGCTCTTTCTTCCCCTCCTTTCTTTAGATTATGGAAAAGCAAGATTAACGTGGTATTTTTTCTTGATTCTAAGAAGCACGCTTAAATGTCAACTGCCTGAAAGGAAAATGTGTTTCGGATGATACGGTGTACAGTATATTTCATATAATGAGAGGGTTCCCGTAAGGTCAATAGTATATGTAAATTTTATTCATTAAAATAAAGTCATTTTTTTTGTTTTCCTTTGGCACTGAATAGTTAAAAGAATGCTGTCTTAAATTGCCAGCTTGTCTCATTTTCAAGAGTTATTGAGATCCTGAAATGACTGGGTGAAACCTTAAAAAAAATGTTTACAGAAATGAGTATTTCCTCAGTTCAAATAATGGGAAGTCAGTGCCTGTTTCAGATTTTTGTTTAATTTAATTCCACCAATCCTCCTCTCCTCTGGTTCATCACTGTCCGAATGCATCATCTCGTGTTTTTAGTATCGATCATTATATCCCACGCTGTAAAAGCCTGTCAAACCATGCAGCTGCATTTATGGTGAGATCACACACTCCGTTTTGGAAAGAACAATCAGGCTTTACCTTTATGAGATTCATGACGATGATTCCCTCTTTCCCTGGATGTACCGTTTGCTCCCAGGAAGGTGACACCTTCATTTCTTAGAAAGGACCCCATCTACCCCTCTGCCTTTTCTTTCCCCATGAGGTTCCTGGTGTGAACATTCCAGCCACAACACAGGAAAAGAGGAGTTCCCTAAACACCACAAGGGACTCTGGGACAGAAGACTTGGCAGGTGGCTCCCTGTCCCTTTCTGCAATGAACAGTGCCTTCTGGGCTTGCTTCCAGGCAGGGGTCGATGGAGTTGGAAGCTCCAGCATGCCTGAAGGCCGGTCTCTCTCATTCCTGTTCTTGCGCCTCGGTGAGAGCAGCTGGTGCGCCCGTGTTTGCAGACGTCAGGTCCGAGTGCAGGTGCATCGGTGATCCTCAGCTGCAGTGTCCACTGCGTAACAAGCGGCCCCCGCACTCAGCAGCCTGAAACACAAACGTCTGTCCGGCTCAGGAATCACGGATTTCTGGTGCTTCTTCCGTCTTGGCCAGACCCCCACGTCTGGAGGCTGGATGTCTGTCTATGGGACTTTAATGGTTTTCTCCCACCTGTTGTACCCTCCGGTGTGCACTGGGAACGAGCAGACAGAGAAGCCCAACCCAGGAAGAACTCTTCAGGCTTCTGCTGCAACATGTTAGCTCACAGCCCCTCCCAGACCATGTCCCTGATGGCGTCTGGAGTCAGTGTGAGTGGACACCGCAAGGGAGAGACTGTGAGTCGTCACCATGTTACAAATCTATCCCAGCAGGATTCTCTTCCAGCCAGACATGGATTCGCCCTGTAGATGTCCTTCTCTCCGACAAGGTGAGCTTGGTCTGAAGCAGTTGGGCTTGGGGGAGGGAGTCCACCTGTGCGTCATGGTGTCTGGAGGGAGTCCACCTATACGTCATGGTCCACCAAATGCTTCTGTGGCTCGGAGTAGCCACCCCTTAGCCTTGGTGGCCCAGTCGCATGGACCAAAGGGCCCATCCTTGGCATGTTTTGTCGCATGTCAGTTATCCCCTGAAGAGGCCATGAGCAGAGCGACCCTGGGGATGGGGTAGAGAGAGGCTAAGAAAACAGGACATGGCATGGGATGGGTGGTCCATGACCGAGGACAGTGGTCTGAATGGGGAAGCCAACCCAGGTGCCTACAACTGTGGCTGGAGACTGACCTCTGCAGGGGGCCTTCCTCTTGGCTTCCTGGCCAACCCCTGTTCTCACAGGAAAGCAAAGATGGAGCCAGCAGCTCTCTCTGAGAAGGACTTTTGTGACTGTCCTCGAACTTGACCCCTAGTCCCCTACATTCACTGGCTTTCCCGAGGGACACGACCTTTGTCATCGGGAGAAAACGTTCCCTTAGACTTAACTGTGGCTCACTCTTCCTCTGGCTCTTTCGGTGCCAGTCATGCAGTTTTGAGTTATTCATGTGAGACCTGTGGTCTCCTCTACCCTCCTCCCAGATGGCGGCTCTAAGTCCCGCTTTTCAGGATCATTGACTTCAGAATCAAAGAAGTAGAAATTTGCACACATACTCATGTGTCTACGTCTCTATACATATGAACATGTGTGTGTTTGGTGTGTAACATGTAAACTATCAGGGACACGTTCTGGCTTTCAAACTCAGTGTCCTCAAGGCACACGGAGGAACATTTGCCAGAGTTTTGGGTTGTGTCTTTGGTTTTCCTTTGTTATTGTTTAGCAACAAGTTGTGATCTAGAGATGTTCCCAGGGAAACAACCAGCTCGGGACAATGGCACTCGTGTCCTAAGATTGGCCTCCATGTGGACACCTGCTCCTTCCACACTCAGCTGGCCTGGGCCCTGGGGGCTCCTGAGGGAGCATCGCTAGGACACTCCACAGGGATTTGCACAAGGAGACAGAGGCCCTTGTGTTCCTGTGTTCAAGGGAGCCTGGCGTGGATGGCAGGGGCATCAGGACCCAGGGCTGGGGTCAACTGCTCAGAGTCCCA
Source organism: Mustela nivalis (assembly GCF_964662115.1). Taxonomy (NCBI): domain Eukaryota; kingdom Metazoa; phylum Chordata; class Mammalia; order Carnivora; family Mustelidae; genus Mustela; species Mustela nivalis. The sequence continues at coordinate 185,574,586 of NC_139021.1, forward strand.
TGCCAGCAGCAGGCACAGCACTAAGCAAAATCAAGTAATACATGTTTGCTGAGCACGTCAACTTTTCCGTTTAGCGAAACTATGTATTGAACCATTGGTAAATGGATCCCATAAAGGGGCCCCGCGGTGGGTGTGGGTTAGGTTCGTAGAGTGTGGCGAAGGGGAGACAGCTTTGAGGAGCTCGCTGAGAAATCAGGAAAGCAGGGGGGAGTCGTGACCAGCGGGGGTCCAAGGGGCAGGAGCTCAGCTGGCGGCTGGCCTGGTAGTTCCCGTGATCTTCCCGCAGCCCTGGCCCAGGAGCCCCCAGCAGGGTTTCCCAGCAGCGCAAGCACAGCAGCCTTCAGGAGGTCAGCGCCTGCAGGGCTGGGAGCCCGTGCCGCAGGCCCGGCAGACCTCGCAGACCTCACCCCTCCATCCCCCCCCCCCCCCCGCTGCACTCCCTCCAGCAAACACCCTGCAGCTCCAGGCAGACGGGAATCTAGGACAGTCGTTCTCAGAAACTCACTCCCAGCCTGAAGCATCTCCCGCATCGCCGGGGAGCTTGTTAGAAATGCAGACTCCCAGGTCCCGCCAGGACCACTGAACCCCACACTCCGGCTACATCCCTGGAGGGGAGCTGATGCACCAAGGGTCTGAGACCCATTGTCCCCTGACTCCTGGTCCTCCCCGAGGGACCTAGAGCATGAAGTCCGCCTCGGACCCTGGACCCTGGGTCTGCTTCCGGAGGACAGAGGGCATTTTATTGCTGGGCTGGTTTCCTGTGGTCTTGAGACCTGCTAAGGGAGATCCTTCCTCCCCGGGCTACGGGACCCGTCTACCCCGTCACCGTTCAGAATCCGGGTCCTGCACTGTCAGGGATGGAGGCTGACCCGGAAACCTGGGCCACGGTGATCAACCGTGCTGTCGCTGCCCGTTCCAGGAGGGGACAGGGGCAGTGCTGCTGTTCCAGGCCTCGGGGCGCCTGCAGGAGACCAAACGAGCTGGCGAATCCTTCCTCGGGCCAGCAAGGGCTTTCTGACCCCCAGGGTGTGAGGCCTCACCAAAAATTACTTTCTAATTCCACTGCGAGAAAGTCCTATAAATACAGGGAAGCTGTCCTTCAGTGCTCAGGGTGTGGTGGTAAAATGGTCTGGGGATAATTGTATACATTCACCGAGCCCCGAGAACGTGCCAGGAACGACGTTATGGCTGCATATGTACCCACGGCCAGGAGATCCGCAGGGCTTGGAGCAGGCATGGCCACCGCGGGCTTCGCAGGGGAAGGGACGAACCAAAGTGCTGAGCAGCCCGGCCTGGCTCGCGAGATTGGAAGAGGGACAGGGCAGGGTTTCAGCGGGGTGGCCGGACATCAGGCACACACAGTGCCCATGTGGCCAGTCTTCTGGGGCAGAGAGATGGTGGCCCTCCAGCGCACCGGCACAGGGCGCTCACCTGTGACTCCCGCACCCAGGGTGGCGTGGTGCTAGGACGTGTTCCCCCACCCCCCACTGTGTGCTGCAGTCCAGCCGGCTCCTCTGCAGGGTGGTCTCGGGAGCACCACGATGCTGACACGGTGGTCACGGGGAGCCTGCTCCGGCCTCCTCAGCGCAGAGTCCTTCCCTGAGGGACGCCAGCAAAGCCCCTCCAGGTCTCAGGTAAATGAAGCTTGGGTTTACTCAGTGTCGTGGGGACCCGCTTAGCACAGGCACATGAACCGCCTGCCAGGGCCCTTGGGTGGCAGCCCCGTTCACCCGGGCCCTGGGCTTGCAAGAAAAGCGAGCGGTGGTTGGAAGCAGGGCCCCGGAGGGCTGGTCTGCCTGGCTGTGGCCTCCCCACCTGTTGCCCCTTCCTCAAGCAAACCTCTGGGAGGGGCCTGGGGTCGGGGGCCGAGCTGGGAGGACCTGCTGCCATCGACCTCATGCTCGGCCTTGCTTGGGCGCCGGCTGTGGCCCGGGACCTCCCCCCACAGAGCTCTGCAGGCGACACTCAGCAAACTCCCAGACTCCCCTCGACGCCCCGAGCGGTGCACCTGCTCAGAAAACTCTTACAGCGATCTGTCCACGTGGCTTCTCAGGGGGCGCTTGTGGGGAGGAGGGCACCCCAAGACCAAGTCTGTCCTGGCCCCGCCCCGGCCTCCACAGCCTGGACCCCACAGCCGCCCCGACGCCAGCCTCCGCGGTCCTCGCCAGCTCACCAGCTCGCGGCCGCTCTCCCCGCCCCCACCCGGTTCCTGACCTCGGGGCCTCCTGTTCCTCTGAGGAGGGCACACATGGAGTCTGGGGTCTGTCCTGCACCCGGCCTCCTGCTCCGCCCACCGGCCGCTCACGAGGCCCCACCCTGGCTTCCGGACGTGGCTGTGCCTGAGCTCCCCAGGCTGCCTGACGGCGAGCCCTCGGCTCCCTGCTTCCCCGTCCAGCGTCGCTCGCTCCCGCGGTGGAGGTGAGCAGTGTGAGCCTCCGGCCTGCGGCCACCGTCCCCGGCACACCTGTCCCCTCGGTGCCCGGCGGTCCGGGGCTGGAATCCGCAAATGCAGCCGCACCAGCGAGCCCCTTGTTGGACGGTCGTTTTGCAGCGGGGAATTAGTCTAAATTCCCGGGTGAGTTATGCGGGTCACCTCTGAGGGAAACCTCTGTGCTCAGTCTTCATTACCCAGGGACCGATGGCCCTCCCGAGGCTGCTGTTTGGTGCAACATTTATCCACGGACTCTGGGCGAGGGCGTCGAGCCCGTTTCTCTGCGGAGCCCTCTGCGTGTCCTCCAGCAAGGCCATCAGCTGAATTATGATGCATTTACATTCCTCACCATCGATGCAGACAATACACCCAGAGGTTAAGAGGTAGTGGGGAAACGTGTCGCCCGCCCCACAGTCCGCGGCCGGACACGCCGTGTGCCTGTTGCCAGCATTTCTCTCTGCGCGCGAGATTTTTTATTGTCCATAAATCTTGCAGAGCCAAACTGCAGTTGTCCTTGCTGGAAGGAAATAATCTCCTGATAAAATCTCATAGGCTCTGAGGGCACTGCCTAGTTCCTGAAGAGGGAAAGTGAACTGTGCACAGGATGGGGAGCTCCTGAGGCTGCGGGTGTGGGGGCCACTTTCCTCCTGGGGTGACGCCCCTGAGCCCCATGCATCCCGCAGGAGCCCATGGGAGCATCGGTACCTGCCGTCCGGGAAGCCTGGGGGTCGCCCACCAGGCAGTGGGGAGGGGCTCAGTCCTTCTCCATGTCCCTGCAGAGAGGGGAGGGCAGAGCCACAGCCCTGGGTCAGCACGAGCCCCATGCTTCCGGCAAGGAGGTAGCTGTTCCGCAAGGCCGGCAGGAGCTCGGTGGACAACGAAGAGCAGCCCTCCGCTCCCGTGCTGACCAGGGGCCGCGACTGGCCCTGCATTGGCAAGAGGCCCTTCCTATTCAAAACTTGTGTCTCCTCCCAAAACCTGCTGAGCACAGCCCAGGATGGGACAGAGTCACTGACAGGCACACAGTGTGTTTGTAGGTGTGCATTTGTCGGGGTGGGGGGCACCCAGTGCTCGGAGCACAGGGAGGATGGTGTGATCCTGGTTATCCGCCCCCCACCACTACCAGCCTGTGCCACCTGCTAGGGAGGAAAGCTTCTCCAACATCAGGATTTCTTTCTGTTGTGACTTGGACCTACTTCGGTCCTGCTTCTCTGTGTCATTGAGACCCGTGGAGCCCTGTGGCTTTTGTATGGCATGTGGGGCAGGCAGGGAGCCGACCCTGTCATCATAGCCCGGGACGGAGCTCCCAGCTCTACCTGGGATTCAAACCATGCCTGAGACCTGAGCCACTCTGCACTTCACTCTAATTTCTGGGTACTTAAAACTGTGCTGGGAAGAACAAAGCTCATCAGAGCCATGATGAATCTCGAACAGCAACAGCGAGTGCCAACGGTGCCCGGTCGTGCCAGGTGCGGCCGGCCGCCGTGCGCATGCGGCTGCTCTGGTGCCCACACACACCTGGCAGGTGGCTGCTCCCTTTCCAACCCCTCGTTTACAGTGAGGAGCCCAGAGCACAGAAAGGCTAAGCACGTTGCAGGTCACACGGCTAAGAGGGGAGAGCAAGGATTTAAACTCAGGCTCAGCATCTGTGTGTCTACCTCCACGCTCCAGTCTCCAAACACACCACGAAAGCCACGTGAAGTCAACACCGCAGATCCGGGCTCGGCACGGCTCAGGACCCGCGCGGCAGAGAGGGACCCAAACCTCTGTGAGGCTCTGAGAGAGCACTCCACCAGGATCATCCAAAGTCATTCTGGCACGAGCTGCACACCGAGCGGCAAGTTTCATGCAGCCTCGTGGAGTCCTCACTGAGCAGACGGGAAGCCCAGAGACAGGCAAGGCCGGTCCACTTCAATGTCACTTGCCTGGGCCATCAGGGCGACCTCCTGAACACAGGTTGCTGCTTGGGACTTGCAATCCAGCTGGCATTGGCCCCACAGGCTCCCTGCGCTGGGAGCTGGAGAGCTCGGTGCCGGCTCAGGGGAGTGGCGTGCGGGTGGCTGGGGGGCCTGGTGTGGGGCCTGGAGTGAATGGGTGCAAAACCCCATAAATCACTTCTGCCGCCATCCTTGGCTTTGCTCAACTCCTGAATATAAAAGGAAACCCCACCCCCCCGTGATGAATAGCCCAGAATCGGGCAATTCTTGCCCTTCTTCTTCCTTTCTGGCTAGTTCGCCGGAAGTGGGTGCGTCAATGCGCTGCACACTTGGTCTTGAATTTCTGAAACTCACACTCGACGTGGGACACTTGACTTCAGTGTGCTTCCAGCAACTGTTCACAGGAGAACTGCTTTTTTTTCTCTCCCTCTAAAAAAAAAGAAATTTTGCAAGTAAATTAGTAGTGGGAGCAGGCAATAAAAATTATTGTTTACTGTATTGTGAAATTTGAATTTTCAACTGCAAAAATAGCCTGGTAAAAAATTAAATGATTTAAGTCCCAGCTCCATAAAATCCCCCAGAGGCAACTTCTGGCCAGTGGGACTCCGTTGAGTTAGACACAACAACTTTCAGAATCTATTTATTTATAATTTTGCTTTCAGAATTAATACTTTCACCTAAAATAATTCTCCCATGTGAGGAAGCAGCTCAGTTACGTGGTCCTTTCTGGAGCAGGTGACAGATGTCTTGGGCTCCCTCCGCCCCCAGTCCCCGATTAGACTCACTCTGGATGACTTCCAGGTGGATGGGAGTTGAAAGTGCCCCTGAATGTTTGCTAAGAGAAAGGAAGAGAAAGCCAACTTGGGCTTACATGCTTTGTTGTGACTCTTGTATCAGTATCAGTTAGGGTGTTCTAGAGAAACACCACCAGGAGGACATGTGTGTGTGTGTGTGTATACATACCATGCCTACACGTACACCTGCACCTGCACGTGCACCTGCCCCTCCACCCGCACCTGCACTCACACCTGCATCACCCACAGCTGCACCTGCACCTCCACCTGCACCTGCACCTCCACCTGCACTCACACCTGCACCTGTACCCACACCTGCACCCACACCTGCACCCACACCTGCACTTATCCCTACACTTACATCTGCACCCACTCCTGCACGTATATCCATCACCTGTCCGTCCTTCTCTGGATAGAGAGGTTTAAGGAATTAAAAGGCCGTAGAGCTGCCAAGTCCTAATCTGTAGGGCAGGCTGGAGGCTCAGGCAGGAGCAGATGCCGCAGTCTTCAGGCAGCACTCCCTCTCTGGGAAACCTTAGTTTTGGCTCATAAGGCCCTCACCTGATTGGATGAGGCCCACCCACATAATGGAGGGTGAGCAGCTGTGTGTAGTCACTAACCACAGCTACAGATGCCTCCACAGTGACCGCAGGACTGGGAACTGGCTGTGGGTTCCAGTGCACAGGGTGGTTGTGGTGTCTGATGATCTCCTTCCTCACCGTGGGCCACCTCCGCACCCTAGTTGTCCACCAACCTCACTCCCCGCAGCCACCCCTGCGGGGAGGGGCAGCAGGTGCACAGGTGCCAAACATGGGGAGGAGCAGAGGGTGGACTCGGTGGTGCCCTTTGAAGCCTCGTCCACGTGACCATCCCGCCACCGTTGACCCTGGCCCTGGACAAGTCTGTCAGGGGGACCATGTCAGCCTCAGCCCTCATCCACAGGACCTGCTGGTGACCAGCTGACCCACCATCAACACCCACAGCTCCATGAAGTTCACAGACGACTCAATGTCCCTTTCTGGTGTCACTGTCCAAATACGAGATTATTTCGATCTCTGCCCAGTGAGCCACGCGACAGTCACATCCCCGGAGCACCTCCCCGCAGCCGCCTCTCCCGTCCCACGGGACAACCCCCTTCCTGCCAGTCACGGGGCCTCGGTATCACCAAGAGCTGCTGCCCACACACGCTCACAACCCCCCGTGCACCCATCCCTGAAGGCACCTCCTGTCATCGCCACCCACTCCTGGGACCCCCGCGGCCCCAACCCTCCCGTCCTAGAGATGGACCAACGCTTCTGGGCCCTTCACACCCGCCGCCCTCACCCTGCCCATCATGCCTGCCCCTCCTGGGCCTCCCTGGGACGTCTCCCCTGCCGGCACCTTCCCTCCTTCGCCTTGTTTCTGGCCCGACCTCAGCCTGATTGAGCCCCGCCCATGACCAGTGTTGCTGCACCTGCTGGGCCGGGTGACGCCGCAGGGACGCCGAGCCGGGCAGAACCTTCTCCCCGTGGGTCCTGGGCCAGCCTGTAAGGGGGCCAAGGGCCACCGTAACTGTCCCATGCTCACGGCCTCATTCTCCTGGTCCTTCAAGGCTCAGACCATAGCCTCTGTGCCTGCGTGGCTCCTTCGTGGCTCCTCCGTGGCCTCTTCCGTGGTCTCCTCTGTGGCCTCCTCAATGGCCTCATGCCCATGCACACCTCATCCATGCGCTGCAAGCGCCCCCAGACGCCTGTGGCGGTGGCATGTCCTGCTCTGCCGCCCAGCAGCTCCCGTCTCAGCGGGAAGGTTGGCCGGCTCTCGCCCCCCACTCCCCCAAGCGCCGTCTCTCGGAGGCAGCAGCTCCCACTCACACCTGGGCTGTGCACACGGCACCAGGAGGGCCCGTGGCTCGTCCACCTCCGCACCTGCCTGCTCTCCCCACGGTGCCGCCCACCTTGAGGGGTCACGACTCCATTCCTCTCCATCCCGTGTCTGGGTCTACGCCAGAGTGCACGCTGGACCGTCTGGAAGAGCAGGGACGGTGCTCCTGGTGTCCCCCTTGTCGATGCCGTGCTGTTGCTGTTGCACGCAAGACTGCAGGTCCCCGTGCAGCTCTGTGACCGGGGCCCACCCTGCCAACGTGGGCTGGGCTCGTTCATGCTCCCCTCGGAGAGCAGCAGTTTAAATCCCTCGGGTGGTACTTCGAGTGCCTGGAACGGTGCCAGGCACGTGGTGCTGTTGGCCAGGCGCTTCTGCTTCCTCCCAGCCCCGCAGCGCGGACTCCGGAGTCCGGCCCGGATGCTTGCCGTCCCGCCACGAGACGCTACAGGAGTCAAAGCGATCTCCAGCCCGCGAGACCCGCCCGGCTCCTCCCCCCATGCTGGCAGAAGGTCACGACACCAGTGTGGGGCTCAGAGTCACCGGCAGCCCACGAAGCTTCTACTTTATAATTGAGAACCCCTTCACCTAACATTTGGCTTTTTATGGTAGAGAGTATCTGAGGAGATTTTTCATTTCCTGAGTTTAGAAAGAAATCGGGGGTTATTTTCCATGCCACCTTATTAAACTCGCAGCCGAAGAGGCTTCAAAGCCACGCCAGATGCGGTGGCGTCCCACTTCCTGCGGCTTTGCCCCGCGTGAGCCCCGAGGCCCTTCCCCCTTCGCCAGGGGCAGGATAGTAGCCTTCCTTCCGGACTGGTCTATCTCTGTGCACCGCAGCTTACAGCTCGTGTCCGGAAAGGAGTCCTCCCTTGGAAGCATGTCGGAAGCACTTGAGGACAGCAGTCAGAGAGGGACGCTCTCGGCCAGCCCACGGCCCCGGTGGCTTGTTCCCACCCCCTCTCCGACGTGCTGCGAGCTGGGGGACACCACGCCCTGCGAGACAGACTCTACCTGCCATCCACCTTGGACTCGGGCTTCCCCGGCGCACCCGCCTCTGGGCGCCCAAGCCTGTGGTCCGGCCCCTTCACTCCGTGGAGCGGTGGCCTCCCTCAAAACAACGGGCTCGGCACAGAACATGGGCCCGAGGGTCTGATAGCCCTTCTACCCCTAAACTGCTCTCTCTTTCGCCCAGTGCCGTGGCTGTGGTCAGCGGGGATTCAATAGACGTCCAGAGAGGAGATGCCCTAGGCCCGAGGGTCCCAGGAGCACTACTCGGGCAAATCCCTAAGACCAGAACCCCGCCACACACACCACACCGGCGTCCCAGCAACCCAGCGCCATTAAAACGCAACAGTGAAAATGAGTTAAGATAACAGATTTACGTGCCTTCAGTCGGGACGCTTTCTGGAAACAGGTGTGCTCAGCAGTCCTGCGGGGCTAACGTCTCCCACTGGTGAACACGCTGCTCTCTGGGTTTTCGTTTCTGTGCTCATAAAATTGGTAGTTTGCACCCTGACTTGTCACTGATTTTCATCCAAGCAGAAGGTCTGTGCGAGGGAGAAAGGCCCCCACCATGCACTACGTGGACCTCAGTTACCCCAGTGGGCCGTCCTGGCTCCCAGCTTGAGGCTAGGACCAGAACAGATGACGGTCAAGCATCCATGATGCCAGGCATCCCACGCCCACTCTTAGAGACGGAGTGGCCGCTTGCATCTCGGCCAGGGGACTCCCGGCATCACCAGGAACCGCACGTGGGGCTCGTCACGGCCACGAGGTGCGGCGTTCAATCCTGACACTTTGAGACCAACCAGACCCTTCCAGATTTGGGTTCCCAGATGCCTATTCCACGTTCAGAAGATGCAGCATATTTTATTTTGTTGGCGATATTGGGTAAACAGAGCTTTCCTCTTCACTCCTGCCAGGCATTAGAAATCAGTCGACCATGGACATTGTCATTTTGCAAAGACGGCCTCTGACTTTCTCCTTCAGCTCTGCTCAGGCGGGCCCGCTGCTTGCAAATGAAGGTTTGGGTAAAGAAATATGAGGGCCCGTCCTGGCAAGAGATTCTGGCACAATTATGAGTTACTGCGCGGAGAGAGAAGGGGAGGAGATCAGAGATGCGCTCACATGAAGCAGTATTTTGACAACAAAGAAACGAACAGGAGAGACAGCGTTTTCTACGGGAGCTTTAAAAATCCATGACCGCAGATTTTCAGTGGGGAGATACGTCCGCTCAGCATAACTGCTTTCATCCCCATTAACAAGAAATATTCTGCTGATCTTCTGGCTCTGGAGCTCACCCGTGCATGTGCCCCAGGTGCGAGGGACCTCTGTTGGCCCCGTAAGAGAGAGGGCTATGGGCTCGGTCCACTCGTGCCCTCGTGCCTGGGGCAGACCACAGGCTTCCCAGCCGGCCTGTCACCGGGTTTCTACGGCACGAAGCGGTGAGGTGCCGCGGGCGCCGCTGAGAGATGAGACCAGGCGTGCGCGGAGGAGGACGCCGTTCGCCGTCTGGATGCCCCTCGCGGCTTCCCTTCCTCGTCATCAATTATCTGTGGTTGCGGGAGAGGAGCAGGGAATGTGCAGATTAGGACAGAGCCGCTCACCCGCCCAGCCTCGCACACTCACGCCCACGTGGCCTCAGCCAGGCTGTGCACCCGCCCCCCGCGGCCAAGAGCACCTGCCCACACGCGGAGTCAAGCCTCCGGTAGACCCCGCCGGTGTCACTTGGGGGTTCCGCGTTAGAGACTCGCTTCCTTTCCCTGCTCCTGATCCCGAACTAATGACGCGGGGACTCGTGATAGAGACGCTCGGGCCAGTTCTCCATGGAACATCCCCAGCAAATGAAATGACAGATGCCTCCCTTTGTTTCGGAAGGAAGGCTGTCTGCGTCACCTCGATTGTCACCCGCTCCGCTTCGCACTGTCTCTGAGTCAACTCTGCTGGTGGCAGCGCGTGGCGGCCAGGGTGTCCGCCGTGCTCCCGGTGTCGCCTGAGCTCAGAGGACCCCCACCCCCACCCCGCTGCTCGCCGCGTCCTGGCCGTCCTGCTGCGGGAAGCAACGGGCTGCGGGCCGACCGTGCCTCCTTTCATAGCTGAGAGAAGCGCTTGGCAAAATCCCCCAAAGCAGATACTGTCCCTTCCATTTGTCCGCGGTCGCGGTGTCAGCGCCCACTTAGCGTGTCGGCACAGCGCGGAGACCGGAGAGCCACTGCTTCCATGGAAAACTAGTTTGTGGTCACGCACGGCTCCCTTGAAGGTTTTGTGACAAGGTGTCGGGCTTCGCCGTCTAGGGCAGTGTGGTGCCTTGACGCCGCTGCTGGGGGGGCCTGGGACCCAGCAGGCCACTCCCACCAGGGAGTCCTGGAAGCCTGAAGGTGCATGTGGGGAGGGGTCTTCTGTGCACGGGGGTCTATGAGTACGCATGTATAGGTGTGCATGTGGGTACCAATGTGTGTGTGCACCTGTGCACAGATGTGTCTGTGTGTGCAGTGTGTGTACAAGTGTGTGCATGTACCTGTCATGGGGGGAGGGTTGCAGGGAGAGGCCTCCAAAGAAAGTCCCTCTAAGCTCCTTGAGGACAAGGGCTGCACCCGTTCGCCGTGGGTCCAGACACCGGCCCACAGCCAGCAACAGACTAAACGGGTGAGTAGATGGTTGGTGGGAGCAGAGCCAGGCCCCACCTGAAGACCCTCTGAGGCCGTCCACCGCTGTGTGACTCGTGCGGTGAGTGAGTCACCACCCCGCACCTGGCCCGGCCGCCCTCCCAGCCCGTCCGATACCGTGGAGTGGGAACCCCCTCCCCGCCACCCAGGCACCCCGCTGGAGAAGCGTTCGCCCAGTCTGAACTGACTACTTTGCCAGGGCGGCAGAGGGCTGTTCCTGAAAGTCAGGCTGGCCTGCACGCTGCCGAGGGCACGGCGGCAGGCAGGACTGCTGGTGAACAATGTGAGACATTAAAAGATTAAACCCAGAACAACTTCAGCAGAAGTGCCTGCTTAATTAAAATTAGATTCTAGCCGTGGTGTAACATGTGTGTCCCATTTAAAACAGCCCAACATAAACCATCCCTAATTCACATAAGCAATAAATTAGCAAGTCGTTATTTGCATTATACAATTTTTCTTCTCTTTGCAAAGCTTTCATTCATTCATTTGTTGGACAAACATCCCTGAACACACACTGAGGCCGTAACCATAAATGAGACAAGCACAGGCCCATCCTTAAGGAGCTTGTGCTGGGGAGCGGGAGGCAGACGTGCAAGCTGGCGGCTGTGATCGAGCCTGACAAAGTGCCTCCAGAGGGCCGTGCTCGTGCGACAGCAGGAGCCACAAGGAGCAGGCAGGGGCTCAGCCGGGGGTGGGCGCGGGGGCACGGACGCACGGTGGGGGCGGGCGCTCGCGTGCTCGGAAGAGGGAGATGTCTGGGCTCAAGGCGGCCGTATTTGCCAGCGCAGGTGGGGTCCCACGTCGCCCACACCTCCGGACTTGGCAGGCAAAGCTGTTTTCTTGTTCATGCGAGGTCGGCTGCCGTTCTGGGAACGCACTAGGGCCGGCTCTCTTCGCGCGGTGATTCAGGGACAGATAAAGGCCAGACCCAGAGGCTGCGTCATCTGAGCACCAAGCTTCCTCCGTCTGCTGGAGGGTCTTGCCTCAACGGCCAGAAACTTGGCCTGGTGGTGACATAACGATTCTGACCCAACTGGTCATGTGACCCCCTCACCCGGAGATGCCCCAGGAACGGAGGGAGAGGAGGACGGGGCGTTGGGAAGAGCAGGGACGCCCCCCCATCGGGAGACGTGGGGGTACAAACCATCCCACAGAGCCTGCCCTCGTGAGAGCACGGGGTCATCAGAGGTCCCTGCGTGGGGCCACGTGGCTGTCCATGAGGTTGAAGGGGACTCGGAGGTTTCTGGGGGCTCTGGCCCCTGTGCTGCCATGCCAAAAACTGCATCCCATTCCTGGCGCAGGACCAGCGCGGACAAGGGCCAGGCCGGCGCTGCATTCTGGAAGGAGGAGGGTGGGCCCCTTGCGAAAGGGAACTCTCACAGCATTTGAGGGGGAACGTGCTGGTGTCATACAGAAAATCTTCTGACTCTCCATCTCATTTGCATCCAATTCAATCGTATCTGGGCAAGATGTGGTTCACAGACACTAGGTTCGACTTCAGAGGGGCTCCTGCGGGTCGGAGAGGGCACACTTGAAGGAGGGTCCGGCCGCCAAGTGGCTCTTACACGTTCAGGGAAGAGACTTCAGAGACCGTTGGTTTCTCACCATCTCACCTCGAATGCCCCTGCAGATTTGTTCCCCAGCACCGCCGGAGCTCTAGATCAAGACAGCCTGAAACCACGGGGTCTGCCTGGAGGCGGTGGCACACCGGGAGCCACACCCTGGATCTCAGCCACGGTGATGGCCCAGTCCCTCCTCCGCAGGGGAGGAGGAGCTGTCCTGCCTCTACGGTCCTGGCATCTCAGTGGATGAAGTGGCTGTCCATCCGTGGCGAGGCATGGCGACAGCCCGGGGGACCTGGAGTGGTTGATGACGGTGACATCACAGGACAGGACCCAAGATCCACAGGCCCCTTGACGTTCCCCGGCTGGGGCGCATCAGGTCGGCAACCCTCAGCACTGCTGATTCCCAAATCATGAACCCCCTGCCGCAGTGATCTTGAGAGTTTTAGCCGCAATGTTTGCTCTCAGGTAATTGTTCGCCGAGTGAACCCGCGAGGCCTCGTTGGGGCTCTCCGAGGACGCATCCGTACGTGGCGTCATCGCCAGCACATGGACAGAGTCTGTGGTTTCCAATCCTGCGTGGAAGAGAGAGTCAGTCCCATACTCGCTCCTTCAAAATACTCTTTTGAGTGCCAAGACTTGGGCTCCAGACGGGGAGACGTGACAGGACGCGGCGCACTCCGTGTCGCCGGCATCAGCTCCGTCGGACAGGTCCCGGCCTGAGTTTCGTCGCAAGCGTGACCACGGCGATGGCTTTTCTCCGTTCAGTTTGCCTCCCCTTCCGGCTCAGCGAGCCCCTCCTTGACCTTCTCCTCTCTTGGGGCCCGTGGCCCAGACCCTTCCCTGGCATGCCCCACATGGGACACCCCACATGGTCTCTCGCAGCCTGACCTCTACCCTTCGGTCTATCTCAGAGTCACCTGTTTTCGGCCATCTCTTCTCTCTTGAAATATCTTCCCTGAGTGACTTCAGCCACTTGCCACTGAGTCCCAGAAGAGCCTCCTGACCCCCAGCACCCAGAATCATGCCCAAAGCTCATTATCTTTTTCCCTGACCCCGACCATCTGCCCCCTTCCGAATTGTTGCTCGGAGGAGGATGGCCCAGCCTCTCAAGCCCACTGGGGACATGTGGAGCCGTCTTTGGCACACGCCGGCCCCTCACTGACCCCGTGCCAGGCCTTGGTCCTTCCAAGGCTCTTCCGTCCCATCCGTCTGGCTGCTCTGAGTCTGCGTGAGGGGACCACCCCGTTCTCCACAGTTTCCCTGCTTTGGCGCTTGTACCTTCCCTTTACGACGTATGCCATGTGCACACGACTCCTGCACTAGAGTGCTTTCCACCCAACAAACCTGACCTGTCCCATCACAGCTTGCAGCGTCTGACGCCGGTCTAGCCCCTGCACTGCACACGGCTGACCTCACCGCCCCGACTGCCCCACCAGCGGGTCCTGCCCCACCGCCTGCTGTACCCAGAAACCCGGCGTCTCTCTCCTGCAAGCCCAGGGCCTTCTCCGCTACCCGCTGGTCTGGCTTCTTCAAAATCTAGGTCAGATGCACCTTTCTGGTGATGTGTGCCTGAACACCGCAGACACAGGTGGCCAATCCTCTGTGATGTTTCTCGAAAAACAAGAACATTCCTCTGACGTGCACTTCACACCGTGCTTTGTCCTTCCTTATGGGCAGCTGCCCTCCTGGAGCTGGGACGTTGTCGGGACAGGGCACGGTGTTTGAGGGACTATGCTTGGTGCCCAGCTGAAGCTGGCCTGCACCGGGGACGAAGGAGTATTGAAGGCACGGGGCATCAAGGGCATCTGGGAGGGAAAACAAACCCAGGCTTCCATTTCCTGCCCGAACTTGCCACGTTCTGTGTTCATGTGCTGTTCACACCTCCTGCCCCGTAGCCACACGAATCACTGAAAGCCGTGTTGGTGCTTGTCCAGGTGTTGCATTATGAGCACATCTTCGGGTCTCGGCAGAGGGAGACGAGGCTTTGGTTCTAGTGCACAAGGAGACCCTGCTTGCTGCCACGGCTCTGCCTCGACCTCAGAGTGACACCTGCACCTGTTTTCTTAGCCACTAAGAACCCTGGATTGCTCATCTGTTGCAAGGATGCACGCGTCCTAGCACGGTGATGGGACAAAGGAGTTTCAAAGCCGTGCACACCAGCACTGGCCTCTGCTGGGATCCGCGTTATTATTAATTTTTTTTAAAGATTTTATTTATTTACTTGACAGACAGATCACAAGTAGGCAGAGAGTCAGGCAGACAGAGAGGAGGAAGCAGGCTCCCCGCTGAGCAGAGAGCCCGATGTGGGGCTCGATCCCAGGACCCTGAGATCATGACCCGAGCTGAAGGCAGAGGCTTTAACCCACTGAGCCACTCAGGGGCCCCAGGTCAGCGTTATTATTAACCCACTGGGCACCCATGAGGTTCCAGGGGCCGCGCCTTCTTCGGGGACAGGGAGGCAAACCAGACACGGACCTGCTCGTGAACTTTCACTGCAGGGTCACGTTCGAACAGGCGGTGCTGTCCAATCCAACTTTCCTAGACCCCGAGTCTGGACCAGGACCTGCCTTCCAGTGCCCGGTGTGGCCGTAACTGATCTGTCCTCCTGGTCGATAAGGCAAGGTCGTCCCGCCACTCAGGACCGCAGGCGGCCTGCAACCCAGCCCCAGGGCCCACGACCCCCCCCCCATCAGCTCCCTGGGCAGCTCCGGCCAGCTCCCCACCCCTGCCCCTTCCCCGGGGAGATGGGCCCCCATGGTGACTGCCACCAGCACCACCCAGCCGGCGGGCTTCCCGGGACCCCTCCTTCTGCGCTTTGCCGAAGTGGGAGGAGAAATATTTGCTTTACAAAGTTGGAATGAATTGTTAAGCTGTGCTACTTGGCAGCGCCACATTCTCAAGCTGTTCTCTGTTTTCTTGGCTGCTTTTCTGACATGGAAATTAAATGATCATGTCTGCCCCCGCGAGTGTTTTTCTTGTGGTTCACAAAGCGAGTGCTGTATGAGAGTGAGTTTTACACAGGAGTTTAAAAATGACTTAAACCTTCTACTCCCTCAATATCAGAAATGTAATGTTTCCGAAGTAAGCCGCCTCATTTCGCAAAGAGCCTTCCTTCTCCACCTGAGCAATTAGCTCGGTGTTGCCGTGGGTCCGTCAGAACAGGGCATGAGGGCCGTTGGGCAGGGTCCCGTGGGGCGGGTGCGTGGAAGGCGTGCGGCGTGACGAGCACCCTCACTTACATTCAGGACGCGTGGTCTGCAACCCATCCTGAGGCATGAAACGGGAGGGCTGCTTGGTGTGAGGCCACCGAGCTCCCGGCCTGTCTGAAAAGAGGAAATCGTCTGATTCAGCGAAGGAAGCAGGTCTTCCGCTTTGCTGGATGACTGTGATGTTTGAAAAGCAAAAACCAAAAGTCTTAATAAAAAGTGGGGCATGATACAGAAGCAGGCAGGTGGAGTGTGACATTTTGGGTTTAGCTTTTCTGGTGTCCAAATCCACGGCTCCGCTTGACGGCGTGGCTCCCGGCCCTGCGCCCCAAGTCCTCCTCTGACAACCTTGCCGCAGGGGTCAGTTACACGCTGATGTGGGGTCCCAGGGACAAGCCAGGAGCTCCTTCTCATCTCTTCCCTAGTAGGATGTGCGATCGCTGTGAATGACGTCTGGGCACGAGGAAGAACACGGGGTCCGAATGCATCTCCGTCTCCTCCTCACTGCGCGCCTCTGTGGGACCGACCCGGCACGCGCACCCTCGGCTCCCGCCGAAGCTCTGCCCCGGCAAGAACGCTGGCGCTGGCCCGATCCCAGCACAGCACTCGGCTTCCAGGCTTGTTTGTGCCCTGCCCACCGAGAGGTCGACGCGTCTGTACCGAACGGCATTCAGCGTCGCTCATTTTGCATCAACGCACGCTTCTGTAGAAAAAGGTGAGTGACTTCTGTTTTCTTCACGGGCTGTCTACTTTCGAATTATTTCTCTGGCAGATAACTCATCGCTTCCTAAAGCACAGATGAAGTTTTAAGAGCACATTCTACACAATAACATAACACACGGCGGAGCCGGGGACGAGCAGAGCTAGCGGCGTTGCTGTCCAGACGCACGTGTCTCCAGGCTGCCGGGCAGACACCTCGGCTCACAAGGACGTCCCCCCGCTTCTGTCCATGGTGCCCCTGCACCACCGCCAAGCGCGGGCTCTTTAGACCGGCACCAGCGTGCACGGGCTCCGTCCTTCCAGCACACGAAAGGGAGCTGCTGATTGTGGGAGATGGTGTCGTGTCCATGCTCTCTGCTGAGTGTCTCTCGTTTACTTTAAACAGATCGGTAAAACAGCCCATAAACACTTCGTGCACTAGTGAAAGACCCACGACATGGGCTTTGCTGGCAGCAGCTGTGCCCTCTGACTCGGCCGTGCCGGAGCTCTCGGGACCAGTCATGCCATGTTCTGCACATACAGGGGCCCACGCCGTGCACGTGCCGCGTGTCCCGCAGGACGCCGGCGATTGTCCGTCAAGCCTCCATCAGGACGGAGGGGCACGTGCCCGAGTGTCCTGCCACACGGGAGAGTCCACCGTCCCCTCGTGATGCCCAGCCCCACCACAGCCCACTCAGGTATGTATGCTCTCGGTCCCACCTGTATTACACGAGCTCCAGTAAAATATTTTGCCTGTTATTCTACTGGGACGTCCGTGTTTTTGTGCAGTTTTGACACTCGCCATAAACTACCACGTAGGGTTCATCTGCTTTCTGCCAGTATCCAAGGGTTCCAGTGGCTCCCGATTTCCTCCGAGAGGCCGTATTACCTACGGATGTCATGTTAACCGCTGGCCGGCCTCGGTAGTGGTACAACACGGCACTTTACATCGAGTTTATTAAAGAACAATTTACATACCTTAAAACACACTTATTTGAAGTGAGTGGTTGGATGAGTTTTGACAAATATGTACATTTTCATCCTCTAAAATAGGCCCTAACGTCCCTCCTGGCCAGGCCTCCTGCCCCAGCGCTCGGGCAGCCGCTGACCCGTCTGTTCCTGAGGGTTGGCTGCAGTCTTTGAGAACTGCCAACACGGAGGAGGAAGCGTGCGGTGCCGTGCGGTTTGTGCCGAGCGCCGTGGCTCTAAGGCCCATCCCTGTGGTTGTGTCAGTCCATATTTTACTCATTTTTATTGCGAATGCTTTTCAAAACCCGGTGTATGCATTCCCCTGTTGAAACATCATGATTGTGGGTGAAGCGGGTCCGGACAGCCCGGCACACGTCTTGACTCGACGTCGGGTTGTTCTTTCTGTCGGGTGAGAGCCGAGGTGGGGGACCAGGGCTCAGGTGGCAGGTACCGTCTGCCTCTGTGAGAAGCTGCCCACCGGGGCCCAAGCCCATGTCCCCACCTCACTCTGTACCATCCCAGAACGAACTCTCCAGCCTCCGCGGAGACGGACAGCGCAGCTCTCCGGGCCGCTGCGCTTCGTGGACGTGGTTTCACCGTAGCGTCAAGCGTATTCCACGTTGGTCACAAAGTGCTTGTTGTAGCTTTACCTCACCTCCCTGAGGACTCGTGATGTGGACCCTCGAATGCATCGATCAGTCGCCAACTATCTTCTTTGTGAGAAGCGTCTGTGTTCTGCCTGCGCTTCATTAGGTTGCCGGGGACAGACGTTTGATCTCACCATCCCCAAACTTCCATGATGAGCCCGAAATCCCCAGGCATGGTGTTTGGAGGTGAAGCCTTTGGGAGGTGAGTAGGTGGTGAGGGGAGCCCCCAAAGGTCAGACTAGTGTCCTCGTGAGGGGACGAGGAGCGCAGAGATCTCTGTCCGCCACACGAGTACAGGTGGAGGAGCCGGCGGTCGGTGAGCCCGGCGGGGTGACGTCCCCGAGAGCCAGCCCCCACGTGCCGCGATCTCTGTCTTGCAGCCCCACCGCCGTGAGACACAAGCGTTGTGTGAGCCCGTCCACGGTGTGCTCTGGAGCAGGGTAGGCTGGCCCAGGCACCGGGCAGCCCCCTGCGTGTTCTGCGCAGAACCGCGTTCAGAGCGGACGCAGATACGTCAAGAACACGCCGGGGACTACCTCCCCCCGGGCCGCAGCTCATCGTTTCACGTCTAATGATACTGGACAAGAACAGAAGACTTCATTGTGATGAAGTCCAACGTGCCAATTCTTTTCATTTATGATTAAGAGTGATTCAGAAATCTTTGCCTAATGCAAGGTTTTCTCCTACGTTTTCTTCCAGAAATATATTTCTAAGCCTTTACACTTTCTTCTGTTTCTGTCTGAAGCTAAATTTTGTGAACGCAATGAGGTAAGAGTCAGCGTCGTCTCTGCCCGTTCCCTCCTTGGCTTGACTTCATCCGAACTCTGGGCAAGCCTGGGCTAGCTTCTTCCGAGGGATGGTCCCTCCAGGGTCTGGGGAGTCTGGTGGGCATTCCGCGGGGCCTCGGGTCTAGCTGCTGGGAGCGTGGACACCCCGTGGGCTTGAGACGTGCCCCCGCACTCACCGGCCCACGGTGCCTTCCCGGGCCCTCCCGCTGGACGCCCCCTCCGCGAGGACTCTGCCCGGCCTTCCCACTCGCCCTGCTTCAGAGACCTGCCTCTTGTGCCTTCTCACCCAAGTCTGCTGTGTTCCTTTCATCCACTTTCTCCTTCTGGCGTCACAGCTGCAGGAGGTTCTGAATGGCGGCACGCCTCCCGCTTCTCCGGAGCTCCGCGGTTTCACGTCCCCCTCTCGGGGAGCCTGGGTTTGGGTCTGCTCGGCCCCCCCTGCGGTGCCCTCACAGGCTCGGCGGCTTCTGGGGACCTGCAGCCTGGGGCTTGCGGTCGGGCAGCAGCTTCTCCGCCCCAGGCCCTCCACTGGGTTCACCGGGATGAGCTCCGTTCCCTGGCAGCGGTGCCCTTCCTTTCCCGAAGCCAGCATTTCCCGGCTGCCTCCTCCGACACGGTGACTCGGTCACCACGGGTCCTTGTGGGCCAGCCTCAAGTGCGGCAGGGACACGGATTGGTTCCGTGGCCCACTTTCCCTCGTGGATTTGCACCCTCTGGCACGGCTTCTAGAGACACCGTCTACAGCACGTCCCAGCGTCTGATGGCGTCACCCCCGCCCCCGCTTCCAGAGAGTCTCCTCTCCCCCTTCGGAGCCCATCCGCGGTGTCCGGTCGCCTCATTCCGACCTGCAGACGCGCCCACCTGAACTGGGTCTCCCGCGGCCCGGCCCGCGCCCTCCGGGCTTCCTCTGGGTCCCCGGGAGGACCCCGGGCAGTGAGCCCCTCTGCCGGGTCAGCCGTTCTAGCCTTCTGCATAGGTTTCCAGCTCAGGCCCGTCCTGGGATCTTTCTGGAGGGAAACCCAGCCCTGCCCAGGCTCCTCGGCCTGGGCGCAGTGCACGGTGCTCGGGTGCACAGTCTCCACAGGCTTCTCGGCACGGTGCACGGTGCCTCCGCTCCAGCCCACATCCAGGGGCCGGCCAGCACCCCCAGAGCAGAGCGGCTGCCCAAGCCCGCTCCCCAGCACGTGCCCCTCACCCCGCTGTCCTGCCCAGGTGGTGTCATCACTGGCTTTTCCATGTGCTGTCCGTGGCGACAACCGTGTCTCACCAGTCCCTCTGCCGAAACTCCTCACTTTGCTTTATGGCGGGGGTGAGGCTTGGCCTCCGGGAAGCTCCTGTGTCCCCAGTGGTCGCGCAGCCTCCACCGCCCCCCGGTGCCCTTCCTCGTGTCACTCTCCACGCGTACCTGTGTCCTCCGCGCGGAGGACGTGGGGTCTGCGTGGGCCGCGGGTCCGGCAGACGTTCTGCTTCTTTCTCCCACGTCCGGGTCCCGCTGGGGGTGTCTGCGCCGGCGACCCGTCGGATCATGGTTGCGCCGGTTTGTCCCGCACAACTTGTAGCTTTTACCACCGTGAGACGAGAAGACGCATCCGGACGTTCTGGACCGAGCTCTCTCTTCCCGGCTTCCCAGCCATTCTGGAATCAGTAGTCGTGTTCCTCGGAAAAAGGGCCGTGAGACTGGTGGTAAGTGCGTCGTGCAGTGATTACTGGAGAGCAGGCAGCTTTACAGCACTACGCCTCGAGGGGTCACTGTTAAAAATAAAAAAAAAATTGTATTCCGAGATGCCACGCGGTAAGCTGAGCGCGCGCTCCGGTCCTGAGCTCGCCGGAACGGAGTGTTTCCGCCAGCGCTGCTTGGGCAACGTGTGTGTCCTGCCCCTCCCTGAGTCGGGTCTCAGTCTGTGAGAAGCGGGCACCCTGCGGAGTCGCGGGGGAGGACACCGAGCCCCCCCCCAACCCTCTCATTTTGGGACAAAGTGCGCTGCCAGCCTCTGCCGGGCCTCACAGCCCGGCCCCTCACGGGACAGCCTCGGGGCCCCGGTGCTACGTCTCCTCGGGCCCCCCAGGCCCCGTGCGGCCACAGCAGCCCCCTCTCGCCCCGTCCCCCTCCCTGGTGAGCACTGAGGCCAAGAGCCCCCATGGTCAGCCTCCGGTCTCGGGGAGACCCTCCCAGGAAGGAAGAAGGCTCTGACATGAGGTTTGGGGCCAGAGTCTGGGGGCCAAGCCTTGCTCTGCACCACCCACACCTGCAT
Source organism: Mustela nivalis (assembly GCF_964662115.1). Taxonomy (NCBI): domain Eukaryota; kingdom Metazoa; phylum Chordata; class Mammalia; order Carnivora; family Mustelidae; genus Mustela; species Mustela nivalis. The sequence goes on from NC_139021.1 coordinate 185,595,402, forward strand.
CCGGTGCCCCCTCCTCAGCCCCAGCTCCAGGGTGGCCTCCGTGAGCTGGTCTGGTCTCAGCGGAGTCCCTTCCCTGAGTTCGGATCCACCTGTGCCAAGCGTCCCGGCCGTCTGCTGTGTGGACGAGGTCCAGGCCTCCGTCCCACGGGGAATCTTCCTGCTGCGTCTTCAGCCCCGTCGGGGGTGGGGGCGGGGCTGAGACTCACATGTGCCCCCATGACGGCGCCTGCGGGTCAGCCTTGAAGGCCTGGGGATCAGGCCTCCCCACGCAGCCCCTCCCCAGACCCCCCAGGGGCAGGTGTCCCGGGAGCCAGTGTCTGGGAAACGGCAGGGGGCTTGGGCTTTCTGGGTCCTGGCCTCAGACCATCCCCCTCTCACAAGGTTTAGAGCCCAAATCTCTAAAAAAATGAAAAGAAATACCACTTTTAAACTTCATTTTTCTTTGACCCTTTTATTCACCTGGAGCGAACGATGCTGAGATGTTTTCTCTTGTGTACGGAAATCTCCGGGCATCTCCCTGTCTGGAAGCACACCTCCCTGCGCTCAGGTCGCAAGGACGACCCCCCCACCCATCTCTGGAAAGGAGACCTTCTGACCCACAGACAATGAGCCTCGGTCTGGGGCCCCTGGTAGAATCTGGACGGGAGAAGAAATGTCTTTCACATCCGCTGACAAGCATCTCCCCAAAGCATAGTGAATGGAGAAATGTCTCATCACAATAAAATTTAAGAATACACTAAACCAGTTGCAAAATATGATTTTTGTAATTACTGGGATAGTCTTATTTTTATATTATTAAAGTTGGATATTTTAAATGAGATTTTCTGTTCCCTTAAGTGGCCCAAAATGCAGGTTTTTTTAAAAATAATTGAATTCCTCTACATTTTGATTAAACCCCTCATCAAGATTACCATATATGAATGGTGAAATGAAATTACTTTTAAAACTATAGTTAACTTCAAAATTCTTATCTATGACCTGACTTTAAATACAATTTATTTGTTTAAAAACTCAGTGGAAAGCTATTACCCTCACTATAATTGTCCAGAAAGACCCCACCCCAGCCTCATCACACACGAGCTATGGTTCCAACCCACTGGCCTTCCTGCCACAGGCCCTTTGCACATGATTTCTGCCTGCATTTCTGCTCCCCCAACAACCATCCTTTCTACCACTTCCCGGTCATCCATGGGGGACTCATCGCAGGAGCAACTTGACAGAGATGACTTCCTGACCCCAGTCCCTGGCCTAGACCCCTCTTGCCTCCTCCCCATAGCCCTGGGAGCCTTCCCTGCTCAGCACTTATAACACCGAGACTCCACAGTCAGTTTATGATGACCGGAATTCTGTCTGTCTCCCCACTGGACCAGGGCTGTCTCTTCCCTCAGAGCTTGTCCCCATGCAGTGCCTGAAGCCAGGTCCGGTGGCCGTGCCATCGGAGGAGCTGCCCCAGCAGGCAGGAGCCATGTCGGGCATCCGTCCATAGTACGATTTCACTGACTCGGAAAGGCTGAACAGGAGCTTATGTTCAGGACCAGAGTCTGGAATGATGACATTTTGTCTGAGGGTCTTTTGGACCTTGGAAATCTAAACTGGAGTATTTTTTATCCCTGCTGCACACGGCAGGTCCCTGTTTCTTCAGGCTCTGGAAATAGGGACGTGATATTCTAATTAAGACAATTTTTTCTGGTGACAGAGTGCTCATGCTCTCATTCAGTGGGGAGAGTTTCTGCGCCTCCAGAATGACTGTATCTGGATGGCTCCGGAAACTTCCCTCTGCCTACAGTGGGTCCCTTCCCGCTCGGGGCCACACCCCCACTGTCCACAGGAGCCCCACACACCCCCACCTGCTCTGGCCTCTGTGGGTACGGCTGCCCCCTTCCTCCCCCAGGTCAAGCCACCGCGAGCACGTGGTCCCCGGTGAGAGTGGAAGGAGCAGCCCAGGGCCCGTGGAACCGCGGGACGTGGAACCGCAGGATGTGGAACCACGGGACGTGGAACCACAGGACATGCAGCTGGCTCCGCAGAGATGGGGGACGGTGCGTACCCAAGCTCACTCGCTGATCTTCAGGGCTGGTTGGTGGAGGGACGCTTAATGGACGGGGACCCTGACGGACGGGGAGCCTGACGGACAAGGCATCCATTTCCCTCTGTGGTTCTGCCGGCCTCATTGGAGAGGGGCCCGGCAGCTGCTAAGGGATCTGTTCCCCGGGGGCGACCACATCACTCATGACTGGGATGGGCCGAAACGAAGTCCAGTTCAGCAGTCTGTGCTGTGTGCCCCGAAACCCTAACACCTGCCTTCACCTCCTGCGGGAGTCACGTGATCGGAGCCTTCCACGTCCTCCACCAGTGAGGGTGCCCCCGGATATGGTCATCACACAACCTCTCCTCCTGGCCCGACCTGCGCGTTGGAGTCCATGTGACCTATGGCTCTGGAAGAAAGCACGCGGTCCTTGGGGCCAGTCAAGTGACGCCCGAGTCTTCCCTCCCAGCACGCTGGCTGACAGAGACGTCCCAGCTGGAGTCGCCCGAGGGCTCTGATCTCCGGGGCACAGAAGTATGAATGTGGACACAAAGTTGTGGTGTGCCTGCACCCCAGACCCAAACGTGATTATCCGATTTTCAGAAAAATCCGCAGCGTGACTGCTTAGCAGGGTTTTCCCGCTCACGGGACGGGCGCCCACGATGATGTCCTGACAAGAGATCCAGGCGTCCCTGGGCTCCAGCTCACCTCCTGGGACACAGGTGCTCCCACCAACACTCACTGTAACTTCCTGGGTGCCTCCTGAGACCAAGCAGTGCCTCCTGCACACCAGGCTTGCTGTCCCCGTCTCCAGGGTCCAGTGGACACAACTCCACACATTCTCCAGCTACAGGGTGGTCCGTGCTCCCTGCAGGGCCAAGCCTTGGCCGCCTGGTCCTTAGGACAGGATCCCAGGGTCCCAAGACCCGCAGCCTATGGGACACATCTTACCACAGGGAAGGGCTAGGTCACTCTGCTGGTCTCTCAGCTCAAGCAGGTGTCTTCCTCTGTGCTGCCAGAGTCCAGGCTTGTGAAGCATGAAGGCTGGTCTGTTTCATTCCAAGGGCCTCTGGACGAGCCTGGGGTGACTCAGCTGAAATCCTAGAGGAGGACGTCCACATACATTTTTTCGAAGGTTCCGCGCAGGAAGCCGCGTCCTGTTCTATGTCCTCGTGGGGCTGGTGCCCCTCCCCAGAGCTGGAGGCCCGGCTGGGAAGACCGTTCTGGTCTCCGACACCAAGACTGCGGAGTGCACACCAGCTGTCCTGCACACAGTGCAACGTCAGGCAGGAACATTGGTGATTTTCCATGAGAAACAAATGATTTTGGTTTGTTGAGTTCAGAGTAGCTACTTGGAGGAGATCGACCATTACGGTTCATGGCTCCGACTCTCAGGGGAGCCAATGACACCCACGGGCGTCTCCGATGAACTCAGAACATTCCGTGAGCGTCTCGAATGTTTCCAAGTGCGCGTGCGTGTGTGTGTGCGTGCGTGTGCGCGTGCGTGCGTGTGCATGAGTGCGTGCGTGTGCGTGCGTGTGTGTGTGCGTGCACGCGTGTGTGCGTGCGTGTGTGTGTGCGTGCGTGTGTGTGTGAAATCGGAATCGATACTCAGAGCTTACTGCTTGCGTGTGCCTCATCTGCTCCATGTGATTTTGTTCGTAGGGAAGAGAGTGAGGAGCAAAGGGGCAGACGTCGGACCCTAGAATCAAGCTCACGGAGTATCCCGAAGCCCGAAGCTTCGAGCGTCTCTTGCAGGAGCCATTGGACTGTAACGTGACAGGGAATGACCTATGGCTAGCTGGACCACGACACCGCCTCTGACCTTGGCCGGCAGCCACACGAGCATGCGGAGGAGGGGAGGAGGGGGGCCCGGTAGGATGGCAGGAGGCGGGGCAGGACTCCAGCTGGTGGGAACTTGCTCGGAAAAGAGCCTTGGCTCTACTCCACGTTTCAAGACTACACGGAATGTTTATGTTTCACTCAAAAAATTTAAGCTATGTAACACTGAGTATAATTTTCCTTTTTTACTGTCTTTTTCCAGTAACCAGTCAACCAGCAGCCCATCAGACAAGAGCTGCGTCCTGTCGCTGTGCTGAGAAGGTGGGTCCCTGGCAGCAGGTGTCCCGCCTCCAGGAGAAGGAGCATCCTGAGCAGTGGGCAGGTCTCGCCCTGCAGACCCAGAGCCTCTGCTCATGAGTGGGAGTGGCCGGCAGGGCAGAGCTGGGCGGACTGGGAGCCCTGGGGCTGGAGCGAGAAACAGTGTGTTGGAAGTGATCGCTTCCCCGCAGATGGTGCAGAGTGTAGACGGCCGTCTGGTGGGAGAGGCCAGGAGGGGTGAGCTGAGGGCCAGACTGTTCCCCAGACATAGGAGGGACCCGTGTGCACTTTGTCCTCTATTCAGAGCTCTGGGCAGCCAGGTTGGGGAGGAGGGCAGGGTCAGGGATCCAGGCATCCGAACTGCACAGTAGATGCGCTAAGACCTTCGGGAGGGTTGTTTTGTGGCTTCAAGGTACGACATGGAAGCCGCTGACCAGTGAAGCAGTCCCTGCTCCTGACTCAGCACGGAGGCTGCCGTGGGGGGCAGGCAGGGTCCTCACTGTCCCAGGAGGGTGTGCAGTCAGGAGCAAGGTCATCAGGCCCGTGTGTCTGTCCAGCTCCCACCCAGCCCTGCCCACATGTCCTCTTGCTCACCTACCTGCCTTGCCTCGGACCTGACCCGTGTCCTGTGTAGGTCTGGGGGCCCCCAGGCTGCCCATGGCCATGAACGTCCCCCATTGTTACACTGGGCAGCCCCCGGGCCCCTGGCGTCCCCTCCGCACCCTCTCTTGCCCTTCTCTGGACTGGAAACCAGGCACCCAGGGGCCTTCTCCCGGGGTCCAGGCGACAAACGTGCTGGTCAGTGTCACTAGGGACCCTCCAGGGGCAGGCGGCCCTTGTGCATCACCTGGACAGCTCCTGGGAACAGCTGGGCTCCCACGTCAACCGGCACCTGCCGGGGGACATCTCTCAGCCCGCTGTCCCTGCAGACTTGCCGGAAACCAGGCATACGGGTCCACGTCCGGCTCCCTCTTCACTTTTCCCAGCAACTATGTCTGTTGGTAAAAACGCCCAAATCAAATCCCCTGTGCTACGGTGTTGTTCTCTAGCACTCCCGTAACAAATCACCCCAAACTGGGAAATTCTCCGCCTTACAGAGCTGCAGGTCACACATGCAAAACGGGTCTCGGGCTAAAACGGAGGCTCCAGGGAGATCCGTGTCCTTGCCTTTTCCAGCTTCTAGAAACACCCGCCTTCCTCGGCTCGGAGCCGCTGCCCCACCTCTCCGGCCCCGCTTTGGACAGCAGGTATCTCCGCCTCTGACCCAGCTTCCTCTTTCAACGACCCTCATGAAAGGTCGAGCCCGTCGGAGGGCCCAGGACCATCCCCCGATTTATTTCAGGCTCATCTGTTACCTCTCCATTGTCGCAGATCCAAATTTATCCGCGTGTTCAAGGGTCTGGACGCGGACATCACCGGGTGTGTGCGGACGACATCCCGCCCCGCCGGGGAGCACACCCCCAGGCAGGATAAGGCAGTAACAGAATAATCCATGTGTGACGGCGAAGCCCTGAATATGCACTTTGCAATCTTTTGGAACAAAAGAAGCTAAATAGAAACATCTAGACCATCGTTCTCACCACAGATATAGAAAAAAGAAGCAAAGAGAAACTCCACCCACGCAGAGCAAAGTCAAAGTCGTCTGTCGCGGTCTTTGGTGTCAACAAATCAGCTCTTGGTTGACTTAGACTGTAAGGATTTGAAACCGTCCTGGACGGTTGACAAGGGAAGACCCACGCCTCCCCTGGTATTAAGCTAATCGATGAAATAGACCAGACGGAGACTCCGAAGCCTCCTTTCCAATTGTTTTCTCACCCGTGAAATGTCATCCCCAGATCCCGGGGCGAGGGCAGGGGTGTGTGGCTGTTGTGGCGGCGGGGGAAGAGGTGGGATGACCCGCCGTCCGGCGTGCGGGGGACTGAGAGCTTCCCGGGACACCAGTCTTTCAGTCCGCAAACCAGGAAGGTCCTGGGCACGCTGGGGCCGTTACTGTCCTGTCTCAGGTGGGGTCGTCTCCACGAGGCCCAGAACCAGGATGCAAGGATCGAAGGACAATTGACCAAACGCTTGTTGCATCAGTGGCCGCATCGTCGGGGCCACGGTAACCCGTGGAGATGTCCCACGTCATCCCACAAACGAGAAACCGGGGCTCAGAGTCCCGCGTCTGGTACACAGCAGAGTCCAGCGCTCGGGCCGGGCACGTCTGACCCCAAAGCCCACTCTCAACCCTCAGCATTCCGTGGTTCATTCCAAAACCCGTCAGCTCCTGACTTACTCTTCCATCCGCCAACCTCCACGGTTGTGGTCATTAATTGAAGTGTGTGTGTGTGTGTGTGTGTGTGTGTGTAAGCGCACGTGCGATGGGGTACATGGGTGTGGGGCGACTGATATAAATCCATAAGAATTCCCATCCCGTCCTCGGCTTTATGTAAATTCTTCATATAAACTTTTCATTACAAAGGCTCTTGGGCCTTAAACTTTAACCAAAACTTGAACCAAAACCGCATGCAACCTGCTTCCTTCCAGAGACTGTCTGTGGCCTGTGTTGCTCTGTCTGGGCCCGGAGCTGGCGTCGGCAGCCCACGGCTCTGCGCCCTCGGAACTGAACCTCCCGGGCCGCGGCACGTATGTGCATCTCGTCTGGGTCTTTCTGGAACGTCCGAGACTTTGCTACAGATAGTGCATGTCTAAGCCTCCGACAGGATCCTGTGGAAAAATAAGCCATTTGAGTAAAAGGTGTATTGGATTTGAGGGAAGAGCGGTGAGATATAAATAAACAGGAAGGGAAAAGAAAGGCACATAAATTGAAAGCTTAGAATAATGTATAACTATTAAAATGTTTTGAAAAATTCATTTTATCTGTTTAAGAATCTCTGAGGAAAAAGGCAGAGGGATGACGCTCTCTGGCTGGAACCACCGGCTAATGTTATTCATAACCAAACGTTATCGGCCGCCCTCCGGCTGCGCACGTTTGTGTTCGGTTAAATTCTGCTTCGGTGCCACTTGCCCGGCGCGAAGATTCTTGGGCTTCGGCACAGACCCCACGGAAGAGGTGAGCAGAGATCCTGAACCGATGAGCCTTCAGCCGGGGCGGCTCCTGAGGTCTTCACCATCCCCTAACTGTATGGCCGTCGCCTGCAGGTAACAGATGTACGGGGCTCGTCCGGGAAAACCCGCCGAGCCACCTCGCTCCGGCAGCTCATCTCTAGGTCCTCTGCCGGCGGCCTGAACCCGCAGGGCACCCGGGGTCTGGCCCGCAGGACCACAGCTCACCTGCTCCCTGCTCCGGCTGGAGCTCACACCGCTGGCCTGGAGGCTGGCTGGGCACTTCTCTTTCATTCTCTGACATTTTCAAAAGTCCAAGCTCAGACACAGACTCATGGACACTCACGCCGCGCGCATGGGCACAGGCGTTCTCGGAACCCGAGACCCGGCCAAACAGACGGCTTCGTGTCAAATGTGGTTTTTGACCCCGAAGTAAAAGTAAATCCTATTCTTTTTCTTGTCTTCTTCCTTCAAATGATAAAGAAAACAAACAGGAGGCTCTCTTTGCGATGGTCATAGGAACCCTTTTTAAAATGATCCTATTTTTTGTCTGCTTAGATGTGGGCCTATGACATCTCAGGATGTGGGGGCCACATGGTGCCACCAGGAGGCCGACCCAGGGCCACAGGCTTACACAAGTGCTCCTCTACGGGCTTATCTGCAAGAGCTGGGCATCAGCTTGGTCTAGAGATAAGCAGAGCCGCTGCGTTCACGAAGGCTGGGACCACGGTGCCCACGGGGCACTGTTTTCCACGTGGCACTTACACTATTTCTCTCACTCGCTAAGGTCATGTGACAAGTCTGGAAGGGCTTTGGAAATCGTTCCAGAAGGTGTGAGCCCACATACGGTGGCAGTTTCTGGAGGCTTGGCAAGCCTCTGACGTCTTGGTGTTGTCATTCTTCTCCGCGTCCTGAGTGCGGGTGTGGGGTGTGGGGCTCGTGGTGGGGGCGGTGAACCCAGCAGGTGTAGACATCTGGTGTGTGCTTGCTGGGCTGGAGTACAATTCTCTGTCACCAGCAGGGTCCTTGTCCTCCTTTGACACCACGGCTCTTCTCCGACTCTCAGGGGCCTGGACCGAGCCTTCCTTCGGGGGCTCTGGCTGGTCTTTGAGTTTTCCACCCTCAGCACATGCCCCACCACGCGTGCGTACCTTGGGCACAGGCGCACGGCAGGTGGACTCCCTGAGACCTACCTCGAGGCATTTTCCTGGGAGGCGATGGAATGGGAGTGAGGGTGCCGCCAGGCCGGGCCACCTGCTCGCTGATCCTGCTGTGCCCCAGGTCTCCAGGTGCAGAACCAGCAACTGGGACCAATTAGAAATTGTGATTAAAGCGGAATGTAATTAATTATATAATTGGAGTGATTCAAGTTTTAATTATACTAAAATTGCATCGTACACCCAGGGCATTTGGAAGGATCCCCAACAACAGGCATCCAGGTAGGAGCACAGCCCTCACACGCACCTGCTTCTCATTCCTACCACGCTGCTTCCGCGTGCTGACTCACACCCACCGGCGGCCGTGCAGCCTGCCTGCGGGGCCCCTCCTCACCCACCTCTGTGGCCCACCAGCGGAGCCTTGAGAGATTCCCTCACGAGTCAGCCCAGACCTCTGACCACGTGCCTGACCTTGGCTCTGTGGGCCTTGCCCCCCAGAATGTGTGCCCCGTGACAAACATTTGTAGAATGCGTTGTCTGGTTCTCAGGAGCCCACCATCTGGGCTTCAGCTTTGAGTCAGGGACATCATCTCCATCTCCCTGGAGCGGCGAGCGGTAAGGTCGGCACCGTCCGCGTGGGAATGGAATCACGTGACGGGTGCACAGCTCCTCGTAAGTTCTGACACGCCGAACGAGCATGGGGATTCGCATTCTACATTCCATATTCAGTTCCCTGCCATCCCAAAGCACCTTCCAGAAATGGTGCACCAGCGGCCAACAAGGTGAAGTGTTCATTTTGCTAAAATCACAGAATTCTCAGCTAGAGAAACCCTGAGCTTATTCTAATGGCCAAGTGCCCTCACTCAAGGACACAGGCATTAATTCCTCTTAAAGCTCCAGAGAGCTGTTAGCCAGCTGAAGCCCTGGCTAGCTCCTCATCAGAAAACTTGGAGACGTCCCTCCAGTTCCCATTTCCAAATTCTCAACATCAGGGAGAGCTTCTTGGGTAGAGGAAGACGGTGCCCAGAAGCGAAGTCCATGCGCCATCATTGGCTTTGTTCTTTCCAGCAGAAGGTTTAGCCACGCGCTGGGCGGACCCGGGCCTCTCCTCTCTGCTGCGGTCGCCGACTCCGGCTTACGTGGAAAAGACCCGCGTGAATAGTAATTACCAACTCCGCTGATGGCGCGTCCTAATGAATGACTTGAAGCGAGAGAGGACGGTCAGCTCATACTTGGAGCCACAGTTGGGAAACATCCGGCCGCCGCCAGCTCCGCCCCCGAGCTCCTTGGCTCCTCCGGTCCCTGCAGGACACCAGGTGGAAGGGGCCATTAGCACCTCCGAAAGGCCGCAGACGCATCACGGTGAGCAGAAACATGGACGTTGCTGTCCAAAGGCTCAGGGCAACGGCCTTTGTGGGCATGCACTAATCCGGGCACCAGGTTGTCTCTGGATTCCTCCGTAATCACTCTGGAACGTTGTTACCTACGTCTGGGAGCTCCGCTGTGCAAAGCATGGCCCTGACTGGGTCTGCGGTCTTCTCGTGCTGACGTCCCAAAGCCGGGGTCGGGGATGCTCGCGCATGGGCGGGTGTGCACAGGCCGACTCGGTCCGTCTGCTCCACAGCTCTACGGGAGTGTCTGAACTCCGCTAATCGGGTGTCGGTCTGGGGACGTTGGAATCCACACTTGAGTCTGGGCCTGTCCCGACAGCCTCAGATCCCTGGCACTTGGCGAGGGCAGTGCCGCACGGACGGCTGGTCTCCAGGGCCCGGTACTGGCCTCCCTGCCTCTGCTAGGCGCCAGCTCCGAGCTGCGACGTCCTCTCCCACCACCTGGCCGGAGCCGCTCTGCTCTTCCCTCTGGGGAGCATTCCCTCGGGGCCACCCCACGCCCTGATTCTGAGCTTCGCGCTGCTCCCCACGAAGAGGACCCCTGTGCTCGGGACTGTGAGGACCCGCCTGCGGGTTGGGGACAAGGCCGACGCCTGGCAAGTCCCAGCATGTTTAGCTACAGCTTCCCTTTGTGCAAAATGAGAGACCAGGAGGGGGTGGAGGGCGGAGGTGGCGCCACGGCCCTGGGGAAGGACGGAGGAAGCAGGAGCCGGAGTGGCACCTGCGGTGGCTTCATTTTCCCGGCCCAAGCGTTCGCGGCGCTGGGACGGAAAGTCACCCGCTGCGTGCTGCGCGGAGGCTGATGTGGCGGCTGAGCGACGGAGGCAAGCGCTCATGCTCGGTGAGACTGTGAGACCGTCCCCTCGGCCGGCTCCCTTCTTGCTGGGAAGTGTTCGTGGGAAGGGGACGGCCCGCCAGGAGAGGTTTCTGCAGGTTCTCCTTGTCCCTGGGGTACTTCTGGTCCAGTTCTCCTGGCCTCCTACTCCCGACCGACCCCGTCCGTGGAATACAGACACGAACGAGAAACTTCCCGGCCCGGCACTCCAAGCCTGTCGCAGCCCCTCCCAGGGCCCTGCAGGCCTGTCCCCGCGCAGACCTGCGGCCTCTCGCCGTGACCTCCCTGGCCTCTGCCCCGGGCTCCTCGGCTACCGTGCGCTCTGCCCTCGGCCTTCGTGCTCTGCTCTCCCTGACCGGCGAGCTTCTCGCCTCCCCCACCCCCCATCCTGAAAACCTCAACTCAGTTGTTGCTTCCTGCTGGGGTCTTCCCTGGCCACACCTGAGCGGCGGCCGTGAGGAAGGGGCCCCCATGAAACCCCAGAGGAACCTGGCCCACCTGCCACATCCGTGTACTTGCTTCTGCGGCCGCTGCAACAAAACCCATCCTCTGCAGCTCTGAAGGTCAGAAGTCTGGTCTGTCTGCCGGGCTGGGGTCACGGAGTCGGTGGCACTGGCTTATTTCTGGAGGCTTCAGGGTGAAAAATTGAATTTTCCAGACTCTAGAGGCAGCTGACCCCTGGCTACGACCCTTTACCTCCACTTCCGTGGCCAGGCACGCGGAACCTTCCAGTCCCTCTCCAACCTTCCTCTATCACCTCCCAGGACTGGGAACTTCAGCCTCCCTCCTCGCCATGGCATCAGGCCACCGGGTCATCCAGGGTCATCTCCGCAGCTAAGACCCGTAACTGAACCACACCCACAGAGTCCTCGTTGCCGTGCAAGGTGACGCGTCGTGGGTTCCAGGCAGCAGGGCCGTTCGGCTCGCACGGGGTCGCTGGATCTCCCGGCCCGGTCAATACCGGTCCCAGCCGCTAACGATCCCGAGTCCAGATCAAACTCTTGTGTTGAGAACCGACAGATTTGCCAGAAGATGGGCTCATTCCTGCTTCTGCTCGGTGCTCCCCGAGGGGGTGGCCCCTCGTAACCCAGCCCATGCGGTCGGGATGGGACGGGAGCTGCTGAGGACTCGTCGTCACAAACAGGAGCGTGGGCAGGCTTCGTGCTGACGCAACAGGGACTGCCCTGAGACACACGCCATCCACTGCCGGGAGAGGCAATTCAGCATTAGTTACGTGAAAACTGGAGCTGGTCGTGCCTGGGTCGTGCTCCGTTACACGCAGAGAGCCCGTCGCTGCCGAGAAGCAACACCACCCCGTGCTTGGGGTCCCGGGAGACAAGTCGGCAGAGCCGACCGATTCTTACGGGTCCAGCCGGTGCTTGACCAGAAAGCTCCCAGGCATCTTGGAGGATTGTCCTTTCTGGGCGTGTTCCTGGCCCCGTTCTGAAGGGAGGCACGACAGCTCTGACACCGCACACGCAGGAGATGGGTTTAGAGAAGTCCCCCGAGGCTAACGTGCTAGAATCACATCCATTCCAGGCTCAGGGGGCTCAGGGGCCTTCGGCTCCCCTGCAGGAGGTGCCCAGAGGCCGCGCGTCCACTCTAGAAGCCCAGTGTGGAAAGCCACCAAGGAACATGCTCTCAGTCTGGCCCCTTGGCCTCGAGAACCGGACGACATGGGCCTTGGGGGCGACGGTAGCTCCTGGTCACCTCCTGCCAGACATGAGACTTGCGTCCCAGACCCAGCAAAGCAGAAAAAAAAGAAAATGAAGCCACGGCTCCAGCTGTGTCCAGTCCCGTCAGCCACCTTGAACAGCGTATCTCTGTCTCACTGGAGGTTAGTTTTAAGCCCTTCAATCGGAATAACGGGGACTCCCCACACCCCCAGGCTCTCGCGGGTCAGGCTGCCCTGAGACCCAGCTTCCAGAAAGCTCTCTGTTGTCTCTGCATCACCGGATCCCAACGGATGGCTCTCCTCCACAGACTGTGGCCCACGGCCTTGAAGTCGTCCCCAAGTGTGGGCCAGAAGAGTGTCCTGTCCCAGACCCTGAGGACTGTGGTGTTCGGTCCACGAACGAGGGTGAGCAAGGCCCCTGTCTCTGGATAGGAAGCCACCATGTGTCTGGAGATAGCTTCTGAGAGCTCGAGCATAAAAAAGTGCTCATTTAAAACAAAACGTTCCTCCTGATTTGGTCTATTTTTGCCTCTCTGGCCGTTATGGCCCCAAACGGCCGATTCCAGATCCCTTTCGGGTCGCAGAGAGCAGGGCAGGACTCCGTGTCTCAGAACTGCAAACTCGGAGCGAACACTTCCTAACAGCTCCCGCAGCTCATGAGCCGCCCTGAGCGCTCCACGGAGGCCGCGGGGTGGCCCTCCAGGGGAGTCTGTCACATCGCCCATCGGGGGCACGGGAAGGCAGGCAGTCACACGGCGCCCGTCCCCCGCAAAACCATCACTAGGAACGAAACAACCACCACAGTGAGGGAAAATGCGGACCCAGGGCAGCCTGGAGGAGAGGACACCGGCGGGCAAATCCAGTCTGCCGCCGGGGCTGGGATGCACACGGCAGCGGACGGCGGCGGGGGACAGAGGTCCCGATCTCAAGCTGACCACGTGCGTGTGGCTGCTGGGACCTCCACGGTGGTCCTACGCCCCGGCCCTGCCCGCTCCAGGTCCGGCTCCCCACTCGGGCCTGCAGACGCTTGAGTAGAGGGGAGTCACAGGCCACGTCACCCAAGGAACCCAGCCGGCCACGTCGCGTCCACCGTGCGGAGAGGATCCCCTGCGCCCCAAGCATGGTGACCGGGGTCTAATGGCCCCTCGCCAGCCACTGCGCCTCGAGAGGGTTCCCCAGGCGTGGGGGTGTCAACTGCCCCTCGTCCTGGTCACCCAGCGGAAGTCGCCTGGAGCTGCTGCGTCACCCAGGAACCCCTTTCCATCTCTGTCGACGCATGCATTAAGCGCCGAAGTATACCGCTTCATTCCCCGCCTCCAGAAGGCCTCACTGTCAGGCACAGGGGAGCCTCTGGGGTTCCTGCCAGACCTCTGTGGGGGGACGTCTGTGCCCCGTGAGCCGACGGGGTGAACTGGTCAGATGCCATCACGGGGTCCAGACTCACGGCCGCGCCGGCTGGTAATTCACCCTGAAATATGGCTCCGTGTGCTGGGACTCAGAGACGGGCCGGACACATGGAGATGGGTCGTTCAGAATTTCACAGTAATGTGGAGGGTTGTAAGCACTATCGATGGCTTAGATCTAAATTCAGATTTTCTTCTTGGAAATGGCAATAAATAACATGAAAACATTTTCTACCTCAGAAGCCTTATTTGTCAGGGCATCTAAACAGATACAAATGTCATTTCTTCCAGGAGAAGAAGACAGTTCGATCTCCCCACGAGGGGGTCCCAGGGGAGACGCTGGGAGCAGACAGAGACGGTGCCGGGCTGGCCACGGGGGTCGCCCACGGAGTCCGGGTGGGGCGATGCAGACCTGTGGCTCGCCCCCGTCTGCTCTGGGGACGGCCCCGCCGGGGCAGGACGGCGAGCGACTGGGAGCTCAGTCCTTCCGGCAGGACCGCAGAAGCAGGAGAGGCACGGGAGCAGAGCACCCAGAGACAAGCAGGGTGAGTCTCCAGCAAGAGAAGCAAGACCACCGTGTTGCAGCACCAGGAACCACGTGCCAGGTCCTGCCCGCCCGCCCGTGTCACCTCACTCCCTGGCCGTCCTCGTGGATGGAGCAGCACAACAGAGGACAGAGGACCGGAGCCCAGAAGGAACGTCCTGGGGCCACGCACCTGCACAATCGCTTCCTCCGGTCGCGACCCCACACGCTGTCCCCTGCTTGGCCTCCGACCCGGCACACCTCCAGGAGAGACGCTCCCCGCGGTGCGTGGGAGGGCACGGTCAGCCAGCGACAGCGAGGATGCGGGGGCTCGGGGGGACGAGGCAGGTTTGGGTGGGTGGCGCGTGGCTGGGGCACTTTGGGAGACAGTCGTGGGTGTGTGGGGACGCAGGGCGGATGGGGCGACCCTCGCTCTCCGCATACGTGAATCCCCCACTCACTACAATTTACTCGCGACCCCCAGACGGCTACTTCCATTGCGTTTGCAGTCGCTTCGCACGTGCTCGGGCTGGTGAGCGAGGGGAACAGTCCGGGTCCGCCCTGTGCGCCCGCTGAGGTCAGACGCGCGGCACGCCCGTCCTGTCTCGCTCTGAGACAACGAGCGAGTCTCAGGTCACCGTCTGTCGAGAACCAGACTTGGCACATCTTTGTGCTTTTTGCTGGTGATTTTGCTGCTTCAGCGGCCCCTGAGCCCAGCGCCGACATGCTGGCCGGGGTTCCTGCGGGCAAGAGCGCTGGGGGGGCGTCTTGTGGAGGAGACAGGTGTGCTCCGGAAGCCTCCTTGGGCACGAGTCGCAGTGCCGGGGGCTGTGCAGGACACAGGGTGTCTGTGGACAACACTTGGCAGCCACGTTATGCACCGAGAAACACGCCGGGACCGGAGGCTGTGGGACCGAGCCCTGTGTCTCCTCGGGAGCGACAGCTCCACATTCGATCACTGATTCAGTGTCTGGGGTGCTGCAGAACAGAGCCGCCACAGGTCAGAGACACAGCTGTGCCTAGAAAGGGGCCCAGGGGCGCGCACCACAAAGCAGACCACGCAGGAGCGCAGCCAACCGCCGGGGGTTTTGTGCTGTCTCCATCCGCCCCAGGACAACCCGGACAGTGGGTATCCCTCCTCCCACCACCCCCAAGGTCCTGTTTCTGAAGTCCAGAGGTCCTGTTTCTGGCCTCAGACCAGGGCCATGGGGCACCACGCCCACAGCCGTGGGCACCCGCTGCCGGCCCGGGCCTCCATGGGGCCCTCGGAGGTCAGACCCACGCAGCATCTCTCTGGGTGCCGGGAGGAGCCCAGGGAAGGCAGACCTGACCAGGACGCCGGCTGTGCCAGGGCCCCAGGGACACAGCGTGCGGGCGACGGAAGCTGGCGGGGCCCCCACCGGGGAAGGGGACATGGCGGACACCTTCAGGGTGGCTGGCCTGGAACGGCATCGTCCGAGGCCGACCACTGGGTCGTGGCAGCGTTCTGACGGCCAAGCTGGGGTCGGGCCTCTAGCGGCATCCTGCCGGCTCCACGCAGAGGAAACCCTTCCCAGAGGCTGTGCCCTTCACCCCTCTTGGGAAGAACTCCCCACCAAAGGAACAGACGGGGGAGACCAGGGCCAGTAGCCAGGTATTGGCTCCAGGTGCAGGGAGACGCCCAGACAGCCAAGGGGCTGCACAGAGGCAGAGAGGACGCAGCGGAGCCCCGCAGGACGAGGTCATGTGCCTGTGGCCCACGTGTGAAGGCAGAGGCGTCGTATTTCCAGAGCAAAATGGGGAGCAGGGGTTGCGCGGGCTGAGGCTTGCAGAGGGGACATCAGAGAGGTCCAGGACCCCAGTACCCGAAGGAGGTCCCGGAGGCAGTCCCCTTCCCAGCACGGCCTCCACCTCCTTCTCTGCAGCAGCGAGCGGGCGCTCCGGTAGGGGGACGTGGGGTCCCGGACGGTGACAGACTCAAAGAGGCTCGCGGAGCTGCGGGCGTGCCTGAGACGAACACGGCTTGTGCCCGGGCTCCGAGGGGCGGCTGCCCGGCTCTGTGTTTCCTCCAGTGCGGAGCCGCGGTTACTGACTTCACCCCCAGCTCAGGCCAAAGCCGCAGGAAGGAGAAAGTGCTCAGGGGTCCCTGCACGCGTGACCGGGTTTCTTTCCCGGCTCCAGGCGGGGTCCGGGCCTCCGCACACCCGCGACCCTCCTCTCGCCCAAGGGGCCTCACCGCCGTGCCCAGGGTTCATGCTTCCGTCGCACGGTAACGGCTCCCGTAAACCACAGCAGTTACGAGAACGCAGGAGACAAGCACATCGACCTGAGGCAGGAGCCACCCAGCGCTCGGCGAGACTCACCCGCCATCACGGAGCTCTTGGAAAATGTTCCGCTCAGGGACAGTCGGAGCCGCTGCCCTAACTGTCAGAGCGGCGTGGAGGCCTCGGCTGCGAACCGGCTGCTGAGGACCCCGCCTGGGGAGCCCCTCTCGGAAGGCTGTCAGGACCCCCGCACCCAGGCAGAGCCTGCAGAGGTACAGATACCCGTGAGCCCCAGAGACCCCAGGACGGCAGCCCAGCGCAGGCCCCAGGACTGCGGTGTCCCCGGGCCCTTCTCACCCTGCCGGGCGCTGACCGGTTCCCAGCAAAGCGGATTCCCGGTCAGCGCTGCAGGCTGAAGAGAGGCTCCGTCGGCTCCCCACGAAGATCGTGTGCGTCCCGGCACGTGTTTCAATCAGGCCCACAACGTCAGGGCGATCCCAGAACGAAGACACAGCCCGTTCTCCGGTTCTCGCAGTGTGGATCGGGTTTATTACACTCTCTGGTTACGACGTGTCTGGAGGGAAGGCTCGTGGCCAGGACTCGGCAGGAGGCGGAGACTCGGAGACGGGAAGTGAGCTCGGAGGAACCGTTCTCGGGGACCCCTTGCTGTGGTGGGAAGGGGCCTCACGTTCCCCGGTGCCAGCCCCAAACCCGTGCACACAGGGTGCAGAGCTGTATGGTGGCAAGCCGGCCTCTGGATCTCGGGGGCCGTGGGCTTCTCTGTGGGGTCCCCATACCGGCTGTATCTAATCACCGGCCACACTGAGAGTCAGGCGAGGGTCAGAGCCTGTCGGTGACCTTCAGCACTGCCGCTGGGAAGACGACAGGGAGGAAAGCCCAGCAGGGGCGGAGATGATCTCGGCCTGCTGGACACGGACAAAACAGAGGAGACCCTCCGTGTAGATGGTGTGAGTGACACAGTCACTTGTGGACAGAATCATGTCCCCAGAAGATGGGCTAAGTCCTTACCACCAGCGCCTGAGACTGTGACTTTATCTGGAAATAGAGGCTCGCAGATAAAATCAAGTTCTAGTGAGGTCATACCAGAGTAGGGTGGGCCCCTCGTCCCCTGATGAAGTGCCCAAGAAGATGAGGTTTGGACACAGAGATGCACATGTCCTTGTGTCTACAAGCCAGGGGACACGAGGACTGTCGTCAGCCAGCCACCAAGGGACAGAGGACACTGTACCTCTGGTGGGACCCAACCCTGCCCACACCATGACCCGGAGCTTCTGGCTTCCGGATGAAGAGAGTAAAGCTCTGTTCTCGTCGGCCACCAAGTTGTGGCATTAGTCAAGGGAGCCCAGGAATCTAGCACAGTGCTGGGGCTGGGTTGTCTGGACACAGGCGACACGTTAGCCCCCACGCCTGGTCTCCCAGGGGTGTCCGCCTCCGCTGAGCAGAGCCGAGACAGAGCCCATGGGAGACAGGCCTTGTGCATCCCAGGACACAGCTAACTGGGCCTGTCTTCAGGCGACGCTCAGACCGTGAACAAGAGAGGCCCTCATGGACAGCAGCTGCGGACCGGATGCTCTGCAGGCCAGTGTCCCCAGCCTCCGATCCCAGGCCCCGATCCCAGGCCCTCGGGGCACAGGAATAAGACGACCACGTTTTCACTGTTTTATCCTACGAGAGTCACATCGCTTCAAGGGTTAGCTTTCCAGAGAACCAGAATTTCTGTAAAAATGCCCAAATGCAAGGCGCAGACGCTATTGCGGGCTCTGAGGGAGGCCAAACACCCGGGAAGAGCCAGAGAGAGGAAATCTAAACCGGGTTTTGTAAGAATTAACGTCTGTACAAGGAAACTTGCACGTGTACAGCAAGAGCCCCCAGGGTCAGAGAGAAGGTGAGATGGGGGCCGACACGGGCTCTCCCATGGCCACGGGACTTGACAGCCATGGACGGCGTGGCGCAGAGGCCGCTCCCCGCCCTGGGGCCCAGCTCCGTGGTCCGCATGTCCAGCTCCGGGAGCCGAGGTCAGCAGACCTGCCCAGTGAAGCAGTCCATGGGGCAGTCTCTGGCGCCGGGCACAGGCACCCCTCGCCATCCCGTGAGCACACGGGTGCTCCGTGTGTTGGTGTCCCCCACCTGTGGACGCTGTGGCCCAGATGTCACACACTCTTCAGGTGTCAGCAAATAGCCACTGTCCCTCCAGAGCCGCCCGTGGTTTGAAAGCAAACCTGCTTCCCGCGTGGCTGTCATCTTCCCAGCCTTTGCTGAGATTTTCTGGTGTCGTGTTTTGCATGTTTTCCCAAGTCTCCGTGAGTTATGTAATTTTACAGACATATTCCATTAAAAAAATCTTGGCTTGGTACCTGTACGCATTTACTGACTTTCATATTTCATGAGAACAAAACACAAAGTGAGACTTGGGCAATTTTTACGCTATCCTAGCTCACACAGGGGAGGCGCCGGGAGATGGGCGAGCCCACGCTGCTGTTGACAATGCGAATTTGATAAAAAATCAAAAGAAAACGCAAAGCCATGGAGACGGTTCTTCCCTTCAGGCCACGGAAGCATGCGCCGGCCGGACGTGGTGGGGCGGCTGGAGCGTGGACGCCCTGTGCAGGGAGCCTTGTCCCCCGTCGACGGAGTCCTTCTCTAGCTACGGACACTCAGGTGTGGACGGGCTCGCAGATGCGGCACCCAGAGACACCACCGCGGAGCAGACCCCAGATGGGACGAACCGGGCTCGCCGGTCCTGGAGAGTCCTGGAGAGTTCTAGAAGACTCTTGAGAGTCCTGAAGGGTCCTGAAGGTCCCTGGAGCATTCTGAAGAGCTCTGGACGGGTCTTACCCGCTTCCGCAGGGTCTGAGCACAGCGGAACAGACCGCACGAGCGTCGAGAAGCATCTTTGGAAAAGCCTGAGACGGTCGAGCCCTCTGGGGTTCTGCTGGGAACCAGGTGCGTCAGCAGGTGGCCTTTGTCCAGTGAAGCACTGATGGGCCCTTCCTTCTGCCGAGCACCAGGACTCACAGACAGCCACGAGGAAGGGGTGCAGATGTCTGACCTGTGTCCCTGCTCCGCCTGTCCCCTCACCCCCCACCCCCCACCAGATGAAGCCTTAAAGCTTCCCTCTGCCCTGTGGCCTGACGGCCTCAGCTGACCCCAGAAGCACATGCGGCTCAGCAGACCTGCCCGGGGTCCAAGTACCTGTGGGAAGACCCCTGTCTCAGTGCGTCCCCGCTGAGCCCGGTGTCCCGTCCCCCACTGCTAGCCTCGAGCTCAGCTGGGCATCAAGGACCTGCTGAGAGACACCTCGAGGTCCTGGCTCTGTTAGGAGCTTTGTGACAGCTGCCCCCGGAGGCTTATGCAGCAGACAAGAGAAGCTTGTGTGCATGTGGACAGGGCATGGGGCTCCTGCAGTGGGCACCCACATGGGCTGAGGGGGGACAGGCCACCAGGGACCTTGGAAGCCTGTGATCCAGGACTTCATCTAAGAATAGGGTGCCAAGCAGGCTCAAGTGTCCACTTTGCAATTTAGAAAGACCCCGTTGGGGCCCTTCAGCGGAGAACAGCCCAGAGGACAGGGTGGACGAGAGGACACTAGTGACCGGTTTGGCACCGACAGACAGCCCTCCGTTATTGTCACGGTCAGGCCAGGAACTCACCAGAGCTAGAAATGACCTGCAGGGGTGGGCAGGGTGGAGGCAGGGGGAGGAGAGCATCGTGGCCTGATGGCCCCGGAGCCCCAGCCTGCCTCAGAGACTGGGGAACAGCCCTATCTGTGTTGGTAGGAATGGAGGGAATTGGAAGAACTAACAATCCAGATCCCGGGGAACCCTCGCAGACTTTCAGGCCCTCTGGCTCCTCTCGGACAGCAGCAGCCGGCTGATGGCAATCTCTCTGGGGAGGTGTGTGTCGTCCTAAGCAGGCGGAGAGGACGGGGCGAGCTGAGTGACTCCTGGTCATCGGGGGGCAGAAGACCTCCTCACAGAGCCGTGGAGTGGCCTGGAGAGTTCTGGAGGACCCTGGAGGACCGTGGAGGGTCCCACACACATGACGGCCAAGGTCCACCTGAGACCTTCCCTGTGCATGCTTTCCCCCTACTAGGTTCTGTAATGTAACTGTCTGCCTTTGACTTGAAAACCAGTACCTTTGTTCCTCTTTCCAGGAAGTGTAACCCCCGTTGGGGCCCGGCTGTCAAAAGCCATTCGGCAGGCCTGCACGCCAGCCACTCAGGAAAGGAGATCACCTATTGGGTGTAACCAGTAACGATGAGGTTGCTTTGGAAATGCACTTAAAAACGGATGGGCTATATGGTCACACACCGCCCTGGCATTTCTCTTTTCAAGGTGCAGCTGGACCTGCTGAATTCTCAGGGAAAGCTGGAGAGAAGGGACGGATAAAAGTGCCAGGGGCTAGAATGATGTGCCTGCGTGTCTCTGGAAGGGAGAGAGAATTTCATTTTCTCACTTATTATCCCCCATGATGTGTCACCAATGGTCTGTGAAAGGAAAAATGGGGAGGACCACAGTAAATTTTCTCGCTAAGCTAAAAAGATTAGGGAAGAAGCAATGTGAGCTCCGAGCTTGTGTTTCTCTGCGAACTTAAAAGATTAGTTTACTAAGCAAATCTTTTAATGTTCTCATTGGCCAAGAAAATGGAGAAAAGAAAGAGGAGCCAATGAATGGACCTGACAGCGAGGAAAAGTTGTGTTAATAACCTCATTTGGGTAAATGTCCTTCGAATGCTTTTTAAAACCCATAAACATGAGGCATGTCCTCCTCAGCTCCGTCCTCGAAACACCCCACTGCCGCCGCTTCTAAAATCACTTCAAGTGCATTTCGGGAGGATGGGGCGTACACTGCGAAGCAAAAATGGGTTTTCTCCTCTGATTGTGTGCAGATAATGCGTGACCTTGGGGGAGAGGCTGTCCTTCCGAATCTATACAATGGGGCTGCTTCTGCCCGCCGCTCCCCAACAGCCAGGACTTCTCCGGGGCTGAACATCGTGAAAGATGGCAAAGCCAGAGAGCAAAGCAGCCCGTCCCGTTCTCGGCTTCTTCCTGCCCAGGCGGCCGTGCTCGGATCTTGCCGGGGGGCCCACAGGAGCTCTGATTTCCAGGTACGTGACGCCTGCGCCAGAAGCTGCCACGGGCATGACCCCGCTCAGTCCACACAGCCGCTGTCCCTCGGGTGCCGGACCCAGCTCCCCGGCCGACGGGGCCGCTGGTGCAGAGGGGGAGTCTGGCCCAGGGGCACTCCGTGGGTGGGATTGGAAGCTGGTGTGAGCCCGGCCGAAGGCCAGGCCCCTGGGGCTGAGCGAGAAAGATCATCCGTGCAGACGGCTCCCAGCGGCGCCGGACACGTGGAAATGCCCTTTCTGTGATCATCACTCGTACGAAGGCGTTTGGGCTGAGAAGGTACATTTTTATTTTATTGATGCGCCCAGGGCCCGTCGGAAGCACAAAGCCATTCTCGCACCCGGTAACCAGGAGGGGCTGCTTCACGCCGGTATCCGCTGGCCAAGTCACAACAATATTTTACATCCTTAAACACGAGCCTGTCAGGTCCCGCGGCTTGAAACATCTGAGGGGCACCGGGTCACGCGGGTCCTGTTGTCCTGTTGAAAACAGCTCGCGGGAGCATTTTTCTAAATTTAGTATTTTAAATTGAGACATTGTTTTTTATTTTTATTTTAATGTTTTGTTTAAAATTCAATCCACATACGGTGCAGCATGAGTGTCAGAGGCAGAGTTCGGGATCCGGCAGGTGCGTGCCGCACCCGGGCTCGTGGCATCCCGGGTCCCCTCACCCTCACTGCCCGCCGCCCGGCCCCGGCCCCTGGCGCCCTCCGCCTGCTCCTGTGGGACGAGTCTGTCACGGTTCACCTCCCTCTGTGGGCTCACCCGGCCGTTCACTCCCTGCTGCTTCCGAGGGATCGCTGGCCGGCTTCCGATTTTTAAAGAATTCCATGGAAGCTTGAATCCAGGCCCGGAAGCCGCAGGATCCCCGCGTGCGGCCGCTGGATGCGTGCTCTGCTCACGCCCGGAGTGGATTTGCGGTTTTCTCTCTTCCGTCAGTTCCCGACCCCCCTGGTTCCCACCGCGGTTCTCCGTTTCCCGCGGGGTCGCCCCTCCCGCCTGGCGGACACCCGCGCGCCGAGTCCTCTGTCCTTCCTTGTTCTCACGAGGCACCTGGTTTGCCCTCACGGTGGAGGGGTTTCCACTGCCCTGAGGGGTCCGTGCGCGCTGCTCCGGCAAACGGGTCCTGTGCCCTCGCGGCTCCCGTGTCCCCAGCATTCCTGTTCTCAAGAGCTGGGGTTATTTTCGGGGCATTTTCTTCGCTGCTGTTGCGTCCGCTCCTTCCAGGCGCACGAGGGGTTTGGGATCTCGGGTCCAGACTCGAGCTACAGACCCTCCCGCTGCTCAGAGGCTCCGGGTCAGCCCCAGCCTGAGCCGCCACCCTCGGCTTTGTTGTTTTCTGCACAGACAACGCCCAAAGCTTCCACCGGCCCTCATGTCCCGGACTGGCCAGCGGCCCGTGAGGAAGGGTCACAGGAGTGTCAGCCTGCGCCCCTGCAGCGCTCCTGCCTCCCCAGAGCTCCGTCCTGCAGCCCTGCACCACCCGGCAGACTGGCGCTCTGTGCCCCTCCCTGTCCTCCACAGGGACAGCAGGTTCCTGAGATGGAGACACACCCCCCACTTCTAGTTTTGCCTTCCCCGTCTAGAATGGTAACCCGTCTGGAGTGACATTTCTTGTCTGGTAGGACATCAGGGAAAGCTCCCGTTTCTGGGTGTGGGAGAAACAGACGCAGCCCCATCTGCGCACCTGCTCGCTGCCTGGCATCACCCGTCCGCGCACACGGCGGTCGCGCTGGGTGTCACTGTGGTACGTGGGCCCCGGTGCCTGCTTCACGGCAGCAGCAAAGCTCACGGAGGACCCGCAGAGATGGCAGGCGGTCACGGCCTCCGGCTCCCCTTCCCGGTCCGAGGCCTCCGTGTTCCCACGGACATTCCGCGTATGCTTCCGAGCTGAAGAAACTCCACAGCAGCAAACAAGAACCTGCTGGCGGTTCGACGGCATCGCGTTGCCTCCAGAGCTGGCTCTTCCGTGCCTTGGTTCTGACAACACCCACCACGTCCACCCCGACCGCCTCGGCAGCCCCCTGCATCTTCTGGCTGCATCAGAGGTCACATCGTAGTACGTGCACTTGCCCGTTGTGACCGAAGGAGTCATGAACGTGGGTCTTCATTTACAAAGACTAGCGTCATGTATGTCTTTACGTCCTACATATTCGTTCAACTCCGCAGTTTCTGTTGACCTACGGATGTCGACTTTATTGGCTGCGTACTTTCACAGCAATGTCCTTCATATCTTAAAAATAATAAAAGTAAAATAAAAGCAAAATAAAATAAAAGCAAAATAATAAAAGTAAATTTTTACAGAATTAAGATATTATGAAAAAATTATTACAAAATGATAAAACTAGAAAGTCAGTATAAAAAGGGGCAGGAACAAGAAATCCCTGGAGAAAGCCGTGCCAATGGCCGGTAGGTATCCGGAGACATGCCCTCATTAAAAACCGAGGAAATGCACTTAAAAACAACACGAGCCACCATTGTCCCTGTCAGACGGGCAAAGATTTAAAAACCAAAAAAACGAAACTATAATACCCAGTTCCTGGAGGATGTGGGGAAACAGCCTTTACCGCTGACCGTTTTCCAGGAGCTCAAAGTCACTGTGTCAATATCTAATGAAATCGAATGTGTACGCTCTTTGATGGGCAGATTTTCCCTTCCAGCCACCAACCAAAACACCATCACAAGTTCCCAACAAGCAGGTAACGTGATAATCTTGGCAGCCTGGAGTGTCAAAGGGAAGAATTTCAAACAGCTCGCACATCCACTGACGGAAGACAGGACGGTCATCCGTTCAAGTGACATCATGATGGCACTAGAGCATAACCTGACTTGGACATACAAAGTCAGCGACATTACATGGTGAAGTCAAGCACAGAGTCCAGAGTGTGCATGCACAGGGGACCGTACGGTTCAGGGACACGCAGCCTGTGACAAGGTGATGAGCAGCACGTGGCAGTGGTCACGACGGGGTCTCTGCAGTCCGACGGCACACCCAGGAGCCCACGCCAGGCTCTGTGCCCCAAGCGCAGACGGCACGACCCTCCCATGTCACAGACGAAAGCAGGCGTGTAGAAGGTGAGTGAATGTCACCGTCGTTATAGACACACACACGCAAAACAAGAATCCATGTGCGGGAAGAGACCCGGAAGAAACGACATACATTTTTAACAGTAATTATCTCTAACTTTTATTTCTAAGTTCACCAAGTTTGTAAGATTTGAGTTTTAAAGACTCATTTGTTGGGAGGGGGCGGGGAGTGGGTGAAATCGGAGATGGGAGTGAAGGGTGGCGCCGTGGCCGTGAGCACCGGGTGACGAAAGGAAGCATGGAGTCGCCACGGCCTGCGACCCGACCGACGTCACGCGCGGTGTCAGCCAGCCGGGACTTCCCTGAAAAGAGGGCTCGTCCGTCATGTCATAACCTTTCAGAATGGAGAGACATTGCAAAGGTGAAATGGAATTTCTTGGAGAAAAAGCATTAGGGCCCGCTTTCCAGGTACTGGTGCCCACCGGGGGCCGGGACATCTTTCAGAAGAGGCGGCCCTTGTGGAAAACGAACCAAAGATAAGGTGGTATCCGGCCTCTGTCACCCCAGAATGTGCCGACTGTGACTCCTGCAGGGAGCCCAAGGGCTCGGGGCAAAGACCGACTTCTGGAAACTTGAGAAAATAAGTACATGTCTGTGGCTACTGCCTCCCCCGCGTGTTACCTGCTCCAGGTTATTGTGCATTATTTTTTTGATAAGAAACTGGATAATAACAGTGCACTGGACGTGAAAATTAGTGAATCTCATCTGCGACCTCTGGTTCGCTTCCTCCAGCGACAGTCTCGGGCGTTCAGCTGCCGCTCCAGAGCACGGAAAACTTTCTCGTTTTTTCTCGATGTTTCTGGTAGCTCACGTGATCTGTGCCTGTGGCCCCTTCAGAAGAGAACGAAGAATCAACCCGGTTCCTTTGAAATCCTGGCTCAGAACCCGGCCCAACGCCCCGGCCCGCAGGCGTCACAACGAAGAGCGGTGGGCCTCCGACACGCCAACCCGGCGAATGATCACCTCAGACCGATGACTGAGCTGCTTGTGAGGACGCGTCATGTGCCGTGCCATGCACAGAACGTGAGACACATGACGCTGACGTCCGGCGAGACGGTGTCGCCCGCTGTGTCGGTCTGGATGCCGGCAGGAAGGAGCGGCCCCTCCACCGGGCCTGGCTCAACAGAACCGAACGAGGGGGCCGTGGGGTGTGGACAGAGTTCGGGCTGCATGGAGGCGATTGACACACCGAGGGTCCAGAAGGAGTGGGGCGGCGCGCCGTCTGCCTCCGGAGAAGACCGGGGAGTCTGCTCTTGCCGGGGGGTCGGGGCCACGGCTGGGAGACACTGGGGAGCGGGCCGGGAAGGGGCCACACCTCACTCTTCCTCCTGATGCCCCTGTGGGCTCGACCTGGCTTAGAGCTGAGAGTCGGGGGACACAGTGCTGCAGCCCCTGGGGGGCAACCTACTGCCGTACAGAGTTTGGTGCCGTACACCAAACTGTACAGCCCCCAGTGCACAGAAGAACCGCAGGCAGCGCCTGACTTCTGTTCTGGGGAAGGCCCAGTTCTGGGGTCTCAGAGATGGTCAGGGACACGGGGTCCCGTCGGAGTCCCTTGCACAAGCAGGTACCCTGTGCCCGGCGGTCTGCACGGCTCAGGCCCTCCAGCCTTCACGGCAGCCGGTGTGGTGGTATCACACCAGAGAGGAATCGGGCTGAGATCCTGGGGCCCTAAGCCCATCCCAGACCGCGTTCCGTGGCTCCCACTCTCCATGGAGCTCCCCAGCGGCAGGGTGATGGGTAAATTGTGAGTCGGGTTCCGTCACTCCTATAGCAGGAGGCTGTCAGGACTTTCTCAACGCCTTTGGAATTGAAAAAACAGCAGAACCAATGAAAGCCCTTCCCCACATTGTCCGGGGCTGGCATGGCCTGTGCGCTGGCAAAAGGAAGGACAGACCCCGGCTGTACAAGGCTGTCGCCACATCTGCCGGGAGCTCTGGAGCCAGGACACCCTTCAGAGTCACCCCCGGCGGAACCTGCCACCTGCCGTCTGCCAGGAGGGAACATCTCAGGTGCTACGTCTTCTGTGGTTGTCCCCCCCGTAGGGGACAGCGGGTGCACTGGGGCGTGGACACAGACCCCAGGAGAGGTCCCTGCCCGGGACAGGGCTGAGACACGGTCCCCTGCAGCAGGATCCTCTGTCGTCCTGAGTTTGCAAACTCAGCTGACCCAGTCCTGTGTCCCACCCGATTGCTGTGGGAACAGAATCCACATGAGGGAGGCTGCCCACGCTTTTCCCTAAGATGAGCAGTGGGGCCTGACATCTGATGGGACCCCGGCCGGAGCTTCTAGCGGCGGCCGATGTGCAGCCCTGGGACTGGGGGCTTTCAGAGAGGACACGAGGGGGTGGGGGCCGGGGAGTAAATTCTTCCCCTTCTCTGCACAGAGATGCCAAGGCCGACTTCCTTTGTAGGGGCTGGAGCAGTGGAGTCTGGGCAGCTGCCCAAGTTTTGGCCGGAACATTGGGTCAAAGCTGCTCCCAGTCCCTGCGCCATTACTATTTAATGTGGCCATCACTCAAGTTTAGGAGACTTTGTTTTCTCAGATTATAGCTGGTACTCGCGGCTTTGTGGACCAAAACACGGCGGAAAAGGCTGCCGTTGAACAGAAGCAAGGACACCGGGCACGGCATCCCTGCCGCTGCCCTGCCCCGGAGGCAGGCCCGGGAAATGAGCAGCTTTAAATGCGCGGACACACGCAGTAACCTGGCGGCCTCCGGGCCGTTAGCAACGGCGGGGCCAGCCAAAGTGCCCGGGGCGCAGGGTTAGCGCTCCAGCCCGAGGAAATGCCGAGGGAAGCCGCCCTGCGCGGTCCCTCCCTGGTTGGTCGCGGTGGCCGGCGCTGACTGAGCCCTGAGCCTGGCTGGCGTCCGGCCCGTTCTGCAGGTGATGGCAGTACAGCTCAGAGGAGGCGAGCGACTGCCCGGCTAGCGCCCACGGGACGGCGAAGCACGTGTGCAGGCGGTATAGACCAGCCTGGGGCCCGATGCCTCCCCTGCACCGACTCACCTCCAACCCCGTTCTGTAGCTTTCCTGCCCGGGTCCGTCGCCATAACGTTAGAAAACCCCAAACGGAGAAATCAGCCCTTGGTCCACTCTCTAGCCCATGACCTGGGTGCGCTCCCGCGGGAAAATCCACCGCCCAGGGCCCTGGCGTTCCCCGCGCTCACGGGTCTACGGGGAGACGCAGGGCTGTGTCTGGGTCTTCTCCGGTAGGAAAAGACACCGGGACTGGCGGCGACGTTGACCGCCATCAGGTGGCGGGGTCGGGGTGCGCCGTCTGCTCTCCGCTCCAACAACAGAACATCCCATCTTCTCCACTTCTGAGTAGAGGACGCGTCCTCACCAGGACGCTCTGGATCCTTCAGGTCTACAATCAAGTAATCGCTCTGCCGCGCGCTGCCTTGAGGCTGCATCTGGGAAATAGTAAAACTCCAGGCGGACGTCTCCGTTGAGGGGGGGAGCGGTTGCACAGGTAGATGACTGAATCTACCCCAAACGATGGCCAGATTTTCTGATGTTTATTGGAATTACAATGGCCTGATCGGTCCTGCTCCAGAAACGTTGAGTGAGAGAGACAGACATTTCTCGACGATCGCAAGCCCCCCGCGCGGTCATTTCTCCGGGGCGTAGAGGCGACCCAGACAAAGAAAGTTCCCCCGCCGTCTCCGGATTTCAAAGCTGTGTCGCCGTGGCAGACTCCGTCATTTCAAAGCCCGAGAATCAGTTGTAGCTGGTTGAGTTGGGATGTGTTTGAAGTGAATATACATTAATCTGGACACACTTAAGTTGGTTCGCCACGAGCCGACTCTGAGCTATTATCAAGCCATTCCCCCCCCCCCCCCAGAATCCCATTCCTGTTTCTTCACACAGAGGTTACTCTTCTGTTTGCTTTCTTTCCATGGAATTTGATCCCACCAAGTCCGTACAGAGGATTGACTGTGATGGTGACGAGGGGACACTCTGGCCCATGAGAACGGCCTCGCCCCGGCTGGCTTGCCCGGCCGGCCCCGTCCCACACTATCCCCGTGTCCTGGTCCTTCTCCCTGGAAGTCAGGCTGGAGCCCCTCAGGCCCCGTCCGCCCTCAGGGTTGCTGTGTGGGTCCCAGAGACCCGGCCGTCGGGGCAGGCGGGCTGGTGGGGGGAGTCGAACCCAGAGGAGCAGAGGTGCCTTCAGTGAGGCCGCACTTCCTCCTCCGCCGGTGCGTGTCTGTCCCCCAGCCCGGCACCCCGCAGAGAGGCACCCGGAGTCCTCGGCAGTCTGGGGCAGCCCTGGCTCGCGCTCTGCTCCGTCGTGCTTTGGAATGATAGGATCCCCTTCAGGTCCCTGCTTCTCTCGACGACCGCTTTCTCCGGGACGGGCCGAGGGAGAGGGAACCAGAAGTAAATGACTCAGATGTTAGTCCCACTGACCATGGCCCACATTGCTGCGCGTGTGCAGGAGCGTGACGTCCGGGCGGCGGGCAGAGAAACCCGGGAAGCGATCCGGAGGGGAACCGCCCACGCCCCCTTCTCTCCCTCCCTCCGGGGCCTCACCTCTGCCTTCCTCTGAGGACCTGGAAGGTTGAGTTCAGAGCTCACTTAATCCAGAGGCTCCCCCAGGAGTTTTCATGAGAATCACTTGTTAACATTTAGAAGCCCAGTGAGTTTGCCCCTAAATAGCGTGGGCGGGGAGACTGGGGTTGGTCTGGGGCTCACTGCGCCCGTGGGGCAGCCCCGGCCTCTGCTCTCCTCGGGCTCCTGCTTCCGCTCAGGCAGTTCATCCCAGCAGCTCTGACTCGGAGGCTCGCTCCGCTGGGTCTGGCCTCCCCACGGGGTCCCCTTCCTGCCAGCGTCCAGCACACCCAGGGGGCGGCGTCTCCCGCCAGCGTCCAGCACACGCAGGGACGGCGGTGTCCCCAGGTAACTTCCCTGGGGCATTTGCACATCCTCCCAGACATGTGGGGGTCGGGAGCCGTGGTGCAGGACCCGGTGAAGGGCCCCTGGAGGGATATGAACCCACCTGGGGTGCCCAGGGTGCAGAACGGCTCGTGCAGAAGGGCTCCCGGTGACCTGAGTGTGCCTGCACTCTTTAAACGCATGTGGGACCCCTGAGCCCCGTGGAAGCCGGCTCTGCAGGCAGAGGCCCTGGGCGGTGGGTCACCTCTGCGACCCCTGCAATGCCTCGGGCGTGCTGTGTGCCCCGTAAATGTCAGCTGCATAAAGTAGGAACCAGGAAAACCCATACAAGACCATGAGGTCATCACACAAGGAAATTCTCAAATTTGAAATCAAGCAGGCAGACACAGGAACACTGAGCTGGAAACAGAGACAGATTCCTGAGGGCAGACCTGCCGTTCAGTGACATCAACACCCCACGTGGACACGTGGACGCCCGCACGAGCAGACACACGGACACACACGCAGACACAAAAACACACATGCACACCCACGGACACACTCACACACATATCCACACACATTTAAATGAATCTGAAGTCACATCGTGTGTACAGTCTGAGAGCTTCCTCTCCCCCGTCACCGGGCACAGCCGCTCGTCACCGGCCGCGAGGACAGGGCCGGCTGGAACCAGACTGCCCGCGGCCCGCCCGTCCGCCGTCAGCCCTCTCCAGAGCCTAACAGCCGGCGCCCAGTGGGGACGGCTTGGAGCCCGCTCTTAGTTTTTGTCTGACCCTTTATCATAAGTGAATTTCAGAAATATTTTAAAACGTCCTTTTCGTCCTAAAGAAATGACCTTTTAATTGTAAAACCACTGCACGCCGAGGGTGCACAGCGGAAAGTAGATGACCCAGGACACGCTTATCAAGCAGAAGGAGTTGAGCGGAATGGAAATGCAAAACTGCTTTTTTTCAGAAAAGTTTTTCAACCAAAATTGGTAAAAATTCATTGAACCATGAATTTATTCAACCATGTATCGGTGTGATTTGGGGCATTCAGCTCAGCGAGTAAGAAAAGCATCGTCTTCTCTCACGAACCCAGCCTGACCAGGAGACCAGGCCGCACGAGAGCGCGGAAACAACCTTGACAAGGCAGCCTGGGCGGCGGGGGCAGAGGGTCCTCGTCTACGGAGGCTGCTTGGCCACGGCGCCTCTGACACCGCATGTTTGGGCCTCCGTGTTTTCCGTAGTTCTGCCTGGCTTAGGCGTTCACATTTCTCGACAAATACGTTCCTAAGCATGCGTCGTGATCCCCGTTGTAGAGAGAACTGCGGTGCGTTTGGAATGTTTTCAACGACCCGCATCAAACTGCCATCACGGGCGCCTCGGCGTTCCGGGCCGTGCGTACCTACTTCTAACCAGCCAGTGACCGAACTCCCTTGGCCTCCATGTGATTTTTGTCTGACCGTCAGGTCCTGTATGGTCCACCTTAAAGGCCTGTTGGTATCTCCGCATCCTGTAATGTCAGGACCCTTCACTGCTCCGGCTGCAGCTACGTCGGGAATCGGAGCAGTAACAGTGGATAATGGCGTGGATGGAACCGTGTCTCCGCGTTCCCGGCTTTCCCAGAAACCCTGGGAGACTCTGCTCACGCTGGCTCGAGGGGTCGGTAGCCCTTCTTTTCTGGTTTAAAAAATGAAGTCTCGGGGCACCGGGGGGCTCAGGCGGTGATGTGTCCAACTCTTGGTCTCAGCTCAGGTCTTGTGCTCAGCGTCGTGAATTCAAGCCCTACATTGGGCTCTGCACCAGGCATGGAGCCTACTTTAAAGAAAAGGTCTTCCTGAGTTAGGAACTGTATCAGTTTCACAAACTCTGATGTTTTCTACAAAGTCCTTTTGGGTTTGCTTGACGCCATCGCCCAGTGCGTCTCCGCGACATCTGTCCGATGGCATGCTCGGGAGGAAATTCTTCCCGGTGTCAAACCATTCCCACCATCATCAGAAACTCCGTGGTGAGCTCCCGGGTCGCCGCGTCATCACTGGACGGTCCAGTGTTGCATTCGGGGTGTTAATGTACATTCATAAGCAGCATTGGTCTGAAGTCTCTTTTTGTTTTTATATTTGTCGAGCTTCCTAAGGTCTAAATTTTATAGTAAGTAGTGAAAATACACATTCCTTGTAGCGGAGAAGTGGACAAAAGCAGACAGGCCCCCAGAAAAGTCGCCATATGTTATTTACATGGAAAAGCAATTTAACTTAGTAAATGCTACACACAAGTCTTATTATGTGAGACTGTACACGTGTGTTTCTAGTTTCCAGAGTTTTGTCAGGGGGCAGCTGGTGGCGAAGCCATCGCTCTACATCCGCGTGAGTAAGTATTGTGTGGGTACCTGTGCACAGCTTCACGCATTCCTGCCTCGTCAAATCCTCACTAAGTGGCTGCTCTGAACCAAACATTGCATTAAGTACTGGGAATTCAAAGTAGGAGGAAAGGTTAAGACACAGTCTTCATTTGGAAGGGCAAGTCTTCACTTCCAGAACGTGGAGATCAGCACGAAAACTAAGGTGAGAGCCAGTGCATCGGGTGACACAGTGAAGTCACTCAGGGGACAGCCAGCGCATCGGGTGACACAGTGAAGTCACTCAGGGGACAGCCAACGCGTCAGGCGACACAGCGCGGTCACTCGGGGGAGCGCTGCCGGTGTCTCCTCCAGCCGCAGAGCTGGGGTCTGGCCGGCGTGCGGGGCACATACATCGTGCACGGGCACACGTGGGCACCACCCAGTCCAAATTCTCCAGTTCATAACCTGCTGAGATGTAAAAGCAGATGAACCCTCAGTGACGTTTTCCAAGCCAGAGGGTAGTGATCTGCAGGAGGTTGTGAGAAATGGGGGAGGACGGAGGGTCCGGACGAGGGTGGAGAGGAGGGGCCGCCCCGGGAGCTGAGCCTTCCAGGAAGCCCAGTGTTCCCTGGGCGAGCAGCTCTCTTGGGGAAGCCGGCTGTCCTGCCACTTGGAACGGGAAGCTGACCTTGTTGGGATCTGCAGGAGATGCAGACAGAAGCCCCGTGGGGGGACTCCGGTGGGCTGTCCCCACGACACCTCCGCAGTCCGGGCAAGCTCTTGGGTGATCTGGAAATGCCGGGGACGAGCAAATGCCCAGAGATGCTGCACCTGCTGACATCTAGTCTTAATTTGAATTTTGAAAACAGTATCCGCGGGACCTGAACGCTGGAGCAGGTGGCACCACCGCCCGATAGTCAAAACAATCCCATAGAATACGAAGGCAGCGCAAGCAGGGAAAGAACTACTGCCGCGTCCACTGAAAGAGCTGAACTTGTCAGGGAACAAAGCGGACGGGGAGGGGGGGTGGCGCTGTTAGAGGCCACTACACACCGGTCGTTCCCGGAAGCTGTCGTCGTGCGGGGCAAGCGTCAGGGTGTCACATGCGTCCCCACCATTCACCAGGGAAATGGAGGTCAGTGACCGTTCTGTAACCTGGTCTACTTCTTGGAAAACAAAGGTGACTTCAAGGTCATGCTTGCTTTACACCATCTATGCATTATAAAGGGCACTGTCCAGCCCCCAGACTGTCACAGCGGCCCACCGCGTGATGCCGGCGATGGGGGACACCTGGGGGACACCTGGGGGTCCCTGCGCCATCACAGCAAGGGCGAGCCTCATAGACGTGGTCACTCTGCCGCTCCACAGCAGTGTCGCATCCGCTCGCCCCTGCCCACAGGAGACACTGATCCCGGATGAACCAACATCTGCTTCTTGCTAGTGAGCCTGAGATAAGAAATCTACCTCCGTGGCTGCCCCGGGCGGCCGGCTGAGAGCCCGCAGCCGTCGCCAGGAGAAGTCAGGTTCCGTCGAAGGGCTCGGAAAACGTGTCTTGCTTCCTAGGGCTGCCTGCATAATTTCCTGTGTTTTAAGTATATTTTGAAACTAGAAAATCATTAGCCCTACGTATAGTTAAATACCTTTCCTTTTAATGGCTAGAATTGATTTTTTTTAATGTTCGCTAATAAACAGTTTGGGACACGATGCATTAAGTAGATTAAAGAAACTTTCTTTTGAAATCTGACTTTCAAAATGGCCTTGACCAAATAGAGCTCCAGGTCTTACCTGCAGGAGAACTTTCCGCCTGTCCTCCTCGAGAAGGGGCCAATCCGACCCCCGCGCTTTCTGTGGCTCTCACACAGCAGGCTGCGCGGGACGCCGTGTGCGATCCCGTCAACACAGAGCTCACGCCTGGCCAAGGAGGGCGACAAACCAATAAATAATTACTGATTAATAAGACGGGACGCAGAGCCAGTCACCCCGGGGCGGAGCAGACGGATCGAACCGGGGTCGGGACTCCGTCTCTTCCTCCCTGGGACCATGACGGTCCTGGCGAGTCTGAGCCCTGAGGTAGGACGTGGTTTTCCAGGACAAGAGCAAAGTCTGAAGTCCAGGCAGAGGGGACAGCAGCCCAAAGGCTGAAGAGCTCGGAACTCTCTTGGGGCATAAAGACATCCGGTGTCGCCCGTTCATTGAGGAAGGAAGGAAGGGCCCCGAGGGGGGTTGAGGATGGCCGGCAAGACCCGGCCTGACCTGGGCCTGTCTAGAGGCTGCCGCAAGGCCCGGGGACCGACCAGGAGTTACCGCAGCTGTGCATTTAGAAAGTCCCAGCGGCTCCCGTGCAGAGAGCGGATGCGGTAAGCATGACCAAGCCCGGGGGCTGGGAGGCCTCGCCGTGACCCAGGCGGCGCTGCCGGCCTCGCTGTGGGAGCAGCTGGCGGAGCCCCGGCTCGCAGGAGGCTTCGACGGAGAGGCGAGCGTCGCTGGGCCTGGCGGCGCCACTGAGAGTCGCGGGAAGGCCCCGCCGGACCACAGGGCTCAGAAGGGCAGCGCTTCTTGTCATCGGGACCCAAAGCTGCGCGGCCTGCAGTCGCCCCAATCCTGCCACATGCCCTGGAACCCCGCCAGACGGCTGCGTCCTCCTGACTGACCCAGGTCCTAAACGGGAAGTCATCGTTCAGGTACATAAAACGAGAAAGGCCAAGGTGTGTTGGAAAGGGGAAAGTGTGTCATTGGGTGATGTCATTGGGTTATTCAACGAAGCATTTACCTGTGAACACAGTCGATGAAGATGGTCGATTATCAGAAATGATCCGGTCTAATCTAAAAATGGGACTGAGAACACGGAAGCCTATTTTTTTTTTTTCAAAAAAGGTTGTGTACCAGGGACAAGGCACTCAGGCTCAGGACAGGTGAATCACATCACGGTTTATTAGGAATCAGCTGACTGGCCTGTTTCTGCCCCAAAGACCTTGCTTGTTGGGCGGTGACCACCAGATCTCCCAGCCAGGGTAGCTCGCAGGGCCCGGACGCTGAGCCTCTGTCCCTGCTGGGCGCATCAGCTCCGCACGGAGCTGCAGACGTCAGCGCTCAGGGAGACTGTCCCAGGAGGGACCAGGCAGGCGGGGCCCATCGGGGAGATGACCAGCACACAGACACGCTTGGGACGGACAAGAGCAACGGGGACGAGGAGGAGAAAGTCGGGGAGGCAACCACTGTCCTCGCTGTCTGTCCACCCAGAGTTGGGGGCACGGTGTCAGAAACCGTGTGGCCCGGGGGTCTCACACGCCATTGACGCCACGGGGCCCCAGCAAGAGCTCGGCAGGTCCTGAGAACACAGAGCCTGCCCTGCCCCTGAAGTCGGAGAAACGTCCTGTTGGGCAGAACCGTTATGTTTGGCAGAACTCCCGGGTCTGGACGCTCTGCCTGCTCGGGGCCCCAGGCCGCATCCCCAGGAGACCAGCGGGCACCGGCTGGATCTGGGAAGCCTGAGGCGAGGAGCCGGTCACGCCCAGGGCCTGTGGCAGCGCTGAGCGGGCATGCGCGGGAGCCAAGCGGGGTCCGGCTCCTCTCGCAAGCTGAGTGGGAAGCCAGAGCTGTGTTTTCAAGTCAGAGTGTCGGGAGCTGCTGCAAATTTTCTCTTCGAATGAGAAAGTGCTCGGGAACCAGGAGCATGTCGTTTCGTCCCAACACAAAGGTCTGGGCACAAGCATTTAAAACATGGCCCGAGTCACCACGTCCACGTTGGTAGCCAAGGGAGCTCCAGCCTGAGAGCTCACGGGCTTGGCCGGTTTGGGTCAGTGTCCTCCTCTAGGGCCCCAAAGCCCATCACACCGGGCGGTCGTGCTCACCGGTGCTCACCCCAGGACCCTGCACTGAGGACGGCGGAGGTGGGGCTGGCAGCTTTGAGAAGCAGCCTCTCCCAGGACCCGCTTCCAGGAGCCGAGCAACCACATGTATGTTTGCCTCCAGGCCGTGGCTCCCTGTGCCCCGTCCACCTGCATCTTCCTGGAGGGGCTCCAAAGCCGAGGTCTGCCGACAAGCCTACGGATGGAGAAACCCATTTGCGAGAGAGCGGCACACGCACGGCAGGTGCCCGCCTCCTGGTGAATCTGTGAGGACTGGCACGTGCTTATGGTGGAAAGAGAAACTCACAGCCGGAAACATGCGGCCGTCCAGCCTCACACCTGCTCTGTCGAGGTCTGAGGCTGTCGTATGAGCTTGGAAACTTTGCAGGGAACAAGCTCTCAACGATTTAGTCTTGATCGCAGCTTTTTAAAAAAATGTGCGTACATGTGTGTATATTCTAGTTTCCCAGAAAGGAAGGGGCTGGGACCGTCACCTAGAGGCTGACACTTCAAGACGATGCTAGGATCCTGTCGATAGGATTGTGATGCCCAGTTTTAAGCAGGAATCACAACCATTATACAAGGTTTCCTTCTGAACTGTCTGACCTCAGTTTTTAATTCCACATGGATTACAAGGAATCTCAAGAAGATTGTGAAAAGCAGGTTGTCTGGTAGGAAAAGAGAAAGCCGCAGGTCTGTCTTATTAAAGGATCTTGTCTATGCTTGAAGATGAATTAAAAACACTGCAGGTGCCGTGAGAAAGATGGGTTACAACATCCTGAGAGATCCGGGAAGTCATTACGGCTCCGGCATCCCTGGAACCGGGACCGAAGCCCCAGGGACTGGGGTAGATCCAGAAGCCACGGAATATTACTTTTTGACATTAGTCAGCAACATGTGAAGAAACTCAGCCAGCTGTTCCTTTTTCCAGAACATAAGTAGAAAAAGTGTGACGGGGATCGGATCTTCACAGGCCCAAGGCGTCTCTCCAAATACCAGCGCGTACGCGTTTTAAGAGTTTTGAGTCTCTCTGTTGCACAAGATGAACGACGAATGTTGTCCCAGAAGTGGGACCTGGGCTAAATGCCTGGACTAAATAAACCAAGAATTCCTCGTTCATTGTTGTTGGGGCTTTTTTTCTTTTTAAGAAAAAGACCCATTACTTAGGGGGGCGCTCTGGGCACTGCTGTCATTGGACTGGAAGAGGGCCGTGCGCTGTGCCGCGGGGGACTTGGACAGGGGCCCGTTGTCCTTGGGGGCCTGAGCGGGGTCCCTGGAGCTGGGGACTGGGGTTCCCGCTCCGCGCGCTCGCCGCCTCCCAGCTGCTTCATGCTGACACAGCGCAGGGGACCAGAGAAGAAGTGTCTGGGGCGCTGCAGGGGCACACAGCCCGCGCCCAGCCCGCCCCCCGCCTGTGCCTTAATTAACAGCAGAAATGGATTACGAACGGGTTTCTTGGGAAACTGCTGTTTCCTCAAAAGACCATGCATCTTCTTATGAGGAAACAGTGCCTGAACTCAACTTTTATCTTACTGATTTATTTTAAAGATCTGATTTATTTATTTGTCAGAGAGAGAGCACGGGCAAGGAGAGGGAGAAGCAGGCTCCCAAGGGGGACTCGATCCCAGGACCGTGGGATCCTGACCTGAGCTGAAGGGAGATGCCTCGCCGACTGAGCCCCCAGACGCCCCTCAACCTTTACTTTAAAAAACAGAACCCAACATGCAGGGTTCTGATGCAGGTCTCGGCGGCAGGGAGCTCCCCCGGGGGCAGGGACGCAGGGCTGTGCCAGGCGGGCTCCATCGCAGGACTCCTGAGGCCCGGCCAGCCGCGATGAGGAAGGGGCCGGCTTCCAGGGCGGGACAGCACGGCAAACCATGCTCAGAGGCCCCAGAGCCTGTGGCCGCCTCCTCCTCCGCGTGAGGACGGCTCCAGGGTTGAGAGACAACGAGCTCCTCTCCGAGAGCCGCCGGGCTCTGAGCCGCACTGGAGCCCTCGGTGACGGACGCTGGTTACCGTGTGAGA
The DNA here is from genome assembly GCF_964662115.1 of Mustela nivalis. Lineage (NCBI taxonomy): Eukaryota > Metazoa > Chordata > Mammalia > Carnivora > Mustelidae > Mustela > Mustela nivalis. Next base: position 185,633,123 of record NC_139021.1, read on the forward strand.
CGCCCCAGTAAAGGGAGCTCTGGCTGAAATGCCTCCCAACGTCCAGTTTGGAACGCTCCGCCAGACCGTGGACGCTAATTCTGCACACGCAGCGGAGGAAGGGGGGAGCCACGGAAGCTCCAGGAAGGGCCCTTGGCTGTGGGCAGCGTCGTCCATCCCACGGGAGACCCGGGGGCGCCTGTCACCCCGAGGCTTGCTTCTCACTATTTGATTTATTTCCATTGTGAAGAGGAATTTTGCAGAACACCAAGATTGCCAGCATGTTTAAGTTTATAGCGATCTTCAGAAAGAAAGACAGAGACAGAGAGGCCCTCATCCCTCCCAAGCCCGTCCCCCACCCGCCGCTCCTGAAGGTCACCCCCGGAGCAGCCCCGTCTCCTCCTGGGCTCTCCCCGAGCGGGATGGGGAGGTGCGCGAGGGTGGGGAGGGGTGAGGCGGACGGGACCTCAGCCCCGCGGGGAGGCAAGCTGCTCCCCCTCCGCCCCTCCTCCGCTCACTGGGGGCCTGGCTCTGGGCGAGGCGCTCCTGTCCAGAGCCTCTGCCAAGACCCAGCAGGGCCAGGCGGTGCCTTTACGCCGGGCAGCCGGGAGGGTCTGCAGCGCAGCTCCTAGGCCTCCTGGCCATCCCGCCACGCGTGGGCGACTTCCTGGGCCCCCTGGCCATCGCTGTACGTGTTTCAAGTGGCCACGTTCCTCAGGGAAACCGGTGAGAGTGGGGAGTTCAGATCCTCCCAACGCTCGCAAGTCACTGGTTTGAAGCCGGTCGCAGGCTGAGCTCCTCGGCCCAGCCTAGCCCCGGCCGTGGGACCCTCTCTGCCTGCGCCCCTGTCCCTGCCTGGCGCCAGCCCCCGGGGCTCTGGCTCACCCCACGGCCTCCGGCTTCTTCCACAGACGACTTTGGCTTGGACACAGCAAAGACTGGCTTGGGGGAGGCTCACGAACTTTCCCAGCCTGGGGGGTGCTGGCCCATCTGCTGCCGCCGCACTCCTGAGGACCGAGGCGGACCCTGGGAAACTTGCCCATGCTGGGTCCTGACATCATACTTCGCTGCAGCCGGAGAAGGGCACTTGCCCCCGAAGACCTCAAAGCTTGTGCATTTCTAAGTATTTGTAAAAAGGCTTCAGCTGCAAGGCCCCAGAGCCCAGGCCCCTTTGTGATTAACTGAAAAAACTTTGGCTGTGAGCACAGCCCTGTGGACCGGCACTGTGAGGAGTCAGGTGCAGGCCTGTGGGACCAAGGGCTCCTTCCAGAAGGGGACAAGCCCCAGACCGGGAGATTCACCCGCTGACCAAGCCCAGCTGGGCCGTCAGCTGGATACAGCACAGGGAGGCTGTCCACCCAGCTGTGGTGTCTGTTTGGTGCTGAGGGCAGGAGGACACAGCTTTCTGGGACATTCCCCAGGGTGAATGTGGGTAATGGTGTGGTCTCTGTGCACCTGCCTCCTTCCTTTACCGGTCTTGACCCCGAATTATGTATAAAAGAGCAAAAAATATCCTCAAGTGGAAACCATCTAACTTGAGAGAAAGATTCAAGGGTTTGCCTTGGTCACGCGGGGGTCCACTCTCAGCAGCATCAGAAAGCGAGCGACAAACCGATGACCATGACTGCGTGCTCAGCTCAGAACATCACCCAGGTCCTGGATTCCTTCAGAGTCGCGTCTGATTAGTGAGGGCGGCACGTACGGCCCGTGTGTGCGCTGCTCTGGGAAGCAGCCCCCAGCGGCGTGTTTCTAGCGTGTTAAGGTGTTGGAACACTCTTGATCTATGACTTCACCCAGTGAGATGCTAACAAGATATTTTTAATCAAAAGCCAACTGAACATGCGGTGAATTCAAAATGGGACACGGACGGTCCGCGCGGAGCTGCCTTCTGAGCTCGCTGCAGACACACCGGGTGTGAATTAGGACGCGTGAAACGCACACATGGTTTCAGCCCACAGATTCCGCCCTCAAAAGTAGAAAATCGCAGACTCCTGCGGCAGGGGGGTCTGGGAGCGGATCCCGGAGGAGCCTGCTGGTCAGCTGCCAGGGAGAGGGCAGGATTGCCGGGCGTCGGAGCGTGTCTGTGTGGGGCTGTGGGAGGCGCTCGCTCTGCAGTCTGTGGAGACTCGGCCTGTCGCATGTCCCCCCATCGAGGGGGGGAGCTGGGCCGGAGGACGGAGTCTGACGGGGACGCCCACACCCACAGGCCACCTTGCTCACCGAATCCCAAGCCCCAGCCTGGGACATGGTCTCAGTCCTGTCCGTGGGCCCTGCCGCGTGGCGCTCGCCGTGGACCAGGGCCGGGGGTTCTGAAGTGCTTATGGTTGGTGGAGTGAGTGCCCCTTCCTGCCATTTCGAAAACCTAAATAATTTTGAACAAGGAACCTCGCATTGTCAGTTTGCACTGGGCCCCAAAATCACATCGCTGACGGCTCCCTGACCCTGCCGGGGCCAACCAGCGCCCCCAGCCGGACTTTCCAGGGGGTTTGCAGGTGTCGCCTGCTCACTCTATGGCGAGAGATCCCTTTCTTTGTGTACCCGTGTCACCTAACCAGCTACCGTGTCATCTGTCGCCGGACATTTCCACCCTGCCTTAGACGTATCCAGGACAGGATCCCGGGAAGGCACTGAGGCCCTGGGGACGGCCACGGAGTCACCCATGCTGGGAGGGAGGATGGCAGGAGGCGAGGGGAGGGGGGCAGAGGGGGCACCCACGGCCTGGGGGGGCAGAGCTGCGAGGAGCCTGAGCCCACGGGCTGCTCCTTCCCCTCCAGGCCGGGAGCAGTGTTCCCGGGTTTGAGCACCAACAGACGAGCCGCCTGTGTCCCCACGGACACCCCCCCCCCCCGCGCCGTTCCTTATGGAGACTGAAAACAGAGACAGGAAAGGAAACAAAATCATTTCAATTCATGCTTTAAACTCTAAAATCCCTTTTTGTACATTTAGCTACATTTAGCTACATACATTTTTTTAAATTAAAATGTATCCATTCTCTGATTTCCTTATGTGTGCACATACATGTGTGCCTGGGTGTGCGAGAGGGAGAGGGAGAGACAGAGGAGGAAGAGTGCGGGAGACCGATGTGGGCTCAGGCAGCCGGAGGCACAGGCGGGAAGGAGCCCCTCCCTGTCGTCCGGGCCCCGGTTTGGAAAGCCTCCCAGGACGGACACAGCCCTCCTTCTGGGAGCACCGAGTTCTCGAGATCAGCTCGTCCTAGAGCTCGGAGGCTACAGCGGGCACTAGAGCCGAGGTCCCCACCCGCCGCCCCGTCACAGCTGTCCCCTGTCCGAAGGAGAGCGCCCGACGCTTTACCCGCTGCGGACACACGCAGCACGGAACCAGGTGCCCTCCGAGCCGCTCCTGTCCTCCCGGCCACACTGCAGCTGCTTCCGCCTCTCTCCTGCCTAATTTTTCCCGGCACCTGCCGGTGGAGCTGCCAACTCCCACAACTCATTATCGGAGCCCGAGCCTGATCCGCAAACATCAGGCTCTCACTCCTCATATTAAAAACAAACGTAGTCCGTCTCCTGGCTTGAAGTCCAACTTTAAATTGGAAAAAGTTCACCGTCTTTCCTCGGTCAGACCCAGCGCAGGCGGAGCCCCCACCCCGCACGTTCCAGCGGGGCCCGCGATGCGCTAATGACATTCACCTGCAGCCCCACGCGAACTAATTAAAACTCTTAATTGTACCTTTTCACACAAAGTGGAAGATTTTAGAAAATGGATTCTGTGTGGCTTCATTTCTAAAAGTCCCCAAACAGAGTTAGCGCCGGCCCTTCCGGCGGGAGGCCAACGGGGAGCTCCCACCCTGTTCCTGCCCGAGCGTCTGTTCCACCCGGTCCTGCGGGGCTGGGATGGGGCCAGGGTGGCTGGACACGGACCTTCCTGAGTCCGCACACGCCCACCACGTGTCCCTTCCTTTCTCCCCGGGGCCGTTAGAACCGCAGCATCGGAGGGGACCTCGCGGCCCGGATGCCGGTGTCCTATCTTCACGGCGTGGCCAGGGCTCCAGCCGCAGAAGCCTGGCGCCTCCCGTTGTCCGCAGGGAGCCTCCTCTCTGCCCCCTCCGGCTCCTCCCCCTCCTCTCCTTCCTCCCTCCCTGCTCCTCCTCCCCCGGCCGGCCCGCACACTGTGGGCTTCGCGCGGCCACATCCCCTTCACCATCCGCACGCCTGTCGCGGGTCTTTGGAACAGAGAAAATGCTCGCTATTTCACAGAAGGGACGGACCAGACGTGACCTCTGGGGAGGAAATTTCAGTCTGGCATGTGTTCGGTTCCCAGGACACCTGCAGGGGGGGAGGAGCTTCCTGCAGGGCACACTGGGGGCAGGGAGAGCCAGGGGCGCAGGCGGAGCCCACCTGGCCCTCCTCAGATGGGAGGGACGCTAGGCTGCAGACGCTGTCTCTGCCTGTCATCTCCTGGGAGCTGGGACACCAGCCTGCCTGGCCGAGCTCAAGGCCAGCCGGGGGTGAATGGCAAAACCACAGAACGGCCATGTCCTTCTCCTAGCACTGACGCCTTTGCCCTCTCGCTGGCCCCGAGCTGGAGGCTGTCGGGGAAGGGACAAGAGGATCCCGCGGAGCCCCTGTGGGAGGCCCAGCTCACGAAGCTGTCCGTGACCCCATGTGCCGTTGAGCGACGGAGATGTGCCCTTGGGTAGTGCGAGGAGCACCCGTGCTGAACCGGGGGAGGGACGGACTGTCTCCAGAGAGGGATTTGGTCACCGGGAAGGAAGGGGGAGCTCAGGTTTCAGCTCTTTAGGGAAACTGGGGGAGATCCAAGACCTGCGGAGCGCAGAGGCCACGTCTGATGGGAACTGAGGACCGATGCCCCAGAGCTCAGGGCGGTGGGATGGGGCGGGCGGGTGTGATGGGTCAGCCGCCGGGAGCGGCGGGGCTGTCAGTCACTCTCTCCGTGCCCGGGGTTACGTCTGCTGAGTTGTAGCTGCCACGACCCTCGGAGGCACGAGCAGACTCAGAGGAGCTGGCATGCAGCCAGAGGGACGAGACGGAGCCCAGGGCTCCCCTCCTTTGTGGGTGACTTCCAGAGCCTCCGGGGCAGCAGTTAAGACAGGCTTGGTTCTTGAAACCTGCTTATACTGCCTTGTTGCATAAACGTCTCTAAGGAGAATCGTGTCGTCGGCCTTCAACTTAGGACTGGGACCTTTGAGATCTCTTGGGAATTGCGTGCTCAGGGGGTCACAGCATAGCAGGACAGATCCTCTCGAGCTGAGCTGGAGCGGGAGAAGGCCCGTCTCGGGTGTGGCATGACCCCTGGGGAAAGGGCAGGCCACCAGTGTTCCTGGGACCGGACGGGGCTCCCAGCAGTTGGAAACGGGCACCGGAACAGCAGCCTGGGCCCCCTGGCCTAGCTTCTCACGTCTGCCCCACAAGGCCAGATTCCAGAAAGGACATCCCGACACCAGCAAGACGGGAATGGGCTCACGAGGTTGCCCTCTCCCCGGAACTGCGCATCCAGACAGCAGTGGCCAGGCTGCAATGAGCCTGAAAATATTTTTAATGATGACCGAAGGGATGTTCTAACGACCTGTTGGAAGTGATCTTCTTAAATGTCAACGCCATTCATCTTTAATGAGAAAACAAAATCTTCTGGCATTATTAGTCTTTAGAATTAGAGAACACAAGGGTTGAAATTCTGTCATTTTCAAAACCTAAAAAGGAGGGACCATTAAAACCTTGGATTCAGTATAATTTGCCTGCCTGGGTCTCCGCGAGCGCCGCCGCCGCCTGTAGCCGCGGCTGGCTGGTTAGTAGCGGTGCTGCCTTGTGACGCGCGGCTCAGTGCCACCCTGCCGGCCAGCAAAGGCACGTTTTGGAGATTCAGGCTGTGTAAGTTAGACCAAAAAAATCTTCAAGATAGATAGCATGTGTTGAAGAGGATGTGGAGAAAGGGGAACCCTCTTACACGGTTGGTGGGAATGCAGGTTGGTGCAGCCTCTTTGAAGAACAGTGTGGAGATTCCTCAAGAAATTAAAGATGGAACTTCCCTATGACCCTGCCATTGCACTACTGGGTATTTACCCCAAAGATACAGATGTCATGAAAAGAAGGGCCATCTGTACCCCAATGTTCATAGCAGCAATGGCCACGGTTGCCAAACCGTGGAAAGAACCAAGATGCCCTTCAACAGACGAATGGATAAGGAAGATGTGGTCCATATACACTATGGAGTATGATGCCTCCATCAGAAAGGATGAATACCCAACTTTTGTAGCAACATGGACGGGACTGGAAGAGATGATGCTGAGTGAAATAAGTCAAGCAGAGAGAGTCAAGTATCATACGGTTTCACTTATTTGTGGAGCATAACAAATAGCATGGAGGACAAGGGGAGATGGAGAGGAGAAGGGAGTTGGGGGAAATTGGAAGGGGAGGTGAACCATGAGAGACTATGGACTCTGAAAAACAATCTGAGGGGTTTGAAGGGGCGGGGGGTAGGAGGTCAGGGTACCAGGTGGTGGGTATTAGGGCATGGATTGCATGGAGCACTGGGTGTGGTGAAAAAATAATGAATACTGTTATGCTGAAAGTAAAAAAAAATAATAAAAAATAAAAAAAGATAAAATAAAAAATTTTAAAAACAAACAAAAAAAAAGAAGATAGATAGCATGTAAAAAGATAGAAAAGTTTTCAATAAGGTGATGAAAATTCAATGTTTTATATTGTTTCTTTTTCTCAAGTGATGGGAAAGGGCTGTTGGCACATCGGGGAAGGAGTGGAACGCGGAGGTGAGACCGTTGCTGGAGTCAGGAGCCCCCAAACCTGGGCACCCCACCACTTTGAAGGGTCCCAGAACCGCTCCCTCTCCCCAAGCCTGGGCCCCAGTTTCTGCACCTGGAAGGGGACATGCCATCATTGCTCGGACCACAAGGTTTGCACGCAAGTGGCGCAGGGCTGCTGGGGTGACAGGGACACCTGTCTGACGACCTGCGTCTCCATCTCTATGATGCTGCAAATCCACTAAGGAAGAGTTCACTGACTTCCAAACAGAGGTTTGAATACAACCCATGTGTTGGTTTAAACACCACAAACCCACAGGAAGCTTCGGACCAGTTTTATAGCTTATTTCAGTAAGCCTCATCCCAGGACCACAGGGACACACCGTGTCTGTACCGACTGTTCCTGAGACACTCTCTGTGGCTGAGCTAAGGGGACAGGGGCTGAGGCACGAGCTCAGCTCCTTCTCCAAATCCATGGTGCTTGTTATGTCCCCTCGCGAGGAGCTCACCGCATATCCCCTGGAAACGGCTCTCACAGCACGGGGACTTCACCGTCACCGCACAAAGCTCGTCCCAGCACACGACTAATACACATTCACACTCCACCAGGCATATTTTTTTAAAAGTCTATATTTAAACACTGGCACTGAGTGCTGAGATCCTTGAAAATAACGTGAGCTGGGTGCAGCACTGAGAATTCGGTTAGTTATTTTAATTTTATGTCTTATTATGGAATATGATGAAAAGGAAAGCTCAACATCCTTCAGAGCCTGCATTTCCAAATTCTCTGGAAAGTGTCTGTTTTCTAAAAAATAAAGTGGAAGTGAGGATGTACACAACAAGCCAGCGAGATCCACGGACTACGTCATACAAAGCGCGGGAAGCCAGCTCACAGGAAACAGTGGTGCCAAGTGACCTTTCAGACTCACAGGGAAAATGTCTCTCAGAGAAAACATATTAAATTTTACATTTCCGGTCATCCCTTTGGATCCACACACCCTGCCTTCAAGAAACAGGCACCATCCCTGGGGCAGGAGCATCAAGCTCAGGACCACTGCGTCTGGGTGTGCCAGGACCTCCGGGGGTCTCTGCCCTCAGGTTCCCTGTGGCTGCTCAGGTGGGTGCTTCGTAACGTGCGTACGGTCTCCTCCACACGGCACCCGCTGACCTGTGGGGTCCCTGCAGGCAAGGGTAGCCCCCAGCTGGGGGGGGGTAAGTTCTGCAAATGTGGGTGCAGAACCTTCTGTGAGGCAGTTCCGTAGATGGCCAGCCCAGTGCTCCGACACCGCTGTGCCAGCACACAAGACACGCACACGGACGTGCACACATGCATGATGCACGCACAGGGAAGTATGTGTGTGCACAAGTGTGCACACGGGGATGCATGGGGTGCACACATGCACGTACGCACAGTGACACGTGCACATGTGCACATATATACATGTGCACACGTGTACACACCACATCTGTGCACACCACTGTGCATGCCTGCACACGCACACACAGGGACGGGGACACACACATGCACACACACATGCACGGGCACCTTACACATGTGCACGTGCATGTGCCCTGCGTGTGCACACAGGTCTACATCATCCTGCGCACCCAGGCAGGCACACACAGGTGCATGGAGACCCTCTGCAAGAGGAAATGCCCAGTCAGTGTCCACTGAGCGTAGGTGCTCGTTGGAGAGAGAGGGAAGCAGAGCTCTGATTGCATCTGTGGGCCGAGCCGTTTCTGGAATGGGTGGTGGATCCCAGAGATTAAGGCAAGTTGCCTGGGAGTCATCTGGTGAGGGCGGTGATTTTTAAATGGCTGGTCCTCGGGCACCCAGAGGAGTAGGAGGCGCAGGAAGGTGGAGGGAGGGGGCAGGGCTGGAGCGTGACGTAAGCGGCAAACGCTCCTTCCCGGGACGGAAGCTGCCTGACCCTGCCCAGCCCTCCGAGGGACTCTCCCGACATCCTGGGAGGTGCGTGCTGTGGGCTCCGCTGCTGCCGGAGGAGCAGACCCAGGCCCAGCTGGTGGGCGGAGCCTCCTTCTCCGGCCCCAGCAGCCCTGGGACTCCCTTCTCTGGGCAGCAGCACCGGCAGAGGCATTTGGCAAAGACACAGCTCCCGACTGCTGGAAAATTCTGGCCCTGCTCCTCGCACAGGGCTCGCTGCAGGGCCGCCCAGGGTCCGGAGAACCGGGAGAAGCTCGGTCAACAGCAGACTTCCCAGCTCGGTGTCCGGTGCTCCAGAGGCCTCCCGGAGAGCCGCAGCCCCGTTCGACCCCCAGGGGGTGCCCTGCCCGGTCTTACCCCCCTCCCACCTGCGTCTTGCTCATGTTCCACCCCTGCCTGGAATTCTTGCCCTGCCCTGTGCACGCAGGGCTCCACGCCAGACCCTCCGTGGCCTCTCTGGGAGAAGGAAAGTTGGGGCGGCCGGATCCCAGCCGGGTCCCTGCGGCTGACATCTTGCTCTGATCAGCTTGTGGCAAGTGGCCACAGACATTCTCGACCCTGGTGGTCAGCGGCCCCAACACCCCCCACCCGGAGCCAGCCGCCCCGAGCCGCCATGGGACCCCGGAGGGTCCCTGAATAACTCTGTGGGCTCGGCCACGCTCCTTTGCCTCCGTGTCTCTAGGGATGGGTCTTGCGACCACCGGGAAGTTGTTGGAGGGATTGAAACCTTCACCACAGAGATTTTTGGTGTCGGGCTCATAGTAAGTACTTCACAAAGTCTCACTCCCCAGCAGGGACCCACAGCTCAGCCCTGGGGACAGACGCTCCCTCCTGGGCTCCGGCGCTCACAGGTGGACAGGCGCACACACCCCGTGTGGCGGTCACGGCTCTGTGCTCCGGAGATCGGCAACCCGCCTCAGTGACTTGACTCGTCCCTCGGATCGGAAGTCCTCAAACCCTCCTAACCCAAGAGTCCCCTGCGTGGCGAAGACCGAGCTTCCCGGAAGAAGGCTCTGAAAAGGAGAGACTCCTGTTCTCTAACTCGGGTTGGGACTTTCAGGAGACCCAAGCCTGTGATCTAACCATGTGGATTAGCCAAACCATGGTGCGGTCAAGTCTGGGTAAACGTGATCTTTCTTCCCCTGTGTGAGAAGCACCGCCCAGCGGCCAGGCTGCTCTGCTCCCCCCGCCCCCACCTGCCAGGTCTCCACGCTGTTTTCCAGGATCGGGAATCTGCATCACGGTGACGGCCATCCGCCGGGACGCCTCTCCGGTGACCGGACTTGCCCTACTGGCTGAAGACCACGATCAGAGCAGGTTCCCCTGAATCCAGGCCTGTCTCTGCCGTGGTACAGACGGTGCCCAGAGCACTTCCTACTTTGATTTAAATAGCGGCCCTTGTTCTCGGCTACCGAAAAGGTTTTTCCCTTTATGCTCACTTGTGTTCAGTGTTCTGGAATATGAGAATGCATCCCATTATTATAATTGTCTGGCTCTTAACGTGCTTTTGCCAACATGGAGGCTTCCTGTCCTAAAACCCTTCATAAACTGTCAGCGAGCCCATAGCTGGCCGTCCGCCGTCTCGGTGTCAGTGACTCTGTGGTGAGCAGCAGCAGAAATGCAGACCGCGGCCGCACGTGGCACTTCTCCTTACGATCGGGTTCAATTAACTTTGGTAAAATCAGTTCTTGGCAACACAAGCTGCTTGCTTCGTGATAAATGCCCGTAAGTAGCCTGACAGATTACAGAGACGAGGCATTTAGGAAAATTATGCTGCGGAACCAATAGTTAGTTTCGCACTTTGCCCACCAGGAAGCAGGCGATGACCGCACAGTGCGGAGCGGTTGGGAAGGGTCTCACAGTGCAGACGGCGACCTGGGGGGCAAGGGCCCCCGCCCTAAACCCCTGACCCTCATCTCCAGGTCTTGCTTTATGGAGAGAGCACTGACTGCAGTCTCTGAAGACTGCAGGGTCCCCGTGCCCCCGACGCAGTGACCGAGCCGTGTGCAGCCTGACCAGGGCCCCTGTTACAATATGAGTCACTCGCAGCGGCTTCCTGGCTTCCTCTCCACTCCCCAAACTCACTACCGGGCTCTGCACCCGGGGTCATGTCCACACTCCCTGTTGCCAAAAGCTTAAAGTCTTTTATTTTCTTAAATAGATACATTGTTCCCTTCGAGTTGCTTCTGTTCCACCATATCTGCATCAAACCAGTGTCTTCCCAGCGAGTGAAGCGGGTGCTTTCTAACGGCGAATTCCAATCTGTGAATATTAAGCTTTCCTAAATCAGGCCATCTTTTTTACACATTTAAGTTTCTGATTTTAAAAAAAGTTGGACAAAATGTCCCCCCAGATGATTTTCCTTACTCAACCAGGAACGCGCAGAAGTGACTTAGCCTCGGCTGCTAATTTTTAACCCTAACGTGACTAGGTCGCACCAAGGGCTCGGTTACTTCCGTGAAGCGCAATTCTCCTTGGAGAAAGCAGCCCGAGCGGCGGGCATGCGGGGCCAGCTGACGGCGGCCCACGCACCGTGCTTGGCTGCGGTGTTTCGAAGGGAGCGTGCCGGAAGCATCGACAAACATACTCGGACATGCTCGGGTGTTAGCGGTTGTTAATCTCAAAGGGGAAATCGGGGCCAGGACCACCCGTCAGCGACCACAGGCCGGCCGCGGCTCAGAGTGCCTGGCGTGGAGCCCGGGAGACGGACGCTGCCCTCACTCCGTGGGTCAGACCCACCTGAAGCACGGCTCCGGACGGGCACTCGGACCTCCCGCCTGTCCAGACCCACCGCCGGGTGGAGACTTCTGAGCTCTGCCCAACAGATGACTTTCTTTTAAAACGTGCTTAAGGAAGAAAAATGAGCCGCTCTCAGAATGTACAAATGCATGTTAATGCTTCTCTGTCAAAATATTGCACTGTCTAGACTTTGCCGCATCGTGGGCTTTGAAAATCCATCTCTTCGGAATCTGTATTCTGCAAATGCAGCTTTTACAAAATGTATTAAATTTGAAGGGGAGAGCCAATAATTGCAATGTTTGAAGATTCAATTTAAATACTAAAAATGGTCAAGAGCAGCCCCGGGGGAATCCAGGTGAAGAATTTGAGCTCTTGTGCAGTTGAAGTTTTGAAGTATTTTCAATATTTAGAAAAAAAGAAACACCTTTGCTCTCTTCTAAAGGTCCAGCAGCTCAGACCACGTGCAGCGATGGCTCCAGCCTAAGGACGCGCCGTGAGCTGAACACAGACCCTGAGGAGAGCCTTGGCTGAATTTCTTCGCGATGCTGCTCCCTCATGTCCTGCAGTACTATTCCGGCTCTCCAGGCACCGTCCCGAGCAAAGAGTGCTTTAGCCACCCACGGCGGGAGTGGATGCCCGTCCTGCAAGTGTTCTCAAAAGTGCCTCCCATGTGGCCAGCTGTCAGCTTTGCTGGCATTTCACTGCCCCCAAGAGTCAGCTCAAACTCCAAGGGGAGCCCTGCCTCTGGAGAAGTCACCCTCCTGGCTCCAGGTCCCCTGTCAGGGAGGAGGAGGCATGGTGGCTGGGGCACAGGGCAGCTCACACACGAACTGCAGGCTACAGGCCCTTGGTTCAGATGAACCAGGTTGGTGGGACCCTGAGAACCTGTGCCTCCAGCCAGGGAATCCCCGTGTGCCCACCTGAGCACCGGAGAATTGTGTGCCGCATGACGTCCCTGGAGGACGGGGGAATATGGAAGCAGAGGAAAGGGTATTGAGAGGAGTGTTGTCAGTGAAACTTAAGGGGAGGGTGTGGTGTCCCCCAAGCTGGGCAGACAGGAGACCAGGAGGCAACTGTCCATCAGAGGTCTTAGGTCGTGAGAATGGTCAGGCTGATGTCACACCAGAAGACCGGACAGGAAGGTCGTCCTAGGGGCTGAGACTGCTTGCACGGTGGAGTGCTGCCGCAACGCAGGGCTGTCACAGAGGCCAGAGCAGCTGGAGGGCACCTGTGCCCACCTCCCTTGGTGGGGAAGGCACAGTGTTGTCCAGACAACTTGACAGATGCATCATCTGAACCCCTCGACATTCAGCAGTAAAAGTGCACTGATTTTTAGCAAATTTACAGATGTGCACACCATCCCACAAACCAGTTTTAGGACGTTTTCATCCCTTCACGATGTTCCCTCATACCTGTTCCCAGTGGATCCCAGATCCTGGCCCCCGTCCCAGAAGCACACTTGTCCTTCGTCTCTGCAGAGGCAGCGGCCACGGCATCACACACGGAGGAGTCCTGTGTCCAGCTTCCTCTGCACACCTTCACGGCTTCGAGGTCTGACATGAACCAGTGCTTCGTGCCTTTCTGTGCCTAAACATGCTTCCGTGATGTGGACGCAGCACTTTACTCCCCGCATTATGGACCGTCAGGCTGTTCCAGTTTGGACAAATGATAGGCTCTTGTGCCACGAAACACACCGCGCCCCCATACTGCGCCCCCTTCCCCGCAGATGCTGTCTTGGGGTGGGTTTGGGGGGCACGCCGACCTCTTCGAAAGTTGCCTTTTTCTGTGGGTGCATTTCTGCTCATTCCTGCCGACGCTCGGCACCCGGCAGCCCTCCTGATTTTATTTTGTGTTTTCCTGAAGGTGAATCGAGTGGGGCCTCTTCTCAGGTGTTCTGCAGCCACTGGACATTCTCTTGGTGAAACAGCTACTTAAACCCTCTGGTCATTTATTTTTTCAATTAAGTTGTTTATCTCATTGAGTTGTAAGAACTCTTTATGTATTTAGGATGCAAACCCTCCTTATCAGAATCACGATTTAAACCTATTTTCTCCGGTGTCTGTCATATATCTTCATTATCTCAATAGTGTCTTCTGAAGTACAAAAGTATTGAACTTAATCAAAGTCATGCTTAGCCACTACTCTTTCATGGGTCACCATTGTTTAGAATATCTTGCTTGACAAAAAGTCAGAGGGAATTTATCCTGTATTTTATTCTAGAATTTTTATGTTTTTTTTTTTTCTCACGCATTAAGCTTATGATCCATTTTGAGTTAATTTTTCTGTATGGCTAGAGATAGAACAAATTATTTTATTATTTTTCTTTTTTTTGCGTGTGAATATAGAAACATCCTAGCACCATTTGTTGAAAAGATTTTTCTTTTTCTTTTGAATTGCCTTTGTAGCTTTACTGAAAATCTATCGGCCATATACGTCAGGGTTTAGTTCTGGACTCTCGGTTCTGTTCAGTGGACCCATATCCCTGTCTTTACACCAATACCGGGTGCCTTCTTCACTAAAGCTTTATACATTGCTAATACTTTTCTGTATAAAGTAGAGCAAGTCTGTGTTCTTTTTTTTTTTTTTCAAAATTACTCTATTATCTTATGTCCTTTGCACTTCCCCCATAAAATTTAGGATCTGCTAGTCAGCTTCTATTTAAAAACAGTTTGGTAGGGATTGTAGGACTCTCTAGATCAGTTTAGGGCGAGCTGCTGTCTTAATGACGTTAAGTCTTCCCATCCATGAACATGGAACACCCTTGCTTAGTCCGTCCCTCCTCAGTCTCATGCAGCAGTGGGGTGCACCCTTCAGGGGAGCGGTCTTACACTTCCTTTGTTAAAATTACTGCAGAGTATTTTATTCTTCTGATGCTATTTGAATGGACTGGTTTTCCCAATTTCATTTTCAGATTGTTCATTGTTTGTATATAAAATACAAATTATTCTTTCTTGTCTTATGTTATGCAACAGTGGTAAACTTGTGTCATTATTTCTGGCAGTTTTTCTGACCATTTTGGTATTTTCTCTATACAGGATGGATGCCTCTAATTTGTGGTGGTTGTGACGGTGCTGACTCAAGCCTCCACATTCTGAGGAGCAGCCAGTCGAGGAGTGGCTGTTCTTGCCTCGGTCCTGGTGTCGGGGAAAGCATTTAGACTCCGGCATCGTGTGCGAGGGGAGCTGAGAGTTGTTAGCAAATGTCCTGTATCAGGGTGAGCGAGTTCCCTTCTATTCCTGTTTTTTGAGTTTTCACCCTAAATGGATAATGGATTTGTCCAAAGCTTTCTCTGTGCCTATCTAGATGATCATGTAGGTTTTTGTCCTTCATTCTATTAGTAAGATTTACTCTGTTAATTCATTTTTAGATATTATACCAACCTTGTATTCTTGGACCAGATCCACTCGGCCATCGGTCGGTTTTGTACGTCGCTAAAATCCTATTGAGGAGTTTTACATCTGTCTTCCTGAGAGAAGTTGGCAGTTTTCCTTTCTGTGGTGTCTTTCTCTGGCTTCGGCGGCAAAATCGTACGGGATCTGTTCAGTAAGAGACCGCAGCAACTCTGACTCTGGTTTCCTCGCAAACTTGCTGTTCTTGTTGCTTATTTAGCGTCTTGCCTGGACAAAGTGTCTTATACCCGCCTCCCCCCGGCAGCCAGCGGCGTCTTGTCAGTTGTGCTCTGGGTCTTCACGGTTACGCGGTTGCTCCTTTTTCAGCCTCGCTTGCCAGGGCTGGTTGTCCCTGCTCCTGCCCGTGGTCAGCACCGGTGCTCAAATGCCCGGCAAAGCTCCCGCCCTCTGCTCGTCGGCATGTGTCTGGGCTCAACAGAGCACTCAGGTGTCAGGTTTCCCTCAAGCCTGCCCCACTCCTACAGTCCGCAAGCCCTTGCAGGTCGCCCTGTGCCTGCACACGGGCTCCTGGTGGGGATGCGTGGAGAGGTGGGGCTGGGTCTTTCCTGAGCTGCCTGTTGAGTTTCCGGCCAGGCTGTCTCTTGCCGCAGCCAGCCGTCTCAGACAGAGAGCGGTCGTCCCGATTCAGGGTCCCCGAATGCTGCTGACTTCGACACCCCCGACAGGCGGGGATCTTTCGCCCTTTGCTCCAAGACGAGCCGAGCGGCTCCCTCCAGCGCTGAGGCTGCTGGGGATTCGCAGCCAGCCCTGACCTGCCGCATCTCGCAGACCGGCAGAGCCACTAGGAGCAGAGGGCAGAAGCGAGAACACCGCGGACCGACCACTCTCGCCCAGAGCTCTGCGGTCGGACGTCAGTGCGTGTATCGTAGCTTTCCGGACGGGCCTGGCTGACTGTCAGGGCCCTGGGATGGCTGCCTCGTCATTTCGTCCCGTTTACGGCTCCTCCTCTGTCCGTCGCGTCGGACGCATCTGGGCCAGCGGCTGGGAGTCCGACGTGCGGCTCCTCTCCGTGCAGCTCCGCACCAGTCTGACCTCAGACACGCTCCCACCTCTTTCGGAGTCGGCCTCTGCTGGTGTGGAAAGAAGTCTGAAAAGGGAATCTCTAAGTTCACACCCAGCTCCAAAACATCAACTCAAGGAGCCAAACGTGCATATTAGAATCACTGAAATTCAACTGCGCAACGTAGTGGAGAAGCCCTCAGGTCTCTCTCACGCTAGAACACAGATCCAGATGAAAGCGCCGGCAGCTCCGCCTCTGCTTCTCGCTCCCAACAGTCAGGAGCCCGGGGGGGGGCAGGGGGCGGCTGCTGCGTTTAGAGCACAGTTAAACAGGCGGGAAGTAGCACGGCTTTCCGTGTTGGGACGCGGAAAGGGACAGAAGCCCCTGTCTTTCAGAGACGCACCCCACAGTTCAGGATCTGAACACATTCCTCTTTCCCGAGGGTTGGGGGTCCTTGCTGTGGAAATGTTATTGGCCCCGTGACAATACGTGAGTGTCCTCGGGGACCCAAGGGACCCGAAACTCCTTGTCTCCACAGGGCAACACCAGGGAAGGAGCCCTTACTCCCCCTCCTTCTAATACTGTGCTCTCCCCGGCCTCCCTTGTACCCCACGCCCACCCCCCACCCACCTCCCTACAGGGTCCCTCGCTCTGCTCTCCGCCCACTGCTTCCGTTGCCACTTCCTCACGACCTGACACACGAACCCCTCCCGTCACAACCTGTGACCACGAAGAATGGCAGGAAACCGTGTCACAGGGCCTTTGTGTCCCCTCTGGAGTCACTTAGCAGGACAAGGAAGCTCCCTTAGCTTCCCCTGTAGCTCCTCTCTCCTGGCCCCACCGAGAAATTCCTGTATCTCCTGTTGATGGATAACGTGGCAGCTGCTTACAGGAGCAAGTGGGCGACTCTTTGAGAACCAGTTCCCGAGGCTCCCTAACTGGACGTGCACGGAGAGCGTGAGGACCTGCCTGTGGATGTTCAACAGACGGGCTCTCCTGTGCTCTCCCTCATAACCTGTCGCCATCCGTCATTAACTTCTTGTAAGTTTTGTGTACTTGTGCTTTACATGAAGTCGAACCTGGAATGCTTTGGCTAAATCGTTCATTTCCTCCACGGTGTTCGCAGGAAGCAGAACGTGTGTCCGTCAGCCCCACGGGACAGAGCGCACCCTCAGAGCTCTCTAGGTCCCTGTGGCTCTAACTCAGTGTGTTTTCGTGTCTCGCTCCTCTGCCGTCTGGAAGCCTGCACAAATTTTGTGCTGAGCACTCCTAATTTTCCTAGAAGGACAAAGATCTAAAGAAAAAAAAAAATTTCAAGTGGGAGCGGGGTCAGAGCCGATGGCCGGCGGGGAGGGGCTCTTCAGCCTCTGAGCTGAAGCCGGGGCTGCCGGGGAGCCGCGTAACAGGTGCGCGGGGTCTCCTCGTAGGACCACTCAGAGCTGTGCCTGAATCCACACTCAGCTAAAAACAGAAAGTTTAATTAAAAATATCTACAAGATGGAGAAAATCTGTAGCCGATAAATGCTGATGTTTTCAAAAGCCTGGTGGTCTCACTGGAATTGGCTTGTTTTTTTCCCGCCTCGGTGGGGGGGAGCCACCGGGGCCACACCTGTGGGCTCTCTCCGTGTCCCTTGGCTGCCGCTGACCTGATATGTGGGTCTCGAAGAGTTTCGTGGCATGTTTGCTCATCTCTAAATGACATCCGAAGACGGACCTCACCTCGTGCCGTGGACTGTGTGACGTGGGGGCGGTGATGATGGGCTTTTATTGAGGTCAGAGTGAAATAGTGAACCACGTATCGAGCTTCCTACCTCCTAGGGCTCTTGTTAGGATTTCATGGACTTAGCACCATTTCATAAGCAAACAAATAAAATACTCTGGGCATGTCTGTGCCACGCACCTGTCAACTGCACTCCACAAAGCCAAGACGGACGCGGTCCCCTTGACCGCCCTCTGCTGATGGGCCCTCCTCCCCTCCCGAGCACCATTGTGTCCTGCGGAGAACCCAGATCACGGCTCTGATGTGGTCTTCAGCGCCCCGCCGGCGTGCAGAACCGGACCCACACACCCGGCAGCCTCTCCACCCAGTGGTTGGTGGCCGCTCTTCCCAGATGTCTCTCCACGAGGTGCCCAAGCCGTAGACATCACAGAAAGACAGGAAACCCAACATCATCGTTCTGGTCTCAAGTACACGGTCTTTTTTCCTCCTGCAAAGGAGGAGCCCTACATTGTCATCCGATTAGAGTTCAAAGTACAAAGATTTGGGCTGACCTTCGGAAGGATGTCTTCACCTTTACACCAGCAGTTCCAACAAGCACACGTCTTCTGAACGGCGTCTTCCGCGCAGCTCATGGCCGACGCTGAAACACCTTCTACCGCAGAAAGGACAGTGTTTACTTTACTCCAGGACTCGGGCCAACGGCTGAGGACCCAGGGGAGGTGGATGAGAGTGGCAGGTCCTGGCCTGGGGCCCGAGAGTGCATCCAGGACCCCCCGTGGAGCTGACACACACGTTAGGGCCAGAGAGGACCGCGGGGCCAGCTGAGCGTGTCGCATGCCTGCGGGGCACCGTGCTGGGGGCCTCACAGGTGTGGTGACGGTCTGTCCCCGGGAGCGCACTCAGGAGGGAACGTGCAGGCACCCACCCCTGCAGCAAGCTCAGTCAGGAGAGAGCAGGCGAGGTCACACCTGGAGACGCAGGGAGGACCCAAGGCCGGCACTGAGCCGAGACTTCAGTGTGTTCCAGGGGCCGGGGAACTGTCCGGAACTGTCCGGTAAGGGAGCGCACATCAGACAGGCGCCTGGGAAAGGACTTTTGGGAGGACGGGTGGGTCTACAGGGTAAGTCTGGTCTCACCGGCTGTCCCTGGAGGAGAGGACAGCCCGGCCTACTGCATCTGGGGGACAGTCCCCGCCCTGGCCCCCATGGAATAGGAACTCCCCGTGTCCACGATTTGGGCAGCCCCTCCCTGGAGTCTGGGCCGGCTCTGAGACTTGATCGTGACCAGCAGGATGCGAAGGAAGAGGAGTTGTCTCGGGCCGAGGCCGAGCCTTAGGAAACCCAGAGACTTCCACCTGCTGTCCCGCAAGACCAGAGAAGAGGCCCCTCGGGAGGCCCGTCTCCTCTGTGGGGTCTGACTGCTGAGGTGCCCAGACTCAGGGGCATCCTGGAGGTGGGGGCAATCTGAGCTGCCAAGTTTCAGGGATGAAGAACCAACAGGTCGTAGAGACAAGAATGGAGAAGGCACCGGTGGCCAATCTGCCGTGCTGGGATCTGCTAACATGTGGACAGCCGTCTCAGAGCACACGGAAGCGGGGCCACGGGCTGTCCACTCCGGTAAGCCAACATGCGGGCGTCCACGGGCTCATGGGCAGAGTTTGGGTCTTCAGCCACGTCCCAGGGCCCTTCCAGATGTCCTGTGAGAGGCGCATCCACATCCGTCCCCCGGGACACACCAGCAATGGCTCCGTTCCAAACGTAGGCTCAGCACGGAGGGGCGGAGCCCATGCTTGGGGTTCTTGGCAATAGGAAATCCCAGGGAACATCTGAGAAATTCTGAAAATACAAATCTATGCAAACGCAGGGTCAAGGAGGGGCCATGTCCCAGAGGAGGAAGGTCAGCGTCCCAGGGGCTCAGCCTCCCACTGGAGACAGTTCGAGCCAGGACCGGCTCCTCAGAGACGCCGTCCGCAGTGCCAGCGGGCTGCGGGCAGGGAAGAAGGGCGGCGCCTGCCATGCCCACGAGAGGCAGTCCGTCTCTGTGAGCCTCCAAAATTAAGTCCCGTAAATGATGTCTCCTCGGCTCCCAACCCCGCCTGGGACACGTGCGCGGCGTGCCCCGCTTTCCCCAGCGCCGGGGCATAATGCAGGATCGCGATGGGGTCTCGGCTGGGCTCGGCCTGCAGGGCTCTGGCTTCCCGTCGGCGGAGGCCCTCCCTGTCCAGACACGGCCGGCGACATCTGCACTGGCAGCTGGAGAAGTTAAACGATAATTACCCCGGCATGCGCTGTGGTGAGCCCGGGTACGGAGCCGCTGATTAATGGTCCTCAAGTTTGCGCTGAGTGACATTGAAACCACACGGAGCACTTGGCCAGAGACGAGGAAGGAAGACATTCCCGCCCGGCACCAGTCTGTTCCCAGGGCCGCCCCGTCTCCTGGGATTACGGGGAATCCTCACGGAGGTCGGACAGTGTCCCCTGTGTCTGGACAGGGAGTGTTTGGAGAGGTGACCGGGCTTGGAGGTCCTGCTGGGGGTGGTGTTAGCTCCGGGCTTTATGGCCAGGACACAGGAACAAGGGGGTGTGAGGGGACCCCACACGGGAGGCCTGCGGCGTTCGTCCCTTCACTTCTGGCCTCAGACCTCTGACCCTTCCAAACGCACGTGGTGTCATCGCTCCTTTTCCTGTGAACCCCGCTCATCTGTGCGCCTCCCCTTCTCCTCCCTTGAGCAGCAGGTGACCGCCCAGGAGGGAGCCGTCACGTGACTTCCGCTGGCCACGGACTCTGGCGCATTCCACGGTGGAAGAGCTGCTGGGTCCTGTAGGAGGAGCCGCCCCGCGTCCCCAGGATGCGCGTCCCTGTGGGTCCCTGACGACTCTATGGGCCCCTGCACGGCTTCTGAGCTCCTTCTCCAGAGCCAGGGCCAAAGCCCCCAAAACAGACCCTACTAGTTGCCACCCAGCACCCAGCACGGCTTTGCAAAGGTTTCATGAATAACGGACATTTCGCAATGACCCTCTGCGCCAGGACACGAGTGGAATTTCCCGCCCTGAGGGGGGGCTGTGGGAGGTGGGACAGGGACGGTACGACACCCCGGCGCAGACACGGACCCCGGAGGGCAGGCGCGTGTCTCCAAGGCCCGGCCCCTCTGACCCCTTCCATGGAGCCCTGATGGAGGGTGCAGATCCCAGAACCACGGTCTCGTCGGCGACGACACTGATGCGCGTATCTCGTTAGGTGCTCCCGGTTCCTGATGCTCGAACCATATCAGGAGCGAGTCTTCATGGTGTTTGAAACAAGTCACGAGGTCACGTCACCTTCCCCAAGCCACTCAACGGCCCTGTGCCTTGGTCTCCTGCCCCACATAAGGGGACGACAAGAGTGCTGACCCCACGGGGCAGGGGGAGGCCCACGCGGGCGAATCCTGCAGGAAACAGGAAACGGAGCCGATGGCGTTCCGTGCGGCGCGTCCTGATGCGTGGGTGTCCGGGAGGTCGCGGAGCTCGTCCAAGCTCCCACGGAGGCTGACCAGCGGGGCTGGGATTCGAGTTTGGCTGTTTGGATCGAAGCTCAGGGCTGTTCCACTGAAGGGCGCGGCGTTCCCGGATCGGTCCCTGAACCGGCTGCGGACACACGGCGAGGTAAGGCCTCCTCAGGGACCCGGCGGCGCGGTGTCTCCCACGTCCCGTGACGCGCTGACGGGCGTTTGCTGTGCGTGGGGGACCCGTCCCCCCCGCACGTGTTCCGGAGACTCTCCGGGGCCGCCGGGCCTCTCGTGGCCGCACGTGCTGAGCGCCCGGGGAGGGAGAGCTCATTAGAGATGCTCGGGCCGGAGACCGCCTGGCAGAGCGAGCGTCTGGAGCAGAGTGAGTGAGTCCTTCAGAGCTTCTCCCCGAATCAGCAGAGCCTGGCCTCATTAATTATTAACGGCGCCGCGACCTAAATAAATCATGGGATCGTGCTTCATTTAAACGCCGCTTGTCACACACCCGGCTCGTCCGAGCCGATAAATGGCTTGAGCGTGAAGGAAAAAAGAGGTTGTCTTTCAAGTGCAATTATAAACCCGCAACGACACAGGACAGCGCAGCCCACCCTTAACCGGCTCGCGCGCCCTTCTCCCGTCACCGCTACCACCACGGCGCTCCCCGCCGTCCCCGGGAAGGGAATCACTGGCCCTCTTTTAACAGGCTATTTAAAAATGACTTTTCTTCATAAATACAACTTCTTATTCCGTTAACGTCCGTCCGTGACTGCTAAGCCTCGTCGGGACGATCACCGTGGAGCATTGCCACCGAGATCTGCGCTGCCGGTAGCTGAGTGACAGTTCGGTGACAGTTACAAGTCTCACCTGTTATGGAGCAACACCGCCCTTGCCGACAGACTCGGAAACCCTCTCCCGCCCCGGACTTGGGTCCACTCCCCAGGCCCTGTCCACCCTGCCGCGGGGCTTCCGAGCTGTCACGGGGCCGGGGCCGGGGCCTGGAGCTTGGCAGAGGGAGAAGCAACCCCGGACCCACCTCAGTGTTTGCTCCTTTTGCTCTCGGCCACCCACAGGACAGTGGCCGCCAAAGGCCGGGATGTGGCCTTGCCTGTGTGTCATTTCCTCCTTCTGAACTTTCGGGCCACTTCCTACCGCTGCCCCCATCTGGTCCCCGGCTGCAAGCAGTTCACAAGTTCACAGGAGCCGGGAGTGTCTCTGCCCGAGGCCCACCGACGGGGTGGACTCGGCCTCCCCAAACTCTGCCACGCTTCACGGGTCCTCCAGCAGCTGCCGAGGGACGGTGCAGGCCCCAGGTGGGCGTGAGCACCCCACCACCCTGTGCGCAGGGGTCTGCAGATGAGCCACGGGCAGGAGAGCCAAGGATGTCTCCGGAGAGACAACTGGTGCTGCCCAGGGGACCCCAGGAAGGAAGGGGACCGAGACCCAAGCTCTGGCATGGGATGTGTGAGAGCAGGAGCGCCCCCCAAGCAGCCCCTTCCTTTTCTTAAACCCCTGCCCCGAGTCAGGACGGAGGGAAAGAGAAAGGAAAGTCTTTGGTTCCCAGATCTTCAGGGGGATCCGTTTTTCTTCCCTAAACGTTTGTGATTTTGGCAGCCTGCTACCAGCCTC
Organism: Mustela nivalis; assembly: GCF_964662115.1. Classification (NCBI taxonomy): domain Eukaryota; kingdom Metazoa; phylum Chordata; class Mammalia; order Carnivora; family Mustelidae; genus Mustela; species Mustela nivalis. The sequence goes on from NC_139021.1 coordinate 185,655,765, forward strand.
TAGAGCAGCGGCCGTCCTGGCGCGCCCGGCACAGGGACCGCCGTCCGGACACCGAACTGGTCTGCTTCATGGCCCGCAGACCCCACACCGGCCCTGACTGCATTTGTGGTTCTGTGGCTTCTGACCTGAGAAGAAAGTGAAGGTTTGCTCTTGCTGCTCCTCTCCAGAGCCACGGGGCCGAGCAGGCAGCACCCGGCTGCCGGCCTGCCTCAGTTTCCCCTGCTGCTCCCCTCCCTCTTTGCGTTCCCGTGAGGGGCGCTGGGTTGGCTACGGTGCCTCCACGTGGTCTCGACAATAAGTCTGAAAAAACGTCAAACGAGGAACCAGAGTAAGTCAGGAAAGTGGCGCAGTAAGAGCAACGGGTGCTGTTAACACCTTTAGGCCCTTCTTTGGATGAGACTTGGACGCTGCTGGGAACGGACAGAAACACGCCCGCCCGCCAAGGCGCTGGAGGAGCTTCTTCCACTCCCAGACAGTGCGGCTCTCACGGCTGGGTTGACTCTTTCAATCTCGCGTCTGTGCCTCGCTGATGCACGGGACCCGTGAAGGCCCCGTCTTCCAGGGACCTGCCCAGGGCCAGGCTCACGGCCAGACAGGCGGACGGTGCCGGGCCGGCGAGAGGTGCGTCCGCTGGGTGCCGGGCCCCAGAATCGTGGCGGTCTGGAAGCCTGGTGCGGAGAGCTGTCCGCGACTGTGCCCCGCGCCCCAGTCGGATGAAAGGTGCCGATGGGTGTGACATCGGAGGAAGCCCGGGAAGAAGGGACGCGGCAGCATCCAAAGGGAGACTGTGCCGCGGAAACCGGCTCTGGGGGCTCCCCAATCTGGCACATGGAGGAAGACAATTATTTTCATGAGTCTTAAAGGCTTCTCAAACCACAGCACGATGGCTTTACCTGAGCAGCAAAGGCCACTTTCTGCCTTTTCCTCCTGATTTGCAGGCAGAGACGACACCTGCCAACAGCTCACCAGCGGCAGCCCCGTGGCCCTGTCACCATTAGGGGAGGGTGTTGTCCCCCTTAGACGGGATGATGAGAAAGGCACTGGCATCATCGTTGTTCTGGGCACGTTCTTGTGCGTAGTTCCCCGATTTCCTGCAACAGCGAGCTGGGTTCTGCCCTGACTCACATGGTTTCGGGGACAGGGCAGCCCTCTGTGTCCCAGGCCAGCCACTGGCTGATGGACACCCCTCCTTGCACGGCCAGCGACGAGCTGCCCCCTCCCACTGAAGGCTGGTAACGGTGCCCTCAGGACTCATGCCGTGCTCTGCAGGCCCACGCACTGGCTGGGGAAGGACTGGTTTCTGATACAGGGAGCCAGGTTCTGGGTTAGATCGCACACACCTTCTCCCCGCAGCAAAGCCCCGTTGCAGGGACACGTCCGCCTGTCGCTCTAGGGCGGCCCCCCTGTGGGGCAGGACCACAGAGGTGACTGGGCGCACACCAGTCTTGTGGACCCGGGTCTGGGGCACCGCGGTCCCTCTGAGCCTGGGCCAGGCCTGCGGCCGGGGGATACACCCTTCAGGTCAGCCTGGCCCCGGCGAGGCTCCTTCCTGTTCCCACAGGACCCTCTGATGAGAGGAAAGCCTCCGTTTCGATGCCAGAATGGGGGGCGCCAAGGGGAACGGCAGAGGGAGAAGCAAGGAATGTGTGTGTCACTGGTTTGATGGGCAGCGGCGTTCCAGTGACTGGACGTCAGGGATGTGTGCGTCACTGGTTTGATGGGCAGCGGCGTTCCAGTGACTGGACGTCAGGAGGTGAGACTAGAACCATTCACAAGGTCGAGCAGGAGGCAGGATCGGGATCCCCTCACTTCCTGAGAATGTCCTGGATTACGTGCCCACGGCCGGTCCACCTTTCCTCAGCCACGACGTGGCTCCGAGGCCGAGAATGGGCCCCGTGGACGCTTCTGCTCCTTCTCCTCAGCTGCGTGGGGGCAGGCACTCCATGCTAAGGCACCGTGGTCACCTGCGGCTGGCCCCGTGGCACAGAAGAGGGTCCTCAGAGACGAGGCTGGAGGAACCGGATGGTGCGTGGATGCGGCCCCTGCGAGCACAGCCGTGGCTGCTCCCGGCGCGTCTGGCCACGCGGAGAAAAATGGTCTCAGTGTTGTGAAGCCTGGGGTTTGAGGGTCCGTTTCAGAGACACAATAAACGGGTAGACTAAGTTCAACGGGATTCTGAGCACTTCGGGGCCTGTGGGTTGTCTCGGCGGAGAAGGTGATGGGGCACAGGGGACCGTGAGGTTCAGTCACAGAGGAGTTGGGGTCTTGACGCTTCTTCCACAGTCTTGGCGTTTTGTTGAGAACAGGCGACCAGAGAAAGATGCGCCTCCCTGAACACGGTGGGGGGGGGGGTCAGCCGGCCGCTCACGAGATGGGGACTTTGTGAATTGCAGGGAAGGTGACAGAGGACAGTGTGAATGTGACGGTCCGCCCACAGGACAGACATGGCGGCAGCACCTGGGACACATCTGTGCTTGACTCTCACAGTCCGTGGCCTCCGCTGCCGTGGGTAGTGGGGTCCGTGGGCACGGGGTTGAGGAAGCAGCCAGATAGTTCTAGTTTGTGTTTCATTTAGATGGAGAAAGTGAGAGAGACAGAGACAGAGTCACAGACCTGCAGAGAGACAGAGCCAGAGAGACAGGGACACAGAGAGATACAGACCCACACAGAGACAGAGACACACAGAGAGACAGACACACAGAGAGACAGGGAGACATAGAGACCAAACGATAGACATGCAGAGAGACGGAGACACAGACAGAGACAGAGAGACACAGACACACAGAGAGACAGAGATGCAGAGAGAGAGAGAGAGAGAGCAAGAAAGAGACAAGAGGAGAGAAATAGAGAAAGACACAGAGACAGAGACAGACACACACAGAGACAGACACACAGAGACAGAGATGCGGAGACCCAGACAGACAGAGACAGGAGGGAAGAAACAGCGACAGACAGACTCGGAGACACAGAGACAGACACGGAGAGAGCGCTATGCAGTGAGCTGAGCCAACAGGCCCCTGCAGGATGGGGCAGGAGGAAGCCGGGGCTGTGTGTCCTTCCTGGGGGTCTCCCGCTCCACCCCCTTTGGCTGAACCCTGCGAGAAGCCAGAGCACAGGCGGCCGCCCGGTCCAGCCCCTTCTGGTCGGCCCCGTGGAGCGAGGAGAGGGCGCGGGGCTGACGGCGAGGCCCCTCACACCCAGCCTGACCGCTGACCGGGGGACGTGCACGGCAGCTGCGTTCCTGGAAGCACCCAAGTGTCCATGAACTCAAACGGACTGACAGTGGAGTCTTATTCCGTCGTAAGAACGGGGACACAGGGACACTGCTGCCCGTAGATGAGCCCGGACAGCACCGCGGAGAGGAAGGAGCCGCACAGAAGACCAGGCTTCCGCGTAGGTGACGCGCCGCCCGCGGGGCAAACCGCGGCGGGGAGAGCCGGTGAGCGGTTGCCCTGGGCCGGGTGACGGGGTGCCGGGTGGTGGCGCTGAGGGTCGGGGCTGTTTCCGGAGTGACGAAAGCTCTCAGACTGTGGTGATGTTGCACGTATCTGGATAGACTAAAACCCAATGAATTACACACTCAAACTTCAGGAGTTGTAGGGCACGAAGATTATGTAAGGAAATGCAGCTTTTGCAGAAGAAAAATATCTCTTGCGTGTGTATATATAGATCATATGTAATTATATATATATAATTTTTTAAACAAGACTATTGCAGAATGGGGAAAAATGGGATAATTTTATCAAAGTGTGTGTCTCTATGGTTACTACATTTGAATATTAAATTTAGAGTTGAGCTTGTTGGCCTTCCCAACTCTGAAAGGAGTCGCTCTTCTCGTCTGATTCAAGGGAAGATGCCACGTTGCTGGGAAGTATCCCTTCTCGGTCTCATCGGTTGGCTTCTACTCGCTGGGCAGGTACCAGTGCAGGAGGCTGGCCCCAGTACCAAGTCCCGGGAGAACAGGGCCAGCCGTCCAGGATGCGGGTTCCTCAAATGTCTGTCTGCACAGCCAGGCTCGTGTCTGGGGGTGAGGAGACCTCCACGGGGGCTGACACCTAGCAGACACGCCCAGGGTCTTGGGCTCAGGACACAGGGTCCCCGAGCAGGCATGGGAGCTCCCGTGGGACAGACCACGCATGAGCCAAGGAAACGCAGCTCGTCTTGACCCGGAAGGCGTCACATGGACATATTGGGCAAATTCCCTTTCTTCCCCATCCTGGTGGGAGAAGTTCCTTACTAACTATCACGGAAGAGAGTAGAGGGGAAATCGCCACTTTGGAGAAAGCTGCTTTGCCTATGATGTTGCTACCCCCCCCCCCCGATTTTGGCTAACTTTAGAAAAGAGGAACGAACACAAAAGTCCTTCCCAAGGTTCACGGAGCACCAGCCAGGGGTTCGCTGAGCCCTAACGCCGACGGCTTCGGCACCATCACAGTGTCACACGGGTGACAGCCCGTGGGGGGGGCCTCACGGCACCCCACGTTATAGATGAGGCCACCAAGGCAGCAACGACTGACCTCTCAGCCTCCACTCTCGACCCGCTACGCCAGACGCGTGCGTGTCCACTGGGAGCCTGTCCCCGGCTCCTGCCGGTGAGTCGGGGGTGTTTGCGCGTCGCTTACGTTGTCGCGAGATCCCAGTGCCCGCAGGAGGTCAGGAGCCCTGTCCTGACCGTAAACCACGTTGCTCTCCGGAGTTTTCTTCCAGCTCCTGGAGACGAAGCCCTCCCGGGGCCGGTGCGATGTTCTCGCGGAGCAAGGACACATCAGCAAAGGCAAGTGCGTCCCGAGCCGGCTCGGCGTCCCCGACCACGGGGAGTATGCGGGCGAGTGGGCGTGGGCCGGAGTGCTGCAGAGACGCGGGGACGCTGCCCCCAGGGCCCGGGGCTGAAGGAACAGCTGTGTCGTCTCGAGCAGGAGAGGCCGAGCCTCTGGGACTGGGGACAAGGGGAACCTGAGCGTGTGGCCTGCGGGTCTGGGGCGCGACTTATGGAAAGACTGGATTAATAATGCCTCATGGCGACGGGCTCACGAGCTACCCGCTCCTCATCCCGTCCCCCGGCAGCGCTCATAGTGGCCGAGCCCCTGGCTCGCGCTTCCAGACACAGATAATAGGAGATTTCCAATTAAAAGGGATAATCTCCCTTCAGAAGCAAAGGAGTAAGCACGGTGAATAATTTAAAAAGGTTTTGGGATATAAAGATTGATTCCATCTCCCCATAAGCAGTAAGTCAGCGCGTTGATGAACAATTGAGAAATAAAAGACCCGGTTGCAGGGAGGAGCAGGGACACATGGTCTCTTGTCCATGATGTGTTATCGCTACTGCTTTCCCGAACGTTGTCATTACATAAAACATTATTTCAATTAGTTCCTGTGAACCCCCAAGTCATATCCAATAAGCTTTAACTGGTTCAGAACCCAGGAGCCTGGCATCAAGAAGCAAACATGGTCGCTGAGCAGAGCAGTGAGGACCCCCAGGCTTAGGGCCGCCTCCCCCGTGTTTGGATCTGGTTGACTCACTCGCCGTTTAGGGCGCGCGTCCTGAGCACGTAGGAAGGGGTACTGGGACCATCGTCGGATCCAACCTGGACCCGCTGCAATTTATTCACTAAATATGTCTGGGGAGAGCAGTTTGGTCTTGGCTCCGAGCACAATTCAGAATTGATATATATGAACTTTCTGAGCCATTCAGTGAAATGGCTCCTCATCCCTACCCTGCCCAAGCTTTTCACGGTCCTGGACACAACACCAGTGGCAAAATGGGCTCCGAGGGGGCTCCAAGGGGGCTCCGAGGGGGTTCCGGCAGACGGAGCCGCAACGATCGGATGGTGGCTGAGCCTCCCCGGGGCCTCCGGTGTTATCAGGCCGTCCTCGGGCAGGCCGGACGCTCCCTGTACTGGTGCTAACGGCGCCTGCTCCTGGACAGGGTCCCTGCTGCGGCCTGTGTCAGCTGGAAGAACACTCGGCTCCCTCCGCAGCAGTTTCCAAGAGCCCCGGGACACGGGAGCGCACGAGGGGTGTCCCTCTGGGAGCTCCGATGGACAGAGCGTGCAAGGAGCACCTGCCGTGCCCTGCCCACGGTGCAGTCTCCTCCACGTGGCTCTCAGCCCAGCCCTCCGGCTCCGCGCTGACTCCCCCCTCAGCAGAGACCCCCAGGCTGCAGGCACGTGCAGGTCACAGAGCCGGGGAGCGTGATTGCGCTCAGACCTGACCTCAGAGCTGCCACGTGTCCAAAACCATTGCAGGTTTAATCACGGATGTCCGACGTGCTTCTGTCCTGGTGGGCGCTGAGCCGCCGGTGCCCTCCCGGGGCCCCGTACGCAGCACACGGAAGGCCAGGGAGAAACAGCCCAACAGCGGCAGGAGCCCAGAAGCGAGCAGCCCCGGTTCCCACCCTCTGCACGCCGCTACCAGCCCCGGGCTTGGGCCCGAGAGCAGGATTTCACCCGGGAAAGAGGGTCACGGCTGTAGAATCCACCACACTTTCTGGGAAAGGCCCAAGGGTGCAGTCCTCCCGGGGCACGGGGCACTGGGTGGGGCAGGAGGAGGGTGGATGGGTTTCAGGGCTGCGGAAAGCAGGGGTCTTGGCCCGGACGGGGAGGGGACACAGGAGGATGCAGCCCACAGCACTACAGCTGTCCGTGGGCCGGAGGGCACCCGAGTCCTCAGCAGGGGATGCTCTGGGGATGCTCTGACACCCGGCGCCTGAGCCAGGAGCCATCACTGCTGTCGGCGACTCTGAAACCAGCAGTGCCCTCTGGGTGTGGCCAGAGCAGGCCTCGGTCCCCACCAGGCAACTGTCTCTGAGCTCAGTGTCCACACGGCACGAACCAGGCAGGTCAGCGCCCCCTCATTCACTGAGGACCACTCTCAGGCATCTCTTTGGAGCCATCTGTGACCCAGAAAGATCATGTGATGAGGCTGTTGTGTTTGTGTTAATGCTCCCCGTCCAGGGAGGTCTCTCTGGGCCCCGAAGTTGAGTCAAGTGCCTCCATCTCTTCCCATGGCCAGGTTTCCCTTCTCGTTACGCATCACTGTGGGATCTTTAGTCGATGATTCAAAGAAGGGTTTCCCCCACTTTCCTACATATGGAAGCTTCTTTACAGGAGCCAGAAATCTGTTTGCAAGAAAATCATTGCTTCTGCCAAACGAGAAGATGGTGGGGGTGTGTAGGCAGGACCAGTTTCTTTGGATTTCCTGGTGGAATTAGAGCCATGAATCCCGAGGGGCTGGAACCGTGGCTCTCTGTCACGGTGCCACATCGCTGGCCTGGCTGGCCACCCTCCCCGGTGTCTTCTCAGTTCTATTTGTCATGAATTCATATGAATTTATGAGAACATCCAATTCACAGCATGAAATGTCTGCTTATCATCATGATTTACAGAGCTAAGCAAGAGTCAATAAAACATTCTTGCATCAAGGCAAACAAAATGATGCTTAAAATGCATTTTCTCTAATTAAAAATTGGCACTAACCAGACGCACTGCCGGACCGCATGGGGCACTCCTGGCCGCAGGCACAGGGCGCGGGGCCCACCCAGGCCTGCACGCCGGGATGTTTGATGGAGTCTGAAAGTTGGACGAGAAGAGAGGCAGGTGGGCCCTCGGGGCAGGGGTGTCTCTACCTTCCGGCTGCAGGCAGGGCCCACCACAAGGGCGTGAGCAGGGGAAGCCGAGTACGAAGGCCAGAGCAGAGGCAGGGTTTGGCTCCCAGCGCAGATCCGATGCTCACAGGCTGCAGCGGAGCGTGTAGAGGTGTAGAGGCCACGGTGTAGCCATCGGACCGCGAGAAGGACGACACCGATCGCCTCACGTGGTTACCACTCTCGTTTGGTTGTTTACGGAATCCAGATCTCGGGGCATGCGTGAGCCCTGCTCTGCCGCCTCACCCCAGTCAGGCTGGTCTGTCCTCTGTCCCGTCCTGGCCTCGTGGGCAACATCAGGGCCTCCATCCACCCCAGGCACAACCCGCCGGCAGCCCAGCTGGCCTCTCACCTCGACAGCCTCTTGTCAAGGCCAGACGTGAGAGGCCCCAGGACCCTGGTGGCACCCGACACCACCACGCAGGACCCAGAGCATGGGCTCGTTAACGCAGCACGGGGCACGTATGTGACCGGTGGGCTCCATGGCTGTGCTCCGCTCCCCCCGCAAACAGACAATCCTAAATGAGGTCTCGGCAGCATCTGGGATGACTAGGGGAGGAGTGAGAAGCCGCCCGTGGCCGGAGTCCGCTGGGTGACGTGCCCTGCGGGGTCTCCCTCTCCCCTGCCTCCTTCCTCTTGGCCTTCACCCCATTCCCCAAAACCGCACCTCCAACAAACTGGCAGTGGGTTCTGATCTCTGGAACATGGGCTGAGACAGATGGCAAGAACTGCAGTGGGGGTTCTGGCCCGAAAGCCCTTGGAGGTCAGCGGGGGTGCAAACGGTGTAGCAAAGACCAGACCCACAGCCCCTGCCGCGGGCCGGTTCACACTGAGCTGCTTGTGTTCGAAGCTCTTGTCCCTTCCCTCCATCCTCAGAGCCACCCCATCCGCAACCCAGCAGAACCTTGCTAACTCCCGGGGATCCTCAGCCTCATGGGGACCCGTCCAGGGAGGTCTCTCTGGGCCCCGAAGTTGAGTCAAGTGCCTCCATCTCTTCCCATGGCCAGGTTTCCCTCCTCGTTACGCGTCACTGCGGGTGGTTAAATATGGACGTGGGTCTGCGTGCCGCAGTTCCAGCCCCTCTGGGATCAGGACGGGGGTGTCCTGCGGGATGCCACGCCATCACACACCTGGGCAGGGTGGGCCGCAGATCCGGGGCCGTCGAAGGAAGGAACAGACCAGCCGTGGCCCCTCCTACCCCGCAGCCCGCCTGTGGCCCGGCTCAAGATCTACGAATCCGCTAGAAGTTAGAGAGGTTGGCCCAGCTTCGCTCATTTTGGGATAGTTTGTCGCGTGTCGGACGGCTGCCATTTCTTCCGTGAACCCAGCTGAAATCCGGATCTAAAACAGAGCTCGCCTTTCTTGAGCATTCGGAAGGCCCCTACACCTCGTCCACGTCGCAGGACCTGTCCCCGCGCTCAGGCTGCCAGACAGAAGAGGCTGCGGTCATTTGACGGAACGGGTGTCTGAATGGAACCTTGAAGGCACAGAGCATTGAACACTCACATTCTTGGGGCCGACGCGTGTCCTCCCGCAGACAGCTGCTTCCCAGGGGAGCCTGGGCCAAGTGGGATTCCTTCAAACGTCCTTCACTGTCCCTTCTGGCTCCTTCTGGTGACAAGGACTCTGACGAATGTCCTCAGCATCTTGGGCGTCAGTGCAGCCTGGTCCTGTATGGGGTTTCCTGCGCAGTCGTCCCTCACGTGGGGTCCCACACCTGCTTGCCAGCTGTGCCCCCTGCCTCCTTGGTTCTGCAGAGGCACCGCGGTGCAGAAGCGTCACTGCTCACACACACACATCACGCACTCGAGCACACAGCAAACCCTCGCTCGGCATTCGTCTTCAAATCCAGTGTCCTCGGCGGTGGTCCGGGTCTCCGGACTGTGACCGGGCACTGGAGGGAGACCCGGATGCCGCATTCTTTGTCGCAGTGTCCTCGGCGGTGGTCCGGGTCTCCGGACTGTGACCGGGCACTGGAGGGAGACCCGGATGCCGCATTCTTTGTCGCAGTGTCCTCGGCGGTGGTCCGGGTCTCCAGACTGTGACCGGGCACTGGAGGGAGACCCGGATGCCGCATTCTTTGTCGCTTTCCTCCTCTCGCTTCCCCCCCAACCTTCCCTTCCCGGGCGGGACCCAGACACGCCTCCAGCTCGCAGCAGCGAGGACGGGGCGACAGTTTCACACACCGTGGCTACGTGCGGACCAGCCTGTGCTCTGGACGCTCCAGCCAGACCGCGGAGGGAAGGCCCCCTACTTCGGGTTCCTCATCTGCCACTTAAAGGAACTAGATCACTGACACGCCCGGAGGGAATTGTCTGAGCAGGATTTCAGAGAGAGGCTCAAGGAGAGCCTCAGCGCCACGGAGTCTGCCTACAGCTCGCGCTAAGAATGATTGAGTTCAAATTCAGGTTAAGATTTTAAAACAGTTCAATTATCTCTTTAATTATTTTTCATTTAAGGTGTACATCCACCCATCTATCCTGGTCAGGGCTGGAAATACAGAAATAATACCCTATAAGCCAACTTAATGGCCTCATAATTCTGCTGGAAGTAGGAACCAAATCTTACACAAAAGACTTCCTGCCCGTCTTTCAGCATCCTAGGGAAGCAGGTGTATTTTGAAATTTCACCTTGCAGAGTCTGACAGAATGAGGCTGTTTCCTGGAGTTTCAAAGAGTTGAATGTGCCTGTGTGTGTGTGGGTGTGGGTGTGGGTGTGTGCGTGGGTGTGAGACGTCTGTGTGCCGGGGGGTCAGGGGCTTGCAACGGGCTCTTACTGAAGCCAGACGGAAGGAGTATGTGGGTTCGAGCTATCCGTGGGGACTTCACTGCTGTGCCTGCAAGTTTGAGTCCCACCAGAGAGCAGATTGTTGGGGCAGAAAGACAGTGGTCTGAGAAAGGGGAGACGGGTGGCCAAGCCCGCAGCCAGGCAGGGCTGCAAAAGCCCAGGCCGGAGGAGGTGATCACCTGGACAGTGAGGAGTGAGGCCAGGTGGATTCGACTAACGCTCAGCAGCAGAATTTGCAGGACTTAGAAACTGATCGGCTATGGCAGGGGTGAGGAGGGAGGGCGGTGACACAAAGTAAACCCCCATTTCCAAGCTGGGTTCTTGGATGAGTTAGGGGTGACGCTTGCAGAAATGATGTCAGTGAGAAAATCACGTGTGCTTCCCTGTCGTCGGCACGAAGGGGTCGTTGGTAAGCTGTTGACTAGCAACCCCGCTGTGAGAAGCTGTATTTCCATCTACTGTGATGCACACTGGAGTTTCCCCTTACTGACCCCACTCCGGGATCACCTCCCTCGGGAAGCCCTCCTGGATTCCTTCTCCCCACCCCCACCTTCATAAATGTATTCTCCCCCCTGCGGTCTCGAGAGCCTTCCCAAATGCACTTCTGCCCTCCAAGTCTTCCTTCTCGGTCCTTCCAACAGGGCAGGCTCTGTTCCCCATCTCTACGTCCTCCGCGTGTGGCACTTGGTGGATTTATGGGGACCGAGTGAAAAGGACCAGAGGGATGTGCCTTCTGCATCTGAGAGGGGCGATCCACGGTCTTCTACTTCGGACACGGGTGAGACGTTGCCCTCCTGGCACTGCAGCTCTGCCGAAGCAGGACCACCCCACGGCCCCCGCCGCACAGGGCCCAGGATGCGTGTGGGTTCCAGGATCATCTGGGTGGGCGAGTGCTGAATCCGCTAGAACAGTGACCGAGGGGACCTCTTCAGGGAGGGTAGGCATCACCGGGTGACCTAGTAGGGCCCCCTGGGAGGAAGTGCCAGGCCCAAAGGAGACCGTTCCGCTCCAGACCGGGCAGCCACGAAGCCTTCCCTGCTCAGCATAGATGCTCGCAGGCTGCGGACCCCCAGGACCCACCTGGAAGCAGAAACTCAGAGGAGTTTCCCCCTGGATTAACCTTCGCTCCCCTTGGGAGCCGCGGAGGTGATGACTTGCCCCTCACCGGGCACCCTCCCCGCAGGTCGCTCTGCCCCAACCCCCTGCAGGGCTACTTGCTCCTCGGAAATAACCTGCTTGCCCTGGAATCTTCAGCTCAGGCCCATTCCAACGAAAACACCATGTCAGAGGCCACGGGGGACGGAGACAGCCGTCCAGCACGGGGCACAGGGCACGGGGCCCCGCACAGCACGACTCACTCATCCTCCAAACCAGCGGTCGTCAGACCAGCCGGGTGTGACCTCTTCTCCACAGGGGCCCCTGTACTGCAAACTCAGTCCCCTTCATCCGGGGCTGTGCCTTGCAGCCTGCCGAAGCCCAGAGTCCCCTCACTGTCCGACACTGAGTCCCCACAGATGTGCACAGAGCCCGCCTGGCCCCTAGGCCTCGGAGTCTCCCACCGCTGCCCGCAGCGCACGGGAAAAGGGAGTCCCCGGGAGGGGGCCTGGTGTCCATCTCACTCCGCTTCACGAGGACGGTGTGGAAAAGGGTCTGCAGACCCAGCCCCAGAGTCCACCCGAACTTTCTCTCCTCAGCACGGACTCTGGGGCGCTGTTCCTTTGGCAGTGGAGCCGCTGAGGGACTGAAATTCTTGTCCGGGGTCTTCGTGTTCTCCAAGCTTGCTGGCACAAAAAACTCAGCAAATGGGCCAGTGCTCTCGGCAGAGCAGAGACGGTCATGGGCAGCTTCAGAAACACAGCACAGGTCCCGCTGCGCTTGTTGGTTGACAGTTTCGTCCGTCGTGCGGTGCGTTGAGCCTCCGCGGAGGACACGGGCTGCACCGCGGTCTTACTCTGTGAACACAACCAGCCTCTCCCACGACCAGCGTCCGTCCCGCAGAGCGCTCCATGTGTCTTGTTCATCTCCGGGGACCTGCAGTAAAATGTCACCTTTGTGACATCCAGAGAAGACCCTGAGCCACCAGGGAGGCCCAGGTCATCCTCAGTCCCGTGTTCCGTCCTTAAATTGGCTGTCCGGAGGCGACTGCTGGTTCCCTGAGAGGAGTAGTCAGGTCACGTCTCCGTAATCATTTGCAGATGAAAATAGAGCAAACCAGGGGCCGGCACCTTCACGGACAGTGGGTGCCTCGTGCATCAGCGTTGCTGCTGGGGCTGCTCCAAGGCACCCTGAATTTGGGGCTCCCTTGCAGAAATTTAGTCCTGACCACGGCACCTACAGAGGAGCATGTCCCAATCTGGACGCTCGGGACGGAAAGGTCCAGGTGTAGGAGCAGGAGCACCTGACAGAACTGAAGACACCAGACGGCTCCAGGGTAGACAGCAGCCGTTTCTAGAGCCATCCTGCCCGACAGAGAGTCCACCCGCAGCCCGGGCAGAAACGGACCAGGGCGTGGACCCTGACGTCAGCACCAGAGTCTCCCCGAAGCCACAGCAACAGCCTGTCCCTCTGGTCAACCTGCCCGAGAAAGAAAACTTGTTCTCGGTGGGCTCAGGCTTGTTCCCAGGGGACTGCTTCTTTCCCCACCTGTGTACAAAGCAACTCTTGGTTAGATCTTCTTAAATCTTGCCCATACTTGCCGTCAAACTCACTGGTAGGTGGCAAGCTGCCTCGGTTTCTGAATCTTCTGGAAAACTGGAGCAGCCCGGTGTTTTCTCAACTGTCTGGCGCTTTGCCTGGGCTCCACGTGCCTTCTGATATCCCCAGTCTGGATCCAGCAAGCTCTGGGGCCACTCGCAGGCTGTCACGTGGGCCCCTGGACCACTGCCTCTCACTCTAAACGTTCTGATTCATCTTTACCAACAGTCAGTTTCCTTTTTATGTCTGAACACTAATTCCCAAGGGGAGAGAGGAGCCAAACGGGGACTGAGGAGCCTTGCCGTGCATCAGCGTCCCATCGACGGCCTACGCAGGGCACCCGAGCACTCCCGAGACACCCTCTTGCCTAGAGCATCTGGAACAAGCTTCTTTGCTGGGGATTTTCTGAGGCCTCAGCCAGTCAAGGGCTCTCTGTCCCTGACACGGGCACAGAATTTATAGCATCCTCTTTCCGTGAGGGTCGGAACCTCATCTCTATTAATTTCTGTGCCCTCTTCCATGCTGACCTTACAGAGAGATTCTGACTTTGCGGCACATTTTTTTTCTTTTTCTCAGTGGATTCATTTATGATAACACAATCAGATTGTGTTTTGTTGTGACTTTCCCTGGTGCGGAGTCACACCTCTCTGTCTTCTCTTTGGACACGTTGAAATCTCCTTCCTCAGTGCTGTGGCCGTGGGCTCCGCTCCCTTCCCTGACTGTGGCCCCGACTCGCAATGCCAGGGTGGCCTCTCCCGAGCCCGGCATCGCACCCACTTCTGTCGTCACTCCCTCTTGTCCTGGGGACTGTGTCTTCAGACCTGCTGCTTTGGGAGATGAACTTACCAGAAAGGAGATTCAAGGCCGTGATTGAACAGGGTGATTAAGGAATCGAGTACAACCCTCATCACCAGCTCTTGTGCAGAGGAGATTTCTATAATTCTGTGGACTGCGTATTTTTGCTTTCTTTATGGAGATGTATAAAGTGACCGCATAGGGATAATTACTTTTAAACGATACGACGCGCATCTGCTCTCTTTTCAAATGATTACAGAGATGGAATTAATGTACTTTTTCCTTAATTCCCCGGAGTTCCTTGTGGTTTGTAAACAGGATGCCACTGTGGCCTGTCTCTTCAAAACCTTGTTTGCCACCAGCTTCCCTAACGTATCGTGAGATGTTCAGCTGTGAGTGAAGTGCGCCCAAGCTGGTTTCACAGACTTTGGTTTTACTCTCGCAGCTCTACAAAGATTAATCTCCAGACACAAGACTCATCCAGCCCAGTTAGCAGCAAAGATCAAATGGCCTCACTTCTTGTCAGGTTGGCATGGCATGTTCATGCTTTGGTGCATCCCCTTTGCTCCAAAATCGTAGCAATAATAGATGAAATATAAAAGAAAAAAATGGAAAGACAGTTCAAGACTCAGAAGCAAGATAAATCTCACTTTGTGAACCAGAACAGCAGAAATGCTGAGCAGTGCACAGGGTTGAAACTCTGGGTCTCTTGGGCCCTAGGCTCAGGGGCCCAGAAAGCTGCTAGGGATTTGACTTGCACAGGCCAGAGGGAGCTAGAAATGCACCACGTGAGATGTGGCAATCAGAATTGGGCTAAATGTCAAAGCCAGGGGACAGAATGGGGTCATCCCCACTTGTGCTATAAGCCTCAACATAATAACATTGCTGAGTACTGCCCAAGGCCACAGCAAGGGCCGGGCAATGTGCAAAGACAGAGGAAGACATAAGAAAGCCGGAAAGCCAGTCACTCTGCAACACTGCACACTAGCATGGGGATCAGAGCTGCGGTGGTCTTGATATCACCTCATGGCCGAAACCCAAACCATCACCATTTACAAACTTGGCTCTGGACTGAGGGCCCAAAGCAACCACAGCATGGCCAGAAGGGTAAGTATGGAAGGAAAGAAAACTAATAAAGCAACAACAAAAAAAATCAATCAAATAAGGAGATTCTCTCCTGACCCCAAATTCAGAATATGTAAGAAATATCAAGGCTTAGAAACACAGCCCACATGTGGCACAAGCTTCCAGTTCGAAAGTAAATAAGTCACAGAGAGGAAAAGTGCAGCATAGGGAATATTTCAATAATTTTGTAATTACATTATATGGTGACAGATGATGACTACGTTTTTATAATAACATTGTATGGTGGCAGAAAATCATCGGCATTGGGTAATGTATGGAATTACCAAATCAGTATGTTGTACACCTGAAACTAATGTGACATTGCATGTTAATCATATTTCAATTAAAAAAGAAACACAATGCCCAAAATCAATAATAGCAGCAATGATTTACTCGAGGTGAAAAGTCGTCCTATTTAAAAAAAAAAAAAAACTTAGAGTACCTTAAAATAATTTCATTTAGGGTGCTCAGAAAGATACATAAAGGCATATAATATTCATTAAAAATTAAACAAGAGAGATGACTCAGTGGCTTCGCTGGTTAAGCATCTGCTTTCAACTTGGGTCATGATTTCTGGATCCTGGGATCTATCCCCACATTGGGCTCCTTGCTCAGTGGACAGTTTGCTTCTCCCTCTCCCTCTGCTTCCCTCCTCCACTTGTACTCTCTCTTTCTCTCTCTGTCTCTCTCACATGAATAAATAAAATCTTCAGAAAATAAAACAAAGAAATGAAACAGTAGCAAATGTTGAAAATGAGTAACAGAGTCAATTAAATTGGAATTTTAATAGATTTATCAGTTCTACAGTAGATGCAGTCAAAGAGGAATATAAGCCAGAATTGTGGAACTCAAGCAAAACTCAGCATAGAAAGGCAGATAGTTCATGTTCAAATCTTAAGTTAAGAGGGATTCCAGAAGAAAAACGTGGAAAGAATAATGTAGCTGCACAATGCATAAAAAGCCAATAACTGATTAGTCTCCAGATTTGATGAAAACCACAGCCTTCAAGTATTGAGCAGGGAAAAACCCATATTTAAGCCAGTCAGGGTGAAAATACAGATCAGGAATAAAGAAACTATCTTAAAAAGCATTCGAATGAAAGGGAATTACCCACAGAACCATTAGATAAGAATGACTTTCTCATCAACAATCAGTGTTAAGAGACAATGGAACCATGAGTCAAAATGTTGTGGTCAAATTACTGTCAACGGAAAATTTTATACCCAGCTAAATAGTCACTCAAAATTTGGGGGTATTATATTATCCTCCTCTCCTTCACATCTTGCCATGGCTCCACTCTGGGTGAACTACACATCACGGTCCTGTTGACTTCAGGCTGCTTGGCTGATCTGCTTTGGCAAGTGGAGACCAGGAGAAAGCAAGAATGTGCTCAGTTGGGGAAGCATGGTGGGTCTTCCTTACCTGCCTTCACCATGCTAAGGGAATGTGCCACAAAACTAGTAGTCCTCCAGCATAGACTAGACACATGGAGACCCTGTCACAGAGACAGCTTGCAAGACTGATAAGTTTTCAAGAATCTTGAAATCCATTTGTTAAAGATAACCCTCATTAAAAACTAAATTATATAACTTACTATCAAAAAATCATATTAAAAACAAAGTAAATAAATATTCAAAATCCATCACATCCCAGTTATTCTTCTGTATCTTACTATTATGGCCCCTCTCGGGGTTATCTAAATCTATTGCATCCATGTGGCAGAAGGGCTATAAGACAGTGTGCAATCATGCATCTCTTCCCAACCTTGTGTGCAATATCATGTCAGTAGCTTGAATCAGAAATCAGCCATGGTGAGAGTATTTACACCACAGAAATTGGCAAGTGTTACAAACCAAGGTTTGTGTATTATTTTGTTGATTTACCAGATAATACAGTGATGGAGAAAATGTTGATAATTCAGATTAAATATAGAAGTGTGGATTTCTATAGTTGTTACATTTTGAACAGCATTGGGGAAGTATTCTTCCAGGATTCAAAACTATTATCTAACTCAGAGAATAAGTTTCTCACATTACAGTTTTAAGTTAGAACAAAAAATATACAATTTCTAGTTTTAGAGGTTTTTCTTTTTTACCTTTTTCACAGAAACCAGCATAATATGGAGATGTTTTCAAGTGTTTCCTAAAGTTAACTAAGAAGCATAGAACATTTCCATTTTAAACATCTCATGTGTTCAGTGATCTCATTCCTGTCCTTTTAGCTCTCTCAAACCGTTTTGACTCGGCTACTGCTATTTTCAAAATATTACTAAAGAGAACATGGCAGGAGGTAATGAATAAGCTCTGTTTCTCACTGTGTCTTCCCCTGGGATCCGTAGAACACAGTCTCAGAGGGGTCGCACTAATGCCCTTCCTTGAATGTGACCCTGAGTGGAGAGAACAGCACAAGGGGCATGGAAAGCTGGGGAAATTGGGGGGAGAATAAGCAACACAAGTAAAAAGAACCAGAGTAACGTGGATACGGGACTCCCCACTAGATATTATCTAAGTGAACTGATGTTGTGTCTGAGGACAAGCCCTGGCCTGAGAGTTCGAGTCTGGGCCCAGGATTGGCCGTGACCCCTGACTTCAGACAACCCGAGTCCCTTCACCTGAGAAACAGTCATCCATGTTCTGCTTTCCTGCGAGGACTGAGGGAGGGAGAAAGGGAATTGCATGTGCATGCGTGTGTGGACATATTGTGTGTGTGCGTGTGTGGATACTGGGTGTGCCTGTTGTGTGTGGGTGTGTGCTGTGTGTGCACATTGTGTGTGTGCACGCACTGCACATTCTGTAAACGGATGTGCACCTGCTGTACACCAGGGCTCGTGTAAGGAGGCTTATTTTCTGAATCTCACTGAACTCACAAGCTTGTGAGCAGGAAAGCGCGAGAAGCTTACGGGGGAACAAGGCTGCAGGCCACAGAGAGCGGTCAGTGTGGGGAGTGTATTACTTCTGTGTCTCTCTTCTCCCCTTTACCATGGTGTAACTTGAGAGTCATGAGAATAATTCTCATGAGGAATGGGCTGCTGTTGCTGCTGTTCTGCTGTTCCTGCTGTTACTGCCCCACAACGTACAGGGATCCGACAAGCTGGAGGACCCTGACCAGCACAGTCATATTTCTAGAGGAAGGATCACTCGGTGGCCCTTCAGAGCTCTGTCCCCAAGGAGCTGTGAGCGCTGTGTCCATTGGACATAGCTGGGACCTCTGTGAAGTGGGTCCTAGTCTCCAGAGGTGCAGCAGATTTCTTGGGGAAAAGGCCAGTGCCCTTTGAAACTTCAGAAACCCCATGCTGCCTCCTTTGGGGGGTCAATCTCTGAGATGAGGGCTCCTGGTCAGCGGACAGAGACAGCAGAAAGGTGCAAGGCGCCCTGCCCTTCCTGGAAGGCTGTGGAAGACGCATCTCTCGGCTCTTCCCTAGACCTGTCGTGAGCTGCCTGAGCACCTGTGGCTCAGTCTGGTGGGGCATCCCTTCTCCAGGGAGCGTGCCCGACAGCAGGGCTGACAAAGACCTCCCCCTGGAGGCCACCGGGTCACCTTCTCGTGGGCCCTGAAGTCCTCAGACCAGAGGGAAGGCGCCTCCCGTGGTGGCTGGAAGAACTTCCAGGTCCCTTACGCTGCCCCCTGAGTGACCGTGCTGGTGTCACAAGCACTGTAGGATTCTTACTGCCCGAGAGGCCAAGGACGGAGTCTCTGTGAGCAACGGAAGGAGCGGGTGGGTGTGGCCCGGCACCCCGACCCGACTGCCAGGGTCACGGCATCTGCTCTGGGTCTGCGTGTGTCTTACGCCAGAGCACCACAAAGGTCAGAGTCCCGGTGTCCAGCTGTGAGCTGGTCAGTTAGGAAGGTGAGAGCCTGAGCATCAGGCAGAGACCCTTCAGGCCACATGGGGACCAGCACAGAGTCGAGCTCCTTAAAATGAATGGCCTTTCTGCAGTCAGCACTGTCTGCAGAGCAGTGAGGGGCGGGGTGGGGACAGAGTAACAAGACACCGGTCACTGCCAGGCCGCGCCACCTGAAGGAAGACCCAGAGACAGGCGTGTGCCAAGCCCGCCCCTCCCCAGGGCTCCCCACCCTGTGAACCCCACACAGACGGGACAGCAACGTGTGCGACCCTCATCCACGCCCAGCCTCCGAGGGGAGCGAGCCCCTGGCGCCCTCCCCCCTTGTCACCGCCCGGCCCCAGCGACAGGCGGAAGGCAGGCTCCCTCTGGAGTCCCACTGAGCGAGGAGCTGTTCAAGGCGTGGAGTGGGATTTTCAGACCTTCCCAGGCTCATTCTGACACCAACACTTAAGTGTGCAGAATGTGAATGAGAACAGACTCTCCAGAAACGCCTCTCAGCACCACTTAGCTTTGAGGTCACAAGCCCTGTGGTTTTTAGTGTTCTGCAGGGAGTTCGCCAGAAAGCTTCTCGCATTAATTCTATGAGGCCAGAGGGAGAGCTTCCATTGCTCGGAGAAGAGCAGGCGGCTGCCAGGAGCCCTGCTCCTCAGAGCGTCTTCCGGTGAGGTTTGGAGGAGAATGGGTTCCCCCTCCGACAGACGAGACACCCAGCAGCAGAAAGCCAGGCTTCCAGGCCATGGCTCTTGGCCGGCCCTGACTCCCTCTCTCCTCCATGGAATTTTTGGGACTCAACTGCCCCAAGCCCTTACCTCTGCCTGAGCTGAAGACTTCAGGAGCGCAGCAGGCAGGTCTGGCTGCACTTGGACCCCTGTAGTCTGGCCACGGCCCTTAGGGCTGCCATCTCGGCTCTGCGCAGCACCCATCACGGGGGTCTCTGCAAACTTGGCCCAGAGCATCTTCAGTGAACACACGTTTGTGTCTCAGACTCCAGATAGACACAGAAGCAGGTGGCAGGGGCAGGGGCAGGTGGGGCCAGCAGGGGCAGGCATGGGGCGGGTAGGGCTGGAGCTCCCGGACCGAGCGATGCTTATCTCCACCCGATTCTCAGCCCATTTCCTGTTGCAGTCAGACCTTCCTGTGGCAGAACAACATCCACGCAGAAGCCACGCGTGCAGCGGGAGTGTAGGACCAGTGAGAAGACATTGGGGCCATGTGGGTCCAGGTGGACAGAGGCTCCCAGCCCACAGGAGCGTCTCGGAGCAAAGTGTGACATCCCCGCAATCAGGATGTTCTCTGGAATTTGAGGTTTAAGAGACAGACTTGACACGAGCAAGAGAAAACACTCTGTTTAGAAAGCTAACCCTACATGCTCAGCACAAGACACAGGACACAGTTCCAGTCTACTCCTCTCTGGCACCTGCTGAGATGAAGAAGCTTCCAGAAATCGTGTTCATGTCACTGCTCACAGAGAGTGCGGAGTCTGGGGGTGTTGCAGATGGGGGCCCAGTGTGCTTAGGTTTCTGCTGTCGGGCTCCCTGCAGAAATGCTTCTGTTTTTCTCCCAGTGGCCAGGCTGGGAGTCCACAGGCCAGTCTGAGCGCAGCTCCAGGGTCACGCCTTGTGATGATGGCCGCACGTGGGGACACCTGCTGGTCACAGGCTGACCGCTTCCTGAGGACAGAGCCAGGACAGGGGGCGGAGCCTGGCTCTGACTCGCGTCCCCCACCGGTGACCCTGACGTCCCTGCACCTGAGCTGGAAGCGGCTCCGACAGCAGACCCTCCGTCCCTCTGAGCACAGCCCGACCCTGCGCGGCCAGCTGGCCTCCCTCTCCCTTTACGGGCACGGCCACGGCCAGTGCACCAAGTGCAGTGGCCGCCTCCGGCCTCATGCCGGCGACCTGCCGACAGGGCTCACCTGCCTGCCACGCACCTGCCGTGAGCCCGCACCTCACCGCCCGGGTTTTCCTCCTGCCTCTCCTACCAACAACCTGGCCCACGTCCTTACTTTCTGCCCAAACCCGAGAGATGGAGGTTCCTCGGGTCTGGCCTGCACCCCTCTCCTCACTCTGTGCTCTTTCTGGGCTAATCCCAGACCCCGCTCTGCCAGACACTATCTGTGGGTTGGGGACCCTCCTGTCTCCTTTCTGCCCACACCTCCCTCTGAGCTCTGCCCGTTTCCAGCACCTCCACTCAGAAGGGCCCTGCAGACACTCAGCTCAAGTGCCCAAGAAGCCATCTCCTGGAACGTTCTGCAGAACAACTCTCTCCAGTACTTACATCCCATTTGCCATTCAGCGAATACGGTGGGCGGCGGGGGGGGGGGGCGTCCCCCGTCAGCTGCTCCAGACGTGGGACGCAGGGTGAAGCCCAGACCAGCTCCAGCCGCTAAGCAGAGAGCCCGGATGCCCAGGACATGCTCTGTACCTCGTCCCAGCCTGCCCACGCCCTAGCCAGCTGCTCCCCCGCAGAATCGTCTCCAGGAAGGCCCTCCTATCCGACGAGCGCTCACCTTCTCGCCCCAGACACACACCCCGTCCCGTGGCCTTGGCTCCCTCCTATCCGTTCGGTCTTCCCGCTGCACGGCCTCCCAAACATGCAGCAGCCGGAGGGCCCTCCCCTGCCGCGTGGGCACCCCTGCACAGCTCCCTGCTGCCCTCAGAGTAGAATCCGTTCCACCCTCCAGGGCCCACACGGCCCAGGGGCCCAGACCCGGCCCAGCGTGCCGCCTCCCAGCCGGCCCGCCTCCCTCCTGCGCTCAGCCCCGCTGGCATCAGCCACACAGAACCTGCTTCCTCTTGGCCCGAGACTCTGCAAAGGCCACTTCCTGCCTGGAACCTTTCTCCTCATTCTCTTTAGGGACTGAAGGTCTGTGCCCCCAAAATTCATATACCAAAGCCCTGGTCCCCACATGATGGTGTTTGGAGATGGAACCTTTGGGGTAATCAGGGTCGGGTGAGGTCACAAGAGGACCCGCGTATGGGGCCAGTGCTCTCATCAGAGGAGACGAGACCCCCTGGAGCTCCCCGTGGGCCCCCCCTGCCAAGCACACATGAGAGAGCAGCCACACGGGCACCCAGTGGGGAGGCAGCCGCCTACGAGCCCAGAGAAGCGGCTTCAGAACAAAACCCACCAGCGGACACAGTGACCTGGGACCCCAGACCCCAGACGGAGGGAAGAAGGGTCTGTAGTCTCCGCCTCCGCATCAGCAGCCAAGCTGACCAGGACACTCTCTGTCCTGCTGCTTCCGATGTTCCTTCCAGTGTCAGACGAGGGCCCGCTCCTCCCAGGGCCCCTGGCCTCTCTGTCTCAGTTAGATGTGCTTGTAGGTGTGCTTGCACACCGAGTGTACAGCCGTAAGTGTTTGAGGGGTCCGTGCGCAGGTGTGTGCGTGGGTGTGCGTGGGTGTGCGCATGTGTGCACACTATAAGCACAGATGGGAGCCATGCGTGTGTGCACAGGTTGTGCACAGGTGTGTGTTCACGCGCCCGTGTGCATGGCTGTGCTGTGGTGTTCTCAGCATCTTCTCTTTCCTCATAGACCAGGAGTCCTGTGAAAGCATGAGTCCCTCCTGCGTGACCCTGTCCCCGAGTGCCCAGCAGCAGGCACCGGGCCTGGCATTCACCTGCCCGGAGCAGACGCTGCGGTCTGAGGAAGTACGAGGACTGCCCGGAGCAGACGCTGCGGTCTGAGGAAGTACGAGGACTGCCCGGAGCAGATGCTGCGGTCTGAGGAAGTACGAGGACTGCCCGGAGCAGGCGCTGCGGGTCTGAGGAAGTACGAGGACTCGTGTGGGAGAAGGATCGCCTCCTGGCACATGCTGCAGCTGCTTTGCCCTTTCTAAAAAGTACACTGGCTTTAGCATTTGACGAGTGTGCTTCTCCAGCTCCCGCCGCGCCTGAAGGAGGCTCACCCACACGGAGCGATGGTGTCCTTCTGTCTGAGACACTCACGGCTCAGGCCACGATGCCAACTTCCAGCTTCTCACCCTCCTTCCCTCCCACCCGAGCTCACCCCAGACCTGCCCACCCCAGTCCGGTCTCGTGGGAAGGCAGCCTTCTCCTGCGGCCAGAATGTCCTCCGAGTTGAGTTTAGCATGAAGGTGCTTGAGAACAAGGCTGTGGTTAGGTGGGGGGGTGCCCACCATGTGGGCTAATAGGGCTGAGCGAGGGTGCAGCTGGGGTGCCCGGCAGGGTGGACCCCGCCGTACAGAAATCTGTGAGAAGTTACTGGACTGGCAAGAGGGCTTCCCCCGAGCTTTGTCTTCTCTCTTAGACCCTGAGACTCTTGCGCTGCAGGAGGAAGGAGAATTCGGACGGTAGCCTTCCTGGGGGTCAGCGCACCACCCCAGCCACCCTCTCCTGCTCCACGGGCTGCAGGATCCATCTCGCCAGGCACGTGGACCTTGAGGTCTGTAATTGTTCATGAGCACGGTGCATCCCACGAGCCTGCCTGCTGGGGTCTGAGTCCCAGCTCTGTGTCCACAGGTGGGTGGCAGGATGCATTTCTTAACTTCCATCCACCTCTGTTTCCTTGTAAACAGGAATAATTGCAAGCCTCATCACGGGTCCTCACTGACTGCACAAATAACCCAGCAAAGCATCACAACAAACCCCTCCCCACAGCCTTCGACACTTGACCCGCCCTCCTCAGGCAGTCCCCAAAGCTGACCTCTTCTTACACCGCTGCTCCCCAGGGAAGGGCCGTAGCTGAGGACGCTGAGCCAGAGCCGCATGTAGCCACGCTCTAACAGCCGACCAGCAGCCTTGTCTCCCGGGGGCTGGGGGAAGCCGGCAGGTCGGGCTCCGTCCCGTGGTCCTCCCAGCTGACTGGGAGCTGTAATGGGAGCCCCTCTCGGTTTAGCAAATGTAAACAATTAGATCAGTCGAGTGTATGGATTTGAGGTTTAGCCGACTCCAGTCGCGACTTGCAATCGAAGCCCACTTGCTAGACTGAGCTCTGTGCCTGACAAGCGTCCGGTTCCTACACAAGCCCTACCCCGTGTCCACGTGCAGAAGAACAACACGCATAAGCACAATGCCAGCGAGGGTCACTCTCATGGGACCTGGCCGTGGGCTGGAGAGCGTCTGTGGATCAGCCAACCTAATCCTGTGCAAACCCGCCTGGTAGAGGCTCTCATCGAGACCTTTCCTGACGAGCCTCGAAGCAAGGCTGGGGACCACGTGGTGTGCTGACAGACAGGGCAGTCTCTGAAGCAGTCACAAACGTGAACACATACCTTCCTCGCTGACAGATTAGGTCCAGCGACAACTCATGTCCGTAGAAGGCTAGAGATCAATGGGTGTCCCAAAGGGTCGGTTGTATTTTCCTCCTACTTCCTCTGCCTGTTTGTTGTAGAAGCTGATACGTGTGATAAATGCTTAGTAAAATCTCTGACGTTGCACGTAATCATAAATTTACAGATAAAAGGTGGGCCACTCAGAGAGAAAGCGCGGGCATGAGTCCCCAGACAACTACCGCTTATTTCAGGTCTCGAAATACTCAAGGAAAAGCCTGCATTTGAAGCCACGTCTATAATGAGCACAGAACGTTACTTCCTAAAAGAAAAGTACAAGACCATCCTTTCCCGTTGTGTATTCTTGGGTCACGGATCGGATCCGTTGGCTACATATGTGTGAGCTATTTCTGGGCTCTCCGTGCTGTTCCCCTGGTCTTGTGTCTGTCTCCGTGCCAGGACCACACGGTCTTGGTCTCTTCAACAGATGGTCCTAGGAAAGCCGGACATCCACACGTGAAGCAATGAAATTGGGCCCTTACATCACATGGCACACAAACATCAACTCAAAGTGGATTAAAGGCAAATGTAAGACCTGGAACTGCGAGGCTTCAGGAAGAAATTACACAAGAAAAGCTTGTTGCCGTCGACCGCGGCGCTACCAGGACTTCCAGAGCACAGGCCACAAAAGCGAAAGAAACGGGAGGGACCACTTGGCACTAAGGAGTTTCTGACAACAAAGGGAAACATCATGGATGCAAAGGCAGCCTACGGGACAGGACAGAATAGTTCCGAGCCCAGTCACCATACAGGATTAATAGGCACATTATATAAAGAACTCTTGTTCTTATAAAGAATCCCCAAAGAATTACAGGAGGAATTACATAAAGTACTCTAAAAAGAAAAGAAAGAAAACGGGCCAAGGACACGAATAGAAATTTCTCCAAAGAAATACAAATGGTCAAAGGGTACGCAAGAAGAGACTTAACGTCCCTCGTCACTGGGGAAATGCAAACCACAGGGAGATGTCCCCTGACACCTGCTGGGCCGGCCAGTCTCCTAAAAAGAGCTAAGTAAGTGTTGGTGAAGATGCAAAGAAATTGGAGCCCTTGCACACTGGGCCTGGGCGTGTCAGGGGTCAGAATGGGGGAAAGTGTAATAGTCCCTCAGAAAATTAAAAATAGAATTAATTACTGCCAGATGCAGCAGGCCCACTTGTGGGTCTCCACCCCAGACGCCGCATGCCACGCTCACAGTTCTTCACGCCCTAAAGGGAACGCACAAGAGAGACTCTTGGAGCCGCATCGGGTGTGTGTATGAAAGTGCAGAGAACAATCTCAGACCCCGAGCCCTGGCCGCTGCACGTGCCCAGCAGAGTGCGTCTGGGCCCAGGCGGTGCCACCAGAGCTGTGCGTGGGGAGGTGTTCACTGGGAGGTGTCCACAGGGAGCTCGGTACAAGCCAAAATCAGACCCGGAGATTGGGAGGAGCAGCCAGCGAGGGCACTTGGAGAGAACGCCTCAACCATTTCAGGATCCCGGGGTTCTGGGGCTGGGAGGGGAAGGCAATGGCTGAGGGAGGGGTGGGGTGAGGCTGTCCACGGCAGCCAGGGCTCTGCACACACCTCCCCTGCCCCTTCCCGCGGCCGCCTGCCGCTCGGCCTCTGCTTCCCAGCACCCGCTGCACCTCACGCGTATCTTCCGCGACCTTCCCAAGGCTGGAGGCTTCCAGAAGGTCAGAACTCTGCCCGGAGGAGGTGAGGGAGCCACATCCCTGAGAAAAGCGGGAGGAGGGAGAATCCCATTTTGCTCGAAAACCAAACACGGGTTTTCCTGCAGTTGAAATTATTCTTCCTCCAGCACGAATTAGGACAAGATGTGTGTGTGCAGCTATAAACTTCCATGAAGAAAAATGCGATTTGCTCTAAACTGACTTTGGAAAAAAAATCATCCTAATAAATGCTAATAATTAACTAATCATATTGGTTTCTAAGAAGAGTTATTTAGAAATGAGAATGCATTTGGATTTCCCAGTTTGAACCCAAAAACAAATGTCATTGTTTGGTGGTCACGTCTCATCCCAACTCCTCCTCTATGATATTAACAAACATCACTTTTTGTTAATAACTATTAAAACTTGATTAATTTTCAGGAAGTTCTATATTTTGTCCAAAGTTCATAAATTGTGAATTTGGGGGGAAATGAGAAAAACAGATTTTTTTTTTAAATCCAAGTATAGTTAATTAAATTATTTATGTTTTCTCTACATATTATGGTTTGTTTCATTTTAAAAAGGACTAAAATAACCTTGAAGGAAGATGTTTATTTACTGAAACAACTTTACATTCCAACGTTATGGAGACTGTACTTAAATACACAATAGTCGTATCTTAGTTTGTCACCACTTAGTGAAATCCTAAGGTTGCCTGTGCTCTATTTTCTGAGGAAAGACCTACTCCACTGTTGATAGACCGGTGCATGACGGAAGAGCTGGGCTGGATTTAAAACTTGAAACACTCGTTGAGATCGGTGCCTGACGCGGAAGTCTAGACAACAACTACCTTCTGTGGTCACCACAAGGACCTCCATGAGATGGGACCCACCCAGCCGAAATTCAGCATAGCTGTACCTCTCAGACCAGCATTTCCCAGTTTTACCCCAGCAAACCACAGTGGGCATGGCTCCTCTGGTCCAGGTGACTTTTTAAAGATCTATTATGGAAAGGGAGGAGCAGGAGACCTCAATATCATCAGGTCCCAGGAGTTCAGCAAGACAGTTATCTAACCATCCTGAACACCCACAAACTCAACAGGAGATCAAAGAGAAGAGCAGCAATTCTAGGGACAGAAAATTGACCACTTTCTGGAAGGTGGGACGTGCAGAGAAGGGAGTCAGAGGTGATATATGGGAACATAGACAGTGGGGTGGTGGGGGTGTTCCAGGCAAGCAGCAGAGCAGCAGAGCACAAAGTTGGGACTTTTGGAAGCCAGTTCCCCTGAGGGACAGATGCTCCAGAGGCTAAACAGAGGGTGGAGCCCTCGCAGTGACAGTGTGGTCTCAGGTAGGTCCTGCAGGGTCACCGAAAGTCCAGGGGTGCCTGAGTGCAGCAGAGCTCTCATGTGTCAGAGTGGGGAGTTGACTACAGAGACAGAGCCGAGCAGTGGACTCTCAGCTTGGGATTATCTTAAACTGTGATCTGAGGCACAGTCAGCCCACTGCTCTTCAAGCAGGGATCCCACGAATGACAGATCAGGGGAGACTCACCTTCTCCTTTGGGAGGAGCAGCATGGGAGTGCAAGGGAGGAATCTGCTGGGTTCGAAGACTCCAAACAGGGCCATATGCCCAAGAGAGAAATGCTCGGTCACAGGCCAGGTGAGCTCAGAGTGCGGCCAGAGACCAGGGAGACAGGAGTGGTTGACTGCTTTTCTCTGAGGGCGCACTGAGGAGTGGGACCTGAACTCTTGGCTCCTCGCGGCAGGGGATTGGGAGCTGTGATATTCATTTCTGTCCTCCAGAGCTCTACAGATATATTCAGAGGACAAAAGCTCCCGAAAGTGAACCCAAGCAGATTACTTAGCCCGGCCCTGGTAAGGGTGGTGCAGTTCTGCCTCGGGCAAAGACATTTGAGCATCATGGCATCAGGCCCCTCCCCCAGAAGACCAGCAAGAACATCCAGCCAAGACCAAGTTCACCGATCAATGAGAACTGCACATCTCCAGAGCTAGGGGAAGCAGCACATAGAATTCATGGTTTTTTCCCCATGATTCTTTAGTCTTACAAAGTTAATTTTTTTTAATCCTATATTGTTCTTATTCTATTTTTTTAAATTTTCCTCTTTCTTATTTTAATGTTATTTAACTATTTTATCCTATCAATACCTTTTTAAAAATCTTTCCTAATTTTTATTCTTATAGTCATATTCTATTCCTTCACTGTATTTAACCTGATTTTTTGTATGCACATAGATTTTTCTTTCTTTAAATTTTTGGGATACAGTTTCTTCTAACAGATGAAAATATACCCTAAATCTAGTGCATGGCTTTGTTCTAGTCTCCAGCCTGATCACATTCTTTCCTCTTTCTTTTTTTTCTTTTTTTCAACAAGCTTCTTTTCTTATCAATTCTTTTTTAAAATCTTTTTAAATTTTCATCTTTACAGTCATATTCCATCTCTTCACTGTGTTTACCCTCATTTTTGGGCATATACAAGTTTTTCTTTCTTTAAAGTTTTGGGAGGCAGTTTCTTCTAACAGACCAAAACACACCCAAAATCAAGTATGTGGCTTTGTTCTATTCACCGGTCTAATTCACCAGTCCAATATATATATGTGTGTGTGTGTGTGTGTGTGTGTGTGTGTTTTCTCCTTTCTTCTCACCCTGGTTTCAGATGTCATCCAATTTGGTTAATGTATATTTTTCTGGAGTCATTGATAGGTACTAGCTGGGCTCAAAAAAAGCATGGAAGATACTAGAGAATCCCTTTCTGGAGAAATAAAAGAACTAAAATCTAACCAAGTTGAAATTTAAAAAAATCTATTAATGAGGTGCAATAAAAAATGGAAGCTCTTACTGCTAGGATAAATGAGGCAGAAGAGAATATTAGGGATATGGAAGACCAAATGATGGCAAATAAAGAATCTGAGAAAAAGAGGGATAAACAACTCCTGGACCACAAGGGGAGAATTTGAGAGATCTGTGATACCATAAGACAAAACAATATTAGAATAATTGGAATCCTAGAAGAAGAAGAGCAAGCGAGAGTGGCAGAAGATATATTGGAGTAAATTATAGCAGAGAATTTCTCTAATCTGAAGGGAACAAGCATCAAAATCCAGGAGACACAGGAGACACCCCCCCCAAAATCAATAAAAATAGGTCGACATAGAGACTTGACAGGCCAGAAAGGACTGGCATGATATATCCAGAGCACTAAATGAGAAAAATATGCAACCAAGAATACTATATCCAGCTAGGCTGTCACTGAAAATAGAAGGAGAGATAAAAAAAAACTTCCAGGACAAATGAAAACTAAAAGACTTTGCAAACACCAAACCAGCCCTATAAGAAATACTGAAAGTGGTCCTCTAAGCAAAGAGAGAGCCTAAAAGTAACATACTAGAAAGGAACAGCTACAATATACAGTAACAGTCATCTTACAGGCAATACAATGGCACTAAATTTGTTTATTTCAATAGTTACCCTGAATGTAAATGGGCTAAATGCCCCAATCAAAACACACAGCATATCAGAATGGAGAAAAAATAATAAAGCAAGACCCATTGAGATGCTTTTTCTACAAGAAACTCATTTTAGACCCAAAGACACCTCCAGATTTAGAGTGAGGGAGTGGGAAAAAAATTTACCATCAAAAGAAAGCTGGGGTGGCAATCCTTACAAGATCAATTAGATTTTAAGCCAAAGACTAAAATAAGAGATGAGGAAGGACACTATATCATACTTAAAGGGTCTGTCCAAAAAGAAGATCTAACAATTTTAAATATCTATGCCCCTAACATGGGAGCAGCCAACTATATAAACCGGAAATTTAAAAAGCAGGAAATTAAAGAAGAATTTTTTAAAATTTATGGAAACAAATAAAAATTAAAACTGTTTAAAATCTTTGGGACACAGCAAAAGCCATCCTGAGAGGAAAATATGTAGCAATACATGCCTTACTCAAGAAACAAGAAAGGTCTCAAGTATACAACCTAACCCTACACCTAAAGGAGCTGGAGGAAGAATAGCAAAAAAGCCTAAACCCAGCAGGAGAAGAGAAATCATAAAGATCAGAGTAGAAGTCAATGAAATAGAAACCAAAAGAAGAGTAGAACAGATCAGCGAGCTAGTTCTTTGAAATTCTTTGAAAGAATTAATAAGATTGATAAACCCCTGGCCAGACTTATCAAAAGGAAAAGAGAAAGGACCCAAATAAGTAAAATCATGAATGAAAGAGGAGAGATCACAACTAACACCAAAGAAATACAAACAATTATAAGAACACATTATGAGTTACTACATGCCAGCTAATTTGACAATCTGGAAGAAATTGATGCATTCCTTGAGACATATAAACTACAAAAACTGAGCCAGAAATAAATAGAAAACCTGAACAGACCAAACACCAGTAAGGAGATCGAAGCAGTCATCAAAATCCTCCCAACAAAGAAGAGACCAGGGCAAGACGGCTTCCCAGCGGAATTCTACCAAACATTTAAAGAAGAATTAATACCTATTCTCCTGAAACTGTTCCAAAAAATAGAAATAGAAGGAAAACTTCCAAACTCATTTTATGAAGCCAGCATTACCTTGACCCCAAAACCAGACAAAGAACCCATCAAAAAGGAGAATTACAGACCAATACCCTTGATGAATATGGTTGCAAAAATTCTCATCAAAATCCTAACCAATAGGATCCAATAGTACATTAAAAGGATTATTCACCACGACCAAGTGAAATTTATTCCTGAGCAGCAAGATTGGTTCAACATCCACAAATCAATCATACAATACATTAATAAAAGAAAGAACAAGAACCACATGATATTCTCAATAGATGTTGAAAAAGCAATTGTCAAAGTACAGCATCCTTTCTTAATCAAAACTCTTCAGAGTGTAGGGATAGAGGGTACATACCTCAATATCATAAAATCCATCTATGAAAAACCCACCATGAATATCATTCTCAATGGGGAAAAACTGAGAGCTTTCCCCCTAAGGTCAGGAACATGGCAATGCTGTCCACTATCACTACTGAGATTCAACATAGTACTAGAAGTCCTAGCCTCAGCAATCAGACAACAAAAAAGAAACAAAAGGCATCTGAATCAGCAAAGAAGAAGTCAAACTCTCACTCCACAGATGATATGATACTTTATGTGAAAAACCCAAAAGACTCCACTCCAAAACATGCTGGAACTCATACAGAAAATCAATAAAGTGTCAGGATATAAAATCATACATAGAAATCAGTTGCATTTCTGTACACAAACAGTAAGACAGAAGAAAGAGAAATTAAGGAGTCAATCCCATTTAAACTTGCAACCAAAACCATAAGATACCTAGGAATAAACCTAAGCAAAGAGGCAAAGAATCTTTACTCAGAAAACTATAGTGTACTCATGAAAGAAACTGAGGAAGACAAAAAGAAATGGAAAAGTGTTCCATGCTCATGGATTGGAGGAACAAATATTGTGCAAATGTCTACGCTACCTAAAGCAATCTACACACTTAAAATACCAGCAGTTTTTTTCAAAGAAATTGAATAAATAATCCTAAAATTTATATGGAACCAGAAAAGACCCTGAATAGCCAGAGGAACACTGAAAAAGAAAACCAAAGTTGGTGGCATCACAATCCCAGATTTCAAGCTCTATTACAAAGCTGTCATCATCAAGACAGCATGGTACTGACACAAAAACAGACACATAGATCAATGGGACAGAAGAGAGAGCCCAGCAATGGACCCTTAACTCTATGGTCAACTAATCTTCGACAAAGCAGGAAAGAAAGCCCAATAGAAAAAAGACAGTCCCAACAAATGGTGTTGGGAAAATTGGACAGCCACATGCAGCAGAATGAAACTAGACCATTTCCTTACACCACACATGAAAATAGACTCAAAATGGATGAAGGACCTCAATGTGAGAAAGGAATCCATCAAAATCCTTGAGGAGAACACAGACAGCAACCTCTTCGACCTCAGCCACAGCAACTTCTTCCTAGGAACATCACCAAAGGCAAGGGAAGCAAAGGCAAGAATGAGCTTTTGGGACTTCATCAAGTTCAAAAGCTTCTGCACACCAAAGGAAACAGTCAACCAACCCAAAAGACAACTGACAGAATGGGAGAAGATATTTGCAAATAGCAAATAGCAAAAATATTTGCACATAGCAGATAAATGGCTAGTATCCAAAATCTATAAAGAACTTATCAAACTCAACACCCAAAGAACAAATAATCCAATCAAGAAATGGGCAGAGGACATGAACAGACATTTGTGCAAAGAAGACATCCAGATGGCCAACAGACACATGAAAAAGTGCTCCACATCACTCGGCATCAGGGAAATACAAATCAAAACCACAATGAGATATCACCTCACACCAGTCAGAATGGCTAAAATTAACAAGTCAAGAAATGACAGATGCTGGCAAGGATGTGGAGAAAGGGGAACCCTCCTACACTGTTGGTGGGAATGTAAGCGGTGCAGCCATTCTGGAAAACAGTATGGAGGTTCCTCAAAAAGTTGAAAATAGAGCTACTCTATGACCCAGCAATCATGCTACTCTGCATTTACTCTAAAGATACAAATGTGGTGATCCGAAGGGGCATGTTTATATTTTTTTAGCAGCAATGTCCACAATAGCCAAACTATGCAAAGAACCTAGATGTCCATCAACAGATGAATGAATAAAGAAGATGTGGTACACATACACATGCACATGCACACACACGCATGCACACCCACTCACACACACACATACACACACACAATGGAATTCTACGTAGCCATCAAAAAATGGAATCTTGCCATTTGCAACGATGTGGCTGGAACTGGAGGGTATTATGCTGAGCAAAATAATCAGAGAAATTCTCAAATTTCTCAATCAGAGAAAGACAACTATCATATGATCTCTCAGATCTGAGGAATTTCAGAGGCAGGATGGGGAGTTCTGGGGGGTATGGAGGGAAAAAATGAAACAAGATGGAACTGGGGAGGGAGATAAACCATTAAAGACTCTGAATCTTGGGAAACAAACAGGGTTTCTGGGAGGTGGAGGGTAGGGATAAGGTAGTTGGGTTATGGCCGTTGGTGAGGGTATGTGCTATGGTGAGTGCTGTGAATTATGTAAGACTGATGATTCACAGACCTGTACCCCTGAAAAAAATAATACATCATATGTTAATAAAAAATAAAAATAAATAAAGATCTATTACAATCCTAGAAAAGTTTTAAATGGCATATTTTTTTAATACGCAAAAAAAAAGCCTTTTTCTTGTTTCTGGCAGCATGCTTGGATGGCGGCAAGTCAGGTGCATTTGTCAGTGATTCTGAGTATTTGATGAGACACAAACGTAAGGATAATGGAGCAATTTCTCGGTAGGCTATCCCCAGAAGGGCCAAGGGTTCACTTCGGGAGACAGTGATGGATGGGTCCCTGCAAAGTCACTCTTCACACCAGCCCCTGCTGCCTTTGTGATCTGTGGCAGCGTTTGCACATAATTTTTAAACAGGCTTCCACACACATCGCACTGTCTCTCCAGTGGGTGGATGCAGGGCTCGTGTGCCCAGAGCGAGTGATGATGGAAGACCCTGCCCCGCGAAGTCCTCGTGGCTCCTGGGATGTCCGATCCTCTGCATTAAAGCCATCAAATGTTGGCCTGCCTGGTAGGCTGACATCCCCCCTTCTACATACACCCCTGGGGGGTCCCTGCAGGTGCCACATGACCACCTCCACCAGTCACAAGGGCACCCATGTTCCCTTACCAGCTGTGTGCAGTCCCAAGGGAAGCAGGCACAGCTGCTCAGTTTCACACGCGCACCAAGAAGGTGTTCGCACAGTGGCTCTAATCAATAAATCACTTCACACCATTGATCTGTTCATATCATTTAAATATATAAGTCCTCAAATGCATAACAACAAAAAATATAAGTTTCAGTCACAAATAAATACACGTCAAGACAATGACACCCTGTCAGCTGCTCTGAACTTCCACAACCCAAATAAACTGCTTCCTGGGGCACACCAAAGACCTTTCTTTTCTTTCTTTTTTTTGTTTAAATTCAATTAGGCAACTTATAGTATGACATTGATATCCAATAGTGTTCAGTGATTCATTCGTTGTGTATAACACGCAGAGCTCATCACGTCACGTGCTCTCCTTAATGCCCACCACCCAGGTTCCCCCTCTGCCCAGCCACCTGCCTCCAGCCACCCCAGTCTGTGTCCTACGATTCAGAGTCTCCCATGGGGTTTTCTCCGTTTCGGGTGACTTCCCTTCAGTTTCCTATGAAGTGAAATAGCGTGAAGAGTGAGAGTGAAGCCATATGAGAATTGTCTTTCTCTGGTTAACTTATTTCGCTTACATAATCCCTTCCAGTTCCATCCGCATCAATGTAAATGGTAGATACTCATCCCCTCTGATGACCGAGTAATATTCCATTGTACATACGGACCACATCTTTATCCATTCATTTGTCAATGGGCCCCTTCCACAGTGTGGCTATTGTGGCCATTGCTACTATGAACATTGGGGTGCACGTGCCCCTTCTTTTCACTACATCTGTGTCTTTGGGGTAAATACCCAGTAGTGCAATTGCTGGGTCATAGGGAAGCTCTATTTTTAATGTCTTGAGGAACCCCCATACTGTTTTCCAGAATGGCTGCATCAGCTTGCATTCCCACCAACAGTGTAGGAGGGTTCCCCTTTCTCCACATCCTCGCCAACATCTGTCATTTCCTAACTTGTTAATTTTAGCCATTCTGACTGGTGTGAGGTGGAATCTCACTGTGGTTTTGATTTGTATTTCCCTGATGCCGAATGATGTGGAGCACTTTCTCATGTGTCTGTTGCACAGCAAAGACCTTTAAGTGTACAATCATTAAGAAAATGTTTTCTAATTCTGTGATTAGTTGTACATTTTACATTCATAAAATATGTATAAACAATACCTCCCTTTTCTTTTTTTCTCTGAAAATGCAAAACTACATAGGGACCTATGAACATCTAGATGTCTGTTTCCTACCTTATTAACCCCTTACTCAAGTTTGGAGTGAGAAACCAGACCCTCGCGCCTGCCACCGCTTGTTTTTCCACATGGTTAACTGATCCAGAGGCCCAAAATCATATTCAGAAAACAGGCATTTTAAGAGCAAACACATAAAGATAATCACAAATGTTTACAGCATCCCATTAAAGTGGTGTTTGGAAAATTTGGGAACAAAACCTATTAGGTAGTTATATCTTATTTCTAAATTAAATTGTATATTTTAATGTACAAATTACATTCAATTTGTGAGGGCTTTTTTTTTTCATTTGTTTATTTTAATCTGGGGTTTCTGGGGTGACATAAGTCATCTTCATTGAGAAAAACTTCACTCTTGAGGACTTTCCCTCGACACCCATTTTGATTCTAGGTCAGTACCATGAAGGCTCTAAAACGTGCAACCCCCTCACATAAAACAGTTTGAGAATCACAGGCAGGGACATAACCTTAATGTTTTTCACTAACAAGTAATAAAGATTTTAAATAAGAACAAATAAAAATCATACTTTTCCATGGAGCGAACAAGCAGAAGCAGATGAGCTGAATTTCTGAGATTTCAGAGCTTCCTGGAGAAGGAAAGTGTGGCAGCTTCCATGCCTGTGGAAGGTGCCCGGGTGCAGGTGGCAGAGATGAGGGAATACCATGGGGCTTGACGGGGCTTGAGGGAGTACCACGGGGCTTGACGGGTCTCAGGGGCTGGCAGTGAACTGAAGCCTATAAGAACTCCAAAGGTAAGGACAGGCTGTAGGCCCCAGGGACCCCCAAGTCTATGAGAAGCGTTCCCAGCAGCCAAAGCTGGAACAACTTGAGTAACACCATGAATAAAACAATGCTGGTTTAGAACTAAAAGTGTATGGAAAGAAACACACGAGTCCACACACGTATAATGACTGAGAAAACAGGTGTCCCAAGTAGAAGGCTCTAAATGATTCCTGTCTGACCCACCCTCCCAGAGATGGGGCTCCTTGGGGTGGCCCCACACTTTCCCCCAAAAAGCCCAGTTTGGGAAGATGAGCCACCGAGGAGCCTGACAGGTACGGCTTGAGCCAAATGATCAAAGTTAACGTGAGCCACAAGAAATCGTGTTGGTGGAAGGGACCCATGGGGTCATGTGACAAGAAGGACACTTGACCCCAGTATCTTTCCTCCCAAAGGCACGTCAGCCCAAGATAATCATGAGAAAATCGTTTGTCTGTGGACAGAATTCTGCAAAATACCTCAAAACTATCCTGGTCATGAACAACAAGGGGAGTCTGAGAAATGGCCGCAGCCACGCAGAGCCTCGGGCGACAGGAGACCAAGGGTCACACGGTGTCCTGGGTGGATCCTGGGGCAGAAAAAGGACACATGGGAAATACTCGGGAAATACAACTAAATTACAGACTTTAGTTCATGATATTTGCTCGTGAGCTTTGTCAGATGTGCCAAACCGTTGACGATGACAGAAGACGTTGAGCGTCTGCGACCCCCAGCACACATCACGCATACCTGAAACTGTTTGGAATTAAAAGTTAATTTCTTTAAAGAAACACAAACATTCCTACGAGAAAATGAACATAGAACAAGCAGCATGAGGGGAGCACCAAGCAGCGTCTACTCTGCATCATTAAGCTTCCAGAAGAAGAAAAGAGGGAGAGGGGACACGGAGAAAAAAGGTTGAAAATATACTAATATGGGAAATGGAAGAGCTGGAAATTTCCCAAATTCATGAGAAAAGAAAAAAGGGCAATCCACAAATTCAGGAGGTGTAATAATGCCGCATGTGAGAAATTCAAAGAAAACTACAACTAGATATATCATGGTCCAACTGATGAAGATAAAGGAAAAAACATAAAAGCAAGTGGAAAATACCTGTTGTAAGCAGGAGAATGACCGCAAGAGGACTGCTAAGCTCTCATTCGATACAGAGCACGACAGGGAGACGATCGACGGGAGGAACTGAAAATAGGTCTGCCCATGTAGGATCCTATACTCAGCACAAAAAAGGGGGGGATCAAGACATTCTCCAGTAAATAATGGCGGAGAATCAGCAGCCCGTAGGCTCGTAGGACGAGAGACCCAGGAGGATGCCTGGGGCCTGAAGAGGAGATGACAGCGGACGGAGCGGGCCGGCGGGCAGGACGGGGCAGCGGATGGTCACGGGCCGGCGGGCAGGACGGGGCAGCGGATGGTCACGGGCCGGCGGGCAGGACGGGGCAGCGGATGGTCACGGGCCGGCGGGCAGGACGGGGGGCACTGACGTACAAACAAGCGGTGAGAACGGTTTTCTCTTTTCTTACTTCGAAGACAACAACTGTCTGCACATTGCCAGCAACGAACGGCGGGTTTACGATTTGTTGAAATGGAACGCGTGACGGCAGTCACAAAGTGTGTGCGTGTAGCACTCAGGCTCCATGTGAAGCGGGTGATACCATCTCCTCGTAGAGCGCGGTACGTCGTGGTGGGTATTGTACTTCTCAGATCGGTGATTAAAACAAAAAATATTATAAAATCAAGAAGATATAAAATGGAATATTCCAAAAATCACTAAATCATCCAAAGGAAGATAGAAGGAACAAAAAGCGAGTAGGATAAGTGAGAGAAACCGGCAGGATAGCAGACTTAATACCAACCATGCCCATAATCACATTAAAAGCAAATGGCTTAGGGGCGCCTGGGTGCCTCCGTCAGCTAAGCGTCTACTTTCAGCTCAAGTCATGATCCCAGGGTCCTGGGATCGAGCCCCGTGTCAGGCTACCGGCTCAGTAGGAGCCTGCTTCTCCCTCTCCCTCTGCCTGCCTCTCTGCCTACCAGTGGACTCACTTGAGCTCTCTCTCAAAATCTTAAGCAACAATCTTGTTGAATAAACAGGCAGAGCAGATACAGACAGGGATGAAGGAGACTGGAGCGTGCCGCGTACCAGCATCTGCAGGGACATTAGCAAGACAGCTGGCTTCCAGCGAGACGTGGGCCCAGAGGCACAGAAAGCCCTCCCTAAACACAGGAAGGGTTAATTCGTCGGGAAGAAACAGTCACCCTAAAGCATATATTCCTAATAACTGAGTCCCAAAATACAAAAAGCAAAAATAGGCAAAGTCTTAGGGAAAAATCGAGGAAGCCACGAATGACGGACAAATTAAAGTCCGTCCGCCTTATATAAGACAAACTAAAGATACTGCAGATTTGACCCCACTGTTAACACTGTAACCTCACCGACATTGGTTCAGCGACATGTGCAACATTCAAACCGACATCGTGTACCACAATAGTTCTACGTGTATGAAATTTAAAACCAGAACAAACGGATTTATCGCAATGAAAGTCCAAATAGAAATCGCCTGCAAGCGCGGGTGGTGGGAGTGACAGGGAAGCAGCAGAGAAAGGAGCAGAAAGAACAACCGTTTCAAGGCGAAAAAATATTCTATATTGTGATGGGGTCATGGGTGACACGGGTAATATTTATCAAAGCTCATTAAATGAGCTTAAATCTATGCATTAAGTGTACGTGGATTATAACAGAGATTATATAGTTGAATGTGAGATTCAACGACCACACCATACACAACTGGATAAGACTTTTTAAAGCTTCACATTCAGGGTCTGAGGCTGCTGGATCTCTCGATCTGAGCCTCCGTGTCCACGGTTTCCAGACGCTATCCCTTCCGCGACACCGGAGCCCGGGCCTGGGTGGGGAATGGTACTTCCTCGTCCCGCTCCCCGCCACCGTCCCATCGCCAGGACTGAAAAGATGCTCGTTGCTTCTCACTTTCAAATAAGTTCTAAAAGTAGAGGGGGAAAGTCTCAGAATCAGTGAGATATAGGATTTTTTTAAGATCAAAATGCCTTTATTTATTTATTTCCAGATTTTATGTATTTATTTGTCAGAGAGCAAGCACAGCAGGCAGAGCGGCAGCAGAGGGAGAAGCAGGCTCCCCGCGGAGCAAGGACACTGATGGGCACTGGACCCCAGGACGCTGGGATCAGGACCTGAGCCGAAGGCAGACACCTCACTGACTCAACCACCCACGTGCCCCAAATCAAAATGCCTTTACTAATAATCAAATAGATGGCTGACTCCCAGAGCCTGGGCACAGGGGAGATGCAGGAAGGGTGAGGGCACAGCCAGCGAAGCTCTCCTTCCTCAAGAAGAAGGGAAGCCCTCGTGTCCCGAGGGTCCCCCAGACCTGGGAAACCTGTCACCCCAGGGGCGCATGAGGCTGGGAGAAAGCAAAGATCTCTCCTGGGACCTACGAGTGCCCAGAAATAGAATGAGAAGTTGGGTAATGACAAGAGGAGGAACTGGTCGCTGACGGGCAGCTCACAGCTCCGGGGCCCAGGCCTGATGTCCCCGGGAGCAGGGTCTTTACCTCTGCAGTAAGATGACCCTTACACTTGGCCAGACTTTCTCCAGGAGAAGGGTCCTGGGCCCAAGCCATAGAGACCGGCAGAGTCCCAGAGCAGGAGCTGGGGTCCTGGAGGGGCCGCTGCAGGGTACCGTGGGGCGGTGACATCAGAGCTGGAGTGGGAGACGCAGACCGGGACCCCTATGCCCACCAAATGGCCCCCAGATCTCCAGGAGGATGTTTGCTGAGGGGGTGCCCCAGGGCTGCTGGCCGGCACTTGGTGGGAAGACGGTGGGTTGAGAGCGCGTCTCCGAGGCTCAACATGTCTATTAACCAACAGTCGGCAGGACAGCAGGTCGGTGACTGACGGGTCCTGCTGTCGAGCCAATGACAGGACCCAGAGGACCGTTTCAGAGTGACAGGGCAAACTGGGCTCACTGAAGACAGGGCCACCGTATCCTCACACAAGGAGCAGGGAATGGCCGGCTTCCAAGACAAGTGAGAAAACGCTGTGGGGCATCTTCTGCGAAACAGGAAAGTGCCGGGGACTCCGCAAATCCCCGGGCTCCGGCAGACGTGCAGGCCTCTGTGTACCTGCAGCACCAGAGCTCGAGCCGTGGGGGGGGGGGGGGCGCGAGGGGCAGCCCCACACAATGTCCTCTACCAAGTGCCCCCCAGGGCGTGTGTGGGACCGGGTGTCCCTGGCAAGGGGACTCACTCCGAATGACGCTGCGCAAGGGACTCGGGAGGGGACTCCGCTGCCCTGCCCTCCCGGCACAAAGACCCGTCCGAGCCCGTGTTTCTTTAAAGAGTGGACTTTTCCTCCCGGTGCGGGGGGCCCCTGCGGAGCACTGTCCCCACCCCGTGTCTGTGGGAAGGACTACACCCCCGGCCCTTCTCTTCGGCCACAGCCCCTCCCGTGACCCTCATCCGGGCCCATCCTGCGGGTCCCTGCCCCTCGCAGCCTGGGCAGCCCCCCTCCGGCACGTCCCCTGCCCCCTCCTTACTGCGACCTCCGCCCCCACCCCTGCGTCCTGGCCGGTGGTCTCTGCTCCAGCCTCCTCCCCACACCAGGAGCGGGGTCCCTCCAGACGGGGTGGCCCACGAGCTCTCCTGTCCGAGAGCTACTCGCCACGCACATTCAGGGTGCCTGACACACACCCGTGCGCTGGCCCTAAGCTGCTCGTCGAGGGCCCCGAACCTACGTCCGAGTTCTGACGTCCAGTACCAGCGAATGTGAGCTTAATTGGGAATAGGTGTTCACAGA
Organism: Mustela nivalis; assembly: GCF_964662115.1. Taxonomy (NCBI): domain Eukaryota; kingdom Metazoa; phylum Chordata; class Mammalia; order Carnivora; family Mustelidae; genus Mustela; species Mustela nivalis. The sequence goes on from NC_139021.1 coordinate 185,696,241, forward strand.
TTTGATTAGACGAAGGATCTCGACATGAGTCATCCTGGACCATCTGTGTGGGTCCCAATTCCGATGACAAGCGTCGTTATTAGAGGCAGAAGAGGAGACGCAGACACGGAAGCCTCATGAAGACAGAGGCAGGACCGGGGGAGGGGGGACGCAGCCACCAGCCCAGGTACTCCTGGGGCCACAGCAGCTGGAAGTGGCAGCAAGGACCCTCCCCAGAGGCTCTGGAGGCAGCTGTTTCTACTGACGCCTGGATCTCAGACATTCCGCTTCCAGAACAGGAAAGAGTCCATTCCTGTTGTGTGAAGCCCCCCGAGCTGTGAGCCCCAGGACACTCACCTCCGGCTCCCCGGGGCCAGCGGGCCCACAGACTCACTGACCATGCATTCACACTCAGGTGTGTCCTCCCCGACCCCCGTGTGTCCCCGTGTCCCCACAGTGAAGCCCTGATCTGCCCCCTCCCTCTGAGAAGTCCTTGGTTTGCGTCTGTTTCCCTCTAAACTGGGAGCAACTGAGGGTGCGGAGCCCCACCGGCCGGCCGAGCGGCTGCAGCTGGGCCTGACGGGGGCTCCCAGCCTGAAGGGTCCCAGGTGCCCACTCCCCACCGGAGGACCCAGCGATGGCGGCATCCTGCAGGCACGTGCACCACGGGGACTGGAGAGGCAGGAGCTGTCATGGCGTCGCGGCCCGTTGGGGAGAATTGAGTGGACAGTCCCGTCCCTCGAACCCATAAAGGAAGTACCCTCCCCCTCCGAGCCTGTTCCCTCAGCAAAGGGGGGGCTGGTGGGTCCGGATTGCATTTCCATACAATGACTACGTTGTTCCATTATTGCGACAATTCAGAAATGTTCCAAAAAATTCATTTTCAGAGAATAATACCAGTAAAATCTCTCCAAATAGAGCCTCTGCGGTTCTTCACGCTGACGATAAATTTCCTCTTGCAGCCTTCTAACACAATTTATTAGTAATCTCGGGCACTTTGAGCGTGCGCGTTTGAGGCTGGCCAGTGAGTCAACGTAATGATCATTTTATCCGCCTCCTATCTGGAATTTATTGAGACAATCAGGACAGCAATTGTCTTTTCATAATCTGATCAATGAAAGCCCCCTGGGTGAGAGACAGTGTTTTAAAAAGTAATTGTTTAAATGAACTTGATATTTTTATTGCAAAAATACATCACAACATGCTTTGAGGTTGGATTCTAGCTCAGTAACTACAAACATTATTCAAATGATTCATGGAGAAGTTAATGACAAACACTGTTGTCATTTACATAATCTAATAAAAAGCTTATTAATGTGAGGGAGATACTGGGTGGGCATCCACACACCAAGGAATGTGCTCGTTTACTGTAATGAAATAAGTTGAATTCTGTCAAACTTTGTTCTTCTCTAAACCTGACGCCCGGGGCATTTTCCGCCTCGGCTCCTAGCACTGCCCCCCACCCCGCCTTCTTTTGCAGGCTGTAACCGGCCCAGGCACGCACTCTACAGCATAGACTCGGGCCTTGCGTCTGGGGAGCGGCTCCCAGTCCCTGGCCTCACCTGCTCAGGTAGGCAGCCCTCTGGTTTCTTGCCTTTAGAGCCGGCATCGCTGCCCGGGAGACTCCGCGCGAGCCCTGGCATTCGTTCAGCAGGAAGTCCCACGGCCAGAGTCGGGGAGTGCAGGGTGCAGAGGCGCTCAGGACCCCCCTTTCGCTCTGCATCCCCCCTGGGGGCACGACGTTGGGAGAGATGGGGGCTTGGCTCTGCTGCTCAGCAGTGCTGCCTCTCAGATACGGGGTTGGGGCCAGTTCTCTCCTCTAAATGTGGAACTTGGAGCCCCTCACCGGCCTGCCACCACGTTACTAGGAACCAGACCCACGAAACAAGGTGGTCCCTGAGGACCCCCAGGAGCCCGGGGCAGGTGCCCTCTGCTCTTCTCTGGGTGCCCCTGCCAGGGGCCACCCCCACTGGCCCTTAACTCTGTTTGCAACCCTCTGACCATCCTTGGCACAGACCAAGCCCAGTGACTATTTGGCAAGGATAACGCGGTGCGACTTCGGGCAGCTGCCAGTCAAAGGGGTCCAGGCAGTGTCGGCTGCGCAGAGCCTGGCTCCCGCTGAGGACAGTGTCCACGCAGGGACCGTGGGCAGGTCCCAGGCCTCTTCACAGCACCCCTTCTCCAGTGAAAAGTGGAGGCCGGAGGGCTGTACCCCCAGGTCCCTTGCGGATACCCTGGCAGTGTGCCTTCCTGAGGGCACAGGGTTGAAGAGCGAAGGAGAGCAGGGGGCAGGCCTCCTGGGCCCAATTCTGGCTCTGTCCTCACTGTCTGACCCTCCGCCGGACACGTCGCCGCTCTGTGCCTCGGTTTCCCCTTTTGACAATGAGAGTGATGATAATGCCACCTGCTGCACAGGGCTGTTCGTAGAACAAGCGAGTCGATGCACATAACACATTTAGGGAGATTCTGGCCCACACCGAGTGCTAACGAATGTCAGGCATCAGATTTCCTAAATGATCCCTTCTGCCCGGCCTCACGGCCAGCCTCACCCCCACCTGCCCCTCCTCTGCCCCACCAAATGCACACCCACATCCGGGGCTTTGCACATGGTCTTCTTCCACCGGGAGCCCCTTCCCCAGGTATTGGCACGGCCACTCCCCCAGCGCATTCAAGTCTCTGCTAAAATCTCCCTTAGTCAGTCTTAAAATCCCCCTAAACAGTCTGTGAGAACCGCCCTGCCCCTACCTCAGCTCCCATTCCAAGACCTTGACTTCTGGCTAGTCACGCATTTTACACGGCACACGTCACTGTCTGACACAGTAACCATCTCCTGTGTAAAAAAACTTCTTCTAAAAATATGCTTCTTTTTTTCCTTATTTAAACTTTATTTTACTTTCTCAGTGTTCCAAGATTCATAGTAAAAACATGTTTCTTCCACCAAAGAAGTAAATATCTGAATCTGAATTACTGAAAAAGAGAGAGAAATGAAAAGAAATACAAACACATGTCAAAACTCACAGGGTTTGGGGGCACCTGGGTGGCTCCGTGGGGTGAGCCTCTGCCTTCGGCTCAGGTCATGATCTCAGGGTCCTGGGATCGAGCCCCGCGTCGGGCTCTCTGCTCCGCGGGGAGCCTGCCTCCCCCCCTTCTTCTCACTCTCTGCCTACGTGTGATCTCTGTCTGTCAAATAAATAAATACAATCTTTTTTAAAAACCACAGGATTTCATTGACATGGAACTCAAACACAGCTTTTAACACTTCTCTTACTTAAAAATAAGAGTAAAAGAAAGTAACTATTTAGCTTAAAACCTAGAAAAATTTAAAAATCCAAATAAAGTTACATAAAGGATTAAGTTAAAGACACAGAAAAGAATAAGACTAAGAACTAATTTCCATTTTAAAAATACCTGTCCAAATATTGTTCATTAGAAGGGAGAGAAACACAGCTGCAAAAGGACACGAGACACTGGTGTGACCCTGACTGCAGATAAGAAGCTGAGCGTGATGGTAAGTTTAAAGTCTCAGTGAAAAGCTCTGCCCTCCGGGAGAACCGGAATCACCACAGGAATTCCTGGAAATGTGCTGACCTTGTGGGTTAGAAGGAAGCAGCAGGTTTGTCAGACAAGCAAGCAGGCAGCTTGCCGTGAGGCTGGACGGCGCGGTCTCTCTCCGAAGTGAGCAGCACCGCCACAGGGGACAATCACGCCCCTGCCTCTTCGGTGGCTCTGGGGCAACGCAGTGGAGGGAAAACATCCCGACCTACGTTATGAAGCCGACGTCGAACTAGTTACAGAACCTGACAATGCACACGAGGACACTGGCCCGATCGTTGCGTCAGATCCAAAATCCTAAAGAGTGTGTGCATGTGCCTGTACAAGCACATGTGTGTGCTACATGCGCACACGTGTACACACATGCAAGTGTGTGCCGGCACAGACACGTGTGCATGCACATGTACATGTGCATGGAGACACACACACGCATGCATGAGCACAGACATGTGCACTGCATGTGCACATGCACACAAAGGCACGGGTGCACACGAGTGTGCATGCATGTATGTGTGCACAGCCATGTGTGTACATGCATGTGAGTGCAAACACGCACACACACAATGCACACATGCTCACAAGCATGCAAAGATACACATGTGTGCGCTGCTGCACACGCATGTGCCCACAGACCATGCAGTGCACACATGCATGTGTGGGCACACACGTGCACGTACGCACATACATGTGCAAATACACACAGGCGTCATGGGTCCGTGAGATTCATTGCAGGGCTGCAAGAATGTGCCATCCGGAGAGATACGGAAACACAATTCATCGTCTCAGCAAGTGAAAAGTTCTCTAAAAAGTTCTCTCCAATTTCTAAAACAGCATTTGATGAATTTTAATACATGTGTTTCAAGGTCAGGGTGAACTAAACATAGACACACGTTTTCTTACCACAACGTGTATCTATCTCAAATGAAATGCCGGTGTCACACCAGATTCTGGAGCTTAGGAGCAGTTAGGGTCTGGAGCAGGGCAACTTGCCTGTTACCCCGACCCCTTACCCATCATCCCACAGACGCCTCCCAGGGCGACCTGGGGACCCACCCCATGCGGGGCACCCGTGGGGGCGTAGAGGCGAGTCTGGTTATTTAGGGAACGCATGCTTGTCTACTTGTAAGTTCCACAAAAACATACTGAAAATCTACAAAAAGGATGCGTTCCCACACACACAGCCAACAAAGCATAGCATTACAACAGGTATTACCTGCAGCATGATGTGAATCAGATGCCTGTATATTCATGTATGTTGTCTTAACTGCGGAAAAACTGGATTTTCTAAATGCCAAATATGGATGATTTATTAAGTACATTTTGTGGCGTTAGTCTACTGTCAACTGAAAATGAGTGTATGTTGACAAGAGAAAGGCGTGGGTGCCACGTTAAATGGACCAGGGGTGCGTGGATCTGTGTAATAGGCTCTCTACTCTCGTCCTCCCTTTAGTGGTGCTTGGAAGGATAGAAACCACCTATGAGCTGTGACAATGAGGGAAAATCCCTTATTCTCTGTGCATCCCTATCAATGTTCAACATTACACATGTATCATTTTTGTAATTAAAAATTATTTTAGATGAACAAGCAAACACTAATGTAGAAGAAATTATGTGATGTTGTACCTAAAATTTTATCTTTTATTGTAGAGAGAGAGAGAATAGAGCGTGGTGTGGGGAGCAGAGGGAGAGGTCTTCTGAGGCAGGTTCCACGCCCAGCCCCGACCTGACTCAAGGCTCGACCTCACAACCCTGACGTCACCGCCTGAGCCGAAACCAAGAGGAAGATACTTAACGGACTGTGACACCAGGGACCCTGTAAAGACAAAAATGACTCTCTGTTCCCTCTTATTAGCTATTAGGGTAGTTCCCCAAGGACTTACTTGCCCCGTCCCCTGAGGGGACATTTATAAACTTACGTTTAATGTCTTGGTGGGGTTTCGACTGAGGACAGGCACCTGTTCCTGGGGAGGAGGTGGTCTGGCTGGAGACAGGCGCCTGTTCCCTGTGGGGCATGGAGTGGACCTGGCTGAGGACAGGCACCGTCCCTGGGGTTGGGGGGGGGGTGGCAGAGGCCGGCACCATCCCTGGTTCTCTAAGTCTCTCATCATTCATGCGGAAGCCACTGTCCAGCAAACCAGAAACACACATGCCGTGTCCAAGAACGGGAATGAGAACATTACTACGGAATACGGCACATTATAAAGTCAGGCTGTATATTCTGGTGATATTTATTTTCATTTAGACCATTCTCCCCTAGAGACTGCAAAGGGACTTGCAAAAGGTAGAAAGCCCAGCAGACCTCGAAAGCTATGGGGTCACCCAGCACACCACACGGTTGTGGCAGAACCAGGGGCCGTAGGATTAGTTATTCCACTGACCTCTCCAGGGAGGAACGTGTATTTCCGACCTGGGCACTGGAAAACTTTGCAAAATGCAGAAATTCAGATAGGAAAATCAAATTCTATTTTAATTTGCTTAGAGCAAAATAATGCTTCCTACGTGTGCCCAGAGCAGAGTAATGCTCCCTACGTGTGCCCAGAGCAGAGTAATGCTCCCTACGCGTGCCCAGAGCAGAGTAATGCTCCCTACGCGTGCCCAGAGCAGAGTAATGCTCCCTACGCGTGCCCAGAGCAGAGTAATGCTCCCTACATGTGCCAGGGTCCCAGATGGGCCTTTCCGCCTCCCACCTTGCTCACACCCCTCCTCGGAGTCCCAACGCCGTCCCCGCCCACCGTGGCGGCCACGCCCTTCAGACTGCCCCAGGGAGCTTCTGTCCGCCCCTGGGAGGACTGTCCACGCACCCAGCATTTGCTTTCCGGTCTCCCTTCTCACAAAGGAAAGTTCTAATTACGCATCAACACGGATGGAGCTCCAGCCACGTACTGGCACAGGGCAGCCCATGGGGATGAGAGACGGGCATGTGCAGAAAAGCATGGAGTCGGGGAGCTGGGGGGCCCCTCCCTGCTGGCGGGGGCCGGTCTGCTACCTGCCCAGGACCCAAGGAGACACGGAGGCCAGGGGCACGCGGCGGGCACTCAGAAGGCCTATGTTTAAAGGCGGGCGCCGGTCTCTGCACGGGATGGATAGGAGTGTCGGCCTGGAGCGGGGGAGGGTTCCAGCTTAATGAGAAGCTCTTCCAGGACTTGAGGAAGCTGTAAAATGTGGGTTATAAACAAACAGCCCTCGCTGGGGGTGAAAGGAAGTGGAGGTACCGTCCTTAGCCCGAAAGGCACGGCACCAGCTACGTCTATCACGGCCAGGGTCGTTGCTGGGATCTCCACAGGGGACGCTCGTCCACGTGTTTGCGGGTCCAACCCTGGGGCCTGCACAGCGGGGCCTCGACACCTGCTGGACTGATGAACCGGGAAGGGCCGAAGGGCCGACTGGTGAATTCGAGCTCTGAAGCCCGGGACGTCGTCCTGCAAACCTGGGCCCCACCCCGGGCCCTGCCGTGCGAACGGACGCTTTGTGGGAACAGGAAGGGTGCCCGAGTCAAATGCACGTCACAAAACCCGCAGCCACGCGCACCCGGTGGGGAGGGCCCGGCACGGCGGCCTCCAAGACCAGAGCCCGCCTCACGGAACTTCTCTTTCGGCGACAGGCGCAACGAACAGGGGAACACATCGTTCAGGGGGTCACAGCGTCGTGAGAAAGGCCGTCCCCGGAGGGGAGGTGTGAGGGCGGGCAGGTGGGGCTCCTGTGCAGAGGGTCCCTAGAGGAGGCCTGAGGAGCGGGAAGGGACCAGACCCTCAGGGACGCCGCGTCGGACCCTCCTGGCAGCGCCTCCAGCCCGGCCCTGGAGTGGACGGTGCGGCTTGTCCCCGGCGCAGAGGGAGGCCGATGTGTCCCGGTCTTACGAGGTTGACCGGGTGCCAGAGAGCAGATCCCGCAGAAGCTGACTGCAGGGAGAGGGGGCACCTCCTGCGGAGGCCGGGGGCTCGGGGGGAGACGGCCCGGGGCAGCTGGACCAGGAGGCACGCCGAGTGTTCCGGGACGTCTTCGTCAGCAAACAACGCGAGCGCAACATCGCAGGGGAGAAACCCCGGCGCATCCGCAGGGCGCTCGGCGGTGAACTTCGTGTTACCCTGTTCAGTGAGTTCTTCCTGGCATCGGTCGCGGCCTTCCTGCCGGACACCAGCACCGCCCCGTGTTCCCACGGCACCGTGAGCTTATCTCAGCGCTCCCACGGCGCCCGGGTTTGCACAGCACAGGAACCGGAGGGGAGGGGAAGGCCGCTCCGCGACGGGGCACCTGTCGGTGTGCTGTGCCGTGCCGTGCCGTGGTGCACCTGGCCCGGACCGCACGGAGGCGGAGCACGACTCAGCGGGCCTGGGGAAGCTGCAGCCGCCTCGCGTCGGCCGGGACGGGGGTCTGGGCGCCGGGACGGGGACAACGGTCAGGTCTGTGCCCGACGGGAGCCAGGAGGATCGTGTTTTCGCCTTGACCCTCGCGGCCACGGCAGGTGCCGGGTGAAACGCCAGGGCCCCGCGGTGCGTGAGAGGCTCCTTGTTCTCAGACCCTCACCCCTCCCAAATGCAGAGAACCGAAATCCGTGTCTCGAGTGCAGCCTCAGTCCACGCTCGCATGACGGATCAGAACGAATGTTTTGCCTTAATTACTTCCGAGCGCACAGTATTTTACTACAAAAACGCCGTTTGTCTGCCAAAGGAATGCGTTTATTTGCTTTGCTGTGTCTTCAGAGATCACTGAGTGTTTATAATTAGCTTGTGAAAACCGGCAACCCTTCAGCTGGTGTTTGCTGCTTTAAAAACAGACTCTTTGTGCATTTTGAAGTAAGAAACATTACAGTGTACATGGTAACGCTCAGGAAATCTGGACTGTGCGACGGGCGGGACAGAGACTTCATTTTAAGAAAGCGTCGTCTTATTCTAAACAGCTGAGGTGCACGTGGCGTGACTCTATGATTCGGTAAAAAGAGCCTCGTTTAAATTGCAGATGGTTGTAAAGCCGAGACCCTCCAGATCACTGTGCTCTGCAAATGTACAGAATAAATGATCTCTTAATGTAATAAAGCCGCTTGTCTTCTTGGTCTGCGGTTTGTATTAAAACTTCACTTGAGATGTGGTTTCCAGGCAGGTCTCCGGAAACGTTCCCTCGGGACAGTGAAATCCAACGATACTGGATCGTCTACAGGAAATAGCAGAGAGGCGGCACGTCACATGTCACCAGGAAAGTCCCGAAATTCTGAATTCAAGAATGAATTATTCATTAAAAGTTTTTTTTAAAAAGTCATGGTGTTGCAAAACCAAGTTTCTGAAAACTGGAAGGAGTTGTAGTTTTCGACACTAAAGTGCATCTCTTCTTAGAACAGATGGTGGCAGTTCTGCGCCACGGCCGGGGTAACGGGAGTGAACCCCATGGGACAGTTGGCCCCTGCCCCTCTCCTGAGAAGAGAGCCTCCCTTGCCTCGGGGCTCTGGAGGCAGGAAAGGCTCTTCCTGGGACCCAGACCTGCAGAGACACTGTGTGTCCCACCAGTCCAGACGTCCAAGGAGCGTCTACGCAGAGCACCTGGCCATCCTCACGAGACACTCGTCCTCCCGGAGCTCGGCCTTAGGCAGCAGTCTCACTGTCCCTCCCCTTCAGAGCTCACCCCCGCAACCCCACATCTCACACCAGTGACAAACAACACGGGTGTGAGCGGCACGGGTCCACTTGTACGCAGGGTTTCTCTGATAAATACAACGCAGTACTACAAATGCATTTTCCCTGCCTTTCAAAATTTCTCAATAACATTTTCTTTGGCTTCCTTTATTGTAAGAATACGGCGTATAATACATGAAACACAAAGAGATACATGCGAATCACCCACTTGGGTTATCGGAAGGTTTCTGGTCAACGGTGAGCCATCAGGAGGAAGTTCCGGAGAGTCGAGACTTATACCCCGGTTTTCAGCTGGGGGGGGGCGTTCTAGGCCCGCTGCGTGTCCCACCGTGCGTCCCGCCGCGTGTCCCACCGTGCGGCCCGCTGGTGGCTGGTTACGTATTCACAGCCCAAGGAATCCGGTGATACTGTCAAAAAAAAAAAGGTCAGAAAGTCCACCAATAAAATAAATGACCCACAACCCCCCCATCCGGAGAAGAGCGGGCCGTGGCCGGTGTGGACCTCTCCGAGCGTCGGCCTCCCACGCTGACACCAGACGTGTCCCCCACCGCCACCACTGAGGCTTTTCCATCAGCTTTCTTGCAGCCCCTACATCCTTTTCTCCGTTTTGTGGAGATCCGTCGTGCTGTAACTTTGAATTCGAACGTCGCCGCGTCCTCCGGGCTCTCCGAGGACCCACGCCGTCTGGACCGTCCACACCTTCCACAACGCCTTCTCCCGGCTTCCTCAGGCCGCCTCCTGCGCTCAGTCCCACACTCCGGCGCACTGTTTCCATTCACTGTCTCAGCCCGTTTTAGTTCTGGGACTGGGTCCCTTGGGTCGTAAGTGTGCTTCCTTGTTCCTACAAGCCTTGGATGCAGGGATTGATGTCGTCCCTGAGTCGGGGTTTTGTGCCCTTTTTGGGGGGGACGATGAATCGCACGACGGCGGCCGCTCGCTCCCACTCAGGCACCTGCATCGGGAACATCTATTCCCGCTCGCATGTTGGGAGTGACCCCTCTCCCCGCAGCCGGGACTGGACTCCCAAGGAGACCCGCGGCCAGGCCCCCTGGACAGAGCCCCTGGCCCCCCGAGGGGCCGCCGTCTCTACACAGGCATTGTCTTCCTTCTAATTCGGGAGTTTCCGTTAACGTATTGATCTCTTGCAGAACACGCTTGAAGACTTTCTCACCACAACTTGCAGTTTCAGAGAAACTCTGTCCTGTTGATTTTGTCCATTCGGGATCTGCTCTTTGCTTGACGGGGGAGAGATGACTACTAATAAAGTAGGTAATAAGTAGGGGCGCCTGGGCGGCTCAGTGGGTTGGGCCTCTGCCTTCGGCTCGGGTCATGATCCCAGGGTCCTGGGATAGAGCCCCACATCGGGCTCTCTGCGCTGCAGGGAGCCTGCTTCCTCCTCTCTCTCTGCCTCTCTGCCTACTTGTGATCTGTCAGATAAATAAAGAAAAAATCTAAAAAAAAAAAAAAAGTAGGTAATAAGTAAAGATAATAAATAATAAAGTAAAGGCAAAGATGAAGTCACTTTGCGGCTGAAGCACAGCTCAGTCCTGGGCCTGGGGCGAGGCCGCCGCATCCCTCCCCCCGGCCTCACTCCCGGCCGGGGTCCAGGTGCCTGGAGGGGTGCGGCGTAAAGGGCACAGCCTCCCCGGGAGGGAGGACTCTGCCTGCGGCCGGGCGGGCGCTTGCCCTGCCCATGTCTCAGGTGAGGGTTGAGGCTGCTGGGACATGTGTTCAGACGCTCGGGCAGCCCGGCCTCCCCCTGGCCCCTGCTGAGTCCGACCACCGTCTGAGGGGGCTGCAACACCACCGGCTTCTGCTCCGGCCGTCTGCAGCCTGCACGGAGAGCCACCTCGCCCTGCCCTGGGGACGTCAGCACACCCAGCTGTTTCCTGCTCAGCCCGGGACCCCAGGACCCCTGGCAGAGCCCAGCCCCAAGTCTCCCTTCCCCACCGGGGAGCTCTCGTAACCACGTGGTCAAGTCTGCACCCATGTGGGTTTGGGGAAGCCTGTGAGCCAGCTCCTCGCTGAGCCCCGTGTAGGCTGTGGTGGTCCAAGCAGTTTCTGCTCTTCCTGCCACTCCTTCAAGGAGGAAAAACTGGGAAACATCCCTCAAAGAGGAGAAGCTGGGAGACAGCCCTCATGGAGAAGCTGGGAGACAGCCCTCAGGGTTGGAGAAGCTGGGAGATAGCCCTTGTGGAGGAGAAGCTAGGAACAACATCAGGGGGACAGGCTGGGACACATCCCTCAGGGGGAGAAGCTGGGAGTCACCCTTCATGGAGGAGAAGCCGGGGACATATCTCAGGGAGAAGAAGCTGGGAGTCATCCCTCGGGAAGAAGCCAGGAGACACCCGTCAGTGGGGAGAAGCTGGGGAACATCCTTTGTGGAGGAGAAGCTGGGAGTCATCCCTCCTCAGAGCGATGCTCCCCTTCCGTGCTCCCAGGACTGAGGCGGTCTCTGGGCTGGGCCCCTTCTTTACCTCAAAGCCTGACTGAAGCAGGGCTCCTTCCCTCTCTGCATAGGAGGGCACGGTCTCCTGGCTCCTCCCGAGTTAGATAGCCCTGGGCCATGGAGGCTCGGAGAGCTGGTGAAGCCTCTGCCCGCATAGCTTCCAAAGCCGCTGCTCCTTGCAGCATCCTAGTCTTTGCTCTGTTTCTCCTTTCCTGTTACTTCTGCGTCAGACTCTAGTCTCCCTCCAAAAAGATGAGTCCTTGAGGGCCACAGAACAAAAGCCATGCACTTGGAAATGCAAAAGAAAAAACCCCATTAAAAATTGAAAAAGCACATTTTTGTGTATTTGCCAATCACCAAATACTTCCACCATGTCCTCTGCATTCCCGCCGCAGTTATGAGCTCCCTGCCGGCGTGAACCCGCTGAATCCTCATAACAGCCCTGCTGTAAGGTACTATCACTGCCGCGATTTGTAGATGAAGCCAGAGGCACGAGGAGATTGTGTGAATACGAACACCAAGAAACCCAGAGCACCACGAAGAGACGGCAAGGCCTCCCGGAGCAGGGTCCTGAACCGAGCTCGGCCAGCCTGGCTCCCAGTGCCTCCAGTTACGGGGCTGCTGTGCGCCCCGCACGGCCCCAGACATGCCTGCGAAGTTACACAGCGCGGCGCTGTGGGACGGCCTCCGCGAAGGGCATGAGCACACAAATGTTCAAAACACGATGCCCAAGACAGCGCCCACCATGTGCCCCGCGAGCGCCGCTGTGACATTCGTCCGTGGTGTTGGGTGGTTTTGTTGTGCACAATCGGTCATTGTCACAGCAACGGTAACGCAGCTCATGTTCCTCAAGTGCCTCCTTCTGGGCAAGTTCCCGTCATTTCATTTCATCTTTGCTCTAACCCCGCAGCCCCGCTTCAGAGAGGAGAGACCGGAGATGAGTCCCTGTCCCAAGACTGCCCACCCAGAGGCCACACGGGCGGATGCCGTCGGCCAGCGCTCCCTGCAGCCTCTGCTTCCAGACACACCTCCCACCTACTGCTGTCCGGAAAAATCACCTGTTTTTACTTTTCATGTTTTGATGTTTTTCTCCTTTAAGAGTTGAACAATCCAAAACTTTTGGTGTTTTTGCAATTTGCACTCAAGATTGAATTTACCCTTTCCCCGGCAAATTTCATCAGTGGTTCCAGGCCGCTCCATGGGGTCACCTGCACCAAATTGAAGCGCCACCTTCCATGGTCAGGGTTCTCTCCCCGCGCTCTGAGATGTCGTGTTCTGCTTCACAGATTTCCTGTCCTCTGCCTGACCGAGTCACACCCCATCTTAATTTTGACTCCAAGAAACAGTTCCGTATCTTCGAGAGCAAGTTCCCCTCGAGAGTGGGAAAAGATCGAAGATGCTGTATTTGTTCATTTACTCACGATAACCACCAGACTCCCTGAGGGATTTTGATCAGGTTCGCACTAGATTGATTAGAACAGAAAACGGCATCTCGATAATACTGAGTCAATAGTCCTTCTATCCATGCGCCTTGTTTATGTCTTTCAGTGAAATCTTACAGACGGCCTCACACGGGATTGCGTGGGGTTCAGCTTTCCTCCGGGAAAGCGCGTTCGGTGCTGTTACGCAGCTACTTTCAACTGTTCTCGTGCTCGGCATTTTCAGAAGCCCCTGGTTTGGGTGTATTCCTTGGTTGGTCATTCTTCGTTTTTCGTGTATTTTCTCATGGTTTTTCAGGTGTTCTCAGGCTTTCCGGGTGGACAAGCGCAGAATGTTCTGTGGGAGGTAGACGCACAGAGCGTTTCTCTGGGCACGGCATCTGTGACTTTAATCAAATCCTTATTATCAAGGTGATTTTATGTGCATTCTTCTGAGAACAATTAATGTGATAAATTGTATTAATATATTTCCCAATATTAAACCATCCTTTCATTCCTAAAATAAGCCATCCCTTTGTGTATCATATTAATCTTATTAATGCCAGTTGGACACGTGTATTAGCCTCCTAGAGCCGCTGTAACAAATTACCGCAAACTGGGTGGCTTAAAACAACAGAAATTTGTCATTCTGGCTCTGGCAGTTGGAAGTCCTACACCGAGGTGCTGGCCGTGTCTGCTTCCTCCGGGGACTCTGAGAAGTCCTCCTCCAAGACCTCCTGCTTCTCCCGGCTCTGGGGGTCCTGGGTGCTCCTTGACGGTGGCTGCACCTGCCACCATCTCCGTCTTCACCGGACACCATGTGTGTGCGTGTGTGCTCACCTGCTTCCAAGGACACCGGCCATATTGGATGAAGGGCTCACCTTCTCCCAGTATGACCTCACCTTGACCAGTTACATCTGTAACGGCTCTATTTCAAATGAGGCCACGATGCAAGGGACTAGAGGTCAGGACTCCGGCACACTTTCCGAGGAGAACACAGTTCAACCCACAGCACCGTGTTACTATTTCATGTAGAATTTCTGCATTAAACATTCATGGCCGTATCAAACTACAGTGGTCATTTAGGGGGGCCATGAATCAGGTTTGGGTGCAGTGTTAGGCTGACTTTATAAAATTAACCAGAGAATAAATTTTCTTTCTGCCCTGAAATCATATAATAGCTTGGTAACTATTTGAGGTGTTTTTTTTTTCTTAATTATTTATTTATTTGACAGACGGAGATCACAAGCAGGCAGAGAGACAGGCAGAGAGAGAGGGGGAATCAGGCTCCCCGCTCAGCAGAGAGCCCCATGCAGGGCTTGATCTCAGGACCCTGAGATCATGACCTGAGCTGAAGGCAGAGGCTTAACCCACTGAGCCACCCAGGCGCCCTTGCCTTTGGGTTTTGAAAGATCTTGTCCTTGAAACTCTGGGTTTTGGGAAGGGCTGGATTGCTCATGACTCTGTATTGATAATACTGTGGAGAATATAATGACTTTTCATGTGCACGACCTCCACAGCCATCGGACACATCTGTTGCACGTATCCCCACACCCAGCGAGTTAGCACATGTCCACTTGTGTGTGCCGAGGTGCTCACGCGGGGAGTTCTAAAGGCACGTTGCAGACATCATGTCGCCTCACCCCAGGATCAGCCCGGGGAGAGGAGAGAGGACCTCAAACCCGGCAAGTCAGTCAGTTTAACGAAGGGTGTCCAGCACCTGGGGAAATGACACAGGCTCCGAGTTGTCCCAGAGTTGGTTCCGGAGGTAGTTTGTGGCTCCAGATGTCCTTGCCACAAAGTACCTCTAACAGAAGAGAGTTTGAAAGGCCGTATGGCAGGATCAGAAGTTCTAGTTGAGAGGAGTAGCCAAGCAAAAGCATCTAAGAGACCAATCCAGGAGACCATTATCCAGACTCACTCCCATCCTGTGTCTGGGTTACAAATGCTGTCCACTGGCCAAGCCGAGTGCACGGGGCCCGGAGAGTGGCCAACAGCCCCATGTCCCCCTCTCTCTGCACTCACCGCCTTTTCTATTGCCCCATAGGATGCCCCCACCCCAGGCACGGCTGGTCCCTGGCTTCTTTGGGGTAGCGTCTGACCCCACGTTTCCCTTGGAAATGAACGCAGACTGAAGTCTTCAGTAGGTTAAGGACATATATAAATATAAATTCTATATATACACTGAAAATACATTCCATTGTACATATCTGTATGTAGACAGACAGATGACAGACAGACAGACAGACACAGAGATAACAGCTAGGGGAAGGAGAGAACACTTGAAAGTCATGCTGTGAAAGTTTTTACAAAATTAAACTTTTGACTTCTTACCCTTTTTTAAAAGTAGTATTTTCCAGCTTAATTACCTTAAAGGGCATAGAAACAATGAAAACTGGTGCAGTGAGCACCTAAATTAAGGTCTCTGAATACCATTTCCCACGAAAAGGAACCCGAGATCTTTGGAGAAACAGTGGATTCCAGGTTGAGGGCGGGAAATGGGCCTGGAACAGCCGAACGTGGCTGAAGCTGAGGAAGCGGAAACGCCTGACGCAGCCCTTCTAAGGGGGTGCGGGAACCATCTGAAAGACGGCCAAGACGGGACCGTGGCCGTAACTCAACAAAAACGAAGGCGGAGGACGAACCAAACGAGACCCAGCAGACAGCACTGCCGGGCGCCGGCAAAGCCGAACGGGACTCGGAAACTGGCTACGTGGAGGGAGGGAAGCACCCATCCTGCCTCTCTGACGAGGCTGGGGTTGAAGACACCGATCGTGGCTGCGGCGCGGCCCGCCCGTTCAGAAGAACCCAACTCATCAGTGAGGAACGGACAACGGGATGAGAAATTCCTGCCTGCAGCCCCCAGGGAGACGCGTTCCAAGTGCCACACCATCGCCGGGGGGTGAGGCCACTGAGGGCAGGACTGACGACTGACACAGAATATTGCCAAGAACGGACCAGGCTGTTGGGACCTGAACTGCTGGTCAGTCTTCATGGTAATGAAGGGGAGACAACCCGGGGATGTCGGAAAGATAAAGGTAATGGCCGCACAGTGCCTGAAGCACTCCAGATCGTCACGTAAACACAGACACGTCAACCGGACAACAAAGTGACACCCCCTGGGGACAAGGCCTGCAGAAAAGCGAGGCATCCTCGTCTCACCAAAGCCCAGATGGATGGTGTCAAACAGCAAGGCAACAGGGTGGGCAGAGCATGGGCAGCTGCACAGAGGAAGCAGAGGAAGCGAAGTCTGACACCCCAAGAACAGGACCCCCCAGACTGCAGGCAGCCCCGCCATGAGCATGCCGGCCAGAGGGCCATGGCCACTCTCCAACAGCGGGAGCGCTGGAAGGCGAACGAGGGAGAAGAGCGGGCTAAGACAGGGCAGGGGAGGAGCCAGGAGGGAGGCTACCTCCAAACAGAGGTAAGACCCAGAATGAGATCTGTCTGGACAAGGGCAGCACACCAGAAACTCAGGCTCGAATCACAGATGACACGGTCACGTGCTATCTGGAAATGAGGTTTGAGGATGAGATAAAGTCTGAAAGAGAAGCAAAAATCTCAATTCAAAAAACTCAGACATGAATGGCAGGTTGAGAAAGCAATTGGACGTTCACGATCATTTGAGAAACGCTCAATGAGCCGGAAGGAATGTGAACGGGGCAGGCAGCAGAGACAACGCCTCCGAAGGGACAATCTGGAAAGGAAGGACGTGCTTCATTTCAAAAGGAATGAGGAAGAAAAGAAAAGGGATTCAGAAAAAAAAAAAAAAAACTTGAAAATATCCAGGGCAGCCTAAGAAAACCCCGCATATGGTCCGAGTGTCAGAGAAAGGAGATCAAAGCAGGAACAAAATAAAAACTGAAACTATGCGTCCAGACAACGTCCGTATTTACAGGAATATTTAAAACCAGCTTGTTGAAAGAGTGCCCTGCGCACCCGAGAACATAGTCCAGAATAATGTTGAGACATGCTCTCAAACTCCTGAAAAAAAGAAATGCTTAAAAAAAAAAAAAAAAGATTTAAAATACCCTTTGGCATCTAAGGAACACAGGAAGACACTGTAAGGGAAATAAAAGCGGGTTATCATCTGAGTTTCTCGCAGCAGTGCTGTGTGCCCGAAATAACTAGATTATCATATCTAGTATGTTTAAGGGGAAAAAATGTAAAGTGAGCATTTTATATCCAGCAAAACTGACTTACAAAGTATAAAAGACACAAAGTGTTATCAATATCTGAGAATTCAGACATGGCTCCCATGAGCCCTTGGTGAGGAATGTAACTCGAGAATGAACCAACCTCAAACAAAAAAGAGCACAGAGACTTCAATGTGAAACTGGTAGCAAGCACTTACAGAGCTCCTCGGAGAGTAAAATACTGTACGGAACAGCCGTGCGAACTGGTGGTGTCGGTCCAGCACCCCTCCTTAGCAGTGAGGACAGAAACTGGAAGCGCATGTGGTCAGAGCAGGATTTAAGTCTTTTTTGGGCGCTCATGTTGCTATGATGGCAATGCTGGCGTTGGTACGTATGTGGACGGTACTGCTGTGCATATGCACACACATGCTGTCGGTCTGTTGAGACTCTGTGTGCCGTCTGGGATAAAGTAAACAAGTAATTTTGTGAAGTATTCTAATACCATCATTCTGCGCATCCTTGAGCACCACCAGAATTTTTGGTGTTGAAGGAACGGGATGCAGACCAGTACAGAGGAGGTCAAACAAGCATCAGCTGTAGAGAGCCGGAAGGAATTGGAAGACGTTTCTTGAGTCCACAAGCTTCCCTCCAACTCTGCCCCATGGCACTGTACATCCCTAGTGCTGGGAAGGCAGTTGGGGAACACCTTTCCCACGGAGAGAACAGAGCTTCTTGAGGAAGGGGCTGGTCTTGGGCATGAGGCAAGGACAGTGAACGGCCCTGGGGTGTCTTGTCACACCAGAGAGGGAGGAGGCCATCGAGGAGCTCCTGGTGGGTCTCAAGTCAGCAGCTGACATGAAGAGGTTCCAGTTAGCCCAAGATAGGACAACCTGAGTTTTGGAAGGGAAGCTAATTCCAGTTGGTGAAACAGTGAGTGAGTCTAGATTGACAGGTTAATAAGAAGACTTGGAGGACATCGTGCTCCGGGAATGAGTGTCCCAATTTGCTGTCTTGGACACTGATGAGGAGAATCAAGCGTGTGCGGAATCTTTGTCTACACACCATGAAGCCGGGGAGCCAAACAGGGGTTCAAGGGGATTAAGGTGGGAAGATGGGCCTGCAGCCAAAGGCTGGTCTTCTCATTGGCAGAGCTCACGTGTGTCACACTTCGCGTCCTCCATTAGCCTGGGTTGGACGTGGCCCTGACGTCGGGTCACTGCATCTCAGGGGTCAGCCAGCCCGCGAAGGTGAGTCCGGGCGGAAAAGCAGACCCAGCTCGCGGGCAATCCCTTCTTCCCTGGGAGCGGCCAGAGGAGGGAAGACGCTGGCTCAGGTGCGGCTGCCTCCCCCTGGGCTTTCCCATCCATGTATGGGGGCAGTAATGGGGTCCACTGCCAGGTCCAGCCACGGCCCCGCTCCCCAACACGTGCAGCCCCTGCTACGCGGGGTCCAGGTGCGCGGGGTCCAGGTGCCCGGCACCTCTGCAGGTGTGGCACGACGCTTGAGGCCCGCCTGGCACCGGCTGTCCTCTTCCGTGAGAAACACGACATCTCCACGCAGAGGGGCCCCCACGTGTCGGTGGCGAAGGAAGGGCCAGAGAAGAAACGTTTCTGTCCTTGGAGCCCTCGTCCTCCCGTGTGCAAGGACTCTCTGCTCGGGCGGAGTAGCGACAAATCAGCCCGAGCGCGGCAATAAAGCTTCACTTGCAAAGCCAGACTGAGGCTGATCGGGCCTGCGGGCCTCCGTTTGCTGAGCCTGGTGTTGGAGGATAAGGGTCTCCCCCTTCCGACGCGTCCTTTCCTTCACAGCTGTTTGTTCTCTTGCCGCCGTTGTTCTGGACTCTCGGGCCACCGCGGAACCCAACAGACGGCACGGAGGCTGCACCTCAGCAGAGAAGCCGCAGGTCCGTGTGCACGTGCGTGTGCGTGTGTGTATGTGTGTGTGCGCACGTGTGCGTGTGTGCGTGTGTGTGTGTGCGCACGAGTGCGTGTGTGTGTGTGCGCATGCACGTGTAGATTACAGACTCGTCAAACTGCTCGGGTCGTGAGCACAGCCGCACCGCGCCCGCTCGTTCCGCTGAGTGCACGGGAGCACCAGCACCGGGACTGCGCTACCTTCGTGCTGGGTGTGAATCCCCACCAGCCGGCGGTGGTGCACTCTCAGTAGGTCCACGTCTGTCCAGGGGTGAAAGCACGAGGCAGATCTCACTCACAGGGGGCCTCCCGGTCAATCACCCGGGTTACAGAGATCCGGAACCCCAAGTCCGTGTCTACAGACCCCAGGTGTCTACAGAACACCACTTCGGACAGTAGCCTCACGGGTACCAGCCTTCCCTTGAACCTGAGGGGATCTGTCCGCGGGAGGGCCTGGTTCCCAAGGTGCGACCTGGACCCCTGAGAGGGTCGGGGACAAGGCCTGAAGGAGCCACGATGGCCTGTTTCCATTGCGGTGCTCACGGCAAATCTGGACGTGCCCGAGGGCTGCCCCCATGCCTGATTGCACACACTTTCTGTCCCTCTGTGGCCTCCGCGGGCCACAGTCCTCTGGCAGGAAACAGAAGCACCGCACACCAATGCAGAGGGAACACGGCTCGCGGCAAGTGACCGGCGCGGAACCGGGCCGTCGCTCCGCCTCATCCAGCGGCATTTGCAGCCATCCTGGGGACGGAAGGAAGCAATCCCCATCAGCCCTCGGGTGCTGGCCGCGCCGCCTGGGTCTTCCCCGGGACCTCCTCCCCTGTGGCCTCCGGGGGCTGTCTCGGTCACTGGACGTATCCACTCTGGTGCACGGCTCCGTCTCAGCGGGCGTCCCTCCTATCCAAAGCACAGTCAGGTGTCCCGGGAGGGATTTGTCGACGTTGGTCCTGCAGATCTGGAGTAAAACCCCAGCTGCAAACATTCGCTCCTCCGCGGGAAAGTGAAGTGCTGGGAGTCTTGTGAGCCAAGGGCTTAACCAGCTCGTCACGCAGCCGCCCCAAACCTGCCGTCGTCCTCAGCGGCCCTGGGAAGGAGAAGCGCAGCGGTCCCTGCAGTGAGGGTGAGGCGAGGGGCTTGGTTTCCAGAAGACACAGGAACGGGGGTGGGGAGGGGGGCTCAGAGCCAACGCTGGGTGTGCCCCCGTCTGCCCCCACGATCCCTGGGAAGGAAGTCTTTTCCTGGATGGACCGAGCTGGGAACAGACACGTGGACAGCTGCAGCTCAGCACACGAGCCGCGGGAACGGAGCGTCGCAGGCCCCAGGGAGCAGCGGTCCTTCCGCCCGAGGAGGTAACCCGAGGGGAAGTGCCCGCGGCTGTGCCAGAGGACAGGACCCACGGGGGTCGGGGGCGGGAGAGGTGGGGAGCAGGAGGGACTGTGACGTCTGACTTCCAGGGACGGTCACACCCATGTCCCAGGACACAATTTTTCTCCAGCAGAGAGACAGGAGCATTCGCGCACCCCAGACTCAGGAAGGAAGATGTGGGTGTCGGCTTTACCCACCACGGCCCAAACGGGGCGCAGCAGACAACGAACACGTGACGGGGATTACTCCAGCGACACACGGCGGGGTCTCGCGGGACCAGCGTGGATCCTCAGACGTAGGGAGCATGACGGCTCCGCTTGTGTGGCACAGTCACGTGACATCCGGAACTGCTGAGGAGTCTGTTCATGGCACCGGGGTTGGGCGGCACATGGAGTCCCTGGAACACCGGCGACCACCGGCGACCTGAAACCGGGACGGCCCCGCAGTGAGCGGTGAGCATGGCCGGCGCCGTCCAGCCAAGGCCGGGGTTGCAGAACAGAGCCTGCACGACGTGTCCCCATGGCACCGGCTCGGGAACGTCTGCAGCGACCCCCACTGCGAGAACAGATGGTCTGTGCTGAGTTGAATCCATCGGCCGCTGCAGACCCGGAAAGGGCACTGTGCACCCCTCCCCCAGCAGGCTAGCGTCTGAGGGCCCCCGCGAGGGCCCCGCCACCTTGCACACTGTCCCAGCAGCAGGTCCAAGGGTGCAGACAGAGGTCAAGTCCCAGCACCTGGAAACCGGAGGACCCACAGACAGGACGCAGGCACAGAAAGCAGGAATGCGGTTCTGCTCAGTATGGCCTCCGCCCGACAGTGGAATTGAACAGGAAGACCCTGTACACACCAAGGGACGCGGTGGGGGGGGCAGGTCCATGAAGCGTCTGCCTTGAGTTCAGGTCATAATCCTGGAGTCCTGCGGTCAAGTCCTGCATCGGGCTCAGCACGTCAGATACCCCCTGCCCAGGGTCCCACCATCCACTGGGTCTGCGCCGGCCGTGCGTCAGGCACACAGCGGAGCCCCCCACAACCGACCACACAGCCAGGGCCGTTTGGGGAGCTGATGGAGTGACCCCAGGAGAGTGGTCCTGGAGAAAGGGAATCCTCTAGGATTCGCAAGGGACGGAGAGGTGTCCGGCCACAGTTCGATTCCAGGAGCAGCTTTTGCACAAAGAAATAAAGGTTTTATTTTCCTGTATCTCCATTCCTACTCAGAGTCCCAAAAGGAAAAATTCACACCAATCGAAAAAAAGGGATTTATCAACCAGAAAGTTCAATCTTGTTTCCTGTCAAGCCGGTCATTTATAAAAATAGCTGCTTATGGGTCTCCAAGACAGACCTGCAGCGGTTACCTGATTTGGGCGATCCAAAAACAGAGAAGCTGGCTGGGACTCCAGGGCGTGCAGTGCAGGGTGTGCCGACGGAGCCCGGGGCAGAGGCCTGCCGCCAGCGTGGGCTGTGCAGGGTCCGCGGCAGCTGAAGAAGGGCTGCAGGACAGGGACAGGTGGCGGGGAACAGCCGGCCGGCGGTCGAGCGCCCCCGAGGGAGAAGGCACCGAGCTGAGCGCGGTCGTCGGTTCCTTCCGCAGACACGGATCCGCTCACACGCCCAGACGACACTGCGGGACAAACCCCCAGGGACACCCCTGCCTTCAAGGGCCAGGCGCCTGGCAGAGGTGAGAGGGATGGGGCGGGCTCAGAGAGCCTCCTGCAGGCCTGAGTCGCCGGTGTCCTCGATGACCCCGAGGAAGATGTGACAACCCTTCCTCGCGCAGACCCACCAGCCAACACCAGCCGGGGCCACCTGCACGCGGGGAGGGAGGAGGCGAGTCCATGTGCCTCAGACCCCAGACTGTTCTCGAGGGGCTGGGGGCTTGCGCCTGAGGGTGCAGGACCCCGACAGAGCTCTGGGCACTTTCTGTCTGGCTCCTCTCGTGCCCTGCGTCTGACGGGACGCCGTCAGCCAGGTCCCTGTCCTGCTCGGCCCCACCCACCGCAGCGTGGCTCTGCGGGTCCGGAGCCGGGAGCCAGTGCCCGGCGGCTCAGGCCACGGCTGCTGTTGCTCTGGCCTGGGGCTCCGGACGCCCGCGGCCCTGCGGGAGGGTCCCCGCCCCGCGCTCAGGCGTGGGGTTCGCAGGACAAGAGTGGACACTGAATGAGCAGGACGACTCTGCCTTCCTTCTCTTGCACGTGGTGCCCAAAGGCCTGAGGCATCCCAGCTCCCAGTCCCCAAGGGTGGGACCCTCGTTTTCCCGGGGCCTAGGGAGAGAGCCCCCGGGATGCAGGGGAGGCGAGAGAGAGAGGGTCTCCCTCCTGCTCCGACGAGGGAGAAGCAGCGGCCTCCTGGCTTCCCTCAGTGGGTGGCCGCAGAGCCTTTGTGGGGAACCAGGGCTTCTGTCCTCACCGGCTGTCCCCATGTTTCCGGAGCTTCTCCCGAGGCGGCCCTTGGCAGATCCCACCACGGACAAGGCCAGGGTCCCTCACGCCCCACACTCGGCCCGCATCTCGAGAAGATTCTGGGTGCTTCTCCGAACGCCAAGAAGGAGGACACACAAAAGTGACCCAAACACCTGGCGTGGGAACGCCCTGCACGTTCGTCCTCCACCCACGAGGACGCGCCGCCCTGTGGGCAAGCGGCTTCCTGCACACTGTCCGTCCGACAATGGGGACCGCAGACGCGTGGTCACACGTTTAACCTGATCGTTATGTGGACACGGAAGCGGCGGGCTGAGACTTGAACCGGTATCCCCGGGGGAGGGTGCTCCCGGCTCAGGGGCCCTCGGAGGCGTCGGGCGTGCGGGATGCCTGTGGCTGCTGACTTCGCCGCCGCTCTCAGAAAGAGCTTTTGCCAATGTGACATGCAAATAAGACCCAAATGTGATTTCTTATGTAAATATGGCCCAAGTCCAAAATCCGAACCATGGAGAGAGAGCTTCTCTCCGGGTAAATTCCATATGGCCGTTTATGCCGCTCAGAACGCTCTGAGTCCCGCGCACGTCGAAGCTCGCGGGTCCCCAACCGCCGGCGACCGGATGGCCGCGCTCTCTGACAAGACCCCGTTCCAGGGCTGAGGCAGACGACCCACGTGCTGGGTTCATTACGGTGCGACTGAAGTTGGTTGTTGTAAAAGCCCATTTTCGCCTTTTTGCTGCAAAACCGAGTGTATTGTGCTCGAGCACATTGGAAACAGGCCTGTGAATCGCGGTTTCCTACTTCCTTGAATGAGACTCAGGAAATCTCGGGATGAAGGACCCCTCCGCGGCTCGGGCTTCCACCAAACGTCTGATTAATTCAATTCCGCGTGAATATGGGACGTTCTCTCGTCCAGGCCCGTCCACACCAGGAAGGAGCTCCAGTCTTTGTCCTCCAGAAGTGAACGGCTGGAAGCGACCCCCTGGGGGACCGGCCCATCTGCTCCGCTGTGGCCGGCCACGGCCCCCACCCACGGAGCCTTTCCTGGGCGCGGAGCAGGCTTGGCTGTCAGAGCCGGCAGATGGGGCCTCTCCCGCAAGCGAAGTCACGAGAACGGAGGCCTCGATCCAGAAAGACAGACTCGCACTTGCCGGGGGTGGAGAGCCGCGTTCAACACACGCCTCCCTTGGTCCTGAAGGGGACGAGGCCGATAGGCCGCGTGTGAGCCTGGCGGGGTCTCCGCGCCCTCGAAGGTGCCCGCACTCGCGGCCAGGGGAGGGCGTGCCCCACGGACGTTGAACTTGTCTCGGGTGGGGGTGAGGCCCACGCCGGGCACGGCTGCAGAGGGGTCCACCACTGCATGCCTCCTGCCTGCACACGCACCACGCCCCGGCTGTGGCCCCAGGGGAGGCCCCAGGGGAGGCCGGCCCGTCTGAGCCTGGGCCCAGGGTGGGGACAACGCGGCCCTGAGCGGCGGATAAGGAGAAGACGCTTCCGCCGCCTGCACTCAGAGCCCCTGCCGAGGCCCCGACCCCTCTGCCGAGCGGCCTCCCGACTCCTGCCTGCTGATGGGTGTCCCAGGCCCTACGCACGGTCACACCGCCTAGTCCTGCTCCCCATCGGAGGGACTGTCCTGGCTTCCTCCCTTCTCACTCCCAGATCCCGGTGGCCCTCTGTCCATCAGGACCGAGAGGCTGCAGCCAGCTTGGGCCACTGGCTTGGCTCTGGGCTTCGCTCACATCCATTTTTCAGGCGGAGAGAAACCACTGCCCTGTGGGATGTTTCTGGATGTCCCTTTGGATTCCTTCTTTAAATTCAAAGAAGCGTTAAGGACGGTGCTGTTTAATTTCCACATATTTGTGAACCTTCCTGTTTTCTCTTGTTACCGGTCTCTGGTCTCATCCGTTGTGGTCAGGGACGGTGTTTGGCATAATTTCAGTCTTCGTGCGGCTGCCAAGGCCTGTCCGGTGCCCTGACAGACGACCTCGTCCCAGAGCGCTCTGTGTGCCGGAGAAGAATGTGCGTCTGCCGCTGCTGGATGGAAAGTCCCGTGTGTGTCTGTTGGGTCCATTGGTCTAAGATACGGTCCAGTGTTTCCTTATTGATTTCCTGTCCGAGTGACCTACCATGACGGAGAGTGGAGTGTGGGGTCCCTGCTCTCCTGTCTCGCTGTCTCTCCCTTTGGATCTGTTGTTGGCTTCGTGTGTTCAGGCGTTCCGCTGCGGGGTGTGAGGGCATCGGTAACGGTGATGACCCCCGATGCGCAGACTCCTTGACCATGGCGTGCTGACCTTCCTTGTCCCTCGCCACAGTCTTGACCCGAAGTCTATTTTGTCTGACGGAAGTGTAGTTACCCGACTCTCCTCTGATTTCCTCTCTGATGGAATATCTCTTTCCACCTCTTCACTGTCAGCCCGTGTGTGTCCTCCGAGCTGGACCGAGTTTCCTGCGGCGCGTGTTCGAGCGTCTTTATTCGTCCGCTCAGCTACCCCGGGCAGAGGACGGGGGGCCTGAGTTCATTCCCAGTTAGAGTCATTACTGAGGGACGAGGATATTGACGGGGAGTCCCGACTGCTGTCCCACGGACTGTTTCTGGTCGTTTGGCTTGTTTCTCTCTCTGTGGCTGTCTCTTTGGGAATTGATGGTTTTCTGTGGGCTTTGCTCTGGTTCCTCCTCTTCATCCTTCATTTATCTGGTGCAGGTT
The DNA here is from genome assembly GCF_964662115.1 of Mustela nivalis. Classification (NCBI taxonomy): domain Eukaryota; kingdom Metazoa; phylum Chordata; class Mammalia; order Carnivora; family Mustelidae; genus Mustela; species Mustela nivalis. The sequence goes on from NC_139021.1 coordinate 185,721,795, forward strand.
TTGGCTTTGTGGTTCCATGAAAACAGGCTCATTCTGCAACCCTGTGTCACACTAACGTGAGAGAGAGAGAGACAGAGGGAGAGAGAGTATCTTCCTGCGCTACCCCGCCCCGGGCGCCATCTGCGTGGGCTGCACGGTCAGTTCTCTCGCCCATTGGAAGTTGAGTTGTTTCCTTCTTATTTCACTGTGAGTCCTACACATTCCGTGCACAGCTCCGTTCTCAGACGTGTGGTTTCGAGGATCCCGGCTCCGGTCTGTAGCTTGTCTTTTCATGTTCTTCGCAGTGAGTCCAAACAGCAGGTTCCTAAGCATGGTGTGGGGTGATTTGTCTTCTCTTTCCTTCGTGGACCGTCTGTTTGCTGTTAAACCTTAGAAATTTTGATGCAGCCTAAGATATAAAGGTTCCGTTCTACGTTTTCTTCTAGAAGTTTCTGGTTTTAGGTTTTACAATTAGATCTATGACCCATTTGGACTTACCTTTGCGTGTGACGCGAGATACGGATGGAAGTTACTTTCCTTCTTGCGTCTGGTCAGCCAACGATCCCAGCGTCATTGGTAGAAAAGATCCCCTCAGAATTGCCTCCACACGTCTGCCAATTAGCCGCACGCGTGTGGTCTGGATGTATGTTTTGTGGCTCAGGAATTTCTGTTCAGTCCCTTCCCTATAATGTCTTTGTTGATATTCTCGCTTTGTTCGTATGTTGTTTTCCTGATTTGTGTCTTCCTCTAACTCTAGACCTTACAGAAGGGAGATCGCAAAGTCTTTGTCCAATAAGCAAGTTTGAAACATACGTTTCCTTAGGGTCAGCTCTCGAGAAACATTTTCTTCCCTTGAACGCGCCACATTTTCCTATTTCCTTGTAGGCCTGTAGTCTTCTGTTGAAAAAACACGCACCTGTCCCAGGCCTTGTTTTCGGACTGTGCGTGGGGAGACGTGTCCTGATGATCCCAGAAGGCTGAAGGTCTTCTCAGGCCTTTTCTGGGCATGCGTTCCCCTCCCCGCCGGCCCCAAGCGGGGGTATCTGCTTTTTTTCCCAATTCCCCTGCCAACATGATCACTTTTAAGCATCTTAACTTCCTCCAAGGGTCTCTCCTCGGCTTCTTCTCGGAGCCTCGTGTGTTCCTCAGCCTGGCACCTCTCACCCCCAGGCCCCTGCAAGTCTTTCACAGGCTTTGGTGCCACCACTGCCTCAATCGGGCCCGAGACCCCCACCATGCCCATTCCCTCGTTAGCTCCAAGTCGGAAAACACAGAAGCCAGCCCTGCAGGCAGCCCAGCCCGCTTTTCCTCCTTCCCTCCGTGCTACTCGAGGACCTGGGACCCCACAGCTTCCCCCCAGGACACCCTGCCACATGGGGGAGGTGCAGGGCAACCAGCAAAACGTCACCAAACATCCGCCCTTCAGCGTGTGGCCTGTTCTCAACTGGACAGTCCCTCGGGGGAGCCTGCACCTGGCCGCTCCCAGAGCTGCGGCCGAGCCGGCATCGCTCACCTGCCGCTGCTCCTTGACGCTCCCGGGGGATGAGTGAGCGAGGGGCTCCCAGCCCACCGTCCTGGTGGAGACACGGAATCCACGGGGACTCTCGATGGCGCTGCCGTCTCACTGCCGAGCTTGGCAAATGCTCAAAACTTACACGCGTACTTACATAGCTAGCGACAACGGGGACAAAGAGAGAACACGTGAAGCCTGTCCCAGCAGGAGGCTGCGCCCGTGGCTGCGGCCCTGCCCCGACGGATGGATCATGAGCCCAGGGCCGGGGCAGGGGGTGCACAAAAGGGAGTTCGTGCCCCTCCCAGAGCGCGTCGACGGCCCACTCCCTGGGTTTCCCGTCCGGTCAAGATCGAATCTACCACGTGGACGACCACCACGCTGTGATCGGGTGGTAACAGCAGGGAACCGCGTGTTTATAGAAGGGCATCGTCAGCAGTGTGTCTGTCAACATCATGACTTTGAAAAACCAAGTTTATACCCTGAAAACTGCTTTCACAGTCACATTATCAAGTCGAATCCTTCTTTTATTTCCTACAGGCCTTTCTCAGGCTGAGCTTAAGAAATCACAGTAGGTCTAATAAAATTTATCTTGAAACCCCTGCATTTCATTGTATGAAAATGGGTTTCTCGCTGCCTATTCCAATTAAGGAAATGACACTATTAAGTGGATGTCTTTTGAGCAAATCCAACTGTGGCTGACCTCACGTAGAAATAGCCACAATGCATGACTCTACAAAAGTTGATAGTTCAAAGTCATCAGATGCCAATTACTCACCTGTTTGGCTCAGGCTAGTAATTTTATGTAGCGTTACATTTGCTGTTCTTAGTTTACAACCTATTAAGCCTGATAGAATTGAAATACAGGCTCCCTGGGCCGTACATGCCTGTGAGCTGCTCTCGGACGAACGGCCCCTCAGAGCAGAAATACTTGCTGCACTTTGGCGAGCGGTTCCCCTAAAACTGCTCAAACTCCAGCTTCTGCTCCTTGGAGCGGCAGCACCAGAGCCCCTGAGCGAGCCCCGAGTTCCGGGACAGACGCTCGTCTCCACAGCAGGTCATGGGCGTCCCAGCTCCGAGAGGCTGCAACAGCCAGACCCACAGCCCTGCGGGGGGGTGCCCAGGGCAGCAACACGACCCAGAGCGCAGGGCAGCAAGCGCAGGGGCCAGAGCTCAGGGACGCCCCCCACCCAGCAGGCCCCAGAGGCCTCCGGACCCCGAGCCCTGCTTCCCGCTCATTTGGGGAGGCGGAGGCATGTCCCTCACAGAAAAGCTGCCAAGTGAGCTCATTAGCCAAGAGCAGGGGTGTAAGGCCCTGGGCAAGGGGTGGTCCCACCCACCTGCGGAATGGGCTGAAGGCCAGGCAGAGGCCATGCACACAAGCAGCATGAAACCCAGAGAGACGCAAGGTCACAGGCGGGACCTCCCCACTGAGACCACAGGGCCAGAAGGGAAGCGTGTGCAGACGGGGGTGAGGGGGCGTGGGCCGATGTCCAGGCAGAGGGCGGGGCAAGACGTCGGCCGCATGCTGGACAACCCAAGGGGAGCTTAAAAATGCAGCTGGCCAGGTGTTGCAGGGTGTAGGAAGGGGAGGTGGCCTGGGTTAGGGCCACCTAATGGTCTGATGAGGTGAGGAGGGCAAAGTGATAGATACGGCAGCAAAGTAGAGCAGCTGCGTGCGGGGCCGGGGTCTGGGGGAGGGTCCCAGGCGGTAGAGCGGCTGCGTGCGGGGCCGGGGTCTGGGGGAGGGTCCCAGGCGGTAGAGGGGCTGCGTGCGGAGCCGGGGTCTGGGGAGGGTCCCAGGCAGCCTGAGACCCTCTGGGGCGGGCAAGAGGGACAGGGCACAGACACTGGGTCTCTCTTTCCACCCCCGGGATCCAGGCGACGGTCCCAGAGCTCTCCCGCATGAGCACTTGAAGTCGGCAATCCCAGGAGCTCTGTGGGCGCCGGCAGGGTGGGCCTCCCACTCTGACCTCCCACCCCGCCGGCTGACCCCAGCTGGGGACGCAGGCCTGGCCCAGGGGTGAGGAAGACGCGCGGGCAAAAGGAGGTCGTATTCTTACTTTGGATTACTGTACTTTATGAGGAAACATTCCAATGCTCGGAAAAGGACAGCGATTAAGTTAACGCACACATGCATTCCCGCCACGCAGACTAATAAATCTTCACTTTCTGTCATCCTGTTTTCAGATTATTCATCATAAAATGAAATATTCCCTATATTTCTAAAGTCCTCCTTATACTCACCTTCCGTTCCCAGAAATGACAGCCGGGCCGAAATCAATATCATTCCTGGCCTATTTGTGATCGTTCCGTAATCAGTAACGTGTATCGGTAAGCACAGAGAAGTGTGGTTTGGAATGTTCTCCAACCCCACGTTTCATATCGCACCGAGCGTTCTGCGGCTTTTCTCAGGAAGAGCTTTGGGAAGTTCTGCCCTGGCGCCCACCTAGCTCAGACCCACTGCCCTGTCGGCTGGACACACCAGCTCGTGAGGCACCTGTCACGGGCCGTGGGGGTTCACTCCACCTCCCCATCCCTGAAGGAAGTCCTGGGCGTTTTCCCTCATAACCTTCGCTAAATCAAGTCCACTCCATGCTTGCGTGTGCTCCTGGAGTTGGAACCGAGTGGACTGGTCACGGGCAGGGCGTCTCTGCCCTTACTTAGGCCACGCCCCTGAGCTGCGGTCACCTGTGTCCCTAACTTTTCCAAGTGGTGAACATAACATGACCCTCGTCATAATTCAATCTGCTGACATTCAGTTTCTTGTAGCCTCACCTCACTTTGAAATCACCTCAGACTTAAAGTTGCCTAATCAGTGCAGAAGCTCACCTTCACCCTCCGGATTCTCAGACACGTCACCCCTCAAACTTCTCTCACCAGAGACGCTCTCCCTGACCGTCCTGAACGAGGCTTCCGTGCGTGACTCCCAGAAGCGAAGGCATCGTCTATGGAACCACAGCACGATGATCAAGATCGGGACCTCGACGCCGGTGCCGTACAATCCGGTACGGATCTGACTCTAGGTTCGCAGGTGGTCACACTGACGTTCTTTAAAGCAGCAGAAAGCGTGTCTGGAACGCAGCCCCGTGCCGCCCGCCGTGTCTGTCGTCCTGTCTAGCTGTTCAGCCTGGAATAGTCCCTCCGTCCTGTGCTCTCCAAAATGCCGGTACATCTGAAAAGTGCAGGCCCTCTGTTTTGTAAGGTGACCCTCGCCCAGCCTGGGTTTGTGTCGTGTTTCCACGGGCTCGGGTCTGGTGATGCGCTTCTGTCAGATGTAGAAGGGGGGTCCTCTGTGCAGGGTGTGGAAGCTGTTGGTGCCCTTCTCCCTGCCACCTGGGGAAGGCGGCGTGTCCCAGGTCTCTCAAGTGTGGGGTGAGTGTGATACGGCTCTCCCGGGAGGAGACGCTTTGAAACGATGTAAACACCTTGTTTCTTCATTCCACTCTTCCCAGTTTCCTGGTGACAGTGGCCTCAAGCAATGACTAACACCGTGGTTGACAAACAACGGTTTTCTAACCCACCACTACGTGTATCTCTGTCCGTGGGATTTTACGGGAAGGAAGGGACGAGTGTGCGTGTGTCTGGGCACACTCTGGGCAGAGATGTTTATCGATATGCGCGTACGTGTGTCTGTGTGGGGGTAACCCGCTGAATCTCAGGGATCCTTACCACTTCCAGGTCATAACCCGCTACTGTCGTCATGTGTTAGATGCTTAACTTGCTCCATGTTTGGCCAATAGGAGTCCCTTTACGCTGCCTCAGTGTCTTTGCTGAGCTCCAGGCCCTGGGGTCGTTCTGCCATTCTTGGTCCATATTCTTGCTTTCTGCCCAGAAGGATAGAAGGTGTTCCGGAATCACCTTGTTCTTTTCCTGCCTGGCTCGAATGAGTAAATGTCCCTCAAGAAGGTAAAAACAGAGCTGCCCTATGACCCAGCAATTGCACTAAGGTTTTTACCCCAAAGATACAGATGTAGAGAAAGAAGGGGCACGTGTACCGGTGTTCACAGCAGCAATGGCCACAGTCACCAAACTGTGGAAGGAGCCGAGATGTCCTTCAACAGACAATGGATAAAGAAGATGGGGTCCACATACACAATGGAGTATCCCTCAGCCGTCAGAAAGGACGAACACCCACCATTGGCATCCACATGGAGGGGACTGGAAGGGATGATGCTGAGTGAAGTAAGTCAGGCAGAGAGAGTCGATCATCCTCTGGTTTCACTCATACGTAGAACATGAGGAATAGCGCGGAGGACCACAGGGGAAGGGAAGGAAACTGAATGGGAAGAAATCGGAGAGGGAGACAAACCATGAGAGGCTCTGGGCTCCAGAACAAAGTGAAGGTCTCAGAAAGAGGTGGGTGTGGGGATGGAGAAACCGGGTGACGGGCAGGAAGGAGGGAATGTGATGTGGTGAGCACTGGGTGTTGAGTGCAACTGACGAACTACCGAACACTACATTGAAACTAAGATTTTAAATTTAAATTTAAAAAAAGAAAATGCTCCAGAAATAGCTTTCCCAGTTCCTTCTTTCTGGGAATTGTGCACACACACACACACACACAGCGCCTCTCTCTGTCACGCATCGCCAAGAAGCCACCCTGCGCCCCTGCTCCACTCCCACGGCCCGGGGCCGACGCCAGCATCCCCACTTCCACATTCCCCTAAGAAGGCAGCTCGCCACCCCCGTCCACGACCTGTTCGTCCATGTGATTAACCCCACAACACACATTCGGAGCTTCCAGGAGGCCGACGGATGCCACTGGGTATTGATTTGTGGTTCATTCTGCCTTTAGCCTGGGACTATAAGGTCAAAATACCGCGTTGGAGAGTCACCTGGGATGGCCCCTCCCCCACGACGTGGTGGACTATGAACGTGAAGCACAACCGGCTCCGTCGCTTCTGTTTGCTTGTCCGTGTGGCGGACGGAAGCCGCGGCACTAACGCGCGTTCTTGCCTGTTTACCCAGCAGCTAATTCCGTGAGCATGTCTTGTGCTCGCCGGCCGTGGATACGCCAGGAACTTCCTGCTCAACGCCCACAGCTCTGTTTCGTCTTAATTACTGACTTGTAAGAGCTCCTTACAAGGGTTCAGTGGACAGGACCTTGATTAGACATGGGTTTTGATGTATTTTCTTCCCATCCATGGCTTGTCTCACCACGGTTCTAACTGGAGTATTTTGAACAGCAAACGTTTCAGTTTTAATGAAATTCAGTTTAGCAATTTTGTTTGCATTTGTGGGTTTTTTTTTTTTTTCGTATTTTGTGCATGTTCAATTTAGGGAACTTCTTTGCCTAGCCTCAAACTTCCAAATATTTTCCCTAGTTTCTTCAAGAAGTTTTAATTTAAGTCTATGAACCATTTGGTGTTAAATTTTGCACAGGTGGTAAGGTAAGCATGGAGATGCTAATTTTTTACACAAATATTCCATTTTTCAAAGCATGTGTTAAAGAGAAAGTTCTTTCCCAATTGAATAACCTTGGCACTTTCATCAAAATTCATTTAGCCAACGCCATGCTTCTATTTCCGGGCTCTCTGCCCCGTTCTCTCTCCCTCTCTCTCTCTCTCTCTCTCTCTCTCTCTCTTCTTATGCTAATGCAACGCCGCTGACTTCCAGGGCTCGCTGGGACGTTTTCACTTCAGCGGGCGTGCTCCTCAAGTTCGCTCTTCTCCATAATTACTTGGACTCTTCGGGGTCCCTTGCATTCCCACATGAATTTTAGAATCAGGATGTGTGTGCCACAAGCTGATCCCAGGCCCAGGTATCCAGCTCCTGTCCCAGCTGCCGGGAGCACACCCTGTCCGCAGCCTCTGTTCGCTCCAGGATCTGAGCCGCAGCCTCCCGGACGTTCCTTCTCAGGACTTGAGGCTCGGCCCGTGGGCAGGTCAGGACTCAGGCAGCGTCCCTGGGGGCCATGCCCAGGTCTCTGAGGCTCCCATCCCTCCTTCCTCCTGGGCACCGTCCCCACACTTTCCAGATGCCCTCACCTCTTCCAACTCCAAACCCTGTTTCCTAAACCCAGTGAGACTGCTGGGCTCTCTCCCCGAGCCCCCGGCTGCCCTGAAGCTTGCAGACCCCCCCCGCTGAGACCCCCCCCCGCTGAGCCCCCCCCCCGCAGAGCCCCTCCCCCGCTGAGACCCCCGCAGAGCCCCCTCCCACACCATACCCCCTCCCCTGAGCTCACCAGGAGGCGGGGCCTCTGCTGACCCCGACCGACAGCACTCCACACCCCCGTGACCTGACTGGATCCCAGGCCCAACAGATGTTTAAATCTAAACGGTAACTGTGCTTTGTTGCATTTATAATTAAAATATAATGAGTACAGTTTCATATATGAATACAGTTTGGATTTTTTTCTCTCTTTAAAGATGAAAAGTTCCCATTTTGAATGGTAGAGGCTGTGCCACGTGCCTTGCCGGGTCTGACGTCTGGCGCGACCCCCAGGCGGACCCTAGCCCCTACAGCCTCCTTTCCCTGCCTACAACTCCCGTTACCATGGGAACCGGCGTCCGCAGCTCGCCCCAGATGAGTGGGGGCTCTTTTCCATCCTGCCCACTGGGTCCTGGTCCCATTTCTGTCCCAGTTTCTGGAGAGCTCTCTCTTGGTGGGGAGCGGCTTCCTGCCACCAGGGGCCGTCCTTGGCTCCGTGGCTACCAGCCTGTGAAGCCCAGGGGGCAGGGGAGGGAGCAGTCTGTGGCTCAAGCCTAGGATCCTAGGACCCGGGAGTCTCCTGTGGGCCCCTGGTCTGGGGTCTGGGGAAGGACCGCTCAGAGGACAGAGCACGCGGAGCATGGGGCTTCCTCGGCCGTGCACACCGGCGCTCCTCAGATGTCTGCCCACACATGGGACACAGAGCACCCAGGGGAGGGTCAGCGTCCCCACACCCCACGTGGGTGCAAGCATTGTCCTGTCCAGAGACTATGGGTAAAAGGCACCGTCACAGCACAGAGTAACAGAAGCCACTGGACGTGTGTCTAACAGTCCCCGGTCAGGGGCTGGGGCCGGGGGCAGTGCCCGGCACAGCCGCCGTGGAGCATCTGTCTGCCAGCCCGTCACAGTGGACACGGTTCCCAGGACAGGGAAGGAGCTCCTCTACACACCTCAGAGGCCACAGAGCAGAAGGGAGCAGGCCCACCAAGGGAGTGGGCTGGCTGCAGCCACTAGTGGGGTGTGAGGGGTGGGGTCACAGGGAGCACCCCCTCCGGACAGCAGCAGGTGTGAGCACAGAGGGGGCAGTGCGAGGGAGGAAGGAGCAGGCCGGGAGGGGCTCCTGCTGCCGCCGCACGGGGAGCTGAGGCCTGGGGCTGCAAAGGGGCCTGCCCCGTGGCGGGGACGGAGGACATAAGAGTAAGCACTCTGCAGGGAGAGGGCTGGCACCCGGTGGGGGAGGGGCGGAACACACTGGAAGGAGGCCCTGGGCAGGTGCTTCCCCCACTGCCACTGGGGCTAGTGTCAGAGTCAGGGCCTGCCAGGTGGGGACCATCGAGGCTGAGTCCAGGACACAGTGACTAGTAAATGCCACTCTGGGGGCCTTGTGGGCTGCCTGCCCAGCGGGACTCCACGAAGTCCAGGAAGGTCGGGGTCAAGCCTCATAGGGAACGCTGCGGTGCGTCTCTCCGTTCTCTCCCCACGGTCCCCGCACGGATCAGACAGGAGGAGTGAATGCGCCCAGCGGGTCATCAGTGTCCCATGTCATAGCTGTCCTGTGGCCGGCAGTCCACAGGGGCTCT